>NC_050094.1:10268534-11468534 GCF_009764565.3 Dermochelys coriacea | reverse complement strand
CACTGGACCATTCCTCCCGACCCCTCCCCGCAGCACAGGGCCAGCATCGCCTGCTCCAGGGGAGGAAGAGAGGCGGGGAGGGGGGATGACTGGCTCCAGGTCGCCCAGCTACTGCCAGATTCATTCCCCCACGTTGCCCCCACCCAGTGCGGAGATCCGAATGCACAAGTCCCAGGCTGACTCTGCAGGCCCCTCCACCCCACAGCCTGAGCCCCCTCTCCCTCCGCTCCTGCCTGGCCCCACAGTCCCGGGGCACCTCCCCCTGCTGTCTGACCCTGAACACCCTGCACCGCATTGGGAGCTGAACACGGCAAATCCCGATCATTCATCCCAACCCCGACCCACTGATGTTTGGCTTCCAAGGAGGGACTTTTCCCTTCAGCCTGGTAAGATGGGCAAAGAGCGGGGGAAGCAGGGCGCCGGGGGCCCCTCCAGCCCAGGGGGAGCAGGGCGCCAGGAGCTCATCCTGACAAGTAAAGCACAGGGGAGTGAGGTGGGTGGGGGATCTGGGTGCCAGGGGCCCGTCCTGCCCAGTAAAGCACAGGGCTGAGCAAGGAGCCGCCTGTCACTTACATGCTGGATGAGGGTCTCCACGATTTTGTAGCGGTCTGGCATGTGCGTCACCATGTCCGTCATGTTGTCCTCGGATGTCCGGACCAGCGTGGGGCCGAAGACCAGGGCCAGGTTCCGGGGCTCCATCTGCAAACAGGGCAGGGGGTTACAGACCCAGCAGCCAGCCCCACTCCTGGGTCCCAGGAAACCCCCTCCCGGTGGGTACTATCACCCTGCTGTCAGCAGCCTGAGCACAGCCTGCGCCTGTGGGCCCCCCCTGGGATCAGACAGTCTCATGCCAAGGCCCTGGGCTGGAAGATCCCAGTGATAAAATCACATCAATGCCTAGTCTGGGGGAAGGGTGGGCAAACACCCTGTCCTGCCATCGGCCTCGCTGCAACCCGTCCCACCTGATGTCGTGACACCCAGATTAGCCAATTAACTAATGAACTCACAGTCACTTTCCCAGCACCGGTGGGTTAGGGTGATCATCCTCTTCTTACAGATAGGGAAACTGAGGCAGTGGCCAACACTGTCACAGCCAGGGACAGAACCCAGGAGTCCTGACTCCCAGCTGCCTGCTCTAACCATTAGAGAACGCTGCCTCCCTCTCCACTTAGCTTTTGAGCTTTGCTTAGCAGTCCAGGAAAGGAGGCTATCCCAGCCGGCAGGGCGCTAGCCTGGAGCTTGGGAGAGCAATCCCCTGCTCCGCCACAGACATCCTGGGTGACCTTGGGCAAGTTACTTAGGACACGTTAACGACTGGAGCCGGAGGCGGGACCCACAGCCCGGGGGGAGACACCCACACTCGCTCTGATCACGACAGATGTGCCGGGGCAGCCGCACAAGCTGCGAGAGGGGCTGGCTGCCCTGCGTGCGATCCCAGCTGAGACCCCAGGTCCCCGTTCGGTACCAATGCAGAGAACACGCAGCATTGCTCAGGGACTCGGTGCTAGGTTTTCACATCCACGCCCTGCTGGGGAACCTGGGGCATAGACCACAGAGCACTCGGGCCCTGGAGAGCACCAGGCGTCCCGCACGCAGAGAATCTGCGGCCCTGGGGCCATGCTCACTAATGCCCAGGGCTCTCTAGCAGGGCACGGGGGCTGGCTGGGGGGGGGGCAGGTGGTGGCAACGATACCTTGTTCTTCTCGGAGTGGTCCGCGATGGTTTTCAGATGCCCCACCAGGAACTTGAGTGTCTCATAGTACTGTCCCGGCAGGTCCCGGATCTGGGGGGGGCGCAGAAGTCGCATGAATGCCTGGTCAGCCATAGAGAGGGACGGCGACCCCCGCTCCCCATCCCAGCCTCACTCCTTCCCCACTAGGGCCCTCCTCATTCCGGATCGGCCCCTCCATTCTTCCTCTGCCCCCCATTGCACACACCTCCCCTTTTCCAGGCCGGAGGAGGGAGCAAGGCAGGATGCTCCGCGCCCCCCAGCCTCAGGACAGAGCTGGAATCCCCCCACACGCTGGTCAGGCCAAGCCTACCAGACAGATGGAAAAGGAGGGAGAATTGTTCCTGGGATGGCGGTAACGCCGGCTCCCCGCCCATGGGCAGGAGGTTTGGGGGCTCAGAGGGTGACCCCTGCTTGAGGGCTGTGGCAGGGGGACCTGTGGAGGGTTCCCACGCCCATGAGGGACCAACAGCCCCGAGGGAAGGGCCCTGCCCCACATGGAACAGGCTCTGGCCACTCGCCGTACCAGTTTCCGCAACGTCTTCAACCTCTCGCTGGCATCTTCGATCCGGTTGGCTTCGATGAAGTCGTTGTACTTATCTGAAAGCCAGACACACAGAGAGAGGCCGGGTTCAATAGCACTGCCAAGCACGGCCCTGAGGGGGCGCACAGGGGCAGTGCCCGCTGGGCCAGGGGCGGGGATGAAGCCCCAGGCGGATGCACTGCTAGAGACGCTGATGAGGGGTAGAGAAGAGAGGAGCCATCAGGCCAGGACGCAGGGCATTCAGCGAGGGCATGGGTGGGTACGCTGGGGCACTGGCACAGGGGTAAGAAGGAGGTGGGGCAGTGAGGGGGCTCCGGGTGACAATAGTAATATGTACCCAGAAGGCTCTGAGCAGACAGATGGATCGTGGAGCTCAGGGATTGCTGGCAGCACAGGGCACACGGGTAATGCAGAGACAGCGGATGAAGGGGGGTAGTCTATCTACGGGGCTCTGGGGGCTGCTGCATGGACACAGGGGTTCCCAGGGCAGATCGCCAGATAGCGAGCAGAGCAATGTGCCAAAGAAGGGGTCACAGAGCCGCCACCCCCCAATGCAGCCGACACACATGGGCTCACCACTGGGGCACCAGTGGGATAAGGGCTGCCTCCATGAAGGAGTCCCGAAGCCATGGGGCCACAGGCTGGGGTGGGGGGACACGTCCAATAGGGAGGTG
This sequence comes from Dermochelys coriacea, assembly GCF_009764565.3. NCBI lineage: Eukaryota > Metazoa > Chordata > Testudines > Dermochelyidae > Dermochelys > Dermochelys coriacea. The sequence goes on along the minus strand of NC_050094.1, from coordinate 11,465,587 downwards.
TGGGTGAGGGGAGGGCTCCAAGTGGGCTTTAGTCACAACAGCGCAGCCAGTCAGAGGCTGCAGGGGAACGTGGTTACCATTGGGCAGCAGAGACACGCACCAGAGCCAGCCGCACTCCAAATCCTGATCCTAGGAGAGGCTGAGGAGAGTGTGTGTGTGTGTGTGTGTGTGTGTGTGAGTGTGAGAGAGTGAGAGTTCGTCCGTCCGTCCTCCAGGTCATCTAGTCCAGTCCCCTGCACTCAAGGCAGTATAGCATCCCTGACAGGTGTTTGTCTAACCTGCTCTTAAAAATCTCCAATGATGGAGATTCCACAACCTCCCTGGGCAATTTATTCCAGTGCTTCACCACCCTGACAGGTAGGAAGTTTTTCCTAATGTCCAACCTAAACCTCCCTTGCTGCAATTTAAGCCCATTGCTTCTTGTCCTATCCTCAGAGGTTAAGAACAATTCTTCTCCCTCTTCCTTGTAACAACCTTGTATGTACTGGATAACTGTTACCATGTCCCCTCTCAGTCTTCTCTTCTCCAGACTGAACAAACCCAATTTTTTCAATCTTCCCTCATGGGTCAAGTTTTCTAGACCTTTAATCATTTTTGTCGCTTTTCTCTGGACTCTCTCCAATTTGTCCACATCCTCCTTGAAATGTGGCACGCAGAACTGGACACAATACTCCAGTTGAGGCCCAATCAGCTTGGAGTAGAAGGGAAGAATTACTTCTCATGTCTTGCTTACAACACTCCCGCTACTACATCCCAGAATGATGTTCGCTTTTTTCTGCAACAGTGTTACACTGTTGACTCATATTTAGCATGTGGTCCACTATGACCCCCAATCCCTTTCTGCAGTACTCCTTCCTAGGCAGTCATTGCCCATTTTGTGTGTGTGCAACTGATTGTTCCTTCCTAAGTGGAGTACTTGGGATTTGTCCTTACTGAATTTCATCATATCTCTGGCTCTGCACGCATGCGTGTCCTTCAGCTGTGTGTGTGCATGTGTGACCTGTGGATCTGTGTATCTGTGTGTGTGTGTGTGTCGTCTGACTGTGTGTGCTGGGGGTAGGGTTATACCCCGGACTCACCGTCTGTGAACAGAGGCTCTGGGAGCTTCCGGAAGAAGGATTTCAACAGACTGCTGATGACATTCAGGTCCTGCCACCTCTGTGTGGGGAGAGGAGGCCGTGCTTAGGGGGGAAGCTGCCTGGGGTGGGAAGGCCAAGAGCGGGCAGGCCAAAGTCAGGCTGGCCAGTGGGGCGCCCGGTCACTGCTGGGGGAACCTCAGAGCCCAGGGCCTGGAAGAACCACAGGGGCCTCACTGCTGGCATCAAGCTAACCAGCCCCTCTTCCACTCATGCGAGAGCAACTACTAGCAATGCCCGCCCAGGAGAAGGCGCCGGGGAGGCTCCTGGCCACCTCCAGAACAGCAGGAGCCGGGGGCTAAGGGCAGCCTGCAGTGAGAAATGCAACTCTTCTGGCCCGTGCCCAACCCCGTGGGATGTGGAGAGGGCGAGCCGGGCTGGAAGTGGGCGTAAGTGGCACCGGTACCCATCAGCGGGCACAGCCCACGAGTGTAACCGCCCCCCTTGGAAAAGGAGCTAACAGGAAGATGCGAGGCAAAGCGTGTCCCTGCCACACACAAACACACACCCCCAGTTAATTCCCATTTCTGCCCCCCAGGGCGCTTGGGAGATGACACCTGCTCTGTGCGTGCTGGATGTTATTACAGCCCAGAGTCACCGGGACTACCCGGCCTGGCCACTAGGGGACGCTGCTGCTCTGCACAATTTAACATCAGCCGGCAGCTGCAGCCTGTTGCTTTGTAGCACGGGCACGCCGGGGCTGGGGCCACGCCAGGCTCTCGCCCAGGGGCTGCTCTGCCTACAGGCAAACCTGGCAGCCTCGGGCAGCTGGGTCAGACACGAGGGGTGCTGAGACCCTGCTCGGCAGGTCCCAACGTTGCTCGCTCAGATTTGGCCCGCCCTCCCCTCCGTCCTGACGGACGGGCAGCCGGGCCAATCCTGAGCGACTGGCGCTGTTGAGCCCCACTGTTCTGGGGGCGGCACACGGGAGTTTTGCAGAGGGAGGCTCCGCACCTCGTCCTGCAGGTTGATCTCGGTGCTTCCCTTGTTGAGCTGCTCCTGCAAGCTGGACACCACGGCGTTGTTCCCGGGGACGCGGTAGATGCCCATGTACTCCAGGCCCTTGTCCTCCACCACCTTGCAGCAGGCCTCCACGATCAGCGGGACGTTCTGCAGGGAACAGACACGGCCTGAAGGAGCTGAGACCACAGGGAGGGTCTGCTGGAGTGTGTGCAGGGCGGGGTGGGGGCAGAGATGGGCACAGCTGGAATGGCAGATGCCAGATGTTAAGGAAGGGGGGGCTCAGAGCGGGCAGCGCCGTGCCCTTGTCCTGCCCGGGGGGGGGCTCAGAGCAGGCAGAGGCAGGTTGGGACCTACCTTGTTGGCTGGGGCAGGCTGACAGTCCTCCAGCCTCACGCCGAAGGCCCGTGGAGCAGGTTTCTTGTTCTTTTTCATGATGTTGATGCCCCAAGGGGCTTTCTGGGGGGCACCGTCATCTAGAACCAAACTCCGGGTCAGTGTCCAAAAAGTGAGACCCACGGGAATAAAGACCCGCAACCGCCCCCATGCCACAGGGCCCATGGGCCCCCCCAGCCTCACCACCTTTCAACCCCCAATACAACCTCACACACACATCGTCCACCCGTGCTGATCTGGGCTCTTCCGGCCGGGTTCTCGCCCCGCAGGATCCTGCACTGACGGACGTCTGCACGCATGGTGCGCGCTCCCCAAGGGAGGCACGTGTGCAGTGGAGCATGGTTTCTGGAGGGCATTTGGGTTGGAGGGGGGTAATGCAATTAGGCCCGTTGCTCTGGGTCTAGGTTGGAGGAGGCAGGTCCCAGAAACGCACCAAGCGCTGGGAGGTGAAAGTGGTGAGGTTTACGACTGTCCTTAGCTCCCGGAGAGCTCTTTGCACCGCCTCGGGCCAGCTCCGAAAAAGCGCCGTCTGCCCCACAGCCAAGCTGGTCCTTGCAGCAGGTTGCGCCTCGCCCGAGGAGCAGAGATCTTCGTCCTGGAGCTTCAAACCGTCGTGTCGCTCCCCTGGGCCCAGGCCACGGGAAAGCCTGTGGACGGAGTGGAGGACAAGCACAAAATGCTCAAGGTAGCCTGCAGTGCTGAGGAGACGCCCTGCGGCGTTCTGTGCCAGCGGCCAGTGTTGCCAAGTGCCGACTGCTTCCCATCCATGTCTATCGCACTGCTGTGATTCAGCCGTGAAGCAACGAAGGCAGGGGAAACTGAGGCCAGGTCTTCATCCGCCAGGCTGTGCGGAGGTTCCTAGCCAAGCGGAGATGGCAGAACTCATTGCTCGCAAATGCTGCTATGAGGAATCCGGGAGGATGCCTGGACAATGGACCCGTCGCGGGAGTGTAGCTTCAACCCACAGAGACAACCATGTCCATGAGCTCTTCTGAGCACGGCCTCCTGCCCCCCAGCATCACCGTGCTCTGGCTGGGGCTCAGCTCCCCCCAGCAGCTCTTCGGCCCAGAGCTGATCTCAGCTGAGCACTGCAGGCAGCAGGCCGGTTGGACGTGGCGAAGGAGAAGCAGCGCTGTGGATCAGCTGCAAGTCGCTGGCGCTTGAATCCAGGTTGTCTGACCTGGTCCCCTAATGGCTGCATGTCGATGTTGATCCACAATCTCTCACACCCCATACCTCTCCATCGACCCACGGGGCCCAGCCCCACAACGCAGACACATGCACAGCCCCAGGCAGCCATGCGCGCTGCCCCCCCCGGCCGGCATCTGGGTGTACCTTTAGTCACGGCCGTGTCCTGCCTCGGGGATCGGGGGGCGCTCGTCCCCGTCTGCTTCAGGAACTCAGCCTTGATCCCCAGCCCGCGTGAGCCCTTGGGGGAAGAGTCTGGTTTCGTTCCAGAGGGGCTGCAGAGAGAGCAGATGGGGGGGCTCAGCCTCGCACGCCCAGCAGCCTCTCCTCTTGGTCCCTGGGCTCCTAGCCCCTCACCTCCACCCTCGCACAGAGCACACCCTGGATCACAGCCACCCCTGCACAGGGGGACAGGCTTTGGTAGCAAAACTGCAGTGTAAGGCATCCTGGGAGTAGCTATGCAAATGAACTCTGCCACTTGCCCATAGTGCTTCACACTGCAGTGGGCTCCCCCTTCCTGGGCACATCCAGTGCAGCCAAACGTAATAAACGTAACCCAAACGTTACAGGGGCATCCAAGCAATGCAGGTTCTCCCGGTTCCTGGCTTGGCCCTCTCTGCCCCAGCCACAGTGCCACTTAGAGATCCCCAGCTAATGGCAGCACCCTGTCCCTCCCCAGCAGGCTCCCCAGCTCTTCTGAGCCGTGGTCCCTCATGAAAGGTCCCACCAGTTTAACCCAACTCGGGTTCAAGTTGATCTAGCTGCACCAGTGTAAACCCCTGACAAAGGTGCACTCAAACCGGATTCACCCGGTGCTTCACACTGGTTTGGTTGAATTCGGCAATTTCCTGACACAAACCTGGCTGAAGTGCTGCTCCACTAGGGATGGCAGCCAGTTATCTACATCACTCAGTACAAATTCACTTCTCTGGACGGGCAGGGCCTGGGTGCAGGCACTTACACACCGCGCCTTTCCTCCGAGGACCCAAAGTGTTTTAAGGACCCAGGTCAGTATCATGAACCTCATTTTATAGGCACAGAGCGTTAAGTGACTTGCCCCAGAGAACCCAGGAGTGCTGTCTCTCTAACCACACAGAATCCTCTAGATAGTTGCCCCCAATGTAACCAGTCCCGCCCCGGAAAGTTTCCTAGCTGTCTGTCCACGGCAGTTCTCTGGTCGCAATCTCTAAGGTATCGACCCTCCCAGGTGATCAGCCCCTTGGACAGAGCTAAGTGACTTGCCCAAGGCCACGCAGGGCGTCTGTGGCAGAGCAGGGAACTGAACCCAGGTCTCCCACATCGCAGGCTAGTGCCCTAACCACTGGGGAATGCTCCCCCCAGCAGGTGGGCAGCAGGGGCACAGAGCCCTTACCTCACTTTCCGGTAGTCATTTAGCTTTTTGTTGATAAGCGCTTGGCTTGCAAACCCGGGGTCCTGCAGCGGCACAAAGACAAGAGGGAGGAAAGAGCATAAGCATCATGTCTGGCACCAGAGTCCAAGCGAGCGCCGTCTCTTCCATCAGCCGAGCCCCTTCCCAGAGGCCGATGGGGCGAGGGGTTCGTGCGGGGGGCTGGGGGGCTCACTGGCCCTTGCACTGGCATGTTGGACAATGGGCACAGCAGGAGAGAGCCCCACAGCCTCCCCTGTACCAGCTGGGACCAGGCAGGACCAAAAGCACCAGGGCCATAGCCCCGGAATACAGGCCTGTCTGGGAGCGCTGTACTGGGCACAGGCAGAGAGAGCCCCATCGGTACTGAAACCTCAGCCCGAGGGGCACCACCAGCCCCCCGGGGCCAGGCACACACTCCCAGCCTGCAGTGCCTGGGATGCCCAGCGTAGCAATCCTCTGCAGAGGCCCTTTGTTCTCTTCCCTGGCTTGGAAAGGCTCCGGGGGTGCCCAGAGATCAGGCTCCCCAAAGGCGGCTCGTTAGACAGTGGGCTGATGAAGCTGCGCCCCATGTAACTCTGGTCAGCCAAGGGCTGGGTTTCTGGGGAAACCAGCATCATTCCCTGGGCACCTCCCTGCACCCATATCACTCTCCTGGGGCTAGCACCTGGCTTTCTAGGGTCGGACAGTTTGGCCAGCCCACGGGAGGCGCCTCTCACCACTCCCCGTCCTACTGCCTAGAGATCCCCAGCTTCATCACAGCCTCCCCACTGACCCCGCATGAGGGGCTGGGCTGTGGGGCAGGCTTCTGAACCCCAGGAGCTCCACCACTGCCAAGTCCTGCCAGTGAGAACAGAGAGCTGGCCAATGCCTGGGGAGAGGAGAACTACCACATGTTCCATGTGGGGCAGGATCCTCCAGGAATCCTATGGAAATTCAGCCCCCATAAGGCAGCCTGAGCTGGGGATGGATCTAGGGCATCTCCCACCCCCCTAGTGCCCTGAGCTGGGCATGGATCTAGGGCAGCTCCCACCCCCCTAGTGCCCTGAGCTGGGCACGGATCTAGGGCAGCTCCCACCCTAGTGCCCTGAGCTGGGCACGGATCTAGGGCAGCTCCCACCCCCCTAGTGCCCTGAGCTGGGCACGGATCTAGGGCAGCTCCCACCCCCCTAGTGCCCTGAGCTGGGCACAGATCTTAGGGCAGCTCCCACCCCTGTAGTGCCCCCTGAACTGGACATGGATCTTAGGGCAGCTCCCACCCCGTTAATGCCCTGAGCTGGACACGGATCTTAGGGCAGCTCACATCCCTGTAGCGCCCCCTGAGCTGTGCTCAATTCTCCATGCAATTAAAAGAAACTCCCAGCTAACTTCTTCCAAAAGCCAAAGTGGTGGATTGTGCAGCCCACACCAAACCAGCAGGTGCCTCCCTTCTTCTGCCCTATAGCCCAAACTGCTCCCAGCCTTCCGCCTGCACCCCGGGGAGGGAAGAGGAGCTCTCCAGGGGCTCCCAGCTGCTCGGAGGGCACGGCGGCCACAGTGCTGGAAGAGGCGGCTGCATTACATAGCAAGGCCTATGTAGCGGGAAGTTCATGCCTGGGATCCCTGGAAATTCAGATAATTATCCCTCTGCAGACCAGCAGGGGTCACCATAAGCTAACGAACACACGAGCGAGCGGCTCAGGACCCGTGTAGGACCAGGGCGCTGCAGGGACAGCTTAGCGCCAGGGAAGAGATCTCACCAGGACTGATCCACAGGGAGCCGTCAGCCAACTGCCTGGCCTGGCCTCTCCAGCTCTTGACTGAAAAGAGGGGGCTGGAGAGCGGTGCTCTCACCCGCACCCCAGGGCAGCCACTCACCCTGGCCCTGTCCTCTCCTGAGCCCTCCTCTCATCAGTCCCTGCAGGATGACCGGCCCCGGGAGAAATGACTTTGAACGGAGTAAGGAAGGGGGGCACACTCCCTGGATTGGGGGAGGGAGCAGAGGGATGCTGGGAGTGGAGATGCACCTGCCACATACAGCGCCCCCGGACTGTGCCCAGCCAGAGGCTATAGCCAACAGCATGAGATGAAGGAGGCTGACCCAGTCTCCTCTTTGAGGGAGTGGTGATGTTCCAGTAGACTACAATTCCCAGCATGCAGTAGAGGCCAGTCAGCTGGGGTGGAGAAGCATGGCATGGAGAACCAGTGCACCCATCAGGGCAAAGCAGAGCATAGCATGCTGGGACTTGGAGTCCCAGTAAACCAGCATAGCATGCTGGGACTTGGAGTCCCTATAAGCTGGTCCTCCATCCAGAAACGGGCAACTGCGGGCCATCTCCACTGGCCACGCTTGGACCAGCCCTGCCCTAGAAGGAGCAGCAGAAGGCAAACAGCTGGAGAGAACCAAAGTGGTTAGTGCCGGGGCGTCTGCAGAGAGCCAGGGGCCTGGAGGGAGCCAGGAGCCCCATGCTGGCTCTCACCTCGCCCTCGGCCTTGCTGTTCTCCCTGACGACTTTGATCCAGGCCAGCATGTCGTCCCGATCCTCTGCCTGAAAGAGATATTCACAGAAGTCAGCGGTCGTCAGCCGGAAGACGTGCTTCCTCTTGGTCTCGCTGTAGGAAATGTCCACCAGGCACGCTCGGATGCTGATCGGCTGCTCCTCCTCACCTTGGGGCGGCGTGTAGGTCACGGCCTCCCGCCTGTCCTTGCACAGGTAAAGTGAGTGTGCGCGGAGAACGGCGAAGACGCGCTTCCACTGCCGGATGCCCCCGCCAACTTTCTGCAGGGAAAGAGGACCGGGCAATGAGCGCTGGCTGGGAGAGAGCCGGTCTCCTCCTTGGCTAGACCCCCGGGTACTGCCACCTGCCGTGATATGGGGCAGCGCCACCAGGCATTGACATGAGCACCGCTTCAAGGCACTGTCACGCAGCCTAGACACATGGAAAGCCTAGGCCCAAGGCTGGCTCTGCCCACGGCAATGCGACCTGGGCGTGGACACCCAGCTGCGATGTAAGGACTTGGGGCAAAGCCCCCCAGCCTCTGCCCAGGAAATGCCACCCAAGATGCTGCTGCCCAGCTTTGACCCCGACACAGACCACAGGCACTGCTGGCAAAACTCGACCAGGGCAGATCACGCCCCGTCTGCGCATTCGGCCAGGCAGACGGCAGATCGCCACAGAGCGGAGACACTGAAACCATTTCCAACGTGTTTCTTTCAGCTCTGACCTATGGATTTCACCTGGGGGCCCAGAAAGAAGGACCCCCTCTGCCTTCTGGTAGCAATCACCCCATTGTAATCACAGCAAAGCCCACCCCAGGGGCTCCAACAGGGAACGCTGACCCGGGAAAAGCCGGTTCTCTCCCCTTCTGGCTTTGATAGTAACGAGGGAAATCATGTTCCCCAATCAGAGGATCAAACCCACTCGCACCGACCTGGATCTGCCCTATGACCTCATGAACCCAGCCCTCCGAGGCATGATCTACTCTTGATGTTTCCGTCTCAATCCACCCACACCGACCCCCTGCCCTGGGAACTGAACCCCTCTTGGGTGGCGATAGGGGAAGGCCTCCATTCAAACCCCTTCACTTACGGGTTGCTCCCAAGCCCTGCTCCCGTCCCCTACTCCAGCCTCACCCCCGGGAGACCACACAGAGCTGCCAGGATTCCCCGTGTCCTCGAGGATGTTTGGAGGCAGCAGGATGATTCCTCTTCCTTTTGGTCCCTGCGGTTCTGACAGCGGGCACTCGCTGGCTGCATCTCTGGAGTGGTCCAGTAGCCCCACCCTCCTTTGGGTCTCCCCCAGGGCCACCTGCACACACAGGTCCAGTTTCCTTCGGCTTCCCCCCCACAGATCCCTCCTCCGGGCACCCACTCACCCCATCCCAGCCCTGCTATCTCTCATCCAACCCACCACCACAGCCCTGGGAGTGTTTGTGGACCTGGCCGGGTGTGAACACTGCACGGCACAGATGCCTGGTGTCTGCCGCCCGCAGGGTACTGGCATTGGCATGACTGGCAGGGGCGGAAGTGCGGCCACTGGAAACCGCTGCCTTCCTCTCACTGGCCAACCCCCACAGCTGCCCCCACCTCCTGGCACAACCCTCCGCAGGCCAAGTGCCCCTTGCCAGAAGAAAGGGGCTCCGTTCTTGAGGGCAGGCCCCTGATTGGCCAGAGTTCCTGTATGTGCCATCAATGGAATCTGATTGGTCAGAGATCCCTGCGTATGCCCAAGGACAATCCTGTGACTGGCCAGCGCTCCCCACACATATGGGGCATCGTTTGTGGGTATGAGACTTCCTCCGCCAGGTTAAATTCCAGTGGATGTTCTTCTCCTCCCACTCCTGGGCTAGCACACGGGCCGGCAGGGTGCTTGGCAGAAGAAAGAATCTCATGGGACCCCCTGGAAGGCAGGACGCCTGGGTTCTATTCCTGGCTGTGTGAGGGGGTGTGGCCTAGTAGTTAGAGCATGGGATACTGGGAGGCAAGACTCCTGGGTTCTATTCCCAACTCTGCTGCTGACTCCCTGTGTGACGCTCGCCAATCACTTCGCCATTCGGTGCCTCAGTTTCCAGTAACAATATCAGGGTGTTCTGAGGCTCAGTTCATTCATGTTCGTTAAGTGCTTTGAGATCCTCAAGCGGAGAAGGGGCTCACATGACACATCACATAAATATCTCCAAAGAGGGGTTCTTCTCCTCCATACAAGCCCGCCCAGCACTTCCCCCCTGGCCTGGGGTTCCTGTACAGCGGACACGTACCTTCCCCTTTTTGGTGAGGATCTGTTTGTAGTGGAGCCAGCCCTCTTTCCTCACGTCGCTGAAAGTCACGTCCGAGAGGTCGGAGGTCGAGTGCCTCTTTGATCGCGTGTCTTCAGACATTCCGAGGCTGTCCAGAGACTGCAGGGGGAGAGGAGAAGGGAGAGATGGGTGTACGGCCCTCACGGGTACGGCACTCGCGCCCTGGCAGTCCAGGGGCAGACAGGCACGCATGGTGCTGGGGGAGGAACCTCTCCAGCTCTGGCACACTACCCCTCTCACTCACCATGGGGCATTACAGGCAGTGGCTTCCCATTGGGGAGAGGAAAGGCAGGCCTCCCAGCTCAATCAGGCCCAGCACTGTGATAACACCAGGCAACTCTCAGGCTTTGTCCCCACCAGGATTTCAGCCGCTTCAGTGCAAATCCCTCATGTAGACAGAGTTTCCACGGGGGCAGCAAAACTGACTCATTCTGGCTTGAAATCAGGCTGGCGCTGATGCAAGTCATGCTGTGCTGGGTTAAGTTGTGTCTGCATGAGGGGTTTAAATCGATGAGCCAAACCTGGGGGCTGAAATCCCAGTCAAGATAAGGCCGCACAGCTCCCAATGATGCAATCGTGAGCCTGTGGTGCAGCAGGTGCCCCACTGCCCTACACCTCAAAGGCCTCATTTACCCCAGTGCAGAGCGGGCGTCAATGTTGGAGCGGAACTGACATGCACTGGAGTGAACAGCTCTGCAAGGTGCAGAGAAATGCAGTGGATGGTCCAGCATGTGTCCCTGAGCGTTAGAGGAGCATGAAACGAACCCATCGGGCCAAACTCTCTGCTGGTGGAAGCAAGGAGAGGTCACTGACATCAGTGCTGTTTGGCCGTTTTACACCAGCTGATCCCTGGCATCGCTGGCCTTAAACTGATCAGAGCAAACTGTTGTTCACTGATTACTGGGGGTCGTATGGGGGCAATGCACAAACCTGCAGTTTCCCACTGGAGGCACTGGATGCAAGACCGGAACAGCACAGCTGTGACTGTACTGTGCTAGCCGGAGGCCATCCGAGTTCCTCCTGAGGGACTGAGCCTCAGGAGGGACTCGGGATAGCAGTGGCAGGCAGGGCAGAAACACCCAGCGGCCTCAGGCAGAGCAGCCACCCAACATGAGGCCTCAGCTCCCCTCACACAAACCAGGCCCCTGGTGGGTAGCATCTACGCGGCTGGGGGTGCATGGTACCAGCGTGGCATTGGCAGGCATCATTACAGTGGCAGATGGAACCCCCGCCCTCTTCTTCACTGCGAACACCTACCCCGTCTGTGAAGAAACTCCTCAGCATGCGGAGACTCGGCACCCGGTTTGGCATCCTCCTGCAAGGAAAGCAGCCGCCCGTGAGCACAGAGCAGGAGAGGTGGCAAGCGTTCCCGAGCACAAGGGCATTTCAAGGGCAGTCCCCACTGGCCCCAGCCCCTTCTCGCGGCAGCTGGGGCATCTCTTCAGTATGGAGCTGCAGGAGTCACTGGCTCCTTGTGGGCTGTGGAGAAGGTTCTGGCCTGGGGCTCAGAAGACCTGGGTTCGAGCTCTGGCTCTGATGGAGGACAGAGGCAATAGGGCCTTTGAGATCCACAGATGCAAACCACACTCTATGTGAGCTGTGCATTGATCCCCCGCAAGGGCAACAGCAAACGGAGGGGCTGGTTTGCATCATTCACACACATTGCTTTGGCTGAGCTGCTCCAGGACGGGTAGCGTGGCCGAGCGAAAGGAACACAGGGGTATGTGGTCCCAAGTTCTAATCCCAGCTCCGTTACTTACTCACTGCGGGGCCTTGGCAGAGTCACTTAGGGCCTGATTTTCAGAAGTGCCCTGTCACATCTCTCAGGCCATGAATGCAAAGGCTGGCTTAGGGCTTGTCTGCGTGGGGATGCTACTGCGAAATCAGCTAGGGTGTGAACTGACCAAGGCCACAGCTATAGGCCAGGCAATGAACAACAGCAAACTTTGGAAAGTTAGTAGTTGTGAAACAGCACAAAGGATTCTGGGGTATGGAGTAACATGTCGAGAACTCCTGATCGCTAACACAGTATCTAGCCTCATGCCTTCCTTGGATCAGACCAGCTCTGTGTCCCACCCCCTGCCCTAATGGATCACATTCCCGGCTCATCAAATCCAAGATTGGCCAATAGTTGCACTTCAGGAGGCCCTGAATTCTCTTGTCCTCTAATGCACAGCAGCTGAAGATCACACCCTGACCTATGCAGCTATGAGGCTACGTCGAGGCTACCCCTGAAAAGGGAAGAAGCCATTGTTTGGCTAGCATGCAACGGGGTGGGGAAGGGGTCACCCCTACCTTAGGATCTTCCCCTCGTCACGAAATGTGTTCAGACCATCGTCACACGACTTGGAGCGCTCTGTTGTTATGGCCAGGAGGTAGGAGGATCGGCGGCTGGCTTTGATGCTGCCTGAAGGGAAAGGAGAGAGAAACGGGCAATCAGTACACACAGGAAGAGCCAGTTCACAAGGCAGTCGGTGTTTTACCAGTCTCGGGAATGGATTAGCTTGTCACGGTACTAAGGACTGGGGATCAGGATTCCTGGGTTCTATTCCCATCTCTGGGAGGAAATGTGCCTAATGGTTAGAGTTCGGGGATTGGCAGTCAAGGCTCAGGGGTTTTGCTGCATGACTTCAAGCAAGTCCTTTAACCTCTCTGTGCATCAGCCTCTCCATCTGTAATACGTGCAAGCAAGGCAGGAATGCGGGGAGACAACATACGCCATGTGCCAGCATGCAGCAGGACCCCAAATCAGAATACCCCAGCAGGGCACCTGTCCTGCTTTGTGGTTGAGGCTGATGGTTAGTAATGAGCCGAGCTGGGATGTGGAGAGCGCACCAGGGCTAACAATGCTGGGTGAGGGAAAGATCCTCAGCTCTCACAGGAGAGCTGTTTTTATTCTTATGTCTCTTGCTGGTGCCTGGGGAGGAGCTGGCCACAGAGTGCTGAACTGGAGCTGGTACTGCCTGGCTCTCCTGCAGCTGTTTACAGACGGTCCATGAACGTACTTAGGGCCTGAGCTTCCTCTCACCCACACGGGCGTCAATCTGGAGTCACTCCAGGTAAACCAATGGAGCCGCACTGGTTTGACGCTGAGGGCCTGACTCCGTTCTCCCACTGAAGCTGGCTAATCGTTGTTTAGGGAAGCCCCCCGGTCCCAGTTCCTGCCGGGAGGTGGTGCAGTCGGGATGCAGGGGCAGGAACCCAGGGGCAGTGGCATGCTAGGGGACACATGATCTGCAGACATGCAGCAGGCTCCTCCAGGGAGCGATTTACTGGAGCCCTGAGAATTCCCCTCATGGCTGGCACTTTATTTACGAAGCCCGTTTCCTCCCATCAGGCCAAGGCCCTTTCCTACCTGGCTCGTCTGGCCCAGCTCCCCTTGGTGGGGCCAGGATCATCCCCTTCAGCAGGCTGTCAGATGCTCTGCATACACCTCATTTCCCAGGATATAAGCAACGGGGATCCCATCACCTTCCCTAGGGAGGCTGCACCACGGCCCAGCAGGACCTGAGGGCTTCCCCCCATGTTCACCCTGCATTTCCCTTCCCAGGTTTCCTCCGCCGACGTCATGACGTCCCCCCTCTGGAAGCCGGGGCCGTTCCCTGCTTCTCTCTTGTTCCGCACTCTGGCTCCTGGCTGCTCAAGGCACTGGCCGCTCTCCACCCTGGTACCCGGACGGGAGCCCTGCAGCATGGACTCCTGCATTTCTAAGGCCCTGATCAGCTGCTGCCCCCCGAGGGTGTCCCTGCCCCAGTGGGAGGGGCAGGTACTTACTGCAGTCCTGGGAGTAATGGCGGTTGATGGCGAAGTTGAAGGCGGGTGAGGAGGGGCTGCCGGTGACCGAGGGGGCCGAGTTCACGGCACTGGAGACAACAGAGGAGGCAGGGATGTGCTTTGCCTTCAGGTCGATACTGGGGCTCGTCGGCTCGTCTGGAAGAGTGGGGCGCACCGTGAACCAGTGGAACCGTGGGTGGACCGAACAGAGCAGCTAGCCAGCCAGAGACTTACGCGGGAAAGGCGGGGGTCTCCCACCCAGCGCCTCCCACTGTGAGACCCTCCCCCAGCCCTACAGCACCAGTTCCCAGAGTGCCTCCTGCTGCAAGGCTGGGACCGCTGGGGCTGAGATCTCCACAGTCTGTGCTCCGCTAGCACCCCCGGCAGTGAGAAGCCCAGGACCAGAGCGCCAGGGAACCTCTGGCTTCCAGACCCTCTGCCAGGACCCTTTCCCGGGGGGGGGGGGCAGCGCCAGTGCCCGGTGCAGGCTCGGCAGCAGGCATGCAAGAGGCCTTTTCCAACTGCTGCCCCATCCTCAATCCCCTCTATCCCTCCCAGGAAGGAACAGCCCAGCAGTTCAAGTCAGTGAGCAGCTGCCCCTACCCCTCCAAACCTAGGGCTGCCTCCCCAAGCAAACCGGTCATTCCCCCATTGCCGCCGGTGCCAGAGAATCCAGCCCTGCCCTCCATCTCCGAGGAGCCCCGCTGTCCTGAGAGCTGCAGACCAGGGGTGCGCTTGCTGGAGCTGAGGCACGGAGCCCAGGTGGCAGCGTCCGTGCCGGGAGTGCACTGATATCCCGTCACGGAGGTGCTGGCAGGGCTTGATGCCATGTTCTAGGTACACACAGCTGCTCTTGGCTGGAGTGGGACAGGGGGCTGGGAACTAGTGGGAGGGGTTGAGAGGGCCCTGCCTCGAGGCCCTTGCTCTGCTGCCAACAAGGCCGGCTGTGTGTGCCGGAGCAGCCCCATGCCGCTGCTTTCCCCGGGCAAGGTGGCCAGGGGAACAAAGGCGGGCCGGGCTGGGCGCACAAACAATAGCCAGGCTTGTGAGGAATGCGTGGAGAACAACGGTCCCACAGTGCCAGGCTGGGCATGTCGCGGGCAGCTGAGTAAGGCTTCCATTGTGCCCTGGGCTCTTCCGGGTACGAGGAGACAACACGTGCCAGGGAGAAAGGCCATGACATCCCCCAAAGGCCTCATTGATGGGGATAGGGGAGCGCAGGGCACAGTGATCGGGGAGAGGCTGGCAGGGCCAGAGCTGCCCATCAACGGGGGGCCAGGTCTCACTGGATGGAACCCCAGGCAGGTTTCATCTCAGGCCCCACAGGGAAGCCTGGGGACGAACTGGCTGCAGGGCAGGCAGAGGAGAATCAATCCCTTTCCCCGGGGCCTGTGTTCAGGACAGACCAGCTGCTGGGCTGGCATGGAGACATCTGCCCAGCTCAGGAGACACACAAAGGCAGCAGGGTCTGCAGGTTCCCCAAAGTCTACATTTCTCCCCGTCCTGCTCGCCCCTGAAAACCCCCGAGCAGCCATGTCTGGTCTGGCTGCAGCTGGACCAGCGTCTGGGGAAACAGCATGGTCAGCAGCAGGGCCCCGGACTGGGAGTCGGGGTCTGCTGGGTGACCCTGGCCAGATCTGTTCCCTCCTCTGTGCTTCTGTTTGCTTCCCTGCCCTTTGTCTGTCTTGAGAGTTCCTTGGGGCCGGGACCGACTCTCCTCACGCGTGTGCAGCACCCGTTCTCGGCTGGGGCGTTGCTGTCACACCCACCTCTTGGCTCTGCCAATGGAGGGCCCGGAAGGAGACCCCCCTTCAATACAAGCGTGGCAGTTTTCGGTGGTTACCAGGCAAGCCGGAGCCCGCTTACTGTGACCTCCCAAGGGGCACCAAGGGATCAGGCAGCTCAGGCCATCGGGGATGTTACCGCCGCAGGGAGCCCAGCAGCCCCCTGTCCCCCAGGGCTGGTGGCCTCAAAGTCAGGCCGCAGAGATAGTCTCTGGTCCTCTCCCTTCTCCTGGTGCCTGCTGGCTGGGGGAGTTCCCGGGCACTTGGGACACCGGCCAGCCTTGCCAAGGCTTTCTGCCAAGCCAGGGCTGGAGAGATGTATTCCTGGGAAGCCGGCCTGCCCTGGTGAGACAGAGGCCAGTGCTGGGCCGGCGGGGACAACTGCAGCAACCTGCTAACCACATCCCTGCCCTGTCCAGGCAAGAAGGAATTCGGGGTTGGAGGGAATCCTGTGGCCAGCACAGAGGGATTGCATGGCACAGGAGAGCAGAAACGGGAGACAACGCCCTTGGCCGCTCGTTAGCTAGTCTGAATCTAGCACCGCCAGACAGCAAGGTGAGTTGTGGGGGCTCAGCCCAGGTCTGCGTCACCCAGAGCGGCAGGACTCCCGTGTTGGGGGAGTGGCACGTTCGGGGCAGTGCCTGCCCCCGAGCCTCTCTGGCAGCCAGCTGATGGAATTCAGCCTCGGGGGTCGCCAGGCAGGCACCTTTCGCGAGCAGCAAATAAGGCCCAATTCTACCAAGCCCCTGCAAGCAGCTCCGGCTGCAGGGCTCTGGGGATAGGGGTGCTCGCGGGAATGCCGAGTCTAGCAGCACATGGAAGGGGCAACGGGACAATCAGAGGCTGCCTCGATGGGATGTTTGGCCATCTGAGGCCGGCACCCAGCTTTAAGGCAGGTTAGGGGACGGTCCCAGGCTCCCCGCTGCACACAGTTCTGCTGAGATATGTCCCAGCAGGGACAACAGCAGCCAGTCCCCTTGACCAGAAGGCTCCTTCCTGGGTGTCCCTGACCTTTCCTCCACTGGACGCCCTGGGGACCCCTTCTCCCTACCCCAAGCTGGATGCTTCCTCCCTACACTCCCCTGTGCTTTGCTGCTTGCAAGGACAAGCACTGCTTTGGGCCTGACCTGAATGTCTGACCACAGTGGACTACTACCAGACCAGGGCAGCAGTGCGATGGCCCACCCATACCCCTGCCACCCTTCCTCACCCCCTTCTCTTTCCACCCTGACGTCTCTGGCCCTTTGCTCTCCCGATCTCTGGGACCACCTAGCACATCCATGGTGGGTTGGCAACAAGAGGCCCGTAGCTGCCTGCTTCTTCCCTGCATGTACTTCTCCAAACAAGACACACTCATTCAAGCAGGCAGCTGAAGGGACCCAAGCACTTGGCTTCACTGTGACCGTTTGCACCTGCCCAGCCTACGGTCGGATTTGCCTGTGCACCAAGCTGCCATTTTGGCCGGTGCACCGGGGATCAAACCAGGGACCTTCGGAGTGAAAGGCAGGAAGTGCTACAGCTTGAGCTCTGTCGGTGGGGCTTTAACAGGCCTGTATCCTCTGTGGATCGGACCCAGCAGGGAAATGACATTATCTGAGCTGGATACACAGCTGCGAGACCCCCACCGCCTTGGGTTCTGGTTGAAGGAACCCCCCCACACACACACACTCCCAGTGCCTGACATTCCCAAGCGCTCCCCCCTCACCTATAAATGGAATGGATGCCAGGGAATCCTCTGGCACTGCCAACGGTGCCACCCGCCGAGCGGGCCGCTCCGCCACCGGCTTGTCCCCTTTGCAGCTCAGCGGCGGGTCGCAAATGTCCGTTTCCTTCATGTGGTCGGGGAAGATGAAGTTCATCTGCCTGGTGGGAGCCGGCGCCTTGCGGCCCGTGGGGGGCTTCTGCCGGAGGACCACCTCCTCTTTCCTCTCCTCCGCCTCGGGCTGAGGCAGAGCTGGCTGGAGAGACCTGGCGCTGCTGTCTTGGCTGGGGTTTCTTTGGTCCTTGGGAATCTCGGGCCCGCTGCCCGACAGGTGGTCCGGGCCAGAGGGGGCGGCAGCTGGCTGTGACGGGGACCTGTCCGGGTAAGGTGCTGGTTGGGTTCCTTGCCTTTGCGATATATTGAACACTGGAAGGCCACCAAAGATAGGGTCCCTGAAGGAGAGCGCGTGGAGTAGGCCAGTCCTGCGCTGGAAGGAGGGGCTGTAGCTCCTATACCCGATATACCCCGAGTCATCGACGCTCTGCAGGTTGGGCTGGGAAGGGTGTTTCTGCACATGGGACGGGGGAGGGTCTCTAGAGGAACAAGAGGGGGCATACGAACTTGGCTGGCTAGGCTGAGCTCGGGCAACTTGCCCAGGGCCCGGCCTATAGAACTTCTCCGGCGGCAGCCATGTGCACTTGTCCAAGCGGGGCGAGACCAGGGTGCTCTGCTCCAGAGCCTCCATGGAGCGCCCGTACCTCCCCAGGGAATTGTCGGACCGGGCCCGGTAGCCCCAGCTGTCATGGCTGGGCTGAAGCAAGGTGTCTTGCGAGGCACTGTGGGGCCAGCCTCTGGAGGCCGGGGTGTCTCCCAGGCGGTCCTGAGAGACGCTGCGGTACCGGGGCGGCATGGCGTACCTCCGCTCTTCCGAGGCGCTCCGGCGCGGTACTTGGCTGGACAGCCAGTTGGAGAGCGCCTGCTGGCACTCCAGCCGTGTGATGGCCTTGGGGCCACCCAGATACTCCCAGGAGGGACGGCCCGGGCCATCAGGCCCCGTGCTGGCATCCCGGCTGTCCTTGAAGCCACAGTGAGTCCGATGGTCTGGGACGTGCCTGGGGACCCCGTAGCAGGCCTGGTTGGCCATGGAGGAAGCAGTCGGGACGCCGTACCTCTCTGGCAAGGAAGAAGCAAGGGGACCTGGGAAGCTGGTGTTGGAGATGCGCGAGAAGGAGCTGGGGGCTGGGACCGGCCTTACGACGGGCATCCCTGACCTCGGCTGGATCATTCCATACTGGATCTCCTCCGTGTGGTGGGCTGGGCTGGAATGGGTGCTGCTGAACTCCCGAGCAGTGTCGCTTCTGGCCTCGTTCCAAGTGGTGGGCATGGGGCTGCCGAGCGCCGCGCTGTTCAAGGGGGAAGATGGGCCTGAAGAAGTAGACCGGTAGGGTCTGCCGTCCACCTGCTGTCCCTGCAAAGGCTCGGCTACCATCGCCTCCCGGCTGGGAGCCCTGGACTGGAACAGGTAGGTCTTCCGTGGGTAACAGATGGGAGGTGGCTCCGGGATGCTCTGGGCTCCCCCAGAGTAGGGTTCATTGCCCTTCAAATAGGCATCCTGAGAATAGGCCTGGAAAGGAGAGGAGAGGAGAGGAGTCAGGGCGGGTGGCATCCTGGCCCAAGAGACATTGGCACCACCAGGCATCCTCCCAATGCCCGTCCCAGGCCCATCACCCCGTCAACACGGCCCAGGTTCCCAGGAGCCAACCAATAAACCCAATGGGAGGGTATGGGGGTAACACCAGGACAGTGGCACACCTGAACCGGGACAGGACGAATCCTGAGCCCCGTGGTGCTGCCATTCAAAACAAGGACACCACTGATACACCCAGGCTGTGTAAGTGACATGGGCGGCGGAGTGCTAAGAGGCCCCCCATGCTTGACTCATATGATCCCAGGATACAAAAGGGGCAGAGACCAAGGCTACTGGACCAAGCACCAGCCGCCTGCAACTGTGAGGCACTTGAGCTTATGAACCCAACTGGGCACCGCTGAGCCCTTCGGGGATAAAGACTCACACAGACGGGTGAGGTGAGGCCACCAGTGGTGTGGACTATACACCAAGCCATGCGATGACTGCAGTGCCACCCACTGGGCATGTCCCTCCGGCAGGGCAGATCTCATCCCCCTTCTAAGCGGGGCTGACAACGCGCAATGCGAGCAGAATCAGGTGCTCCTGCTGGAGCAACACTCAGTGCTGCGGGAAGGGAGCCGGGCGTGCCGTCCCAGCACCGTGAGGGGCGGGGGGGAGAGAGATGCCCACCTCCAGCCTAAGTCCACTGGAGCTGCAGCCAAGTGATTTTGAGGGGCTCGTTGTTAGACACCAGAAAGGGAGCTAATTTTCAGGGGCCAGTGCTCAGCACATAGTGAAAATCCAGGTCTCTAAAGTTGGGCCTCTCAGAACTGCTGCCCCTGAAATCATTAGTGACAGTCTCAGCCCAGAGCCTCGATAAGCCTGGGAAAGGGCCACCCGAAATCCTCCCCTGCTGTGCAGACGTCAAGCACATTTCCAAATGCGCTTTCTGCTGGGGTGGAAAGTGACTAACACGCTCCGGTTGCTGCCAGCCGCATTGCTCTCCCATGCTATGCTCACGGCTATGCTGGCTTCACGTGGTCTCTGGTTCCCGCTCCTTAAAATACTCCCTGACTCACTGAGCTGGACGGAGAGCCAGGGTTTTCCTTCTCATCTTTCATAGGCATTTCTGAACTAACCTGCCCAGCTGCAGACTGAGCCTAAACCCTGAACCTCTTAACGAAACAGCCTTCTACAGTCTTCGTGTGAGCAGAGGAAGCACTACCCAGTGGTTAAAGCAAGGGTCTGGGCATACGGACACGGGGCTTCTCGGCCCAGCCTTGCAACTGATGCATTGCACACAATTGGGCAAGTCACTTCCCTTCTCTGGACCTCAGTTTCCTCGCCTGCAAAATGGGGATAAACCTGCCCACCTTTGGAAAAAGCCCAGAGACACTCCAGCATAAGGCACTAGATAACGGCACTAAGTATTATTGTAACCTACCCCATATGTTGCTCTGACTAGGCAACCCCAATAGATCACCCCAAAATATTGTCAAGGGCATGTCCTGAGTACAACCCCCATGCCCTCTCTTAGCTTCCAAGTTTTGTCGAGCCTTGGAGCGGCTGCTTGGAGAGGCGCCCTGTGTTCGCACATGGCAGCACAGCCCATCTTCACGCCATTCACCCAGTGTCACCAGGGCCAGGACTGTCCTCCCCATGTCACAGATGGGGAGCGTGAGGAAGGGAGAAGGGCCGCCCCCGAGGGAGGCAGGATAAGAATTCTGGGATGAGGAACCTCAGAGCCATGGCACGAGGGGAAAGCGCAGCAGTGCAGGACAGGAGAGGGCGTTTTCTCAAGGGCCGGTTCCAGGCTGCACAGGGAATGCCCGTGAGGTCTAAGAACACTCTCCACACAAAATGCAGGGTGTAATTGTTGGCCCTCCCTTGGCTAATATAAACACAGCAGAGCCAAGCAGCCAGAACTCCCCTGCCCCAGATAAATCCACCCTGCAGGGCGAGGAAGAAGGAAAAGACCCACATGTGACAGATGCCAACCTTGGCACTTACTGTGCTCCTGGCAGGCGCCCACGTAGCATGGTGATGGGTGCAGTGTAAGAACGTGAGCAGGACACACACAGAGGACCCCCCTCTGGACACCACACCATGATGCTTCCCAGCAGGCTGTCAGGTGAGACCAGATGGCAGGATCGGGGATACAAGGGAAATGTGGGGCATTGCCTATGTAGACAACACACACACGACACCCTGCTGCATACCACGCTGGGAAGCTTCGGGCTGGAGTACCTGGGACCCTTGCTGCTGAACAAGAAAAGGTACCTTGTACAGCAAGTAAAGCGGGTGGGCGAGTCCAAAATCTAAGAGGTCCCCTGCTAAGCAGAGAGTCCTGGATAACTAGGTGAGCACAGCTGGGTGCGCAGGGGAGCAAGGGCCGAGGCAGGGTTTGGTGTGCCGCTGTCTAGCCTGGCCCCTGGCTCCCAGCCAGGATTCGTTCATGCAACATCTATCCCAGGGAAGCTGGTTTTAACCCCCTGCAGCAGGTGGGGCATTTTTGAGGCATGATTTAATGTTCTAACCCCTGGGCCTGAGGTTGGTTCCCAGAGTGAAAGGGTTAACGACTAAGCGATGGTAAGAGACGAACTGCAGCATCTTTCCTCCAGACGCCCAGCAGCGCCCCACAAGCTGCAGGAACCGATTACAAGCGGATCGCAGGCAAGGCAGGGCTTCACCTGGAATGCAGCTGCCTCTGGGGTGGAAGGCAGCAGCCTGTCAACACTGCACAGCAAAGCCACAAGAATAATTCTGGAGCAAAAGTGATGCTGCAATGGAAACCGCAGGAGGCCAAGTGCAGTCAGCGCTGGAAATCAGCCAGGGGAGAGCGTCACGATCATGGCCAGGGAAGGCAAGTGTTTCCAGTGAAGTTACCACGCCGCAAGCTTGCTGTCCAAAGGGAAGCAGCTCCAGCCACCCCACTGCATTGTCCCCAAACGACGCAACCCCTGGAATCTGCAGCAACCTGCTTCCTAAAGCTGCTTCGATTCTGACACCCGAGGAACCAGAGAGAGGGGAGGGAAACAGCCCCCCCCCCAAAGCTTCCTCTCTCTGGACGCGTGCTGGGGCCCAAACCCCAGGGTCCTTCCTGCCTCGTCATTCAGTCCTTGGGAGACCAACGGAGGGAGCAGGGCCCCTTGCTGCTCCCAGCTCCCCGCCGCCCTGGAATCCTGCTCTCGGGAAGGCTGCATTTCTGGGCAATGACAAACCAGCTCTTTCTGATCCAAAAAAGGAGCGGAGCGGTGCGGAGCTCCAACACGCTCGCTTAAAGGGGTGGCCGGAGCCCTGGGCTTCCTTCCCAGACTGTTCAACCTACTGAAGGACCTTCCTCCCCTCCCATCCCTTTTTTAACCTGTTCAAGCTACAGCCAAAGGGTTAAAAGCTCGCCTTTATGACTAGCTGGCTCAGCTCTGGGAGGTTTCCTCTGCGCTAGTATAAAGAGAGTCATCACAGGAGCCCCCCACCGGCATTTCTCTCTACAGATGCCGTCTCTTATTCTAGGCTCGTACAGCACCTGGCCCAATGGGGCCCTATTCTCGGTGAGCTCACACACTACCGTAATAAACACGTTCAACCCGAATAGGATAGACGATCTAACAATCATAATACACACCGACGACAGGGATCCCAAGAAACACAGCCACTGGCAGCACAGAGCTCATTACCTCCCTCGATCCGGCAGCCTTCTCCCTCGGCTGGCTGCTCCCTCGCTGCTCCCCGGGCACAGCCCGGGCCCAGACTAACATTTCCTTCTCAGTTTTTCCTTTTAAGTTGTTTGGGGATTTTGCGACTGGGACGTCCTGAGGCGGGAGGGAGGAGAGACCCCCCCCTGAGCTGCAGGGAGCTCCTGGTTGAGGCCTGCCATTGGCTGCCGGAGCCGCACACCGCAGGAATGCCCACGCCCCCAGCCCAGACACCGGGACGGGGAAACCCACACAAAGGTTCCTTTGGAATCCAAGCCGGAAAACAAAGCTGGCCCTTGGCATCCGGCTCCTTTCACACGTCCTGGGTCTCCTCTGCGTCACACGCACAGACAGAAAGACAGACGCAGGCAGGCAGGCAGGCAGGCAGACAGACAGACAGACACACGAAACTGCACTGCCCTTGTTCCAAAACCCCATTTGCTCCAAACGCAGCCACCGGCAGGCGCTTTGGCTGAGAAGTACTGGGCCAAATTCATCCCTGGTGTAACTCCAGAGGACGCGCCTCACCTGATCGCAGCCACAGCCCAGCTAGGCTGGGACCCTGAGCCCAACAGAGGTCAGCCCCAGACGTATCAGAGGAAGGTGCCAAAGGGCTCCAATTCCCCGCTCTGCCATTGACCGACCTGGTGACTTTGGGCATGCCAGGCCCCCGCTTGGTACCTCAGTTTCCCCTCCCACCCTTTGTTTATTTTGACTGTAAGCTCTTCAGGGCAGTGACTGTCTCATAATGTGTGTCTGTGCACAATGGGGCTCTGATCTCTGTTGGCTCTACCGTGATATACATGATGACAAAAACCAGGCAATTAGGCACTAACCCCGAACCTGCCCAGGGGAGTCGTTCCTTCCTGACCCCAGCAGCTAGCGAAGGCCCTGCAGCAGGAGGGTTTGGAACCCAGGGACTTCCCTGCCATTACCTAGGGGATGATCTGTCCCATTACTGCAGACGCACTGGGAATACCCAGCCTGGGACTCTAGAGTAGCCTGTGACTCTCTGGGACCCTGGGTTCGTTTGGGGTTCCCCTCACTCTGTATGGCCTCAGGGCGGGTGGATCACAAGACCTCTGCCCCCCACACGCCCCACCCCCAGCGTACTGCTGACACCCAAGCTTCCAAGGTATGGGGACAGAACTGAGGATCTTTCTTGCCCACGGAGACAAACTCCCCTCACCCCCTAGCCAGCATCCAAGAGTGGAGAAGAGGGGGAGGGTCCTGTGTCAATCACACCTTGGTGGCCTGGGGCTACTTCATGCCCTGGAAGCAACAGGCTCCACACACCAGGCTGTGGGGGCAGGGGGCTCAGATGATCGTGTTCCCCTCCTCCATTCCCTGGGTGACGGAGCAGCCCCCCGACTCTGGCAGGGCTAGCTCTGCTCCTTTAATACAGATCACCCCACCCTCCCGGGTGACGGAGCATCTAGTCTGACCTGCCGCATCCCACCAGCCACGGAACCCTGCCCAGCGATTCCTACACCAGCCTGACCACCCGTGTCTCCCAGAAACGTCCCCCATCTTCACGGAGGGTCTCGGAGTGAAGGCAAAGCCACCACATCCTCGGACAAGCCGCCCCCACAGCTCATTCCGCACTGCTAGACTTGTGCCTCTTCTCTGCAGGGTGATCCGGGCTGGTCCTACTTCCATCCCACCCCCCAAGAGCTACGTCATGGTGACCGACCCCGGCCCAACACCCAATGATCTGTCACTTACAACCAGGGTCGGCTTTATTCCATCTCCCTTCTCGCACGCTGCCCCCCCACCCCCGCCCCGGGTGCCCCTCCCTCATTCCATCCCTCCCCGCTCCTGCAGCAAGAGGAGGTGGCCAGTCAGCCCAGGGCAGGAGACAGGAATGAATTTCAAACAGGGTCTAGGGTGAACAGGCCAGGAGCATTCAGAGCTGGCAAACCCCCAACCCTGGCAACCAACCTTGAATTCAGAACACACCACCCAAACTACTGATGCATGGGGCCCCAAGAAAATGAGATCCCGTCGGGCTGCTATTAAAGGGAACCCTAAAGGCCCCCCCGCAAATTCCACCAGCCTCACCCCCAATCGAGAGAGGAGCTCAGGCGCGAGGGATTTTAAGTGCCATGGTTCACACCACTCGCACAGATGGCCACGGCTAATCTGCTGGAGCCGGGGACGTCGGCTTTGCCCAGATACCCCCACCCCAACCCCGCAATCAGCCTCATCACGCTGATCTGGCAGCCCGCGTCAGCCTCCCACTGTCTCGTCAGGCCCTCAGAGGCCACATGCACCCTCTTGGGCATGACGCGTGCCTGGCAGCCTTGCAGAATGCCAGCTAGCTAAGACTTAAGCTGGGCTAAGTCAGCGTGCAGCCCAAAAAGCTATGGCTGCACGGCACATGTCCCCTTGCTTTTCATAACCGGGAGCATCCCTGCGGAGATTACAAGTCCGAGCATGCAACAGGGCCACACAAAGGAGTATTGAATGCTGGGTGCTGTTCTCTATAATGAGGGTGACTCAGCTGCAGGTTTAAGGTCTCCTGACAAGTTGCCCATATGGCCCACCTCCCCAAGCCATCTCCCCCAGGACTGTCATCTGCTCCGATACCCTGCAGAGCGGCAGTGCCCAGCCCCACTGCCCGAAGAATGCCCTGGCTGTCACTGCTGAGCTAGGGACTCTGGGTCAGCCCCCACCCACCAGTAAAGGGCTCTGCGCAGAGCGTGGCAAAGCAGGGCCAGGCAAGGCACCCCCTGCTCATCACTGGCCCGAACCCAGGGAGAGTTCAGCAGCAAAAGGCTCACCAGCTGGAGGACGTCCTCGTCTTTGGGCATGATGGAGAGCTCCAAGGCATCGTCACTGCGGAGAGAGGGAAAGGCAGAGAGCGTCAGGGTCCGGATGCTGCGTGCAGCCAGCTCCCTGTGTCTCCAGGCTCCAAGCCACACAGAGCCCGGGGCAGTAACTGGAAGCCAGGACTCAGCAGCCGAGGTGGGTTGCAGGGGCGCAGGACAGCACTCCCCACCTGATGCTATGCGAGTGGCTGGGAAGGAGGCAAGGCCTGCAACTGACAGGCAGCTCTGGGAATTACCCCCTATGCTCAAGTGACTGAGGCGTGTGCTGGAAGTCCAGGGTCAATCTCCACTGACTCAGTGCCTGGCTGACTGCGGCCAGCGGGGGTTATCTGATTAGTAGGAGTTAACGCCAAAGGAACAAGGATGGCGGGCTTTATTTATTTATTCTTTAAATGCTGCAGATCTGCAGCATCGCGGCCCTGGGTTAGTGCGCGAGAACTGGGCTGGAGATTTGCAGGGCAGAGGTTTTACTCCAAGGGTTTGAGCCGGAAGATCCCAGCAGCACAGGGCCCATGCAGCAGCTCACACATGCAGCCCGGGACAGTAGAAGCTGCTGTTACTCCCAGAGGAGACAGCGGCCAAGCCACCATGATGGGCCATTTTCCTTCCCAGGGGACAGGAAAGACTTTGTCTTAACGCCACATGCAAAAGAGGGAACCTGTCACAGTGTAGCTACGCATCCCCCCACCCGCCACCAGCTGCATGGGGGTGCACCTCCAGCAGCTGCTCTCAGATCCAGCCCTTGGCTGGGAATGCGCTGTTGGCAAAGGCACCGGCTGCACCATGTCCCCTCAACGTCTGTAGTTCACCTCACCTCTCCCTTAGTCTGAGCAGTGCCCCTCCCTTCGACTCCCTCCCCACCCCCATGAGGCACTCGCCCCCCCCAGTCCCTCCTCCCAATTCGGCTCTGCCAAGCCCACCCTTGCGAACTTGCATAAAGAAAAGGGCTGGGATTCCCGACCCCTAATCCCACTGCTCTAACATTCCCTCCCAGAGACCAGGGGAGAACTCAGGAGTCCTAGCTCTGGTCCCCTGCTCTAACCATTAGACCATGCTCCATCGCAGAGCCAGGCCCGGAACCCAGGAGTCCTAGTTCCCCATCCCCTGCTCTAGCCACAGGATCACTCCCTCTTTCTTTCGTGACAGCAGCTGCTTATTTCTTTCTCAACTAGTGAAAAGCTTAAGCCATGGCAAGAAACTGCAACAAACCCCCCCGGAAATCCCCTTTCCGTTTCAGAGCCAGTCGACAGCATGTAGCCCCCACCGTTCCCCTCCCCTGCTGACGGCCACTGAGTAGTTTTCGAAATACATTTAGCACCCAGGGCTGTATCTTATATTTAGATCGTATCCAGATCACTTTCATTTGGTTCGTTCCCCAGGTGCTATACTTAGGAGCTATCGCAATCAGGTTTGCCCCTCGATCTCCCCTGTCTAATCAGTAGTTACACACAGAGTGCAACACACAAATCCAGGTCATTAATTAAATCCCAGCTCCAAAGAGAGAGAGACACACACACACTGGCTTATTTCTTCCCTTTTCGGTGTGTGAGGGAGCGTGTGAGAACGAAGGGGGGTAGGAAATTCTCCCTCATCCATCAACTCAGCACTGAACAGACAAACGCTGCGACTCCCTTCTGCTCCAACCGCGCCCCTGACTCCCTTGCGAGAAGAGGAGCAAGGTTGCCCCAAATCTGGCTGGCTCGTTGTCACATCAGGTGTCACCAACACCGCCATTTTTGCAACATCTTAGTGCTAAGGAGTCGGGGAATCAAGCTGTCCTAGTGGTGTCCTGGCTACATGGGCAGCAGCACCCACACCCGCCAGAGGGTGAGAACGGCAGTCAATCCGGCACCTGCCGGTAATCCATATTGGGGCACATAAATAAGCAGCTTTTTCCCAAGTGCCTGAAGATGGGGACCCACCTTCCTGGGGCAGGACCTCATCACTTCATGCAAAACATGGCCCCTTGGGGTGTTGCACGGTGGCCACCCAAAAATCGTTCATCACTTTGGAAAAACTTGGCCTAGGGCTCTGCTCTTCCAAGGTATTTAGGCACTCGATTAGCACTGGCACCACTGGGAGTTAGGCACCTTTGAGGATCTGGGCCTGGATGGCAGATCTGAGTGTGAACATTTTGGCCTGAACCCCAGGAGGGCACTTCATTTCAGCCAGGAGTCTCGTCCCGGGGCGTATCCCGCCCCCCATCCTGTGGCACAAGCAGGCTCTCACCTGTTCTGGATCAGCGCTATGACCTGGGAGTAGGTTTTCCCGATGATGCTCTCACCGTTCACCTTGACAAGCCGGTCTCCTGCAGAGGGAAAATAACCAGGGGCCCACACGTGAATGGGAGCGCAGCTAGCCAACCAGGAGCGAGTACAGCTGGCGGTAACCACAGCAACATGCGATATCGCCCCCAGCCTGCCGCTACCCGCCGAAGAAGGGCCCAAGCAAGCGGGACGTCGGTGGGAGCTGGGGGCACTCGGCCCCTCGCTGGAGGAGGGGCTGTGGGGCTGTCCCCAGCAATGGCGCTGGAAATCATTCAGGAAGGGAGCCTTTGCGCACACAGAGCTGGCTTGTTCTCTGGCTGCTTTCCTGCCTCAGCCCGTTGTCCCCGTTGCAGCCCTGTCCCTATGCCTTAGTGCTGTTAATGAGCGCTCAGCAGCTGGTCCAGGGGGCCACGGCAGGGTGGGACCCTCGGCTGACTTTACTCGGCACTGCTCCCTCAAAGACAAGGGAAGCCCCAGGTTCGTGCTAGCTGATGTCTGACCCAGAAGATACAACACTCAGCGCCTTCCTTCCGGTTTACTGCCTGATCATTTTAACCGGGCACATGCCATCCCCACCCTGAGCACTGGCAGAACAGTTACTGTTGTCGCCACCGACACCTGGGGGCCCAAAGTGCCAGCCCCTGCGCTGCTCCGTGTGGGCACCAGCTGATGGTGGCAGCAGACAACTGCTTTCAGAGGTCATAGTAGAGAGCAATGGGTAAGGGGAGGAGAGCGAGAGAAAGCCCCTTCCCTCTGCCCCAGCCACAGCCTGGAGCGAATGATCCACTCGGGCGGACAGGACGTCATAAGGATAAATGTCACCCAAGGACAAGGACGTTTTCCCCCAGGCTGTGAGCTCTGTAGCGAGGCCTGTCCAGTGGGGCTCTCTTATGGGGTTTCCTAGACTCTGCTGCAACCAGGCTATGGCAACTCCCCTTCTTTCCAGGCAGCGAGCTCGCTCAGAGCTGAGAGGCCTGGAGAGACCCTTTTCCCCAACTCCCCCAGCGGAGGGGGAGACTTTCACCCTAACATGGCACAGTTAGCTTCCCCTTTCAGCCCGCCCCCGGACGGCAGATGGCAGGGCCATGCCCCCGGGCACCGCAGGATGGCTATGCGGCTGGCACACGCCACAGAAGAGCAGCCCGGGGCAGGCACTGACTGCACCAGGAAGGGGTTGAGAAGGTGACATCTGGGTTGAGCCAGGCGCTACAGACCTGTTAGGGGATCTGCAGCGAAAGCCCCAGCCATGTCCTATGCACCCAGGACGCTCCCCACCCCCACCCCCCATTAGTTAATTACCGCTTGAGAAGCGATTCTGGCTCTGGCCCTGGCCCTGGCCCCACCACCAGTTCCCACTCCCTAGCTGAACGGAGCTGAGACGCGCTCCGGAGACGGGGCCAACAAGCAGGAGGGAGGCTGGCAGGGCTCGCTGGAGTTAGGAGGAATCAAAGCTCTTCTCCGGCCCCTCTGCGTGAAATGGCTTTGCTGCTAATACACAGAGTGCCAGTCTCTTTCCCTCTCTGCTCTCCCGTCCATCAGTGACTCCCCTGCTATTCAGTGGGATTCAGCTCATGCCCTGCGCTCTGCAGACAGGTGCCTGCCAGATTTGTCCCTTGAGGAGGAACAGCCCCGGCAGACAGACAGGAAGGCACTGAATTTGTGCCTTGATTGGGCCTAAAGATTGCTTTCTGCCAGCTTGTTTGTAACCCTAGAGACCCCAGCAATGTCAAGGGGTGTAACCCTAGAGACCCCAGTCCAGAACGTGTGTTTGAATCTTTAACAAAGCCCTGTTCTCCCCCAGCTGTTTACCAAGCATTTGAATTAACTAGAAGGGTTTTCAGGTCTGTTTCCCATGTGAGCCCTCATCCACTGGATTTCAATCCCCTCCGGGAGCACTCTGCCACTGGCTTTCCCAGTACAGTCCCCCAGGTCGCCCCCACCCAGTGGGGTGCATGGTACCCAGTGGGGGGCTCCCCCACCTGTGCGGAGGCCGGCCTGGTGCGCAGGCCCGTCTTCCCTCACATTCTTCACAAAGATGGTGTCCATGGGCTCCAGGCGGCTCCGCTGGGGACCTGCACCGGGAAAGGGAAGGGAAAGGGCATCAGACACCAGAGCTCAGAACCGGGGGATCCCTCACAGGAAAGATGGGTACCTGCTGTATACTCACACACTCACACCTGCACACTGGATACACGCACACAGACAACAATGTGCATGAGTGCACACGCACACTGGATACACACACACTGAATACACACACACACACTTGTGCTCATTGGACACTGTGACGGGGAAGGCCAGATGGCTATGGAAGAGTAGTGAGAGATAGATATATTAGCTCCAGGCTAAACAAATCCCTGGTACCAGGATAAGTGAAATGGCAGCTGCTCCAGGCCAATTAAGACACCTTGGGCCAATTAAGAACTTTCCAGAAGGCAGGGAGAAGGCTATGTTGATTGGGACACCTGAAGCCAATCAGGGGCTGGCTGAAACTAGTTAAAAGCCTCCCAGCCAGTCAGATGGGGGTGTATGTCAGGAACTGTAGGAGGAAGTTGTGCTGTTGGAGAGGCTGAGTAGCACACACCATATCGGGCACAAGGAAGGAGGTCCTTCCTCTGAGGTCCTCACCCCTGAGGTCAGGGTGAAGTGGAGCTTGAGGAAGTGAGGGCTGCTGTGGGGGAAATAGCCCAGGGAATTGTACACGTCATGTTTCTAAAAGGTCAGCTACCATAGCTGATACTACTAGGGTCCCTGGGCTGGAACCCAGAGTAGAGGGTGGGCCCGGGATCCCCCCCACCTTTGCTCCCTGATTAATCACTGAGACTGGGAGACAACAGAGACTGTGCGAGGAAGGATAACTTCTCCTCATCTCCCTCGCTGGCTTATGATGAAAATGACTCAGTAGACTGTGACCCTTGTCTCTAGAGAGACAAGGGTTATGTGGAGGGTCACAGAGAGCCTCTGAGGCTAGTGAAATCTACCAGGAAACACGGGACCCATGGAGGCAAGGACAGAGCTTTGTCACAACACACACGCAGAGAACTACATGCATGAGCACACACACACTAGATACACACGCACACTTGTGCTCACTGGACACACACACACGTACATGCATGACTGCACACACACACATACACACACACACACTGGATACACATGCACACTTGTGCTCACTGGACACATACAGAACTACATGCATGAGCACACACACACTAGGTACACATGCTCGTATGTACTGTCTACACACTGAGAACACCACACACTCATGTGTACTGGATACATACACACAGTATCATGTGCTTGAGCGCGTGCACACACACACACTAGTCATACACACACAGGACACTCACATGGATACACACTGGCTACACATACGCACTTCCAGAGCCACACGGAACACACAGCACAATTAAAACAACCAGCATGATCTGGCACTGAAGCTCCACACCGGCAAACAGAGACTTCAAAAGGCCACATCCCGTCACGACCCAGAGGAACAATCTGGTCCTAGGGTGACATATGTTATCTAAGAGCGGGAAGCACGTGTCCCCCTCACAGGACCCCTGGTAGGACAAGGTCCTCCTGGGCAGGAGGGAAGGAAGGTTTCAGCCCCTTTTCAATTGATGGTTCTCAGCCTCTCCCTACCTGGGGCCCAACCACCGGCCCTGATTTCTTGCCATGACCCACCCCATCCCACAATCCTTTGGCCGCAAGAGATTGGGGTCACAGCAAGAAACTGTGGGTGGTTCAGGGTTCTGGGCAGGGAATGGCAGAGCAGGAAGGGGCAGGGGATGTGTCTGAGGAGTAGCCTGTGTGGGCCCTGGTCCAAAGGGCAGCAGGTTTCCATCGCCTGGCCCCCCCCACCCCACCCCACCCCACCCCAGCCTCCAGACATGCTTCGTCTGCAAGCGGTCCCCTCCCCGCAGGGCTGGAGCCGAGCGAGGGGCCAGAACTGGAAGTTCTCCGTCAAGCCCGGTGCGTGACTATCTGTTCTGACTGCATCAGAACCGGTTAACTCAACTCCAGCCTGGAGGTGCAGGCGGGTGCTGGGCTTCAGACCTGTCCTCTGCACAAAGCCAACCCAAGAGCAGCTTTGGTAACCATGCGCAGGCCATTTCCACAAGCATGGCCACGGAAGTCACAGCTTCCCCCCTGCATCCAGGTGCCCTCCTGGGAGCGCCCGCTCCTCCCCTGTGCCTCAGCAGACCCTACTCAAGCACAGACACTTGTACACCTCTAGGGCCCTGATCGGAGCTTGGTCTGGGATCTGTCTACAAGCACAACCCCCCCTCCTGTGACTCTGCAGGTCCGGCGATCCCTGTGCAGGGAGAGGCCTCACAGTGTGGGTGCTGCGGGACAGGCTGGGGGGCACTGCCAGGCTGGGCATCCCTGTAGGCCAGGATGGAGGTGGATCATTCCCAGAGCTAGGGTTTAGGACGGGGAGAGCCCGGGACAGGAACAGAATTGAGGTGCATTGGGAGAGACGCAAGGGAGACCAAGGAGCAGAGCAGCAGAAGGGGCTGCGGGTTGGGATTGAGGACAGAGCTGTGGGAGTTTGGGGGTGCCCGGAATAGGAATAGCAGAAGGGGGCTGGGATGTTGGGACTGAGAAGTATTTGCAGAGCTGTGCATGGGGGAAGCCCAGGAATGGAATAGCAGGGGAGACGACAGGCCGCGACTGGGGAGCATCAGCGGAGCTGCACCAGCGAAGCTGCAGATGGGCCGGAGGAGGGGCTGCTGGTCACATCGGAGAGCGCTGGCGGAGCTGCGGCCAGGGAGGGCACAGCCCAAGACAGCGCCTGACTCTCTGCTGCTAGCCCGCTGCTCGGACACTGAGCTTGTCTCAGACAAGACCCAATGGAGGCTGGGAGCCAGAGGGCCTGTCTTGCACTGTAACCCCCAGGGCAGCTGCTGGGCTCTGGGCTGGGGAATCATAGAATCATAGAATCATAGAATATCAGGGTTGGAAGGGACCCCAGAAGGTCATCTAGTCCAACCCCCTGCTCAAAGCAGGACCAAGTCCCAGTTAAATCATCCCAGCTAGGGCTTTGTCAAGCCTGACCTTAAAAACCTCTAAGGAAGGAGATTCTACCACCTCCCTAGGTAACGCATTCCAGTGTTTCACCACCCTCTTAGTGAAAAAGTTTTTCCTAATATCCAATCTAAACCTCCCCCATTGCAACTTGAGACCATTACTCCTCGTTCTGTCATCTGCTACCATTGAGAACAGTCTAGAGCCATCCTCTTTGAAACCCCCTTTCAGGTAGTTGAAAGCAGCTATCAAATCCCCCCTCATTCTTCTCTTCTGCAGACTAAACAATCCCAGCTCCCTCAGCCTCTCCTCATAAGTCATGTGCTCTAGACCCCTAATCATTTTCGTTGCCCTTCGTTGTACTCTTTCCAATTTATCCACATCCTTCCTGTAGTGTGGGGCCCAAAACTGGACACAGTACTCCAGATGAGGCCTCACCAGTGTCGAATAGAGGGGAACTATCACGTCCCTCGATCTGCTCGCTATGCCCCTACTTATACAACCCAAAATGCCATTGGCCTTCTTGGCAACAAGGGCACACTGCTGGCTCATATCCAGCTTCTCGTCCACTGTCACCCCTAGGTCCTTTTCCGCAGAACTGCTGCCGAGCCATTCGGTCCCTAGTCTGTAGCGGTGCATTGGATTCTTCCATCCTAAGTGCAGGACCCTGCATTTATCCTTATTGAACCTCATTAGATTTCTTTTGGCCCAATCCTCCAATTTGTCTAGGAAAGACACCAAGAAACCGCGGCCTAGAATCCAGATACAAACAAGGCGAAAGCTCGTGATGTGCACCCAAAGCACCCACCGGCACGCTGAGGGAGTCGCTTTGCGCCCTCTGATCCCCCCAAACCAAAACGCTTCTGCCCCCCTTGTCCCCAGCTGGGCATTAGCACAGCCTCCCTGTGTGGAAACTCTCCTTCACTGTAAATCTAGGTCAAGTCACAGTTCCCAGCCTGGGAGGGATGAACAGCACCAAAACCTGCCAGGGGGCAAGCTTTATCCCTTCCCAGGAGCACCTGGTCTGCAGCCGGCACACAGCCGGAGCCAACCAAGAGCATCCAAGCAGCCAGGAAGAGGTGGAAGAACCAGCTGGTTCTGGGATCTAGTCGGGAAGGTCCTAGCTAGGGACAGAGACGTGGGGAAGTGCCCAAGCTGCAGATCTAGGTATTGCCAATGGGGCATCACCTAATGGATTTGGGGATGAATAATGCAACCAACTGCTAGCAAGCGGGGGAAGGGGACAGATACCCCGGATGGCTGAGATGTTAGGGGGAATCGTACCACAGCATTTCTACACGTGCTTCCTCTGCACGGCCTGAGATCGCCCCACCAGGCAGTGCAGCCCCCCTTGGCGTTGGGGGTGCCCCGCTTGCCCATCTCAGAGTGCGATGGAGCTGCCACTCAGTCGCTGAGCCGGTTTATCTAAGGCCTAAGTTTCGGGCTGTTATTTCAGCTGAGTGGCCATTCACGCCTAGGGGAGCTGGGTAACTTCATCTGTGATGGAAAGATCCCCCCTCCCTGCCCAGCCGGCCTGCTGCTACACTGATCTGCTGCTCGGCAGCCTGGTGCATTTCACAAACTACCATCATCTGCAATCACTTCCCTGGCAGGGAGGTACTGAGTCTGGGCTGGGCTGTAAAGCAGGCCAGAGCACCAATCAGCCCCCTTTCACACCCGGACATCCATACAGTGTCTGGCCACACGGGTACGCGCGCGCGCACACACACACACACACGTGACACACACATGCACATGCACAGACGATACAAGTGGCTGGGTGCCAGAGATGGGTGCTTACCTCCCCGGTTTCCATTCTCTTCCTCCTGCACAGGGAAGAGAGAGACACCAGTGTCACAGCTGAGCCACAGAGGCTTTGGAGGAGTCGGGAGAGGGACAGATCCCTGTGATGGTTGATTAACGAGAAGGAAGGGAACCCGGCATCAGCTCAGGGGGCAGGGAACACGGGTAATCTTTGGGGCACTGAAACACCAGCAAAGTGACCCGGCGCCTTCTTATCCTCCCTCTGCCGCCCAGACTGCCCAGAGAGGGTAAAATTAACTCTTGACACAGGATCTCCCTGAGTCGTCAGCACATCCAGCTCAACAGGGGCAGGGAGGGGAGGGGTTTATTCTCCCTCTCAGTGACTGTATAATGGCCATCCCAGCTTCCTGCCATGGGGGATCAGCCAAGGGGAGAGTGTCAAGGCTTCAGAAGAAGCCCTGATGCAGTCATACAGTGTGTGGGGGGGGGGAAATCTTGGCTCCCACAAGCCTGCTCCCTGGAAGAAACAATCACAGCCCCCTAGGCCCACCGGGCGGTGAGCTCCACTCACCCAGGGTCCTGGCTGGAGAATGAAGCTGCAATCTCCTCTCTCCCATAGGGGTCAGCGCAGCTCCAGGAGTTGTGGGGCGGGGCACCATGATCGGCATCCCTTGAGCAGCCTCTGCCGGCCCCTGGGTGGAACGTAAAGCCGCTCCCCACCCCCAAAGGTAAATCCTCTCACCCCACAATAGGAGCCTATGTCAGGAGAGGCAACTCTGGGGCGATTGGGGGGATCGCTGTGGGATGCCGTGGGCAGCTGGCACTGCTGGAGGGAAACAGAAGCTGCCAATTCAAACCCCCCAGGATTGGCTGGGTCTGGAGCAGAGGCAATCGGGGATAGAGCCGCCCGGATCAATCAGGGCACTGTCATGGGCTGGGAAGGACCAGGAGGAAGGCAGCAGATGGCGGCAGAAAGCAAGATGGCTCCTGCAGAAGACCCCAAGGCTACGTCTACACAGCCGTAAAAGGCCCGCGGCGCGGCCCACCTGACTCAGGCTCACATAAGAACGGCCACACTGGGTCAGACCAAAGGTCCATCCAGCCCAGTATCCTGTCTGCCGACAGTGGCCAATGCCAGGTGCCCCAGAGGGAGTGAACCTAACAGGTAATGATCTAGTGATCTCTCTCCTGCCATCCATCTCCACCCTCTGACAAATGGAGGCTAGGGACACCATTCCTTCCCATCCTGGCTGATAGCCATTAATGGACTTAACCTCCATGAATTTATCCAGTTCTCTTTTAAACCTTGTTATAGTCCTAGCCTTCACAACCTCCTCAGGCAAGGAGTTCCACAGGTTGACTGTGCACTGAGTGAAGAAGAACTTCCTTTTATTTGTTTGAAACCTGCTGCCCATTAATTGCATTTGGTGGCCCCTAGTTCTTATATTAAGGAACAAGTAAATAACTTTTCCTTATTCACTTTCTCCACACCACTCATGATTTTATAGATCTATCATATCCCCCCTTAGTCTCCTCTTTTCCAAGCTGAAAAGTCCCAGCCTCTTTAATCTCTCCTCATATGGTACCCATTCCAAACCCCTAATCATTTTATTTGCCCTTTTCTGAGCCTTTTCTAATGCCAGTATATCTTTTTTGAGATGAGGGCACCTCATCTGTACACAGTATTCAAGATGTGGGCATACCATGGATTTATACAAGAGCAAGAAGATATTCTCCATCTTATTCTCTATCCCTTTTTTAATGATTCCTAACATCCCGTTTGCTTTTTTGATGGCCACTGCACACTGCGTGGATGTCTTCACAGAACTATCCACCATGACTCCAAGATCTTTCTCCTGATTAGTTGTAGCTAAATACTGTATGTATAATTGGGGTTATTTTTTCCAATGTGCAGCGGGGGGAGAAGTTGTTGCCAGGACTCAAAACGCCAGAACTGGAACCTTGTTATGAAATATTTTGGGTTGCGGAGTTCTTGTGATGATCCGAGAAAGGAAACTGAGGGCTGGGTGCTGCAGGGGTGCCCCATGCCATACGGGGGCGATCTGGAGGCAGCAACCCTGGTTACCAGGGCCAAAACCTTGCCGCACGGCTCAGAAGAAAGCTGATGGTGCCACTCTAATCACCAGGCACAGCGTCCACGCTAACAGAGGGGCTGGCAGAGGGAAGGGGAGCGCCCCGCTGTGGGGGGCTGAAAGTCTCCCCCGTGGAAGCGCCGCTCCGGTGAAGCTCTCAGGAGGGCAGTCCTGAGCCACAAGCGTGGCTATATTTAGTGCTGTCATTATTATCCAGGGCAAATTGTGGGAGACCACATGCCGATTTCGGCCGGAGGGGCCGTCTTCATGGTGCTGCGTTATTTATGGCACGACGCAAGCTAACAAGATCTGGAGGTGGGAGGGGGCATGAAGGAGGCGTCTGGATTTTGGGAGAGTTCCTGTCCCCCATGGGGGACTGATGTGGGGATGAACTGGGGAGGGGTGTGGGATACCTCCGAACTCAGAGCTGATGTTTCTGATCATTGCTTGACCCCAGCTGGTCCCAGTCACTGGGGGGATGCTCCAAGGTACACCTGAGACTTCTTAGACTCCAGCTCCGCTCGGCTCCCCTGAATGTCACTTTCGAGGTTGCCTGGAGGGCATGAGCTGGGGTCACATGCCAGGATTCCCCAGGTTAACCCACTGCTCCAGGCCAATGGAAGGCAGGGAAGGGGGGGCAGGGCCCCATCAGGACATGTAGCCTGCGACCGGGGCAGGTAGGTCCCCCATTGGGATCCCCGCTCGGCTGGGGGGGAGGGGGGCACAGACTGCTCAGCCTCCAGGCAGGGGAGCCTGGACACGCCCAAGAGGACTCTCGGCGCTGCGATTGCACATGGGTGGGGAGCAGGAAGGAGGAGCAGCCCCCTTGAACCCGAGGGGGAGGAGTTTTTCCAAGGCCCACTGGATGGGGTCATTGAGGTGGTGGCTCCCTCCCCGAATTGCACAGCCAAAGTAGCGGAGCCGGCGAGTGGGGCAGGATACAAACTCCCACCGCTACCATGGGGCTGCAGGAAGGGAGTGGGATGGGGAAGTTCCCCTACTCCGCAGCCCCACCCTGCTTCTCCCCTCCCCTCCAGCCTGCCCTGGCTCCTGTGCCAGGCAAGGCAAGCCAGGGGGTGTGTGGGTTTGGCTCCCCCATGGCACGGAAAGGTGTGACGCCAGCGCTAAGTGGAATGCAGAGCTCCTGTCTGACTCCCAGCTGAGTCAGCTCCACCGAAACTTGCCCCCTGAGATCTGGCCTGGGGCCCAGCTCCCCCGCCCGCGGCTGCACTTCCGCTCCCTGCATTACTGCTTTCCAAACCTGTTCCGATCCCAGGAATAACTGCTCTTTGTTCCGAGCACCACTGGGGGGACCCTATGCCTGGAGCATCCCTGATCAATTCACCGATCCCTCTGCCAAGCACCAGCCCCCAATTCATGGCCTTGATCCTGGGGTGCAAAGCTCCCTCCTGCTCTTTGCAGGGCTAACTCGGGCTCCCCTGCCCAGGGATCTCGGGTCCTTCCCGATCCTGGCTCATCACTTGGCCCTACACTCATTACATAAGAACGGCCAGACTGGGTCAGACCAAGGGTCCATCTAGCCCTATCTCCCAACAGTGGCCAGTGCCAGGTGCCCCAGAGGGAATGAACAGAACAGGGAATCATCAAGTGATCCATCCCATCGCCCATTCCCAGCTTCTGGCAAACAGAGGCTAGGGACACCATCCCTGCCCATCCTGGCTAATAGTCATTGATGGACCTGTCCTCCAGGAACTTATCTAGTTCTTTTTTGAACCCTCTTATACTCTTTGCCTTCTCAACATCCTCTGGCATTGTTCTGCACCTGTCCTAGACAGGATCACAACTCCCTCCCAGGAGCTTGCGGGAAGCTATACAGCAAGGCCGGGGAGCCCTGTAATGCTTCAAGAAATGCAGAGGCAGAAAGGAGGCCGGATGGAGGTTTCTGGATGGGTGGGAGCAGGTTACAGCAGCCTGGGAAAGGATCTGCTCACCCAGGGAGAGTAGGAGAGGTGTCATTGGTGTTACTTACGGGTGAGTAAAACACCCACCCTTTTGCACCGATTGGCACCCAGGGGTGGTGGGCAAGGAGATTGGGTGCTTGGGCTGGTAAATTTCCAGGCCTATTTTGCACAGTTGGGGCCACTTATATTTTTAGTGTGGGCAAGAAAGTGGCAGGGCGGGCGCTCCATGGCGCCCGCATGTGGGAGGGAAGGCAAAAGTGAGACCTCCAGGTTGAGCAAAAAGTAGGGAGGATGATCGAGTGGACCAGGCACTGGGCAGGGACTCAGGAGACCTGAGTTCTGTTCCTGGGCAAGTCACTTAATCTACCCTGTGGCTCACTCCCCCAGCTGAACAATGAGGCTAGCACAGGGCATGGCGAGGATAACCCCACTAGTGACTCAGAGGTACTCAGAGAGCCGGATAAGCCCCCCCAGAGATGGGGGAGGCTTGAAGGGGGTAGGGGAACCCTGGGAGCACTACAGAGTCAGGCAGAGGGGCTGCATGGAATCATAGAAGATCAGGATTGGAAGGGACCTCAGGAGGTCATCTAGTCCAAGCCCCTGCTCAAATCAGGACCAACCCCAACTAAATCGTCCTAGCCAGGGCTTTGTCAAGCCGGGCCTTAAAAACCTCTAAGGATGGAGTACCCCAGGGGTCGCCGAACTCTCCAAGACAGGTCCCCCTTTGTCTGAAGGACGCTGCACAGAAGAGAGGGGGAGAGAATCCAAGCAATTCCAGACCCCAGGCAGTCTTTGAACGGGCCTGGCAGAAACCTGTTTTTCCTTTCCAAAGTGACCCAGACAAAGGCTTGGCTGGTTGAACCCGAGAGCGCTGGCTCCGGCCGTGATGCCGAGTCCCGCCTGGTCAGCAGTTCCAGGCCAGACGCTGAATCCGAAAGAAACTGCAGCCAGCAAACAGTGCTGGGGTTGGAGATTGCTCGGGACAGGCGCCTCCGTGCCTGGGATCCCCACCGCTCTCTGGGGCAGCTCGGCGGTGCTGGGAAAGGAGCTGGAGGGGAAAGCAGCCGGGCCACGGTCCCATGCGGAAGGGAATTATTGGGCAGTCTTGTCACACTTATGTTGCCAGCCCTGCACCAGGCTGCCCCAGGGAAAGACAGACAGGAGTCAGGCCCACGTTGAAGCCCTGTCACGCAGCAGGAGAAAAGCAGGCCTGTGTCCAGGGAAGGGATTTCTGAACAGCTCCCGGGATGCAGCACAGAGAATACAGCCAGGGCTCGGCGTCAGAGTTTCTGGATGCTGCATGCCCGAGCAGAGGTCCTGGGCTGGGATACAGCCGAAGGGGTTCCTGGGCCCTGTGCTTTGGGCAGCTGTGTCACAGTCCCACGCACAGCAGAGGCGGCTCCAGGATTTGGTGCTGAGGTACCACAGTCCTGTCTCGCTGCCACACGTTCCCAGATGCTACGATGCAGCTGAGGGACGTCTCAATGTCAGACGACTCCAGATGCTGCCGTCAGGGCTCCCCTCATCCATCATGAACCAGGATGGGGAAAGGAGCTAACAGCTGGGTGCTATTGTCAGATGGTTTAAACGTCTGCAAACACGTGGTGGAAAGATCAAAGGCCACCTGGAGACAAGATGCTGTTTGATTCCCAAAACAAGTAGGGCGGCCAGGGGGAGGAAATGACTTAGTGAAGGAACCAGTCCTGAGCAGCCATGATAAAGCCCCACGTCTACCTCCCCTCCCTCAGATGAGCCCTGTCATTAAATGCTCCTCACCCCAAAGAGTCTAACGTCTCCAGCCAATGTAATTCCCAGTTGGCACATGTTCACCCTGAAAGATCCTGGAGTATTTTACCAGCTGCCCTTGTACGGCAATCTCCAGTTCTAAGGGACTGCCCCAAACACAGGGAGGTACCATCCCACTCCACCTCCACCCAATCAGGTCAGCCGTTGGAGCGGGTTCTTCGGGCAGATTTCACGGCATGTACCTTCCCTACAGCACCCGCGAAATGCAGCCACCTGTGGGGCGGAGGGTGGCGGTCGAACTGAGGACAGAGCAGAGAGGGGCAATCTGAGCCAGGTCCTGTGTAGAACACAAAATGAACTCCAGGACCTGGAGTGGCTGCAAAACTATGTGTGAAAACCACAGCGTGTCCCACGTGCAACTGGGCACATACCCATGGCCACGTGGCCTACTGGCTTGCACACCAAAGCTGTAAATACCTTCATGCGCAAGCTAGGCATGTATTCTACATGTTATTAACTATAGCAGAGGCTAGTGGCCCCAACCGAGCTCAGGGCAGGGGCGGAAGAGGGTCCACACATGCAGCAAGAGACAGCTCTTCCAATGAGAGCTTATCATCTAAGCAGACAAGAGAGAAGGTGGGAAATAATCTTTCCTTTCTCCATGGTACTAGCTGGAGAATGCAGACTGAGATTAAATGACTTACCCATGGTCACCAGGGAGACAGTGGCAGAGGCAGGAACTGACCCCAGGTTTCCTGAGTACCAGCCAAGGGTCTTGACCCATAAGATCATCCTTCCTCTTTACGCAAATACCTTTCAGGAGCAGTCCAAGTAGAATTGAGTGGTTCCTGGGGTTTTACAGGTTGGATTGTTAAGGGCTCCCAGAGGGGAGATAAAAAAGGCTTGTACTATTTCGGTTAGAGAGGAGCTGGGTGGGAGATGATTTATAGATAATGACTGGTTAACTAAGAAACCAGCCGCCATTTCTCTTGATCCTGCCACAGCAAAGCATGGAGCTCCTCCACCTGACAGGCAGTAAATCTGAAAAGCTGTAAATTTGCTACCAGTCAATCTGCCAGAGGCAGCATGTAGCAAACCTGTGGAATTCATCGCCACCGGCGCTCAGCAAACAGTGCAGTGGGATTTGCACAGGGGGATTTACGGGCACCCACCAACAAACAGAGGCAGCTGTACAAAGCTAAGGAGTCAGGTCAAAAAATGTTCCAACAAATCCTCTTGCTGCAGGGCAGAGGCTGCTCCCCATTTGGGAAGGGAGGGGAGGCGCATGGGGGGCGCCGGGTCCAAAAGGAATCGTTTCTCTCACGGATGCGTTGCACAACTGGTCAGCTGCACGGCCCCGGGGCAGAGAAGGGGCGACAGCTTCCCTTGAGCCATCAGGCCCTGGGCACCAGAGCAGACTCAGGCGCTTTTGCTTTGGCAGCTCCAGCGTTGCTGTGACTTTCTGCCACTGAAACCTCTTCTTCCTCCCCAAGTACCGAGTCTGCAGCAATCAGCGGCACTGCCATCCCCCCGCTCTGTCCCCCCAGGGACCAAGAGGGCAAATCTAGGAATCAAGCAGGGAATCCCTTCCAAGGCAGGGGGCGGGATACACCTGCTCTCCCCACCGTAGTTTCAGATGTCGCCACACTCCATGGGCAGAACTCATTTGGCCCCAATCAGGCCTCAGCTGAACTAATATTCCCCTGAAACTCAGGGGTTATTTTGCACGAATTGTGTTGGGCAAAGAGTCCAGATCGCCTGCCCCAGCTGGTTGCTTTAATCGCCACTTGCTGCCGCATATGCGCCCTGCTAGGGAACATCAGGGCGGGCCACATCCCTCTGACCGTTTCAAGGGAGCCCATCGGCTGCGCCTGTCTAGCCTGCTGTTCAGTGGTGAAGGGGTTAAACTGTGTGCCGAAGGTTCAGTTCTCAGCCTGAATCCGGGGGGCTCCAGCAGCTGGGTGGGCTGCAGGGGGTTGGGAT
This sequence comes from Dermochelys coriacea, assembly GCF_009764565.3. Lineage (NCBI taxonomy): Eukaryota > Metazoa > Chordata > Testudines > Dermochelyidae > Dermochelys > Dermochelys coriacea. The sequence continues at coordinate 11,423,521 of NC_050094.1, read as the reverse complement.
GCTCCCCGGCTCCCTACCTCTCCACACAGCTGAATTACAAGCAGAGTCAAAGCCCTACCGCAACTCCCCGTTCTGGGGACAGGAGGACAGGGTTCTGGGATACATCCCTGAGGGCGAGCTGCACAGCTATGGGAGAGGGTCCAGAACCCTGAATGAGGAAGCTGATGGGGGCAGCCCCAAGGCTGCACTTCCTACACCAGGCTCCCCAGCTGGGTTACGCGACACTGCCCCGTTACGGAAACGCAGCCTCCCCTGGGCTCCCGCACACCCAGCTCTGCAGCAGCCTTCTTGATACCAATCGCAAGAGCAAGCCAGCCCCCGTCGCTGGGATCGCCCCACATACCAGGCGTTTGGCCGTGGTACACCTGGGGAGGTAAGCGAAAGCCCCCATCCACATCCGTGCTGCCGCAGGTGCCAGGCCAACAAGCAGTGCCCCAGCCAGGTGCTGCTCTGCTCAGAGAGGAGCAAACACAAAGCAATTCCAGGCCAAAGCTGGTCAGGGAGTCAAACAGCCGCGCTGGAGACAGTCATGTGGTTATTCTCTCTGACACGGGTAGGCAATGCCAGGCTTCAGGGAGACATCTGCCAGCGGCAGTGAACGGGAAGGAATTCCCCCCTACTTGGCATTGCACAGTACGGGATATTGAGAAAGCAACATGCATTGGCCTCTCGGAGGAAAGATACCAGACACGATGGGCCAATGCCCCAGTCGAGTAGGAGGCAAATCCTCTGGGTCAATGGTCCTGAGGCAACCGACTGTGTATCTGGCATGGGCTCCACAGTAGCAACTTCAGCAGCTAAGAAATTTATTTCACTCCATTCTATGGAAAACCCGTAGAGCATCCGGGCACAGGCGCCGGGCAGGGGTGGGTTTGCAGGGCTGGTGGCCGCTCAGAGCCATCGGTTTCTCGTTAAGACGGTAGCGTTTAGTAGTGGAGCTCTGCGGTGGGGGGCTTCTCCTTCAGCTGTGGCCCCATTCACTGGCCAGACACCATGGTTCTTGCCAGGCCTGGAGCGGATCCATTCGCCTCCATTTGCCCTTCCTCTCCACAACCAAAGAACAAACAGTATGGGGAAATCTAAGCCAGCTTTCCTTCCCTGGACCGTCAGGGGCCATCTTCTCTGCCACCAGCTGGCTGTAGCCAGAGAAAAGCATCCTGCCGACAGGAGCCCCGGGGACGAGGCGTGCCTGCCTACAGCCAAGGCACTGGCCAGGCTCATCCAGTGCTCACCTTGGCCAGAGGGAGGTCACCATGATGCAAGGCCTCTACAGGTATTTAAACCGGGGGCAATGCTGGCGAGCGTCCATGGAGGGCAGTGCGGGGTGGGTGACTGAACCATGGGAGGGAAGGGGGAACCAGCCACTCTGGAGTGACGGTGCCTGGGACAGAGAGGGATGGAATTTCAAGGGTTTTGTTTTAAGAGGGGTGGAAGGGCAAAGAAACTGGGGGACTATGGGGCACCTGTCCCCAGTGGAAATATGCAGAATTCAAAGCACACGGCAGAGATGCAAGCCAAGGCAATGGAAAGTCTGAGTAAGAGTCAGGACGCTCCATGGGCCAGAGGGAAGGCAGTGCTGTGGACCGTTCACACCGGATCCAGAGACCACCATGACCTGAGTGTGTCGGATTGCAGAGACTCAGAGATTTCCAGGAGGGATCACGGTCAGGTAGTCAGACCCCTGGCTCAGCACAGGCTGTGGGGAGGGAGGGAGCCAGTGACTTCTTAAGCAGGGAGAATTTGAAGGCAGGCCACTACCATATAACAGCTGGGAGGGAGCCAGGGAAATTGGCTTCTTTGGGTTGTTTCCCCTTTGGGGACCCCGGTAAAGTTCACCCACATGAGTCACCCTGGGGAATCCCATAAGGATCAACATCCAGGCTGTCCTGGGGACCCAAAACAGCTGCCCTCTCCCCACTCCTTCCAATCCCCCTCAAATAATGCTATCACTGAACTCAGCAGAGGGAGGGGTCCTCCTCTCAGGGGACCAGCCCCTGCCAAATGGACACGCTGCCCAAGCTGATGGAGCCAGGGGAGGGAGGCAGGCAGTGCTACCTTGACATCGGAATGGACCGCCGACTCCGGGGGATAGACGATGAAATGTCGGAGGGTGAAGCCAAACCCCCCCTGCGAGCTCTTCCGCAGCAGCACCGTCTTCGGCCCCATCCAGGGGAAGGGCTCCTCCAGGGGGGCGTTGTCATTCGGAGAGGTCCCATCTCTCCGGCCCAGCGTCGGCTGTCGGGGGCAAGAAGAAAGGGGTTAAGGCAGATCTCCACTTGGATTATTGCATACTTCCCTCCTAGCCCTCCCTGCCAGCCACAGCGAAAGGAAGGACAGCCTGGTAGTTATGGCACTGGGTTGGTACTCAGGTCACCAGCCTGCTGGGAGATCTGGGTTAATTCATTTCACCTCTACCTGCAGCACCTGACACTGCGGGGCCCTGATCGCAGCTGGGCCTCTGGGGGCTACTGGAAGGCAAAGGCTCATTCATTACTGTGATGCATTGTTGGTGTTATGGTAACACCAATCCAAGATCAGGGCCTCATTGTGCCAGGCACTACACAGGACTAGAGCAAAATGACCGTCCCTGTCCCAGGAAACCCATCTACATTTCCTACCCTGAACTGCTCCTGGGCACAGTTAAAAAGTTTCCAAGTCCCAATAGAAATTCCTATCTGTAAATTCGTTCATTCCCCTTCCCACACAGGAATAGCTACACTGGCAGAAGGACCTTGATCAACAAAGTGATCTACCATAGGCAGGGGTCTACCATGATAACGAGACCGGTATCCCTGAAGTGACCCAACTGGCGTGTACACACGTTCCCAGCTGGCAGGAGCTGCGCTGGAGAAGGCTCTTGCACCTGCTGCCAGGAGCTTGTGTGAAGCTGGAGGAAGACGAGGCCAGCGGGCGGAGATTGAGGGAGAGGGGGAGAGAGCGAGACTAGTGCTGCATGGCTGGCTGGACCGAGCGTCAAACAAGGCAGGGGCTTTTGAACTGGATCCCGGAGCGAATGGGGAGCCGGCGGGGCAGAGTGAGGAGGGGGATGCGGCTGGGGAGGCCAAAGGCAGCATGCTGGAGCCCGGGAAGGCCACAGGATAGCGAACTGCCAGGACAGGGGCAGCATGAAAAAAAAAAAAGCCCCTTCCAATTACATCCCTGGTGATAACTGGAGTGTGGGTGGAGCCGGGACGAGGCCTCTCGAGAGGCACTTGGCTGGAGGGTGTGAAAACCCTTTCCAGAAAGAGGGGGCAGGGGGCGGGCATCACTGCAGGCACTGGCACGCAACACTTCCTGGAGCAGATCCCACTTCCCGGAGCAGATCCCACTTCCCAGGGCCTGGGGCTCAGCAGCCCCCGGTTCCTCCTTCCCTTCCTGCAGGCCGACAGCCACCTCCTTCTGTCCTCTGCAGCCGCCTCCTCCTGGCCACCTCCCCAATAAAGCCAAGGGGCAGGGGTGCTATCGCCTGACGACCGACACCCAGATCGGACAATCAGCAGCTCCCAGCTGGTGGCTGCCGGATTTTCAGCTGGGTCACCGGACACGCAGGGAGACGCACTATCGGTTGGACATCTGAGCCACTGAGAAAGCCGAGCGCAGCCTGGCTGCCTGTGGCAGGCCGAACACCAAGTCTCACGGCACCGTCTCCCCGGCAGGGTGTGGGACACAGACATGCCGCAGCCCGGCTGGAGCTGCCCTGTTCAATCAGCCAACCAAAGGAATGCGGAGAGTGTGTAATCTGCAGGCCCTGGGGCTCCCTGCCAGCCGCCCCGCCTTCCCGCTCCCCGAGCTTTGCAACACGACACGCTGTACTTTAGAGATATGCTTCACCTTAGGGCCCCAGCTTGGACCCAGGCTCTTTTGGTTCTATGGTGCCTCGCCGCACGTCACGTGGCTCAACAAGATTACAGGGCATACCCGTCCCTGCGGCATTTGTGGCCGTTGGCCAATGGATCCCTCCTACAGGGGAGGCGTCTTCCCAACCCTCCCGTCCCCACAAAGCTGTTCCAATGGCAGGCACAATCCTGCAACCCATTCTCCTGACCCATTTGCGGGACTTGACTGGGAGCTCTGCAGGACTAGAATAAACCAGAAGAATTAGAATAAACCACTCCAAGCCCATTTCCAACTGCGGCCAATATGATGGGCCACAGAAATCTCCCTCCTGCATGCGCCAACGGGCACAGAGGCCCAACAGCCACTTCAGGGCCTCGTAAGTGTCCTGAGGCTGCCAGGAAATGTCAATTCATAACTCCTCCAGCCACTCAAAACCACAGACGCAACAGAGACTCTGGTTTTCTGGCTCATCACACCAGGCAACACACCCGGCTGCCTGCTAACACATAATTGGACCACTCCATTTTAAGGGGTCTCCTACAGCATGTGCGTGAACCCCACATACTTAATCTGTCCTACCTTACATTTAGCTTGGATGCTCTGGTTATCTTCTCCAGACCCGAGGAAGAGCTCCGTGTCCCTCAAAAGCCTGTCCTTTCCCCCAACAGAAGTTGGCCCAATAAAATATATTAGCTCCCCGCCCTTGCCTCTTATAATGAATAATAAACCCTGATTCTTTCTAAGTGCTTTTCATCAGTAGATCTCAAAGCACTTCACAAAGGAGGTCAGTAGCATTTACTCCATTTCACAGGTAGGGAAACCGAGGCACAGAGAAAGTGGGGACAACAGCACTGCCCTGCCTCCCTGGGGGGTTATGAAGATAAATCCATTATAGGTGGTGATGTGCTCTGAGATCTAGCAAGGAGAACCGAGTGTTGTGATTGTTCTGGTTATGAAATATATATTGGCGGGGCTTGCAAGACAGATAAACGTGGCAATAATTCCACTCCCGCCGCATTCCCCTTTTCCATCTGTGAGATGATTTTATTGCTCTTCCCTCAGCCCCTAAGAGAGACCACGCACAAAATAAAGAGATGGGATAAAATCATCATAAAGCTCCCTAGGTGATTTAGGATCCTCCCTCCCATTGACTTTCAATGGGAAAGCTTGGGGCTTGTCTGCACAGGGAAATCGACCAGCAAAGCTATTGTGGAATAACATCCCACATGGATGCACTTATTCTGGAATAGCTGTAATGTTTTCAGTTCACGCCCTACCTGATTCAGAATCACTTTCCTGCATAGACAAGTCTCGGGCTCCTAAATCCCTTTGGAAAATGGGGATTTTTTTTGCCATCAGCTGCTTAGTCATTTGGGTACTTTTTAAAAGTTTACTCCTGGGGCCCAAGTCCACGATACCCTGCACGCTGGGCCCCATTCTCCACTGGCCTGTGGGGCCTAGTGGATTGAGCACTGGACCAGGACTCAGAAGAGTTAGACTCTAGTCCCGGCTATGTCACAACAACACCCTATGCCTCAGCATCCCCATCTGTAAAACAGGGATAAGGATTCTGCCCTCCTTCGTAGTGTTACGTAAGAGCTAGGCAGTATTGTTTTTGTTGTTAAACCTGTGCAAAGGGGATGCAAATTTGCCCTGGTGTGCACGGCTATGCAAGCAGGAGGCCAGCGGGGACTCGGGGCTGTTAGACCCGGCTGACAGGCTCAAGCCATGTTGAAGGAAATGTCCGAATGTGGCAGCAAAATGAGATCAGTGCCTGTCAAGTTCCTTCCCCACTCTGAACACTAGGGTACAGATGTGGGGACCTGCATGAAAGACCCCCTAAGCTTATTCTTACCAGCTTAGGTTAAAAACTTCCCCAAGGTACAAACTTTGCCTTGTCCTTGAACAGTATGCTGCCACCACCAAGCGGGTTAAAGAACAGGGAAAGAGACCACCTGGAGACATCTTTCCCCAAAATATCCCCACCAAGCCCTAAACCCCTTTCCTGGGGAAGGCTTGATAAGAATCCTCACCAATTGGTACAGGTGAACACAGACCCAAACCCTTGGATCTTAAGAACAATGAAAAATCAATCAGGTTCTTAAAAGAAGAATTTTAATTAAAGAAAAGGTAAAAGAATCACCTCTGTAAAATCAGGATGGTAAATACCTTACAGGGTAATCAGATTCAAAATACAGAGAATCCCTCTAGGCAAAATCTTAAGTTACAAAAGACACAAAAACAGGAATATACATTCCCTCCAGTACAGCTTATTTTACCAGCCATTAAACAAAAGAAAATCTAATGCATTTCCTAACTAGATTACTTACTAACAGGAGTTGGAAGGCTTGCATTCCTGATCTGTTCCCAGCAAAAGCATCACACAGACAGACAGATCCCTTTGTTCCCCCCCCCTCCAGATTTGAAAGTATCTTGTCCCCTCATTGGTCATTTTGGGTCAGGTGCTAGCGAGGTTACCTTAGCTTCTCAACCCTTTTCAGGTGAAAGGGTTTTGCCTCTGGCCAGGAGGGATTTTATAGCACTGAATACAGAAAGGTGGTTGCCCTTCCCTTTATATTTATGACAGTGCCCAACAGCAGAAGGGGTGAAACATTCTGGGGGTATGGAGGGGGAAAACTGACAGGAGGAAAAGGGGAAGATTTGTAATGACTGGAACACAGGTCGGCAGTTGGGAGGGAGTGGACTGGAAGGAGATAAGAATCGTGGTTCAAGAGGAAGGCTGGCCTGGTGGATACAGCTAGGACTGAGGATATCTGGGTTCAGCTCTGGTGCCTGGATCAGGCTCCCTTTATCACCTCAGACAATTCACTTCACCGCTCTGTGCCTCAGTTTCCCGACCTGTAAATGGGGGGAGGGGTGATCACAAAGCTTCCTTGCAGGGGAGAGGCGAGCCTGAACAAACAGGATGTTTTGAAGGACAAGGAGAGCCCCAGCCAAGAGGCAGAACAGAAGAGCACAGTATTATCATATACTAGGACTTGGCAATTCCATAGCCAGAGGGACATCTCGGGCTGCAGAGGCCTGCACTCCCAGCCCTGCTCTCAGTGCTGCGGTAATCGCATGTCGCCTCCTTGGCTTGAAGCTGTTTAATCTGGGACATTTGCAGGGACAAGCCCGGATCAGAACCCTGTGCCCAAGAGAACGGATCTGAGCTATTCTCATGCCTTCACCCAGGCTTTGTCTGCACGGAGGATTCGCTCTCTTCCAGCCAGCATGAACCCAAGCGCAGACAGGCAAAGCCACACAACTGAGCTTGGCTCCAAGCAGGAGGAAGTTGCGCTGGGTGCAAATTGTGCCTTAGTGTCTGGCTTTATTGTGCACCGTCTGACACGGCATGGCTCCCCTGCCGGCTGGACTGCCCAGTTCAGACAAGGCCGCCACGTCCCCTAAGGTTGTCGCTCTGAGACAGAAAGCCCCATCAGGCGGGGGATGCAGATTTTAATCACACTGAGCCAGCCCGCCTCCTGCCCCCCACGGGACTCCCAGTCCCGACAGAGATCCAAGCAATCTATCCAGGGCATAAAGGGCTTTCCACGCTCTCCCTTTCCAGATGAGTGCTTCACGCTTATCGGCCATTCGCAACACAGAGCCTTCCTTCGGCTCAGGCCGGCTCGTGAGATTAAGCCCCTGACAATTCTCTGAATAGCCCCCCAGGCCAGCCACCCGGCACCCTCCAAGCCCGCACCGTGCCAGCGCAGCGAGCTGAGATGGGCCACGGCGAGCCAAGCCACGTGACAGACAGCTGGACACCGACCGTTCCCTCTGCGTAGAGCCTGGTGGGGTTGATTATGCCAGGAGCCAGAGGGGGGGTCTGGGGTATGGCACAAGGGACGCGGGACACTCGACCGCACACAGCAGGGCACATCCCGCAGGCCTAACCCAGCTGCGCTGAGGGGCTGTAACACCCAGGGACAGCACTCGAAAGGGAAAAACAGCCCCGGAGCAGCAGCAAACCCAGATTCCTCCCGGACGTGCTCTTGTCACAACAGCAACAAAAATGCAGGAAGCGGGAGACAGGAGGGGTTATCGGAGGGCAGCACTGCTGGGGTGAGCATCCAGGGCACCCTCTCCGTTCCAGCGGGCAGGGAGCGTTTGACTGGTGTGAAACAGACAGACAGTGACCAGGGAAAGAAAAGGAGGAAGGCCTAGAAGGCAAATGCGGAAAGGGAAAAAAAAGAACTAGAGATTAAAGGAGAAGGATGTGGGGAGGCAGCGGCAGGTTGCTGAAGTGGCTCCTGATCAAGCCCACCTCTAGGGATCCTTCCTGCCTGAAAGTCCCTCCCCGGCATCCTTCTGCTCTGGCGTGTTCAACCAGTCGGAAAAAAACGAACATCTGATCAGGCCGCATCTGTGCGCTCCCACTGCTGCATAAGCCAAGCCAAATCCACCCCCCAGGACACCCCTGAAACAAAGCATCGTCTGACAGGGCCCGAAGGGACTCCCGTCTCGTCCCTGCAGCCCCCCAGAACACACGGCTGCTCTGCCAACAATAACCTGGGGGGGAATGCAAATGCTCCAATCAGGCGGGCGCAGGTGGCGCCCTAGAGAAGATGGGCCTGGCGCTGCCAGGGGGGTGGGAGCAAAGCATGGAGGGCAGAAGCCTAATTAATAAAGTGACTGCGTGCGAGCACCTGGCACTGCCGGAGTCTCCCCAACCAGAGAGGCCAGAAGCGGAAGAAAGAGACACCAAGTCGTGACGGGTCCATCTCGCCCTCCCAGAGGGGGCTGACTCGGCCCCTGTTCCTAGCGCTCTCCTCCCTTCAGCGTGCCCGGGGGAGACAATCCCAGCAACCGGAGGCTCTCCAGGGAAGGGAGTGTTCTGCCCGTGGGGCACCAACCTCGAGCTGGGTCTCTACATCCTACAGGGGTACAAATGCCCAGGAGGTTCCTCGGCAGGGCGGGGCGGGGCAGTCTGCACAGTAGCTGAAGCACAGCAGCCGACATCAGGAGATCTCAGCTGCTGTTTTCAAACTGCCCAAGGGGTTTGCCTGCCCAGTCCTCGCTCAAATGACTGGAAATTGAGCATCCTAATCCCCGAGGTGGCTTTGACAATCTGAGCCTTCACTTCCATTCCCAGCTCCGTGCCTCGGTTTCCCCATCTGTAACACGGGAAGAGGCATCGATACTCCATCACAGGGAGACGGGGTCATGAGGCTTGATTCACTAGCGGGTGGGAACCTCTCTGGGCTCCTCCAGTGGACAATGCCAGAGGCGCACAAGTACAATTCATTCCCATCCCATCGCTCCTAACTCTACTAACTCCAACTGCTGACAGTTCCGGCTCCCAGGGGATGCCCAGCTGCCTGGAGCTTCGCTCCACAAACCAACACTGCAGGAGCCTCAGGACCCCATTTCGGGGACCCCGGGTAATTACAGCCAGTGCAGAGGCAGGCTCTGCTTTACCTACATAGACACCTCAGGCTGCCAGCAGCCCTGGCCTGGCCGCGCGTCACAACCACATACGAAGAGGCCTGGGCCGAACAGCCGGAGGCAGAAGACGGAGCGGGCGGAGTATCAGTGGGGTCCTTTCCTCCCCCACTTGGGGCTTCATTAATATTCCCAGAGCTCCAGCCTGAGCGGCAGCTGAATAAAATCTCCCCTCAAGGAGGAAGGGCATGGGAGAGCGAACCGGCAATGGGCTGAGGGTGTTAAAATTCAGGCACTGTCCTCCCTCGGCCTCGTAACTTGATGTGTGAAAGAAAGAGCGAGTGGTGGGGGATGGGGGGGCGCACGCAAAGGGGAGGGGGTACAAAACCCCTTTGTCTCTCCCCATCCTGCTGGACAATACAGTCATGCTATAGAAAGGCTTGTCCTGTCCTGCATGTGGGAACACGCTGACCCCAGCTCCTAAGTGTCCGGCCTCCTCCCCAGGAACAGCTCCCCTGCCTTGGGCCTGGTGCCAGCTTTGCACATGCGACGGCTGTGGCATCCTGCCCCGGCGCTGGCTGGGGGCGCTCAAGCTCTCTCGAGGTCGCAGTTTGCAGCCTGGGAAGATCTTCTCTTGCCACCAGCAATCCAGAGGAGCCATGGCAGGGTGGCTCAGGCCTGGCCCAGTCATCTGCCCTAGGCTCCAAGCCTGTCCTGTTTGGGCAGCTGCCTGCGTCCAGCGACTGGCAGTCCTGACAAACCTGCCGTTCTGAAACGGGAGCGATCGCGGGTGCTCAGCCCATCGCTCAATGCTCCCCAGGCGGGTAACAGTTAACCCACTTCCCTCCCTCCTGCCTGCCATTAACAATAATAATCCCTCGCTCTCACGCAGTGCTGTTCTCCAGGAGATCTCCGAGCACTCGCCAAAAGGAGGGCGGGATCATCCTCCCTATTTTACAGATGGGGAAACTGAAACACAGCAAGGGGCCGGAACTTGCCCCAAGGCCCCCCAGCAAACCAGCAGCAGACTGGGGATAGACCCAGGTCTCCCGAGTCGCTATCCAGCACCCTAACCATTAGGTCACACTGCCACAGATCCTGCAGACAAGCCAAGACGGGAAGCAGTGCCAAAGCGTCCCGATCTCTATCCCCCAAAGCCAAGCACCTCCAGGCCACTCCCGCCCAACTCTGAAGAGCAAAAATAAAGATGCCCAGCCTGACACATTCGCCCGTGTCTTTCCTGAGCGACGAAGAGAGGCTGCCTGTTAGCAATGAAAACCTGCAGCGGGTTAGCTTGGCCCCCCCACCCAGAAACGGCAGGGAGAGGGGGGCCCCATTCCAGGCTTTGGGGCCTAGTATTATTATTAGTTATTTGTAGTGTGGCAGCGCCTAGGAGGCCTAGTCCTGAAACAGGTCCCCGCGGTGCTAGGTGCTGTACAAACAAGGAACAAACCGCCCCTGACCCCAACAGCTCCGAGCCTAGATCCAGAGTAGGAGAGAGAGCTCGCCGCAAGGCGTCCAGCTGCCTTCACTCCAGCAGAACCTGGCCCACGGTACAAGGAATTCCCTGCAGCCCGTTGGGAAGCCCTGCCCCTCACACACTGTCACGCGATGACCCACTCCGATTCCAACCAAGTTGCCATCTTGGTTTCAGGATACCCTGGTCGTTCTGGGACTGGGCATCCCAGCAGCCCTGGAATAAACCAAATCTCGGTTCAGATGCTTACGAAAGGCCCGAAAGCCTGAGATCAGCCACTCGACAGCTCTCCTGGGATCCAAGCGAGAGTCCAGGAGCAACTGGGCCACGCTGGGTTTGAGACGCTGCAGGAGGCTAAACAAAGGAAGCCCTGATTCTCCAACAGTGAAAAGCACCAGGGGAGCAAACGCAATTGCGATAATGGCCGTGAAAGGCCTAATTCCCCCGACGTAGCCTTCTCCAGCCATCCTCCACTTGCAGCCTCCAGCGCTCGTGACAAGAGCTGCTGATTGGATCTGGGCAGAGCCCCCAGGACAGGCTTTGACTGCTGGGTCCCCAAGGGAGATTTTAAGATGGCAGCAGCACCCCCAGGCGATTGCTAGCCAGCTGTCCCGCCCCACTCAGGAGCGTAGGCAGGGAGAGAAGGGGTCTGATTCTCTGCTGCCTTGTGTGCTGAGCTGGGAAAATGCCTCCCATCCTGGGAGTGTTTTGTACCCACAGTGCAAAGGTGCAAGGACAAGCAGAGGAGAATTTGGCTGCAGGGGCTCCAGACCCAGCTCTCTCTCTGCCACAGCCCTGCTAACCAGAGAGAGAAGCCACAGAACCAGCCCCAGGCCACTCATCTGCCAGCCCCTGTAATTACCTCTCAGCGTGAGGCTCCAGGCAAAGCAGGGGAGCCCGGGCCCCGCTGGGGAGATGCAGGAGGATCCTCGCCGTTTCAGACCAGGAGTGCCTGGCTCAGCTACTTTCCCCATCTGTGGTCTCCATTGTCCCGGCTGCCTGCTCGCTGGATTATTTTTAAGCTGACAGCTGAATGTGCCCTTGTGATTCTAACCAGTACAGGCAAGCCTCAGAAAGAGAGCCCCAGAGAGGGGACAGCACATGTGCCACCTAGACATTAACCTGCAGCTATTATGACTCCCTCGCCCGCAGCGTCCATCCCAGACATACCAGTCTACCCTTCGCAGGGACGTCGGCAGGGCTAGTCTGTGGCACTTGTTTAATTACGCACCTGCCCATGGTAACAGCTTGCTAGGAGCTGCCTCCAGGAAAGCTCCTGCTCACCACTCTCTCTGCTGCCTGTTGTCTCTCACCCCCATCATCTTCCATTCAGGCCCCCTCACCACCACCCCACAGCCAGCAGCTGCCAAGAGACAGGGGGCTGCGGGAGTTCCTTGCCAACAGACCAGACAGCAGCCAGCCAGTGACCAAAGGACCCCATAGAATGAGATCCTTTGCCCCTCACAACCAAGGGGGCACCCCCAACATGGGCAAGTCCTTCCTGCCAGCCTGCCCTTTATGGCAGGTGGGCCGTTACCCTTAGCACATCTTGCCGGCTAGGTCCCTTGCTGCTGGCCCATCCTGGGCACAGCCTTCAGACCACAGGTCAATTTTATCCCAAGTCAGTTATATCAGGGATGACTGTGGCCCCATGTGCCTAGACGGGGCCAAAGGGCCAATTCTGCAGCCCTTACTCATGGTGAGTAACACTTACTCAAACAAGTAGACACACTGACTGGAATACAGCTACATCCATAAGTGCTTCTCAGCATCAGGGCTGCAGCATCGTAGCCGTAAAGGATTAGGAGATGGTGCCTGTCCGCTCCCCTCAGCCAGTAGAGCTCAGCTGTTCCCATTGCATGGCCCCCCCAGATCACAGCAGAAACGAGTTGCACAGCGCCCTGCTCATCTAGCCGCTGGAAAACAGGAAGATGGTTGCGACCCCCTGAAACATTCTGTGACCTTCCTCAGGGCGAGACCCAGGCTGCTGCTCTGTAACACATAGGATCAAACTCGGGGCCTCCTCCGGCCCTCGGCCCCTTTCCCCGGAGGAGGGACGAGACCTGCAGGCGCCTCTAGAAATGGATCGCGTTGTGGGGAGGTGGCTGGCTTCGAACAGGAGTTGGACTCAGCCCACCGAACGCGCGTCAGTTTCTTAGTCAGCGCCTACTGCACGCTTGTGCGTCCTCCGACACAGGAATTCGCCCCAGCGCTGGGTTCGGATCGTCACTGAGCACACAGGGCAGGCTGCCTTTCCAGAGAGGGGAGACGTCCATTTCCCCCCTGCTCCTTCACAGCAGTATGTATCTGGAAGCCTGATGTGTCTAGAGATGTAGCCCAGCCCCATGGCAGGTGCCCAGTGCCTCCCCAGCAGAGCTGGCACAGTTAGAGACACCGACAGGAGCGAAGGCCAGGCCCAGGGAAGAACAAAACCTGCCGCTGGATAAAGTGATGCCTCCCCCACCAAGACCATTCCAATACCAACCGGATGCTGGAAGCAGGGCCGGCTCTCACTCCCAGCCGTAGCAGGTGCGGCAAAGTGTCGAGTGAGTTTGCCCGTGTGCAGCTGTGGCGTGGGAGGAGCGGACGTGGCTGGAGCAGCAGAACCCCTAGGCTGGGGCATTACGTGGCACACGCCCAGCACGCTCCCGCTGCTGGCCCTAGCAACCTCTATCTGCTGAACATGCTGCGGGCTTCATTTCCTCTCTCTCTTCAGTCCCTTCCCCTCGCTGCAGTTTGACAGAAAGAACCAGAGGACAAAACGCTCAGGACCCCCGTTCGGGCTAGTAAGGGCCTGGACTGGAATCTCGGCGTGCTGGGTTCTGCTCCTGACTCTGCCCCTGACCCGCAGTATGGACTTGGGCAAGTCTCTTCTCTGGGCCCCGGTTTCGCCCCATGTCTGTTTAGACTGTAAGCGCTCTGGGGCAGGGACCGTCTCCTGGTAAATGTTTGTACAGCACCCAGCCCAGTGAGGCCCACCCATGGCTGGGGTCACTAGGTGCTATTGCAATAAACACACGTCCCACCTTGAGCATCAGGAAAGGCCAAGTTCAATACCTGGCCTGTCACCCTTCCCCCGTGCCCCTTCCTTCCCTTGCCCTGGAGGAAGCCAATTTTCCCCCTTCTTTTTATTTTAACTGAGGACAGAAGTGCCCCCAGGTGCTGTGACTGGCTGGGTCCCACTCCCTAATGTTGCTCCGCTGAAATTCACCATGAGATGTGCAGATCTCTGGTGATTGGAGTCACCCGCAGTCCCACAGCGAGGGCGACGAAAGAAGCCCCACACAGATTGATGTCTGACTCCCCAAAGGGCTGGGGGTGGGGGGGGGCAATTCCTTCCTGTTAGCACATCCCTTGCACCAAACTCTTTCAGCATTACACAGGTCTCAGTTTTGCTCTGTACAGAACAGCAGCAACTTGAACGTCTTACAGCCCTTGTTCTAGGAGGCTCCCAGCACATAACTAATTCAGAGGCCACGTGAAGCTGGTAAATATTATCTGCATTTTACAGGTGGAGAAACTGAGGCATGGAGGAGGAGAATGATTTGCCCAGGGTTACATAGCAACGAGTCCTGACATCCCCAGCTCCCTGCCCTAAATCACTCAACAAGGCTGCCCCAATGTTGTATATAAACAACCCACATGAAAACTAATCACAGCAACAATTTGTGCAAGCCGGTCATCTCAACGCTGGGCACAAAGCCATCACTGACTCACTCACTACCGGGCTGGCAGATCCCTGGGTTCACAAACACAGAGAAACCTTAACTCCCTTCCTTTATGTTCCTCACCCTGCGGTCATTCATTCGCCTCTCTCGTTCTGTCTGCTTTGCATTTTGTCCCCCATTGTGAGCCGACTCGACAGCCCTCAGAAGGGACATCGGATGCACGACCGTCCAAGCACACAGTGAACTTACAAACAGCCTCTTAGCTCTGTTCTGGGCACGCACTTGGCGCTCCGTCAGCAGGTTAGGAGAGCAGGAAGCCAAGGCTCATCAAGGAGATGCAGGTGGAACCCCAAACTCTGGGGTCCCTTTGTCCCCTCTTTTCCCAACTCCCTACAACCCCTCCACACTTCACCCACTTTCCTTCCCAACCCCATATATTGATTGTGGGCCGCACTCAGGCAAAACGCACGTTAACGTCAATAAACCCAGGATCTGCTCCATTCTCGTTTATCACTCACACTGCTAAGCCGGAGTATCTGGTCACCATTCACTGAGAAGATATGAACCATGACATAGGGTAGGGAATGACTTCCACTACCCCCGTCCCACAAACCCAGATCATCTCCTCAACAGAGAGAAGACCAAGCAGATAAACCACCACACGGAGGAGTCCAACACCAGTAGGAATAAAGAGGCATTGTACATTGGACCCTAAATGGATCCAAGGGATCTCAACTGGACAGAGCCAAGGACCAGCCTGATGGAGAAGTCCTGTCTCCAGGAGTCTGACGCCGGGGCCAAGAGCTGCAGCGCCCCACCAATGACAGCCACTGGAGGGTACCAGGCAGATCTCCAAAACAAGAGGGCCAGAGACCCTTCGGGACTTTTCAGATCAACGGTCAAGACCGTGGTGGTGACCAGCAGAAGAGGCAGGGCCAGCCTTAGCAGAGACAAGGCACAGCCCTCCCTGCTGAAGTTCTGGGGAGGGGGTATCATGAAATACACCCCAGGAGATCCTGCAAGCACCTTACCCCAAAGTAGAGACAGGGGCGGGGAAACAAGCCCAGTCACCTCCCCCATACTCCTGGCAAAACTTGGGGCAGGAGGGTAAAGTCCCAGGAGAGAGAGACCCAACCCACTCCTATTACAGTGGAACAGAAGCTATCAGACCTCCACCCAAGCTGGTGTCTTTGCCCCAGGTGCCAAGTTCATGGGCATCACTCGTTAGTCTCAAATCCTAATCATGGCACATAGCAATACTTAGCCTCCAGTGACCCCTCTACTTCCTAGCACCCATCCACTAGGGAGTTAGGAAACATGCCCCCCAAATCATTCACGTACCCCCCAAAAGTATTTACATCCCCATCGGACAGTGAACTAAGGCTACAAGGACTGGATCCCCCCTCCCCAGTTTCCCCCACTCCAGAGTCAAAGGGGAGCTAGGTACGCGCCGACACATCTCTCACCATGTGGCGTGTCTCCAGCTGAGGGTGCGAGCGGCATTTCTGCCTGGGGAGAGCGACCCCGGCACGGTACCTATGCGCCAGGTCGGCATTGTCATTCCGCAGGCTGGTCAACCAGATGCAGCGGGGCTCGGGCGAGCTGCAGTCCACGCCGATGGGCTGCTCAAACCGCCAGCCCTTCCCCACCCGCTCCACACTCCACAGGGCCTTGCCCACCACCGACATGTTCCTCGGTGCAGCCAGAGGACGATGGGGTCCCCGCAGACCCCTGTGGGGTGCCCTGTCCCCGCTGCCCACGCCTTCTTCCACCATCCAGCAAAGGGGAAGGGAGAGATTCTCCCTGGAAAGTCACTGACGGGGCGGAAAGAACAAACTAAAGATTTTTTTGGGAGAGGCAAGTGAGCCGAATGGATCTCAGCCCCTGGCGCAGCTGGTGCCCATCCCCTATAGATCCATCGGTGAAGAGGGAACAGCAGAGCTTGCTCCCTGCTTCTCTCGGCTAGCCCCTAAACTTCAGAAGAGAGTCTGGTGTAAAAACCCTCCCTGGCTGCCAGGCGGAGTCAGCTCGCTCGTCTGGTGTATCACAGATGAATGTTGATCGTTCCAGTCCTGGGCATGCCAGATCCACGCACCCCCACCAGGACGCTGACCTGAACGCACACCCCGCCACCCCCACAAAGGGGAAGGCACTGAAACCCCCGACACCAGAAAGCCAGCTTCCAGCCGCACGGGGAACCAGCGGAGGCTGAGCTGAGGAGGTAGGAGCAGGCGGGCGGATGGACGGACAGACAGCGAGAGAGAATGCACACGCTCTGCCTGCAGCTGCTCCGGGCTATCAGGCCACCCAGCATCACCCCGCCTTCCCACCCCCTCCGGCGCTGCCTGGCTGGGCGACCCAGCCCCCTCCAGCTGACACAAGCGCAGGGGGGTTGGAAGTTTCACTTTGCTGATACATTTTTTTTTTAAAATCCTCCGGCTTCCTCCTCTCCCTCCCTCCTGGCCTCTTCCTTCCTTCCTCAACTCGCTTCCCAGCCTGGCAGCCCTGCGCCTGCCAAGAGAAGGTGGGCAGGGGGGGAGGGAGTGCAGTCTAGTGACTAGAGCAAGAGTCCGGACTCCTGGGTCCTCTTCCTGGAGCCGGTGGCTGACACGGGGCTGACTCACCAGCCTGCTCCGTGCGTCACCGTTTCCCCAGTTATGAAATGGGGTGATGAGCCTGACCCACTTCTGCCAAGTGCATTGGGGTCCTTGAATGAAAAGAGGCATTGGGAAGTGGATGCAAGGCAGGCCAAGAGCTGGGGAGCACAGCACGAGGTGTCACCCCAGGACACACCCAGGGGGATTCTCAGAACCGGGCGGCTCCCATCTCTACTTTCTCACTCTCTTCCCTTCTTGTTCTCTCTCTGAACTGAACGTTTGCCCAGAGACTGGCTGGCCAGTGCTGGGGAACCAAGCCTGGGATTCCCCCATGCAACGGCCCCAAGACAATGCCTCACCCCCTAGGGATCCCTCTAGGGCTGGTTCAGTCACCATAGCCCATTTGATCTTTGACCCCCGTGCTAAGCTGACCCCTTTGTGGTGGCACTGAGCACTGGGAATGTTCCAAATCCTACCACTCTCAACAGCCACCAAACGAGAATGACTTTTGGTCACTTTCAGACACAGACGGGTTCGAACCGGGGACCTCAAGGATTCTGATTAGATCCAGGACAGCCAAGACCTCTGGAGTTGCCATTTGGACTCACAAGTCAGTGAGAACACAATGCTGGCACGCTGGTGTTGCTGGAACACACACAGACATAATTGCTCCCGGGGAGATGTGTGGACCGGGAAGGGAATCCTTCCCAGGGCATCGTGGGTCAATATTTGTACAGTACCTTGCGTGTGTGCTCAGTGCTTCTGAGACAAAGTCCCTGCCCTAAAGAGCTGAGACAAGTGATGGAAACTGACCAGGGTGGCCAGAGGGAGGGGTGGGAAGATGGGTTGAGCAGAGAGAGATCAGGCAGTCCAGTAGTATGATGAGGCTTTGAGAGAGGAGGAGATGACACCACAGCAGAGAGGCAAAGAGAAGCTGGTAGTGTGGCTAGACTGGTACTCAGGACTCCTGGGTTCTATTCCCAGCTCTGCCACTGACCTCAAGCAAGTCACTCTCTGTGCCTCAGTTTCCCCAGTTACCCTGAGCCTGTTTGGTCGGTTTAGCCAGTGAACTCTCGGTGGCAGGGACTGCCTCTCCCTCTGTGGCTAACAACTCTGACTACTGTAATGTCGTCCCTGCTGCGCTGGAGGAGGGAAGTCAGCCCAGGAGCAGGGGGCAGCAGGGAAACAGGCGACAGTTCGCAAGGGGACAGGAGTGGGCAGGGTGTGAAGCCATGGGACCAGGGCCAGGACAGAGGCAGGGGAAGGGGAAGGACCAGGATGAAGGAGAGGACAAAGGGGCTGATTTGAAGGGATGAGCAGTCAGGATGGGGGTGTGCGCGAGATGCACCCTAAGATCATTTCACCTGCAGCACACTGGAAAGAGGGAGGGGCAGGCAGACTGCAACGGACAAGGGGAGGAAGGATGGCCTAGTAGATAAACACTGCCCTGGGGCTCAGGAAACCTGGGTCCCATTCCCAGCCACAGACTCCCTGGATGAGCCACGTTTGCCCCTGTGGGCCTCAGTTCCCCATCTGTAAAATGGGACTACCAGCTCCCAGGGGGCAAGGCGCTCGGATACCATAGCGCTGGGGGCCAGATAAGGACCTGGACAGAGACCGTCTGTAACACGTTGCTGCCACGGGACCAGCAGACACACCCTGACTGCAGCCCTGTCCTGTTCTGCTATGGGGCTGGCCTGCCAGGTGCTTCCCCAACATGCACCAAACCCCTGGGCCCCTCCAGGGCTCCAGCAAGGCTAGGACGCAGCTATAGTCTCACCTCTGTGACAACCCAGAGCCAGCGGGGCCTGGGCCCCAGCACGGGGGGGGGGGAGATGCCTCACCCTGGTGAGCATTAACAGGAAGGGGAAAGGAAGTGGCACTGCCCAGGCCACGCGGGTGCTTATCACCCAGCCCCCAATGGCACCAATGCACCATGCACATGGGCTCCACCTAACTGGGGCACAGAGCTGGCGCTTGCAAACACAAGGCGGGGGGTCCAGCCGCCGGCAGGATCGGACAGAAGCCCAGGCCGTTTCCATGGCGACGTTTGTTCCTCTCATTTCCTGTTTGCCGGTTTTTAACCGGACTTTGCCTTGGCGGGGGCAGACAAGGCCAGGGAGCGAGGTGGGGAGCCAAGGGGGAGAGGTCAGCGACTGGTGCAAGGCAGAAGGGAAGGAGTGCTGTGCCCGTCCCAGGGCAGGGACCCGGGCCAGAGTGGGCCAGGGGTCCCAGGAAGCCAGGACTGCCCCACGGCTGGGATGGGGCAAAGGAGAGTGGCTGAGGGGGTCAGAGGCAAACCCAGCCCATTGTGGGGCAGAGGGGGCTCCAGGGTTGAAAGGTGGGTGACTCCTCCCAGCGTGGGGCTATGGGAGGAGAGGGGCTAAAAGGGGGGGACTCCTGCTCTGCAGTCCTCTTGCCAGGGCCGGGCGGGTGAAAGGGGCAGAGGGTATCCGGCAGCGAGCTTCCCTCCTCCCCCCACTCCGAGGGAGAGGGAAGGCTGAGCAGACTGGCAGAGGGGCCAGGAGGGTCGGGGCAGATCTCGGACAAGCATCTGGCTTTGGTGCCAAGGGTCCTGCTCCTCCCATTGGGTCGGCACCATGCAGGACGGGCCCCCTTGCCTGTGGCCAGGCCCCGCATGAGCAGGTCCCACGGAGCATTCTTGCAATTCTAGTGTCTGAGGACAACCATGTGCGGCTGCTCCAGGGAAATGCCAATCATTGTTCGGATTGTATTCCTCGGCCTCCAGGGGCCAGGGACTCAGCTGCCAGCAGGCACTGCCTCTTCCACCTCTCCGGGCTCGCTCCATTCGCCTCGTCCTCATCAGAGCAACACCA
The DNA here is from genome assembly GCF_009764565.3 of Dermochelys coriacea. NCBI lineage: Eukaryota > Metazoa > Chordata > Testudines > Dermochelyidae > Dermochelys > Dermochelys coriacea. The sequence continues at coordinate 11,403,717 of NC_050094.1, read as the reverse complement.
GCCAACGCCGCCAGAACCCTCCGTGGCTAAGGAATCAGCTCCCCCCACCAGGCTGCTACCAACACCCCCAGCCATTGGGGTATCTACCTAACAGAAGCTAAAGCAGCGACCAGCCAATCAGATTCATCTCACTTGGGGGCACAGGTGCCTGCTGGGATCTGAGTCACCCCAACAATGCAGGTAGCAATTTACATAACGGCCTGGGTTGCTGGCTGTAAGCAGCGATCGACCTCCCCTGCCCCAGCAGATCCCTTGGTGACAAGCGCATTGGGGACAGAACGGGTGCAGTGCGGTTCACCCAACAGAGCAAGGGCGAGAATCAGAAAACGAGAGAGGGCGCACGAGTGCATGGTGGATGTGGAAGGCAAGAGTGCCCTGGACAGGAGAGTGATGGGGCACATGTGCGGGATGGGAGAGAGAAAGAGCTGTCATGAGCGTGCCCCATCAGATGGATGAGATCAAGGGGGAGCGAACGGAGGAGGAACATAAGAACACAAGAATGGCCATGCTGGGTCAGACCAATGGTCCAGCTAGCCCAGCGTCCTTTCTATAACAGTGGCCAATGCCAGGTGCTTCAGAAGGAGTGAACAGAACATGTCCCTTGTCATCCATTCCCAGCTTCTGACAGTTGGAGGTTCAGGAACACCCAGAGCATGGGGTTGCATCCTTGACCATTTTGGCTAATAGCCATTGATGGACCTGTCCTCCAGATACTCATGTAGGTCTTTCTGGAACCAGTTATTCTTTAGATCTTCACAATGAGTGCCGCAGGGAAGTGTGAAGAAGTACTTCCTTTTGTTTGCTTCAAACCTGCTGCCTATTAATTTCATTGGGTGACCCCTGGTTCTTGTACTATGTGAGGAAATAAATAACGATTCTTTATTCCCTTTCTCCACCCCATTCATGATTTTATAAACCTCTATCATATGCCCCCTTAGTCGTCTCTTTTCTAAGCATTACAATCACAGTCTTATTAACCTCTCCTTATACAGACGCTGTCCCTGATCCTAATCATTTTCATTGTCCTTCTCTGTATTTTTCCAACCGTAGTACATCTTTTGTGAGAGGGGGGGACCAGAACTGCATGCACTATTCAAGGTGTGGGCGTATCATGGATCTACACAGTAGCATCATGATATGGACGGTCTTATTATCTATCCCTTTAATAATGGTTCCTAACATTCTGTTCGCTTTTTGGACTGCTGGTCCACATTGAGCAAACGTTTTCAGCGAACTATCCACTGTGACTCCAAGATCTCTTTGTCAAGTGGTAACAGCTAATTTAGACCCCATCATTTAATATGTATAGTTGGGATTATGTTTTCCAATGTGCATTCCTTTGCATTTATCAACACTGAATTTCATCTGCCCTTTTGTTGCCCAGTCACTCAGTTTTGTGAGATCCTTTTGTAACTCCTCACAGTCAGCTCTGGATTTATCCTGAGTAATTTTATATCATCTGCAAACTTTGTCATCTCACTGTTCACCTCTTTTTCCAGATCATTTGTAAATATGCTGAGTGGTACTGCTCCCAGTGCAGATCCTGGGAGACCCCATTATTTACCTCTCTCCATTGTGAAAACTGACCATCTATCCCTACCCTTTGTTTCCTGTCTTTTAACCAGTGACTGATCCATGAGAGCACCTTCCCTCTTATCCCATGACTGCTTAATTTGCTTAAGAGCCTTTGGTGAGGGACCTTGTCAAAGGCTTTCTGAAAGTCTAAGTACACTATATCCACTGGATCACCTTTATCCACCGTTGTTGACCAACTCAGAGAATTCTAATAGATTGGTGAGGCATGATTCCCCTTTACAAAAGCCGTGTTGACTCTTCCCCAACAAGTCGTATTCATCCGTGTGTCTGATAATTCTGTTCTTTACTAGAGTTTCAAGCAATATGCCTGGTTATAATTGCCAGGATCACCTCTGGAGCCTTTTTTAAAACCTGGTTTTACATTAGTTACCCTCCAGGCATCTGGTACAGATGCTGATATAAGCAATGAATGAGAGCGACCGAGGGGAAGAGCGCATGAGAGCATGTTGGAGGAGGAACAAGAGCAAGGGGGAGCATGCACGAGAGCATGTTGGAGGAACGAGAGCCAGCAGCCACAGGGAGCGCGCACGAGAGCGCGTCGGTCAGAGAAGGAACGAGAGCCAGCAGCCACAGGGAGCACGCACAAGAGCGCGTCGGTCAGAGAAGGAACGAGAACCAGCAGCCACAGAGAGCACGCATGAGAGCGCGTCAGTCGGAGAAGGAACGAGAGCCAGCAGCCACAGGGAGCGTGCACGAGAGCGCATTGGTCGGAGAAGGAACAAGAACAAGTGAGGAGAGCGTATCGTTGAAGGGCTGCGATCACGATTCCACAGGAAATACATGGAATATATTTATTAGTCCCTGTGTTCCATGCCAGAGTTACAGCCCTGGAGTCTTCTATTTATGGCCCATCTGCATGGCCCATTCAATCGCTTGGCCTCTGAGGACATGGACAGCAAGGGGGCCCGTTAGCATTGGCTCAGCAACGTGGTCGCCATGCAGAACTGGACCAAGAGCTTGCTGCAGAGGTGAAGAATACCGAAAAGGCTGATCACAGAGATGTGTCACAAGGCAAAGCCCCATAGGTTATGGCTAGGGCCCTACCAAATTCACGGCCATGAAAAATACGCCACAGACCACAAAATCTGGTCTCCCCCCATGAAATCTGGTCTTTTGTGTGCTTTTACCCTAAACTATACAGATTTCACGGGAGAGGCCAGTGTTTCTCAAACTGGGGATCCTGACCCAAAAGGGAGTTGCGGGGGGGGGGGGAGGGCACAAGCTTATTGGAGGGGGTCATGGTATTGCTGCTGCCGCCAGAGCTGGGCGGAGACCGGTGGCTGTTGGCCGGGCTTTCAGTTCTGAAGGCAGCGTCCTGCCAGCAGCAGCACAGAAGCAAGGGTGGCGATACCAGACCAGGCCACCCTTCCTTCTGCACTGCTGCTGGTGGCCGCTCTGCCCTCAGAGCTGGGCTCCTGGCCAGCGGCCGCTGCTCTCCAGCTGCCCAGCTCTGACAGCAGCACTAGCAGCAGTGGAGATGCAAGGGCCGCAGTACCGCAACCCCCCCCTACAATAACCTTGCGACCGCCTACCCTCCCTGCAACTCCTTTTTGGGTCAGGACCCTCACAATTACAACACTGTGACATTTCACATCTAAATAGCTGAAATCATTAAATTTATGATTTTTAAAACCTTGTGACTGTGAAATGGACCAAAACGGACCATGAATTTGGTAGGGCCCTAGTTATGGCTGGGGACCCCCTTCCATCACTGTAGGCACCTACCCCTCTGGCTTTATCCAGGGCAGCTGGGGAGACGTGCATGGAGCAGGAAGCTCAGGACAGACTATCCGGCTCTCTCAGCTGATTCAGCCTTGGCAGGCTGCACCCTCCTGTTTCCTTTCCTTCCCCAACTCCCTCCCTCTCCTCGCACCCCCCCTCGGGCCCCGGCCTTTGTCAGAAATGCTGGCTAAGCTAACATGACATAGTTGGCGGAGAGGTGTGCATCTCATGAGAGCTTCAGCCTAAGCAAGACGCTCTGTCCAGGCTGATCCCATCTCACGAGGTTCCACGCGGCCGCCCTCACGCCACCCCTATACACACCGTGCCAGCCCCTCAGCCCCTACCATCTCCCCAGATCCCTGTGGAAACATCCTCCCACAGCCTGCCCTGCTCCAAGGTGGGCTGGGGATTGCTACACGGCCCTGGCTGGCGTCTCGCCGACATGTCCCAACAAGCTGAACTGCTGAGCCTGAGAAACAAGCCGGGCCACTGTGCAGCTGTCAGCAGATGAGGGTGGGATGGGGAGGGGGGCTTTTGTTTCCAACTGCCCAATAAGACTACTTAAAACCCCAAAAGTGACTTGCCTGGGAGCGGAGCTGGCTTCCTCCTGCCTACAGGGGCAGGCAAGCTCAGGCCATGTCCTGCTTTTCCCCTCTAGGTCTTCAGCAGGGTCACGCACAATCCGCTCCACTCTCAGACGCCCGCACTCTGGTTTGGAAGGCGCCCTGCAGACCGAATGGCTCAGGCAGTTGTTAAATGGCTAGAGAGGTGGGCGCTGGCTCAGACCCAGCCAAGGGCAGCGGTGGCTGAAACGTCTCACGCTCCAACTGTTCTCGGGGGGGGGGGGCTTGGGGGGGGCGGGGCGGGATTCTTTTAAACTGCCGCAAAGCTCTCTGGGCCCCTTATAAACACCTGTAATAGCGACAGAACATACATGGATGGATCACAAAGCCCATTTTAAAGGGAGAAAACACTCGCTCATAGGATCTTTAATACGGTCAAATAAAAGCGAGGGTAGCTCGCAGCAGCCCCCCGTTCACTACTTCCAGTCCCATTTGGAACTCAAAAGAAGGGAGAATGCCCCTTGCTCCAACTCACAGCAGCAGCATTAACCGGAGTCGGCCTTCCTGGTGCCCTGGGGGACTGACAGACGATCCTGCCCATTTTACTCCCATTTATTTGCGTCCATGTCTTTCATAAAAAGCCCACCTGGATCTCTGGGTGAATGTACAGCCGTGGATCACTGTCCAAAATACCAGCTCCCCCCTCCTAACCCAGGGCTCTCCCACCGCCCTGTAGAGCAGGGGAGAGTTTACTCATGTGAGTAAGAGCAGCAGGATCGGGCTCCGGTATTGCTCTGACAGCCCAAACTGGGAAAGGTCAGGTGGTGTTCAGCAGGGCAGATTCTACCCGTCGGAATGTGAGCGCGGCTGGGCTCCTGCCAACATACTTCGCAGTTTCACCCAGGAGTGTCCTAAATAGACAGCCAAGCAAGGGCAATGGAAGAATACAGCAAGTTCCCAGAATGCAACACACACACACACACACACACACACACTCTTTCCCTTAGCTGACTCCCTGTGGGCAGCAGAGCCCTCTTCTGGCTCACTACCAGCATTTCAGTGCGGAATGGGAAACCGGGAAGGAAAGCGAAGTGACCGTTTATCACCCTCATCACATTTACACAAAGCTTTGAGCTTGGCTTTGCCTTCAGCCTCCTCTGCCTCTGTCTAGCATTGACCACCCCACGGGCTCACGGCACGAAGGGATGAAAAGGAATCTTGTGACCACACAAACCTGTCTCTGGTATTTATCCGGCCCCCTTTACCAGTATCTGAGCATCTCACCGCCTTTAATGTATTTATCCTCACGACACTCCTGTCAGGCAGAGCAGGGCTACTATCTACATTGTGTAGGTAGGGAAACTGAGGCACGGAGAGACCATATGACCTGCCCAAAGTCACCCAGGTCTACCAAGTCCTAGGCTGCTTTCCTACCTGCTAGACCATCCTTCCTCTCCAAAAAGAAAAGGAGTACTTGTGGCACCTTAGAGACTAACAAATTTATTAGAGCATAAGCTTTCGTGAGCTACAGCTCACTTCATCGGATGCATAAAGCTTATGCTCTAATAAATTTGTTAGTCTCTAAGGTGCCACAAGTACTCCTTTTCTTTTTGTGAATACAGACTAACACGGCTGCTATTAAGAAACCTTCCTCTCCAAGACACACTTCTCTGGGGAGAGGGTTACCTATTCCTGTAACAAATTACAACCCAGGTGTCAATCCCACAAACACTTACACACGTGCTTAACTTTAAGCCCAGGACTAGCCCTGCTGGCTTATAGCTAGGCATGTGGATTCCCTTTTGCAGGATCGGGGGCAAAGGCAAACAGAACTGACAGCAATGAGAGAAATATATCCTTGTCCTCTGTTTTTTTCAGACTGTTTACGTTGTGCATTTGACAGCACTTTGCATCTAGTCACTTGCACAATCTCTGCCTGTTGTGTTGTGTGGGTCTCTTGTACAGAAACAGGGGAGAGGAAAAGATTTATCACTGACAGGAAAACGCTCTGGGAAAACCACCAAAATTGACAGTGGGAGCCAGGGCAGGTGGACCGCTGGGAAGTCCCTTGCAACTTATTTTTGAAAGTTGACTTGATTTCCCATCATTGATAGTGCTCCTGTATCAACAGAACAGGTGTAAGCAGAGGCCAGCTCACCCATACGCTACCCCCTCCCACCAATGGCCAGACCTTGGCATGATCAAAGGGCATTCATTCTCCAAAGGCGCTACTGAGCTGGGCCAGAAATGAACCAGCCCCAGGCCTAACAGAGCAAGGCTCTATGTCGCATTTCTAACCCTCCGAGCCTTCCAGCTACCACACGGGCAGGGACCAGGGGGACCTCTCACCAGGCCTGGATGCGACAAGCAGAATGAGAACTGACAGACCAGTCCTGAGCCTTTATACCAAACCATCCCTTTTTCCCCCCGTCTTCACCTTTCAAACAGGAACCCAACGGGGAAGCTCCTTTTGGCAGAAACAGCGAACGATTGTCCCGGACGGCGGCTTCAGATTTTATCCTTCTTGTGCGATCGTGCCGGAAAGGACAACCTTGCCCACTACTGCCCTCTACTGGTCTATCGGTTCCCACCGCCCACCAGACTCCTGGAGCCACTCCTGTAATTCACTGGTTAGTAATAATACTTTAGCACTTATATTATTAGTCACTATTTATACTGAGGCTACGCCTAGGAGCCTCGGTCATGGTCCACAGCCTCCCTGTGTTAAGACGCTGTTCATAAAAGGATCTAGAGACAAAAACTACTTTATTTAATACTTGCAACCCCCAGGGAGATATTTGCCTCATTTTACAGGTGGGGAAACTGAGGCCCAGAGCGATCTAAAGTCACATGGCTTGGATCAGCTCAGAGGGACAGGGGCTTCCCAGGGGTGCTTGTGCAGAAGCAACAGGTGGAGAAGGAAGCACTTAGACCCAGCTCCTTCTGCAATCTCCGTCTCAGACAGCATCTCCCATCCCTTCCCAGGCAGTCTCTCCAGCCTGTTCCTTTCGCTGCCACAGACTGACACCGGGCAGGCAGCGGGTGCACTGGGGCTGCTGCTTACTGCACTACAGCCAAACCATCTCACTGTGTCCCTCCCACATCTTCTTCTTGGATCCACCTGCACCTGCAAGTTCCTTGAAGCAGGGGCCGTCCTGTCCTTATGCGCATACAGCACCTAGCGCAATGGGGCCCTCGTCCCAGGCTGTCCCTCAGAGGTACTCTTCTAGCCCCCAGCACCAGAGTATGCACAGCTCGCAATTGTTACTGTATTTATCCTCCCAAGACCCCGGAGGGCAGGGCTGTTCCACTCATTGCACAGATGAGAAATTGAGCCCCAGAGTGGCTAAGTGACTTGTCCAAGGCAAGTCTGTGGCAGAGCAGCGAACCGAACCCATGTCTCCCACGTCCCAGGCTGGTGCCCCAACCACTAAGCAAGCCTTCCTCCCACTGAACCATTCTTCAGGGGCCGGTAGGTGCCTCCATGGTACAAACAACAACAGTCATCCAAGGACATCCAGAGAATCCATGCCAGAGCCAGGAATTAAACCCAGGAATCCTAACTTTCAGCCCTGAGCGCAGATCACACCCGTATCCCATGACAGAGGCCTGCGTTTCTCCCCGAGTCCACAGTCAGGAGCTGTGGGTCACAAGGGCTCCGTGTAACGGTACAGTCCCCACAAAGCATTTGCTACACCCCACCGGGGAACCCGTTCATTGGTGCTTCCGCGCGACAGCCCCCAGGGCCTGAGCTGTCGTCAGCTCCAGCTGGGACTCGCCACAGAGTTCACAAAGTGCCTCTCCTCTCCCACCACCGGGTCCCAGAGCACGGCACACTGCGTAGGAGGCCTGCGTGGATATCAGCACGCCACATCCCGACACCCTCCAGCACACGTCCTGTTCCCTGAACATCTGCAGCTGGCCCGGTCATTGCCGGAATATCTCTCACTAACCCTTGGCCCCAGCGCGAAGAGAAGATCATCACACTCAGGGAAAGAGAGAGGAAGTGAGACAGGAGCAGGGAATGGAAGCTATCCCCCTTCAGATCCCAGACCAAGGGACAAGTGATCATGAAGATTCAACAGCGAGAGAGGAGACATGTCTGATGCTATTTAAAAGCTGAGCTCTGGGACCTCCAGTCACTCTGCTTCCGACCTTACCTTTCCCCCCTCCCCACCACTTCCATCCTAGGAGGATTTTGGCGGCTGTTGTCTCCAGCACTAGAGGCACTGATCATATGACTGCAGTTTGGAATCCCAGCTTTCAAGGACAGTTTAAGCAACAATCTCTAAGCACAGCGGCTGTAAAGAGGAGGCAAATAGACACATAGGAGTTACTGAATAGCACAGAGATGGTGGATCAGACTCTTCTATTTGTCCTTTTCCTTCACCCCAAAATAAGGGAAGGATCAATGAAATCGGAAGGCAACAAAGCTGAGACAAGGAAATGTTTTTTTTTAAACACCAGGCACAATTGAACTGTGGGACTCACTGCCACTGGACATTATCGGGGCCAAGAGCTCAGTGGGTTCCAAGAGAGGGATAGGCAATGATATGGAGAATGAGACGATACACATTAGATAGTATAAAAACTGTTGAGAAGAACATCACCGCCAGGGCAAATGCCAACCACTGTCTGGATGTTTGCCTGCAGGGTAGGTTACTTCACCTAGGTCCTGGCACCTTCCTGTGAATCACCCAGACCATGTCCAGGAGAGACAGGATAGTGCCTGGGCAGGTCAGAAGTCACATCTGGTGTGGCAGTTCCTACATTGTAGCAGTTTGCAAGAATCCAGCTGCTAACCTAAGATCATCATCAGAACAGTGTGACTTTCGGGACCCCGGATATCCTGCACACAGCCAGGGCTTGAACGGAACCAGTCCATGTGATTTCAAGACTAATAACTCTTTTCCTAGCTTCAGCCCTGGACCAGAGATGAGAAAGAGAGAGAAATCTTAGCTCCCTGGGAAGATGGAAAGGAGGAGATAAAACCAAACAAGGGAATTAGAAATGGAAAAAGCGAATGACTCTCTGAGCTGGGAGGAAGGATTTCTCTAAATGGAACAGGCCGGCAAAGGATGGAGAGATCTGGGATGGAGAGATTGTTTTTGGCATTCGGGGGGGGGGGGGGGGCCAGAGGGGAGATGGCCAAACACTAATCCCTCCCGAACTGTGAGCTGAGATTAGGGTCAGAAAAATGAGAGCTTAATAGGATTTCCAGGGCAGATAAAGCCCATGCTGAAATAATAACTGAATTTCAGACCTTATATGGGAAAGAGCTTCCCCACCTGGGCGCGTGGCAGCCGAGATAGAGGGAGCGGAGAAGTGGTCCATCCACCGGCTCCCTGCAGGGCCAGTACAAATTCAGACACTCGGCAGGGTTCTTGTGTATAACCCCTGTGCTCCCCCACAGCTCCTGTGTCTCCCCCCGGTAAGGGAATAGTTTGTACTAGGAGGTGGAGGGGAGTGAATGGACCCAGGAGGTCAGTTTCAAGGGCAAACAGTCAGAAATGCCCTGCAGAGAGAGAGACGGGGGTGGGATCCAGAGGACTCTAGAACCCATCTCCCAGGTGGGATCGCTGGATTCCGAAATGCAGCTTCCCGGCAGCTAATGGAGCGCGGCTCTGAGAGTCGAGCACCTGCCCGGCCGGGTTCCAACCTGCGATCATCGCCCTGGGGTGTCAGGCAAGCTGCCGCAGCACTGCCTGGTTGACAGCTGAGGCTTGACACTGAGGAGTCAGCCAGCTCCTCCCACGCTCTGCTCGGGGTCAGGATCAGGGACTCCCCCCACCATCACCTCACACTGAAGGCTTTGGCTTTCCTCTTGCCCCAAGCTCTCTGGGATCAAATCCACCCAAAGGTGACTCCCAAGAACTAATCCATTTAAAACCAGCCCTCAGCCTGATTATGCCCCCATTTCCACCCCCTCAGTTTTAGCCGCCGAGCATCCAGGGCTAGGCAAGTCTATTGTGATTATCCTCATTAGAGCAAGAACCATTCCAGGGAGACCTCAGGGACATGGAAAGGGGAGGGAGGCTGGCAGCACATGGGAAGGGCTGGCGTAGGAGTGCCCAGAGAGGGATGGGAGTGACAGGGTGTTCCCCACTCCGGGCAGGACCACAGCAGTTAGAGACAGAAGCAAAGCCAATGTGGTTGCCAAAGCAGACCAGGGCAACCATGACAGAGGCCTGGTGGGTGCAGACCTTTGTCAATAGAGTTGCAGGAAAACATCTGGAGATAAAGAGCTTTGGGCCATAAACAAGGAGCTGGAACATAAGAAAATGAAATATGCGCGGAGCAGCACCCTCCTCCCTCCCTGCCCCAGCTGCCCCCTGAAGTCTGTCTCGCCAACAGCTCTGCCTCCTTGCGTGATCTGGCATGGGGGCGCATCTTTTGGGTTCATACGCGGACAGTGCTTCGAGCGCCCGGAACACCTAGTAATGAACAGGGCTGTCCCCTGGGCCACCCAGCTGCAATGCCTGCATTTCTAAATAGCCCTGCAGCCACAGAGGAAGCCCAGCGTAATGAATGTGTGCACTGTGGAGCACAGACACAGTTGCCAGAGAAATCTCTCTCTCTCACACACACACGCCTGTCTTGGGAAGCCCGGCCTAGAACCGCCAGCTCCAAAATGAGACGTCTATCATGTGGGCTAGAGGTGAACACCCTTGACTGGTAAGAGCAGTACATCTCTCGTGCTCTCTAGGTCAGCTGCTACAGGGAGCCAACACTCTTAAAAGCAGTACCTCACCGGTCCTCTGCTGCCCATGTAGAGAGAAAAAGTTAACAGTCTGGAGAGGAGAGGTGCCTGATTTTTGGGGCACCCAGAGCGTGGCTGGCACCCAGCCCCATTTGCAGAGAGATTTAGATAAATTCTTAACTAGAGCTGGTCAAAAATTCAGAATTTCTGTCCCGCAGGAAATCCAAGATTTCAAAATTAGGTCAGAAAGTCAAAATCCTGGAATTTGTCACAAAATGAAACAATCCCCTACCGCCCTATTGAAATGTTCCATTTCCCCTTTATCACTTTGCCAAACTATAAAATACAACATCCAAGCAGGAATGTCACAAATTGATTGTTTCCTGCAAAAACGCCAATGACCTTGATAAGTTCCCACAAAACGTTTCACTGTCATCCAATCAGCATTTTCCAAGGAAAACTCTCCCATCACAAGATTTTCAACCCCTTCTAATCTTAACACACCACCCGGATGCACACACATGCACTTCTAGTGTTACCTGGGCGTGAATTTTCCCATGGCGGCCAAATGCAAATTGCTGATTAGCAGGATTGGAAATCTCCAGCCAACCCCTTCTGCTGGAGGCTGCATTTCACAATCAGTTGGTGGCATCTGTCCCATTGGGGGTGCTACGGGCTGCCCCTGCCACCATCCCCACCCAAGAAGGACAATATCACTAGGTCAAATCCACTATAGGCCTCTGTAGCAATAGACCTGTAGATCCCACTGTAACGTGCCTCTCTCTCCACATTGATAGTACAAGGAGCTTAGGGGCCCAATTCAGGGGGCGTGGAGCCCTGTCAAAACATGCATCACGTTTCTGATGGACAAATCACATGATGGGGTGCGACTCTATTAGAGACACCAAATCGGACCAGAGAACAGGGTGATCAGCTCTTTAAACATCTACCAACCACAAGTAGAAGGAAGGGAGAATATGAACCTGGCTATGGGCGAGAGTCATGCAGAGAGAGGCAAGCACTTGGGGCAGCCCGGTTCGGGAGATCAGCACCCAAGTGCGAGAAAGCATTTTAATTCTCTTTAACCAAAAACACAGCAAAAGAGCTTTGCAGCTCAGTGGGGATTTGGGCAACAGTTTGTTTCTTTATTTAAAGCCTCTAGGCCCCCCTGATTACACCTTTTGGGGGCAGACGAGCCACTCCTGGAGTTCCCCCAATTCCTACACTCCAGGCCCAGGGAAAATACAGCTGGCACCCAGCGGGGAGCTACGCTGAAAAGGGGAGGGCAGGGCGACTGGCACAGCGAACGCAGGGACAGAGACAGGACACGCTGCTTAGGAGCGGGCGGCTTCGTTTGCTAATGCCTTGGAGACGTATTTATATGCGTCCAGAAAGCTGGGGCTACAGGGGAAAGAGGCCAGAGAGCCACATGGGAACAATGGGAAGAAGAGAGAGAGGAGCAGCTTTGGGGACACAAGGTGAAATCCCGGCCCCAGTGAAAAGAATGACAGAGTTTCCATCCGACCTCATGAAATCAGGATCTAACCACATAGTTAACTTGGTGCATCTAGACGAGGGGTGAAATCACATCCCCATTGGAAGGCAGGTCTACACTGCAGTCAGAGGTGTCACTGCAGCACATGGAGACATAACTGAGCTAGCCATGATGTCCCTAGGGCGGCTAGAATTAGCAGTGAAGACGTGGCTGCATGGGTTATACAAGCCCACCTGGGACCCAAGGTCCTCATTCATGTGGCTAACCCGCACTTACATTCATACTGCTAAGGGTTCACTGCCATTGGTACCCAGGCAGCGAGATTAAAGTGAGCTTGGATGGGTCTACCCGAGCTGCATTCACACCACTCACTGCAGTGTAGACAGACCCTCCAATGGGGCCATGACTTCCCCTCTTGTCTGGATGAACCGAGTTGATGACATGGGCTTAGACCCCGATTTAGTCAGGTTGGTGCAACCCACTTGCATGGACCCTCTTCATTCAGGTTAGGGCCATCCTCATGAACAACTGAGTCAGGTGCCAGGTCTGTGCGTAGACAAGGCCAGAGGCAAAGGGAAGGAGAGGTGGAGACACAGGAGAAGGGGATCTGGGAGATCTCCCTGGGGACCAGCTGTCCGAAAGCCGAGAGCTTGCAATGCTGACGGGGAAGGCATTCCAAATACGCAGCCCTGGCCCCGCAAACACACCAGCTCTATGTATAGAATGAGGCTTTGCTGCAGCCCCAGCGTGGGGGGTGCTGTCTGGGTCACAGCAGCCCACGTGCCCTAGCCAGTCACCTCCAGTCTGGAGCAGTGCAGGCTGGCCAAATCACCCATTCCCCACTCCCCCGACCCCATTAGTCTTTTAGGGACAGGGCAGGCAGCCTGGTGCCGGTGTCCCACTGAGTCCCCAGCCCTGCCGTGCTGCTTTACTGCCGTTCCCCCCCGCCTGCCCCTGCTAGACACGGAAAGAACGTCACTAAACCAGCAGAGGGAAAGGCAGAACCATCTTTCTAACCAGCATTCAACTCCCGGAGCAAGGCCTTTCAGGGTCTGTCTACACTGCACACTGAGCCCAGGCTCTGACTCATGTTTGAGCCCCAGCCCCATCCACACACAAATGAGGTTGACTCAAGTCAGCGAGCACTCAGGGGCCCGGGTCCCAGGGCCCTGCTAGCGGGGTGGGTCAGAGCCCGAGTCCCGCTGTGACAGGTGCATGCCCTGTCATTTTGCAGTGTGGACGGAAGTCTAGCTACAGACCTGGGTTAGAAGGCCTGCACAGTACAGTATGGATGCGGTAGCACTGCTGTGAGACCCGGGCCCAGCAAGTGTAAGCCCAGGTTTACACTGCAGTGGAAAAACCGAGTCCACAAGCCCTAGTCCCACAGATGGGGGTTTATTATGCAGAGGAGACATACCCCAGAAACTCCTCTATTTCTGGGCACAGGCCCTTCCAGAAACAGTGGGCCCCATTCCTCTCTCACTTTCCATTTGCACCAGTGCAAGATCAGAAATGGGCCCAGAATGCCTCCCCAAAACTCAGGGCTGGCCAAACTCTCTTCAAAACAGAGCCACAGGAACTTCCCCTCACTTCTTTGCACCACCCCAGTGCAGCCACATCCACCTTGGACTAAGGCCCAGCGCCTCAAAGGTATTTAGCCTCCTCATTCCCAGTGAAACAGGCACCTAAATACCTTCAAAGATTTGGGCCTCAGCACCTGTCAGCCCACAAGAGCTAACTAGAGTCAACAATGGGAGGGGAACCCCCCAAGGAAACACACTAAAATTGGTGTGGGTTGCTCAGAAGGTGTGGACCAGGCCAGATCGTTAATACAGGTAACTAGCAATGGAGTGGCTACTTATTAGCCCCAAATGCTCTGCTAATTAGCGTGCCACCAATGTCACCTGACGATTTGCTTGTTTTGCAGGTCAGCTTCCTCATCAGGGGACAGACTCAGCTCACCAGACATGAACACACAATTAACAACTGCAGTCAAATATTGACTCAATCCCTTACAATGCAAACACACTGGCATCCCCATCCCAGCTCGGAGAGCTGAGCAGGAAGCACCGGGTGAAGGCACCGGGCTGGCAACCAAGAAGTCCAGAGTTCTCATCCTTGTGAAGGAAGGGGGATTCAACAAATTCAACGCAATTTGGGTGCTGCTGAAAGATGCTGGGTTGACAGCTCTGAAGATGAAAGCACTTGATCAACAGTGCAGGCAGCCTCTCCAGTGTTATTTGAATTACTCTATGACCGGAGACCAGCATCACATCCCAGCTGGGAACTGCACACTGTAGGAGACAGTCCCTGCCCTGAAGAGCTTACAATCCGAATAGACAAAGGAAAGATGATTATGCTCATTGCTAGGCTAGGGAACTGAGGCACAGAGAGATTAAGTGACTTGCCCAAGGTCCGGCAGGAAGTGAGTGGCAAAGCTGGGAATTGAAGGCAGGTCACTTGTGTTCCAATCCAGTGTCTCAACATCAAGCCCAGGCTGCCTCTCAATGCCCTGCCCAGCAGACCTCAGCCCTGGCCTTGGGGAGTTACTCTTCTAGGTAAGAGGGGAGTTGAGTCTCCATCGGCCATTAAAATTTTTCGCCTCTCATTGAGACCCCTACCGGATTAGGGACAGGAGATGTGGGTGCCTATCTACTGCAACCTGGGCCGAGTCCATTTTTTCCCAGGGGATTTTTCCCTTGTACAGAGAGAAACCCAAGCCCAGACTGCAACATTAGACCAGGACAACCCGAAGCTGAAACTGACCAGGCCAGATCGGGGGCAAGCAGTGTGTGAAACTGACCCAGTCCCCATTAAGTCAAAGGCAAAAGGCAAACAAACAGCCAAAAGCAGCAGCAAACTGGATTTCTGACATTCTTTCAGCTCCGGTTGGGGAAGAAAGTTGCTTTGTTCTTTTCAAAGACAAAAAACTTTTATCTTGACAGCGTCTCATTTAATGCTCCTCTGTCTGCCGGCGCTGGATTCCCACTTGGCTCTGTTCCTTGCTCATCTGCATCATGACCAAACTAATCTCTCTCCTGGCAGCCTCAACACTTCGAATGTCAACTTCGGCTCAGCTGTGCTTTCGTTCCTTTCATGTTTAAAAGCAACAGCTCACTAGAGTCTCGCTCTGACTGTTTGTCCAGAGAGCAGGGCTCGCTGGCAGAGCGTCAAGAGAAATTGGGAATCTGGGCTGAGAGTGTCGTCCCATTTCCTGACCTTTCCTGGAAATGCCATTGCTCCATCACAGAGCAGTCTCAGTGACTGTGAAACCATCTCCAATCCAGGGACAGCAGGCTGCATCTCGCCAGCCCTGGGGCCCAAAATCCCTGCTCACAGAACCAACCCAGATTCTGCCACGTACGGAGAGAATATGGCCCTGTCTAAACTGGGGGAGGAGAGTTGTATCACTGTGACTATAGCAATACAGCTCCACTGCCCTGGTCTACCCTTAAAATTTAGATTGATGAGATACATTGCTCAGGGGGTGTGAAAAATTCACACCCCTGAACACCATCGTTAAGTTGACCTAACCCCTGATGGGACAATTCTTCCAAAACTCCTTCCATTGATGTAGAAAGCATCTACGGTACAGCACCATGAAAGCCACAGTCCCACTCCAGCACCCATAGGGTAGGCCTGCCCTAAGACAGGCAAGAGCAGGACTTCCCCTGTAAGTTACCGGGACATGCGTACAGGCCGCATTTTGCATGGGCGCAGTGAGCCTGTTCTGTGGCTTTGCACTTACGTCACCGTATCGATGTGACATGTTGCTAGACAAGCCCAAAGTCATGCAGCCCGGATGGGTGCAGTCCTTGCCCCCAGCTATTGCATCACGCTCCCCAATCCAGAGCCTATTGGGGTGCACAAAAGCTGAACTCTCTGGATTGCCAGAGGCCTCTATGGCTTCTTTTTTTTTTTTTTTTTTAAATGAAAAACACACTAAGTTCCAAAATCTATGTGCAGATCAATAACCCACGACCTCCACACGCCTTCCCTGAAATGGGGTAGAACTATCCAGCATGACAGGCGAGGAAACAGGCTCATGCTAACAGAAGCAAGGTGCTCCTAGCCCCAGGGCACGGCCCTTAACCCCTGCCCTCGCTGAGAAACAGTCCTGGCTTCACACTGGACAACTCTCTCAGCTTGCCCTTGTGCATCCAAGGAGCCGACTGCAAGGAGGAGGGGAAAGTACCCACACGTGACGCCTGAGTGTTGCATCCCACCGCTGTTCTCCTCCCAGTGACCCTGGGGGCTGGTAGGTTCCCCCATGGCCCCACCTCAGAAGCTGAGGTTTCCGACCTGGCCACCCTGCCTCGTAACAGAAGAGCAAG
This sequence comes from Dermochelys coriacea, assembly GCF_009764565.3. NCBI lineage: Eukaryota > Metazoa > Chordata > Testudines > Dermochelyidae > Dermochelys > Dermochelys coriacea. The sequence goes on along the minus strand of NC_050094.1, from coordinate 11,387,307 downwards.
GAAGCAGAGTGTTTTCCCTCTGCACCCCCAGAGCAAGGAAAAGCAGCGATGGCTATTTTAAACGGCCGTCTTCCTGCTAATTAATGAGGCCTGGGGCCGACATGGGGCTGCTGGCTCATTGTTCAGTGCTAATAATGGACTCGCACATGCCACTCACGCATTCCGCAGTGCTGAGCTCTCTGACCCATGAATACAATGTGTTAATTTACAGCGCAGCCTGCCTGCTGTTCCCTATCAGGCTCTGCAGATGGGGATGGGGAGGGCGGGGGGGGGGGACGGCTCAGGGACGAGAACGGGGCCTTGCTGAGTAGAAGCTGCAGCTGGAGCAATGCCACCTCTGCAGCAGCAAACGCACGAGCCGGACTGCGCCGAAACACACTCCTGGGCCATGTAGATTCTTTCTCCCGTGTCTCTCCACCCGCAGCCAGAGACAACGCTCCCGTGCAAAGCAATGCCAACCTCGCAACACCCCTCGGCCACGTGGCCCGTACAAAACCAGCCAGTTCCCGAGGAGGGCCATTAGGGATATTCCAGTAGCATCTAGAGGCCTCCACTGAGATCATGGCCCAGTTGTGCTAGGCACTGTACAGACACATCTGCGCTAGACGTGACAGTGTGATTGTAGCAGATAGCCAAAGCCGTGCTAGCTTTAATCCAGCTGGCACAGCTCATAACAGCAACAAAGATGTGACCATGTGGGCTTCAGCCTGGGTCTAGTATACGGGGAGGTCTGCCTGGACCTCTTCCCCTGCAGTGTAGCTATCCCCTGAGCGAATGAGAGGCCCTGCCCCTAAGAATTTACAATCTAAACAGAGCAGACAAAAGGATTATGATCCCCGTGGTAGAGGTGAGAGCCAGAGGCAGGGAGAGATTAAGTGACTTGCCCAAGGTCACCCTGGGAGGGGTTGGGGTTCTGTGGCAGAGCTGGGATTTGAACCTGCATTTCCGAAGTCCCAGGCCAACCTTCCATGCTGAGCTGAGAGGCAGAAAGCAATAGCTGGCACTTACTTGAGCTAGCTCTGTATTTGTTATTTAAACACGCAAAGTGCTGTCACATGCTCTGAGTAAACAGCCGTAGAACAGACCAAAAGAATCTCTCGCTCCTTCCTGTCTCCCAGGGAGAACCATCTTAGGTGTCCCTTATAGCAACATCTTTCAGGCACAGATGCGACTGCATCTTGGCTGGGTCCCTTTAACTGGCAGCTCTATTACATGCGTGGGTGCAGAGGCCCTGAATGTTCTCCCCAGGCCTGACCCAACGCCCACTGGAGTCAGTGACAGTCCTTTCTCTGTTCCCAAGGGGCTTCAGGATCAGGCTCACAGAGCAGCAGCTCTGCTCAGCGGGGAACACAGGTGGCTGCAGATTGAACAAGCATCTTCCTTCCCCAGCCCTTACAGCGTTACAAGGAGGCCAGAGAACCAATAATTGCAACCTAGTCTACACAAAACGTCTGAAACCTACGGCCCCAACAGCAGCAATGCCTAAAAGGCTCCTGCTGCATGCCCCCCTGGGCTGTGACCTTGTCAGACCTTCAGGCTAAGCGAGTCAGGCCTGCAAGGAGAGTCTCCGAGGAATCACTAGGGTGCTGCAGGAAGTGATGCTGGTGATACAGCAGGTGGCGCTCTTCCCTCCAAGTTAGCAGTGACCTGATGCCAGGCACGACTGTAGTCCTGATCACTTATGGTGAGAGAGGTCTCACAGGGCCTCTGGCCAAAGCTTCCCTCCCTGGCTTGTGTGCTATCTGCAGAACACCACCCCAGAAGTAGCCGCATTTCAGCAGAGGCAGCTGCTGAAGTGCATTGGGGTCAGCAGTACAAAAGGCGCTGGAAGAGCATGTTACTACGCATAAAAGTAGATTGTTTGTTTCAAAAACGATCCTTAAAGGCGCCTGATTCTCAGGGGTCTCGAGTCAGGCACTCGGAATCACCAACCACTTTTGACAAGGTAGGTCTGTGTTCCCCTGATGGCCACATGGCCGTCTTTCTGTCTCTTTCATTCAGAACAGGTCCTCCCACTTCCTCCCTGTCCTTTCTCCATTCAAATCTAAGAGATCGGAAAGCCCTGAGCTACATGGGACCCAAGAGGGAGTTTCTCTCTCAGCAGGAGAGGAAGCTGGACGGAGCCTTCGAGAAATGGAGGAAGAAGGCCTGCTGGCTTGGCTGTACTCTTCCTCAGACGACCACTCCTCTGCTGAGCTGTCCTAAAAACAGCATCATCACCCGCAGGCCCTAGACAAGTACCAGGATTCCGTTTCCTGTTTTTCCCGTGGAAACCCTCAAATAGAAGCTGGCCTCATTTTTGGTGGGGGTTGTTTTTTGGTGGGAGATTATTGTTGTTGGGTTTTTTTGGCTGAAGCAGGGCTAACAATGAGCCATTTCCTCTGACAGCTTGGAAAGGCACCTCGGGCTGGGCTCGGCTCCTCCCCAGCACTGCTGGAGGGAAATCCGACCCAGCAAGGCCAGGGAAGGCTGATCTCCGCTCCCTGCCCCTCTCAAGGACACAAGGGGGGCAGCACGCTCTCCAGCCTGCTGCTGGAGAACCTAGCACCAGTCCCTATACACTGGAAGGGTCCCTTGGACTCCACCCGGGGCTACTCAGATGAGTAAAGGTTCCGGGATCAGGTTCAAGGCTTGGCTGGGCAGCGAATAATGGGCTGCGAACAGCTGGCGCCCAGGATTCTAGGCCATGCGATAACAGGGCTGGAGTTTCACAATGAAACTCTATGTAGCTGAATGAAGGTTACAGCTGCAGCCCAGTGCCTATCCCACAGTTTGCCGGGAGATTAATGGCTCTTTCACACCATTGGGCTGTCGCTCTCCATCGCCCCACTCAAACTTGGCCTCCAGAGCAGGATGTCCCTGGAGGATTGTGGGATCGCAAACTGCCGCACTCCCGTAGCTTATGCTGATGCAATGGGAAATTCCAGGCCCCATCCTGGTCTCCTCTGGCAGCTCGGAAGCTCCTCTCTCCTTTGAGCTACGGCCCGGGGCCAGAGGGAGGGCAGCTCTGTGGCACTAGGCAGAGCCACTCCTGGGCAAATGGTGCCCACCACATGTTTTCCATAGATTACTAGCAGCTAACATTTTTCTTCAGCCCACACACATTTATAATCAAAAGCTTGAAAACCTTGTTGGAGGGAGGGAGGGAGAGAGAGAGAGTTTCTCTCTCTCTCTCTTTTCCGTATGACTCTGGAGTTTAAAAATAATCTTGGCGCTCCGAGCGGCTAAATTCCCTAGCTGGTATAAAGCAGCATTGGACCAGTGAAATCAATGGAGCTATGCCTGCGTACCCCAGGTAGGAATCTTGCCCTGACACCGCGGCTGCGGGGAATCCTTACCCGCCCAGCATCACTGCAAGACAATGCACTCAGCTACGTAGCCACAATAGGGCAATTGTCACAACAAGGCTGCTGGTCCCTTTCCCACCCCCACCCAGAGACCTCCCCATACACAATCCCATGAAGAGCACCACTGTGACACCTTCCCCCCACTTGCTGCCACCACCCCCACAAGCTGCTCACGTGACCATGCTTCTTGTGACTCTCAGACCCAAGAAACGCCCCAGGTCAAAGCACAACGCCACGTGTGCTGTTAGACCTAGCCGACCCAACATCCGCCTGGGTGTGTTTTCAAGCTACCAAGCCAAAGGTCACCCAACCACGGCAGGTGCCGCTGTGTGAGTTCACCGCAAGTAGCATTGATTTGATTCTCATTTTTAAATATCTTAATTAAGGGGATGGGGCTAGTCTACCCTGGGCAGGTATACTGGGTTCCCTTGGAGAACCAGGCTGTTAGTATCTGCTGCATACACCTGTGTGCAGATTCCTTGGAGGGGACAACTTTGAACCTGCCCAGGGCAGACTAGGGAAGAGCGCTACTACACTGAACCCATTCTCTGGAGACAGAATATCCTTACAGCGGACAGGACAGACGTGAAACCCCCCAGAGGTCATCAAGCCCGTCCCCTTGGAGCCAGAGTGCTGTGCCTGTGCTCACCAGCACTGCCGCCGGAGCTTCATCATGTCTAATTTCAAATGACTCAAGTCATGGGGTTTCCATCACTTCCCTTGGGAGATTACTTCACAGCCTCGCTGTCAGGAAGCTTTTCCTAACTCCCAGCTCAAATTTTCCTTTTGCTCAGTATCAGCCCCCTGCTGCTTGGATGGATCGCAGTGAACAAACACCTCTAATGCCATTAGCACAGCCCAATTCAGTGTGGGGAGATCAGTCCCTGGATGCGATAGGCAGTGTCAAGGCCCAGAACAGTGAGACACATATAATACACTGGGGCGCGTGTGTTACAAGTGTCCGATACACGGGAGACAGATTGGTCACAGCCCCAGCTACAGTCTTGGCTGTTTAGCTCAAGCTGTAGCAACTTCTGCTTCCAGCTCTGAGGGTCCCCGCAGTTCAGTTCTTGGTGTGGTGGCCAAGATGGCAGACATCATCCACACACCAATATGAACACTGCTGGCTTTTCTAACTAGGACCCACTCCCCACCTTACTGATGAGGCTCTGTATTGAGCCCTGGCACACGTCTCCCATTGAAGGTATGTCTACACTGCAATTAGACACCTGCGGCTGGCCCATACCAGCTGACTCGGGGTCACGGGGCTCGGACTAAGGGGTCCTAGAGACCAGGGTCCAGCCCGAGCCCAAATGTCTACACTGCAATTCAACAGCCGAGTCAGCTGGCCTGGGCCAGCCGCGCGGGTGTCTAACTGCAGAGTAGACATACCCCGAGAGTGCTGCTCCAACCTGCAACAGAGCTTAGCTGGTTCCAACCACAAGCTCCATTGCATGCAAGAGCATGCAAATCCAATGAGAAGCACCAGCTGATACAGAAAAAGCCTTAGGCAGTGTCTTCCATCAGTGACCAGCCCTCAGTGCAAACCACTAGTGTAGACAGGAAAAGCCAAGCCATGATCTGCACCCAGATAAGCTGCACCTTTGCCTGTCTACATTTTGCATTGTCACAACTATGTTAGTGCCCAGCCGCTGATGGCTGTTACTAGGGCACATCTCCTGAGTGCAGACAAGGCCTTCGCATATTTAAATGGGGCAGGTGCCCAAAAAAGGTTGGGAACCACTGGACCAAACTTCATGTTGCACAAAAAATCCCTGTCAAAGACATGTTGCCCAGGCAGTGAGAAAGAGAGACAGAGACTTCTTCTTTCAAAGGCAACTGGAATCAAAGGGCTCACTCACAGACGCAGATCAATTACACTGTTCCACACAGGCTGCGATCTTCCCCAGCAGACCCCCATTCAGAGAATTTACTTCCTTTGATATTCCCCCGCCTTCTTCCTCCAAACAGTTCACTAGAGTGAAACATCACTAACCCCTCTCCGGTCTAGGCTCCAAGGAACAGAACCATATGCCATTGCTGCATATCATCAAGGTCCTCAGAGGTGGGTTTCTTTCTGTGCTGCTGCAGAGCAAAACTGGAGACGTTTCTATAAAAATTCTGCAAGTAACTAGTCTGTATAATGGACTGAATCCTTTCTGATGTCTGTCGCAAAAGAAAGAGAGTAATCAAGGGAAGTAATCAAGGTTTCTGAAAGAACACAGTCAGGTTAAAAAGATGGCCAATATTTTCACACTGGTGAACTTAGCCTAAGACACCTAAACACATCCTTGGACATGTAAGCAAGTGGCCTGATTTTCAGAGGTCATTCAGCTCTCACCAGTCACAATGACTTCAGGCCCCTATTTAGGTACTGTAAAGATAGAGTGAGGTGCCCAATTTTAAGCACACAGGTTTGAAAACCTTGGCTCATATATATTTCTCTTTAAATTGGATCCCTGCCTCTGTTACAAGTGACCTCTTAGTTTAGTAATAGGACAACATCACTGAAAATCAAATCAATTTTTTCAAAATGAGTTTAAAAATCAATTTCACATAGGATATTTGCTCCCATGTCCCCTTGTTGGCGTTTGTGCTTTTACGATCACATTCCTACGTTTCTTTTTAAAATTTCTCTCCCATCACTGTGTGAAAGCCCCATATAGATAGGACAACAGCTAGCTGGCTACAGAGGGGCAAAATTGAAACCGACTCTAAGCCAGTGGTTCTCAAACTTTTGTACTGGTGACCCCTTTCACATAGTAAGCCTCTGAGTGCAACTCCCCCCTTATAAATTAAAAACATTTTTAATATATTTAACACCATTATAAATGCTGGAGGCAAAGCGGGGTTTGGGGTGGAGGCTGACAGCTTGCAACCCCCCATGAAATAACCTCGTGATCCCCTGAGGGGTTCCAACCCCCAGTTTGAGAACCCCTGCTCTAAGCAGGGTTCGGGGGGTAACAAGAAATATTTTCTTATCTAATCTCTTTCAGGTACAGTCTCAGACTCCAATCCCGTAAGCTGCTCCATTCAGGCAGCCCCACGAACCCCCACAGAGCCCCACAGATTGTAAGGAGGCTCCATACAGGCACAGGAACGGAGCAGTGTGCACATCAGTCCCTTAGGTATTATTTGTAACAATAGCAGGTAAAACATTTTAAGCAGCATGATCACTGACAGTGAAAGGATGCTTCAAGTCAAATTCCTTTCTCTCCCTACATGCTGTTTGTTTACAATTTTTTTGTATTTCACTCAGCCTGAAAAAAGAGGGGAAAATATGACTGGTCAATTTCACGGTTGTTTCTAATAAATTTCACTTTCCCATTCTCAGGCACTAGCCCAGTGCATTTGCAGGCGCGCACACACACACACACACCCTATAGCACTTACTGCTGGAGGCAGCACATGCGTAGGGATGATGGGGAGGTGCCCATGCCCTAGACTGGCAGGCCACACCCAGTAAAGCGTGTCAAACAGGCTTGGCTACCAGACTAGAAATCACAGGGATGGAACCCTGTTCAGCTGCCATGTGAGTGCACTGGGAGAGTGAAGGGACGAAGAAGAGACACTCTCTGCCCTCTCTTTGTTCTTTCCACTCCTCCCATCCCAGTACCCTCATGCAAGACAAAGCGTAGGATTGTGCCCTTACCCCAGAAGGATGAATTGGTATCAACAGAGGAAGGTTTAGCAGAGGCCAACAGAACCTCATGTGACTAGTTCTTGTTGTTCCTAGTTCAAGGCTAATGAACCGTAGTAAATATTCACGCAGAGCAACACTACTACTCACAGGTTAACCTCATTCAGCCGGATGCTGTGGGGCACAATTGAGGTTGATAATCTATTCTAAGCAGAGAAATTTCACCAGACCTTACACATCTATAAAATTAAACACACACACAGACCACACATCTATTGTCTTTTGCCAAGGCCTGTTCTTAGTCTCCTGGTAAATAATCGTTTGTTTTTCATGCATTCGACACTGCAGCCCAGAAGGTGGCCTATATTCGTTTTCAGCTGGCTCCAGATGGTGAGGGAGAGAGCATGGCCTAGAGGACAGCACACTGGATTGGGACTCAGGAGACATGGGGTATAGTCCCAGCTCTGCCATTGGCCTGCTGGGTGATCTTGGGCAAGTCACGTCACTTCCCCATGCCTCAGTTTCCCTATCGGAAAAATGAGGGCGGTGATACGAACCTCCCTTTGTGAAGTGGTTTGAGGCCTACTGATGAAAAGCCAAGTATTATTATTCTTGCCTCCATTTTGGGGACACTAAAAATCACCCAAAATCTTTTGTAAAAGAAAGCGTACGGCATGTATGCGGGCCGCTGGGGAGAAGCCCGGCCCAGGTTCCAACTTAGAAACAGAGCACAGAAGATAGTCTTCAAAATCACAGCGCTGCCCCAAACTTCCAAACCATCAGCCAGTTGCAATCGGTAGCGGGTGGATTCAAACACCAAGCAACGCACAAACGCCAGAATTCAAACTCAAAATGGGGACCCAAGTGCCAGGACCCAACGCACAATAAGCTCTCTAGGTTAAACATTAAAATAGTAAACGGCAGAGTTTTCTCAGCAAGGCACAAGTGCCAAGCAGGACTGAGCCTGCAAAAAGCATCTTGGCTACGGATTTTAAGTCACATCAGCCAGCACCCGTGAGCTCCTAGTGCGGGGTTTCAAACCCAAAGTCCCAGATTGCGACAGCAGGATCACGCAAAAGCCCTGCCGATATTTCAAGTTCATAGTAAAAACACGTGGTAAGAAACTCCACATCTGCAGAGCAGCTACTGTAAATGGGGGGAAAGAGGAGGCGGGTACACAAGAATCAGTAAGCTGCCTCTCACTGCTTTAGCTTTTGTGGGCACTTTTAGGGCACTGCTGTGAAGAAGTTTGCAATGGCAGCAATGAGAAATACCACAGCACTTTCCGCCTGAGGATTTCCAAGCACTTTTGAAAAGGCATGCCAGTATCAGTATCCCCTTCTTATAGGTGGAGAAACTGAGGCAGCAAGAGGTTAAGTGACTGAAGCCAGCTTGTCAGTAGCAGAGCCAGGAACAGACCCAAGGCCTCCTAATGCCCAGTTCCCTGTGCTCTGACCACTAGACAACACTGCCTCCCTTGGAGAGGGAGAGGGCCCTTTTAAACCACAGACAAACAGCACTGAAAAAGGAAAGAGTAGAATAAAGGCAAAGGCTGGGATTTTGGCTCCTAAATCCCTTAGGCTCTTTGGAAAATCTCCACCCTAATACACACTGATAAAGAGGAAACTTCCAAGCGATTAAACACAAGCCATGGTTAATACAGCACTTTTCATTTCCAAAGCATTGCGCACACGTTACTGAATCCTGAGAGGCCGGTTATATTAGACCCATTCTGTGGACAGAGAAGGCGAGTTTAACAACTCACAACACAGAAGCACAGACCGAATTCAGCCCTGGGGTGAGGAGGCGCAGCCTCTACTGAAACCTACAGGAGCTGTGCCAGCTTCACACCAAGAGCCAGTCTGGCTTCCTGCCTCAAAGCCACTCCAGGCACCAAACTCCGTCCACAAACACAAGAAACTGGACAAATGCAGCAAGAGGCCCAGATGTTTTTCTGCAAACAACCCTTCCAAATATCCCAGTCTACGGCAAAAGCAGGATTCCCCCAAACTGTCTCTCTCTCCCACCCCACACACTCCCTTTCCTGTCTCTCTACCCACACCCACACCTTTAGCTTCCTCGAACATAATACCCAGCAGAAACAATTTGAGCCATGTGCATCTTTGAGAAAACACCTTTGCTGTGTCACAGCAGGAGCACGGGGCGAAGGCATCACTCATAATGGGGCTCGATCCTGCATTCTCTGCTTCCGCTGTAGTCAAGGGGAATTAACACGCAGCAGGTTGCCAGATCTGTTCCCGAGTGGCCAAAGGGCAGGTGAGGTGGTCAAAAGGGGTGAGGTACCCATGGTTTACCACAGGAATAATGTTGCCACTTTCTATGTTGTATTTTTCCCCCCAAAAAAATGGCTAGAGCCCCAGATGGTATAAACTGGAGCAGTTCCACTGAGCACTATCTGATCACGGCTGAGTTTCGACGACTTTGAGTCACAATGGGCAACATAGACTTTCAAGTCAACATAGCTGCCCAGGTTGACATCAGCTGGGGATCTAGTCCTGTAGCTCAAAGTGGCGGGGGGGGGGGGAGGACCTGCTTAAAGCAGTGTCAGCTCACAGACCTCCAAAATTAAAAGCAAAACCAAAAACCGATCCAGCCGAAGGGGACTGCCTCGAGGCCGGTTCTCCAGAATTTCTTGTCTGACTCAATGCTTTTCCGTAGAGACTGTCAAAAATTGCCTATGCCGACTATATTTCAAGTCATCGCGGCGGGGTATTGGGAAAAGTTTTCAATTAGCAATAATCGCGCCTCGGATTAACCTCATTGGCTACGATACTGCTTGGCACACAGACCTCTCTCAGGCTGATAAGGAGCACAGAGCAGCCTGGAGTCCGTGGGGGAGACAAAGGTAATGGAAGTTTCAGAGGAAACAAGACGCATGGGCATTAATGGTGCTTGTGCTGGGGGAAAAACGCTCGGGTCAAGAACGTTTGATCGAAATACCCGGGGGGGCCTGCGAGGAGGGATGGACCAAGACGGTGGGCGAGCTCCTGCCTGGACCTGGTTAAGCCAACTCACAAACACCAGGCTGCCGGACGCCCCCCGCCATGGGCAACCTCTCCATTCAACTCTCTGCTAGCAGCCACCCAGCACAGCGGCAATGCAGCCTCTGCGGGGCCAGCCTTCCCCCCGCCTCCCTGTGGAAGTACCAGCAGACGCAGGACCGGCCTCCCCCAAGAGCCTGGCTTCTGAGACGCCAGCCGCCCGGCCCTCAGACTCTGCGCTACCAAGCTCCCCGCCACCGCCAGCGCCCCCCCCCCGCCCCAGGGTACCAACCTCCCCACAGAGCCAGCTGCAAAGTATCCACTTCTAAGGCACCAGCCTCCCCGGGCAGTCACTTGCCTCAATACCAGCCCCTCCGTCACCGGCACCCCCCCCGATGGGCCCCTCCTGCTCCCCAAGCCGGCACCAAATGTAGTGCCAGCCCCCCCCCCAGTGCCAGCTGCCCATCCCATGCCTGCCCCAGGCCCCACAGCCCCCCCAACCTAAGCCCCCTTAGGTCCAGTCCCTAATTCTCCCCAGCCCCCGCAATGTCCCCCCGCTTCAGCCTCCCCATTGCCCCCCCCCAAGGTCCCCCGGTCCCAGGCTCCCCCCCATCCCAGCCTCCTAACCTCCCCCCAGTTACCCCCAGCCCCCCAATGTCTGCCCAGTACCAGGCACCCCCAGCCCCCACCCCCCAAAATCTCCCCGGGCCCCCAATGTCCCCCCCACAACCCTGCTCCCCAGCCTCCCAAGATCCCCCTGTTCCAGCTTCCTAACATCCCCCCCAGTTACCCCCAGGCCCCCAACATCTCCCCAGGCCCCCAACTTTCCCACAGTCCCACGCCCCCCAATCCCACCCCCCCAGTCCCAGCCCCCCTCACCGCCCCAGCCCCCCAACGTCCCCCCAATCCCACCCCCCAGTCCCAGGCCCCCAACGTGCCCCCATCCCACCCCCCAGCCCCCGGCCGCGCTCACCTCGGGGCTGCGGGGCGGCGGGATCCCGACCAGGCAGAAGGCGACTCCATTCATCGGGGAGCCGGCGGCGCTGGGCACCGAGCGGGGCGGCCGGGCGCGCGGGGACGGGCTGGGCGGGCTCCGGCTCCGCCTCCTCCGGCCTCCGGCGCGCCACAGACTCCCCGGGCGGGGCGGGGACCGCGGCCGGCCGAGCCCGGCGGGCCGCGGGGCGGGGCTGGCACGGCCAGGGACTGACAGACACGGACAGACCCCAGGACAGGGACTGACAGACACAGGGACAGACACCAGGACAGGGACTGACGGACACAGGGACAGACACCAGGACAGGGACAGGGACAGGGACTGACAGACACGGACAGACCCCAGGACAGGGACAGGGACAGAGCCCGGGACAGGGACTGACAGACACAGGGACAGAGGGACAGACCCCAGGACAGGCACTGACGGACGCAGGGACAGGGACAGACCCCGGGACAGGGACTGACAGACACGGACAGACACCAGGACAGGGACAGGGACAGACCCCAGGACAGGGACAGACGGACACGGGGACAGAGGGACAGACCCCGGGACAGGCACTGACGGACACAGGGACTGAGGGACAGACCCCGGGACAGGCACTGACAGACACCAGGACAGGGACAGACCCCGGGACAGGCACTGACAGACACCAGGACAGGGACAGACCCCGGGACAGGCACTGACGGACACAGGGACTGAGGGACGGGGCAGACCCCAGGAGAGGCACTGATGGACGCAGGGACAGAGACAGACCCCAGGACAGGCACTGACGGACACAGGGAAGGGGGGACAGGGACAGACCCCGGGACAGGCACTGACGGACACAGGGACAGGCACTGACCCCAGGACAGGCACTGACGGACACGGGGACAGAGACAGAGCCCGGGACAGGCACTGACGGACACGGGGCAGACCACGGGACAGGCACTGATGGACACAGGGACAGACTCCAGGACAGAGGGATAGAGACAGGCATGGACAAACAGACAAGAATACCCCAGGACACACAGACACCAGGTTAGAGTTAGGGACTGGCATGGACAGACAGACAAACAGGCATGAATGGATAGAGACAGGGACAGGAACTGGCTTGGCCAGACACAGGGTCAGAGTCATACCAGGACAGACAAACACCAGGGCTGATGGACCGGGACTGGCATGGACAGAGAGACACCAGGAGGGGCCTTGGGGTAGGGAGAGCAGGACATGGACACAGGGACTGGCAGGCAGACAGACGGGGACGGGTAGAGAAGGGACTGGCACAGGGCAGGGAAGGTACAAGCACAGACACTGAGATGGGCAGAGCAGGGACTGGCACAGACATAGAAAACAGGAGGTGGCATGGTGAGACCCACACACAGAGAACCGCAGAGCTGGGATAGACAGAGGGACTGGCAGAGACAGACACTCTTAGGGGGTCCCAGCTTCATCTCCCCAAAGAGAACCTTACACAAGCAGCAAAGAAAGGGTGGACAGTGGAGGCACCATTAACCCTTTCTGCACCTCCCTGTCACCTGTATCTTTGCCCATGGTATACAAAACAACCCTGCAGGTGCTGAAAGAAAAGCCAAGGACAAGGTGCGCGTGAAGATACTGGGCATCACAAAAGCTTCTGCTCTCAGCCCAGATGCCCAGTAGCCTCTGCTCTGCCACTTCCCTCACCCTGCCCTGTAAATGCCTATTTGCATTTCAGCAACAAAATAATCATTAATCACTTTTTAAGCATTGCACAGAAACAGAAGAACATAAGAACGGCCACACTGGGTCAGACCATAGGTCCATCTAGCCCAGTGTCCTATCTTCCGACACTGGCCAATGCCAGGTACCCCAGAGGGAATGACCAGAACAGGGAATCATCAAGTGATCCATCTCCTGTCACCCATTCCCAGCTTCTGGCAAACAGAAGCTGGGGACAAACTTAACTCTATCACACATACATGATTTCCAAGGAGAGTGAAAACCTCTCCCTTAGGGTGGTGCACCACAGGAAGGATGGTCCAGTGGTTACACCACTTGCCTAGGATTTGGGAACCTTGGATTTAATTCCCTACTCTGCCACAGATTTCACATGTGACCTTTGGCAAGTCACTTAATCCCTCTGTCTCTCGGTTCCCTATGTATCAGCGGGAGTGTTGTAAGCAAGACACGAGAAGTAATTCTTCCGCTCTATTCCGCGCTGATTAGGCCTCAACTGGAGTATTATGTCCAGTTCTGGGCACCACATTTCAGGAAGGATATGGACAAATTGAAGAGAGTCCAGAGAAGTGCAACAAAAATTATTAAAGGTCTAGAAAACCTGACCCACGAGGGAAGATTGAAAAAATTGGGTTGTTTAGTCTGCAAAAGAGAAGACTGAGAGGGGACATGGTAACAGTTTTCAAGTATGTAAAAGGTTGTTACAAGGAGGAGGGAGAAAAATTGTTCTTAACCATCGAGGATAGGACAAGAAGCAATGGGCTTAAATTACAGCAAGGGAGGTTTAGGTTGGACATTAGGAAAAACTTCCTACCTGTCAGAGTGGTGAAGCACTGGAATAAATTGCCTAGGGAGGTTGTGGAATCTCCATTATTGGAAATTTTTAAAAGCAGGTTAGACAAACACCTGTCAGGGATGGTCTAGACAATACTTAGTCCTGCCATGAGCGCAGGGGACTGAACTAGATGACCTCTCGAGGTCCCATCCAGTCCTATAATTTGATGCATTAAATGGGGATCATACATCCCACAGGTATCATGAGGGGTTATAGAGGCCATAAAGTGACACAGAGCAGTTAAAGCAAACTCATGTAGGTGGCATTCTAAAAATCTAGCCCTCATTGTGGGTGCTTACCAGCAGCAGATTTTATTATTGTTTTATTTCATTTATCAGGCCTCCTTGCCAAATCCCAGTGCCGCTAGGCAGTGCTCGAAACAACCCACCTCCCTCCTCACCAACACTGACCCCAGCACGGAAGTGGAGATCAACACCGGAACAAAAAGGGGGAAATGCCCTGGAAAGTGGTGCTCATACCTAACAGACTAGACAGCTCGGTATTTTCATCCAGGATTTCTAATTGTCCTAGACTGCATTGCCCTAGGTACATTGGTTGGGGATTATTTTACTCCCAGTTTGCACTGGTGTAAAGTCTGTGCAAGGTGTGAGGCAATGGGAAATGGGTGCTATGTGCACGCGTGCTGGAACTAGGGGGGCTGCCGCACCCCCTGGCTTGAAGTGGTTTCCATTGTACAGGATTTACAGTTTGGTTCAATGGCTATCAGCACCCCCACTGTACAAATTGTTCCAGCACCCTTGAGTATGTACCAGCCCTGCCCTCCACAAGACAGTTGCTCCATTTAGCAGGGTTTGAATCAAGCTATTCATTCCCCCAATTTCTCCTTCACCTGACATCAGTGTGTCGCAGAATCCCCCAGGGCCCACACCAGTGTAACTCCAAGTCACTGAAATGCCGCGATTCTGGTTCACGCTGGAGAATCCGGAACAGAACCCAGGAGTCCTGACTGCCATGTCCCAGCTATAAACTGGAGCATCAGGGCCCCAGCTCCCATTATGCAGGTTGAGCCCACCAAGATGTCATCTTCCTTCCTGCCAGAGCCAGACTCAGCTGAGCTAGTTCCCCTTCGTTTCCAAGCCATCATCACTCAGGCTACATAATCCAGCAGAGAGGAAATGGAAAGGCATGTGACAGGAAGAGCAAAACAAGGCGGGGGGAAAGCAGGAGGAATTGCACCCATGCCTTTCTGGATGGAGAGATCCAGACAGGGGCATGGGGGATGGGACAGCAAAAGCCACAAGACCAGAGCATGCTGGCGCTAAAGGCAACATTTGCCTACAGATCAGAGCAGACTAAGAGTGGGGATTCCTGGGTTCTGTTCCTAGTTCTTGAGGGAGTTCAGTCTGGGGCTTATAGCTGGGGACCAGCAGTCAGGACTCCTGGGTTCCGCTCTTCGATCTTGCGGCCTGAAGTTTTGGTCGAGCTGGGACCCGGCAGGGGAGGACTGCTTGGTTCTGTTCCTCGCACTAGACAAAAGCACGGTTTGGTGCTTATAGCTGAGAACCAGGAGCTGCGGGCTCCGTTCCTGGTTGTGTTCCCCACTGTGTGACTAGGGGAGAATCCTTTCCCTTTTCTGTATGCCCCAGTTCCCTCCATGGATAAAACAGGGATGATCACTGACTCACCAGAGCTGGCGGTTGCAAAGCACTTTGAAAGGTGCATGACAAGGTCAAATTCTCAGTGTTACTAGCAGGGCTCTCCAAGGGGGGAGCTTCTAGTTAAGACAGAAGGGACCAGCCCAAAGGGTAGGGGAACCAAAGGCCTTTCAGAACAAACTCAAATACTCCATTGCCAGAGCAAGACACCAGACAACAGCCACGGCACGAGTTCTGCAAGGCTGCGTCTACACGGTCTAGGTAGACAGACTCCCGGGATGGCCACACGGCTATTTTTAGCGCTCTAGCACAAATGGGACTTGGCAGGACTGAGGTCATCTGTCTTAGCACCGCAGCCCACCCAGTATTAACCCGAGCTATTTGCAGACAGCCCCCCTCCATCATTGCATCACCCTCCTCCCCACCCAGGGGGATCAAGGCTCTAACCGCAGAATAAGTGGGAGGGCAGAGTTGCCATGGAAACTCAGCATTCAAACACATAAATAAGCAAAGCATCTCCGGGAAGGAGGGAGGATGCCGAGAGCTGCAGATTTCTCTCCTTTTGTGGTTTTTTATGCAGCACAGAATATTCAGAACCGTCTCGCTCTGAGCCTGTAGTATCGATTTAAGAGTACAGAGCCAGATCCTCAGATGGGGACAATCAGCGGCTCTTGGATTAAGTCAGTGGACCCATCTGCTGAGGATCCGACCCATCTAGCTGAAAAAGAGCTTCAAAGCTCATCTCTTTCACCAACAGAAGTTGGTCCAAATAAGATATTACCTCCCCTGCCTTGCCTGTCTAATATCCGGGGACCGACACAGCTACAACAACATTGCAAACCATGACATCTAGTGACACTTTATGTAGCAG
This sequence comes from Dermochelys coriacea, assembly GCF_009764565.3. Lineage (NCBI taxonomy): Eukaryota > Metazoa > Chordata > Testudines > Dermochelyidae > Dermochelys > Dermochelys coriacea. The sequence continues at coordinate 11,371,307 of NC_050094.1, read as the reverse complement.
CAGGGATCTCAAAGCACTTTACAAACATCAGGTGGTTAAGGGTACTGACCTATGACACGCTACAGACCATGAGGGCTTCTCACCCTATTTAATAGATGGGGAAACTGAGGCGCGGAGCAGGCAAGCGACTTGCTCCAGGTGATACGGCAATTGAGTGGAAGTTAGGAACAGAAGGCAGGAGGCCTGGTTCACTCCTCTAACCACCAGACCATACTGTCCTCCAGTACGTTTATAGCTAAAGCAGAGCAGGGAAGCTGAGTTCTATTCCCAGCCCTGCAACCACTTCATTGCGCGACCTTAGACAAGTCACTTCAACTCCGCAGGCCAGATCCTCAGCTGGCAGAGCTCCATGCATTTCAATGGAATTTCACTGACTTATATACACCAGCTGAGGAGCCAGCCCTCTGTGCCTCAGTTTCCCCATCTATACAACGAAGACCACAGTCCTACCTCGCAAGGGAAGAGGGGTTCTAAAACGTAATGAATTAATGCTTACAAAGCACTTTGAGATCAGTGGATGAAAACACAATACAATAGTGCTAAGTATTAAGCATTAATAAGGAGCAGATGAGCAGAGGCAGAGCAAATGGGTTCACAGCTCTTTTGACAATGCAAAGAGCAGCTTTCCCGCAGCTGCTTGTTTTCTCCCTTAACTAAACTTTTCACTGGACCCTCTTGTAAATGGTCAGAGATTTTAATCTTTGCCTCTCTCCCACACACATACACGCACACACGCAGCATAAACACAGACGTCTAATATAAATTTTCCATGACACAATTAAGAAAGTTCATATCAACAACTATTTCCTCTGGGGCATTTACAAAAATAATAAAACAACAGAAACCGACTGAAATGGAAAGTTTAATTAGAAAACACTGAGTGCCCGTTTACGATTTTCTCTCTCTAGCCCCTTGTGCACTGAATGAACTCACAGTTGTGTGGGCAAATAGGAGGATCAAAACAAGTGTCTACTGGGGCGGAGATCACCTTCCAAATGCTGTGTGAAGAACAGACGTTTGGATAGGCAGCGTGGTCTAGTAGACAGGGCACTGGACTGGAAGTCTGGAGACCTGGTTCTATTTCACTGGCCTGCTGTGTGACCTTGGGTAAGTCATTTCTCCCTGTGCTTCTTTTTCCCCGTAGTGCCCTCTGTCTGTCTTGTCTACTTCGAGTGTAAGCATCCAGAGTACGAACTGCCGGTTACTATGTGTTTGTTCGATGCCTACCACTATACGCTACTGTAATCAAAATAATAACCAGAGTGATTTGCGAGTTATTGGTACCCAGTGATGATGAAATGCAGTCTCCCCTGGGGCAGAGGATGGCAGCCAACAGCAATTCACTGCACAACACAAGAGAGGGGGCAAAGGGACATCAGGGCGAACCACAGCCCCTCGAGAACATGCCGCGAGATCTTTAATCTCTGTGGGGAACAAACAGGACGTTGGTTTTGAAGATCCCATCTGCAAGATCCCACACACGAGCTAAGCAGCATGGAGTCCCATGGTATCTGGCTCAGAAGGGAAAAGGGGTGAGTCAGCACCACCAGGATGGGAACCTGGGAAAGACCCTCCTGGGCTGAAAAATTCCAAGGAGGTGGAAAACTCGGGGGGTCCGGGCTCGCTGACACTGGCAGCAGTGGTGGGAAGAGTGTCAGTGTTTTAACCGCTAAGGGCCAGATGTTCCCATCATCAGCACCCACAATTGCCTGGATTTTGGAAAGAGCTCAGCTCCCATTTAGGCACCACAGTATGTGGGTGGATTTTCCAAAGAGCCGGGCAGGTTGAGTGCCAACATCTGTTCAGAACCTGGCTGTCAGCGTCACACCAGGAGCGCCGAGCGTTAGAAAATCTGCCCCTTATTTAGATGCCAAAAGGCTGAGCTCAGGCTCAGAGGAGCCTCCAAGGCATTTAGACACCTAACTCCCATTGAAGCGCCTAAACACCTTTGAGGATCTGGGCCCGAGCTCTTCGGATTTGGATGTGCTGGGTTCAGCCAGCGCTCGGCGACAGAGACAGCGGGAGAGATCCTGAAAGTCGGCAGCCGGAGCTGGTGGCAGAGGGTCCCCGGGGATCAGGAAAGGGGGACAGCTGCTGTGCAGTCTGCGTGACAGCTGCCTTCCCCTCTGCATGGCCTCGGGGAACGCCGAGGAGTTTTTATTGACCGTCCCCTACTAACAACCTTGTTAATGAACCCTGCCACTACGTCCCGCCCCCCAGCAACTGGCCTTGGCATCAGGAATCTCTCCCCTCCCAGCAGCTGCCAGCTGCGGGGAATAAACAGTCGGATACAAGTGACAAGTCACTTCCTCCCCACCAGGGCGTAGCCAGACGGAAAGCGCCCCCTCCCCAGACACACACCGCAGGGAGAACAATAGAAGGAGTGGAGCTGGGGGATAGAACCCCAGAACATGGAGCTGCCAGCCACACCAATGAGCCTGGGGGTGTCCTACTATTGGGGGGAGGGGAGCCTCTCAAGCTCCATTCCCATCTATCTCCCCTCCCTCTGTTTCATGTCTGTTCCACCTCTCCCCCATCCCCCTTGTCTGTCTGTCTGCCTCCCACCTTGTCATCTGTCTCTCTCCCCGCTTCCTTGTTGCCCGTCTCCCCCTTTTTGATGTCTCTCAGGATCCCCACCTCTCCTGCCCCATTTTCACATAAGCTCCCGCTCTCCCTCCCCTGGAGGCTCAGAACCAGACACAGCAAAGAGAGACATCTTACGACTCACTTTCACGCACCCCCCGCCAGTATCGCTGGTGGCACGGGGCGGGGAGGGAAGGGCTGGCCTGGAAAGGAGAGGGGGATACAGGCATCCCCACTTGAGACATCTGTCGTAGCTCAGATACTACGGTGATGGGCACCAGTGTGAGAACCCCAGACAGACAGACAGACATCAGGGTACAAACAATGACAGACAGACAGACACCCACCATTCCTGGCAGAACTCCTCCTCCCTAATGTTTAGCCTCTCCCTTTGATCCCTGTTTCTCTGTCCCCTCTCACCTCTCAACCTCACCCAGGCTATAACAAGATGAGGGATTTTATTTTCAATCCGAACACCCCAATCTCTGCCCCCAACATTGTTTCACTATCCGCCCGTGCTCCATAAACCACCCCCATTCCACAGCCTGGGATGGAAGCTCTGGGAGCCTCCCCCACCTTGCACGTCCACACAGGCTGCCGGCCATTCCTGATGCTCTGGGAACTGCAGTCCTGGGAGGGATTGATGCCTCCAATTGGATTTCCCTCTCCTCCCTCAGCAACCATTGCTGAGCGCTGCAGGTGGGAGGGGGAGGGGACCTAGCAAAGCGGGTCTGCTGGTGGCAGTAGGGGGATGAGCGGCCACATTTCAGCAGGCAGCCCAAGCCAGTGTTCTCCTGGGGGTGGGAGTGGGTCACTGGTATTGGGGTGCATGGGGTGGGGTGCACCATAGTAAGGGGTTATGGTAATGGGAGTGATGTTATTAATAGCATTGCTAAAAGCCAAAGACCCAGTGTTCACCCTCAGCAACATCAACACCTCCCCACAAGATGGATGGTTCAGACACAGGACGCCTGGCTTCCAGCTCCAGCTTCACGCAGACTCTCATCAGAAGGGAAGTCACTTCATATCTAAGTGCCTCTTTCCCCCAATGGTAAAATGGGAATAACAGTGCCCTAGATTCAGAGTAGCAGCCGTGTTAGTCTGTATCTGCAAAAAGAAAAGGACTTGTGGCACCTTAGAGACTAACAAATTTCTTTGAGCATAAAAGTTTTTGTGAGCTACAGCTCACTTCATCAGATGCATGCAGTGGAAAATACAGTGGGGAGATTGTGTGTATGGGCCACCACTGCCCTCTCCCAGACAGAATTAGAGAAGTTCAACTGTGTGTCATTGGCCGTGTATTGCTAGCACCCTGTGGAGGTTCTTCCCCCAGGCAGTAGACATCTGTACACACCAGTGACATTAACATCCACGATTCCATAGCCCCATTCACCCTGAAGCTCATTACGCACCATGAATGCACATAGGAGCCCCTCACCCATTACTGAAATGCAGCCACCTCTGGGATGGAACACAGCAGCTGGTAAACAGCCCAAAGTAACAACAAATGCTGCGTACCGCTGAGACTGCCAGGAGATCTAAGGGGGCTGTACATAGCTGCCCAGTTGGATTATAAGTGCAAGCATCAGTAGACAGGGCACTACCTGGAGACATGAGTTCTATTCCAGTGACCTGCTGCCAGGTGACCTTGGGCAAGTCACTTCCCTGACCATGCCTCAGTTTCCCCTCCTGCCCTGGGTCTGTCTTGTCTTTTTACACTGTAAGCTCGTTGGGGCAGGTGCCTCTGTGTGCTCCACCTCGCACAACAGGGCCCTGATCTTAACTGGGGCCTGGAAGCACCTGACAGCATGGGGCCCTGATCTCAGTGCGGGGCCGCTAAGAGCTACTGCGATACCAATACTGACGAAACACTGACATCACTTCCTGCAGCACCTTGCTTTGGGCCAGCCCCCTCCCACCCTGCAACCCTGTGCCCATGGGAGACAATCTAGTTAGGCAGGAGTCAGGAAGAGCAACACAACCAGGGCCTGCTGTTGTGAATGATTTACCCCCCACAAGGGATTGCAAGTGAAGCAGACATCTGATGTACCCCGCCCACACCCTCATGCAGGGACAAGTCTCTGGGGTCTTATTTTACCCTCTTTCCCCCACAATACCAGACGCACTAGTATGGGATGGGGGAGGGAATTGCCAGCCCAGCCAGCCCCGGCCCCATCCTCCCTTGAGACCCTTTTCAGGAAACCTCAGCACCGTATTTCAAACCTGAGGAACAATCCAATCTGATCTCGAGCCCTTCCCGGAGCCCAGTCAATGGGGACAGCCCTAGACTGCGTGGAAGGGGGAGCAAGGAGTCTGCCCAAATGCCACCTGCTCACATTTTCCATCTGTGAATGCCAACCCCGGTGCCCCCTCTTCCCGTCCTTCTGCAAGACGGGAAATGAGATCACATCCTGACCATCAATTAGCAGGCTAATCCCACAATGGACAAACTCACTCCTCCCCGACAACCAGTCCACACTTCCCCTGTTACTAATCATACCAGCATGGGCCCTCCAGACACAGAGCCACAAACACATGGGAAGCGCCTTGCTCTCTGGGTGATCCCTGTGCTGTACCAGGCTGATACATAGACACCTCTTCCCCTTTTCAATTCATGTGAATCCAGGAGCTTTGTGGTCATGTCTGTGGGGAGGCAGCATTGCCTAGTAATTAGAGCAGGAGTCTCAGAATTAGGATCCTGCGGTTCTATTCTCAGCTCTGTAAGACATGTGGCCTAGTGACCGGGGGGGCTGGGAATCAGGACTCCTGGGTTCTTGCCCTGTGGGAGGGAGTGGAAGCAAATAATTAGAGTAGCAGGCTGAGTGCAGGACTCCTGGGTTGTATTCCAGACTCAGCCACTGCCTCGCTAGGTGACCTTGGGTGAGCTCCTTCCCTGCCTTGTGCCTCAGTTTCCCCATCTCTAAAAGTGATGAACCGCCCCTTTATAAACTAAGTTGTGGGGTCCCCAGTGGGGAGGTGGCTTGGTAAGTCAGACTAGATGACCACAGTGACGCTCCTGGTCAAGGCGATTTGATTGCTAATTATCTCCATGACTCGCAGCCTTCTGATGGGTGCAGGCTGGGCCGGGCCCTGAACTGAAAGTAGCTCAAGGGTGATGTCCCGGGACCCCTTCCAGATTCAGAGGAAGGAGGAGACAAACACCCCCTCGCCCCCATCTCCCTGATCGGCACATGACTTGGGGACGAAAGCAGCTTTGCAGCGTGTGGGATTGGTGGGCTTCAAAGTGGCGTCCCACTGAATTTCCCAGCCATGAAGTCCCAGTATGGGCATGGAAAATACAGTAGGAGGGAGCTGGGTTGGGAGGTGTCGTCACAACAGAGAGTTACTTGCAGCTCAAATCTCTTTGCCCCCAAACACCTCTCACTGTAGCGAGGCCGGGGACGTGTCCCCATCAGGGGGCTAGACGCAGCTATGTCAGGGAATGAGTGGCCTTGAGCTCCTAATGGATCTGTCCCATCTGGGCCTGCTCGTGCAAGATGTTGGACCTCTTGGGTGCTTGTGAGCGTCCAGAGCGTCACCTCTCCGGCGCTCTACTCCCTGTGGGAAGGGGCTGGTACGGGAGGACAAGACCCAGAGGCTCGCGTTCCCCAGAGCTGCCACCCCAAAACAGCCAGGTGGGAGACTCTGATCGCTCCAGGGCACATTCCCTCTTCCCAACTCAGAGCCTCACCCTAAACCACCCCTCCACACCCACTCTCAGGGGCACTTCAGTCTAGACCGTAGCAGTGCAAACCCTCCTCCACCTCCTCCTCTTGCAGCTCAGAACATCCCAGGGCCCTTCTGAGCCAGGTGGCACCGAGACCCCAGAGCAGAAATATGAGACATACACAGTTTGGATTCCAGTCAAGATTCGAATCCAGGGTTTTGTTACAACCCACTAGACATGTGGGGGTGCTGGACACAGAGCTGCGGGTGCTGGGAATGCTTGGAATGAAATCTAGGGGAGTCCATGCAATGCCTCCCCGAGCCTGTCTTCCCCATAGGAAGGAGGGAGGTGGAAGCAGGAGGGTTTCTCCTTGGCAGGGACATTGTGGGTGGCGAGGGACGGAGTCAGGGTCCCTGCTGCCAGGCCGTGAGCAAGGCCAGGGTGCCAGGCACAGAGCGCCGGAAGAAGGGGTGAGGAACAGCTGACACTCGCATTCCATGGAGAGAGAGGAAGAGAAAGGGCCCCCTCTAGTGAGGGCTCGTGTGAGGTGCCTGCCAGCGGGCGGGGGGGACTGGGATGGGAGGGGGATCCCACTCATTCCACTGGCACCTGGGGATTTGGGCCCCCTCAGCGCTGGTTTAAGGTCATCTCCCATCACTGGCTTTCCGCCAGGGCTGCGTTTGGCCCCAGCAGGCTGGTTAGCTTGTTTTATTCCAAATTCTTTTCCCCTCCTCCCTTTTATTTTTAGTCAATTTTCTCTTGGTGGCCAGCAGGAGACAATCTCTGGGGGGAATAAAACCAGAGTTCCCGCCATCGGGGCGGCGCCTGCTGTCTCAACGAGGGCTCCTCAGGGGGTGGGGGTGTTGTCTGGCACAGCACTCCGCTGCCCCGGCATGGTGGAGGGGACACACCCAGTACATGGTTACCCAGTGGAGCTTTCTGCTGCTTTGACCCTGAATGTTGATTCCCCTCTGCTGATTGGCTGTTCGCTTCCAGCCCCGTCTGCTTCAGACTCACTCCTCCCTGCCCCCTTCTTGCCCCCACCCCCCTCATTCCCACCCACCCGCGTCGCCAACTAATTCCCATGCCACAAACCCCTCCCACAAATCAAAGGGAAACAAGCCAACGTGACATGACGGTTGCAGCCCCTTCTTGCCCCTGCTCATATGTTATACCCTGTCTCCCCAGCCCTGGGTCTGTCCTGTCCATTTAGATTGTAAGCCTTCTGGGGCAGGGACTGCCTCTCAGACCATGTCTCGACTAGGAAGGCCTTGCCAGTGTAGTTATACCGGTATACTATCCCAGCAAAGCCTCCTCATGTGGACACAGCTTATACCAGCCAAACTGAGCCCCCGCGTGGAATGGGCAAAAGCACATGCCGATATTAGCGACATCAACATTGGTAACTTTTCCCAGCACACCCATATTGGCCAGAGATCACACACCTCTTCACACCCCAACCCACATAACTACACTGGCAGAAGTCTGTAGTGATCTCCAATCCCTAGGACTTCCTAGGCCCTATGGGAAATAAGCAAATAGTTAATACAAAGAACAGTAGCATGCACAGCTGGGGTTCCAGGGCAGGGAAGCCTGCAGCTCTCTGCTCCCACAGCAAAGATGGTTATGGCTAGCCAAGATCAGAAGCCCCTGTTGTGCTGGCAGCTCTACAGAGCAAGAAACAGTCGCTGTCTCAAAGCACTTGTAGTCGAAATAGATAAAACAAGTAATGGAAGGATTATTAGCTCCATTTTCCAGATGAGGAAGTGAGACCCAGAGAGATCGAAGGCAGATTTTCTAAAGAGCTCAGCTCTCATTTAGGCACCTAAGATTTGCAAAAAACCTCAGCACCCAATGTGCTGAGCTCATTTGAACATCTGGGCACTTATTGAAGTGTCAAGGCGGTGCTAAGCGCTTGTGAACATTCTGACCCGTGGTCACTAAAACTGAAAGAATTCTTTAAAATCTCCGGCCTTGCCTAGGCGACAAATGCTTTGCCGGTACAGCTGCACCACAAGCTCTCCCCGGTGTAGACGCAGCGTTTGCTGACGGTGACTGTTCGCCTGGTAGAATAACACCCTCTCCCCAAATGACATTAGCAATCCTGAAAAAAGCACTCTTCTGGCAGGAGCATCTGCTCTGGGGGTTCTGTCAGCGGAGCTACCTTGGCTGGGGTATGGGGGGTTTTCACACCCTTCACTGACATAGCTATGCCAACAAAACTTTGTAGTATGGGCCTGGCCTCAGTTACCAGCTAAACTAGGCAAATGATGCAAGGTAAATTTCACTTTTACTTCTAGTCAGTTTCTCTTTTGGGCTCTTCTGCACTATAGTAGGGGTGGCAGTGCTTGAATGTAGGGCCTGAGAACCAGGAAAGGAAATTAACTAGAAGCAATAATTAAACCAAACAGCTTATTCTGAAAACTTTGGAGGTGAATATTTGCTTATTCAAATTAAACAAAAACTGTTTACCCTGGATTTTTAATGAATATTGTTTAAAATTAAGAAATACAAAACACAGCCCATCGTGATACTGACACTTTTATACCAGCCATAGCTGCGTCCGCACTAGAGGCAATAACAATGGAGATGTTTCAGTAGAAAAATCACTCCCCCGACCGGTTTGAAATCCATACAAAAATTAAATGTGGAGCAGACCTTAGAGGGGAATCCAGCCCTTAAACCAGATCCTCCATTGCCCTGCATCTTCCACTGTCATTCTCACCATTTATAACAATCTGCACCTGCTTTGCACCGGAATAAGCAGCAACGCAAAGTTAGCCAGTTGAGGCCAAGCCCAAGTGTGGGAGATATATAGGGTAGGTTGATAAAAACCACCATGCCTCATCTCCACTAGGATTTTGCAGGGAGCTAGTTTCATCAGTGTAAAAGCCATGCCTTTTTCACAGTGAGGAGAAAGCCCTAGGTCCTCTGTGCAGTGATTTACACTTTGCACAAAGATGGTGTAAAATGGCACCAGATCAGAATGACAGGTTTCAGAGTAGCAGCCGTGTTAGTCTGTATTCGCAAAAAGAAAAGGATGACTTGTGGCACCTTAGAGACTAACAAATTTATTCGAGCATAAGCTTTCTTGAGCTACAGCTCACTTCATCGGTGATCAGAATGGTAATCTTCGCCTTGCGATGGTTTAAATAATGACATGGCGCAGGTCGATGGACAGTCAGGCCCGTAGGGGGAGCGTTTCAATATTGCCTAAAGGATTTATTCATAGATTCCAAGGCCAGAAGAGATCACTGTGATCATCTCGTCTGGCCTCTCTCATAACACAGGCCAGACACCTTCCCTGAAATAATTCCTGACTGAATTAGAGCATCTATTTTAGAAAAAGATGGTCAGAGCACAGTTCCCAGTGAATGTCATGGGGACACAGGCACGTTTTAACATCTCCTTCTGTGGGAATAGAATAACGCATTGGCTGTCTTAAGACATCAATTCAAGAAACAAAATGGATTTAAAATAACTTCATGAAAATAGTGGTCTGAAAAATTGTGTGTGCAGTAAAAGTGTAAGTGTAACAAACCCTAAATTTGGATCCAGGCTGTTTCTCTACAAACATTTAAGTGAGGAGTCTGATCTCCCTTACACCAATTTGATTCTATTTAACTCCACTGGGCCAGACTCTTAGTGGATGTCAATCAGCTATGCTGATTTACACCAGTGGAGAATCTGTCACGTTGACTTTAATGGGGCTGATTTACAGTGGCGTGACCGAGGTCAGAATCAGGTCCCTAGTGTGTGGTGAGTCCTTTCTCCCAGTGGGTTCAATCCTGCAAGGTATAGAGCACGCTGGCCCCAATCCAGCACCTTGCTGGCAGAACCTCACCGGAAAAATATCCCCGTCAAGCCCGAAACAGGAGACGCAGATGGGGTGTGGCCCCCAAAACATCCAGAGGCAATTTGAGACAGCTGCGCAGCAAGGAAAGAGTTACCACGGCTCCCTCCCCTCTCAGCTCAAGAGCTCAGCCCACATGGGTGGCTATGGGAAATTCCAATAAACAGGAGAAAACCTGGCTGGCAAACCTAGGGTCAGGGCTCTGCTTTGCACCTGAGGGCCTGGAAGCCCGAATGGAAGCCTCTTAAGGGAACCACAGTGAGGGTCCTAATATGAAAAATCAATAAAGGCAGAAGCTGTCTGGGGGCGGAGAGCGTCTTCCAGCATTCCCCCCCACCCCCAGCAGCACAGTTACAGACACGCTGGGGAATGAAAGGCCGAGCCCAGCTGCTTTATGGGGGGGGGGGCACGTTTGATCACGGATTGGGGCATTCCTAAACGGAGGCGTTTTCGGGCTAAAGTGGCACCACCTTCCCACATTGCAGGGGTGAGCGGGGGACGCTCTGCAGGGACTCCAGGAGGACAGAGCCCTGGGAACATCTGTTCGCTCTCTGGCAGCCTCAGAGCCTTTCCACGGCTGCCATCAGCCATTTCAATTATTAGTGAGAGACAACAAGCAGGCCCGGCTGGGGTCCAGCGCTATCCCTGGCCGGGTTATATCACAGGATAGCGCACCCCCAAGCTGTCCAATCGGCACGCGAGCCACATGCCAAGCTGTTTGATCTCACTGCCTAAAATTAACACGAGCCCCAGCCAACCAGGGCAAAGGGAAGGCGCCAGGGCGGCCCGATGGGGAACTGCCCTGCAGTGCAGCTGGGTGGCGGGGAGGTTATTTTTCCACCCTGGAAAGCAGGCCCTGGGACACTTCCAACCGGCGGCAGGGGATCTGGGGAACTGTTAGGCTCTAAGCGAAGGAAAGCTGCAAAGACCAGGACCAGGGATTCTATGAGGGTCCCAGTTAGCCAACCCGCATGGGCCGCACCTTGAACCTTTGGGCAATCGGGAATCAGCAGAAGAGCGTATTGGACAGGTGTGGGGGTTCGGATCCCACTGAAGAGGCAAGAGCTGCCCTATTCGTACATGAGCACAGCCGGTTTAACCTGCAGCATCCCCCTGCTATCCCAGTCCCGAGTCCCCCCCAAATAGCTTTGTCAATGCCCTTCAATCCCAGCCCACAGCCCTCCCTGCTCTTCCAGCCCTGGGCTCCTCAGGCCCATCTATATCCCTCAATCCCTATCAGCAGCTGCCCTGGGCTTCTCCCATCCATCTCTCCTAATGCTCCTCAGTCCTGACCCACGGCCCCTGGGGCTCCATCCCAACTCCTCTGCAGCACCTCAGCCTTGACTGTACCCGCACACATCCAGGGATGGATTGTCACACAGGCCGCTCAGGCAGGTTCATGTAGTCAAACATGGCAGGGACATGTTCACAACCATGCCTACTCATACACACAGTTTCCCAGAGTGTCACACCCTTGCACATCACATCTCCTTCTACACGCACACGCTATACACGGGATTTCACCGACACACAGTGGGTCGACACGCATTCACACACACAACCCTTCTCACACTCTCCCACCCCCTAAGGCTTTGTCTTCACTGGGGAAAGAGGTATGATTTTTAAATGCAGGGTCATTAACGTGTTAAAATCCTGACGTACACAGGGCAAAGGGTGATTTTAACACATTTAGCCGGCTAAGGTAAACCCTAGAAAGAACCCTAAATTTTGTGGACATAGCAGACTCAGATGTAATTCCCTGCTCTGCCACAGACTTCCTATGTGACCCTGGGCAAGTCACTTAGCTGCTCTGTGCCTCAGTTTCCCCATCTATAAAATGAGAGTGTTAGCACTGCCCTGCCTCAAAGGGGTGCTGGAAGGATAAATACATTAAAGATTGTGAAGTGCTCAGAGATTATGCTAACGGCTGTCATATAAGGATGATAGATAGATAGATAGATAGATAGATAGAGACAGCATACAGTTTACTGTCAGGGAGCTCGGGGTACCAGAAGGGCAGGCTGGGTAGAGAATAGAGCAGTGAAGGCCTGGAGAGCTGAGAAGCTGAATCGCTGAAAATACACACACCTGCCTTCAGGGTGTGGGAAGGAGATTCTAAACCAGGCTGCCCAGACTCCATCATAATTACGTTGGCCCATAGAACAGGCTACCAGGAGAATGCAGCAAAAAAAATCCATCATTAGAATTAATCCTTGATGAAGTGTTCACCAGAAAGTATTTGCCACCAGGTGCTACAGTGTGTGGATGTATGTTGGGGCGTGAGAGGCAGGGGAACCAAGGGGATGTTACTCGGATGCACTAAAGTAAACGTTGCTGTAGATTCGGGTCCAGATGTGCCATGAAATGCACGGGCCTCTGTGGCTAGAGAGCCTGGCCTATCAATTCTGGACAGCTCTTTCATCAGTGCTAGTGTTAAATGGCTGCCACAGTCCACCCCAGAAGTGGATGCATTTCAGTGGGAGGTGAAGAGAGCGCTCATGCCAATAGAATCAGCTGATCAATAAAGTATATAGAACGTGCGCAGAGGGGAGGGGGAACTTGGCAGAAAGGGGAGAGGGGGTAGAGAGAATCTGATATGTTTGGGCAGCACAAGGGGGCCCCCAACCTGGTTTCCTCTCTAACCACTGCTGCAACGTAAAAGTTAAATAAGGATCACAAGAAGAGAGAGCATGGGGAACTTTGACTGGCATGTACTATGTACGTGTCAGTCATCACTGTCATCATCATTCAGAGCCATCACTCACTCCCTTCTGCCAATACGAAAACTCACTACCAGTAACACTAGAACAGACTGATTGGCTTCGCTGCTACACGCAAGAAGCACAGCTCAGGGCAAGGCAATCCGGCAAACCAGGAACGTTACAGATGTTACAGCCCCACAAGCGGAGCCGGTTGGGACTTGGACTCTCCGGTTCTGGGGAAATTCTGACCATTCGAAATCTGGTTTGGTTCCGAATTATAAGGGAAACAGGCAATTTCAACATTTCCTGCAAAATGGAACTACCAAAAATGTGACTCCAAAACCATTTCAAGTAGAAAAAAAAATGCAAAATTTCATGTTGAAGCCAATTGTGGGTGCAATCGAGACGGGTCCATGCGACGTTTCAGTTTTGACAACCCCGATGGAAAACTTTTGTAGGAAAACTTCCAACCAGGTTTCCTACTGGGCATCACCTAGCCCATGTTCATCCTCTACAATGACACTTGGAAGATTTATTATCAAGAAACGTCAGATTCTTTTAGATTTTTATCGTCTTTTAGATTTTTATCAAGAAACGTCAATTTTGCCATATGCACCCCCCCCCAAGGAATAAATATTTCCAGCAATAATAAAGGACATTCACAGAGGGGCAATGGAAGAAGAATACGGCTTGAGAACTTGAGTTTGATGTAAGGATATTTAACGTCTATTTTGGCTCATGACGTTTGCAATTTGTGTTATAAAGCTTTAACTTTTGTAATCTTAATGTCGGCTGCCATTAACTGTTGCCTGACTCTCCTCAGCTGCCTGTGGAAATATAAATCAGTAAAAATAAAAAAAAGTGTAAAGATAAACATTGATATTATCGGTCAAAATCGAATTCTGCCAAGCCGATCTACCTGAAGACAACCTCTGTGTGGCTCGAAAGCTCGTCTCTCTCACCAACAGAAGTTGATCCAATAAAAGATATCACCTCACCCACCTTGCCTCTCTCATATCCTGGGACCAACACAGCTACAACAACATGTCAAGCCTATCTACCGTCCCATTCTCTGCATCTAGCTTTCAATGTTCCAGGTGATAGTGATTTTTCGCCGTAACACACAATTCCTGCCTCCGTCTTAGGGGTTTACGTGGCTGCCGTGGCCTCGTCCAGCTCACTGGCAGGCAGTTTTCCTGATCTTCAGCCTGAGAACATCTAGCAGCCCCAGTCCCGGCCCAGGGCTCCATTGTGCTAGGCGCTGTACAAACACGGACAGTCCCTGCCTTGCCCTGTTACAATCAGAATTTTCCTTTTCTTAACTGCCTCCTGTTTTTCCCAGTTACAGGCCCCCCACAGAGCAATTCTGTCCAATGCCCTCCTTGGGCAGCCCTGGGGACAGTGGAGCCCTGGGTTCTAATCCCGCTGAGCCCCTGCATGTATTAGGGCACGTCATTTCCCCTCTCTGTGCTTTGGTCTCGTCACAAGAAGAGAAGGATGCTGATCTACCTCATAGGGGTGCTGTGTGGCTTGGAGCTGAGATTTTAAGGGAACCTAAAGGGGTTAGGCTCCCAATTAAGTGGGAGCTGGAATTCCCTTAGGCCTTTTTCAATCGTGAGCGCTTTGAGACCCCTGGATGGGGGTACCAGAACAAGAAAGTGTCACTGCTGTAGAGGAGCTGAAGAGGATATCAGACTTGACCAACGTTCAGCCAAGCCATACCGGTTATGGGCTGGGTTCTGCTCTCAGTTACCCTGGCGTAAATCCGGAGCGAGCCCACCGAATTTCCCGGTTTACACTGAGCACAGAATCCAGGCCAGGGCTCATCCTATCATCCCACACAGGCCAGCTCCTTTGTCCATCTTGAGGCAGGTACCCGCCTGTCTGATCCCTGGGATAAGAGCCCGCTGCCCGTGCCCAACACCCACAACCCTGAATGCCCCCCCACTGCCCTTCCCCCATCACGGGGAACCCTTCACCTCCCGCCTAGTGGCTCCCAGCACTCCAAGGAAGCAACAAATTTCTCCTGCTTCCCAGGTGGCTTGGGAAGTCCTGACTATATCTGCACCCGGGGAAAGCTGGGGGGCTAGCTGGGATATCTGGGGAGCTCCCAGTGACCTGACCATGCCGCCATGCCAGGGCAGTACCCACAGGGGAATCGAGCAGAACAGAACAGGGGAATATGAAGTGCAACAATACAAGGGATTCCAACTGGCATGGGAGGGATTGAGGGGAGGGACACCCATGGCCTGTGGATTTGGGGGAGGGCGGGGAGAGGGGCAGCTTGCAGGGGAGAGGGCAGTGGCAGACAGGAGCATGGCAGAGTGGGGCACTGCCCTTCGGATTTAGGGAGGAGGGGGGGATGGGGGGCTGCCTTTCATCCTCCCCACTCCCCTCACAGCTTGTTCCAGCCGAGGGGAAGGTTTTCAAGATTTATTCAGCAAAAACAACATATCGTGAGAAGAGGGAGGGGCTGATGCCCACCCTGCTCCCCTTCAAACCCACACTAAGAACCCCCTCCCTACCAGAAACCCAGAGATCCCACCCCACCCCCACCACAGAGACTCCCCCACGGCCGCTGTTCTTTGCCCCACCCGGCTTCCATGCAGAGACAGGCCGAGAGAGACTCCATCCTGCTGCAGCCACCTCTCCCTTCCCACAACCCTCCCCCCCGCCCCCCACGCCGCTGCCACAAAACGGTGGCAGCTGCCCCCCCAACCCCTGAATGTGGAAGTACCCCAACGCCCAGAGCCTGCTCTGGCACCCCACGGCACCCCCTAGGGACAGCATAGATGGGACGCGCTCGCCAGGGTGGCTGGCTTGGGGCAGGGAGAGGGACCCCTCGCCCCACTCGGCTGCGGGGCAGAACTCGGTGGCAGGTGCTTCTCTCCCTCGGTCTCCTCCCATGAGCCGCCAGAGACGGAGGTCACAAATCGGCCTGAACGAGGCCACAACCAGGAGCAACAAGTGCCGCTTACTGCAAAGAACTAACCCAGAGCAACCAAAGGGGATGTGTATGCACGTGTGTGTGTGCGCGCGCGCATTGTGATGGCCTCCTTTCTAATCGGTGTGACCATGTTTCTCTATGCAACAAGAATCTTTGTCTAAGGGGTGGGTGCATGTGCCTTACAAGGGTCTCTGTGTCACGGTTGCCGGGGACGGCTGTAGAGGACGAGGGTCTCTGATGGGTGTGAATGGGCGCATGCTCCGTGTGCAGTGATTGTGAGGGTCTCTGGCCAGTGGGCTCAGATGCCCGCAAGGCCTCCCTGGCGAAGCATCCCCAATACCGGGGCATCTCAACGGGAAGTTTCCCTGGGTACCATGCTGACCGTCCAGCCATAATTCCCAGCATGGGGTCAGGCAGCCCCGTGGCTAGGTGAGACCAGGAGGGGCCACTCCGAAAACAGCTCTGCTCTCTTCCCCCACCCATCCCTGGCCCCTCCAGGAGGGAGGGTCAAATGGCATATCGCAGTTCTCTGAAGCATCCCCTGTGCCCCACGACCCACACAGGTCCGGGTAAGCAGCACCGTGTGACCCACGTGTCTCACAGAATGATGGTCTGGACCATTTACCCAGAGACAAGCAGAGGGCACCTGGCCGGCCGGCCGGCCTCCCTCCTCCTCCACCAGGCTGGGATTTTGCCTGCACAGAAGCTGAGCTGGCAGCGAGGGGATGTTTATACACCCCTGGGCAGCCAGTCCCCTTCCTTGTATTGACCCCCAGCCCTCCCTTCACTGACACCTCGCTCCCTCCCCTCATTCCCATTCCTCCCTACACCCCCTACCCACCCTTCCCTAGACAAGCCCCCTCCATGTCCCACACCCTCCCATCGCCTTCCATGCCACCCCCCGATACCCCTACCATACAACCCCCCATGCCCTAGCACCTCCCTATACAAGCCCCACCTCCACTCCCCTCTCTATACCCCACCCCTCCCTCCATATACCCCTCTTTTTTTTTTCCTCTTGATATTTTTTTATTATCATTTTAATATTCTCTCTCTGCCACACACCTGCTGTGTTCCCCCCACCAGGAGGGGTGCTGGGGGGGTGGGTTGGACCAAGCACCAGCCTCCTCACTAGACCCCAAGGTGGCAAAGCCAGCCTGCATGGCATACAGGAGCTAGAGATCAGCGTCCCCTTCTGCGCCGCACCCCCCCACCCCCGAACTTGCAGAGCGCTGTGCCCCAGACCCCTTGTCCACAGCTCGGCACTCAGCCCTGGCATGGCTCTGACCACGGTCCCCCTACCCAATCTAGAGCCCCACCCTACGCACAGACCCCCCCCACAGACCTCAGACCCCATTCACAGAGACCCCCCCATGCATAGAGCCCCACCCTATGCACAGACCCCCAACCTCATTCATAGAGACCCCCCATGCATAGAGCCCAGACCCCCACACACAGAGCCCCACCCTACACACAAAGCCCAGACCCCATTCACAGAGCCCCCTACGCATAGAGCCCCACCCTACGCACAGATCCCCACGCACAGACCCCAGACCCCAACACACAGAGCCCCCCTCTATGCAGATCCCAGACCCCATTCATAGACCCCAGACCCTCATACACAGAGCCCCACCCTACGCACAGACCTCAGATCCCAGGCCCAGAGCCCCAACCTACACACAGACCCCCACGCACATCCCAGACCCCATGCACAGAGCCCCACCCTACACACAGACCCCAGACCCGCATTCACAGACCCCAGACCCGCAGGCACGGAGCCCCACCCTACACACAGACTCGAGACCCAGGCTCCATGCAGAGACCCCCCCCCCCACCCCATGCACAGAATCCAGGGCCCCACACCACGCACAGAGCCCCACCCTATGCACAGACCCCAGACCCAGGCTCCCTGCACAGAGCCCCACCCCACGCCTAGATCCCAGCCTCCACCCCTTACACAGACCCCCACCTCCTCCACAAAGCCACCCCCGCCCGGATCCGTTGTGTGCACGAGCCTCCCCGGGAGGGGCCGCGAAGCCGCCCCCCCCCCCGGCGGTGCCTCCTACCTGCTCCATGCTGCGCCCCTCAGCGCGCCCCCAGGCCGGGCGGAGGAGGAGGGAGGGCGGGGGGCAGCCCCCCGGCCCGGTCCATGGGACTTTCCTATGGCAGGTCCCCCGGAGCCGGCCCGGCTGCTGCGTCTGCTGCGAGCGCCCGCTCCCCCGCCGGGCGTGTGTCCGTCCGTCCGTCCGTCTGTCTGCCCGGCCCCCGGCCCATCCCCGCCCCGCCCCGCCCCGCGTCCCTCCCCGGCACAGCGGTCACCGGCAGCCGCTCGGCGGGGCCATGTAAGTCCTGCCCCCCCCGCTACGGGCCCCCCCGGGCTCTCCACCCGCCCTGCCCCCGCCGGGCTCTCTGCGCGCCCTGCCCCCCCCGGATCTCCACCCGCCCTGCCCCTGCCCCTGCCGGCCCCCCCCGGGCTCTCCACCTGCCCTGCCCCCTGCCCTCGCCGGCCCCCCCGGGCTCTCCACCCGCCCTGCCCCCTGCCCTCGCCGGCCCCCCCGGGCTCTCCACCCGCCCTGCCCCCTGCGCGCCCTGCCCCTGCCGACCCCCCCCGGGCTCTCCACCTGCCCTGCCCCGCCCCGCCCCGCCCCCTGCCCCTACCGGCCCCCCCGGGCTCTCCACCCGCCCTGCCCCCTGCGCGCCCTGCCCCTGCCGGCCCCCCCCCGGGCTCTCCACCCGCCCTGCCCTCGCCGGCCCCCCCGGGCTCTCCACCCGCCCTGCCCGCTGCGCGCCCTGCCCTCGCCGGCCCCCCGGGCTCTCCACCCGCCCTGCCCCTGCCGGCCCCCCCCGGGCTCTTCACCTGCCCTGCCCCGCCCCCTGCGCGCCCTGCCCCTACCGGCCCCCCCGCCCCCTGCGCGCCCTGCCCTCGCCGGCCCCCCCCCGGGCTCTTCACCTGCCCTGCCCCGCCCCCTGCGCGCCCTGCCCCTACCGGCCCCCCCCCGGACTCTCCACCCGCCCTGCCCCCTGCGCGCCCTGCCCCTGCCAGCCCCACCCCTGCGTGGCAGGACCCATGCCCCTCTCTATGCTGCAGCTCCCCCATCCCCAAAACTCTCCGCCCCCTAGCAGCAGATCCTTCCCTTTGCCCCCCAGGTTACCATTATTTCCAGGCCCTCGTCTCTCCCGGCCTGGGGAGGGCTAGCCGGCCATCTGGCTGGTTGGCCGCTGTGGCGTGTCCTTATGTGACTCTCCCCAAGGCGGAATTCCCCTGGGTGCCACGCCCAGGAGCGGGAATTGCAAAAGCATCCAGGGAGACACAGGGAGATTTAACCCTCTCTGGGGCCAGGAGCCCGCATCTCCCCCTTGCCCTGTCCCCAGGCAGCAGGAGGGGTGCGCTGCCGGCAGGCTGGGCGTGATCTAGGCCGGAGCTTCTTCCCCAGGCCAAAGGCAACATCGTGGAGAAGAGGGGGCTGGGCCCCAGTGTCTTGGGAGCAAGTTGCCTGCCCTGCCCTGGACCAGTGGGAGATGCTGGGGGAGACTTTGTGGATATTGACTGGTTACCATCAGAGCAATCTCACAGCAAGGGGAAAGGGGCGGGGGTGTTTCTCTGTCCAGCTGTGTTGCCCTTCACTTGAGTTTTGCCAGGCATGTCTTACATATGTAATTCCATCTCCAAGCAGGGGTGTGGGTCAGTGTCACTCTCCCCATTTTTCAGGAGGGGAAACCGAGGCACCGAGCAGGCCCATGATTAGCCCAAGGCCGCACACTGAGTCAGTGGCAGAGCTGGGGATAAAAGCCAAGAATCCCAGCTCCCACTCAGAACCCAGGAACCCCTGGTTCCCAGCTGAGCCCACTATCCCCACATGAACCTTGGTTGCCTGGAGGGAAAAGGGAGGGTGGGAAGTATGAACTTGGTTTCATGCTGACTATCTGTGACACTAGCAATTATCCTCCATGAGTAATTTGTTTGTGGTGCATGGCATGGAAGTCATCAGCCCCCTCGCTGAGCAGTTGTAAATATTTGCTTGGTAGCAGCGCCGGTGCCAGAAACATTTGTGTTATTTGGAAATTCCCGAAAGTCACAAAAACTTGGTGCAAGCTTTGGCATCCGGTGGACGAGGACTCAAGCACCCTGGGCTCTGCCACTGCCCTACTGTGTGACCTTGGGCAAGTCACGGTCCTGCTCTGTGCCTCAGTTTCCCTCCCCCACCCTTGTTGTCTATTTGGACTGCAAGCTCTCCAGGGTAGGGATTGTTTCTCGTGGTTTGTGCAGCAGCGAGCACAAAGGGACCCTGATCTCGGTTAGGGCCTTCAGATAATACAAACACAGCCTCTGAAAGGGAAGCCAGAAAGTGAGCACCAACCCCCCTAGCTGAGGCTCCTAAAAAGGGTGAAGTTGGTAGGGTGGAGGGCAGCGCCAGGAAGACCTGATGCTACCATCAGCCTTGGCTTTGTATCTTTACCCATGACTCCCATCCATATCAAAGTCAGCATAAGCCACAAGCGTTGCCATGTTGGAGGCAGGGGGCCTGGAGGTAGGATTTTGGGGGTCTATTCCCTTTCTTGGGTGGGAGTGTGTCATAGTGGGTTAAAGAGGAGGGCATGAGTCAGAACTTGCTCCAGTCTGTGATTAAGTGGTTAGAGCTGGGGACCAAGAGGCAAGACTCCTGGGTGCTTTTTCCAGCTCCAGGACAGAGTCCAGTCTTCTGATTAGAGCCGGGAGGACCAAGTGTCAAAATACACAGGCTCTCTTCCCCGCTCTGCAAGGAAGTGTGGCTGAGTGGTGAGAACACAGGTGGGGAAGCAGTATGCCTGGGTTCTTATCGGTGGCTCGATGTGTGACATTAGTAAGCAGCTTCCCCCCTGGAAAACAATGGCTCCCCCCACTTGCAGGGGGTGCTGTGAGACTTAATCGAGGAATGTATGGAAAGGGCTTGGCAGTGGGGTAGAGGCCCAGAGCCACCCAGCTGCACAGTGAGATGGGGGATGAGGCAAACTTCTTTCAGAACTAGTCAGTTGATTTTTTCAGTCAACAAAGAGGGTCCCGGGCTGCCAGCATGTTGGTGACCAGCCACAGCACTTGGGCACTGAGAGAGCAAGCTCTTTGCACGGGGATGCAGCCATGAATCGGTGCCAAGTATGCACCAGAAATCGAATCGGGGCTTTAACTCTGACTGTCCCAAGTGAAGACCGTCCGCAAAGTCTGCACTAGATTGAGGGGCAAGGGGGAATTCCTGTTGGCCTGGAACATGGGGAAGAACCAGTACAGGATTCCTGGGCCCACCTGGAACGGACTCCGGGCACGGCCACGGGAGAAGAACCAGGACTGGATTTCTGTGCTGTTTGGAGTGATCTCTAGGTGCAACCAGTGGCATTCGAGTGGCTGCCAAATGCATTAGCAATGATGAGGCCTTTAAAGCAGAGCCCCGAGCCCCAGGCCACCCTCCCCACTGTTGGCACCGGAGCAGCTGCTGCGTGATGCAGAGCAAACAAGCCGGGTCTGCTGATTTGCTCTGAACACACTGGGCCATGTGGGCAGATGTGCTCCAACTGTACCCACCGCATTCCAGCCGGGAAGCAGCCTCCGCAGGCCCCACGTGAGGAGCCATGTGAGAGGCAGTTCTCTGCTAGCCTTTCCTGGCCCTGGGGTGGGCTCCAGGCCCCAGGGCGGGTGTGACACCCATCACGGGGTCAGAAGGGAGGGAATGGAGATGCTGCCCCTCGGCACCACAGGGAAAGGGAGTGACAAACCCTGACTGTGTTCTCACACACAGTGTGTGTGTCTCTCGCTCACACACACACAGGGTCTAACACAGATGTACGCTCGCTCACATGATCTCTCTCTCTCTCTCACACTCCCTATGAAATGAGCCCAGGCTGGACGAACAGATCCGAATGCTCCTGAGACGCAGGGAAGCCCAGCTTGGATTCGGATCTGATCCGGGCTCGGTTCTTTGCAGTCAAGGCTTGTTTCTAACCCAGACCCCCAGGATGGGAGAGCCCAGTGACCGGGCTGGCCGAATGTTCGCTATTTCCCTGCCCCAGCCCAAGTGCCAGTGAGCAGCTCGGAAGCATTGGCCATGCTGCTCTCCTTTGGGTAATTTATTTTGCTGTTTCCCGGAGCTGTTCTAAGTGCTCGTTTGGCAGGGGATTCTCTGCCAGGGCTCAGCCTTTTGCAGTCACAGAGGGATGGGCAGAACCAGGGAACGGGACGCAGCAAATTCCTCACTGGCACAGGTGGGCGGAATGTCACAGGCCAAGCCAGCTCTAACTTTGCCTCGAGACGGCCCTGGGTTCACCGGGGCCCAACCTGTTCCACACCACAGCAGACAGGAAAGATGGGCTGGTGGCTGACATACAGACGCAGGCGCCAGGAGGCCTGGGTTCTCCTGGCCTTGCACAAATCATGCAGGCTGATCATTTTCAAAAGTGGCCACTAAGTTGGGGGGAGGGGGCTCAAGGTTTGAGGGAGTCCAACCTGGGGACTGATCTTCCGGAGCGCGCCATAGCCACAGATCAGAGCAAAACCTGGAGACTCGCCCCTCTTTTGAATGATCAAGCCCTTCTGAAGCATCTCAGTTTGGCCACCCAGCGGCGTGGAAAATCTCAGCCAGGCTCATGGGCGTAAACCATGCTGGGCACTGGGCATTCACAGCAGCCCAGCTGGTAGACTCCTGCCTAGACAAAGCCTGAGATCAGAGCAGGTCAAGAGTGAGCCTGAGGGTTTCAGAGCGGGAGAGGAAGGCAGCTTTTGCCAGGGGACTGACCGTATGTGTGTAGAAGGGGGAACGCGTCATGGGGCAATCGAGGGATGGGTGACCAAGCTCAGCCGTGCAACAGGGAGGCGATTATGCAGCGGGCATGTGCGGATGATAACGCAGAGCAAGGGGAAGCCTATGAGATGCCAGCTGGAAGAATGCGGCTTTTGTCTCCCGGCTTATCTGGCTTTGAACCTCCCCAGGAAACGGGGAACTTTGCCGCTTCTGGATGCGAATGAGAGGTTAAAAATAAGATCAGAGCCAGGCGGCCACGTTGGCGGTTCTATACGGCGCGGAGGGAGGGGAGAGGCCGGGCCGCACCTCTGACAAAGGGGGCTTTATAGCGTGTGCGTGGGGAGGGAGAAGGGGGCTGGAATCCAGGGAAGGCCGGGTGGCTGCGATGCGGGTAGAAAGGTTCCTTCTAGGCAGTCAGGGTGGGCACCAGCAGCTGCAGAGCGGCCTCCTGCCCTGACCCTAACACCCCCCCTCCCCCCGGCAGGATGTAGCAGTGCCACATTCTGCTTTTCCTCCTTCCTTGGCGAGCTGCATGGTCGCTCCCTGTCTCCAGGCACCAGTGAGGGTGGGGCGTGGTTGTGTGCCCACCAGTGCCCATGTGGCATTCCAGGACAGTTGTTGGGAGGCACCTTCCCACTGCCACCTCTAGCCCGTAAGCATCACCTCCCCAGCTGGCCAGGTCTCCAAGCACCCGCCTGCACAAGTGGAAGAACTTGTGGCCCACTAGAGCTAGGACCATTTATACCGGCTGAAGATTTTCCCTTCTCTTCCTGTGCCAAGGAGCCTGGATGCTCACCCAACCAGAGTCATGGCAGCCCACCTTTTCCAGCCACCTTTGAGCCTCCATGGTTCTAGCTTCGGGTTCAGAACTGCCGCCTGTCACCGGGGTATCTGGTCCCATTCCACGTTGCTAATAGCCACGCCCCTACAGGGGCTAGGTAGATGCTTGCTTTTGGGGTGCTGCATGGGCTAGGGAGCTTTGGGGGCGGGATGAGGCAGCAAAGCTGTATCGGAGGAGAAGATTTTACAGCCTTTCTGAAAGCCAGCCGGACGTCGCCTGCCTCCCTTCCAGAGGCTGATGAGATGACTTCGCCCTCTGCTCCCCCGGGGCTGCAGGATGGGCCCCAGGACTGCACCTGCCTGGGGGGGTTCATGACTGGCGATACACTCTCCGGCATGCTGGAATCCCAGCCCACACTGGAGATAAGGACAGTTACAGGTTCCTGGCTGGCTATTAGTTACTGGCTAGCCTACAGTGTAGATTGTATGCTCCTTGGGGCAGAGGCCGTCTTTTTTCTCTGTGTTTGTACAGCACCTAGCACAATGGAGTCCTGGTTCACAAGGAGGGATCCTATGTGGTACCGCAATGCAAATAGTAAATAATAAGAATGCAGGGATTGCAGGCTTACCCGGCTCAGAGACAGTCCCCGGTGGCTGTTCCAGTCATGGCACTGGTAGCCTCAGCTCATCGGCTATCATAAATCTACCCCAGCAGTCCAGGCACGCTCCAGAGTCACCAGGAGATGGTGGTAGCGACATTGCAATGGTGTCCTGTACAGGAGGTTGGTTTGGTTTGTTATTAAATTGGGTGTGGGCCCTATTTCATCTGTCTTGACCAGGGCGGGTAAAGGAAAGCTGGGGAATAGGTTCTGTGTTTCTGCTTGTTTCTTACTTTAGGACCATCCGCTAAGGGCCCCAGAGCAGGAGTAGGGGGCCCTCCCTCCCTCCCTGTCCTTGAGTGGTGGTGACTCTTTAACCACAACAGCTTTTCTCCAAAACGTCCATTAGGCATTGGAGTTGAGCGGGCCTGGCAGAAAATCCCTTCCCCTGCTCAACAGCTCAGCCTTCAGTCCCTTGTGATGTCCCCATTCCCTGGGTTCTCCAGCTGGCCACAGAGCCGCCTGTTCCAGTATGGAAAGAGTTCCCAGAGAGGCGGCACCAGCGGGCAGGGCTGAGGGATACGTTCCACCATTCCTGGCTTTCACAGAGTGTGAACAGCTTCCTCTTGGCTGCACTTCGCACCTGCTCTGGCCAGCGTCCCAGCTAGACAAGGGCAGACTTCCGCGTGGGAAAATGAAGTGGGGGAAAAAACCTTATCTTGCGGCTGGCCCGGGGGGGGGGGGGGTATAGGAGTGGAGACCACTTTTTGTTGATGTGATAAAGCAGCCAAAAATAGGGGCACAGGGTGAATCCTCCCCGCCCCCCACCACAAACGCTCCTTCGCTGGTCACCTTGAAAGGCTCTGCCACTGTCTCAGAGGCGAAGGGATCCCAAATCCTACAGGAAGGTGGCACTGATATTGCAGCCTCCCTGGGCCCCTGCACAGCTTGCTACATGCATCGCTGCCTTAAAGAGGGCAGCACGCCAAGTGCAGGGGCGATACCCTGGTGCAGGGAGACCTCTTAGCAACCATTGCAGGGCAGGGGGTGGGTGGGACAGAGGAGGGGGTGGGCACCGGGGGGGGGGGGGAGGCAGGGCCAGGGCTGAGCTGTGTCCAGTGGAACTTAGGGCTGCCCTTGTCTGGGCTAGGGGCCACGGTGGGTCCTAAAGCCCCTGAACAGGGACGGCACCAGCCCTTGCTAAGTGGAAGGAGCAAATCTGCCCTTGTCTGCTGGGTGCATGGCCCGGCTCTAGACGCCAGCTGGCAGAGCCCTTCTCCCCTCCCTCTGCCCCTACCACCTTTGTCCGCTCTCCAACACACACTCAGCAGGCTGGGGGATGGGGGTGGAAATCCCAGCTCCAGCCCGCTCAGCGGAGCAAATAAAATCCCAGGATACAAAGTTCACTGCCTGGGAGAGACTGTCTGGCAGATCCATCAACGAGGCCCTTTGTTCTCACAGACAATGCCGGCCAAATGGGGCTCCAGCCTCGGCAGGGGGACAGATGCTGAGATCCAGGCTGCCACACAGGCTCTCACCCCTCATCGCAGAAGGCAGCAGTGGTACCTAGTGGTTAGAGCAAAGGTCTGGGTGCCAGGAGGGGCCTGGGTTCCAGTCCTTCTGCCTCACTGACCATCACTGGATCCAATTTGTGCCTCGCTCGACCCCACACTGACGCAGCGGGAGGATTCGATGGGCAACCAGAGGCTGGCTCCTTAGCTTGTGTAAATGGATGGCTGGAGCGGCACCAGCTGAGAAGCTGGCCCAGCCCAGCCCATGGATGCCCCCCACACTCAGAGTGCTGTGGGCCCCCAGTACAGTCCCTCTGCCAGCCCTGGGCTTTGCCCCTGCGCTCTAAAGGTCCCGCTCGCAGCCAGTGCAGTTTCCAGGCCAGGGGCTCCCAAGCCTTTCCTAGATCAGGGTCATCCCCCGTATTTAGCAAGGGCAGGGGGCTCATGGCCCCCAGATGATGTCCAGGTTGAGAACCCCCAACTCTAAATCACGGGGGAGTGGGGACAGTTCCCTACCGACTCTGTTGCAGCCCTTCTTTGGTTCAGCAAAGCATCAAGGCTGGTGCAGTTCGGGTGCCCCTTGCAACCGACACTCAGGGCCGCCGCGCTCACCGGAGCTGCGGCACCAACACAGACAGGTGCAAAGAGCCCTCGTCGCCCCCTGCTGGCCCCAGAGAGCTCCTGCCCCGCGATCCCCCAGCAGCCCCCTTGCCCATGGGCTGGAGGGAAACCAACCGAACAGCAGGCAGCTGAGCCCGCCCGCACCAACTCCTCCGCCGTGTTCGGCGACCCAAAGCCTCGTTAATAAACCACTGCTGCCGGGATGGCCACGGGCTCAGCTGCTCCACTGCCGGGCTAACGCCACCCACCCTGCCCAGGGGCCAGGCCAGAAAATAAGTGCTGCATTCATGCCTGCCTCCCTTCGCACTGGGGGGGGGGGGCAGGGTTGTGCCCTGGACAGCCAGGGCCTCTCTCCCATGGGCTAGGCACCCCCAAGGCAAAGATCTTGTCCGCGCTTCAGCATAACAAGAGCCATGGGGCAGGGGTTGATGCTTTCTTCTGGGCCTGTACAGCACCTAGCACTGCGGGCCGTGGCAGGCTGCCATGCTCTTTGCACACCTACGTGCTGGCCAGCACTCTCAACCACAAGCCAAATACAGAACAGCCATAGCCTGCCCCTTCCATGGCCGGGGCTGCTCTAGTGCTAGGGGCCCTCAGTTTTATTCCTGGGTCTGACAAGGGCCTGCCTGCCCCACAGCCAGACCAGATCCCTTCGCCCTCCCCTGTGCCTTGGACTCCCCAGCTGTGCCACAGGGCCAGCGCCACCGCCCTGCATTGAGAGCTGGGTGTTGTGAGCTCCTCTCCGCCACAGCCTGGGTCAGCGGCACGGGTGCCGGCGGCACAGACTCCACGAGGCTGACGGAAGGAGCGAAGCCGGGAAGGGGGTGCGTGATGAGCCCCTCAGCCTCGCCAGCCTCCCCTAGACCCCCTCCCGGGAGACGCTGGTGAGCCTGGAGTCTTCTCGCAGCGCTCACCCCATTCTGTCGCTCTCCGGGCTTTGATCTGCTGCACGCCCAGGCGCTCGGAGCCGGCTTCCGAGGCTCCGACGGGGGCGGTGGGGGTGGGGAACAGCTCGGTGCTAAAACAGAACAGGAGCAAGGAGCTGAGCCACCGCTCGGGGCTCTGAGGGCAGCGTGGGCCCAGACCCAGGGGTGCTGGCAAGGCAGGGGTGAGAGCAAACTCCTAGCTGGGGCTCTCACTTGGAAGCTGCCCCATCTGGCTGCAGCAGAGCAGCTGCCCTTAGCCAGGAGGAGGGTCAGAGCAGCCGGAGGGGGAGGCTAAATGCTGGTGTCCTGGCTCCCCACAGGGGCCACACTGGGGGCAAGGCAGGCTGCCAGGGGCCGGGCTGGTTGGGCAGTTAGCTTGCGGCTGGGATTTCCAGTTGAGGTTCAGTCAGGAAATCACTCCACCGGTAGCCCTTGCTGTGTCCCACGGCCCTTGTTTGGTTTGGGGTGGGAGGGCACGTGGAGGGCATTGTACAGAGATGGGAAAAGTACACACGCCAAAGCCAGCCACTGAGCAGGCCCCGTCAGGATTTCGGCATGGCCCACGCGTTAGAATTCCCCACTCCACACCCGAGGCGCTAAGGGAGAGAGGCAAATGCCCATCCTCACCCCCCAACATGGACCCCATTCCAGTCCCCACACATCCCCTCTCCTCCTACAGGGACCTAGGACTCCCTCGGCCAGGGAATCTCCCCTAGCTCTGAGCAACATAAGAATGGCCACACTGGGTCAGACCAAAGGTCCATCCAGCCCAGTATCCTGTCTATGGACAGTGGCCAATGCCAGGTGCCCCAGAGGGAGTGAACCTAACAGGTAACAATCTAATGATCTCTCTCCTGCCATCCATCTCCACCTAGGGACACCTTAGCCATTAATGGACTTAGCCTCCATGAATTTATCCAGTTCTCTTTTAAACCCTGTTATAGTCCTAGCCTTCACAACCTCCTTAGGCAAGGAGTTCCACAGGTTCACTGTGCGCTGAGTGAAGAAGAACTTCCTTTTATTTGTTTGAAACCTGCTGCCCATTAATTGCATTTGGTGGCCCCTAGTTCTTATATTACAGGAACACGTAAATAACTTTTCCTTATTCACTTTCTCCACACCACTCATGATGTTATAGACTTCTATCATATCCCCCCTTAGTCTCCTCTTTTCCAAGCTGAAAAGTCCTAGCCTCTTTAATCTCTCCTCATATGGGACCTGTTCCAAACCCCTAATCATTTTAGTTGCCCTTCTCTGAACCTTTTCCAATGCCAGTATATCTTCTTTGAGATGAGGGGACTACATCTGTACACAGTATTCAAGATGTGGGCGTACCATGGATTTATACAAGAGCAAGAAGATATTCTCCATCTTATTCTCTATCCCTTTTTTAATGATTCCTAACATCCCATTTGCTTTTTTGATGGCCGCTGCACACTGCGTGGATGTCTTCACAGAACTATCTACCATGGGTCCAAGATCTTTCTCCTGATTAGTTGTAGCTAAATTAGGCCCCATCATATTGTATGTACAGTTGGGGTTATTTTTTCCAATGCGCATTACTTTGCATTTATCCACATTAAATTTCATATGCCATTTTGTTGCCCAATCACTTAGTTCTGTGAGATCTTTTTGAAGTTCTTCACCATCTGCTTTGGTCTTAACTATCTTGAGCAGTTCAGTATCATCGAGCCACAGAGCATGTGAGCCAGGCACCAAGTTCTTGGTAGATGCCCTTATGCCTTGTTTTACAGGAACAGGTTCTCCGTGCACCAGGTCCCAGCACATAGGCATAGTTTGACTTCCAGATTTGGGGGGGCAGCTCCAGCCCGGCCAATGGGGCTGCACAGGAAGGCAAATTCCACACCTGCCCAAAGCTTGCCGTTTCAGGGGGCCCTCACTCCCTCTGAGCCACCCCACCCCACCCATCACACAGCTCCCCACAACCATCCATGCCTGGCTCCAGAGCAGTCCCCTTCCTAGAAGCTGTTCAGCTGAGCGAGGGGATGCAAAACTCCCCCACCAACAGCTATTTTTTTTTCCTACCCCTCTGCCAGCCCAAATTCACGTGTTTCAAGCCTTGCAAGGCCTCGCCGGGTCACAGCTGATGCACAAACGCTGCCGGCAGTTGCAGAGATCGGGCACAAGATGGTGCACCAGGCCCAGCAGAGAATTCCAACCCCCCCACCACCCGCAAGCCCACCCCCACTTCCATGCTGTGCCCAGCCTCCGAAGCGGCCAGAGATGGATTCAGTCCCCTGGCCTGGGGGGCAGTAACAGAGCAGAGGAAGCCCTCACAGAGCCAGGCGGGAGGGTCACCTAGGACATGCTGCCCCAGGAGTTCAGCTGTGCGTGGTGAAATGAGCGGGCACCAGCCTCACTCCAAGCAGCGGGGCCAAGGGGCTGGTTGCTCTCAGCTTCCCCCGGAGGAGAATTCCAGGGCATAGCCTGGGCAAACGGGCACCTGCTTGTAGTAGGCCACTGCCCACGGAGGCAGCCAGAGGATTTCCCAAGGGGCTCTGTCAGTGCCAAGAGCAGCTGGCGGGCCTGGATAGAGGGTCGCGCCGGCCGGCTACGCCCACTGTCTGGTACCTTAGTCTCTCGCCCCACAGCCCTGTTCAATTGATGCAGCTCCGATCCGTAGCATCCGGGGAGGGGAAAATGAGAAAGGCCACAAACCACCCCTCACTTGTACGCTCCGGGCCCGGCTGCTGCTCCAGGATCAGAGAGCATGGAGTGAAGTGGTTAGGGTCTGAGGCTACAGTGCAGACCACGGGATGGGGCATGGCCCCAGAGCGGGAACCAGGACACCTGCGTTCTACTCCTGCTCTGTGACCTCGGGCCATTTTCTACCCCGCCCTGTACCCAGTTCCCCCATCTGTACAACGGGGGACACATGGCTCCTTCTCGGAGACCCGCACTAGCTACGTGCTCAGCATTAGCCCTGAACAGGCGGCCGGTGCCTGCCCCTTCTCGGGACCCTCGGAAATGTCCTATGGCCCGAGCCTGACTTCTCCCCACCAGGAACCCAGCACTTGCCCTGCAGCAGGTCTCTAATCTCCGGGATCTTTCATTCCTTGTGTCCTCTGCTGCCCCCCATCCAGGTCAATATCCTTCCCCCACAGTGGCCATGAGTCAGTCAAGACCCAGGCCAGCTCATGCCAGGTCTTTGAGCAGCTCCATAACAAACACTTGTGTCCTCCCTTCGCCCCCCAGCCCACAATGGTCTAGTTCCTCAATGCTTCTGGTCACCCAAGCAACGCTCTTAATGTTCCTGCCCATCCTCACCCACAGCCCCTTGCCCTGGCCACAGGGGACATCACTGCTCCTCTCCTTCCCAACTCACACTTCTCCATTACACTCCTTCCTCCACTCCCATTTACCTCTGACACAGAGCTTCCCCCCTTCCGCCACCCCAGAGACTTTGCTGCACACATGTTCCCTCCTCCCATTCCCTGACCCACGCCAGCAGCAACCCTATCCCACCGCCATCACCACCACGCCCGGTTCGTCCAGCACAGAAGTCACTCCCCAGCACATCTCTTTGCTGATGTTTCAGCCCAACAGCATCCCACAGGCCGAACAAGTTAAGGCCCATGTTCCCCTGCTCACGCCTGGTCAAGGCCAGTAAACACAGGCGCTTATGAGAGCAGGGAAAGGCTCGGCCCCCCCTCCTGGGATTTATACGGCTTTGGGACAAGGCAGATGAGTAAGTAATAGCCCTTCTTGGGTGGGGTCCTCCCAGCAGGGCTCCCCGCTCAACCTTGTCAGGGGAGCACAGTACATTGGGTGCAGGGATGAGCAGTGGTGGAGGCGCAATTCCAGCACTTCAGGTGTTGCAGCATTTCACAGCAATAAGTGTTGGATGACAGGGACTTGAAGAGGAAGACTTGCCTCAGCATCTCATCCTGCTGCAAACACAGGGGAGTTTAAAAAGGGGACAGATAATGGAAGGGATCCTTGGAGCCCTGGAAAGGGAAGAACTGCCTTTGCACCGATTTCTAGGACCATATCAGACGAGCCCACTTCCAGGCCAGCATCCTACCACCCACAGCAGCCAACGCCAGGGGCTTTGGAGAAAGACACAAGAAACCTAAACAAAGAGCAATGGAGGAGCCTGAAGGGTCCTCTTAACTCCAGGTGCTTGGAGCATGTACCATGGGGTGTGCAGACAGCACAGCAGACAGTTGTGTATCCCATTCACTGTGGCATGCTTCCCTTCCAAGGTCAGGCGCATTCTAGAGCCCTTCCTAACAGGTCTGTTGCTTTACAGCTCCAGGAGTAAAGAGGCTGAGCAGTGCAAGAGAGAGACAAAGCCCCACATGGGGTGGGATGGGTTACAGTACCCACACTGGTGCAGGTTCCTGGCTGGAAGAGAAATATCTAAAGACACAGTCTGTGAAACAATTTCTAAACATTTTATTTCAAATTCCCGTCACACCCCATCCCACCCACCCAAGAAACCCATTATTCGAAACAATAAAAATGAGTTACAAACACAAAAGTCAGAGGTCTCCCTCGCTGACAATTTACAAAAAACTGAGAATTTTACACTGGCTTCCTGGACGAGATCTGCAGCAGTTACTAATGCTTCCATATGAGAGGCCAAACATGCTTATTAATACAATATATACAGACAACCCCCTTCTCGAACTAATCCACAGATACGCCCTGCTTCCCGCCCACCCACCCCAAAAAATAACCAAACGCACTCAAAGTGCATTTGTCATGTTTTTATCAAAAAACTATTTTTTTTAAAGATTGGCCCGCAAGTCTGTTTACCATTTAGTAACTTTTTATATAGTTTATGAAAATAAATTATACAGCAACTATTTTAATAAATTAAGCAACAACAAAAAGACCAAAAAATTAAGCAAAGCTGCATTTCTGCTGGATGGTGGTTAAAGAGTGCTGGGCTTGGAAACAAGTCAGAGCAGAAGTTTTTATCCACTTGGTTTACAACATGCACAACACAGAGGGAAGTTCTTTATCTGCACTGCCCAAGAGTCAGTGTCTTTGAGCTATGCAAGAATTTTGCATGCTACTTTGATTGAAATTAATCAAAATCAAATACAGTAGATATTTGCCTAGTTAAGCTCAATTTTTAAAGGATAAGAGACTGCTACTCCAGTGTTTGTTGTATTGGTCACAAGAGTGACGTTCAAAGAAAAAAAGAGCGGGTGGGCCCTTTTTGTATTAAGGCTTGGATCTTTGTTTCGTTTTGAGAGCACGCGCGAGTTTGCCTGCATTTTTCTTGATAGCACCTATAGCATTTTTCATCTCAAAGCACGTAAAAGGAAGCATCTTTCGCCCCATTTTACAACTGGGGAATCAGGCACAGCATTTAAGAGACTTGACCAAGGTATCACTGTGGCAAGTCAGTGGCAGAGAGACGGAACCCAGGTCTAACACCTAGCTATGCCCTTGGGACTCACCTGCCCCTAATTGGTAGATTAGAACTTCAGGTCTCATCTACCCAGTTTTACCTAGAAGATGCTATGGGGCAACTAGGATTGTGAAAAGTTCAACTGAAAGCTGAGATGGCTGGATACACATCCGAGATCTCCAAAGAGTGCTCTAACAGGGAGGCCTAGACCTGACAGTGATTTTAACAGTAGGATACAAGTCAAACCTGAGGCCTTATTTACAAATTGTGATGAACTGAGAAAGGGCACAAGCCAATTCCTCCCACACCCTGTAAGTTTAGCCAGTTAGATGACTCCTTCAGCAAATTCTGCTGCTTGGATTCCCTCATTGCCAGCCCTACAGCGAGCCAGAAAAATCCCACCGCTGGCCATCATCTGCACTAGAATTCCCCGATCCTGCTCAGATCTATAAACAGCTGTTGTAAGCCTCTTCACTGAGCTTATGTACTTGTCTACCCTACAAGATACGTGACCACGTGCCTGGCTGGTGTCACCAAAGAGGTACAAGCCCAATTGCCAGAGGGACACAGTGACACAGTCCCGTGTTCATTCCTGATCAGTTTTGGGGTCTTCAAGTGCTGGATGTGTAATGTGGTGCCACATGCCTGGAAAACATGCAGCAAGAGTAGAAATTCCCTCCCTAGCATCAGGGGGACACTATAGCCCAGCTGCAACACACCCAACCCAACCAGGATTCAGCTTTTGCTCTTTTAGCCCCAGAAGCAGCTGGTTCCTGAAATGGGTTTGAAGACTGAACCAAATATTTGAAACACCATTTGATTGAGCACTGCCTCCTTACATGGTTTCCCCTTCAGAGAAGAGGTCTTCAAAATTTCTACACTTAGTTTTTGACTTAAGTATGGGAGCCCCACAATTCAAATCCTGAGCCCCCTGCTTAAGCTTTAAAGGTGACAGCTGGCTTCCTAAACTAACATCTCACGAGTGAAAATGTCTGCAGTGTAACATCACTGGGGACATCAACTATGTTCTTCCCTCTTCCCATGTCAGGTTGTTCTCGTATGTCAATTGCACCTGATGCTCAAAACACAGTTGCTTTTTTTTTTTTATTAAAAGAAAGTTTACTCCCCAGGAGAAAGTCAAGTCGTCTCACTAGCTATAGACACTGCTGCTGTAAAAAGAAAGATGGTGACGTATGCAACTGGACAAATTTGGGGTTTGAGCTAGCTGCCTTCAAAGGCACCTTGCCAACTTGAATCCTTTTGACTGGAAATTTTGTACAAGCTGTAGTTACAACATCAAAGATCAGCATCCTTGAAAAGATCATGGAAGAGATTTTTCAAACTTTAATTTGTGCATTTGACAGCACTTCAATATTAGTCAGTTTCATGATCCATCTCCCTCGCCCCATCAATAGTCAAATTCTCCTTTACTAAATAGGGCCCCAATAATCTGCAGCAGAAAAACCCCCATGGTTACAGGACTCTGAGGGACCTCGTTAGGTCATCTCATCCAGTTCCCTGCTATCACAGGCAAACCCATCATATAATCCTATTTATAAATTTATCAAACTTACTTTTTCTTAAAGGAATCAGATCAGGACACTAAAGGACACTCCAAGTAACTAAGAGAATCAAGTTGATAGTGTCCCTTTAAATCTAGATAAGCCCACTAATCTACAACAAAAAATTCTCATAAAAATGTGAAATGTTCCTCCCTGCATGGGGACAGGGATCACTGACAAAATGGGAACTAGGAACAGGTCACCTATAAGATCTCCATCCACAGGCCTGCTACATCCAGTAAGGAAGAACAGTGCCCATTTGGAGAGAGAAGTCTGTCCATTCCCCTCAGACTTTGATGGTCTCTGAATTGGAGCAGTAAAAAATGTTTATATCTGCTGCTGGAGTCTATGAAGTTCCCATTGCTCCAGCAGGAAGAGCTACCAGCTCAGAAACCTAGTCATGAAGTGATGAGGTGCTTTCAATATTAACTTCTTTTAAAGATGGATTTCAAAAGAGTTTACTGCAAGAGCATAGAGAATGTTATCCAAGCGATACTAAAGAGGCAGCAGAATGGTTATGCAGTACATGTGCCTCCCTTTGCTTGGCTATGCCAGAGAAATGTGAAGGTGGGGTAAATTTACAGGGCACGTGTGTAGCACCCTGTCACCCTTACACAGTGCATTGCTTCTATGCCTGCCTCCATTCAACACAGAACCACTAAAATGATCTTGCGTAAGAAATGAGACATGCTCCAGATTAGCCCATTTAAAGATATAGCATGCAGAACCCTGCAAGCCCTGGTAACAGTTTGGTGGAGTTTCCTACTGTTGAAGGCAACTAAAGTTGAGCCTTATAAATTATACTTGCCCAGAGTAATTTGCTGACTGGTAAAGCCTTGTTCGTTTCTCCATGGAAAAAGTACAGGCTAGTAAAATTGCGATAAGCTTCTGACTCTTGCAAGGTGCCTTAAGGATACCTGTTGGCAAGACTAAGGCTTCCACTAACAGAGGCACCTCCTATGCTCAGTAGCAGACAGCATTCCATTCCATACCAAGGAATCCCTGGCACCAGGCAGAGAAAATAAAGCAACTGACCAACAGCTCAAGGATGCAGGCCACAGCCCTTGTTAGTCGACCACCATCCGGCTAGAACGCTCACCCACTGCAGTGTTCAAGTTTCAAGTACCAGCAAAAATTGCCAAACAGCCCATGGGGGAAATTCCTTTTCGAGGATGCTCGCAGCAGACCAAATACAGACGCAACAGCATTACAAAAGGTTACCTTGCTTCTTGGACTGCTCCTGATGTTTTATGTACACGACCTGCCCTAGGACTTAATGGCTCAGCAGGAACAAGTGCTCAGTACTTGCACAGGGCTTACAAAAGGAGAGGGAAGTGGAGAATTAAAACATGCCAGAAAACGAAGAGGTGAGAATAGCCAAGATCAGCATTTCTCTTTAAACCAGCCAATGCTGGGGTGTAGATTTGTGCGTTTTTATCCCGCCCCCTCCAAAAAAAAAATTCCCCGCCCAGACAATCCCATTTAGGGATACTAGCTCACTCTATGGGTTATTTCAGTGTTTGGCCATTCCAAATGCATTTCCTCTTCTTTTTCCAGCCTGGCTATTTAAGTCTCCACCTTGCTTCCCCAAATCCAGCATCAGTTCGACAGCTTAAATCTTTATCAGCTCCAGAAAGAACTGGGGGGGAGGTATGTGGGAAACAGCACAGACATCTTCCAAATTTAGTGGTGGTGGTGGGGGGGGGAGGTCCTTCCTCGACTCTTTATGAGCAGACCCGCAAGGCTCCCAGACCCATGTTGATTGCAAGTGTTCCCCACGGCTGGCGGAAAACAAGGGACCATCTGAATCCAACAGCCAGCTCCTTCGCACTCCGCAGTGCTCTCCCAATCCAGTGCCTCGCAGAGCTGTCCAATTAGAGGGAAGGCTAATAAGCTGTCAGTCTGCAGCTGCACATAAATTTACAGACATTTTGGAGGCGTCAGATCCTCCTTTGCAGTCACTCTGGGGGAGCAGATTTTTTTCCAGTGTATGAATTTGCTGGAGGTTGAACAGTTGGATTTCGATCCATGGCTAGGATGAGGTGCATCAAAGCTGGAGGGGCTACACATCTAGGGATCGCGGTCACATCCAGGCCATCTCTCACTGTAAAGGAAAATGCAATCAGTCTTGTGCATCCAAGGGGCATGGCTGGATTTTCAAGCTGTGGAGCATTCGTCCCAACTTGCTGTGTGCGCCTTAATCTTAACCATGCCCACGACTATATGTGAACTGCAAATCTCCAGCTGGCGGGGGAGAACGAGGGAGAAGGTAGGATTCATGAGAGAGATTAAACTTTTGGAGGCATCACTGGTGGGTCATGTTGTGCTATGGACCTAAAGAGCCCAGATATCACAAGGGAACAAGACATGCTACAGCGTTGTCTACATTGCAATAACCCAAAGTAGCAAGTCTCAGAGCCCAAATCAACAGGTTAAAAATAGCAGCATAGACGTTCCCACTTGGGCTCTGAAACCTGGACAGGGAGGTGGGTCTCAGGGCCTGAACTGCAGCACAAAGAAGGAACATCTACACTGCTTTTTCAGCCCCCAGGAGCCCGACCCAGGCTCTGAGACTTGCAGTCATGGGTTAGTTTTTTGGGGGGGCAGTGTAGACATACTGTAAATGATCAGTCTCATAGGGCATTCCTCCCTCTCTGCTATCCCCTGCCCAAATAGGTGTGCAGATTCAGTAGCAAATGTTTTCAGACGAGGTATTTCTAGAGACTGCTTAAGCCTTGTTGTGGTTTCATCCGGAAGTTAAGCTGTGCTCATTTACACAGGAAAGGAAGAGCCCTGGCCTCCAGCCCCCTATATAGGAGCTCTTTACAGAAAGCCAGGCAGATTTCATGCTACTCTCTCAAACCTCAATATGTACATCATTCCTTAAGGAACGGTGTGAATCCTAAAGGCTCACAAACTGCTACATCTAACATATGGGACACTCAGAACTCAGCTAAAGGACTGCCAGGTAAGACGACTGCAACCCAGAGTGCCAGACACAAACATCACAACTTCCAGATCACCAGGCTGCTGGGAGGGGAGGTGTGCAGCCGTCACGTTGAGAGGAATTTTTAGTTTAAATATACAGGACGCGCGATCCCTCCTTAGAAAGGTCTCATTCCCAAAGGGCAGACGCTACATTTTGCCATGAAAACAACTCCGCAGCAGCTGTAAAGCCAGCAGCAGACTATGCTCCTTGAGATGAAAGAGCTATTACTAGTGCCAAACCCATTAAGCCATGGAAAATTTAGGAGACACATGGCAAATGCCGTAGAAGCAACACAGTTTTAGCTCTCCTGTTACTGGCCCCATCTTCAGGAATTGTTCTGTGCGGCAATACTCCCAGATCACCACATTCTAGTTCATCACCAGAAAGGCTAGAAATACAGAGCATCACCCTCACAGGAAGATC
The DNA here is from genome assembly GCF_009764565.3 of Dermochelys coriacea. Lineage (NCBI taxonomy): Eukaryota > Metazoa > Chordata > Testudines > Dermochelyidae > Dermochelys > Dermochelys coriacea. The sequence continues at coordinate 11,333,991 of NC_050094.1, read as the reverse complement.
AGGAAGCTGTCTCAGGAGAGAAGGATGATCCCAAAATAATTGGAATCATCCCACCTAACCTAGGATCAGGGTGAAAAATGTGTTCCTGTCTGTTGAGTCTCAGAGATGTCCCACAACGGCCTTCGCAATTAGTTGTCAGGATCTGACGCGGCTTCTTTGATTAAAAAGCCTTTTCATTCACAACTTTTGGGAATAGCCAGCACAAAGGCCATATCAAAAATCCCCATGGCTCTGCAGTGCTGAGATTGCTTCAGTGAGGCAGGAATGCCCTTGACTCATGGACTGCTGGAATTTAGACAACAGCTTTGCCAGATTCCATAGGAGGAACAGTAAAGGACTTTAGCCTGAAAAACTCTTGGGCTAGATCTTCTGGCATTTGCTGGGTGGCTGATAGCCTCTTGCCCTGCAATACTACAAACTATTCTACTGGCAGAAGGCTTCAGAACATTTGAATGGAGAACGCTCTGTTCCCCTCCTTGGGTAGGATGTGAAAGCGCACAGGACCACTCTGCAATCCAGTAGGAAAACTTGGCTACTCGAGGCTAGGTTTGGCTCTTGCACCGTCTCATAGAAAGCACAGGATCTACACAGTTGCACACTGTTTGAGTGCTTCCTTCCCCCCCCCCCCCAATTATTCTACATAGCTGCATATGAATCTGGCTCAGTTTGCTTCCCAAGAGCTCTTTGGCCACAGCCACACGGATGGTAGCCAAAGAGCAGTTTCACCAGGATGGCTGGATTGGATACTCTTGCTGCAAGATCCCTCTCTTCCCTTACACCGCAGATTTGAGTGTAACAAAATCCAGCTGCTCTTAAAGACAATATTTCCCATGCTGAGAAATGGAAACACCGGAAATAAAAACTTAAAACGGAAATAGGGCCATGACGTTCTCCGTTCTGTGAGGAGTCTGGGATCCAGTTCACTTGCTGTCAAAGGCTCCATCCTCAAACCAGGAGCCAGAGCTCTCATTTCCATGCTGCTGTGCTTCTTAGGGGTCCTGAATCCTCTTCAGAGGACAAAAGAACTTGCAAGCAGAAGTCACTACTGCACAGGCAGGCTTCCCCCTTCTCGGGCCTCCTTTCTGCTGTAGCTTTGCTTAGGCTCTTTGCTACGGGATCTCAGCAAGCAAATTCCTAACTGGAGAGAGAAGAGTAAAAGAATTAGTCAGCCTGTTTTACAGTGCAGACTCCCACAGGAGAGCTGCGCTGGTACAGGAGTGCAGAGGGGAGCATAGGAACTTCCATACAGACAGACCCAGCAATGTGGATAAGGAGTAAGCTAAAGAGGAAACAAGGCTCCCCCACAGTCAGAGCGGTAGAACTCTATTCCTTGGCAAAATCTGAGAGAGTCAGTTAATTGCCCATTGTAACTGGGTAGTTAGGAGACCACCTCTGTGTACAGTGCCAGAGGCAGGACTCCCCCCCCGACCACCACCACCACAGCCCCCCCCATCCAAGCCCTATCAGAGATGAAACACCAGAACATTGTTATCTTACTGCACACTAACCAAGAGACCAGAAGGAACAAGCCTCAGGATAAATCCTGGTCAGCAAGGATAAGCCTTGACCTCCTAGCTGGGATTTCCTCGCACTTTCCCTGCAATAACAGGATAGCAAGGATTTTTTTTTTTTTTTTTTTTTTTTTAAAAACTGCATGGAATAACGGTTGGGATGGCAAAGTGGATTTTACCGTCTGTGACAGTGACAAGATGGGCGAGGCAGCCTTGCTACGTCAAGGATTCAGTCTCCTGCTTCTGTTTTGAAATCAGCTGAGCTTCCTTCAGCGACAGATACACCTCCTCTTGGGGGTCGTAGTAATAGAACTTCCGGATGTAGGAGATCAAAGGCCTAGAAAGGGCAGGAGCAGACATCTTAGCGATGAGTCAGAACATTTAAAAAAAAGCTACAGATAGATTCCTCCACCCACGGCCAATGGTGCCAACACCAAACAGGAAAGCAAAGGGGTCTTCAGCCAGAAAAGCAAGCCATCTAAGACTCCACATTCCCCATTCATCAGCTAGCCACCACTCCTGTCTGTTCATCTGCTGCTACCTGTCATTGCGCCTGCCGTCCCTGCTCCAATAGCTCCTCGCCTTGGCAAGCAGATGGCTGCTCCTGCCCAATGTCCCTCCCTCTCCCAGCTACACACACAGATTCCCTCTTGCACTGCTCCATGGCTAAATGCTACAGCTGTCATGTAAGGTACCAACAGGCAAATGGAGGAAAAGGGAAGGGGCTGCAATGCTAAGATTTGCCCTCTAGAGAGTCTAGGTCCAGAACCAAAAAAGCTCCCCACCCACCCCAGCCAAGAGAACGTACTTGGGCAGTGGGAGCTCTGGAATGTGGTCTATGCGGACAAGTTGCCTGATCCGGAAGCGGCAAAGGTGCTGAAGGGATTTGACATTGCTGAACCTGGAGACAGGATACAGGAGCTGGACAGGTGTTGGAGGGAGACCTTAAAACAAAACGAGGTATGGCTTTATTAGAAGCAAAGTAAGTTATTTATCAAAACCAGGAGGGAGCAAACTGGCCCCAGAGGTAGAGGAAACCAAGGCACAGCTTTAAACAGGACAGTTGAAAGTTTCCAAGGGGAGGGAGCCATTGCTTTCAGTTTGCATGGGTTTGCTGGCCATGTTCTACGTGGATGGGAGCCAGGCTCATGAGCAAATCCGGGGAGAACAGTCCCCTCTGATTCATGCCCTATCAGTTCCGCCATTTCCAGCAGTGAAAGATTCTTGGACTGTGCACGTCTCCAACCAAGCCCTCTGAGAATCAGCAGTAGCCGAAGCGTCACTTTACGAAGGAAAGCAACAGGGCTTTGAAAAACATCACATTTCAAGAACACAGGTGTCATAGGGGGAGGGGAAGGAGCAGACTGAACTGGAGGGTTTGCACGGTGCAACCAGGGAACAGCTGTACCTGCATTGGGAAGGGCAGGTTGGAGTGAGCCTCAAACCATGGGGTAAACCACTCACTCTTGAGGCCAGGAGGCTGGGCATAAAGGCAGCAGCAGTGTCAAGCCCTGGGGGCAGAAATTGTATTGAATCACTGGAGTTAACCCACGCACAGAACAGCCTTGAATGGCTGCAAGTGGAGGTGCATTCAGTTCCCCCTCCCCACATGACCTCCCCGCTTCTGAGATTCCCTGACCTTAGCTTGAGTGGGTCTGAACCCACAGAGCTGAGGGGTCAGCAGCAGCAGGGCTGTGTTTTATCTATCTTTTCAGAAGGATTCAGTGCTAGTTCCACTAACTCCCTCCTGCTGGCAGGGCGTTTTCTGACTGAAGCCTCTGAGACCAGCAGAGCAGAGTGAAAGAAGAGAAGGCAAAAGCTCTTCACACTAAGATGGGCTTGTAACTGCTCCAGGCAGCTCAGGAAGCAGTGAGACAGCTTTTGAGAAAGCAAAGAAAAATCAATTGAGGGTTCCCCCGCTGCCCCCTCAAAGAGGAATAAGCCTCTGGGAGCTCAGCCAGGAACTACAGGGACACAGCAAGAGGTTTGCATACTGCACTAACCATCTGCCTCGCTGCTAACAACCAGATACACAATAGAAACCCCCATACCAAGAGGTTAACAATATTTCTGCTGCAATATAGCATACACAAGTGCAGAGGAGATATGGGTCCAAGGCACTCTGACTCAGGAAGACCATACCAGATATCCAGGCAACGGCGCTTTGTTCTTAAAGGGTCAGAAATCATTGCTGGCATAGGGGCTGCATAACCTGTTCAGGTTCAGGGCTGCACCCCAGTGGGGAGTCTCAAGGAAAGCAGTAAGATCCAGATGAGACAGCAGGGCCAACTGTGCAGTTTGAGAGGCGAGCGGTGTCATTCAACGACCATTCCTACACTGGGGAATGATCACTTGTCTGGAGTAAGTTGCTTTTAAATAAGCTACTCTCCTTGGAGAGAGAGGAAAGAGATTTCACAGAGGTCTGGGGTCTGGAAGAAAAGAATCTTTTAGGTCTAAGCACATGGCAGTATGTTGGAGACAAGAGTAAGGGGAGCTGTATTAGTTACTCCAAAACATGGTGTGCGCATATGTATGTTCTTGACTCCCCACACACCAAGAGGAAGGATGGACTTGTGGTTGAGTCAACTGACAGGGACTCCCATCGGAGATTAATTCCCAGCTCTGTCTCCGATTTCATGTGTGATCTTCGGCAAGTTGCTTAACTACACTCTGCCTCAGTTCTTAACTGTAAGAGGGGGATATTACTGTATCTCCTCCCACCTAGTTCGATCTGTTTAGACTAATCTCTTTAGGGCTGGGGCTTGGTGTTATGTATAAGGCCCTTTGTTTTTGATATTTACTGATTTTCTCCAAAGAATTCCCACGTTTTGGAAAAGCCAGAATTTGGGTTTTACTGATTTTCACCTGGATTTTAGCTTTCAGGATCTGGGAATTTTTTATTTTTGAATATGCGCACGTGCAGAGGAATGCATGGGGCCATGCTGAAGGGCTGGGGTCAGCAGGGGAACAAACGGCTGTAACCCCGTGAACACTGGCAACCCTTCCAACCCCAGCCCTGAAAAGTGCAGGGGGCCATGCAGAAGGGGGCTCTGCCTGGCAGGAGAAACAGAGAAGTGTAAGGTTATGCATTTAGGGATTAATAACAAGAATTTTAGCTATAAGTTGGGGACGCATCAATTAGAAGTAACGGAAGAGGAGAAGGACCTTGGAGTATTGGTTGATCATAGGATGACTATGAGCTGCCAATGTGATATGGCTGTGAAAAAAGCTAATGCGGTTTTGGGATGCATCAGGAGAGGCATTTCCAGTAGGGATAAGGAGGTTTTAGTACCATTATACAAGGCACTGGTGAGACCTCACCTAGAATATTGTGTGCAGTTCTGGTTTCCCGTGTTTAAAAAGGATGAACTCAAACTGGAGCAGGTACAGAGAAGGGCTACTAGGATGATCCGAGGAATGGAAAACTTGTCTTATGAAAGGAGACTTAAGGAGCTTGGCTTGTTTAGCCTAACTAAAAGAAGGTTGAGGGGAGATATGATTGCTCTCTATAAATATATCAGAGGGATCAATATAGGAGAGGGAGAGGAATTATTTAAACCATGATTTGAGGACTTCAATAGCTCAGACATGGGTGAGGTTTTTCATACGAGTGGGTGGGTGAGATTCTGTGGCCTGCGCTGTGCAGGAGGTCGGACTAGATCAGAATGGTCCCTTCTGACCTTAGTATCTATGAATCTAGATGGGGCTGGACACTCTAGGGAGCAAGATGGGCAGGGAGCTTGGTCCCAGCTGCTGAGACCGCGGAGCACCCTTCTGATCCCAACCCTTCCACATGGCCCCAGGAAGCAGACGGGGCCACTCTGAAGGGGGCTCTGTCCAGTACATCAGTGCTCATGGGGTGCAGGCTTCTGCTCCCATCCTGACACTGGCAGCCCCATCCATCCGCTCTCCCTGTGCGGTGGGGACATGAGGGGGCAGGGAGCTGGGCCACAGCAGCAGAGACATCCCGGCCATTACATCTTGAGTACCTAACCCCCGCTCTTGTGCATACTGAGCGTCCCTCCCTTCCGCCAGCTGCCTTTCATTTTCAGTTTTTAACCTATTTTCACCAAACACTGAAATTCCCAGGAAATCGATAAAAACCCCAAAATGAAGGGCCTTAGTTATGCAGAGGGCCTAGCACAATGGAGCCCCAATCTTATCTGGGCTCACTAATTAGGACTGTAATACAAGATGCAAGTTCACACCCTTGTCACCATTATCATAATCTTCACACCTGTGTACATAACGCTCCCCTTCACTTCCAGCTCTTTGCAACTTCCTATTTGAGTGTGGCTGAAAGTGCCGATTCCTCTCTCCAGCCATTTAATTCAGAGGTCACTGTGTATCCCCACTTGAACTTCTGTACCCCATTACTGCCCCCTTCAAATCAGCTTCACATTTATTCACTTTACAGAAGTATTTTCTTCCTTTCAGTGCTGGATTTATCCCATCAGCTTCTGGATACAGGGAGAAGAAGGAACCAGTGACAGAACATCCCAACGTGAACGCGAGTTCTGCTGTCAGATTGCACTGGGAACCGTGAGCACGCATACTGAATTTGACTTTGGGGTTGGAATTGCAGGAAGCCTGTTCCCTAGCAGACCACAATCAAACATGCACTGACAGAGCCTCACTAATGCTCTCTTCTTGTGGCAAGCATGTATGTATTCCAGCACTGCTGTTCCACAAGGGACTATGAATTTACAGTAGTGACTACTTGAGGCTCACGTTTAGCTCATCACTTGGAAACCTTCCCATGCATCTGCACTGCTTAATGTGTCTCCGTGCAGTGAGATCAAGGGGAGGACTGGAGAGCTGTCAAGTGTTGAGTTGCCCGCAAGAAAGGGTAGCGGCATTGAGACTGGTGGAAACAGTAAAGTTTTAGCAACCAGTTAACTGGCTACTAAACCAGGCGTATGGTGTGATGTGCACTGTGGAGCACTAGGAAGTCTGTCGAGGGGATGAGTCCATTGTCTAACGTGTATAGCCACATCTGTAATAGCAATGAGCTATCCATTACCATCATGCTAGTGATGAAAAGAACTGGCTAACTAGTGTTTCTTACCAGTGCAGGTATCCAGAGCTATTTCAAAGGATGGTGGCAAATATCTATGTCATTTGCTTAAAGTGGATAAAAAGTTAGAAATTACCCAGTAATCCCTGCACTCCTGGGTGTGGGAGATGTTGATATGAATTCCCGCCTGGGGGAAGGTTATTATTTCCACAACAAGCTGTGGGTGAGAGATTTTTCAGCCAAACATACAAAGCGGATGTGCGAGAACACTTGTCATAGTATTGGTCAGAATGCATGAAACCAAAGCCCAACACACACAGCTCTAGGACTTGTCCTGCCTGATCACAGATCAAACACACACACACACACACGCACGCACCTAAAACTACTTACAACTTGTGTGTAAGACTCACCTGGAACCCTAGATCGCAGAAAGTAAAGGAACTTCCCATTTTTCGAGTGCATGATTGCTCTCTTTATAAATTCCACCACAGACTGGCAGCGATCCTCAAATTTGGGGTGACACCACAGACTGAAGGTTCCTTCCAAAAAGAAATGGTTCATATTACAAAGGGGTTGGCAGGGAAGAGGAGAGGGGCTCGGTAATCTGCACTGCTTATTCATGTCCCCAAAGGACAGATGACCAAATCACCACCATCGCTGGCGTACTTCTTGACAATTTCAACAGATAGGCCAGTGACTGGGCTAGCCTCTCACAGAGCTGAATTAACATTGGCATTACAACCCATGCCCAGGCCACCGACAAGTAAGCTTTTGCTTAAAAGCACCTCTAGCCCTTGCTGTTGTAAAGAAACCCTCAAAAATGGGACCCGAGTGTACCTGCTGCAGTGATTTTCCATGAATCTGCAGATTTCTCAGAGCTATTGCTGAAGGTTGAGTAACCTGCCCCACTGTATCTCAGGGGGTGTGCTCTAAAGGGCCCCCAACACTACCAACAGAAGAAAGTGGCTGCAGCAGGAGTACAGTGAGCCCAGCCGAACCAAAGAGATACATCCCAGCTGTTGGAGTAAGTACTGGGGAGCCCATGTCTCTAGACCCTTTGGCCATCACCTCTACAAGCGGGCATGATGTGGCCCCACATTATGACATGCTTCAGTCCAACCCTGCCCTCTCACCCTAGTGGCAGGGTTAAGGTACACTGATAGTGATAGTTTCTCCCATGCTGCCCTGTTGATACAATTTCTGCACTAAGCTAGGGTTGAAAATGATGAAGCTGGAAAGAGCCTCCCCCATCGAAGCTACTTTGAGATCTCTCAGTAGGTTAGTTTGAAGCCATCCAAGACCATTCTCTCAACCTCTTTGTGCAATGACTGAAGACAACTTTCCTTCCCAACCAAGATGCAGGCCCACTCATCCCCTGCTTGCAGGTATGCTATCTGTGCACCCCACAGTGCCAGGTCTGCTCCTTCCCTCTGCCTGGAACATGTGACCAGAGCAAAGAGCAAACTCCTAGCAATGGAGGAGCAAGCACAGGGACTGAGAAGTACCTCATGAGGGCACAGTATGGAATACAGCTTCAACAGAACAGCAGAAGTAACATCCCCAAGAGCTACATCTAGGACCAACTTGACATTAGAGATGTGGACACCAGTGCACCTACTCCAAGGTAGGTATCCCCGTGGGGCAGACCCCTAATGCAGACATGCTGTACTGGCACAGAGCAGGGCTTACAATGCTGCAATTTAAACCAAGACATTATCAGTAAATTCAGCTTTACTGACATGCAGAGACCCCTTAAATTAGGGAGTGGCCAAGGTGTAGCTAAATCAACGTAGTTATCCCGTGCAAATTTCAGGCTTTAGGGCTTGCCTAAACATGGAATTATTCAGGAACAGCTATTTAGTAACACTGAGCTGATAATCCCCCAGAAGTATAGTATAAACCCCAGGCTCTAAAAATACACCTGCCACAGGAAGATCAAAGAATAGTTTGCATAGTTTTGCCTGCATGTTGCTCAGGAAGCAGGAAGTTTTTATGTAGTTTGTATGCTACAGTCCCTAGGCATAAATAAATGTCCCACTGTGCCTTTCCACCCACCTGAAATCTGAAGGTCAAATATCTCCCCATTTACCATTCCTCTAGCTCAGCCACTTGTCACGTTCATTGCTTTAACAAAGTGCTCAGCTCTGCAGGTTTCAGAAAAGCTGTAGCACATTCAGCAGGCAGCTCAGCCAGTCCTAGTGTAAGTGTAGAGTTAATTACACAAACAGGAGTGCTGGGGTCTTTCTGTAGGGCGATTCCTGGGAACTGCTGTGGGTGACCGGACTGTTGGAGTGGAGAGGCAGCTCTGAGCTTTGTAATTCATATTTTATATTCGACTGGGCCCCAGAGGCCCAAATCAGGGTCTCATTATACTACACACCGTACACAAAGACAGGGTGTAACATTTGCAAAAGCACATTAGTTACTTAAGAGCCAAAACCCCAGGCACCTAGGACCTTAGGTCCCATTGACTTCTAATGAAACTTAGACTCCTCAGTGTCTGTCACTTTTGAAAGTTTTATTAATGGACTACACACCAAGCATTTTATAATCTATGGTCCCAATCCTGTAGAGCAGCTAAGCACATGCTTAACTTTAACCATGAGTAATCCCATTTAAAAATCAATAAAACTACTCACACGCTTATAGCTAAGCACACAGTCTAGGTGCTTTGATGAACCAATGCCTAAGCAACTTGTGAAGGACAGTTGGAAAGGGTGGATACAACCAGACATGTACACAGTTGTGATTTATTATGGCCTCTCAGTGGGGCAACACCAAGTGAAGGGTAGCAGCCTTACAGAAGAACAGGAATTAAGCTGTTGTAACAGAGGCCTCTCATCCTTGAGGTGTTAAACCTGAGAAGCAGCAAAGAAAACTTGTTCCAGCTCTTGCTCATGGTAGGAGATAGTCACTGTACAAGAAGTTTTGTCAAGAAGGCCTCACATTACAAACTGCTACCAGCATCTGCCCTTTCCAGCTTTATGGCAAGGGACACTGTCTAAAGGGAACATGGGCTAGGCAATCTGAGAGGGAAAAAGTTTTTGCAGGCATGCCTTTAGAGGTTAATTTTGGTATCCACTGAGGTTCCCAAGTACTTTGATGCTTGTGCACCTAGTTAAAGACTACCGATTTGTTACAGGGGAGTTGTAAGACCACTTGTTTTGATGGTACTCAATGTTTTGAGGAGGGATCTCAGGGATTTTGCTACCCTCCAGAACATTTTGCACAGTCGCAACGCAGAAAATCACATCTGAAATGCAAATGCTGGGGGGGCGGGCAGTATCCTTCAGCAAGATGACAAATGAGGCAGGAAGCTGGTACAACCAACATGCAAAGAGTTCTCAGAATAGAAAAGCCACAAGATCAAAGTTAAAGTCTCAGTTTGGACATCGGCAGTTTGTACCAGCCAGACGCATAAATGCTGATGTCCTGCCCCTATACAGTAAGTGTGAAAGCGACCAAAGGCAAAGTAACTCATCAGCAATGACATCCCATGATCAGCTCCCTTTTAACCAGTGAAACATCAAGACTAAATCGTCCTAAAGTGTTAGCCTTGCTAGTCTCCAACAACCCAAATAATTGTCCCCTACATTGCACCATAAGAACAAGGTACAATAATTACACACTGAGCTAGGACTTCTATGCAGCTCAACGATGATCACAATGGTCCCTTCTGGCCTTAAAGCTATTAATGAATCAATAAAGCTTTTCCTTCATATTCTCTTGCACAGCAACTTTGCAAGTCCATTAGCTCCATCTTAATAAGCTTTCCCAAAGTGAGGCATGCAGAATGGGCATGGAGGAAAAGGGCCTAGGGGATTTTTATATTGCTCAGTTTCACAATGGAGTGATTTTTGAGAAGGAGAGGGATGGGAAGATGCCATTCAGAGGAGTTAAGGGATTAAATGGAACATTCACAGCCCGAGACCCTCCTTTGGCCACTAAGTCTGTGATCACTGTGATAAGAACAGTCTGCAGAAACGATGGGAACCTAGGCTGGCTATGTGCTATGACAACTCATGAGGTGAATGGCTCCTTATTTAGCCTTCCCTTTCGTGAGAGAGTAGAAAGGGTTTTTTGGTTTTGGTTTTTTTAATAGGATCGATCACACACAAATTAGAGCAAATATTTCCCCTTAGGGCCTTCATTAGCACCTCTGGGATCAACGCACTACAGAACCCTCACTGAGGTCTGCAGTTTAGCATAGAAGCAGAGGGCAAGGTACGGTTGCATTCAGTTTCCCCTTTGCAAGCAGGTCTACGCACAATGCATTGTTCTGGGCTCCTACACAGACAGGTGGAGTTGCAGCGCAGAGCTGAATAGCAGATGGGGCCAGAACCACATCCCAGTGAATGAGACCATTCCAAGAACCTTGCTGCTCTTACCTCTGTAGTGCTCCATTCTGGTGTGATGGGTGATACCCTGTGATCGAAAGCTTAAGCTCAGGATGTAACGAGGGTCGGAACTGTCTCGTACCAGGAAGGATCCATCTGGTTTCCCCTTCAGCTTCATTTCCGCGTCTTCCCAGTTCATTGGTCCCCAGTACCAACCACACTACCAGTAGAGTGCAAAAAGGTCTTCAGACTTCTGGTAAGCCAGAAAGGCTCTTGCCCATTAACAGCTCTGTACTAAACAGCTTAACTCAACCATCAAGGGATTCAAAGAACTGTCAGTCTTTTCTGCCCCATCCTAGCACCAGTGCACTCCCAGGAAGAATTAACAGTTTAGCATTGTCTGTAGCTGTTGGCAAAAGTAGTGCTGAAGCATTTCCTTGGCAAGGCTAGTATGTCACAAAAGGAGCAGTTTAGCATCCTGGCACAAATTGCCATTAACAACCCAGCATACTCTGGGAAATCATCTGATGCTGACCAAAGGTATCAGCCACAGGTCCCCCATAACCTGCTGCTGGGGAACACTTTAAGAGTAAACTTAGACACAGTTACAGAAAGTCAAACCACATTAAACCATTTTGTTCTAGATATACTAGCAGATAAACCAGCTTCATCACTAGTCCAGGAAGAGACATGGTCAAAAATCATTGACAGCAATGAGTCCATTTCCTAGAGTAAACAAGACCATCATGTCCTTCTACCACATACAAGCAACATCTCTTTACACATGCAAGCTACCCGAATAAGGAAGACATTACCCCTCTTCCGATTACATCCAAGTGCTTCTAAAGCTGGCGGGAATATATACGTGAGGAATTTATCACTGGCAGGGCTATCATTAGGGGAACACATCTTTCCTTTTATCCTATCCCCATCTCACGCTTACAAATCCATATGGGGGAAATAATGAAGCCCATAAGGCTGATCTCTGACTTAACCCACAAACAGTCCAACAATGAGAGCCTTTGCCCACTGGAGGTCTTGTAAGAGTGACCCCAGATCTAGACCCAGCATGAAGCCCTTACCTTTTCCAGTTCTCGCAAGCTAGCTGCAAAGCTGCTTGCGTCTGGTCGGTAGAGAGGACACTGAAGATGCTGGGTGGTCTGGCTGTTCACTGCCTCTGTCGGTTTGAACGGAACAATCCGGGGAAATGTATCTGCAGGGAAACCACCAACAATGGCAAGCAACAGTCACTCATTTACAAGCAATACTGCAAAGAATAAGAGCCGCCCTACCCAAATCAGGCCCTGGATTCTCGAGGGCCAAGCAGGTGCAGTGAAGCCATGGCATAGAAAAAGAAGCTTTACTGATGGATGGATAGTGTCCTTGGGAATGAGGACAGAGTGGGGAACCTGGGTAGCAACTCCAAGGCAACCAATTCATTGTCTTCACCAGCTATTCACCGGTGTCCCCTCAGAGGGCTGTCCATGGAAACGCCAAGGCATTTTCACCTGCTTTTAAAACTGATTGGAAAGGGATGTTGTCAAAGTAGCTTAGGCCTAAAATTTGACAGCTTAAAAAATTAGACGCGGGAAGATAGGAAACGGAAGGTTAAGTGATAGAGCCATGTAGCTGCAGAGCCCTGTATGTGATTTTACTCCAGTGATACAAAACAGGACGTCTTTTGAGCCTAGGGAGCCAGTGTTGAGCCCTATTTCCAGAACTACGCTAACACTAGCGGACAAGAGGCCCCAGTGATCAGAGAAGACGCCTATTAGGCCATGCAGTGCATCCTGCAGCCAGTTTAGGGTTAGAGGCTGTGATTCATGCACATTCCAGTTCTGCTGAACCTAAGGGAGGAAATGGATATTTGAGAGTTGCCAAATGGAAGAGGGTAACTAGGCTATTATGAGCAATGCAGACAGCCACATTGCACGTACAAATCAATAGTTTAAAAAGGAACCTAGAGGTTTGACTCAACCACGTCCCAGTATGTAGCAACATGGGTAGATGACCAGCCCAATCTTGCATTAGCTGAACCGGCTAAGGGGGCAGCACCCACCCCTTGCTATCGTTCTTACAGGCAATACAGACTTCAGTAAGGCCAAACATTTGCCAAAACAGATTAGTCCAGATCTCTACATGACGCAGCCTTGCCACTAAAACTAAGCTGACCTGGGGCATGGGGTGGAGGAGGTGGAGGCAGAGGGAAAGACTGCAGGGAAGACCCCATCGGACCCACTAGAAGAGATGTAGGCAGCGTCCCACTGATATCATCTAGAAGAGAACAAAAGCAAGAGAGGTTCAGAATATAGGAAAGTAAGCGAGCTGCTACATCGCCAAGCACCTGCCAATGGAGCAAGAGCAAGCCCAGTGTTCAGCTCCGCCTACAGCGCTGAGCAGGAAGGGAACAGATTGCACATTAGCCAACAGCTCAGTCTTTCACTGGCTTCTCTGAAGAGCAGATATTGATGTAACCTCAGAACTTGTCTCCCTCAGAGTCACCTGGATACATACATCACCTCTCCTGCAAATCAAGAAGTTAGTTTCTAAACTGGGTATTTAAGGAGAACATGGTTGCAAAAACAAGATTAAGAACATCAACAGGTTTCTGAATGTCTACCGGCAGCCCAATATGCAGCCACATATGCGACATGCAAGTTTGAGTTTCAAGAAGCCAGGGAGTGCTGTAGAGTTAGCATGCTAAACCCCGGAGAAAGGGCCCACCTCACAGGGTTCTATACACAGCAGCAGCACTGGATATGGGATTGGAAGAAATTCTTTGCTTGGGAAGTAGAGATCAGTTTATCGGAAGGGATCCTGCAAGAGCCTGCATTATACTCCAAAATGGAAAAATAATTCAGTCCCTACAGCCACACACACATGACCAGGAAGGAAATTCTAAGGGGGGATGTATGTAGAGTACCTAGCAGGCTGAGGCTTCTCCGTGGTGGAGGTGGAGGCGTCGGAGGGTGAGGCGAAGTCAGTCCTCGCTGGGAGATGTCCACATCCACTAGTGACACAGTTTCACCTGAAGGATTTATCGAGAGAGAATGGTAAGAGTTCGCACCTTCTCCAGAGCATACAAAGGGAAGAGACAGTCAAGCAGCAAGGAGGTGGCTTTAGAAAGTTTTGGAGGTCAGTTTCCACACTGGACAGAGGCCTCTGCTTCAGTCTCACATTAAATACTTCCAAGTTGAATTTCCACATTGCACTGATTTTAAGATATTGATCAACTCTTCCACAGCAGCTCAAGGGTCAGGCTCTAAGCAATAGTCAAGTGCGAGCTCATGGCAAATACCGATGCATGCTACTGAACCCAACCTAAATTCAGCATACGCAGTAGAAAGTCTTCCAATAGCACAACAGACTCAGTCATTTTGAAGGCTATTAACAGGCAAAATTTCCAGGCTAACACAACTGGCAGTGTGTGTTTGGGTGACTGAGGTATACTGCAGAAGGGTGTTCCAAGCAAGGAGCTGGAGGGGTTTTGTTTTCTTTTTTTAAATCTATTTGCTACATTAAACTTACCTGTGCTTGCTTACCAGAGACTGCAAACAGCCTGCCAAATCATTTTATTTGGCCCATCACAGCCCAACTTGGGGCAGTTGCAATGGCCAAGAAGGGGGCTGGATGAGACATCATGAAGGGAGGGCCTCCCTTACACATAGCCATGTGGGTCAGGTGATGCTGTGGTGAGAGCTAATGGGCCAGAGTGGGGTACCAGTCCCAGCCTCATGGTACAGGAGTCACCACTTCAGGGAGAGTGTGGGGCTGGCTCACTCTCTAACATCCCCTCAAGGGCTGCCACCTCCTAGATGCGGGACCCAACCCCAAGTCGCACACCCCCTGCCAAACGGTTTTAGAGGATTTTGTGGCCCTCTACCACCTTAAAGTTGCCCATCCCTGACAAAAGTCTTACAGACAACACTCCTGTTGACTTCAAGGGGAGTTTGCCTGCCAACAGCCTACAGAATCAAGTGATTTTGGATTAAACACCTGCTTACTGCTGCAGAGTAGCCCTTAAGATCAGCATTCTGCTTGAACCAAATAACTTGGAGAGCTGGTCAGGCTTTTAGGTTACCTAGCTGGTATCGACCCAGGTGCTCAAAGGTTCTGGACCCCCACTGCCAGCGAAAGTAGTGTGACTTTTTATACGTGTTAAAACACGTCAGAATAAAATCAAGGAAACATCACCAAAACTAAACTACTACTATTAAACTAAACTAAGACTAAAGCAATCCAACTGACAAATCCACAAGTTAGTCCCACTATTGGATTGGACTCGCATCAAATGCTAAAAATAACCAAGCCTCAAATTCTAAAGAGGATTCTAAGCAGGTGGCTGTCTGCTTAGTTATAAATTCCAGCTAAACAATTTCAAAGTCAATCAAATCCATAACTTGGGGTTGGTTAAATATCTTAATACTGAAACTGAACCATCTGAACCACCGCTTCAGAGCCAATTATACAGCTTCCTTCCTTAGATTTCAATTCTTGTGGGCAGCTAACTCTTTCAAGCCCTCTTAAGAAGTAATATTTGCACTATCGTAGCACCTAGGAGCCTCAGCCAAGCACTATGTAAACACTGAACAAAAAGGATAGCCCACTTAACAGAACTCTGGATAAGCAGAAGTTTGACAACTCTTGTTTACCAGAAATTACAGATGGCAATCTCAAGTCTGTGGATTTTTAAACAGAACACACTGAATAATTTTAGGAAACAAGATTGAAGGCGGTTTACTTGGGTAGCTTCTCTCTTTCAGGTGCCTTCTCCACCTGTGGGGGCTCACACCTCCGTGCCTACAGCCACACTTTCACTGCCACCCCCTAAAAATAAAGCTAAGTAAAACAAAAGACAGAATAAAAATACTTAACGTAAGGAGGGCTGCAAATGCATCAGCTCTCAGTCTTCTGACTAGAAGCTAGCCAATTAAAGATCCAGCATTTCCCGCTAATGGGGCTCCAGGTGCAGGGAGAAACTGGCAAAGGAAGGAGTGGCCTGGTAGTTGATGTCCTGACTTCCCCACCTCAAGGTGATGAGTCTTGGAGATTCTTGAACATAAGTGTGCCCATAGGTAGCTTATTGACCTGGAAGGCGAGGCAGGCTTCTTGGCCTTACCTTTGATTTCCAAGGGCTTTGGACAAATCAGGTATGAGGCCCCTCTTTGATCCACACAACTTGGTCCAAACAGGTTCTAATTAGGTCATCCTTAGTGAGTGTCAATTATTGGAAAAGTCCCGTTTAAATCAGCAAATGAACTACCCAGTGTTTTGTATAAGAGAACCTGATGTCTGTGAGCAGATAAAGAAATCAATAATCCAGACACAAGACCATTTGAGGAAGTTGGCATGGTTTTACGTAAGTGAAAAGATCTTGAGATGACACTGTCTCCAGATTACAGAAAGTTTGAACAAACAAAGTTACAAAAAATCTTCTAAATAGCTAATCGGAAAAACCCGAGTTACAAAACCAGTCACAATATTCACCCTGTCAAAATTAAAGTGATTTCAAACTTGTGATCAATTTAGTCATTTTCAGTTTCTTCTCTGCAGTTTCTCTGGAGAAAAGTTACTTTAAAACCCATTATGATGAAGTCCATTAAAGTTTTGGTTTCTTAAAAGGTTATACAAGGTTTGTATTCTCACACGCTCTCGCTCGCTCGCACACACGCACAGAAGATCCCAGGCCACTGGCAACAGCTGACGAGCTGGTGTTAGCAGTTTCAGCTTTGGCAGTCTCTAGTTTGCAGAATGAATGCACATTATGCACATCTACAAGAAGCCAGGCATGTTACAGGAAAAAAACAAGCTTGTGCTGCTACCAAAATATTAAAATGACTTCTGTGGGGGTCTCAATTCATGAGAAAATGGAGAAGATGAAGAGCTATGGCTTGAATTCTCCCCAATCTCTGTTTGTGGTGTTAGCTCAGCTCACTCTGCCAGGACTAAAGGCTGGGAGGAGGCAGAACTCTTCATTTACCCATTCAAGGCAAAGTAAAGAAATGACCTTCAAGGTAGGCAACTCTCAGCACTGTCACTGCTCAGCACAAAGGTCAACCAGAACCCTATAAAGGGACATCAATATGTGCGCGTTCCTCCTCCTTTCAGACACCAAGCCATATGCGATTTCCAATCCCACCTACCAGGTACTGTACTTTCAATGCACCCATCACCATATTAGCTGGGTTTCTATTGATACCTGAATCAAGAAGCAAATGGGATATGCAGGAAGCCCTTTGCTTTTATTTATAGTTAATCTGATCTCAACACCATACCAACCAAAGCTCTGGGCATCCCAAGAAACATTCAAAAACACAATACTGAAGTTGCAGCCTACATGGTCCAAAGCCAGCAGCCACTCTTCTTCCACCATACATTCCCAGACAATTCCACTGCAGCACTGCTTCAGCCCTCCACCAAGGCCCACGCAAAACCCCCTAAAGCATCCCCTAAAAGTTAACGGATTTGGGCCACTACAGACCAACAACTTGGGGAGAAGCGTTCCATAGGGGCCCTTCACACAGAATATGTCCTCCAGCCTGTCTGCTCTTTTCCACTCCGAGATCAAGCTCAAGCACCCACCTAATACCACCATAGCACTGGGTCATGGGGAGAGGTAGTTTCAGGCAGGACAGACACAGGAATCTAACCAACCCTTCTCAGCACCCAATGGATAAGACACTGGCTCACTGCAAGCTTCTCTAACAGCAGGCCTTGATTCTAGATTCGGGTGTGCACAGCCACTGAGTAGAGCCACTTGACTATGCTTGTTGGTGCAGGAACACGCACTGTTGTGATTGCACAGTGCCTAGGAAAGGGTCCTGTTATGTGACTGGTGCTCTCCAATACAGAGATCTGCACCGATGAAGCTGCACTAGTACAAAACCCAGTAAAGAAGTGTGGCTTGCACCAGGGTGAAGATTCCTGCTTTTAAACATGGTAGGTCACACTGGTTATCCTGCTGTGGCTACAAGTGCCAACATGCTAATTAAGACAGCCCTGTGTGTACTAGGATCACAGTTCAGACTTCCGTTGCCCTCTCAACAGTGGAAAATTTAAAAAAAACATGAAGCAGAATGAGGAGTGTGTTCCTCAGGGCTGGTCTACACAGACTTGATTCTGATTAACTGTTCTTGTTAAGAGTGTGTCCCCCACAGGCATTTAATAAGGAACAGCTATTGTGCTTTAAATTCACACCCTACCTTTATCCACATTAACTTTCCAGTGCAGACAAGCCTTACACTGGGTTCTTCTTTTAGGGGGTTGAGAGATTATAATTCCTGGTGGATTACATAGCTCTTAATAGATGAATGGAAAGGAAGCCTTTTAATTATCTGTAATTAAACCTAAAAAGAGTAACACCTAAAAGTGCAAAATAAAGTGTTTCACTTACTCTTTCTATCCTTACCTGTGAAGAGGGGGCTGAAAGCAACCGGAGAAAAGGCACTTTGAGTTCTTGTCAATCGGGGTTTCCTATTGAGAGAGAAAGAAAGAGCTAATGAATGAATATAGGAAAGTAGGTTTTCTTCCTCAGCTCTGGCAAAACTGCAGCTTCATCCGCTGAAAAGCTGACGGAGCCTAGTCACTATACTTGCAATGCAGTTTAAGATTTATGAGAACACCCGCTTTAGAAAATTTAACAACCAACATACAAAGCTAAGTCTCAGCCTACATAACACATCTCTAAATTGATAAGTAACAAGTTAATTTCAGGAGGAATGTCAGTTAGACTGTTAGAGCAAATGTACTCCAACTTGAGTCGTGCAGCCTATTTAAAACTGAGGCACTGTTATGAGCAGCTAATTCTTTCCCTAGGCTGGCTATTACATCAAGATGCCTTAGTGAAACACATGATCTATTTCAGAGTAGCAGCCGTGTTAGTCTGTATTCGCAAAAAGAAAAGGAGTACTTGTGGCACCTTAGAGACTAACAAATTTATTAGAGCATAAGCTTTCGTGAGCTACAGCTCACTTCATCGGATACAGTTGGTGGGGGGGAAAAAAAAAATCCACATATGATCTAGACAGAGTTACAGGTTACATGGGGCATACCAAACCAGTTAACTCTGCATTGACACTCACACCATGTGCAAGTGTCACATGAGGTACACATCCTCCGTGAGACAGTTTGAGAGATGAGGTGAACTGTCGAAATGCTGCTCTAAGCCCATTCATCTACATAGAAATTTAGCTAAAACGTACCTCTGAGGACTCCCGTTAAAATTTCCTTTCCAAAATTTACCTAGTACGAGGCCTATAAATGTAGCCATGTACGACCACTGCCCAGTAAAAATTAGCCTGTACAGTATCCTTCGTTGAAGGATCCTGAAGGCTTTGCATAGTTGGGTATTATCACCAATTAACATAGGAGAAACCAAGGCAGAGTAGCTGTGACTTGCTCAAGATCCAAGTCCACTGCAGAGGTGGGAACTGAAACTCAGAAGTCTCCCTTGCCATGCTCTCTTCTAAAAATCTAGCTCTTTGTGCAAGAGGTGGTCTTGCAACGGTAATGACAGTTAAAAAAAGTGGTCAGAACTCTCTAACTTGATCCCTTGCTTTATACTTGAAAGTACTATTTAGAGAGAGCCCAACCACATGGGTATCTGAGCACAGCCAATGCTGACCATGAACTGTTGTTTTAAAAAAAACCCTCCGGCAGGCAGGCCAGCTAGCCTACAACCTCACAGGAAATAGTTTTTTGTCCCACAACAAAGAAACTAGCCTGTTTAAAGCTTGCTTTGCAGAAGTTTAGTTTCATGCTAGAGGCTGCAAGACAAAATTCCTGTGTTGGGGGTAAGAAGTGCATGGCTGCTACATGAGTGTTTCCAGGCAAATCAAGCCTGAATCTTGGCCTTTGTGCAAGACGAACTTAAAAGCGTGCTACAGAATTCTAATAAGTGTCTACAGTGGTAGCTCCCAATATAGCATAAGCCAGCTAATACAAGAGCATTGTCTTAGCAAGACTCTACCCAACTGCTGGCCACTTGAAAGGTCATAGAATATCAGGGTTGGAAGGGACCTCAGGAGGTCATCTAGTCCAACCCCCTTCTCAAAGCAGGACCAATCCCCAGATCCCTAAATGGCCCCCCTCAAGGTTTAGCAAGCCAACGCTCAAAACCACTGAGCTATCCCTCCTACACTACACTGCACTACTCCGGAAATCTCTACCCAGGCCGGATGAGTCAATTACTTAGTGCCAGGCTTCACAATTTAAGAGCAGTGCCATCCAAACAAACATGTTTTACTACATTCAGCCTTGCAACATTGACATGAAGATTTACCAGCCTTGACATAAGCCCTTCTTTCCCATCTTTACCATGACAGAAATGCCAATTTTACACTTGCCCATCCAAGAGAATCTCTCATCCTGGGCAAATGGGATTTTACAAGGCTGACTTGGTTCTTCATGAGCTTTCTTCTCCACCTCCATTTTTATATTTGCAAGGAAGAAGCGCTTTCCATAATCTGAATCCTTCCCTTAAATCCACTAGTAGGTTGTGCCTTTGTCCCTTGGCCATCCTATCACCAGCCTCTTAAGAAGCTAGTCAGTTTCAGAGAAAGTTAGCTGTCTCCCATCTTCTGCAAAGTGTTAGGCTGCAAATGATATCAATTTAACCAAGTTACGGAAACATAGAAATCTAAGCACCAGTTTTGTATCACCACACATTAAAATCTGATAGAGTGCAGAATATGCAAGTATAATCCTGCCTTTTCTGCAGGGCATATAAAATTCTGCTCTCATTTATACCTGAGTAACTTCATTGACTCTGATGGCGTAACACAGGTGTGAAGGAAGTATTTAGTTCTATTTTTGCAATTAAGGACAGTAGTGAGAAACACCATTTAGACTAACACAGCTGCTACTCTGAAACCAACCATTTAGATACTGATCACTTTTATGGAATCATTTAAAACCAAAATAGTTTGGAATTAAACCTCTATTATTAAAGCCATATTTTATTCCTAGAGGAATGAGAATAGCACAGAGCAGAAACATTTTGGACCTCTGTGCCATTACTAAAACGGCTACATTTTTACGCTACCATTCTATAATCATGTAAAAAAAAAAAAGCACCATGCGTTATTTCTCACTTCTAGATCTGCAGTGGGGTCAGATCCAGAAATGATTTACAAGGACTGGACTCTGCTACATTTCACTTTTAAACTCAAATGATCTCTTCTAACATTTCCTTTCCCTCTTCTCATCAAGCACAGCAATTGTCTCCAAATTATGGTGGAAAATATTAATAGTAATCAAGTGTGACCGGCAACAGAACACCGCTGCATCAGTTTAGCTTAGTACTGCAGAAGATCCCCTAGGCGTCCTGAGGGAGCCATAAGTGGGCATTAGGGTGAACATAGCAGTTGCTAAAGAATGCTAGTGATGGAATTTCCAAGCAGCTCACATGACATGAATGGCAAGCCTGAGCATCAGATAAGCCACATCAAATCTCACAGATTACATGGCTAAGACAGGGGTATCTTTAAATCATTAGAGATCAGAGGAGAATGTTTTAGGTTCAGGTGTCCATCAAATCAATAGCAGCTGAGACAATAGCCATGAGAACTCATATTGTTCTGTAGTAAGTTAGGACAAGGTGACTTAAGTCTTTTTCATTTCCAGTTTCTGTAATTGGTTCCAGACAGGCAGAGATGGTAGTAAATTAACCTGGCTTAGATCAGGTTTCAGAGTAGCAGCCATGTTAGTCTGTATTCGCAAAAAGAAAAGGAGGACTTGTGGCACCTTGGAGACTAACAAATTTATTTGAGCATAAGCTTTCATGAGCTACAGCTCACTTCATCGGATCAAAGTCCTAGCCAGTCATCCTCACTGGGATCAGGTTGCATCTTCTGCATATGAATGCATAAAGGAATGTTAGAAGAGACTGTAAAGAAGATCAGATCCTTGAGCATTGGGTGGGCAGATGCTGCTGGCCAGAGCTGTATGTGAACTAGCTACTGTCAGCTAGCTACAAGACTTGGGCCACACGCCTGCAACTGGATCCATGCAGGCAGCCTCTTGCTGAAGTCACTGGGGACTCCGCCGATGCAGATGCAGTTGCAGGATCTATGCCTAACTCTGCATCCCCAAGTTTAATATGAATAGAGCAATGGTGCACAATGGCTTCAGAGAGCAATTTCTGTGTTGCAGCATTTAAATATCAATGCTCAGGCCCAAAGGCAGGAATGTTGCCACAGGTATCCCTATATTTAGTTGCAGTCAAAATCTACCCCAGTTCATCAGAACAGACTATTGATCTTAGATAATGGGGTCAGTTTTCCTTTCAACTTTTGCTGCATTTACTAATCAGAGTTGTAACATGGTCCCTCAAGGAATCTGAATGCTATGGATTGCCTGGGCCGCAAGTTCAAATACTGGGGATTCTGCTTAGCGGTAACATTTAAGAAAAAGTTGCACTGGGTAAACACCCTTCTGCAGTACAGAGACAAAACATACTTAGCATCAGTATCTTAGAACAAAAAAGAAAAGCAGTACTTGTGGCACCTTAGAGACTAACAAATTTATTTGAGCATAAGCATGCATCCGATGAAGTGAGCTGTAGCTCACGAAAGCTTATGCTCAAATAAATTTGTGAGTCTCTAAGGTGCCACAAGTCCTCCTTTTCTTTTTTGTGAATAAAGACTAACATGGCTGCTACTCTGAAATCTATCTTAGAACAGGAATTCTTTGGGAAGGATGTAGGAAGGAGGAAGAGGCTGGGAGTCAGATATACTGACAGGAATCTGCCTGAAAGCTAAGTAGCAAGTCCAAGAATAGCAGCCTTTGACTGGATCAAAAGTCAATTTTGAACTAACTGGAGAAGCATTCCCCTTAAATTGCTGCAGCCTCTTCCCCAGTCCTAAAAGCGACAAAGAGTCCTGTGGCACCTTATAGACCAACAGATGTATTGGAGCATGAGCTTTCGTGGGTGAATACCCACTTCGTCCCATGCATCCGACAAAATGGGTATTCACCCACAAAAACTCATGCTCCAATACGTCTGTTAGTCTACAAGGTGCCACAGGACTCTTTGCCGCTTTTACAGATCCAGACTAACACGGCTACTCCTCTGAACCCAGTTCTAAAGTTAGTCTTTGTGGAACTGTTTTTTCCCCAAAAGCTCTGAGTAGCAATAGAATTTGGCCAGGTCAGCCATCTGTGGCTCACTTTAAATGCCATGTCCATACTACAAAAAGATTTTAATGTTAGCTAACAAATCTTAAAACCCTGGTGCAGACAAGGCATGCTGCAGTATTAACATGCATTAGCTGACTGAGAAACCCAAAGGGAGAGCACAGGATTTACCTCAACCAGCTAACATATGTTAGAACAATAAATTGCCTTGTTTACACTAGGCTTTTCACATGTGTTGAAGATTCCCTTTTTCTCCTAGTGAGGACACGGGCAAAGAACCAACAGTCTGCACAGAACACCGCTGGCCATGAGGAAGGGAAAGTTGAGAAAGGGTACCCAGCACACAAGTTAGGAATCGTGAACATTTTTCTGTACTTTGAGGCAGCTTGGGAGAAGGAGAAAAGAAACCATAACACCCCAGAGAGGAGGTTAAATGAACAAAAGAGGGGGCAGAAGCAGCTGTAAGAACCATGGTGCTGCCCTACTGCTACAGCACGGCAGGTGCCACAAATGGGGGCAATGCAGCACATGGTTCCTTGAAAGCAGCCTTTCTTCCTTCCCACAGCTGCACAGAAGCAGATTGTGCATACAAGGCTGCAGGCTTGGGCAGCAACCCACCAGACTAACCTACTCCTGTTCACTGGCACGAGACAGCATAAAGCTAAACTCTCTAGGAGCTAGCAATGGATACTCCACGACTATATAGCCTCCTGGCAAGTAGGGGAATGGAAACAAAATACAACAGTGATGTGCCCTCTTTCCTATCCCTTACAAGGGCTCCATGAAAAAGTGCCCATGTGAACAGAAGGCACGGTTCAAATCTAGACCCTTTTGAGGGGACTTGTGAAGTTGGATTCACCACATTGAGCTAATATTTGTTAAAATACTACCTAGTGTGTGCAGAATCCCATGCTTCCGAACGTAACAGTTGGAAATTGCAAGAGCAGTGACCATTATATTCTCCTACAAAAGGAAGAATCCATGTGGCAGTATGTTCTTTTTGATCTAAATCTGTTAATACGTAACTGCAAATTTCACGCCACTTTATTTCAGTTCTTGGAAATCCTAAAGACTTCCAGTCCTTGTCAACAAGAACAAGGAGCGAGGAAATAAACCACAAGTACATTAGCAAAATAGTGTCATTACAAGCAAATGGAATCTTTCTGCCATCTAAGGTTCATTTATGGTAAATGGAGCTCCCACACGTAGAGAACCACCAAAGGCTTATCTCAGAAGTGCATTAACAGTACTTAATGCTGGTCAATGTGTTTGAGCCTTAAGTGGTAACAAGCTGACACTGCAATTTAGCCAAGAAGTTTAGGCTATATGATCTCAGGGGCTAACTCATGACATCCCCTATTTAGGAGAAGCCAGTAATTTCAGTCCTCCAGCCTACACCAGTAAGGTGAGCAAGATTTTTGGCATATTGGCTGCACAGTTACCACAAACTAGTGCTCTGGGCCACAACTCTCCAAAGGTTGTTTGCTACTCACTTCTAAGATGTTGGGGGATTTTCTTGCTCACCCATCATAAACTCTTAAACTATATCTTTCATATGTCCTCTCTTCCCAAAGGACTTGACCAGAAGAATTGATTGGTCTAATGCAAGGACTGGACTGTTTCCAGAGTTCATTAAATGCTGCTCCTGGGCTGACCAGAAACTTGCTTAAGATCTCAGTAAGGTACTCCCTGCCTCCCCACCAACAAAAGCCAAGTAATGTCACCACTACAGCAGTCCCAGCTGCAGAAACGAGCATGCAGCCCACAATGGCAGCTTGGAGCTCCAAAGCCCACACAGTAACATGGAGAGCAGATAACAGGCCACCACATGAGCCCCTTTTGGCCCCAGATACTTCACTCTTCCTGCTGAAGCGGTTTACTTTTGTCCCTATTAACTTATGCCTGTCACAGGAACAAATGCAAGCTCACTGGGTATGCAGAGCTCACATGTGACTATTCCTACTACAGCACAGAATATTATTGCCAAAGTCATACTGGAAGTGGCCCAGGAGAACATAAGGCTCATATGGCTGTTCTTTGGACAACATCGATCAGCTCCATAATTCTTTTAATCAATGGCTCATGAGATAGGTGCTGACTTTAGCGTCCCAGGAACAAACAGAAAAGAACAGTTCAAACACTGGTTCAAAACCCTAAAGTCACCAGCTGATGGAGACAGCAGCACTTTAGTATCACCAAGTCTACAGTAAAATTTAGATTTGGATACTAGTGCTTCCTAATTTTAGGACAAAAAGAGGGGGTTCGTTTAGTTGACGTTAATGGGCCACTCTACCTTGAATGGTTGCTTAGAATGTGCACTAACAGCTTACACTAAACACCCTGTTCCACTTCATATTTAGCCGTGATGCTAGGACTATCTTTCCCAGACCTGAAAAAGAGCTCTGTGTAGCTCCAAAGCTTGTCTCTCTTACCAATGGAAGTTGATCCAATAAAAGATATCACCTCCCCCAACTTGTCAATCCAAGTACAAGACAAGAGACAGCAAATGGACAAAGACAAATAGATGGGGGGAGGAAACAATGAGCCAGGAAAGGCCAGTGGTCTCCAAAGTGGGGTGCATGCAAGACCACCCTGGGGGTGCGCAGCAGCTCGGGTCTTCCCTGCTCAGTCTTCAGTGGCATGCCAGCAGCAGCTTTTTCTTTTTTTTTTTTTTTTGCTTCCCTACAGCTGACCCTGGGGGTGCATGATCCAAAAAGTTTGGACCACTGGTATAAGCAGCACAACAGGCTGTGGTCTCAGCACACTCCAAGCTTAGCCAATGTCAAGATTTTTTTTTTTTTTAAACGCATGCCATGACTGCAGTCACTAACCTAAGAGCTGGAGTTAGAAAGCTCTAGCAGTAATCAATGGCCTGATGAACTAAAGCCTTCTTAAACTAAGAAGTTCTGCCCTGTGGATGCATACACCAGATACTACAACAAAGCAAGAACCCAAAACCCCATGGCTCATGCTCCTGGACATTTAACAGCTATTCCTTCCCAGGTGCTGCTCCCAAAGCATGGTTGAGAGTGTATTCCTGCTTATACCTACATTTTATATGCCTGAACTGTGTTGGTGGGAATGACGAGCCCCTCAGAAGAGGGACTGAACAGCAACAAGCACTATATTGGATATGCATAACCCATGCCCTCCTTGGACCTTTGTGCTGAGAACACACTCATGACGCATGCCTGTCCATGTAGCTGAACGGACATGCCAACCTCCTTCTGTAAATGACAGGAATGTATCCTACAGCCTACCCCGTGCCTCTCCTTGTGAATGGACACTAAAGCATCCTTCTGCCACACCATGGCCCGCACTTACCATCTCCCATACCCACCTCCCACCCTTACACCGAAAGCTCATACAATGGCATGCAGCCTCCATATCCCTCTCCCTCCCTGGCATTAGAAATGTATACCCTGGCGCACACACCTCTGCAATGTAGCTTCTCTGGACCCTTGCACAAAGAGCATAGGGCAGTGCGTGCACCCTGGCCTCATTCCCCATACCCTTAGGCGGAGCCCAGGTGCACGGGTTGTTGCTTCTCACACGTGCCGCCACCTCCGGACTCTTCACAGCTGCACCCACAAGCCCACGCAGACCCTTGCATGGAAACACAACACCCCCCCACACACAGTGCATCAAGAACAAGAGCGGGGGCACCCCCAAAGGCCTTGCTCCCTCTGAGCTGTCAGCAGGATGCTGCACTACCACGGCCCCTGTGGTCCCTGACATCTTGGGCGCCCTGCCCCGCCCCGCCCCCACGGCCCCCTGCCCCCCACTCACCCCTCGGGCCTCCCCCTTACCTGCCCGCGTCCTGCTCCCGGCCCCGGGGGCTGGACACGTCGGTGGGCTCCCCCCCGGCCGAGGCGCCGCTGCAGCTCTTGGTGCGGAAGAAGCGGCTGAGGCGGATTTTGAGCGAGCCCTTCCGAGCGCCGAGGGGCCCGGCGGCGGCCGGCGGCTGGGCCCGGCCCCCCGCCTTCCCCCCCACGCCGGCCCCGGCCCGGCCCGGGCTGCCCGGCCCCTCCTGGGAGCAGCTCTCGGCCTCGTCGGGCTCCAGCGCCTCCAGCACCAGCAGCGCGTCGCTGGTCTCCTCGGCGGCCGGGCCGCCCGGCGCGGGCAGCAGGCGGAGGCAGGGGCAGCCGCCGCCGCCGCCGCCGGGCGCCTTCCCGCGCTGCAGCTCCAGCGCCGCCAGCTGCAGCTCCAGCCCGGCCGGCGGGAGCCCGCCCCAGCGCGGGTCCCCCTTGGGCTCCAGGGCGCAGCGGTGCCGCGGGCAGAGCAGCTCCGAGGGGCCGGGGCCGCCGCCCGCTTCGCCCGGCCGCCCCACGTTGCGGAACACCATGAGCTGCGGCGGCGGGCGGGAGCCCCTCGGCGGCGGCCCCCCGGCCGCGCCGCCCTCCTCAGCGGGGCCCTTGCAGCCGCCGCCCGGCTGCGGCCCCCCGGCGCCATAGCCCAGCAGCCGGCTGAGCACCCGGTACGAGGCGGCCGCCGCCTCCCCCTCCCGGAGCTCGGCTCGCCGCATCCCGCCCGCCCGGCTCGGGGCGGCGCCCCCCGGACCCGCCGCCGCTACCGCCGCGGCTCTCCCTCAGCGGGGGGGGTGGGGACTGGCGCCGGCCACGCCCCCTCACTTCCGCCTCCGGCCACGCCCCTTCGCCCCCGTTCCCTTCCGCCGGCCCCACTCCAGGCCACGCCCCTCCCCGACGTCGGCCCCGACTCCCATAGGCCCCACCCCTTATCGACGCCGCTGGCCCTACGTCAGCCCCGACTCCAATAAGCCCCGCCCCACGACCAAGGCAGGCCGCGCCCCCTCCCCTAGGCCACACCCCTATCCCGGCCTCATGTTGCCCCGCCCTGTCGCCCATAGCCACGCCCCCTGGCGCGCCTAGGCCCCACCCCTTCTCTCATCAGCCCCGCCCCCTCCTGATTCCCAGCCCCAGGGCCAGCCCTTTGCTCCCCCTGCCCTTCCTCCTGGAGCTGGGCCTGATGTTTGTTGGGATAGGCGCTGTCGGTGGGGTGGGGCTGAGCCTGCCCTCTGCTTTCCCCATCCAGCCCACCACTGGGGTTAGGGTGACCAGATGTCCCGATTTTATAGGCACAGTCCCGATATTCGAGACTTTGTTTCATAAGCGTCCCTGCTACCCCCCCACCCCTTGTCCCGATTTTTCATACTTGCTATCTGGTCACCCCTAACTGTGGTACATGAGCACATCCCCCCGGCAGCATTCGCAGCCTTGTTGCCTTCAACTCAAGCCCTGTTAACGAGACGCGGATTATGACCCGAAGTGACACTGACCCGGTCTCCTCTGATTGCCCCTTTATGTTTCCTTTTCCATCAACCATCTTCTCTACCCGTCTATGGTCTTAGGCCCCCAGTATTGAGTCGTTCTGCACAGACAGCTCAGTGCATCCTAGGTCACTGATGATCCGTTTGCAGGAACAGGGTTTAAATCTCCCCCACTCTCCATTCCTCTCTCTCATCCCTGCTCACACCAAAAATAAACTGGGCTCAAAAACAGAATTAGGTAAGTTCATGGGGGACAGGCCCACCGATGGCTATTAGCTAAGATGGGCAAGGACACAACCCCACGCTCTGGGTGTCCCGAAACCTCTGACGGCCAGAGGATAGGGCTGGATGACAGGGGATGGATCACTCAAATTGCCCTGTGTTGTTCATTCCCTTTGAAGCATCTGGCACTGGCCACTTGTCAGAGACATGATAGTGGGCTGGCTGGACCATTGGTTTGACCCAGTATGGCCCTTGTTTTCTTCACTTGGACTAGCTCACCATTCTCCCCATATCCCGTCACAGCTCCCTCCAGACTCCCACCTCCCTCTCGTCTCTATAACCCCAGACCCCCACACTGCCCCCATCCCTCACAAAGCATTATTTAAGGTCCCTATTCAGTACGAGCAACATTGCTCAGAGTTAGTTACTGACTCGGAGCCCCAAATGCTGCGGCCGAAAAGAGGAGCGTTTGTCAAGCACTTACAAGTCCAGCAGAGACTCAGATCCTTCACATCTCAATGTAGGAAGTGCTAGAGAGGCAGCATGACCTAGTGGGTAGGACACTGCTCTTGAACTCGTGGGACTTGGGGTCTAGTCCCAGCTCTGCCATTGGCCAATGTGTGTGAGCTTGGTTCAAGTGCTTCACTTCTCTGTGCCTCCTCTGATTAGGCTGTAAGGTGTGTGGGACTTCACAATGTGTTTGTACAGTGCCATGAGCCTTGATCTTAGCTTGAGCTTCTGGGCGCTACCAACAAGCTGCTGGCACATTCTGGAGCCCGCCAGCCTTCCCAGGGGCATTTCCAAGTCAGCTGGGCCCTTTGCTCCTTTCGTGGTGTTTACCTTGGGTCCACAGTTTCTTCCACCCATTTTCATTTCCTCTGCTCTTCCACCACACCCCCATCCCCAACACCTCAGCCTACTCCCTCCGACCTCCCCACGCTGCCTGCCCCCTGTGCCAGGGAGGGAGTTAAAATCTGTTTTTACTGAGCACCAAATAAAAAAAGGGGGGTGGGGTTTTAGGATTTTTAAGCAAGGGATGAGCCTGGTTTAAGGCCCCTATGTATGTGTGTTGGGGGGGCTTGCAGAACTGGGGCCAGAGTTACATGGCGCAACAGTGTTCAATTTCAACTGTATCAAGGGGAAAAGCTCTGAGTGGCAGCCCCACTTTGCTAGTTACCCCACACATTCTCATACGGCCAGAGGAACTAGGGGTAAATTCATCCCTGCATCAATGCTTGCACTCCCCTATTCAGGGGGCACAGGATCACCAGGACATAGGAGAGCCTGGTTGTGCCCTCTGCCAGCCCTAACATACCCTCTTCCTGCCCACTGCACCTGCCCAGAAGCCCATGGTGTGAGGGGTGGAGGCGGGAGGAGCCTACTCCCCAGGCTCTTTGCACCAGCCTCGCTAGGCAGATTTGAACCCAGTGCATCCCCACCCCTGCAGCACCACCCCTGCAGTGAATGAGTGAGCTCCTGCCTGTTCCCTCCCCTGGCCATTTCTGCAGCTGCATCCTGATTCACACACCTCCCAACAGAGACCTCTTCACCGCCACAGTCATGCCCCTTGCTCAGCCCTGCTGCAAGACCCCCGGCATGAGGTGCTGGCCAGGAGAGGAGTCTGCCCAGCCCCCTGCCCACTCAGCGGTAGCTGGGAAGTATAGACAGGAACAAGGGTGGTAGCCAGCCAGATGCCAGGAGCTCAGAGTCCAAGCACCATCCCTGCTGCCCATAGAGACACCCCCTTGCCCAGCCCTTTGCTCCCCTGAGCAGTTCTCTATATAGATGCCCTGAGTCCCCTGCCCAGCCTGAGCAGGCCCCCGGCCCTTCCTCTGGACTCACCCTGGGAGAGTAACTCCTTCCTACCCGATAGGTGCTGCACAGAATCTGGCCCTTGATGATTCCAGAGACAGGAGCAGACCTGGGTCCTCCCCACTGGGAGTTAGATGCCGAGTTGAGGCTCCGGGGTCCGTGTGTTGATGCAGTTTCTCTCCTGGCTGCTGAGCACCTGCAAAACACAACGCCTGGAGATCCAAACTCAGCCCCATAAAGGAGGAAACCGAACACGGGCTCAGGTGGAGTTCCATGGCCTGGCACGTTAGCCCCGGCAGTGGCAGTGCCATGCCACCGGAGCACCACGTCCAGGCCTGACTCGCAAGAATTCACCCCCTTTTGCTGCACAATGGCCCAGTGTTTTGCAGTGGTGTGAGCAGGGGTCCTCTAGAAACCAACCGTTTTCTTCTAGAACCAGAACCTCAGACCCCCAACCCGGCCCACGGGGACGTTTAAATTCAGAGTCCACATCTGCAGCCTGGCCCCGTCTCCAACGTTCTCCTTCCTGCTGCAGGAGCGGGCACGACAAGGCTCCCTCATTGACCTAAACGGAGCCAGAGGGAGGCGCTAGAGATCAGGGTCCTCTTTTCAGGGCGTGATGAGAGGGTCTAAGGTAGTGGTTACCAAACTGTGGGGCTTGACCCCAGGGGAGCGTGGAGGAATTTTGGGGGGGGGGCCTGGGCAAGCCCCCACCGGGGGCAGGGAGGGAGCACTACCCAGCACCACTCTGCCCCCAGCTCACTCCTGGCCCCAGCCCTGACCACAAACCCTGCAGCGCTGGCCTTGGCCCCAACTGCAGCCCCGCTCCCAGCCATGGCGCCCCTCCTGGCCCCAGCTCCCAACTGTGGCTCCAGCCCTTCTCCTGGCCCTGCTCCTGACCACCACTTTTGGGAGAGGGGAGAGCGGACCAGGTAAGAGGGGGTGCAAGGGGAAAAGTTTTGGGATCACTTGTCTAAGGTGGCATGCATGGCACAGTGCAAGGCACTGCCTCTAGGTGCTACCACAATACAAACTGGGAGTGGTCTCCTGCTAGTGGTAAGGCAGTTATGAGACTGATACTAGATCTAATAACCTGAGATACTCCTTTAGCTCAGCCAACTAAGACTCGTGCTTTTGGTGCTGAAGGCAGGAGGTTCAAAACCTGCTACTGACCTGAGCAGGACTAGCTGCCTCCTTCACAACCTGAAACCACTTCTGTGCTCACTGTAGGAAGTGGATTGCATGTGACATCTGGCGAAGAGAAAAAGGGCAGGTCCTGGTGAATTGCAAAAGATGCGCTAAGGTGCTACTGCAAAGAAGGTAGTTTAATGTAACAATATGGAACTTTACAGAAAAGGGGCTTAATGGAAAACCAAAGCTCTCAGCCCAGCCTTGCAGCTGGGGTCATGGAATGGAGAATGCAATTCACTTTCACATCATTACATGTGATTTGAGTTAAGGGACCAGAATGCAAGAGCTGCATTCGGAAAGAGTTAAGCTGAGTGCGGGGGGGCGAGGAGGCATTTTGCTTCTCTCAGCATCCCAGATCCCTTTAAATGATGCTAGAAGTTAGACCCAGCAGCGCCACTGACTGCCCGGCTGGCTTAGGGTTGGCACTCGAAAGTGGCCGTTTCAGCCCAGTGGCGTTTTTGGGAGAAGGATTAAGGGCAATTCTCTGAAGATACCAGCGAAGGAGGGCATGAAACAGCAGCAAAAGCAACTAGGGAGACATTTTTCAAAGACATTTCCCCCATGACACTGGATTTTTCAGGGTTGGGTCAGTTCCCTCCAGACAAATGCTCTGCTCTGATTGCAAACTTTAATCTCCCAGGGCAGGCCACGTCGGTCAGGAACATGATCCCCATTTCAAGGATGGGGAAACTGAAGCACAGGGTGGGAGGGTGAAAACTTGCCCAAGGTCACCCAGCCCAGCTCACTGGACTTACACGCCTGGACTTTAACCACTAGGCTGTGCTTCCTGCTCCTGTTAACTGCTTCCTTAAGAGTGGTGCAAAGGGGTACCATGCCACATCATGCAGGGAGAAGTGCAGATTCATTTAGCATCCCGGGGCATGTCTGTTTCCCACCTGGGACCCTGTCTCCATGGAAAATATCTCCCGACGCTACCACTTCTACAGTGGGAAAATGATGCACGTGGTATTATTGCAGATACACACCTAGATCCAGCAGCCCCATCAGGGTGCCAAGCAGGACAGCTTGCCCAGTCCACGTGAGCAGGAGATGGGCACTAAACATAGACAAGGGAGATGCAGCATCTTCTTTGTGCTGAGGAGGCAGATAGCTACTTGCTCCCCGCTTAGGCCTCTCTCCTGCTTCGAGGCTCCCTGGGCTCCCCATCACTTTGTAACTTGCAGGCCTGTGGGCCACGACTCTGCCCGTGCACTAGCAGGACCAAGCCTGCACTGTGATCTCGCAAGACAGGTAACCCCTCTGTGGGTCGGGTGTCCTCTCTGTAGGACATGGAGCTGACCTGCCTCTTGAGGGGGCTGGGCAGCTGCATTCCTGTGTGCAGAGTGCTTTGAGAGCACCCAGGGACTGCGGCTTTGCTGCAGAAGGGTGTAAAGAGGAAAGCATAGTTGTAGCTAGGATCCGGGTTTGCTTCCTGGCTCCCGCACCTTACCGTAGACAAGTTGTGCGGGGCCAGATCTTTCAGAATTGTTCAGCCTAAATGAGCTCTCCTTGAACATCTGGCCCTGGCTGTGGGTGCTTGAAAAATCTCTTCCTTAATCGTTCTGTGCCTCAGTTTCCCCATCTATAAAATGGAGACCATAATACTCCATTGCTCCTGCCCCTTGTCTGTCTAGACCACCGGCTCTTCAAGGTGGGCCCTATCTCTTACCACATGTCCGTGCCAGGCCCAGAACCACGGGGCCTGATCTCAGGTGGGGCCTTCTAGCCTGTACTGCGACATAGCTAGTAATAGCCCTGTGAATCCGGGGGGTGTTCTCCAGAGAGGGTTTCTAGGGCCAAGGTCTCTCCCTGCTTCATCAGAAGCCGAGTGATTCCATTGTGGTTTCTGTCATTCCCCCATGGCACCGACACCTTTGCTATTTTGTGTTCACCTGGGCATGCCTGCCCCAGGGCACAGCGTGGGCTTTACGGCTGCGCACGCCAGCCCATCCCTGCCGGAGACCCCCACAGCACATGCAGGCGAGGCAAAGGGCTGAGAACTGAACACTTGGGGCAGGAGTGAACTATGGGCATGTAGAGTTAATGGGAAAGGGGACTTCTGTGATGTAACAGCGCCCCCTGGTGACACAAAGCCAAGCGGCTGGGCGAGGTGAAACCCTGCAGTGGGTGGGTGGGGGGAGTCCTCTTGCGGGGGATGTTCAGCCGTACCCAGCCAAGTCATGAGGCGATAAAGCCTTTGGAGCTTGTGGGGGTTCAGGCGCATCCTTCCCCAGGGACCCTGCTGCGTGGGACATCTTGGTGCATTTGCTCCTCCACGGAGTTTGATGAGATCGGAGCTGCAGTCAGCTCCGGCAGGTGGGGGTTGCAGGGCCCGTGGGCAAGCGGCAACGCTGAGAGACCTTCCCCCGACGCCCCACCACCCTTCAGTTCAACCCTCTCTGGGCCTGACCCAGCAGCCGGCACTGAGCGAGCCGATTTCGGACACAGCTTCTGCTAAGGAGGCTCTCTAGGGAACCGTTCACACATTCCCACCT
The DNA here is from genome assembly GCF_009764565.3 of Dermochelys coriacea. NCBI lineage: Eukaryota > Metazoa > Chordata > Testudines > Dermochelyidae > Dermochelys > Dermochelys coriacea. Next base: position 11,299,981 of record NC_050094.1, on the reverse strand, counting down.
AAGCCCGTCCCCACACACCAGGCCGTGGGTGGATGGTGCCAGTCCCGGTTCTCCTCCCCGTCAGCCTGACTCCAGTGGGATTGAGCCGGTGTTGCTCAGTGCCTTGGGAATCGCGCCCTGGCAAGCGCTCCAGAGCCCACTGGGCAAAAGCATCGTCGTGACGGGCCCGGGGCCGCGCCTGCACGCCCTCGCCCTGGGGAAAGCCCTAGACACTCTCTCCAGCTTTGTCACTGCTGCCGATCCGCCACCTTGGGCCCGGTTTCCCTCCTTGCTCATTGAGGGGATTCCGTAAATGAGCCAAATGCCATTAGCCGCATGCAGGAGCCAGGAGCCCCACCCCCGCCCCCCGGGTGAAGTCTGTTGGCCGGACAGGTTCAAATGCAGCCGGGCGCGTCAGCGCTCGTGAAACTGCTGCTCAGATCCTTTTCCACAGAGCCGAGGGCCTGGCTGGTAAACGTGCCAACCCGGCTGAATGGCTTGACGTGGCATGACAGCGCCACCCTCTGTGTGCTGATGGGGAGGCAGCAGCGGGAGCTGGACGCACGGGCGAGCCGCTGCAGAACACGGCCGTGCATCAGGGGATCTGGGTCCTCTTCTTGGCTCTGCCACTGACTCGCTGTGGGACCTGGGGCAAGGCACATCGCGCCTCAGTTTCCCCGCCTTCACAATGGGGAACAGGCTAGCTAGGCGGCAGATCAGGACGCAGGGTTAGGTAGAGAGGAGGAAGCAGGAGCCACCAGCGCTGTGGGCTGTGGCACTGGCCAAGCAGAACCATCCCCAGGAGAGCGAGATTCGGTTTAAGCCTAAATCAAAAGGCAGCAGCCTCTGCTTTCCCCCTGCTCGGGGGATCCAGCTCATCGGTTGCTCAGAACCATCAGCCCAGTCCTTTGAGCTCCGCACCAGCCCCTCCTCCCCCATTCACCCCATTGACTCGGATGGAGTCACTGCCCCAGGCTGAGCGGGGGGGAGAATCAGGCTCTCAATCCACAAACAGAGCTGCGCCCCCAACAGCGGCTTGCCACCTGCCTCTAGCCTAAATCAAGTGGCTGCAGATGCAAGGCTGTTCCCTTCACCCTGGGACTCTGATCCCGGGGCCCCAGGTGTGATGGTTACACCGTCCCGGGTCCCTGGCCCAGGGTGTGAGGGTTACACCGTCCCGGGTCTCTGGCCCTGGGTGGGAGGGTTACACCATCCTGGGTCCCTAGCCCTGGGTGGGGAGGGTTACACTGTCCTGGGTCCCTGGCCCTGGGTGGGAGAGTTACACCATCCTGGGTTTCTGGCCCTGGGTGGCAGGGTTACACCGTCCTGGATCTCTGGGTGGGAGGGTTACACTGTCCCAGATCTCTGGCCTTGAATAGGAGGGTTACACCATCCCGGATCTCTGGGTTGGAGTGTTACACTGTCCTGGATCTTTGGCCTTGGGTCGGACGGTTACACCGTCCCGGGATCTCTGGCCCTGGGTGGGAGGGTTACACCGTCCCGGATCTCTGGGTGGGAGGGTTACACCGTCAGTATCTCTGCCCCTGGGTGGGACGGTTACCTGCCTCCTCCTGGTTCATAAATAGCCGATGTCTGCAAAGGGCTCTGCTCCCCGCAGCCCGGCTCAGCCTGTAGGGGCCTCCCAGCTCATCCCCCCACTCCCAGCAGCCAGGCATGTGTGTTAACAGGCAGTTGAGGCAAAATCTTGTCCGCAGGAGGGGAGGCCGCTCCCGGCCCCCCCCCAGCCGCCCTCCTCTCCCTGGGTCCAGTGCCCTCGGAACAACGCGTGCAGCCGAGCGCCGTCGAGCCCCACCCTACGCCCTGCATCGGGTGGACCCACTTTGAGCCAGGGCTGCGGCACCGCCAGCTCTGGCTCTCTCCCTCCCGGATCGCCTCTCGCTCGCTCGGTCTGTGTCTTGGTCCCTTTTTCATTCTCTCCAGCCCACTCCCCTTTCCGTCTGCCCCCCGCTTCTCGCCCCAGGCCGCCACTAACGGACACGCCGCCTGGTGACACTGGGTGTGTAGCAGGCGCGGCTCGTGAGCAGCGCAGAGTGGCTGAACCTCCCCCCCCCCAGACACACACGCAGCCCCGGCCCCCGCCCCGGCCACGCGGAGCCGAAATGGTTAATTCCATGTCGCGGTGTGATGCGAACAGCAGCGGGTGACCTTATAAATGCCCATCCTGGCCTTGGCGAAGCTGATGAATGGGGAAGCGGGGTGGGGGGCGAAGCACGTTCAGGATCCGTTGCCATGGAGCCCCATCTAGGATTTGCTCGCATCACAGCCAGCCCCAGATCTCCCTAATGGACCTAACGCAGGAGAGAGAGTCGCCCTCAATCGTTCCCTGCCTCCAGCCCGGGGTGGATTTCTCCATTTGGAGCATTAGTGGGCAGCGAGGCGCTCCAGGGGTGGGGGTGGGGGGAGGATCTGCAGCGATTTAAAAGCCTTCGCATTAGGTCCAGGCGTGGACGAGCGACCGGGGGGGGGGCACGGAGAGGGCAGCACCGACAGATGTACATAGTTTGGAGGAGCCGGTGACGTCCGTTCTGTCGCCAGCAAAGGGGGGGGGGATGGAGGGGGACCAAAAAAAAAAAAGGAGCAATTGTGAGAGAGTCCTGCATATTTCAGAAGATGAAGAGTACACTTGAGCAGGCATAAATGCACGCCGCCACAGCTTCTCTTAGCCATGAACCTGTCACCGCTTTGTTCCTCCACCTCCTAAGGGTCTCCCGATGCACCACCACTTGTCCACGGGAAAGGAGGGGCTTCTTCCCCCTGCCGGCTTCTGCTGCCACCGCTGCTGAGATGAGCCCTGCCGGCTGCAGGGTGGCAGGGTCTCGGCTCTTTTGATCCCTTCACCCAGCCATGGGGCTCTGGCTGTGGCCTCTGCTCTGGGGCTTCCAGATGGAGCTTGTGTGGGGTGCGGGGATCTTCCAGCCCCAGAGGTTGCCTCCCTCCAAGGCCAGGACGGCCAAGGCAAAGGAATGGACTCCATCGTCGTCCTTTTCCTCAGCTTCCACTTGGGTGCCCACCCCGGACCTGGACAAGGTGGACCTGGAGGGTTCTGAGGCAGCCTTGACTTTCCTGTACTCAGGGGACGCTCTGAGGCTCTCCCAAGCCAACTGCAGCCGCCGCTTCGAGGCGCGGGACGGGGACAGGGCCTCCAGCCCCCCGCCGGGCCTGCGCTCTGCTCTGAGGGGGGCCACCGAGACCTTGACCCACGCCACCAACTTCCTCAACATGATCTTCCAGACCAATGACATCAGGGAGTCAAGCGTCAAGGAGGATGTGGAGTGGTACCATGCCCTGGTCCGGAGCGTCGTCGAAGGGGATCCCCAGGTCTACCGGGCCATGCTGATCTTTGACGCCCACCCGGCGTCTTCCAAACCCCAGCTGATGCTCCAGGCCACCAAGGAGAACAACGAGATCTTGCTGCAGGACCTGACCGCCTCTTCCGAGAACGTGCGGAACCTGAGCTGGGAAAACCAGTGGTTCAACGGCCTGCAGGCCCAGCGGGGCCTTTTCCTGCACAAGCGGGTCCTCAGCAACGACCTCAAGAGCCTGGACACCCCCAAGTGGAACCGGGGCGACAGCTACGTGATGGACTCCCGCCACGTCAAGTGGTCGCCGCCCTTCCTGGAGTGCCAGGAGAGCAAGTTCCTGCCCAGCTGGATGGTGACCCTGTCCTCCTCCTTCTACGGGCTGAAGCCGGACCTGAGCCCCGAGTTCAAGTGAGTGGGGGTGACACCGGGGGGCGGGCATAGGGGGTGCCCGTGGTGGGAGGTGCATGAGGATGAGGATAGGGGGGTGCTTGGGAAGGAGAGTTCAGAGCGCTGCATTCCCCCTCCCCTCCAGCCAGCAGCTGGGGGTGGGCGGATTCTCTTCTCTCTCACTTCCCTGGGCTGCAGACTTGGACGGATTCCCCCCCACCCCCGCACTGCAGAGTGCAGAGCTGGGGGACCCGCCCCCCCACCTAACTGGAGTGCCAAACTAGGGCATCCCCCCCACCTAACATACCCCACCCTGGGGTGCCAAACTGGGGGATTCCCTCCACCTAACATAGCCCATCCCGGGGTGCCAAACTGGGGGATTCCCCCCACATATCTCCCCTGGATGCAGAGCTGGGGATCCTCCACCTAATACACCCCACCCCGGCATGCACTACTGGGGATCCCCCACCTACAATGTCCCACCCCGGTGTACGAAGCTGGAGATACCCTGACCTAAAATACCCCACCCCCATGTGCAGAGCTGGGGATCCCCCACCTGACATACCGTTCCCCAGCGTGTGGAGCTGGGGGAATCCCCTGACATAACATACCTCACCCCGGGATGCAGAGCTGGTGAACACCCCCCCACACTGAACGTACCCCACCGCAGGGTGCCAGACTGAGGGATTCCCCATCTAACACCCCCCCAGGGTGCAGAGCTGGGGGATCCCCTACCTAACATACCCCACCCTGGGTGCAAAACAGGGGGATCCCCCACCTAGCATACCCCTGGGATGCAGCACTGCACCGTTCCCCCAGCCCCCACTCTCTGCAGTGCAGAGGGGCCAGGATCCCTGCCACTTACATGCTCAGAGGTGCAGAGCTGCAGGAATGTCTTCATCCCACCTATGCCTTGGCACAGAGCTGCAGAGGTGCCCGTCAGCCCAGCTACCCTGGGACAGAGCTCTGGGGACCCCCCTCTGGTCCATCGCCCTGGGTGCGGACCTGCAGGGGCTCCCAGCGTACACACCTCTGGGTCTCCACCACATCTTTCCTCACCCCTTCCCCGGGGTTTCCAGTGCCCTGGACTCTGCTGGAAGACAGGCTGGATGCCAGCTGACATTGTCACTGTATATTCAGGTGGTGACCCCAGCAGGCCCCCAAGCCACAGCCCTGGCCAGCCAATCCATGGCTGGGCCGTGAACAAACCTGGCTCCAGGTGGTTATTACAAGGTGGGGTTTGAGGTACGGCGTGACGGGTCACTGATGGATTGGGAGCAGGGGGAGCCCTTTCACCCCCCTGGTCTCAGCCCTCCTTTCCTGTCAAGACTCTCTCTGATCAAAGAGAATCCCAGCGCTCCTGCCAGACTCCAGGCATCCTGCGCATTCGGTTCTGCTCCGCTTCTGGGAGCTACAAGCTTCCAGCTCTGGCGCTCGGTGTCAAGCCCCTGTGCCACCCTTGGCATCCCCATCCTTCCTCCCAGGCTCCCCACGGGCGTCCTTTGCACGGGATCATGTAGGGGGAGAGGAGAAGCTATTTTCAGCCCCCCAGAGTGGCCAGGGACCGACTGAAATGGGAGGGGGGCCTCCGACCTCCTTGTTTGCATCCCAGCGTTCCAGATCTATCAGGGACCGTGTCAGAGCAGGGAGAGGGGGCCAGGCCACCTGGTGAGCAGCAAAGGGTTAACGCAACCTTGCCGGGGCAGCCTGGGCGATTGGCCCTATGACAAGCCGAAATGGATTCCCCCAAGCCCCTGTCTTTCCATGCCGTGACCAAGGAACCAAACAGGCTTGGCCAACAGGAGGGAGGGCAGGCGAGACAAGCCAGAGAGGGGACAATAGAAGCGCAAAGACAAGCAGCAGATCAGAGGCAGCACTGGGATTTATCTGGATCCCAATCTAGTGTTTCCCGCACTGGACTATAGCGGCTCTCGTAAGACAGTGGCGTCCTTCTACCCAGCTATGGTTTATAGGGCCAGCTCTGGACTCAGAGCCTTTGGTGTTTGATACCGAGGTGTTTCTGGAATGATGATGCTCAAGAGGGTTGATCTATGCCGGTGCGAAGGGACGGTAAACTTAGGATCACAAGAGAAGGTGCAGGACCAGAATGCTGGGTGCTAAGACCAGAACATTGCCAAGCTTTCCCAGGGCTCCGAGGTTAACTTTCTACAGGTTCCAGTCAGAGCCTGGTCTCTAGGACAGCTGCCCAGAAATAGGATTTACGCGTTTCCTTCTAGTGCTTCACATCCTGGAGCCCAAACCAAAAGTTCCAATCCAGAGTTGCATCCAAAGTCTCAGCTCCGGTGGGTCAAATCTGAAGACCTCCGCAAACTCTGGGTCACTGCGGATTTGGAGCTGGAACCCTCCATAGTTGGGGTGGCTGGAATCTAATTCAGCCCATTATAGAGAGAAGAAGATTGGAGCTACATCCAGAGCTTGGAACTGGAGTCAGACATCCTAAGGCCAGCAGGGACCATTGTGATCATCCAGTCTGACCTCCTGAATAACACAGGCCAGAGAACTACCCCCAGGTAATTCCTAGAGGGGATCTTTTAGAAAAACACCCGTCTTGATTTTTAAATGGTTATGGATGGCGATTCCACCACGACCCTTGGTAAATTGTTCTGATAGTTAATGACTCTTACCATTAAATTTACACCTTATTTCCAGTCTGAATTTGTCTAGCTTCAACTTCCAGTCGCTGGATTGTGTTAGACCTTCCTCTGCTAGACTGAAGAGCCTGTTATGAAATGTTGGTTCCCCACGTAGGTACTTACAGACTGTGATCAAGTCAATCAACAGATTGGTTTCATCTTTTCTTGGGGCGTGTCCCCTACAGGTGATTCTGCTCTTGGGTCCTGCCTTATTGGCTCAAAGTGAGAAGCAATATTACCCTCTATCCAAAGAGAGGTCCCATGACCCCAGCCTTAGGATGGGGAAGGATTGGGTGCTGATGGAGGCATGTATCTCTTTCTATTTGTTTTCTGAAGCTGGCGCCATCTGGAGCCACCCAGAGTCTCAGCATTCTGCTTTTGCATGTATCTAGGCATCAGTAGGTCCCCCCGGCTCTCCCTTCTATTGCCAGCTGTTTTCCTGCTTACAGAAAACAGAAACAACAGGTGGCCGTTTACACTGTGTCCTCCAAGCATAGATGGCACCCCTTGGCCACGAGTTTATGCAGGCGAATAAGTCTGATCTGAGCATACATCATGCCCTCCTGCTTGTTTCTGGTCACCTAGGCCGTATGGGTCAGTTTCAGCTCCTATAAAGTCATGCCCTGCTACAAAGGTACCACCATATTGTGTAACCGGCCGTGCCTTTTGTATAAATCGCAGGGTACATGCACACGCACTCCTATACACACACAGTCACAGATACACAATCCCACACAGTCACACACACATGCACTCAGAGTCATACCCAATCCCACACACGCAGAGTCACATACATACTCAGAACCACACACACTCAGATACACACCTAGCCACACACACACTGAGACACACACAGTCTCACAAACACACACACCTCTGCCAGAAAGTATTCTCAGCACTGTAAAAAATATATCTATCTATCTATCTATCTATCTATCTATCTATCTACCTATCTATCTATCCCTCCTCATGGCTGGAAATGCACGGCCAATGTTTCTACCAGCAGACGCCTCTCACTAGAGAAATGCGAATTGTGGAAGTGAGCCCCGTTGAAAAAAAATACAAGGAAAATGGCTTCCCTGGTGGAGCTTAATACTTCTCAGAACCTGGACAACAGCTGTGTAAATACACAGTCAGCCCCTTTCCTGCATCATCCAGCTAATCCATCCGTCTAGCGCTCATGCACGGCACATTCTTGTTGCTCTATGGACAGCGATCAGGCCCCTTCGAGCTTTGGTTTTATTCCAGACGCAGGGTTAGTTGGGGACAGCCGTCAGCAGGGACACTGCAGTTGTTTCAGTTTTACGGTGAATGAGGTTCCCTCCTAGAGGATTTCAGACACTGCCTTGGCTGTCTGGGCAGCTCTCTGCACAAATCAGACCCAATTCAACGCCTCCTCCTGCCCAGCCCACTCCTTCGTTTATTTCCCCACCTCCCGTCTTTCACGACATGTCCCACGTGTCCTTTGTTAATAGCTGGATCCCTAATTGCTACTTGGTGTGGCCTGTGCCACTGACACATTCCCTTAATAACACCCTGACTCGTCCCTTCACCCCGCACTCTCTTTCTCCCTGATTTCCCAACTCTACATTGGACTCACTTTCCTCCCGGATTCAAGGGGCAGAGTTCCTGTTGAGAACTGGCAGCATGGTCTAATGGGTGGAATAGCAGACTGGGGAATCAGGAGACCTTCGTTCTGTGCCACTGACCTGCTGGGTGACCTTGAGCCAGTCATGTCCCCGCTCCGTGTCTCAGTTTCCCCCCCTACCTTGTCTGTTTAGCTTGTAAGTTCTTCTGTCTCTCACTGCATGTCGATACTGCACCTAGCACAATGGGGTCCTGATCTCAACTGGGGCCGCTAGGCCATGTTGTAATATAAATAATAATTTGATGGGCGTTGGTCCTCATTTGCATGCTCATGGCTGGTCTATTGGGCACTACAATGGCCCAGATTAGTTCTCCTAATTTTGTTAGATAAATGAGCATTTTCTCTCACATATATATAAAACCCCCTCCTGAATTCTGATCACTTCCAGGTCTATTGAAGATCTGTTACTGTCTGAGAGCCCTGTAATGGGGAACGCCACTGGGGCCTCTCGGCGGAAGTGGCTGTCTGGGCAGCCCTTTGAGCTGGGATAAGGCCTTCCCGTCCCCTCCTGCAGAATCACTTCCCTTTGGGTCAGTTCTCTGCAGAGCGGTTCCAATGGGAGGCAAGGAAGCCCTCTCAGCCAGCCACTTAGTTCTGGTTCTCAGCCTGCAGCTCTCCCTCTTCCTAGGTGCGTATCCGCCCTCACTGTAGCCCCTCACGGGAATGGATTGATTTTAGCCTTGCAGCATCCCGGGGGGGGGACATCTTTGCAGGAGGGGGGACTGAGGCACAGAGAGATTAAGGCCCTGATCCTCAAAGGTACCTAGGTGCCCAACTCCCATGGAAGCCCTAACCCTGCCCTGCTTTCAATGGGAGTTAGGGACCTTTGAGGACCTGGACCAAAGTGACTTGAGCGAGGTCACACAGGACATCTAGGTCTGAACCGGGACGTGCACTTAGTCTCAGTCCAGTGCTCGATCCATTAAACCACCCTTCCTTCAAAGCTGCACAGTACACTCTCTCTCTCTCTCTCTCTCTCTCTCTCTCTCACTTACTTTCTGGGCAAAATTCATCTCTGTGCTGAGGGCCCCAGGGCTTATGCCCCACTTAATAATCCCACTTAACCTCTCCTTGTTTGTTTACTATGATTACTATTGTGCCCTGGCCCAGCACTTCACTGTGCTTAGTGCTGTACAAACCCAGAACAAAAAGACAGTCCCTGTCCTAAAGAGCTTGCAATCCAAGCTGCTCTTAAGTAACTGGTCCTAGCATGACTTAAATAGGGCATAAGCCTCATGCTGACCCCCAGGGAGAAGGCTGGAAGTCCCAGAGTGACTCACAGTTTCTGTGAGCAGCAGGAGCTCCTGGTGGATTTTCCAGGAGGAAATTCCCTCAGGCAGTGCCACCTCTGGAAACCGATCAGGTCCAGCCAGCCACTGCATCTGGAATCGCACAGAGGGTCTGTCTACACTGCCGTCCGAGGTGTGGCTGCGGATCTAGCCAGCTCCGTAACAAGAGCAGTGAACCTGCAGCAACCTGGGCTCGCCACTCGAGTACCTACCCAGTGGTCCCGTGTAGACTTGTACAGCCTGCGCTACCATCACTTCACTGCTGCTTACTGGATGGAGCTCCGCTAGCTAGATCAGAGCTAGCTGGGGTATGTCTACATTTGCTGCAGTCACTTCTCTGACTGTAGTGTAGACAGACCCAGAGCCTTAACCATGTGGGATTTACATGGAGCTCTCTTTGTTGTCCCTCAATCCTGCAAGGTGCTGAGCACTGTGGATCCAGCAAAAGCATGTAGACGCATGCTTAGTTTTACATAGGTGAGCGGCCCCATTGACTGGAGTGGGAGGAAAGTATCCATTTGTCGCCTTTTATTTCATACTTAGCTTATAAACCTTTTGGGGCAAGGACCATTTGTTGGTTATAGCTGTGTACAGCTCCAGGCCCTGATCCCTGATGGGGACATGTAAGCACTGCTCTGATACAAACAACAAATAGCAATTAAAAGATACTAAAACCTGAATTGTTTACTCAGTTATCGACAGTTTTTCCACGGTAACCGGTCACAGCAGCAACTTTGCACTCATTAAAGACCAAATAACTCATGTATAGGTGCTGGAACTAGGGGTGCAGCTGCACCCGCTGTCTTGAAGTGGTTTCCATCATATCCAGGGTTTACAGTTTGGTTCAATGGCTTTTAACCCCCTCCACACTGTACAAATTGTTCCAGCCCCCCTGCTCTTATGCAAAGTGGGACTTTATACCCCCAAAAGGGAAAAGAACCAGAGACTTCACAAGTGCACTACGGACTTTGCTCATTGCCAGCTAGCTAGGTAGGTGCTCAGATACCATGGTGATGGGCAGTGACACAAAACCCTAAGGTAGATAGGCAGATTTTACTCAATCCTTTAAAAAAGCACCTGCTGAATTCCCAAAGGTGAATTTCACCTGAGTAAATATTTCAGGATTTTCCCCCCAAGATTTAAAAATACACAAAACAAACCCCCAAAGTCCTTAGTCTTGAGAAAAGAAAACTTGGGGGGAAGGGGGAGGGAACCAGGTAACAGTCTTCAAATATGTTAAGGGCTGTTACAAAGAGAACAGTGATCAGTTGCTCTCCATGTTCACTGAAGGTAGGATAAGAAGTAACGGGCTTACTCTGCAGCAAGGGAGATTTAAGTTAGATGTTGGGGAAAACTTTCTAACTATAGGGGTAGTTGAGCTCTGGAACAGGCTTCCGAGGGAGGTTGTGGAATTCACTGGAGGTTTTTAAGAACTGGCTGGACAAACGCCTGTCAGGGATGGTCTAGGTCCTGCTTCAGCGCAGGGGGCTGGACTGGATGACTTCTTGAGGTCCCTTCCAGCCCTACATTTCTCTGATTCTATGAAATGTCCTTCCCTAAGTTACTGCGAATACCTCAAATGATTAAACCTTTTACAAATCTCACTTTCCATCACTGATGCTTTGTGTTCACCTTTTAGAGCCCATCACTCAAGTGCTGAAAACACATCAATTTCACTTATGGTTTATAGTCAATTTCTATCTAATCTAATCGCCGATCATCTATCTATCTATCTAAATCATCCTAGCCTGTCCATCTCATAAGGCTATGGGTCATTTCTATGGATTTTAGGTTTCTTAAAAACATCTGTGTTTTTTGTTGAGGGGAGGACTGGCGTGTTTTTTATTTTATTTTCTTTTTGTTTGATTGATTTGTTTTATGGAACGTAAATCTAGGAGTTTAGGCCCTGATACTGCAGTGGACCCCAGCACCCACCCAGCGCTCATTGCAGGATCAGAGGCTAAACCTGGCAGTGTTCCTTTAAGAAACCCTACTCTATTTAAATGAGGTTTAGAATTAAAAGGGTGATCAGTTTTAGTGCAGCACTAGCAGGAGCTGCTATAATATGTCCAGCCAGACAGATTATGGATCTGATGAGGGATTCACCCACACGTTGCCCTAATTCAGGCTGTGTCCCTACCTCCCTTCTCTTTCTACCCCAGACCTCACCCTCATGTCTCTGGCTCCCACCCAAGGCAGGTGGTATAAATAGAAAGGTGATTGGGACTGCCTGGATCACTCAGCCTCGGGAACAGCTGTGCCGAAGACACACCCACAGGCTGAGCAGTCAGTAAGCCCTAAATCTCATCTCCCTGCATCCAGGGCAGAAGTGCGCCCGAGGGAGCCCAGGAAGCCAGCTGGCCCATCGCCCATAGAGGCAGGCCTGCTGCAGCCCATGCTGCTTGTCCTGCCTATCGGGGTTTGTTTACAAAACAAACAACCCCTCATCCCTGCCCAGGCAACACCTGGCGCATGTGATTCCCCCTTCCCTGCTAACTTCTGGATCCATGCTGGTTAAAGGACTCTCCCTGTTTCTGGATGGAGAATGACAAGGGAGAGAGACATGCAACAGGGAAAGGAGGTTGTTGTCATCCTGTGCATGGAAAATGGGTCAAAAACTAATGAATGGCTCCTGAGTACAGCTGCACAGGCAGATCTAATCTATCTATCAATGTATGCAAGTCAAGATCCATCTGTCTTTCTATCTCCCCACCCCATGCATCCAGCCACACTCTCTTTCTCCCCCTAATTTGTCTGTTTCCTTTTCCTTGCTCTCTGTTGTTTTCCTCATCACCTTCGTTGGATGGCTCCTCACCCTAGGATTCTTAGCTCCCAGGCCCAATTATCTTCTTAATCACACCCGTGTAACTACAGGGTAGTCAGAGGACTGTAACGGGCTTAACCGAGGGGAATTTGCCCCAATGGGGCCTAGTTCTCCCATTTTATGTATCCCTCGTGTAACCCCCCCACCTTCCCTGTCACATGGCTACAACTCCCGTGCACACAACTATGCACAAATAAATGCGTGTACACTACGTGTGGTGATGAGAAGAACTATATTTTGCACATCGCTAGCCCCTTTCATCTGAGCTCTGTACAAACGGGGAGATCCTGGGCAGAGAGCCAGTGTGATACAGGATGGACAGGCAGGGCAGAAAAGGTGGGGGAGTAGCACTGTATGTAAGGGAGCAGTATGACTGCTCAGAGCTCCGGTACGAAACTGTAGAAAAACCTGAGTGTCTCTGGATTAAGTTTAGAAGTGTGTGCAACAAGAGTGATGTCATGGTGGGAGTCTGCTATAGACCACCGGACCAGGGGGATGAGGTGGATGAGGCTTTCTTCCGGCAACTCACGGAAGCTACTAGATCGCATGCCCTGATTCTCATGGGTGACTTTAATTTTCCTGATATCTGCTGGGAGAGCAATACAGCGGTGCATAGACAATCCAGGAAGTTTTTGGAAAGCGTAGGGGACAATTTCCTGGTGCAAGTGCTAGGGGAGCCAACTAGGGGGAGCGCTTTTCTTGACCTGCTGCTCACAAACCGGGTAGAATTAGTGGGGGAAGCAAAAGTGGATGGGAATCTGGGAGGCAGTGACCATGAGTTGGTTGAGTTCAGGATCCTGACGCAGGGAAGAAAGGTAAGCAGCAGGATACGGACCCTGGACTTCAGGAAAGCAGACTTTGACTCCCTCAGGGAACAGATGGCCAGGATCCCCTGGGGGACTAACATGAAAGGGAAGGGAGTCCAGGAGAGCTGGCTGTATTTCAAGGAATCCCTGTTGAGGTTACAGGGACAAACCATCCCGATGAGTCGAAAGAATAGTAAATATGGCAGGCGACCAGCCTGGCTTAATGGTGAAATCCTAGCGGATCTTAAACATAAAAAAGAAGCTTACAAGAAGTGGAAGGTTGGACATATGACCAGGGAAGAGTATAAAAATATTGCTCGGGCATGTAGGAAAGATATCAGGAGGGCCAAATCGCACCTGGAGCTGCAGCTAGCCAGAGATGTCAAGAGTAACAAGAAGGGTTTCTTCAGGTATGTTGGCAACAAGAAGAAAGCCAAGGAAAGTGTGGGCCCCTTACTGAATGAGGGAGGCAAGCTAGTGACAGAGGATGTGGAAAAAGCTAATGTACTCAATGCTTTTTTTGCCTCTGTTTTCACTAACAAGGTCAGCTCCCAGACTGCTGTGCTGGGCATCACAAAATGGGGAAGAGATGGCCAGCCCTCTGTAGAGATAGAGGTGGTTAGGGACTATTTAGAAAAGCTGGACGTGCACAAGTCCATGGGGCCGGACGAATTGCATCCGAGAGTGCTGAAGGAATTGGCGGCTGTGATTGCAGAGCCCTTGGCCATTATCTTTGAAAACTCGTGGCGAACGGGGGAAGTCCCGGATGACTGGAAAAAGGCTAATGTAGTGCCCATCTTTAAAAAAGGGAAGAAGGAGGATCCTGGGAACTACAGGCCGGTCAGCCTCACCTCAGTCCCTGGAAAAATCATGGAGCAGGTCCTCAAAGAATCAATCCTGAAGCACTTAGAGGAGAGGAAAGTGATCATGAACAGTCAGCATGGATTCACCAAGGGAAGGTCATGCCTGACTAATCTAATCGCCTTTTATGATGAGATTACTGGTTCTGTGGATGAAGGGAAAGCAGTGGATGTATTGTTTCTTGACTTTAGCAAAGCTTTTGACACGGTCTCCCACAGCATTCTTGTCAGCAAGTTAAGGAAGTATGGGCTGGATGAATGCACTATAAGGTGGGTAGAAAGCTGGCTAGATTGTCGGGCTCAACGGGTAGTGATCAATGGCTCCATGTCTAGTTGGCAGCCGGTGTCAAGTGGAGTGCCCCAGGGGTCGGTCCTGGGGCCCGTTTTGTTCAATATCTTCATAAATGATCTGGAGGATGGTGTGGATTGCACTCTCAGCAAATTTGCGGATGATACTAAACTGGGAGGAGTGGTAGATACGCTGGAGGGGAGGGATAGGATACAGAAGGACCTAGACAAATTGGAAGATTGGGCCAAAAGAAATCTAATGAGGTTTAATAAGGATAAGTGCAGGGTCCTGCACTTAGGATGGAAGAATCCAATGCACCGCTACAGACTAGGGACCGAATGGCTCGGCAGCAGTTCTGCGGAAAAGGACCTAGGGGTGACAGTGGACGAGAAGCTGGATATGAGTCAGCAGTGTGCCCTTGTTGCCAAGAAGGCCAATGGCATTTTGGGATGTATAAGTAGGGGCATAGCGAGCAGATCGAGGGACGTGATCGTTCCCCTCTATTCGACACTGGTGAGGCCTCATCTGGAGTACTGTGTCCAGTTTTGGGCCCCACACTACAAGAAGGATGTGGATAAATTGGAAAGAGTACAGCGAAGGGCAACAAAAATGATTAGGGGTCTAGAGCACATGACTTATGAGGAGAGGCTGAGGGAGCTGGGATTGTTTAGTCTGCAGAAGAGAAGAATGAGGGGGGATTTGATAGCTGCTTTCAACTACCTGAAAGGGGGTTTCAAAGAGGATGGCTCTAGACTGTTCTCAATGGTAGCAGATGACAGAACGAGGAGTAATGGTCTCAAGTTGCAATGGGGGAGGTTTAGATTGGATATTAGGAAAAACTTTTTCACTAAGAGGGTGGTGAAACACTGGAATGCATTACCTAGGGAGGTGGTAGAATCTCCTTCCTTAGAGGTTTTTAAGGTCAGGCTTGACAAAGCCCTGGCTAGGATGATTTAACTGGGACTTGGTCCTGCTTTGAGCAGGGGGTTGGACTAGATGACCTTCTGGGGTCCCTTCCAACCCTGATATTCTATGATTCTATGATTCTATGATACTTAGCACCACTTAAGTCCCCAGCCTGGCACTGTCCCCCTACCCGGGGGCAGGGTTCTCCCAGCGAGGACAACTTTCTTTCCAGCTCAGGTTTCGGTTCTGCAATTTGCAGGTTGCAGTCTCCTGCAATACGATGGTTATTTACATGCAGTGGCGCACAAGGCTACTATTACTCTGGGGTGTATTAATAGGAGCTTTGTATGTAAGACACGGGAGGTAACTGGGGTGATTCTCTCGTTCTGCTCGGCCCTGGTGAAGCATCAGCTGGAATCGTGCATCCAGTTCTGGGCACCACTTCAGGAAAGAAGTGGACAAATTGGAGGAGTCCAGAGGAGAGCAACAAAAGTGATCGAGGGTTGAGAAAACCTGAACAATGAGGAAAGGTTAAAAAAAACGGGCGTGTTTAGTCTTGAGAAAAGAAGGCTGAGGGGGGGACCTTTAACTTTCTTCAAATACTTTAAGGGCTGTTACAAAGAGGACAGGGATCCGTTGTTCTCCATGGCCACTGGAGGTAGGACAAGACTTAATGAGCTTAATCTGCAGCCAGGGAGATTTCTGTTAGCTCTTGGGAAAAACCTTTCTACCTTTCAGGGCCATTAAGCTCTGTGAAGTGAGGTTTTCAAGGGAGGTTGTGGAGTCCCTGTCACTGCTGTTTTTTAAGAGCAGGCTAAACAAATAACTCGTCAAGGATGGTCTAGGTTTACTTGGTCTTGCCTCAGTGCAAGGGGCTGGACTGGATGATCTCTCGAGGTCCCTTCCAGCCTGACATTGCTATGAGAGTAGCCACTGGAAATCTGAGTCCCACTGTGCTAGGTGGACAAGAGACAACCCCTGCCCCAAAGCGCTCATAGACAAACCAGACAAGGGGTGGAAGGGGAAACTGAGGCAGAGAGAGGGAAAATGACTTCCATGAGGTCACGGAGCCTGTTAGCGGGAGAGCCAAGAATAAAACCCAGGCCTCCCACAGCCTTAGTGAAAGCAAAACGAGATGTCTGTGACACTGGGAGCCCGTGTGGCCAAGTCCAGTGTCCTGGCTATTCGACCACACAGGCAGAGCCTGAGTTTACAGCCTCGGTCCAGGGGTCGTTCATAGGCAGAAGGCAGCCTTCTTTCCCACCCTGGGCACCAGAACAGTGGTGGGGACCATTGCAGCTTCTTTGACCCTTAGTGCTATGGCCTGGTCCCATGGGAGGAAAGAGGGGGAACCTAAGGCTCAAGTTCCCAGCTCCTGCTGCACCTAACCCTTGCTCCTGTCTTCCAGGGGCGTGGTGAGGATGGACGTCAAGCTGCAGAACGTGGACATCAATCAGTGCACCAGAGGCCCGGGATGGTTCACCAATTCACACCAGTGTGATCTTAACAGTACTCAGGTAAATGGGGCCTGGGCTCATTAGTGCGGCCCACACCCCTCCCTGACAGGCACCATTTAGCACCTTGTTTGCCCCCTCTGCCTCTGACAGCTCTTTGTTTATTGCCTCACTGAACCCCTGTGTAGGAGCAGCTTGGCCTCAGAGGCCAAGTCCAGACCCAGACTTTCCCACAGCCCGAGCTGGGCTTTGAGGACAGGGGAGTTGCCAGCTCCCCAGGCAAACCCCAGTGCGACTGAAATCCCTCTCCTTGGGCCGGAGGGCTTGATCCAAAGCTCAGTGGAGCCAATGGAAAAACTCCCTCTGACTTCAGTGGGCTCTGGTTCAAACCCTTACATCTCGCTTCCCTCCACTCCCAAGGGACATTATCCTTCCTTGTAATTTCACTCGTCTTTCCAGAGTCCTTCCTCTCTCCTGGTTTCCACTATTCCCTGGCTCTCCTTCACTGCTGAATATTATCCCCACTCCTGCTGACCCATCTGCTTAGCTCAGCTGCTCCCTGCCTCGCAGCCAGTGAGGTTTACTGTGCAAATCTGCATGTACGCACATTGGTTTTTGTTTCACCATGAGAGACAGTGTGTGACCTGACTCCCTCCGAGCAGCATGAACCCATCCCCATTCACAGACCTTTGACCCCCCCTTCCATGGCAGCTATTACCCCTATCCCATGAGTTCAGATGTCACAACTCTGCACTGACCAGCTGCTGTCTGCTATGCCCCCCTATTGAAAGAGTTCCCACAGTGGGCAGTTTGAAAAGCTTCTGGAATCAGAGCCATCTTCAGTGCATAACCCCCTCCCCCCACCCCCAAGAAGTGACCCCATGGGAATAGAATGATCTGTCTATTTTAGGTACCGATCTGCCACCCATGACCCTACTCTCTGAACACCTAACAGTCTTCAACATAGTTAGCCTCACAACCCACCAGTGAGGCAGGTGAAACCCCACTGTACAGATGGGGAAACTGAGGCACAGAGCGAGCCAAAGAGACGGAACCTCAAAGGTATTAGGTTTTTATTATTATTAGGCATTTATGTGATTTCAGTGGGAGTTGGGCCCCTGAATAGCTTTGAGGGCCTGGGCCTAAGAGACTTGCCCAAAGTCACATTGGAAGTCTGTTCTGGAGGAGAAAATTGCATGCATGTTTCTGGCGTTCCAGGCTAGAGCCTAACCACTGGGCAATGCTGTTCTCTTCAGGAGAGGCAGGGGTGCCTAGAGGTCTGCCGTTAGGAAGCAGGAAGTCCTGAGTGCAATTCTGAGCTAGAACTGAAGCACTTGCTTGTAGGGTTGCCAATTTTGATTAGACGTATTCCTGAAAGTTTCATCACTGGAGGTGATCTTCAAATCAAGATGAATCTTTAATTCCTGGAGACGCCAGGAAAATCCTGGAGGTTTGGCAACCCTACTTGCTTGGTGGGTGACGCTGAGCGAGTCCCTTTGCCTTCTGGGGGATTTCCCCATCTGTAGAATGGGGAGAATCAGGTTTTCCTCCCTCATAGGGGTCATTAGCTAACGTGTGACCACACAAACCGCTGAGTGTGGTTAGTTAAGGACGAATCAAATTTCAAGAGTTTTCTAACCACCTCAAATGAAGACAACTCCTGTACAAAGTGTGACTTTTCCTGTAGGGCCTACAAAAATAGCCTGCTTCATTGTGGTGTGGCAAGAATGCAGCTTGGAGATCTCAAAGGCGTTGAAGGGAGTCGGGCCCCCAACTTCCTTTGACGTTCCATGAGATTCGGGCCCCCCCAGCTCACTTTGAGCCTCCTATTTGTCAGGAATACAGATATTTTAGCATCATTAGCATGCGCTCTGTTTTCCTCCCCATCCCCCAGGGCCGAGTGCAGTATAAATGCCTGGATGATTAGATAGATAGAGATACCAGATTATACCCATGTTAAGGTAGGTCACATTTTGGGGCTTAATGTACTAGCCATCACATGGAGCATTCACCACTGTAATACCCATCCTGGCAGCCCCGGCATGTCCCCTCTGCTCAGCAGGGAGAGAGGAAACCAGCAGCTTCTCCAAGCAGGGGCGGGATGGGGATCGAGAGAGTTGCTTTAATCATTTGGGGATTAGGAGGTTCAGCGCTTGGGATCTAATGTCCAATCAGATCTCCTGCAGCCTCCAGGGCCGTTTTAAATGACAAACCCAGCAAGATCCCACCCTACGTGCCTTTTGATGTAATTATCCATTAAAAAGTAAATAGAAAGGAAGCACGGCTGGCTTTGTTAATTAACGAATCTTGCCTTGTCCTGCTTCTCTTTTTGCTCCCATCTCTCCCATGCTGGGTAAATACCAGGGACACACACCTCTGTGTGTGTGTGTGTGTGTGTGTGTGTGTGTGTAATTAAAAGGCTGCCTTTGAACTACTGGAGTGCTGCTTAAATTTGCAGGGTTAATACACTCTGGTCGGCAGAAATCATGGAATCAGCCTTCCAGACCAGGAGGGGAAGGGGGCAGTTTTCAAGGCACCCAGGAGCAAAATGAGAGGGATGGGGTGGTGGAGGGAGGACAGGCGAACGGGACAGGCTAATAGATCCAAGGGTAATAATCCTGCCTCTCTTGCATGAGCTTTGCCACCATGACCTGGCTCAGAGACATCCCCCAAGAGCATTAATGAGCACAGTTGCTCCTTGTCTCCTTAGCTTGCACTCGCTATCGGTTTCCTTGGTCTGTTTCCTTGGCTCCCCTGGGGGATTGTGTCTCCCCATACCCACCGCATGGTTATTTGGCTCCATCCCACTTCCACCCATGGGCCAGTTGCTGCCCCCTTCCGGCATAGCCACTGGTCCTGCATGAGCAATGTGCAACTTAGCATACAAAGCTTGTGCTTCCTCTTATGACCATAGAGGGCCTGACTGAGATCTGGGTCCCATTGTGCAAATACATGGAGGGAAAATACATTGTCTATCCCTGCCCCAAAACTGCGGGATAGACAAGGGGGTGGGAGGCACAGAGAGGGGAAGTGAGGTGTGCAAGGTCACCCAGCAGATCAGTGCTAGATATGAGAAAAGAACCCAGGTGTCCTGATTCCCAGTCCAGTGTCCTACCTCGCTGGATCCTGCTGCATCACTCCCGACTCTGGCGGACGGAGAGTTGAACCCAGTTATCTGGTAGCCCTTGTCCCTGCTTTCCGGTGCTCGGCCTGTTGTCTTAGATTAAAGTTTCTCGCCCATGTTTAAAGCAGCTCCCAAAGTTCAAATGATGCAGACCCACAGAAAGCCCTAGGGAAAAGCAAAACACCTACTGATGAACCAGCCTGAACAGACAGGACTGCAGGGGTGGCAGAGTGGATACTTTGGGAGCTTCTGGCATCTTGCCTGGCCCAAAAGGAGCACTGGGAGGGGAAGCAGTGGGCGAAGGGGCCTGTCACCTCTACATCCCAGACCAACGATCAAAAGCTGTTCCCCTTGTCTGAGGGTGTATCGCTGGCCTGGGGAATGGAACTGGTCCACTTCCTGAGCCAGGTGTTTACAGCACAGGTTATGCCACCCCTTGGCAGTCCCGGCACCCACGCTGGCCAGAACGGAGCAGCGCGGGAACTGTTGGGTGGGTAGCCCCAGAGGCAGGGCTGTCTGAGCCAGCAATGCAGCCGCCTGCACAAAGTGGATGATGGGAAACGCGCGTTGAGAGCCGGGAGAGCGGAGACGGGGGGAGCTTGTCTCCCTCGGCTGCCCTCCCCCACCCCCGCAATCAGTACTGCTCAGACCAACACTGGATACATCGCAGCTGAGCAGCAAACATGCATGCGGGGGGAGGAGACAGGGGTCACTTTCCATCTAGCCCATCCAGCCCCGCACCCTTTCTGCTCCCAGCCTGCCCCCCGGGTTCCTGAGGCCTGCCCAGCCTCCTCTTCGGAGCCCCCGCCTTCAGTCTGCCCTGGGGGGCTCTCCGCCTGGCAGGCGAAAGATTGATTCCTCTCCCCTCAGCAATTGCCTCTTGGCAGCAGAGCCCGGTGGATGGCTGTTGCGTTTGGAAGGACAGGGGCGGGGAGCGGGTGTGGGGGCGGCGGGTAGGAATGCCATTAGCTGCCAGTCCTTCGGTGGGTTCATGGCTGGGGCTCTCGTGGCTTCTGCCCTGCTCCCTGGTCTAGGCTGCGCATGCAATCTGTCCCATTTCTCCATCACCATCTGGCCTCTGGCCTGGGATCCCAACGTCCCTGGCATTAACTGGGGAGCTCTTTGCAGGCTGCCTGCGCCCAGCTTTTGCCCTCACGGTAGCAGGGATTAGCGCTTTGCAGCATTACGTGTCCATTTAGGTTTTAGGAGGGGATTTGATAATCAGGCTTTTGCCTTTAATTCTTAAATGTTTTAACCACTGGCTTCCAGAAATAAATTTAAAGGGATGGGGGACCGAACTGAGCGGGGGCGGGGGGAGGGAACCCCTCTAAGGACAGAGGGACAGTCATACCAAAGAAAGCCATCTAGATTCCTGACCGGGACGGGTCAGGGAGAGGCCAAATGTTCCCACTGAGGCTCCAGGTTCCCCCCAGAGAAGGGGATCCGTGTCACTCACATGTGGCATGTTTTGTTTAGTGCATCCCGCAGGAAAGCCGTGGCTTCATTCTCGGAAGATACCTCTGTCTGTGCAAGCCGGGCTTCTACGGCACAAGCAGGGCCTCCGGCACTGGCCAGTCCGGTAGGTGGTAACCCTGCCTGGCCTACCCCAGCTGGAGCATCTCCTCTGGGTGGCTGGGCTTGGCTTTTTCCTTGGGCTGCATCTGCAGTACAAAGCCAAAGCTTGGCTCTCCTAGTGACCCATCTTACCTGGCCTCCTTCCCCATAGCATGCGAGCACCTCCCCAACAACCCTCCCGTTTCACAGAGGGGGAGCTGAAGCTAAGTGATTTGCCCACGGTTGTGCAGAACATCGGTGGCTAAGCAGGGAGCTGAAGCCAGGTCTCCCATATCCAAGGCTGGTGCTTTAAACATTGCACCCTCCTTCCTCTCTAGCTTCCCAGCTCTCCGACTCCACAGGCCCCCCCCCCCGCCATCTCCGAGCGTTATAAGCACCCAGCATTTCCAAAAGGCTCCCCTTCCCAGATGCTGCAGTTCCATCCATGGAAACGCATCCATGGGTTTGGACCCTTGGGGCTGATCTGTGCCCTGCTTTGCCTTAACCTTGCCCTGATCTGCCACCCAGGACAGGAAAATACCCTTCATCAGTGGAAAGGGATGGGTGGGACTATAAATCACAGGGCCAAGTTAAAATTGGCTCAACCAAGAAGGGTTAATGTCACACCTTGAGTTAACCAGGCCTTAGAGATGCCATAGCCAGACAGAAGAGGGTCCCAATGATTGCTCTGCACCTTGGACTATCATTTATACCCGCGCAAACAGGGTGCTACCAAGTCTGAAAGGCAGCTTTTCACACCTATGCCGCGCTGGTATAGATGGGGCGGGGCAGCAGAGAATCAGGCCAAGAGGCAGTGCTAGCCCATTGGGTGCCCAAACAGGAATGTTTTCGCTCCCCCAACGCATAATAAAAAGCAAATGGGGGCCCACCTTGAGCTGCTTGGGGCCATAAGCAATTGCTTAGTCTGCTTACGCCTAGTGCAGGCTCTGATCAGGCCCAGGACAGATCCATGAGTCTGTTTTGCGGGAGGAGAGAAAGCAAAGGCTGTGCAGAGATGCAGCAACATTTTAATCTTCCCGCACGCCTCCTTTTCACCCCTGCAGGCCCAGAGGAAAGCTTGTCCCAGTTTGCAGGGCAGTACGGAGCCGTGGATTCTGGGACCTTGCTCGAGTGCCGGCCCTGCAAGGAAGGATGCGTGACGTGCGTGGACAACACCCCGTGTTTGATCCAGGAGGATTGGTCCCTGCGGGCTGCTGTCCTCTCTTTCCAGGCCTTCTGCATGCTGACTGTCTTTCTCAGTATGCTGGTCTCCTACCACTTTCGAATGAGCAAGGCAAGGCATCCGGCGCTCACGGAGTAATGCCCTTTTACTACGGGGCCCCACTTCTCTACTACAGTGGACTCAAAAAACCCTGGTTCTTGGGCAGTCCTCCTCTCTGCAACACCCCAGTGTCATATAGTGAAGCCTCCAAGACCTGGTGCAAGTTCTGTTCAGTATCCTTGGAGAGAGAGGAAAGCAGGATGCTAATCCTGGCTCAGAGCCCATGTCACACAGGGAAACGTTTTCAGTGGTCTCCAGTTTTAGGTGCCTGTTTTCTAGACACCCAACTTGAGCCACCTCGGCACCGAGCCCCTGCAGCTACTGCTGACCTTGGCTGGAGCTGGGGGTCAGGAGTGCCCTGCCCCACCCCTCTGTAAAACAGGTCTTAAATGTCTCCAGCTGGGCACCCATAAAAGGGAGGTAGCCAAAATCAGAGGCCACTTCAGAAAACGTTGCTTCAACCTCTGTGAACTGGGGTGACGCTATTGACTCACCTGCCTCGGTGCGGCATGGGCGGGTCAGCTGGCTGTGTGCAATGGGCAGGGGACCAGCACAACCCCTATACACACCTTAAGTCCCAAGAAAGCCCTGCTTAAGCCTTGTACAGGTGCCCTACCCAGGGGTTGATTTCCTGCCCAGCTCTCCGGAGCTGAGGAGTGCTAAGCACAGGACTAAAAACCAGGTGACCTCAGTTCTCTGCCCAGTGCTGCCCCAAAACCTGGACAGGTTGCCTCAGCTCTGTGCCTCAGTTTCCCCATATGGAAAATGGGGTGATATTTAACTGCTTCAGTCATGGGGGAAAAAGTGAAGGGTGGGCCATCCTAATTAATGTTTGTGAAGTGCTTTAAGGGCCTCATCCAGAAGGCACTAGATGTGGCAAAACATTATTATTAGCAGCTTTGGTTTCCCCCCTGCCCCATCCATTTTCATTTAAAATAAAAATCTTCACCTGGAAAGAGCAACATTTCCACATGCTCCTGTTCATTTCCATTGACAAGTGTGCCTCCTGCTAGTGCACAGTCTCACCTGGCACACTGGATTAACTCCACTTTCAAGCCACCTCCTTTTCCAATGGGATTATTTCAAGAGCCCAAGTCCAGGATATATATATGAGTTTTATTAGAGAGGGGTGCCCAGGCCCATGGAGCTTGATTCTGGGGGGCTGCAGTAAGGATGTGGGGCATTCCCCCCACCACCAAGTAGGGGCACATTCAGGAATACCTTCTCCGCATTCAGCTCCCCTGCGCATTCTCTACATTGGCATCATATGTTTGCTTGGTCTGTTCCCCCACCACATGGATTCTCTACCACGTGTATATGTCTCTCTCTCCTTCTTTCCCTAGAGGATTCGGGCATCAGGAGTTATCCTGCTGGAGACCATCCTCTTTGGATCTCTGCTTCTCTACTTCCCTGTAAGTATCTGGCTTGCATTGGGAAGTCAGCACTCCGTTCCTTGCCCCAAGAGCACCCTGACTCCGGAAGGAGGCTGGGCCGGATAGAAGTAGGTTCAGTGCTTTCCCTCTTCTCAGACCTTCCTGTCTGGTGATCTCCTTGTGCCACGGTACCTTCGATCCTAGCCAGGACAGAGAAAGAGAGAGACACCCCAGGGGGCCAAATCCAGCCAATAGAGTTACACTGCGGATGGATTCACCCCAGGAATCCCAATGAAGGCACACATTGGGCAGTTTAGCCATCCCACTCCTCATGCCAGCGCAGCTACATGGCTATTTTTAGTGCATTGGCTTGATCAGAGCTAGCACAGATCCATCTACCCCGGCTGGAAATGATACCACCAGCTCCAGGGCAGATGTACCCTGAGGCTACCTGCCATGCCCTCCCACAGATCCATCATCCAGCAGAGCATTCAGAGGCTAGAACAATGCCTTGCACGTATCTGAGCGTCCCTAGTATCTAGTAAGAGCCGTCAGGTAGCAGAGTGATGAGCATGGAACCGTGTAAATTTCTAGGCAGAGAGGAATCCTCAACTGCACAAGAGCATAGACGTGTATCGCCCCTCCTCCCCGGGGATTGGTTCTGCTCCTCCTGTCCCAGGGGACCCTAGTTCTCTGGGGTGGGGCAGTTGCCAATTGATAGACAACATCACATGGTTCCCTAATAGGGTCCACAGTAGCTAGGAAAGACTATGTGAGGGTTTGGGTCCAGTGGCACATTTCACTGGGGCTATTTCACACCCAGAATTCGCTGAGCCGGAGGGTATGTCTACACTTCAAATGCTACAGCAGCAAGCTTCAGTGTAGACACAATCTACACTGATGGGAGAAGCCACCTCCCTGAAAGGCAGTAGCTAGGTCGAAGGAATTCCAGCCCTGTGTGTTCCTGATGTTCTTCTCCCAGGAGAGCTGGGTGTGATCCAGCCAAACTGCCTTTCTCCCCACCTACGTGGGCGCAGCTCAAAGCTAATCACAGGGTACCCCAGCTCCTGGGATAGGTCACAGTGCCCCTGCCTGGGGGTGGGGGGACGAGAGGAGCCCCAGCACTTCCAGAACCCCCAGGATCAACCTCCTCCCTTCATGGCAGGAGGGACAGGAAGCAGCCTAGGGTGCACAAAAGGCAGATGGAGAGTGCAGCTCACTCTCCATTTGCTCTCCTGGAAGGACTCCCTCCAGGATCCTGGGTTCCTCCTCCAGGCCAGGAGCAGCGAGATATCTGCCATCAAACAGGGCGTGAGGGCAACTGAGCTGATGGCTAATTTTGCTGTCCCGGACACCAGCTCCTGTGGAATCATCCTTCTCAAGAACTCAAATCCCTTTTTTGACCACTGGAATTAAATTAAATGATCTAAATCCTCTCTCTGTCCTGCAAGATTTACAGCTTCTGCCTTCAAGAAAGCACCAGGGAAGGGGAACGAGTCTTTTCCAAAGTAACTGATCTTCAGGTTTTTCAGCAAATTTCTCTCACATACATTCCCTCGCTCCCACAAAAGGGGGCAGAGGGGAGTTAGCTGAATTTGCAAATTTGTCACCCACAATCTATTTGAATTTTTGGTGCTTATGGACTGCACATCACTGTAGTGTCCAGCTGCTGCCCATCATACTATGTCTTGCTAGCCAGTTTACGTTCCACTAGAGAAACAACATTTGTCCTAGTGCCCTGAGCAGAGGACTGGGAGCCAGGCACCCTGTGTTTTCAATTTGACTCCTGCTGTGAATCATTTTGTGGCCTAGGGGAGATCACTTGATCTTCTTGGGCCTCAGTTTCCCTGTCTGCAGATGCCACATACAGACATCAACTACATACAGACACACAGGGAATGCAACTAGAAGGCACAAAAAGAGGGGCCTCTTCCACTGAAGCAAAAGGAGTACTTGTTGCAGTAGTCGGAGGTGTAATACCATGGGAGGTCTGCAACCTGTAGGAGGCAACATCAGTGCGCGCGTGCACCCGGGCACAAGAAGGAGACACAAGGGACACGGGAATTGCCATACGAAAATTCGGGGTCACCCAATGAAATTAACAGGCAGCAGGTTTAAAACAAACAAAAGGAAGTATTTCTTCACACAACACACAGTCAACCTGCAGAATGCTTTGCCAGAGGAGGTTGTGAAGGCCAAGACTATAACAGGGTTCAAAAAAGAACTAGATAAGTTCATGGAGGACAGGTCCATCAATGGCTATTAGGCAGGATGGGCAGGGATGGTGTCCCTAGCTTCTGTCTGCCAGAAGCTGGGATTGGGTGACAGAGGATGGATCACTTCATGATCTCCTGTTCTGTTCATTCCCTCTCGGGCACCTGGCACTAGCGCTGTCAGAAGACAGGATACTGGGCTAGATGGACCTTTGGTCTGACCTAACATGACCGTTCTTATGTCACAACAGTCTCCACAAGTGGCCAGGACCAGCTGCTTCAAAGGCAGGTGCAAGAAACCCTGCACTTATGGAATCGTCTACCCCTAGGGGAGGTTTCCACCTGAGGGGGTAGGAATTGCCAGAGGGGGGCTCATGCTCAGAAGCCAGAGGGTTTATGCCTCTTTTAAACTATTGCTGACTTTGGTTAGTATTTGCTAGCTGTAGAATTCCCATTATCCGCATAAACATCCAGTCCCTTCTGTGAATCACGCTAGGGTTCTGACGCACAACACTGCACAGCAGACGTCGGGCCTAATTCACATTTACACTAAGGCTCTGTCTAGACGAAGATAAAAGATGTTTTGTTAGAACTTGGTGGCTAACCTAATCCAACAACACAACTTTTGTCTGAGTCTAGATGAGCCCAAATCTCTTTTTCCACTGCACTGGCAGCATCCCGGAGCCTCAATGTGGCTATTAACATCACTGGCATCCATTATAATGCCCCAAAATGCTGCCAGAGCAGCCTCAAAGGTCCACAAGTGCAAACGAGAACTGGGACCCAAATCTCAGATGCAGGTTGAGCTGGGGAAGTCGGAGCAGCAAGTAAGGCCCTCCCAGCTTCCCCAAACAGAGATCTGAGCTGCCCCGGAGTCACCCCCTCTCGCCTTTCTGTCCAGGTGTTTATCCTGTACTTCAAGCCGAGCATTTTCCGCTGCATCATCCTGCGCTGGGTGCGCATGCTTGGATTTGCCATCGTCTATGGGACCATCACCCTCAAGCTCTACAGGTAACGCAGCCAGGGCAATGACCCATCAGACAGCACCTCCTTCTACAAGCCCTCCCACCAGCAGCTGTTTCACAGAGTCCAAAGCCAAACGGGGACCATTGTGAACAACCAGTCTCATCTCCCATCTGACACAGGCCCCAGGACTGCCCCAGAAATAATTCCTAGAGCAGAGCTTTACGAAAAAAATCCAGTCTTGATTTTAAAATGGCCAGGGATGGAGAATCCACTCTGATCATAGAATATCAGGGTTGGAAGGGACCTCAGGAGGTCATCTTGTCCAAGCCCCTGCTCAAAGCAGGACCAATCCCCAATTTTTGCTCCAGATCCCTAAATGACCCCCTCAAAGAATGAACTCACAACCCTGGGTTTAGCAGGCCAATGCTCAAACCACTGAGGTATCCCTCCCCCCGATCCTTGGTAAATTGTTCCAGTGAGGAGTAGAACTGGAAATAATTTCCCTAACACATGTACTAAGTTTTACCACAGCTCAGCTGCCACACAAGTCCAAAAGCCACTTGGCGTCGATTACATCCAAATCACAAATACAAGCATATACGCACTTACACTCGATAGCCTACCAACAATGAGCATTGGTCAGAAACTCACGACTGGCTCAGGCTCGGGAGATCCTGGCCTCCCTGCAGTCATGCTATAGTGGAAGGTAACAGCTGTGACAAAGAAACCCCTAAAACCCTTGCCTTGTCTACACTATAATAAACAAGAGATGTCATTGTCAGATGCTGGACCTTAGCTAAAGCCAAATGAGGCAGATAAGAGCTGAACCCTGTCCACAGGCCCGGTTAAGACAAGATTAAGGGCTGGGACCCCCTTTTTAAGCTTTTCTTCTTGTCTTTTTGCCATATTTCTTCCTAAGCAGTTCTTTATAATAAATTAAACAAACCTATATCACCAATTATTTACTGCCCCTGGTACCCAATTAACCGTATTTTTCTTTTTCTTGCCTCAACCCAAACTTTAAATAAGCTCCTGCTGGTATGGGAAGATTCACACAGATCCAACACAAACAACCCAACTTTCTCAGGATCTCCTTCTTTTGGGTCACGTGCTTTGGGCTTATCACACATGCTAACATCCAAACTCAATTAAAAACTATAATTCACCCAGGCCAATGTCGGTCTATAGGCATACGGGCAGAACTTGCTCCATACAAGCGGGGGTCATTTTGTTTATTATGATTAATTATTTGTATTATCGTAGCACCCAAGAGCCGCCTGGCCCCCAACAGGTGCTGTACAAACACAGGACAAAGAGACAGTACTCCCACCCAAGGGGTTTACAATCTCGCTGTTGAACTCTCGGCCTCGTGCTAGTTTGCAGTTACCTGCATGGCTTTGGACCTGATATAATTAATATTTTAATACCCTTCTATCAGGTGGGCTTTTCCTTTAGCGGTGCAACAGTGCAGACAAGATGCAATGAGACTCCAAAGCGCTCAGGTTAAAACCCACCCGGCACAAAGGGACCCCATGATGTCCTAAGTCTGCCATCAGCTGGCCATCGAAGGAAAGACCCACGGGGATGCTAGAGTCACCTCCTCCCTCTCTGTTACGCAGGGTCCTGAAGGTGTTCCTCTCCCGCTCAGCCCAGCGAATGCCCTACATGACCAGCGGGCGGGTGCTGAAGATGCTGGGGCTGATCCTGCTCTTGGTGCTCTGGTTCCTGGCCGCCTGGACGGTGGGGATGTTGGAGAACATCGATAAGAACATCCCGCTGGTGATCCGCTCCCAGACTGCCAAGGGGCTTCAGTTCTACATCTGCGACCATGACCGGTGGGACTACATGATGGTTGTGGGTGAGACCCTGCGTCCGAAGCTTTGGACATCACAAGAGAGGGAGGGGAGGGGGCCTTCAGTTTGCCCAGAGATGTCATTGTACCAGAGTCTACAAAGGTCTAAGGACACAGAGCTCCCAAAGGGGGCAGGATGCTTAAAGAGACTCAGTGGGCTTGTCTGTAGGACCCAGGCTTGTGGACTTGATGTTTCCAATCCCACGCTTGAGAGTCCACCTTGCAGTGTAAACCTGGGTTTACAATTGATGGACCTGGGTCTCACAGCCTGCTAACACGTTCTTCTGACTCGAGTCTGTGGCTTGAACTGTGTCCACATTGCAGAACCACAGGGCTTGGACCTAAGTCTCAGCAGGGCTTGGGCTCTGAGCCATCCACCTAGCAGGGTCCTAGGACTTGGGTCCTGAGTGCTTGCTGACCTGGGTCAGACTGATTTGTATGTGGACAGAAGTGGAGGTTTGGGCTCAAACCTGAGTCAGAACCCAAGCTTAGTGTACAGTGTAGACATACGCACTGTGACCCGTTCTGGCACAGAGCAATTCTCAGCGAGGAGACAGGAAAGCCACAAGCAGGTTCAATGTAACCACACGGGGCCGGGTTTTTATACTGAAGCTTACCCTGCTCCCCAAGTGGCCTCATTGACATCAGCGGGATTATTCCTGCTTTAAGGTACCACCTGAGAGGAGCGAGAGTGGCAGAGCCTGGCTCGTGGCAAGGAGGGGCAGAATGGCTCCTGGAAATGCGCCTGGCTAATAACGAAAGGCCTCGCTTTAGCACTGAGACGGCCTCATGGGAGAACCCTCTGCTGTTGGTCCTCCACTCCACCCGCTGCGCTGTGGAAGTGCTGCAGCAGGCCTCCTTTCAGGCTCCCGCACCTACCTGGGCAACCTGGGGATGTCCCACAGCGGCCACTGATGGGGAGACACGTGCTCAAAGGCACAATGTCTGGGATCTGCGGCAGAAGCAAAGTCGGGGATGCTATTGGACTTATAGCACAATCCACACACATAGGCTTCCCCTCCCGTTCTCTCTTGCGGGTATATGTCCACAGATGCAGAGAGAGGCAAATAAAACAAAATAGAGGGGATATCCAGTCAGGTCTCTGGGGCTACCCCTCTTTCCCATCCTGGTCCTGACGACTCTAATAATGTGCCATGGTTCTGGGGATCACAACACTGCCTTCAAAACCACAGTGATCCTACCCCGTAATCAATCTGGGCTTGCGGCATACAGGCCATTCTGGCTTTAGGCAGAGAGAAGTGCTTGGAGGATGGGCATGGAAGAAGGCTGCCCTCCTAACAGAGAGTTCATGCCAGCTAGCTCGCCTTAACTAGACCATCAACCGGCTGGCACCTGAGCTCCATGGACCACAGTGTCTCGATATAAAAAATGAATGTCCTAGAGAAACGGGCCCTGGCCTTTATTGCTCATCTCTCTTTTTCTCCTGCCAGCTGAGATGCTCTTCTTATTCTGGGGCAGCTTCTTGTGCTATGCCACCCGGACGGTGCCCTCTGCCTTCCATGAACCTCGCTACATGGGCATCGCCCTGCACAATGAGATGATCATCTCTGCAGCCTTCCACGTTGTCAGGTGGGGATGGGGAATCACCCAGCCAGAGGTTCCCTTTGGCTGCAGGACCTGGTGCTCTCTCTACCCTGGGTGCCCCACAGCTCAGTCCAATTCAGACAGAAAAGGAGCTGGAGACTCACATGTCAGCATCAAACACAATCCTGCCCCTCTCTCCTGCCAGGGCTGGGCCTAGATTTTGCACACCCGCTGAGTCTTGTGCTGTAGATTTCAGAGTAGCAGCCGTGTTAGTCTGTATTCGCAAAAAGAAAAGGAGTATTAGTGGCACCTTAGAGACTAACAAATTTATTTGAGTATAAGCTTTCGTGAGCTACAGCTCATTTCATCGGATGCATTCTCCTCACTGTATTTTCCACTGAATGCATCCGATGAAGTGAGCTGTAGCTCACGAAAGCTTACGCTCAAATAAATTTGTTAGTCTCTAAGGTGCCACAAATACTCCTTTTCTTTGTGCTGTAGATGTCAGTCACGGGGGCAGGTCAAGTGCAAGTGGCAACTTGAGCTCATTCAAAACCAGGTCACCTCAACAGGCAGCTCTTTCCTCCTCCCTTTTCTGATCTCCCAGCACGAGCAAGATCCCCAGCGCCCGAACCAGCACTGCAGAGTGAGATCCCCAATGGCGTACAACAGGACCGTGACACTCCCTGCACTGTCCCACCAACCCAGGGTGCTAAACGCTCCACAATGGGGCCTAGTGCTTAGAGCAGAGGATGGGGTTCAGGATGTCTGGGTTCCGCTCCCAGCAGGAGGGAGAGTCATTCAGAGGCTAGAGGAGGAGAGTGGAAGTCCAAGAAATCCTGGGTTCTAGTCACTGACTCTCTGTCTCACATAAGGCGTGTCACTTTAACCACTCGGAGCCTCAGTTTCCCACCCCCAGCAGCGCATTGTGGAGAATAATACTTACCACCTTGGTAAAGCTAGAAAGGTCCACTCCTGAGAGTGTTAGTACTGAAGGAGACCGGCAGCGTTGCCTAAAGGGTAGCGCCCCGGACTGTTGCCTAAACGGTAGCACCCCGGTCCGTTGCCTAAAGGATAGCGCCCTGGAAACCTGGCTTCTATTCCTGGCTCTGCAACTGGTTTGTTGGGTGATGTTCAGCAAGTCACAGCCTTTCTCCATGCCTCAGTTTCCCCATCTGTAAAATGGGGATAACGGGACCAACCTTTGTAAAGCGCTTTGAGACCTACAGATGAACGGCGCTAGATAAGAGCGAGGGGTTATTCTAACAGGTAAATGCAGAGTGTACATATGCACCAACTAGCAGGACAGCAAGCAACTGCTGGGGAGGGGTTCTTGTTTTGGGGACATCACCTGAATATTTTGGGACAGCACCCCCGCCTTGCCCAGTGAAGCGGTGGGATAATTTAATTAGACAGGCCAAATGCTGGGGACTTTTTTTGTTTTTAATCAGGCTTTTCTCAGGCCAAACTCCCATTGGGATGGATTTCCCACCCCCCAGCTGTGTTACATCCATGTAAAGCCACTGGCGTCAGTGGAGCTACTGCTGACTTACACCAGGGGCCAGGAGAGGTGAATCAGGCTCCTGAATAAAGGCATTGTCACTGGCTGCACAAGGAAGGGGCAGAGCAAAAGGGATCTGGCCCAAAGCTTTTATGCGGTGCCTCTCTTGGTCCGGATCCAAAGTCCAATAGAGTGCATGGGAAACTTCCCAGCTGCCGTCACTGGGCCTTTAGCCCCCAGCCCCTTTTGCAAATGTGCGGGTAAGATTTTATTCCCCAAGGCCATGGGGAAGAAAGACCAAGTCCAGCCCTCTGTAAATTACCTCTCCCCTCACCCTCGTCTAGGTTCGTGATGGTTCCCTCGCTGCATCCCGACTGGACGCTGCTGCTGTTCTTTATTCACACGCATGTCACCATCACCATGACACTGGCACTGCTCTTCATCCCAAAGGTAACCTGCCTCCGGCCTCTTCCCCCAGCATTGCTCTCCCGGAGGCTGAAAACACAATCCTGATTTCCCTTCCCAGTTACCTTTGGGGTAGATTTCCCTTTTTAAAGCCTTTACAAGTATCCAGAGCCATCCCTAACAAGCTAAACAGCCTGCCTGCGCTCCTCATGAACTGACTGGCCCTCAAGGGATAACCACTTGCAGATACTGCAGCATTGGAAATAGAGGGGCAGATTTGTCCTTGGATGGACTGAGACAACAGGGGGGCAATTGTACCTCCCTGATTCAGAAAGCATAGGAGATGGTGCAGCAAAGACTGCCCCATGGGGCTTTGCAGGGTGACAGGTCAGTCCCTGTTACTCCCCTTCCCTCCTCCAGCCTGCCCAGCAGTGCCCCCTATGCCCAGGGCTGGGGTGCAGAGCTGGCAGAGGGGTAGATAGTATCTTGAGGGCTTGCATGTATTGCAGTGGTGAGCAATGTATTCTGGGTTATCCCACTGCACAGAGAGCTGGGAGGAAGGGGGCCAGCCAAACCAGTCACTAAGGTACCATTCAAGGGTGCTGCCAAAAAACAGGGTACCAAGGCCTCCAGCAGGGGTGACGCACCATTAGCTGCCCTGGCTAGTATCTGAGTGACTGAGGGGTTTAGCGCCAACCATGCCGGTTAACTGGTGCAAAGCTGCAGTGAAGAAAGGGTCTATGTTCTACTGCAGGCTCGGCCCAGGCGGGTGACAGGAGGCATCTGTCTTCACTGCAGAGGTCACTACAGTTATCTACACCCAGGTTGCTTCTCTCAAGTTGAGCGAGGCCACATGACAGCACCCCAGCGGCTGTGTCCACACCGGCCTTGCGCATGCTCCCGCGGGGGGCGTATCTTGGGTGTCTTTGGGAGTCAGCAGGCTGAGCCACTCTACAAATTCTTTCCTGCTCAATTGCAGGGCAACTTTTCTGTCCTTTCTGGGGCACACAGGGGGAATGGCGGGAAGGCATTGGAGGAGCAGCAGCAGTCAAAATGGAGCTAGCCCGCGACCACATTACAGAGAGGCCGTGTTAGCAGCTGAATTTCGCTCACTCGATCGGTAGCCTATTCCCTCTCTAAGGCCGAGTAACTGATGTCAATAGCCCCACTGCGCTCAGAAGAGTTCGCGTGTGTGGCTGGGACTTGAGCGAGGGGTGACGCTCCAGGTATAACTCTGCAGCGAAGACATGCCCTAGGCCATTAAGGAGAAAAAGGTGAGATGGCATCGGGTTTTGCAAAGGCGTCCAAGAGGAGATAGGTGCATTTGCGGGCCAAACTTCCTAGGCTGCCCTGACAACCCCAGCCTGCAAGCAGCAAGGGCTTCAACCCCTGCCACTGCTTTCTTCCCCCAGTTCTTGCATGCCAAATCGCCCCTGCGGGAGGAGATCGCGGCGGAGGTCTACGAGGACGAGCTGGACATGCGGCGCTCAGGCTCCTACCTGAACAACAGCATCACGTCGGCATGGAGCGAGCACAGTCTTGACCCCGATGACATTCGGGTGGGTGGCACACTCAGGACCTTCTTTTGACGCTAGCTATACAGGACTGTGCAGAGTAAGAGTTGCCTTTTGCAGTCTTTCTCCTGAAGCAAACAAAAAAGGGGTGGCGAGGGTTATGCCTGCCCTGGGGCTTTCGTGGATCTCCCTTCCTTCCTCGAGTGAGGGGTGACATCCCTCCGCGATCATGGGTCAGGGGGTGGAAGAAGGGGCTGCTTCACCCATCCTCCAGCAGCAATGGAGGATGTGGGACCGTCAGTAGCAAAGTAGTTAATAAGGCTGACCTCTACAGTGTAATTGTTAGTCTCCAGAGTCAACACTCAATTGAAATGGGGGGTGGGGGTGTGCCAAGTTCACAGCTTTCTCCGGGCCTGATCTGTCAGCCCTACTCACAGGAGTCACCCCACAGGCCTGTTGGTTCTGTCTGCCTTGGTGAAGACCCAGGCACACACCGCTGCAGCGGGTCACAAGTGGAAGGTTTTTCCTTTGTACCTTTAAGGGCTAGCAATGAGGAGTCTGGTTTCCCAGAGCACCTGCAGTGCCACTTGGCTTCAGCAGCCGCTGTGGGTGCCCAGCACCTTGGGCTCTTTATTATTAATCAAGGGTTTAAAAATCCTGGATGAACAGATGGAGCTGGTACAATGGATGGCCGTATCCCAGCTCAATCCAAACCCCCTCACCACCGCCCTCCCTTACTTTCCAGACAAATCTCCTGTAGGAAATCTATTTTTACACCCCTGATCAAAAGGAAAATGAACCCAGAGGCTGACGTACATTTCAGAGGTTCATAGGCGCAAAAGGCCATGAGAAGCCTTCCGGTGGGATTTGGGCACCTCCTTCTGAAAGTCCCACCCCTGAAAAAACACCGCTCAAAAGGACCGGATGATCCAGTTTAATCAAGATTCGCTCTGCGATGTCGCGATCAGCCCAACGACTGGAAATTGGGACTTAGAAACTCACCCTGGTGAGAGGGGAGGGGAAATTGAGTCAACATGACTCATCCCTGATTGGATCAGATTTCTTATCTCACGTTGGGAGACTGTATAGCTCTCCAGGGCATGTGCTCCTCCATGTCAGCCCATCCCGGGAGCAACCGGTCTTGCGATTAATTCCTGGGCTTGCAGAGAATAGCTAGAGCTGGGCGGCAAATGGATTTGTTTTCTGTGGAAAATTTGTTTTCTGTAGATGAAAATAAATTTGAAGATGTTGGCTGAAAAACAAAAGAGTTTGATTCTGAACTTCCCCCCTGGTTTCTCGTGCACCTGTTTTCCAACATAGGCCTGGCCAGCTGGTTGGCTACCATTTCCCAAGCTAACAGACCTGGTCCTTTCACTCAAGGAGCAGAGGCCTATGGTTTTAGCTCCAAAGCCGAGCCAACCAAGTGGTGGTGTTAAACTTTGATTGAATAAGAGGTTTTTATGTATTTATCTGTGCTCCTTTCTTTTTATCCTCTCTCCTCTGCCTTCCCAAACTCCACTCAACGTGTAGGATGAATTAAAAAAGCTTTACACACAGCTGGAGGTCCACAAAACCAAGAAGATGACCGCCAACAACCCTCATCTTCAGAAAAAGAGGAGCTCCAAGAAGGGCCTGGGCCGCTCCATTATGAGGCGCATCACTGAGATACCAGAGTCCATGTCTCGGCAGTGCAGCAGAGAGGACAAGGAGAGCTCCGGCACGGGTGGCGGTGGGAGTCACTCTGGCTCCTACAAAAGAAGGCTTCTGGACTCCAGCAGCTCCAGCGTGAAGGTGAAAGATGACTCCTCCAAACACAAAGCCTTCTCTCTGAGGAAGTCCCACAGCACCTATGACCACGTGCAGGACACCAAGAAGGGCTCCTCGCCCCCCAGGCACGACAGCGTCTGCAAGGAACCCCCTCTCCTAGACACCTTGATGAGGAAAAAGCTGGCCAAGAAAGCCTCCGAGAGAACCAACGGCGATTCCCTGGACTCGGCCCCCCTCGTCTACAAGTCTGCCAGTGCTCACAACCTGTTGGCGGACAAGAAACCCCTTCACCCCAAACCCTCCCCCTTGCAGAAATCCCTCAGCGTCCTCATGAGTGCCAGAGAGAAGGCCCTGCTGTTGACCAGCCGGGCGTATTTGGAAGACAGCTGTGAACAAGCTAGAGAAAAGGAGGGGAAGGGGAAGGAGGGAGCTTCCACTCCTGAAACGCAATCCTCAGGGTGGGCGGATGCCGGGGAGGCCACTGAGCAGGCTCCGGAGGAAGGGAAGCAGCTGCAGAGCAACGACGTAGCCCAAGGGACCGTGAGCTCCTTCCTGCAAGACAGCTTTGACAGGGCCACCGTTTGCCCCTGGGAGGAGGAAGTGACCCCGCCAGACAGCAAGGTGCAGAAACACGTCACGTATGCCCCGATAAAAAGCATCAGTGTTGACAGCTCTCACCTGTCGGGGAGGGCGCCCCCTGCCAGCAAGAGAACCCTGCCACAACCACCTATCAGGTACCAAAGCTTGGCTCACAGCCTCGAAAGGAGCGAGATTGCCCCCTGGGACTCTCAGGAGCCCACGTGGCCTGCCACAGACGCTCCCAGTCAGGGCTCCAAAGATACAGGTGCGCTGATCGACAGCTGTCCATGGGAGGTGGAGGAGCTTGCTGGAAAGATAGAGAAGGCAGAGCGGGGAGAAGATAATGTGCAACCTCCGTCCACGCCTGGGAACAGCAGGCTACTGTCTGGATCTTCCTTTGCTGTGGAAATATGCCCGTGGGAACTAGAGGAGGAAGAGGAAGTTTTCAATCAGAGTCAGCAGGACCAGCCGAGCAAACCAGGAGGTGCTGAGAAACCAAACCGCTCTCTGGCAAAAGCCCAAAGCCTTAAAATCTCCCCCCAGAAAAGCTCCCTCAAGAGCTTAGGGTTAGCCATTAGAGCGTTTAACCGGGCAAGGGAGAAGGGCAGCGTTAAAGGAAGGAAGGAGGACGAGGGGAGCCAGAGGGAGAAAGAGAAAGAAAAAGAGGCTGGCAGTGGACGCGATAAGCCCAAACTAGCGGAAACCTCAACACTATCCATCGGCGGGACGGCAAGGCAAGAGGCCGCAGCCAGAGGTCCCGAGGAAAGCAGGCAGAAGATGAGTAAACAAGCCACCATCTGCCCCTGGGAAGAGGTGAATACAACCCCACCCCAGCAAAACAAAGGCGCCAGCAAAATGTTTGAAATATGCCCATGGGAGGTGAGTGTGGAAGAAGCAGATGGTGCCCAAGAGGGGTCAGCGCCAGCCAAAGCAAGCAGCAGAACAGAAAGGAGGAGTTCAAAAGACACAGGAGGCACCTTACGTAGGAAGCTGGAGAGGGTGAGGAGCCAGTGGGAATCCGTGTGTCCCTGGGAGACCATAGATTCTGATGGAGCCCTGCAACAATGGAGCATGGATGAGGCTAAAACATCCCATCACTCCAAGATGGACGGCAAGAATCCCGAGGCATGCCCTTGGGAAACTGCAGAGGTTATAACCAGCGTCAAAAATGAAATATGCCCTGTGGACACAACTGAAGCTCCACTAGTGAAACAGGGTAAAGACAGAGCTCCCAAAGGGGACAAGAGCATCACGCTGAAAGCAGCGGCAGGTCCAGGCAAAACACTGGAGAAGGGAAGCAGCCAGCGAGAGGACATCTGCCCCTGGGAGAGCTTGGACATGGAGGAACTGTCAGCAAAAACTGACACAAAACACACTGATCTGCCTAAAGGAACTTCAAAGAAATCTGACAGCGTTGAGAGCAGAAAGGCAGAGGTTTGCCCGTGGGAAACAGTGGAGGTCGAAACCAGTGTTAATGCTGAAACCTACCCCTGGGAGGTGACTGATGCGCCATCAGAGAAAGGAACTTTATTAAGAAAAGTTGGTGTGACTTCCAAAGAGGATCAGAGCATGAGGTCAAAAGCAACAGGTGCATCTAAAACACTGGAGAAGGGGAGCAGCCAGAGGGAAACCATCTGCCCCTGGGAGACCGTGGATGTGAAGGACCCATCAATAAAACCAGCTTCCAAAAGTTTTGATCTATCTAAAGTTTCCTCCAAGAAATCTGACAATGCTGATAACAAAAAGGCAGAGGTTTGTCCATGGGAAAGTGCAGAGGTTGAAACCAGCATTCAAATGGAAATCTGCCCCTGGGAAGCAGCTGAATCTTCATCGGATAAAGGGAAAATAAAACAGGATAGGAATGAAGCTTACACAGTCAGTTCAAGGGAGACCGGAGATATGCCATCTAAGAAGTTAGAGACAGGGGGCAGCCAGCAAGAATCTGTCTGCCCCTGGGAGAGTATGGATATGGAGGAACTCTCAATCAAGCCTGCTACAAAAAGCCTAGATCTGTATAAAGCTGCTTCAAAGAAATCGCACAGTGTTGAAAGCAAGAAGGCAGAGGTTTGTCCCTGGGAAAATGCAGATGTTGAAGCCAGTGTTAAAACTGAAATCTGCCCCTGGGAGGTGGCTGAGACTCCACCAGAGAAAGAAACACAGGAGAAAGTTAGTCTCTCCAAAAGCGACCAGAGCATCACCTCGAAAGCAGCAGCAAGTCCATCTAAAATGCTGGAGAAGGGAATCAGCCAGCGAGAGTCCATCTGCCCCTGGGAGACCATGAGTGTGGAGGAATCCTCTGTAAAAATGGACAGTAAAAACTTTGAATCGTTCAAAGGCCCTTCAAAAAAATCTGGCAGTGTGGAGAGCAAAAAAGCAGATTTTTGCCCTTGGGAAAGCAAGGAGGTTGAAGCCAGCATTAAAGCTGAAATATGCCCTGGGGAAGTGTCTGAAGCTCCATCAGATAAAGGGAAATTAAGACAGGACACAAGTGCGGGGGAGGAGACAGGTTCAAGAGGAACTGGAGACATCCCATCTAAAATGCTGGAGAAGGGAAGCAGCCAGCGACAGTCCATCTGCCCCTGGGAGGACTCCTCTATAACAACTGACCCGGGCAAAATTTCATCGAGGAAATCTGACAGCGTTGAAAGCAAAAAGTCCGATATTTGCCCTTGGGAAGGATTAGATCCAAAAACAGTTGAGAAAGAAAGTTCGAAGGCAGAAATATGTCCGTGGGACGTCGAAGGAGCCTTGCCCAGTCGGACTGAAAAGCAGGCCATGGAAACAGCCAGCACAGCTGTTATGGGAACTCCAACAGCCCAGCCAAAAAAATCAAAAAGTAAACCCATGGTCCAGGCCGAACACAAGCTGCTGCATCGCCTCGTGCCTGACCCCAAGCCCCTGAGAGGTTTCAGCAAAGCCCACAGCATGATGGCAGATGTAGAAACCAGCAAAGCTTTAGAGGCGCGTCGGCTGGAGGCGGGAGACGTCAGTCCCAGCCACGCCACCCCAGCCAAAAGCAAAACAGCAGAAAAATGGAGAGAGGAAACCAGGGGTCCCAGCCCAACCAAATCAGATGTCTGCCCATGGGACTGTGAGTAGCTTTTTCCATAAGGGTGGGAAACGGATGCAGATGAGGTAAGAAGGCGACTTCAACCAATGACTGCTTCAATTCTTAGCGCAGCCTACTGCGTGTCCACCAAACCTGGATTAAGGACATGATTGAACCCTACACTGATAGTCGATGGCGTGGGTGACAAAATCCCAGACGCAAATATCCTTGATCCTCTCGGTTAGTGGAAATGAACCACACTTGGACTCTCTATGGGCCACTCGTGTCAGGGGACAGTTGCAATTTTCTGCCTTCACTGAAAACCCAAGTCAACTGTGATACTCTGCAGATTCCATCCTTTGTCTGTCAACACATAGCGAGGTTCCATTGTGTCCTCTTTGTCAAACCAGTGGTATTGGACAGCGTTAAGACCATCCTCAAAGCCAGCCTCACACACTTTCGCCAGCCATATGTCCAACGCCCTCATCTAGAACTGTAACTCGATAAACAAAAAAAGCTGCGAGCTCTGGTGAAATGAGGGATGTGCTTGGCGTCCATCATATGATTCTCCGTTTACATTTACAGCTATCAGAGTAGCAGCCGTGTTAGTCTGTATTCGCAAAAAGAAAAGGAGTACTTGTGGCACCTTAGAGACTAACGAATTTATTACAGCATAAGCTTTCGTGAGCTACAGCTCACTTGATCGGATGCATTTGGTGGAAACCACCAAATGCATCCGATGAAGTGAGCTGTAGCTCACGAAAGCTTATGCTCTAATAAATTTGTTAGTCTCTAAGGTGCCACAAGTACTCCTTTTCTATTTACAGCTATGTCTCAGTTAGCTGATAGTCTGGAAGTGCATGGAACTCCTTGGTGTGCAACCAATGGGCCCATACAGGAGGATAAATCAAACTTAATGAGGGGTCGATAAGCCTTACACCCAAAATGCTGCTCATCCTTAGCCTAACTGAGGAAACTTGCTGCTCCCTTGAGCTACTTACATTGAAGTTTGTATTTTCCCCAAGTCACTGACCCTCTCTCCCAGGCCTAAGCCTGCCAAGGTCACCTCCTGCAAGGTGCTGAGCACCTTCAAATTATTGTTGTTGTTTAACATTTGTATTATGGTGGAGGCCCCAGTCAGGATCAAGACTCCATTGTGCCGAGCGCTGAGTTTGTAATGACAAGGCACTCCTTGCCCCAAAGAGTTACCAATCTTAACAGAGGGGAGCTAGCCCGTGGAGAAAACATAACACACAGGGGAGGACTAGGCAACAGGGAAACAGTTGTGTTTGGCGTAATAAGCAGCACTTTGGGCACACAACTGGAGTCTAAAATTTTAAGACAACAGGTAGTGAGAGACTTCTGCAGTTGACAGGCTCGGACCTTGCATGTCAATGAACAGCCTATTGTGCAGAGCCGAACGAAACAGAATAGTGAGGTGGAACATGGGGACAGGGTCAATGCAAAGATGAGGCTGAGTAAAAAAGGGAAGATGCTTTTCAAGTCATTGCCAACAGCCCAACTGATCACTCGTCGAACGCCGCAGCCACCTTCATTTTGGTGAAGGGTAACTCCAGTAATCTAGTTCTCTAGTCCAGTAATCAAGTAATCTTATCTCAAGTTTGAAG
Source organism: Dermochelys coriacea (assembly GCF_009764565.3). NCBI lineage: Eukaryota > Metazoa > Chordata > Testudines > Dermochelyidae > Dermochelys > Dermochelys coriacea. The sequence continues at coordinate 11,259,210 of NC_050094.1, read as the reverse complement.
CTTGAGATAAACAAACTGCTATTTATGTTCCACGCCAGTCCCGGGTCACTCTCTTGCCTCGATTTCAGATTAAGTTACTTTTAAATTCCCCACAGAGGCCCTGAACCAGTCACACGAATTCCATGTATGTGAAACGAGCCATTTTTGTTTCATTCCAGGGATGCTGGCTCAGTGCCTGAATGTTATTTGTGAGTCAGTGATTCTCTTTTCTCTTGCCACAAATCTCTGGATGTCTTCCTGGGGAATATACTAACCTTCAGGCCCCCACCAGTGCTTCGCTTTTAGAAACCTCGGTATTAATGAGCCCCAGGGATCAGTCACCGCAGTACCTGCGACGCACCTAGCTAAATACACTGCACTGTTACACTGCTGTCATGGGAACTCCAACTTAAGGGTATTTATTGTCTTAACTAAAAATGCCACTAACTTTCCAAAGCACTTTGTCATTACTAGTTACCGTGCATGTCTGTGTGATGACATCCTGTGCAAACACACCTAGAGCTACAATTCCACTTCTTGGCCCAGAAGGCAACCAAGCCTCCCCAGGAAGGGTAATCACTTTCGTTTTCACGGTCAAGAATAGCAAGCCTTCACTTTTAGATGACACAGAGAGGTGTGTTTTCCTGGATGCCTTTATTGTCCTGTCCCCCACCCCACCCCCGCCACCCTGCACCCATTTTTGGGTGGAGTTGGGAGACGTTATGCCTGCTGGAAACCCAGTCCCCAAAAGGCCTAATGCTGCAGCAGCCCGAGAAACGGCCCCTGTGTAGAGGAGGGCATATGCTGGGAGCCTGAGCAGCATAGATCAATGCAGCGGGTCCTAAGGCCCTAGTCAGGAGAGCACAAGTGCTGCTGGTCAAGGACCAAGGTGCGTCAGCAGACGGGCGTTTGGGAAGCCAGCAGTGCCTCCTGCCCACCCCGTGCCTGGCTCTAGACAGTGCCCCGTTCTCCCCATGACCTCTCCCCTCTCCTTAAAACAGGTGGGAATTGTACAGCGGAAGGTGCACGCAACTTCCTCGCCCTGGAACTTTCCACAGCAGGAAACGCGGTCCCTGACATGGGCAGCGGCAGATTGACCGTGGGACAATTATTGACCATGGACAGAAAGAGAAATACAAAGGAAAGCTTTACCCACGAGGAGAGAAACGGGGGGAGAACAGCTAGGGCCAGCCTTAGAGGTCCCCACCCAGCTCCAAGCTCTGCCCAGCAGTGGTTCGCTGCCCAGGTAGCATAGGTCTGAGATCATGACAGAGAAAGCGCTGAGAGAGAGATGCCAGTTCTACCAACTTGATCTTGGCCCTTTCCCCTTCTCTCCAGGAGTCAGGGCTGCTTGGGACAGTAGCTTTCCAGTATTCCTCACCTCTGCCACCTGTCCAGTTCAGATGGGAGCAGTGAGGTCAGAGACAGCAAAAGCGAATGTTTTAGCTTCGTCCCCCATCGCGTGGCTTTGGCCCAGGATTTGTCTCCTCTCCCCTCCTGTCCTTTACTTTCACTGTGTCCGCAGGGAGTTGCGATGCCGTATAGCGTACTTGACTGTTTCAGTGCTGAATGTCACACGGGATCATCCGATTGTGTAAGAAAATGTACATACAGAGAATAAAAAGAGTTATCTATATCCACAAGCAGAACTACTGGCTGTGATTTATTGCTGGGGTTTTCCCATCGCTTCTCTCTCAAGACTCTGGTGTCGCCAAGGCTGCAGCTCAGGGGTAAGGATTACGGAACCATTCATTTCATTATAGACCCAAGCAGAGCACCGCTTGACAAGCTGGTCTGCATAACTTTCCCCAGCGCTGTTCCTCCAGTTAGGGGAAGCTTTTGCATACCCATCCCTCACTGCAGGCCACCCCTTTCCATACAGTATTTAACACAGTCCTTTCACTAGGCATGGACTCCAGTGGGCGGAAGGTCACATAGGGAAGCAACTGTGTTTCTCCTTGACTGGCACTTTGGTGCAAGCGTCTATCTCTGTACAAGAAACCATGGTACTGGAGAGAGGTAGTACTGTCTAGTGAGTAGAGCATTGGACTGGAGATCAGGGGGCTATCCCTGACTCTGCCACTGGACCCTTGAGTAAGTCACTTCCCCCTCACCCTTTGTCTTGTCTACATAGATTATAAGCACTCCAGGACAGACAGTGTTTGTACAGTGCAGCCTTCAGCTGGGTTGGGGCCTCTAGGTGCTAAATAATATGTTAATGGAAGAAACACTACAGGCTTCCCCAAGGCAGCAGAGCTGATACTACAGCGCACACACGTGGAACTTGGAGGGTCTGTTTAACTGCACTGTTAGAGTTGACGGCCAGCGCAGACTTTCCCCTGAGGAGCACAAACCTGTTCAACAACTCCCATAAGAGAGGAATGGGCACCTTTCATTCAGAGCCCACATGCTATAGATTCTTAACTAAAAACCAGCAGGGAGGAAGAGCAGGGAAGGCACTTGGGTTGGGTTTTGTATCATACAGATTATACCAGGGGTGGTCAACCTGAGCCTGAGAAGGAGCCAGAATTTACCCATGTACATTGCCAAAGAGCCACAGTAATACGTCAGCAGCCCCCCCATGAGCTCCCCGCCGCCTGCCAGCAGCCCTGCTGATCAGCGCCTCCCCATCCTTCCCCATGCCTCCAGTGGCATGCAGGAGGCTCGGGGGGGGGAGGGAGGAGTGAGGGCGTGGCAGGTTCAGGGAAGGGAGCAGGAAGGAGCAGGGACCTTGGGGGAAGGGGTGAAGTGGGGGCAGAGTCAGGGGTTGAGCAGTAAGCACCCTTCCCCCGGCACATTGGAAAGTTGGCACCTGTAACTCCAGCCCCAGAGTCGATGCCTATGTAAGCAACCACATATTAACTTCTGAAGAGCCGCGTGCAGCTCTGGAGCCACAGGTTGGCCAACCCTGGACTATACCATCAGCTTTGGTCACCACAGTCTCAAAACGGACAACTGTCTGAAACTGATTTTTCTTAGGTAGCCGCTCCCCTCCCAGCCTGCACGTGGTGGAGCTGTAGAGAGATTTCCCTATAAGCCCTGAGCCCATGGGTTGACTATCCTCCAAAAGCTCTGTTTAGAAGATGCTCTTTTGGTAAAGGCAGGAGGGATTTGGGTTAAAAAATAAAGGGATTCTTAAAGAGGTCTATTGCTGGCTTTGCTTGCAATGGAGAGAGAAAGGCCTTGGCTGAGATTTTAGAAATGCTCCACTCGTAGGAGATATTTCAGAATTATGCAAGAATAAGTAAAGAGTCTCTTACTACAGGCTTCATATGGAACAGATGAGATCAACTCTTCTCTGAGGCAGAAGGAATAATGCTCTCAAATTCCACTGCACATGGCCTCCTGAAGAGAGCCAAGTAGCATACAAGGGGTTCTGGATTTGCTAAAACATGAACAGCTGGATTGTTAATAAGAGCAAAACGAATGAGTCTGAGGACAGGTCAAGAGAGCACCACTGGCTTCTCCCCCAAGAGACCAAACATGTAAGCTGTGGTGTAAGCACTTTCCGAACCCTACACTCTGGGAAAACCTGGTAGACTGAAGAAAATGGAGTGTCTCCTGCTTTTGGTGCACTCCACTGAGAAATCAGGAGGGGCACTTACGCATTTTTAAGAAATGTTTCTATTTCTAAGCCAACAAAACTGGGCTCTTTCTTTAGGTTGCAAGCTCTCTGGGGCATGGACTGCAGGGTACAGCACCTGCCACCGAGTGCCAAGGTAAAATATGACATGGTAATTTTCTAACAACGCTGTATTCCCATTAGGTGTGGTCATCGTTCCTCAACCTGCAAACGTATGTAAATTTCAAAATGCAGCTACATCCATGCTGGGATTGCTCTGAGCACTAGGAGCCAGCAGTATTCTAGCTAGTGCTGCATCTTGTGACCTCATTCAAGTCACTTGCTCATCACCCTCTCCTTTGGAAAGCCAACTAGGACGCTGCAGACTTAGCTGGTTTAAGCCATGAAACCTACTTTGGTACTCTCCCAGGGTGGGTGACAGGGCAGTTTCTATTTACTAAACAGAACGCCCCAGCCAGGCTGCTCTGCTACCTTCACACCACTTCCCCCAGTGCAGCGAGACACAGGCAGAGCAAGGGGGATGCTGATCCCCAAAGCAGCCCTGGCAAGCAGAATGCCAACTCAAAGCAAAAATGGAGGGAGGAGCTACATGAACAGCCCAAGGAGGGAGGGAGGAGCCCAGAGCTGGTGGGGAGCCTTTTACTTCTCTCACAGGGAGACAAGAGAGAGGCAAAGGTAACAGATGACTCAAGCTGTCCTACTGGGAAAGCAGGGCTGCAAAAAGTTGTGAGTGCACAAAAATGTCCTGCCAACCCGTCCCCTGTAACCACTGTCAGTAATATACTATCATCCATCTTTATGATCAGCAATCAGATAAAACCTTCCAGAAGCATCGACAGCAAAACCTGTTGACTCTTGGGCTGTAAATGGCAATTTACACAGCTTTCTGGGTCAACAAGCCCGTGGAGTTTTATTACATTACAGGCACAGTATTACAACCCCATCTGGGAGCTCCCCATTTCTGGGTGCAAGACGGGTGGCCGGCAATTTACAGCCTGGTTTCCAACATTCGAGCGGGAGAGTTTGACGCTCGTCTCCCACAGATTGTTATTATGACTATAGGGCCACAAGCAAGGGAGGAGAACAGGGGGCTCAGAATCACAGAATCCAGGGGTAGGCACCACCCACCGAGGCAAACTAGGGGAAGGAAAAAAGAAAAGGATGGTACTCCACGCCCATAAACATTCCTCTGGCCAATGAAGCAGGGACATCAGTCCCTGCACTGAGGGTTGCTTAATGAGCAATTCTGAAGATGTGGGATTACTGGTCTCCAGAGCAAAACCAATACAGTTTGAGAGGCAGCACATTAGATGGCATGTGGTATGGGGAAGAGCCGACCCACGCCAGGCAGCATTCTGCTCGTTGTAAGTTTCTCTGCACAGACTTCTCTGATGGCATCTCCGCTCAGTTGAAATAGAGGCCTGCAGTCATGCTGATCACACAACCGAAGAGCAGTCACGTCTCTGGTCTATTGCTTTTTCACCTGCTATCGCTGCCCCATCCATCTGCCGTTATTTGTACCACTGCGTCTGTTTGGACTTTGGCATTTCATACTGAATCTCATCAAATTCTTGCGAGGGGTCCAGGATGGGGCCAGGGACCATCACCGTCTGAGAGAGCAAGACACCGAATTAGCTTGCCATCGGACAGACTGCAGAGAAGCTCTGTACTGAAAGCCCCTGAGCTAACAGAAAAACACCTTCCCAGGCGACAAAACCAACCACAGAGTTATGGCACTGCATAGCCCTCCAGCAGAAAGATGGCCAGATGGTGCATGTGTGGTGGGAACATGCGTGCCATTTCTCTCGTCTCACCAGCCTTCCTTAGCTGGAACCTATTTGCTGTAACAGGTGATTGGCAAAGCAGCAATAGCCCATGCACGTCTCTGCCTGGCCACATGCAGCACCAGCAAGCTCGGAGGGTGTAAATGGCCAAAAGAGGTTGACCTCCTCCACCAATCAGCTCTCAGGCCAATAATAATCAGCGTAGATAGCATCTTCCAGCTGAAGACCTCAACTGCTTTACAAACCTTAGCTGATTAAGCCTTCCAACATCCCAAAATTTGGTCAGCATTACCCCCATTTTACAGATGGGGAAGTTAAGTCACTCACTAGAGAACACATAGCATGTCTGTGGCAGAGCCAGGACTAGAAACTCAGATCTCCTGTGCTTTAGGCAGAAGACCATCCCTCTCCCTGTGCCTCCCACACCATTCAAACCCCAAAGCTCCTAGTCCCCATTCCAACCAGCTGCACCAGGCTGTGGCTCAACTATATTTAGCCCCACGTATTATTCTTTGCCCGAATTGTTGTAAAAGCTACTTGGCGATATCCGAATCACACAGAGTGGCAAGAGGGGCTGCTGCATGCGCCAGAGAGCCTCTAGCAGAAGTAAGAAATGCTACCAGCAGTGAAGCTGCCAAGATCTTGAAAGAGCAGCTTTTGAGCGCAGGACTTGGGGGTGGTTTTGCAGACTTATCATGTGGTCTATGAAGCAGGAGTGAGTGCCCGCTCTCAGATGTGTTACCTTGACAATAGGGTCCTTTGGCGGAGCCCAGGCTGGCACGATCTTGCCGTGTACCCTCCAAGAGCCATAAGGGTTGACTAGGTGCCTCTCAAATACGACATACTCCAAGACATCTTTCGGCACCTGCTCCCCACCGTACATCAGCCGCCCAAACCGGTCATAGATAGCCAAGGTCTGTAGGGAGAACCATGAAACCTGTCATGCTGACATCAAACGAGGGCTGGCTGTGCAACAACACGCAGATAAGAGACCATACCTGCCGGGTGTGCATGCGGACCGTCACCTGTCCATACAGGTTGCCCTTGTTCACCATATCTGGGCACCGAATCTGAACCACCCTGGGAGGCTCCAGCGACTCCACAAAGCTCCAGCGGATGGTATTGTATCTGTTCCCACGCACCATTTCCTAGGGAGAAAATGACGTCACTTAGCAACACGAAGACGAATTGGTCGACAGGCTCCTGCACTCAGGGGAGAGAGACGCTCTGAATCCATGAACTCAAAGACAGGGTTTAATTTACACTCTTCCTTAGCACTGTTTTAGCAGCATCTTAGGGAAATGAAAACAAGGTTGCTCTCAACTGAACTAGGCCTCCCCATATGTTTCCAAGGCAACAGAAATTAATGTGGCTTTGTTTACTTCCTTTGTTCAAACAGGGTCCCTCGGTTAGTTGCTGTGGCAGAGCCAAAGGGGCAGCTACAGCTCTCTTTGGGCCTGATTCTGTAGCCACCGAAATCAACGGGGGAGTCTGGTATTCTCTCCAATGGGGGGAGCAAGCCCATGGTGGAGATCCTACAAAAATGATGTTCATTTTTCTCTAAAAGGTAGATCAAATTCTGGTCCTGTAGCACACAGCAGCATCCCTTCAGCTCCAGTCAGATCCCAAACTCATGTGTTTACAAGACACTTCCATTCCGCCCCCGAGATAAACACGGACTGTATGCTATGAAGTGCCTGGTCCTTAACTCCCAGCTTGACTTGTGTTCTGCCTCATTTCTTGGAGTACAAAGAAAGGAGACAACTGATGGTTCAGCCCGTTCGTGGTTTCTAAAGGACATGCTGACTCCAGATAAATATTTACCGGGTAGCAGCGTTCAGTCACCAGGGAGTGAAGTTTCTGCTTGTTGAAACTGTAAAGTGAAATACACCACATTACTCCGATGCACGTGCTGAAAAGACACACCCAAGAAGCCCTGCTTCCCACACATGTTCCACTGGCAAAATGCAAAGGGATTTCAGATGAAGGACAGAGCACAAATGGAACCAGGCCCCACAGGCAATGACATTTAACAGCAGGACTCCCTTGGGAAGCCAAATATGTCTCAACTGTTTTACTGGTGGTTAAAACTGTAACTAAGCAAGATGCAATTTTGAAGTGTGTTTTGTCTTATCACTGGAAAATGGTGCAAATCAACATGACGTTCTAACACTTAGGATCAAAACAATCCCTCAGGGGCCTGATTTCCATAGGTGCTGAGCATTCATGTTTCCACCGATTTCAGTGAGAGCGGCAGATGCTCAACACATCTGGAAATCAGGCCCCAAATATATTTGCCACCTCTTGTTTCTTGCTGTCCTTGTCAGCTGGAATTAAAGGAGTATTGGCCTGTGGTATCTCAACCACCTCCTATTCATGGAGGCAGCAGCAGGAAAATACATAGCACCTGAGAAACAAAGAGGATCTACTAAAAAGAGAGGAGGAAAGAAGATAGCACATAAGTAGGGCAAAGGGAAAGCCCTGAAAAACCACATCACCCAGAAAGAAAAATTGTTACTTTGTCAGGCAATTGTGAGCTTCAATAAATATCTCCTGGGCCTTCTCCGGGAATGTTCTAGTGCTGAAGTCAGGATCATAATCTTTTACCTTCCGGATTCTGCAAAGACAAGGATAAGAAATTCTTTATGATGGGACCTGGTCTGCCGCCCTCAGCGTCCAATGGCTTACAGCTAATATAGTGCCCTCGAGCAAAGAGCAATTCAGAACCCTCATATCCTCCAGAAGATCAAGACAGTTTCACTTGCTTTAATCCCATTTTCCATTGCGGAGTCACTGATTAGGGACTCCCTGATGACGCAGAGTCTCCTCGTGCCCAACTTAAGCTATTACATGGGTGTAGTATGTGGTCTAGAATAACCAACAACCATACAGCACTTAACATTGCAACAAAAGTCAGGCAATTCACCCCGCAACTGGTGCCCCGCGCTCACTCTCAATGGCAAAGACTCATGTTGAAGTTTCCGATCGGTGGCTTTGCAAGTGAGCAGAGGCCATGGACATGGAAGGGAAGAAGAGAGGAAGGACAGCCTTGTGATTAAGCTACTGGAGTGGAACTCAAGAGTTTGAGGTTCAATTTTCAGCTCTGCCCCTGACCCCCTTCTGTAACCTTGAGCAAGTCATCTAATCCCTGTACCTTGGTTCCCCAAAGGGGGATGATGCTACTTCCTCTCTCCTCCTATCCTTTGTCTTGTCTATTTAGATTGTAAGTTCTCTAGGGCAGTGTCGGCCTCTTACTCTGTCTACACAATGTCTAGCGAAGTACAGCACCAATCTTAGCTGAGGATTAGGGACACAAGTGTAACACAAACAAATGAGAGTCTAGCCATCGTCTATCAGGAGGTAGCACATCACGGACACGGTCCCTTGAGGACAAAACACAGATGAATAAATCACAGCCCCCCCAAGGGTCTTTGATGGTATCACAGAAATAGCAAAGTTAGCAGCACTGACATAGGACAGTACAGCAATAAGGCAAGAGCCGGGTGGAAAAACTGAGCATCCTATAATTGCAAGCAAAGCTTTGCAGTGGAATTGCTGCTACACCGAAGCAGCTCCTGAATGGAAGCCTAGGATACATACGCTAATTGTGAAGCGGCACTCTGCTTCAGCTGCTCCGCTCTTTGCTTCAGCCCCTCCTTTGACAGAGAAGACAAGCGTGCATCACCCTCAGGAGGCACATAGGGGTCAAAAATTCCAGCTGTGTTAGAGAGAGAGAGAGAGAGAGAGAGAGAGAGAGAGAGAGAAAAGGAAGAGATCGATACCATGGCAACAGGTTAAGTTCTTCATGAAACATGAAAGTCTCAAGAGAACAAACAGGTGAAATACTAGACAGTCAGGGAGAAGTAGGAAACTGGATTGCCTGTTTATTCCCTAAATATGTTTTTATCCCAAAACCTAAAGGAAGGGACAGAAGTACAATGGGGATTAAAAATCTCAGAGGATCAACAACAGTAGCCAATCACTGCTAGGGCACTGGCCCCAAAACAGCACAGGTTTGGACCTAAAGTTATTACCATCTATTGGCTCTTGGGTGGCCCCTGTGAGAGGTGTTTGGTGGGTCTCAATCCAGGTTCCACAACACAAGAACCACCACCACAATCAGGAATAACTGGCCCACTTTGTGGCAGATTGGGGTTGAACGGGTCAGAGAGACTGGACTGCCCTCTCAACCCTAGAGGCGGTCCCTGCAGATCACAGAAAGGCACGTTCCTGTGGGGGAAACGAAAGCTTGCCATGCATCATCTATCCCATCTCTGATCCATTAGTCTGGCACCATTCAGCAGCACTAAATAGAAATTAAGTATGAAGGTTATGCTCTCCACGAACAGGCAGTGAATGTAATCAGAGGCAACAGCCCCATTTTGAACCAATGCACAGGATTGAGAAAGGTCCCAGATTTGTTAGGTTACTGGTCCCACACTTCTGCCTAGGATTAGTTCTCCCTCTATCCCACATCCAACTCCCACCCCTAGAAGACACCAACAGCATTTTGATCCTGTTCCTACCTGTGCAGGCAAGATGGATGGGGCGTTCTGGGGGCTCATAAGGGATCACAATGCCTGCAGCCCTGGCTTTCAGCTTCTGCTCCTCCTGAGTCATATGCTTGGCATTGACAGAAGGAGGGACAAAGTGCCGTCTCTTTGTTCTCACTGGGACCAGAAGCGAGGTCCGAGTCAGTCTAGTAGAACTGAGTATGGGTTCTACACCCTGAAGAAAAGAGGCAGATAGTCAAGCACCCAGCCTTCCTAGCCACCTCCTCACCCCCCGGCTCACTCGGCATCCCCCCCAAACAACAGAGCCTCCCCCCCAGCTCAATTTGTATGCCCCCAAAACACCCCCCTGGCTCACTCTGTATCCTCTCGAAACCCCAGAGCCTTCCCGCAACTCACTCTATATCACCCCAAACCTCACAGTCCTCCCCAGCTCACTATACACCCCCAAGTTCTTCAGTCCCCAGCCTCAGTCCGCATCCCCCCAAACCCCACAGCCCTCCCCCCGGCTCACTCTGCGTCACCCTCCAAGCCCCGCGGCCCCCCCCACCCCGGCTCACTCTGCGTCACCCCCCAAGCCCCGCAGCCTCCCCCCCCGGCTCACTCTGCTTCACCCCCCAAGCCCCGCGGCCCCCCCCACCCCGGCTCACTCTGCGTCACCCCCCAAGCCCCGCAGCCCCCCCATCCCGGCTCACTCTGCGTCACCCCCCAAGCCCCACAGTCCCCCCATCCCGGCTCACTCTGCGTCACCCCCCAAGCCCCGCGGCCCCCCCATCCCGGCTCACTCTGCGTCACCCCCCAAGCCCCGCAGCCCCCCCCACCCCGGCTCACTCTGCATCACCCCCCAAGCCCCGCGGCCCCCCCGACCCCGGCTCACTCTGCGTCACCCCCCAAGCCCCGCGGCCCCCCCCGGCTCACTCTGCGCCCCAAACCCTGCACCCCCCGCCCAGCCGGCTCCACCTGCAGGCACCGCCCGAGCGGCAGGAGCCGGCACAAGCCCCGCTGCATGGGGGCCGCCATCTTGGCTCCGCATTGCATGACGGGATGGACGGCGCCAGGGACAGGGGGCGGAGCCAGTGCTGAGCCCGGGGCGGGAGTGGAAAATTCCACGGGCTGCTTCCTGATTTCCCCTCCCCCAGCTCAGCGTGCACGGGGGCGGGGGGGGAGAAGAGATAGGGAGCCCCCCCCAGCTCAGCGTGCACGGGCAGGGGGGAGAAGAGATAGGGAGCCCCCCCAGCTCAACGTGCACGGGCAGGGGGGGAAGAGAGAGGGAGCCCCCCCCCAGCTCAACGTGCACGGGCAGGGGGGGAAGAGAGAGGGAGCCCCCCCCCAGCTCAACGTGCACGGGCAGGGGGGGAAGAGAGAGGGAGCCCCCCCAGCTCAGCATGCATGGTGAAGAGTGACTTTCTCTTCACTATTTTGTTTAGTGTTAAGTAGTTTAAAAAGCAGGGGGATAAGGAACTCTCCTGCCCCACACTCAACATGCAGTCCCCCCAACTCAGTGTGCCAAAGCTAGCTCAGAAAGCGCTGAACAGATCCACCTACCAGCACAGGCCCCGGTGATAAGCCGACGTGTACCAATAAGGGAAAGACCCTATACTTTTTATTTGCATCATAAGGCTTCCTTTTAATCATAGTCAATACCCCTCCCTAAGAAACTAAAAATGGAAGCTCCTGGGGCAACAAACATGCTGCCTTCCCTAAGCACCCACATTGTGTAGGGAGGGCTCAAAGTTTTCTTTCCAGAACTAAGAACATTTACTGTGCAAACTGGTCCAGCGAATAAATCACATTTTGATTCTACGTGAGCAGAAATGCATCATTTGTTAAGTCCCCACGACCAGTTGTTTTTTCCCCTTAGAATAAGTTTTCCTGTATATCTAGAACATAGTGCTATCAGAGAGCCAGCTTCTTCATCTCCTTGAGGTGTGAAATCAGGCGCTTTGGTCTTTAATCAACAGGCCTGTTCCAACAAGTGTGATACTTTCGTAGCCAATAGCTTAGGGACAATGCTTCAGAAGTCCATTGGCTTCCCTCCATAGGTAAGGAGAAACTTCTGTCTAGCACCATAGTCGTGTGTGTGTGTGTGTGTGTGTGTGTGTGTGTGTGTGTGTGTGTGTGTGTGTGTGTGTGTGTGTGTGTGTGTGTGTGTGTGTGTGTGTGTGTGTGTGAGAGAGAGAGAGAGTTGTTAAAATGAAAAGCAAGGTCCATGCTTTGTTTTGTATTCTTTTTATCTTCCACCTGTCATTAGGTGACAGATTGTTAACAACAAAAGGCATATGGACAGCCTGTTCCGCTAACAAGAACGCCCATGTGTTTGTGCATTAGAAATATTGGTAGCTGGGCTTCTGGCCATTGCAAAGTAGCCTGAAAGCATTCAATTCCCCCACCCTTTTCTTCAAAATCTTCTCTTAAATCATACTTTCTTCTACTTCATCTGAGCCTTTTAATTTCCCCCAGGCCCTCTGCATTAGTCATCATAACACCTCTGTTTTCAGTCATTTCTCAACTCTCTCATCCACTGGCTTGTATTATTTTAACTCTGCAAGGCATGGACAGTTACCGTGTGTATACAAGTAAAATATAAAGTGTTGAGTAAAAACAAAATTCTTTAGGGCTCCTGGACTGTAATGATAAATATTTAAAAAATTTAATTGTTGCTTGGCAGGTATTGCTACAAAATACCTCCAGGCATGTCCTCCCTCAATGTTTTTGTTCATTTTATATCTGATATTTTCCCCCCTTCGATGGACTAACACCTCACAAAGCAGGGCGGTCTTGCTATCTGATAAATGCTTGTCCAACAAAGGAGGGCCACCTACAAAACTGTTTTGCCAAAAAAGTTTTCGGAGGGACAAGGTGGATGAGGCAATATGTTTTATTGGACCAACGTCTGTTGGTGGTCCTGTTTTGGTTAGACATATTCCTGGAGGTTTCATCACATGACCATCTTTAATTAAAGATTAATCTTCAATTCCTAGAGACTCCAGGACAATCCTGGAAGTTTGGCAACTCTAGTTGGTGAGAGAGATCTCCAGCCCAGAAGAGCAGCTGTGTGTGGCTCGAAAGCTTGTCTCTCTCACCAACAGAAGTTGGTCAAATAAAAGATATCACCTCACCCACCTTGCGCATCTCATATCCTGGGACTGACATGGCTACAACACTACCTACCAAAAAGATTTCAGGCAGTTATCAATATTTCCCTAAAATCCAGGCCAGCTTGCTTATCCCCCATTCTTCATTACACATTAAATGTTTCAAAGTTTATATATTAAAACTTTGATATGATTAAAAACTGTATGTTTAGCAAAAACATGAAAAGGTGACAGTTTTAAACTAAAAAAAGTCAGGACAGGAGGAGCAAGAATAGAGCAGAGAGGTTGGGGGCTCTTTCTTCACATAAATGAGTGAGGGGTGACAGCTTCCTGCGGTCATACAGCTACGGTGTTTTGTCTCTTAAAAAAATATATATATTTTTAACTGTAAAAATCCTCAGTTGTGGCTTTTGTACTATACCCCACATGTTGAAGCTTTCTTCACAATTTACTAGCAATAACTCTTTAAAAAAGAGTTTGGTTAGGATTTTTGTATTCTGGTCAATTCATTTAGGTAAAACTCTAAAAAGCAAACGAACACTATGTTTTTGAAGAGCTCCTTTAAACATTTAGAAAGCTAGGATGGGTCTTGTTAACCCCCCTCCTTTTAATTGTAAAACCCTCCTTTACATAAGGGTTTTGTATAATATTGCTATTCCTCAGGAACTTGTGTTACAATTGCATTCCTATGAACTATTTTGCCAGGAGCTGCACTGATTTCCACCAGCTGAGATGCTGGCCTATTGTCTTTCTAGCCGACTCGCTGGAGGGGGAAGGTTTGGCACTGGGAGATGCTGCTGGAGAGGAATCTCTGGAGCTCTACCCTCATTTGTTTCTTGGTGAATAATGGTCTTGCAAAAGGGGTTGGCTGAGCACCCTGGGTACTGAAGCTCTCCCTATGCACCTCTCTCAAGTGCCACCCTGGGATACATTTCTGGGGCTCAAGAGATAGCTGGGCCTTTAAAATTAATTCACTCCTTGCTCTCTACTGAATACACCATGAGGGCCAGGTAGTGCCAGTTGTACCTTGGTGTTTGTGCCAGGGGCACTTGCCCATATGACAAATGGGGTGGGGGGAAGCTCCCAACCTAGAGGGTGATGATGCACCAAATTTTGTTCACAACTCCAGATTTACCCCAGTCTGACCACAAGCAGATCTGACCCCACAGGCCCTATAGCCAGTCCCCTGACATCCAGAAGGGTCCCAAAGTGCTCTGGGAACTAAAGAATTTGTACTTACTCCTAGCACTGCTCGGCTCCTGGCACGCAGAGCAGCCTGCAGCAGAGTGTACACTCCCCACGCCCAGGGCAGGCAAACAGCTCCGACGTTCCAGAGACACTCAGGGAGCCACACCTACCCCACGCTATTCTTAGTCACTGGCAACAAAGAGGAAAAAGAAAAAGTGCCTTCTGATTGGTTTGCAAAGGGGGCTCGAGTTGCTCTAGTGGTTTTGCCAGCCAGGACCCTGAAACGTGCCAGGAAACTGTAACCACAACAGTTTTGATTCAGGACACAGGGTGGAGCGGCAGACACACACAGCTGCTTTAGAGAGCCAGCAACGAGACGAGAGCCCCATTTATATATACACGCTGCCGTTCAGCAGCTAAATGCACGGCTCTGATTTACAGCCCCTCACTTTGGATGTGGAGCGGAGTGGCTTAGGGGGATAGGTAGAGGCCAAGCTGGGCTTTGGAGCCCTGCCATTTAGAGGGCATAAGCATCTCAATCGGCCAGTTCCTAAAACCATTTATTTACCAACATCCCCACAAACGCTGGGGGCTTTGAGAAAGTGAAGCTTGGATTCAAACCACCCCGACTTTGGTAGCTTGGGAGCCCAAGCCACTGCTCCTCTTTTGCCCAGTTCCATTTCAATTTGTGGGGCCCCTGGTAGGAGGTGGGGGCCAAAGGTCACCATAAGCCACCGTTTTGGTGCTGCACAGTCCAGGGCTGTGCAGCACAAACCCTGCTCACCCCGATGTAAATTAGAGCAGCCTCTGGTCCTCCTTTCCATGGTATCCAGTGCCACACCCCCATACAACTCTTAGGGGCTGGGAGCAGGACCTCACCCCAGCTGTGCACTGAGCAGGGGAGGCCCCCAGTGCTGGAGGCAGCCTCAGGGACTTCACAGGGAGGCAGAGGACCTGGGCTGCTGCAGAGCAACATAAATGGGCCTTGGAGTAACTGAGAATCAGGCCTATTAAAGCCAAGTTGGAATGGGAAAACCTGAACCAGAGCGCCTCGGTTTGGTTCTTGCCCAATATTCATATTTAACGGCCAGAGAAGGGGCGTGGTTCCTATGCTACTCATCACATCAGACAGGCTGGGCCAAACATAACCCAGGTGCAACAGCTACAGTGGAATTGACTCATGATTATTTAAAAAAATCCCATGGTTTTTTTTGGCGGGGAGAGTAGGTATGTGAACCTCAGCTTGGCAAGTACCTTTATGGTGACCCCTACTCCCTTTTCAGCTCCAGTTGGATTCATCTTCGCTTCTTGTCATGAATGACTGGGTTGCAAACAGCTGCTGGGCTCTGTCAGAGTCACTAGGCCAACTGTCCCTTTAACCCCCTCCTGATCTGGCTGAGTGCACCCCCCACCGCCCAGGCCTCCAGCCGTCACCTGGCTCAGGGTGGAATCACAATTCTTCCCCTTGCGATTGAACTGTCCCAGGGTACTCACTGTGGTGACCTCAGCAGGTCTGACTCAGGCTCAGATCCTGCTGCTCTGATCTCTCCAGGGTTGTGATAGCAGGAACCAGTGACTAAACAGCTAAGCTTAGAATAACAGCATTTCAGAGAAATGCAGTCATCAGCCAGCCCATAGACCTGCCTGCTTACCAGGCATCTAACTATCTTCCACCTGGGGATGCTGGAAAGACTAGCTCTCTGTAGCCTCTCACAGAGCCGCTGTGTCCCTTGTCTCCCTATCCAAGCTCATGGACAACTCCCTAGCAGTGGCAATAAATTCCCCCTTTGCAGGGGGAGAGTCTCTTTTTAAACTGTTAATAGCCCTTTTGATGTTTAGCCTCCTAGCCTAGCAAAAACAGCCAAGTCATTTCAGCCTAGAAGCAGGCTAATCTTCTAATTACCCTCCACTGTTTGCCGAGAGGTTGCTTCTCTGGGACTATTGGCTTGCCTTCTTGTTGGTCCTTTCCTCAGCTCCCTACTAAGGGAGATTAACCCATTCATACAAGAATGTTTTCTAATAATTACAGGGTCACCATCTCTAGAGCAACCCCTATGGATCTACCACAGTCCTGTCTCAGTTTCCCTCCAAGCATCCCAGAAATAATCCACAGACACAGACTTGAAGCTAATGACACCCCAGCTTGGGGCTGGTTTCCTAACATAATTCAAAGCAAGCTTCAAAGTAAAGTCTGTCACTTAACACAAAAATTCATAATCAGCTCTTGCATTTTCTGCTAGTCCAGGGGCTCTGCAAGCAGCACCCTCAGGCTTTCCTATCTGGAGTCCTTCTTCCCCTGCCCAGGAGAAGATCCAAAATTTTCCCTGGATTGTCTGCTATATGGCTTAGAGATCCCCAACAACCCCATTCTTCTAGTAACTCAAAGTAGCCTATAGGAACCTTACCACCCTGCCACCTTTCTAAGCCTCTCCTTTATTTATCCCAGTGTCCTGATTGTATCATGACCCATCTTGATTTTCCTCACCTGGAAAAGAGAATTAACAATGTCACAGGTGGGGCTAAGACCCATTTCTGTTAAAGAACTAGCCGCCGTGTGACAAGCCCCAATAACTTCCCATCAGTAACTAGGTCGCATACAGTGTTCATAAAATCATTATCATCACCATAAAAAGAAAAGGAGTACTTGTGGCACCTTAGAGACTAACAAATTTATTTGAGTATAAGCTTTCGTGAGCTACAGCTCACTTCATCAGATGCATTTGGTGGAAAATGCACCAAATGCATCCGATGAAGTGAGCTGTAGCTCACGAAAGCTTATGCTCAAATAAATTTGTTAGTCTCTAAGGTGCCACAAGTACTCCTTTTCTTTTTGCGAATACAGACTAACATGGCTGCTACTCTGAAACTTATCATCACCATGTTACATATCAGCTCCATGGGTGTCACCAGCTCCACCTCAGAAGTGGCTGCATTTCATAGCTAGGGATCCAGTTTATCTCAAAGCGGGGGAGGAAAGATGCAAAGTCATTTTCATTCATGGCTTTCTTGGCCCGGATCCCTCACGCCACGGGCATTCCTCCAGCAGCTCTACCTTCCTGCTGCCGTCTCAAGTGTGCAGAGCTCAGCAATGTGTGCTCTGAGGGAGAGAAGAGAAGCAGCCCTGGAATGTGCCCTGGCTGCTCTAGCCACACAGAGTTCTCTCTGCTTGCTGCTGAAAGTCCTGACTCCGGGTGGGGCAGCTGAGGGAGGAATATGATGTTACAAGCAAGAGAGGGGATCTGACTAGTCATAGGGGAACCAGTTTAGGAAACATAAGACCTTTCCGAAAGCTGCTTGCTTTGGGGGTGGAGCGGAATGGACAGGGAAAGTGGGGGGCCTGGTTCCTTTAACCTTCCCCACCCCAGAGCAGCGAAGTTGGAAAGGGAAAAAACAATGACGTTTTGAATTGCTCAGGTTGGGTCCTGGTTCTGAAAAGCCCAGTGTGCAGCCTTTGGCACGGGGCATCCGCTCGCACCTGCACTCCGTCCGTGCAGAGTTCAGAGCCGTGCCAGCTACAGCAAGGTGTGCCTGCATGGGTTTTAGGCATGGGTTCCACAGGGTACATTGGCTAGCATGCTTCCCACACACACAATCCCTGGCCCTGCTGAACAGGGAGACCTGGCTGGAACCGGGCTATTGACAGCAATGTTTACATATGACTGTAACTGGCAGGGTGTCAGAGTAGAAGCCATGTTAGTCTGTATTCGCAAAAAGAAAAGGAGAACTTGTGGCACCTTAGAGACTAACAAATTTATTTGAGCATAAGCTTTCGTGAGCTACAGCTCACTTCATCGGATGGCAGGGTGTGTGGATCTCACTGTGGAAGGAGGATTATTCACCCAGGCTGCCTGTTGCTCAGAGGGCCTGATTCTCACTTACCTGGGAAGCCCCCTTAAGCTGCTCTGACAGTGCAAACGGGGTGGGGTGGAAAGAACTCCCTGAGCCTCCCCCCACCCACACCTCTACACCAACCTTGCTCCCAGCCCCCGCTGTAGGGGGTAAGTCGGGGGCATGCCCACGGTATACTATGGCTGTTCTGTTGCCCAGGGCCCATAGGGAGCTGTGACGATCAGGGTATAAATTAGAACAGCTCCCCTTATGCCAGGGTACGGCAGGGCCCTGAGTAGTCCCGGAATATTGGCGCGCTGCTGAAAGCTACCTCCCCCCGTCTCCCTCCGCCACTGCCCTTGTCCCTGCCACAAGCAGAGGAATGGAGTCACTGAGAATCAGGCTCAGTGTTTCTAGTCCCACACCGCCTCTCCTCTTGGCGACGTTAACTCCCCTGGGATCCTCAGCTGCTCTTGCCCTGACGCGGCACAGCCAAAGCTGGCTCCAAATGCTAATCCTCCCTGTGCCATCAGCTCCAAGGAATCCGCGTGCCAGCCCAGCATCCCACTCTCAGGAGGTGCTGCTGAGTTTAGGGCAGGAGGTTCTGTTTGGCTCCTGGCTGGCTCCCAGGACTGGACTGAAGGACAAGGTGCTTCATGCTCCTGGGTCCTCAGCTGTGTCCAGAGCTGTACCCGCTCCAAGGACTGGAGCTGCTGGAACAGAGCTGTTGACTGCCGCCACCGCTGCTCTCTGGCTCGCTCGCTGCAGTTCAAGTCTCAGTTGGTGATTTATGACATTCATGAGTCTGTAAAGTGGAAATTCCTTATGGCTGATTATTCACTTACTCAGAGAAAGCAGCGGGGAGGGCAGAGAGAAGGGAGGAAAAAAGCAAACAACACTGGGCAAGATTCTGTTGATATCAGAGGAGTTACCTCAGTTTGCACCAGTGCAAGTGAGAGTATGATCAAGCTAATGGTTTCAGCTTTGCTCTAGAAAAGGTGTTGTCCCTAGATGTGAAAGGGCAGCGCGGGACATCACAATGGAGAGTGTATGGGCAGATGGGAATAATCCAAGACAATGCACTGGAGGGAAGACTGCATCACCCCAGCACTGGGGAAAACAAGTGCTGCATCTAGAAAGGGGCCAAGTGCAGATGTGCCAAGTGTGGGTTCTAGATGTCTCATGCTTCAGTCTAGATTTCTAGTAGATTCTAGGCTTCTTATGTGCTTCTGATTCCCTATGGGTTCCAGGTACCTTATGTTTCTTGTGGGTTCTAGTCTCCAAATAGATTATAGGTTTCTCATATGACTCTGATTTCTCATAGGTTCTAGGCTTCCAATGGGTGTTAGTTTTTTCATGGGTTCTAGAGTTCCCAGGAACCCAAGGCTCTCTGTGGCTTCTGGGCTTCTCCTTTACACATACCACAGGGCCTTAGCTGTATCTGCCCTGCAAAACTTTACAGATATCCACAGGTACCAGACAGCCTACCACTTTTGGCATCCATTGCAGCAGGAACAGTGTTGCTCTTGTTGCTCCTCTTTCAATATCATCTTTCTGCCTGTCCCCAATGGAGTTCTGAAAGGCAGGGGTGTCTCGTCCAGACTCTAAAGCAACTGTCTTACCAGGGTGTTCAGTCCCTGACTAGCCCTGAGACACAAAAGACAGCACCTGGCCAGTACTTTACTTTTGGGTTTTGCTTCACAAACTCATGTGGGCTCTTTCCAATTCATTCCTGCTCTCAGAGCCGTGAGAGAAGGTCATCCTGTCCTGACCCATGCTAAGCTTCCTGGGACAGTGGTTGAGCTGGCATATTCTCATTAGGTCATCCCTTTTAGCCATCTTTAACTGGCTGCCTTCCCTTCAGTGGCTGGCTATGCAGCAGGCACTTGAGAGCATGATGGGCACACTGAATACATGAACCAGAAGAAGCTCCTTGCCAGCGTGCTCATCTGGACGGACGGAGAGGGAGGCCAGCGCTCCACAAGGGCCTGCAGCTCTAGCTCTGAGCTTGTTGTGTTGGAGGAAGACAGATTATTAGAGATTAATAATAATAATAATTATTATTATTATTAGAGATAAGGGCCTAATAATAGCCCATTGGCCCGGCACAATATCAGTCAATGTCTCCCTCTCTCTCTCTGTGCAATAACTGTGGGCCATTCCCCTGACATTTCAGTTAACTAGCAACCTCTCTGCGCATGGCAATGCCAGTGCTAATGCCCATGCCGGTCCGTCTCAAAACGCCATCCCATGCTAGCAGATTTGCTCTTGCTGGGTTGGAGGTGCCAAGTGGAGGTGCATGAAATGAAAAACTCCACAACAGAGCATAGGGTAATTTTTATTTTCCTCACTGCTGCTGTTTCTCTCTCCTCCTCCCGCTGCATATGGACACATATTCATCCCACCAGGGCCTAAACAGAAACTCTCTAACTCATTTTTACTTGGAAACCTCCGGTATGAACCCAGGTCTTCAGAGGCAAAAGTCTGATGTGCTAAATCAAAGCACTGCGTCTGTTCCTGCCCTGCCAGCCTCATTTTCCCTCCAGGTCAGTTACCATCACACGCAAGGGAATGGGAGAAGGGAGTTTGCCCCTGTGTATTTCTTGCCCTTTGAGCTCCAGCTTAGTTGTCTGTGCAATGGCTGTGAGAGTAGATCCAGCCCTGGCCTAGAAACAGTGTTTAATTTGTAATGAAAGAGGTGGTGAGGCTCAAGCAATTAGGTGCCAAGGCTCAAGCAATTTTTTGATATTCATAACTGATGCAGCAAGCCCAGAGGTGCCAAGGCTATGAACTGCCAAGCCCAGAGGTGCCAGGGCTCAGCCTTGGCAAGCTCTGGCACAACTTAAGCACTGCCTAGAAGCAGATGCAAGGGCACTTTGGATCCCACCAGGGCAAATCTAGAGGCTCTTCCCCAGTTTGTACTCAGGCACATCCCCCCACTGAAGCCAATGGGAGCTTTGCTTGAGTAAAGGACTTCAGGATCTGGCTCCTTCACTTTACTGGCTTGACAAGTTGTACAAGTGCCGCCAGTATGTCACGCATCTGTGCCTAAGACTTTACAGTGCTGCTGGGCTAGAAAGGCAACTGTGGTCTAGCATGTCATCAGGTGTGTGTATCAGGATGCCTGGTTCTATTCTGAGCTCTTCCATGGAGCTGCTGCTTGGCCGTGGACCAATCACTCTGGGCCTCAACTTCCCTATCTGTAATAAGACCTATTTCACAGAGGGATGAGTCACTTAGTTTCTGTCTGTTAATTACTACTTTTCTATTAAGAAAAGGAGTACTTATGGCACCTTAGAGCTTAACAAATTTATTTGAGCCTAAGCTTTCGCGAGCTACAGCTCATTTCACGAAAGCTTAGGCTCAAATAAATTTGTTAGTCTCTAAGGTGCCACAAGTCCTCCTGTTCTTTTTGCGAATACAGACTAACATGGCTGCCACTCTGAAACCCATACTTTTCTATTGCGTTTCACCCAGGTGCCTGTTTTACATTCTCACACCTTTTATATACAGGAGGCTCCATGTAAGGAGGCTGTTTTCCGGTGTCTCTTTCTTTTCTCCTCAAAATTATACCGAGTTTTTCTCCATGGCTGTTTAGTGGGACTTCTATTTTCCTGCTTTTAGAGAGCTTGGTGAGGCATATTTGCCTGGTGCTTTGCAAGCTGGCTGGGTTTGTCTCACAGTTTCAGTCCCTCCCTTCTGCCACATTCATTACAGAGTCCATCCCCTCTGGGTTTCCAGCATGCTCCACTGGCTAGATTCTCAAGGGCTTAGCACTCACAATAGGGACTGGATTATCAGACACTCCGATCTGGGCACCAAAATAAAGGCCAGATTTTCAAAAGTGCCCAACCCCCAGTAGCTTCTGTTGAGATTTCCCTGTTAAGTTTTTCTAAATAGCTCATTACCCAAAGTGCTGAACCCTTTTGAAAATCTACTCGTATATTTAGGTGTCTACATGGGAACTAAGCTCTTCTAAAATAAGGCCTTCATTGTGGGAGCCCAGCAAGTGGGGGAAAATGGCCGCATGTCACCCCAGATACGGTGTCCCATTTGTGATAAATATTCCTATCTTTGGCAAGAGCCTGTCTGTGTTTTGTGCATATGACTGTAGTAAATCTGCTAGCCCGGAGCTGCTGTGCAGGGATCTTAGTTTGGGGTGGGTATTTAAATTTGTCCCTGTGTGAATGACTCTCCTGATTTTATCACAAGTCTCACATTACTTGGTATGTTTCAGAGTAGCAGCCGTATTAGTCTGTATTTGCAAAAAGAAAAGGAGTACTTGTGGCACCTTAGAGACTAACAAATTTATTTGAGCATAAGCTTTAATGCATCCGATGAAGTGAGCTGTAGCTCACGAAAGCTTATGCTCAAATAAATTTGTTACTTGGTATTTTTCTTAAAGCCCCAGCTCCTGGTGCTAGCTGAATCCATAAGAATGAAAAGTCTCTGGTCCTCATGGCTGCAGATAAAAGCATGGAAATGTGACCCCAGTGTATTAGAAAGGCTGAAAAGTCAGAAGGCAAATAACAAGAATCCAAACTGGCTTTTGTTGTTCTTATTAAATTTCATGATTTTTTTATAGCCGAGTTGATGTCCTTTCCGCTCAGCAGCATACTCTTTCAAAATTGATCTTTCCCAGGAAATATTTCCACCACGGGCTGGCCTGACCTGGAAAATGGCATGGGGAGAATCAGCTGAGCACAGCCACACTGTGATGTTCTGCAGCTTGCGATCAGTTTCGGTGACGTCTGGACCCGACATGCTGTGTTGCTCTTTGATGACAGACTGAGAGATTAACGGGGGCCTGCTGGAGCCCTGGAGGGATACGCCAACAGTGACAAATGCCACTCTTGAACCACAAGGCCAGCCAGGACATAACGGCCACCTCCCGGGAGCCCTGGCGAAGCTCTGAATCAACGCGCCTCCCATCCTGTTTCTTACTTCAGCGCACATGCTGGCAGGATCATTCCATGCCCGGACATGCTCTGGGGTTTGCGTTGGGGACTGTTGATCTTGGCTGAGAGGAAATGTTTCTGTATCAAATAGCTGGCTAATGCGTAGTGACGGGGGCATTGTTGGGCAGGAGCCCATCTTGTCTCTGCCCAGATTATGTTCTGTGCGAGTGACTGTGTGAGCAAAGCAGGCTGGGAAAGGGGGCACAGAACTACGCAGTTGATTTGGAGGGTCGATAGTGGGGTGGGGAGGGGGATGAAAGTAGGAAGTTTAGTTTATATCTGAATAATCAAGAGCTGAACTCATAATCTTTACAGAGCAAGGGAGTTGCCCAGAGCTGGGCATTCTCAGGGCTATCTCAGAAATCCCTTCTCTGACCCACACACGCACACATTCCCCCAGAGGAGGAGCAGCAGCAACTAGGGTGGGAGGAAGGTTTTCCTCACAGGGTGTCAATTGGTGGTAGCTGAACAAAAGAGGCAAGGCACAAGGGTTTTGCTTTCAGTTTCATGGCTGCAGCTTCTATGAGATAATACTTGTTATAATAATTAAGGAAAGATGCTTAGTGGCTGAGATTTTCTAAGGGGTTTAGGCACATCACTCCTATTAATTTCAATGGGAACTGTGTACCTAAATCCCCAAGGCAGATTTGAAAATCTGAGCTGACACAATGCATTTCATTGTTGAGATCCTTTACAAATATGAGCTGATTAATCCTCCCAGGTCCAGGCCCCAGGAGGTAGCTAAATCAATGTTATCCCCATTTTACAGATGGGGATAGTGAGGCACAGAAGGTGTCAGTGTCAGAGCTGGGATTGGAATCCTAGAGTTCCTGTTCTCTGGTCCTGTGCTCAAACTACTAGGGAACCAGAGGGGATGAATCAAAGTGAAAACACCTGTAACCCTGCAGCTTCCACACTGCTACTGAGACAGCCTCCATCTTGACCGACATCCTGGGGACTGAACCAGGAACTTCCACAGCTAAAAGCATGAACTTCTGCAGCTTGAGCTAAAGGGCCAGGCTGCTGTAGTTGGGTCTTGTAACAACTCATATCCTCTGTGGATCAGCACAGACAAGGCTCTGTAACACTCATCAGTGGGTTACACAACCACACATGGGGAATTGTAGATCCTATCCAGTTTCAACAAATCCTTTGGCTTCACAGATCATCTCTAACAGATGTGGTAACTATCCTGTGAGATCACCTGGCCCAAACTGGCACTCAGTTTGACCACCTGTGTGAGCTGCTATGACAAGTCATCCATGAGCATGGAGCACAGAGATTGCTTGAGGCTATCTCAGCCATCTACTTAGCATGGCTACATCTCAGCTGTGTCCGCCCAAGGCTGGAAGAAGAGGTGTTCTAAACCCCTCCTGCATAGTGGTTCTGGAGGAGACCTATGGAGAGCTCTTGTGACTTGTGTCCTGAGAACTCTCCTGTTCGTGGAGAGGCCCACTCGAGCCACGCTGCAATCTCCAGTGAAGTTACTTGACAGTGACTTCCCAATGCAAAGCCTGAAAGTCAGCGTGACCTTCTCCCTGCAACAAATGACTATGCTAGGCTGTAACTGGCTACAGCTGATGGAGGGGAATGGGAAACGTATCCTGTGCAGAGAGTACATGGAAAAGAAGCTGGAGGGCCCTAGTTAAACAGAAGAATAGGAGTTGTGCCCCAGCTGGGGCTGCAATGAATGTAGAAACCACACCCCAATTCCCCAGAAGGTTCAAGCTTCCTTCACACAATGCAGATCAGGCTGCACCTCCAATTGTTCGTTGCTCCTGCCCACCCCCAATCCCCTTCTGGGCATCATGCTCTAGCATTTCAACTATCTCTGTGACAGGGCACCCTGGGACCCCCTTGAAACTGCAGGTTTGGCTTCATTGTCTGAACTGGCCTTGCATTAAGATAACACTAAAGCTGAGCAAACAACCCAGGGCTGGCTGTTGAGTTCAGTTCCTGCAGGCACAGCCATGCCCGTCACTACTATTACGATTCTTTATTTGTCTTGCATTGTGGTAGGTGCTGTACAGGCACAGAATATGGGCACGGCTATACTAGAGCATCTGCAGCTGTACCACTGTAAGTTCTCTAATGCAAGCACCCCATTGGCTTAATTAGTCCAGCCCCGGCAAGCATCAGTAGCTATTTTGGAGGGAGAAGCTCTGCCACCGATATAGCGCTGTGCACATGGCTTATGTTGATGTAACTTATGTCACTCAATGGGTTGATTTATTCACCCCCAAGTGACATTCGTTATGCCAACATAAGTTGTAGTGTAGACATAGGCTTAGAGACAGACTCTGATCTGAAGAGCTTACAGTCTAAATAGATAAGACAGACAAATGTTGGGAGGGGAAATGGAATGGAAGTGACTTGCCCAAAATCACACAGAAATTAAATGGAAAAGCCATGAAACCCCAGTCTCCTGGTCCAGCTTCCTACCCACGGGACCATGCTGTATCCCATTGTAAGAGAGAGAAGACAGAGTCCTGAAATCACAGTTACCCAATACAGAAGATCCCTCCCAGTCTAACTCACAGAGGAATGTTTGCTGCAGGAAGTTACAAAATAGCCTTTCAGCAGCAAACAGCAAGAGTTTATACAGGAGCAGCTACAATGCATGCAGATCACCATTCCATCTGCGGATCAAAGGGCCGGGCAGCTTTTATTCCCAGACTGACTGAATAATGATAAATAAGTATCAACCAAAATTAGTTAATGCATCTGGAGCATTAAAATACATGAAAAAACAGGGGTGGAGAGAGAATCAGTGCAAAGACAGGTTTTTAAATGCAACACCTGGAGGCAATTGGTGCTCAAGAGCAACTCGTAAAGGGGCCTATTGAGTTATTTCCCCATCTGTTACTGTTTCCAACAAAAAATGTCAAACGTGTGCGTTTCTGTAAAAATACCTGAGATTCCAACAGTGAGTTGCTTTTACCATACCTTCAAGGCAACGTTCCTCAGTTGCCTTGAAGCTCCCCATTTTCACAGCAGGAGGAGAGGCAAAAAAACCTTGAGATCTCTTTTGTTTGCCAGATCAAATGATAAACTAACAGTGGCTGCTGAGATTCTGGGTCAATTACAGCTCATTGACTTCTGTGGAGGAGTTTAGGTCTTTTATGCAAGGATGATATTTAATCCCCAATCCCGCCTTTGTCCAACAGCTGCAGAGGTGTTACCTGCCCGCTTAATTTTAAGTGGTTTCTTGCAACATGTGTTAACTCTTTTTATGCTTAACGATCTGTCCCAATTTGTATCGAGCTGACACACTCTGGTTATCTTCCCCAGACCTGAAGAAGAGCTCTGTGACGCTCGAAAGTGTGTCTCTTCCACTAACAGAAATTGGTCCAATAAAAGATATGACCTCACCCACCTTGTCTCTTATATCCTGGCACCAACACATGGCTACAACAACACTCTAAACAACGCTATACATTTGTCTTGTAGAACCACAAGAAAAGCTGATTGACTGGGAAGCAAAATGGGCAGGGGGTGGAGATGTTTCCATGGGTTTTCTGGGTGGAAGGATTTTTTTACCCCCAACTGACAGCTTCTGTTCAACACAGCCAAGACCATCTCATACTGTACCTACGGGAGAAACATAGCCATGGAAATAATCTATTATCCTTTTCACCAAACTCAAGCCAAGCAACTACTTTGGCAACCGAATTCAAATGCAATACATCTGCAAATATTGGTTTCCATTTGGAGAAGACAAATTGCTTCCTGTGCAAACTACCTGGGTTTATCCTACCTTGCAGCAAACCTTTGGTAGTCACTCAGCGACCACTGTGATTAGTGCAATATCAATACATAGCTATCAAATGAATCGCTTTCAAAAGGATACCTGAGACTGGAATAAACTGTTCAAACAGATAAACACCCCTTGATGTAAAACAGAGCAAGAAGCTGACCCGTTCCAGGATTTAGATCTAGTCCCCAAATGCCCTTACTGTGTGCCAAACCAAAGTTTATTCCTTCTAACCCTTCAGCAGCATTAGGCAGCCCCTGTCGAAGGCAGAAACCCATTTAGAAGATATTTTTATGTGAACTGTAATGACACATTTAAAAACAAAGGTGTTCTGGACAGCAACAGGAAGGTGGCTATCCATCCAGGTATCTGTCTGCAGCCAGTCCTCTCTGCTAGGGACCTTGGCATAGTTACATAGACCCTCGTTGCGCCTAAACTCATTAATTAAGCTCCTGCTTTGGGCTGCCCTTGAATAGCACCCAGAAACAAGTGGTGTATCTGTAATGGGTTATTCTGGTTCTCGCTGTCTGGCTATTAATATGAACAAGTGGCTCAGAGGATGGATAATAAGATATGGAGCCTTACACCTTTGATCATCAGTTCTTATTCTGCACAGCGTGGTCGTGGCTGACAGTCATTGTCTGTAAGCTATTTCCTTCCCTATGTACAATGAACTTGGTGGTAACAGATCAGTTTCCTGTAGACAAGGGTCAGTATTTCCAAAATCATTGGCTTGAGTCATCCACCCCCTTTCTGGTAGGTACAGGGCACATCGACTATGAAATTATGCCGACCTAAATTACATCGGCATACAGCCGCAGCAGTAATGAAATAACTTTTGCGTGTCCATGCTATGGTCCTTGAGTCAGCAGTGCGCATCCTCCCCAGGAGCACTTTTACAGATTGTACTGTCAGTGTGGGGCATTGTGGGATGGCTTCCTAAAGCCAGTAATGATGAAAGCAACGCAGTGTCTACACTGACTCTGTGTCAACCTAACTACAGGAACATTGACTCTACACCTCTCGTGGAGGTGGAGTTACTAAATCAGCATACATCGGTGGGAGTGAAATTTTAGTGTAGACACTTACTTAGTTAGGTCAGCGTAAGTTGCCTTGCGTTGACCTAATTGTGTAATGAAGACCAAGCTTCAGAAAAGCAGCCAAGGAGTGAATAGGCCATGGAGACAAACTGATGCTTTCACCACAAGAGTTGGGGCAAGACACTGTCTTTTCCAATGACAGGTTTCAGAGTAGCAGCCGTGTTAGTCTGTTTTCACAAAAAGAAAAGGAGTACTTGTGGCACCTTAGAGACTAACAAATTTATAAATTTGTTAGTCTCTAAGGTGCCACAAGTACTCCTTTTCTTATTGTCTTTTCCAATGCGTTTGTACTGCACCCCGCCCAATGGGGCCCTGATCCTGACTGGGGCCTCTGGGCACTACGCTGATATAACTAATAATAATTCATTAATCTAGGAATAATGTCAGGATGGGAAAACTTGTACTGCTATTGCCTATGCTGTTCCTGTTTGGGATAAAGGATTCCAGTAACCAAGGCTGCCACTGGTACCTTTCACCAGCACTGAATTTACTTAACAACAATTAACTAATTAATTAAAAACAAACAACACCTCTTTCCGCCGCAGCCGCCTGTGTTGACAACTTGTATCTCAAGTTTTAGCACACTGGGCCTGATCCTGAACTACATGGCTTTGCTATTGGTTTCAGTGGGTGCAAGATCTGGCCCAGCATGAATTGAAACAGCTGCACAGAACATGGGTTTTCTGATGGCAAAGGTAATTTGACTCCTCTATACAGTGGCATAAATGGGTGCTGCTGCACAATGATGGCCCCCCCCGCACAGGCAGCCTTCATACAACTGGTGCAATGCACTATCGTTGGCTGGCTGCCATGAAAATGCATGAGGCCATCTGAGATGTTCAGTTCTGGGCATCTGGACCATGAGATTGGAAAAGCAATCCCGGGGAACAGGTACAGAGAACTTATTAAATACCATGCACACCTCCTGCCATTCTCTTCTGTCTCCTTGCCTGTCCTCAGGGCCTTGCAGCCAAAAAGAAATCCCAAACAAATCTATGCTCATCAGCTGTTTTTTAATTATGCTTCAAGATTGTTTGTTCTTTTTCCGTGCCCCAGTTCTTGCTATAAACTCCTCTGGGTCTCAGCAAATTAATGTTCTCTCTCTCTCTCTCTGCGCTTATATTTTAAACAGTGAGATATCACTTTTAACTAAAATAAAACCTTCTGAAAAATCCAGTTGTGGCTTCCAAGGATAGAAGGAAATTAACAACAAAACACTTTCCTTGCACAAAACACTTTCCTTTGCTCCCTCTTAAAATAAAGGAGGAAATAGAAAAGAGATTAATACCTTCCTTTTATTTGTGGCATTTGAGATTTTAATCAGGTTAATGGTTAACACTGGGTGTACCCATGGAGGAAATCTGGGCCCTATTTATTGGACCTAAAATTATTCTTCCCAGTCTACCAGGAACAGTGGAAATTAACATGCTGGGTGGAATGGAATGTCCTCTGTCACTGAACAAGCTACGCAACCCTAGTGATAGGATACAGAGGTGGGGTTAGTTTATGAGACCTGCACATCCTTCAGCTGAACAGAGGTGCTTGATTCAGTGCAGGCCCAAGCTTAATGGGCAGAGAGAAAAAAGGACTGTATGGAACTGAGCCACCACTGATAATAAAATAAATTCACGTATCCTCCCATTGAGCACTGGTTAACCTCAGTTGGTATTTTTTCTCAAAGCCCCCGCTCCTGGAGTCGTGTTATTTCATGAGCTGCTTGGCTCTCCATAATCACGGTTGTGGAATAGGGTTACCACCTTTGAGATACAAAAGCCGGGATTTTCCCAAGCCCATAAAACTGGACAGCTGCCGTGCATACCAAGCACCTTAACAGATTGCCCAGGACAGCTACCACCAAAAAAAAGATGGGGGCGGGGAACAATCCTGGGAAAACGGGACAGACGGCACTCCTGTTGTGGAGAAAAGCAGGGAAACGTGTCCCGAGCATACGGAGAAGGTGAGAAGTCAGAAGGCAAATGAGAAGAACGCCAAATGTATCCTTGTTTTTAAGAGCCGAGGGTATTGAAAGGCGAGCTCACAGCCTCCAGGGGCCTGGCTCAGGCTGTTGGAGGGCTGGTGAGGGGGACACACACCCCAGAGGAAGCTGCAGTTGCCAAGGCGGGACTGGAGGAGGCGCTCAGCTCTGGAGGGAAGGGGGTGGGTGGGTTGGCTGTAGAAATGGGGGGGGGGGTGGTTTGCCGGTTCTAGACATGGGGAACCCCTGCCCCGCTTGGGGAGGGACGGAGGGGGTGGGGGGTGGAATTGGATCCCCGCCCAGCCTCTCCCCACGCGCACGCGCACGCGCACGGCCCCGCCTCCTTCAGGCGGGGCGCGAGGAGGAGCCTGGAAGCGGGCGCGCGTCTGACGCCAACGCGCGCTCGCGCCCTCCGGAGCGGCGGTTTCGAACGGCGCGCGCCCGCCGCGCCGCGCCGCGCCGCGCGGCCTCTCGCGGCCGTGCGTGGCGCCGGCCCCCGCGCACGCAAGGCCCAGCCCCTTGCCCTCTCTGTCTCTCGCTCTCCCTCCCTGCCCCGCCCCCCTCGCCCGACCGTCCTCACTCCTGTCTCGGGAACGCGCCGGGCCGCCCCGACCCGTCCTGTCCCTCCGTCTCCGTGGGACTCGCTCGCTCGCTGGCCGGGCGGCGCGCGCGCGCCCGCGCGTGGTGGGTCCCCGCTGCCTCAGGCCCCACGCCCCGTCAGGCCGCCCCCTCAGCCCCGCCATGCCGGAGAAGCGGCCCTTCGAGCGGCTGCCGGCCGAGGTGTCCCCGCTCAACTACGGGCTCTGCCTCAAGCCCGACCTCCTCGACTTCACCTTCGAGGGCAAGCTGGAGGCGGCCGTGCAGGTACCGGCGGGGCGGGCCGGGCCCCCCGCGGGAAGGAGACGGCCGGGTGGGGGAGGGGGGGCGCCGTGCAGGTGCCGGGCCCGGGGCTCAGAGGGAGGCGGGGGGCTGGGCCTTGGGTGAGGAAAGCGGCGGGGCGGGGTGACCACGCGCTGCGGAGAGGAGAGGCGCTGTGGCCCCGCCCTAATCCCGGGCCTTATGATTGAGGAACCTTGGGGTCTCCCGTGGGGGGGGGGCAGCGCTCTCCACGATGGGGAGGGGGGTTGGGGAAGGGATCTCCCCCGGTGGGGGGGCGCTCTCCCCCAGTAAGGGGGCGAGGGGGGCGCTCTTCCCTGGTGGGGGGGGGAGTTGGTGGCGCGCTCTCGCCCCCCCCCCCCCGATAGGGGATCGTGGGGGGGGGCAGCTTAGGGGAGGGGTCTGAAGGTCAGCCTTTAGTTTTCCCCTTTGGGGTATTTCGGTATTGGGAGGGTCTGTTCCCTGCTATTTGCTCTTGCTCACCCCCCCCACCCCCACAATTCTTGGATGTTTCTCTGTCTGCCTCCCTTTTTCTCCCCAATGTTTCCTTTCAGAGTCAAAGAATCCAAGAAGAAAAGGAGGACTTGTGGCACCTTAGAGACTAACACATTTATTTGAGTAATGTATCCGATGAAGTGAGCTGTAGCTCACGAAAGCTTATGCTCTAATAAATGTGTTCGTCTCTAAGGTGCCACAAGTACTCCTTTTCTTTTTGCGAATACAGACTAACACAGCTGCTCCTCTGAAAAGAATCCAAGCTCGGCCTTTTTTTATATGGCTGTTAAACATCCAGTGGTAGGTCGTAGTCGTACTAGGCAAATGGGTTGAGGTTGTAGTAAAGAACAGAATTATTAGACACACAGGTGAACGCGATTTGTTGGGGAAGAGACAACATGGCTTTTGTAAAGGGAAATCATCCCTCACCAATCTATTAGAATTCTCTGAGGCGGGTCAACAAGCATGTGGACAAGGGTGATCCAGCAGATATCGCATACTTCGACTTTCAGAAAGCCTTTGACAAAGTCCCTCACCGAAGGCTCTTAAGCAAATGAAGCAGTCTTGGGATAAGAGGGAAGGTCCTCTCATGGACCAGTAACTGGTTAAAAGAAAACAAAGGGTAGGGATAAATGGTCAGTTTTCACAATGGAGAGAGAGATAGTGGTGTCCCCCAACGATCTGATCTGTACCCCAGTGCTGTGGAACATATTCATAAATGATGTAGAGAAAGAGGTAAACAGTGAGGTGGCAAAGTTTACAGATGATACAAAATTACTCAAGATAGTTAAGTCCAAAGCAGGCAGTGAAGGGTTACAAAGGGATCTCACAGAACGGGGTGACTGGGCAACAAAATGGCAGATGAAATTCGGTGTTGATAAATGCAGAGTAATGCATATAGGAAAATGTAATCCTGACTATACATACAACATGGTGGGGTCTAAGTTAGCTATTACCACTCAAGAAAGAGATTTTGGAGTCACTGTGTATACTTCTCTGAAATAGTCTGCTCAGTGCACTGTGGTAGTCAAAAAAAAGCTAAAGTTAGGAACCATTAGGAAAAGCACAGATAATAAGACAGTAAGTATCATAATGTCATTATATAAATCCATTGTATGCCCACTTCTTGAATAGTGCATGCAGTTTTGGTCGCCTCATGTCAAAAAAGATGTATTAGAACTGGAATAAGGTGCAGAGAAGGGCAACAGAAATGATTAAGGGTATGGAACAGCTTCCATATGAGGAAAGATTAAAAACAGTGGGGCTATTTGGCTTGAAAAAGAGACAACTGAGATGGGATATGATAGAGGTCTATAAAATAATGAATGGTGTGGAGAAATTGAATAGGGAAGAGTTATCTACTGCTTCACCTAACACAAGAACCTGAGGTCACTGAATGAAATTAGTAGATGACATGTTTAAAACAAATGAAAGTTCTTCACACAATGCACAGTCAACCTGTGGAACTTGTTGCCAAGGGATGTTGTGAAGGCCAAAAATATAACTCCATTAAAAAAAAATTAGATAAATTCCTGGAGGATAGGTCCATCAGTGGTTTTTAGCCAAAATGGTCAAGGATGCAACCCCATGTTCTGGTTGTCCTCAAGCCTCTGACTTGCCAGATGTTGGTACTGTATGACAGGGGATGGGTCGATTGATGATTACCCTGTTTTATTTATTCCCTTTGGAGCATCTGGCATGGGCCACTGTTGGAAGACAGGTTAATGGGCTAAAGGGACCATTGGTCTGACCCCATATGGCCATCCTTATGTGTCGGGGTTTGCCCCAGTCAGTATTCCAATCCAAAAGGTGCTGCATTTGAATGGTATTGTATGCATTCAGTCTATGAACTGGCTTGGAATTATTTAGTTGAAAGCCTTTATGTATAACATAAACATACAAATACATACATACATAACATACAAATTCTTCTTTTCCCCCTGGTTAACACCAGGTTGGAAGGGGGGTGGGGGGAACACGACTGTGGGCCTCAGTATCATGCAGAGCAGAAGTATCAGTGAAACAAGAGCCTACCCTACCAGTAAAAATGTGTAAACAACCCAAAACACTGAATCTCTCACTTTTTCTGAAAGGCAAAAAGCTTTACCATGCGCAGGTTTTTCCTCTGAAATTAGTTTGAAAATGATGCACGTTTGTTAGGTTCTTGCTGGGCTTTCTTTCAAACTGGCACAGTTTGAATGAAAGAATGAAAAATATTTGAGGAAGATTGTAAATACCTTGTTTGAAACACACCTATCCCAAAATCCTTTGTCATAAAAGGGAGTTAAAACCTGCCTGTAAACATAATCCTACATGAGTAATAAGGTCATTAAATATAAAGTATAGAGACTGTGCTTCACCAGACAAGTTCCTGGTATCTGTGTAGATTGGGATTGGGAGTGGGTGAAAGGCTATGAATGATAGTGAATCTTGTGACTTGGCAGGAAGGTGACCAATGATGAATAAATTTGCATCATGTGGAATATTGAAATTCTGTATTTGGTGTTTCTCCTTTAACTCAAGTGCTAGAGATGTGCTGCTGTTTAAGGTCTTAGGATCTTGGTTCAAGTCCAGGGCTGGCTTTGGAATTTTGAAAGGCCTTCATTGATTTTTTTTTTTTATTTTATTTTTTTATTTTCTGGGTTTGTTATCCCCTTTGAGATGCTTTTAAGGTTAGGATACAGTTCAGAGAGCGCACTGATCAATGCATTTAGAGAGAATGCATCAACTAGTGAAGAAAAAATGTAAAGTAATGTGAATGTTTTGAAGATACGTGTATTCATTTTCTAAGAATCCTAGATCTTTGTCTAGGCACCAAGTTACAATTGATTTAATACATAGGCACTTATTTTATGGGTCTTGAGTCTTCCAAATTATTTGGATTTGGATTGAGTGTAATAACTGGACCCCCATCACCACCTCCCAAAGGGCTAATATCAGGATTTATTAACAAGAACCCCAGTACTAGCAATGGCTGTGCAGACAGTCTGTGTTAAGGGGTTAAAGAGAAATACTTTCTGACTTGGAGGGTGAATAGTGTAACATTGACACCTGGATGAATCACTGAGTTAACAATTTGTTTATGAAAGTTTGAGCTATATGTACCTCAAGTGTGTCCGTTCTGCCATTTAGTATCCTCAATAGTGAGCTGTAGAATCAATAATAAAAATATAATTCAACTATCCTTTTAAGTGTCAGATTAAAGGTCAGCATCCAATCAATGAAATTGTTTTTTGAATTTGTAGCAGTAAGCAGGATTTGTTGGTCTTTTGCACAGTATTTCTGTTGGACACTTCTGCCCTGAGCATTTGAGGCTCAAATATGTGTTGCACTTGAAGTCTTGGCTTTGGAACATCAGACTTTTGTAAACTTTTAACCATGTAAACTGATTGATAAAAAAAAAATTTATTTGCTCCACAGAAATAAATGGAGTACTTGTGGCACCTTAGAGACTAACAAATTTATTAGAGCATAAGCTTTCGTGAGCTACAGCTCACTTCACCATATGCATCCAATGAAGTGAGCTGTAGCTCACGAAAGCTTATGCTCTAATAAATTTGTTAGTTTCTAAGGTGCCACAAGTACGCCTTTTCTTTTTGCGAATACAGACTAACACGGCTGCTACTCTGAAACAGAAATAAATGTTATGTTTATGCAGGTCTTTTCATGTCAGCATCAGAGAGCAGAACTTTTTATGATTCAGTAGTTAAAATTTTTTGGCAATTGTTGATTGAAGCAAATCATGCAATTTCAAAATCTTGAAAATTACCAGTACTTATATGTAGTCTTTAATTTTGGCACTTCATTGTTAGTTTTTGTGCGTTAGAAAACTTGGCCCTCTTTAGGTTTGCTTGTTATCTGCTCTCTTATCAAGAAATTACAATGTTATGATCTGTCTCTTGATAAAACTCAAGTTTATAGCCATGTGAAACTAACATTTTTCAGAGCAGTGACCGAGCTTGTTAATATCTATAACTTAAATAGTAAGTTTTCTATCTGGTTATTCAACATGACTTTTAAATGCTAAAATTTAGCATTTACACAAATACATATATAATTTAGAAGTCTGTAGAGTTCCATAACAGTCATAAACTGACAATTTATATTACATTACACTTGTATCACACTACAAACAGTGATCCTTAAAAGCATCTTGTGAGGTAGTTCATTTGTTATCCCCTATTTTACAGATGGGGAAGATAAGATGGGCTAACTGATACTCCTAAAGTCAGAGGGTATGTCTATGCTGCAGTTAGAAACCCAAGGCTAGTCCAAGCCAGCTGGCTCCGTCTAAGGGGCTGTTTAATTGTGGTGTAGACTCACCTTGGAGGGTCCTAGAGCTCAGATCCGAATGTCTACACCACAGTTCGACAGCCCCTTAGCATGAGCCCCACAAGCCAGAGTTAGCTGGCCTGTGGTTTAGCTGGAATTGAAATTAATGGGGGTCTAGCTCCTGGTTCTGTGTTCAGTTCCCTAACCACGTTTCCTCTCAATAGTCCAAACTGTTGCAAGTAACTGTTTGTGAACTGTTTTAAATGAACATAATTAATGTTTATTCAGAAAAAGATATGAACTGTCAGATAGTTAAGTCTTCAGTTCCTGGAAGTCTCCTGTTTTAACTCTATTTTTAAGGATCCAGCCATCAGCTCAGCACAGTCATTACACAATGTCTAGGTCAATTGAAGTCTATTCTGTTTCCACGTTCCAAAAGGCTTAATGCTGGACCAGGAACAAAGAAGGGATATACTAACATATTGTTCTTCAGCAGCATCAAATTGAAAAGTCAAATCTCGGTTAGCAATCAACAAAACCAATCAGCTGACTCCTAACATTCGACTTCTGATTTAATCCTATAAATTAAAGTTCGAAATGCTGTAGTGCCTCTGAACAATTACCTGTCCAGTTAAGGGTGTAACAGCTCAGAGCTTCAGACAGACTTGGACAGCATGAATCTGCTGGTTTGCACATATTGGAAATTGTAAGCCATCAAATTAAACATGGAAAACATCAGCTCATGATAGTTCAGTTTTGTTGTGTATAAACTGCCAGCAAAAGTCTACTTGGCTGCACAATAGGTATCTTCTGCCTAAAAGGCTGGCTGTGCAATATAAAATGGATGGAGCTTTTAAATCTCTCCTTTCCCAGTCCCTTTAATATGTCTTCAGGATATTCTGATATATTTAGCAATGTTTTAGCCCGCATCTGTCGCTTTTTATAGCTTGCTGTTCGCACCGCCGCTTTTCGTCGATAAAACTTATGTTGTTTGAGGATGTATTTTTTTTAACGCTCCTGGACAACAGAAGTTTTGACGGCGAAGTGCCAGCGTAGACATATGCTTTGAGTCAGAGTCCAGTATAGTGGTTTGGATTTGTAGTACTCTAATTTAGATCTGAGTTTGAAGATTAAAGATAATGAACTACATTTGAATCTATTTATATTTCACCGTCAGGGGTCCCTGCTATTACTCTCCATTCCTCCTGCTTTTCAAAACTGGCAAAACCCCTTAATTCTCAGTTCTGTGCAATGCTATAATTCATCTGACTAAACAGTTATCCTTTGTTATACATTAGAAAGACACTTGCATAGGGATTGTGTAAACTTAAACATTTCCGAAGTGTATGAATACTATAGGAAAATAGTGGAATCAACTGCTGATTGAAATATGAAGTAGCTTTTTATAGCAGAGCAATACTGTGTTCAGTATTAGTAGATTTACTACTTGGCTACCATAATCCAATCTAGATTGGATGTAGGTGAATAAAAATATGGTTACTTAGATAAGGACTAATAAATGTAACTGCCGCTGCTTTTCTTTCATTGACATGATTGATCTTTCCGTTCTAAGAAAGATCTCTCTGTGTATTTGTTTACGTTCTAGGCTCTGAACTAGTTTTCATATTTCTGGAGAGTAAAATACTAATCAAATGTTTGGCAGACTGAGGACTGAGTATATGCTTGTTGGAATGTTATATTTAGAATAACCATTGGACAACTTTAAATTACCAGGTTTTATTTATCTAGTGTTAACAAACTGTACAGTATGCAGAAAGAGTACATGCACCAAAGATTTTACAAGCTAAGATCTTAGTGATATTAAAAAGAGGCTTCTGATGAATAAACCTTGAGACTGAAATTCAAGGTGATTCAGTTGCCATCAGAACTATCCAGGTGTCTTGTTTTTTAATTGCTGCAAATAGTGCAGAAATTCTAAAGAGGTTTCTTTCCCTCTACTCTTCTGCTTCAGTACCTAATCAAAAAATTCTGAACATCTTCAACTCATATTTGGAACAGTTATGAAAATATCTATGTTCACAGGTTTCGGACTTTCAGAATTATGGTTCAGGTGAGGTAATCTGTAACTGACTATTCCTGGTTCCCCACCTATTAGTGTGTTAAACATGGATACATCTATGTTAAATTTGATCTGAACACCAGGAAGCCTTGGCGATGGGAGTTATAAAAAAGTGTATGGGGGGGCGGAACCCTCAATGCTCTTTGACCTTTGAAACTAAAACTATACATAAGCATTTTTAAATACATCTGAATTAAAGGATAAAAAAATGGACATTTTCAGAGTGAAATCTTGCCATACTGTCTAATTTTTCCCTTGTAATGAATTGTGGAATGGCTTGATTTTTAAAGTTTTGAATGCAGTTGGGCTTTCTGGTTGGCAAAGTCCAGTAAATGCAGTTCAGACTTTATTGATTATTATGTAATGGAAACTATAAAAGGATTCCATGAGCCAACCTTCCTTGATAGTTAAGTTACTTAGCCTCTATGCAGTAATTGTTCACAGATTCACTGCCTTTCTTCCCTTATTACTCAAGGACTCAAGCTGTTCAATGATCACTGTTCTTTGTGCTAAGGTAGTTTGATATGGATGATAGCCAGAGTGTTATCCTTTACCCTTTTCAGTTCTGAATGAGGTGCCTGATATGTCTAGTTCCCTTCTATTCCAATGAAATTGGTCATTTTTGCAGTAGCATAAACTTTTTATTTTAAATTGCTGCTGGTTTACATGAATATTCTGATTTCAGTGAAAGTATTATCTCTGAATTTTCAGATCTTTGCAATGTCTAATTTGGACAATGAAAGGTAAAATTTCAGGTAGTCGTAGTCTCTGCATCCTTTTTTGAGAGTGAAATTTATAGACCCCTCCAAATTAATTGTGGATGCAAATATGAGCAAGTAGACACTCCTCTTCAGATATGTGCACCATTTTGAAAATGAATCCCCCAAGAAAAGCTTAAGAAAACGGTTAAATTTTTACTGGTATTTGAAGAGGTGAAATTGAACTGGCTTTTAGTTTGAGTTCAGTAAAACAATTATAACTATTCTTTCTCTGAGAACATGGAAAAGCAATTGTTTCCATTGAGACTTCCTATGGTTAATATATCTGGGACATCAACAAGCCAGTTCAAGTTGGTAACAGAGAGGTGGGGAAGCTTGTGTTTCAAAACATTAAACTTTGATCTCCCACTTGGGTCGATGGAATTCTCGTCTCCAGAGAAATAAACATGGTGGGAGGAGCAGGGGGAGGGCTTCACCTTTCCCTGTTGTTAGGCTACAGCCAGTAAACAGGCTGTTGGTCTGTTCCAGGATGGCCATTCTGGAGGGATCTGCTGGGTATTTAAACTCCAGCACCCATCTCATCTCAGTTTTATTGCAAGTGTTTTTATTTTGGTTATTGTTGGCCCTGTAGTTACTACTTTTCTTCTCTCCATCTTTTTCTTGTACTGAATCTCCTTGATCAGCCTGATCTGTTTGAAGGACAGCTTAATTATGTTGTACAGCTGTATGGAGCAAGGGTGACACTTCACATATTTATAATCTTGGAAATGAATGTACCGCATCCATCAAGAGTGCTTTTTGCCTTCTTAACTTGATTGTGTTCATGAATACAAACTACTACATGAGCAGAATAAGTGTCTTCCAGAAAACAAACTTCTCAAGCTTATAAACTGTTTTTTCTAAGTATTAACTTAAATACTTAGTTTTTATTAAAAGGTTTCAGTCTCCATAAGGCACTATGAATGTCTGATAAATTTAAAATTTAGGTTCTGGTAAAGTAGAAATGGTTAAATGTTGAGTGTTTTGCATGGATTTTATTTTCATTCTGCCTTGTCTTTAAGGATTGTTGAAGACCTGTTAAAGATTTAGTTGAGTTCTACTTTATTTTTTTAATAGAAAGGGGGGAGGCTCCCTGAGAACCTGCTTTCCTGTCTGAAGATTTTTTTAACTGTGCTGTGTAATTATAGCATCACAAGTGTACTCTATAATTTTTGGTGCATAGTCATATTAATTTGCTGATTTCACCTGATATTTGTGGGGGCTGATAGAGTAAACAACACATGTTAACGATTAACCTGATTTCTGTAAATATTTTCCAGCACTTTGTACCCTTTTGTAAAACTGGCTTGTGTTTGCAGGAGGCAAGGGAAATCTAAAAATAGTGCATCCTCACAAAGATTTGACTATGAAGTTGTCTCCAATCAATCCTAACCTCTACTGTATTTCAGGCACTGTGTTATAATGAAAACAGTTCTGTGTGTTTAGAGCTATTCAGAACTTTTAAAGCTGAAGTTATTAACTTTGAAATTTTCTGAACTTTGGATAGCTCTTTCATGTATCATTACACTTTTAAGATCTCAACTAGCTGAGGAATTTGGACTAGTAGGTTGAATAATAAGGGTCTTCCAATTTAGTACCATTTAGGAAAAAAGTTTTTACACCATCTAGTTTTTTCTGAAAACCAGATTGACTGTGTCCCTTCATTTTTTTTTAAACCTAAAAAAAAGATTTCCTTTAATAATCTCATGCTGAAATCTGTGAGTGTTATGAAGGTTATATTTATGGGAGGAGATGTAGAACCTCCTGAGTTGTACACTATGTGGAAAAGATTAGCTCTTTGCCAGATCTAGATCATGTCACTTTAGCTCTTACGTTTGTTTAGTTTCATATCATGGAAATATGTTTCTTGGTACTTTGATACCACAATAAATTTACTGGGTAATATTGTTGGGTTATTTTATGCCCGGTGAAATTAAAAGACAACATATCAAAATCTGACAGAAGGAAATACTTTATACAATACACAGTTCTGTGGAGCACACTGCCACAGTGTGATTGAGGCAAAGGTTTGTAGTATGCACCCAATAATTATACATTTATTAAAATATTTATAGTTACACTAGTTAGGATAAAAGTGTGTAAAGAAGATTATCCCCTTTTGCCTCAGGACTAAGCCAGTCACTAACAATTTATGGTTAGGATGACACTGCCTCAGTAGGTGTTTTGTGTATTTTTCTATCCTACAGGTTTATACACTTTCTTCTGAATAATCTGTTACTAGCCACTGTGGGAGACAAGCAGTTCCTAAAAACTTCCAATTTTATTTCATCCAGAATTGTACTCATTTTGTAGTAGACTGGTATTTAATTTGGGCATCTCTCTATTCAAGCTTTTGCATCCAAGTGAGATGTTGTAGAAGTGAGGCACTTTATTATATTGATAGCCAGCCATTTAAAAAATAAAACAATGTGTATACAGACATATGTTGTCAGAAGATAACTTTTTACTAGAAGTTAAAGGCTACCCTTTTAGCAGATGTTCCTGTACTATGAAGTTCTTGTGTAATTTTTAAATACTGTTGACAGTGTAAGATGTTTTAGCTCATCTTCAGTAGTTATACTCTTCACTTTTACTGTAATCCATTATTGCTTACTACTAACTGGGAAGATCTCTAACTTCTCTAAGTATTTATTATTTGCATGGAGACTGTGCTTAGAAACCCCAGTAAAGGACCAGGGCCCCATCGTGCCAGTGTCCTCTACAAATTTAGTACAAATCCCTGCCCCCCAAAATTTATAATCCGAGTAATAATAAATAGGTTGAAATAGTCTGAATGTAATGTAAATATGCATGTTCTAGTAAATGATTTTATGGAAGAAAAAGAGAGGATGTGATGGTATATTTTTTCTTAGTAGCTACTTCGTTGCAGTATTTCATCTAATTCCAAATGACTCATGATGTCAGATTAAATGAAGATACAAAGTGAATACGAAGCAAAAGATAATGTTAAAGAGGAATGTGTATGAGCCTTTCATGACACTTGCTGATAGAACTTCTTTTGCAGGTGAGACAGGCAACCAATCAAATTGTGATGAATTGTGCTGACATAGACATTATTACTGCCTCCTATGCACCAGAGGGAGATGAAGGTAAGAACTACTCTTGATGCAGTTTGTTACACGTTCCCTGTCAATGCTTTTGACACTGGAAGTTCCGTCACTCACAGGGTGAGCACTGTCACAAGACTTTTTTAACTGTTGCACCAAACTCTAGTTTGCTGTGCATAGATTTTAACTGTGTAATGTAGTGGATGTTCTTAATTTGATTTGCAAAGTCTTCATTGGGACTCCTAGTTCTGAAAATGGGGGGGGGAATTCAGAGGGAAAATATGGTAAATGTTGGGTAGTAGGCAGATACTACTTTGCCAACCCTGAATAGGAAAGTGGCAAAAAAGAGAAGAGGTAGATGCTCTCTCTTTCCTTGTTGGTGGATTCAAAAGGGATACATAGAAAAGTCCTATTATTTGAGCATTTATTTAAATAGGTGAGTGAAAGAGCTGAGATTACAAATAATTTTATGCTTTTAGAGTTTAGGTGTTAGTCCAAAGCTGAAGTTTAATTCCTCTACACACTATGTTTAAAAAAAATAGTCTATTTTAATTTGCACAAAAAAGGAAATTGAGTTGCAGCTGGAATTCTACCCTGTTGTGCTTTAGCATTCCAGCTCAAGGGATGTTTAAGGTTGACTGTTCTGACACCTTGTTATCCATTTATGTAAGACCATAGTGAGACATGGTCTTTACTGTGGGGCGTGTGCAGTTCAACACAAATGACAAAACATGGGGTAACAGTGCAGGTAAGGGAGGTGTGGTAGAATCAATGGTCAGATCAGTGTAGGAAAGATTCATGGGCAAAGATGGGAAGAAGGCATTTAGTAGATGCGAGTGAGAGTGTTCTAAGCATAGGAGCAACATGATTAGAAGGCATGAATCTCAGTGGATATAGGAGACAACAGGAGTATTTAGAGGTCCCCACTGGGAAGAAATAAGACCAGAGAAAGGTGGAGATGAGATTACATAGGGCCTTAACACAGAGGACTGAAACTTTCAATTGATATGGAAAGACGGGAAGCCAGTGAAGAGATTCAAGATTATAATGTGTGTAACATGGTCAAGATGGTGAGAGAAGATGATTTCAGCAATGGTGTTTTAAATAGATTGGAGGGTGGAGAGATATAGTAATGA
The DNA here is from genome assembly GCF_009764565.3 of Dermochelys coriacea. Lineage (NCBI taxonomy): Eukaryota > Metazoa > Chordata > Testudines > Dermochelyidae > Dermochelys > Dermochelys coriacea. The sequence goes on along the minus strand of NC_050094.1, from coordinate 11,216,770 downwards.
AAGCATGAAATGACCTAAGTGTGGACAATATGGTCCTTGATATAGAAATGCTTAGCTTACTATGCAGTAGATTTACAAAATAAGGGGAGTTAAGGATGTTTTAATAACTTGTTTGTGAGCTCTTAATATTTTTAATGGAATCTTTAATAGTACAAACATGATAGCAGCTATTTGGCCCACTGTGGAAGAGTACATTTTAAATTCTCCAGCCCCTAAAAAACCTCTGCAGAACTTTCCGAAGAGAACACTATACTAGTGATGTCAATGAAGCATTCCCTTTAAATTTTGTTATAAATAAGATGAACTACTGTGGGTTTGGATTTGGAAGATGTTCCTTTAAATAGGTTAAAATTTTCTTAGTGTCTTCAGTGGTTGGATAAATGAAAGGGAGTTGGTGGGATGGGACCCATTACATTTTTTAACACTTAAGAAAAATTGAAGCTTAAAATTCTCCTGACTAGGTTTAGATAGGGAAAGCTTATGTTCCTTCTGCAGTGATGCACCAGGAAAAGATTTACTGAAGTGTCCATTATATATGTCAGAAGTGCAGGTTTTTGTGCGACCAGAGGAACATCCACGAGCAGGCTTTGTTTTTAATTTGGTTTGATTTTTATCTTTGGTGTGGTGACGTTTTCCACAAACATCAGGAAAATAACTAGACGACCTCCCAGTGTTGGCTGTCAACAGCTGAATAGTGCCCAGGCAGATAGGGATCTGTGCTGTAAGGAAGTAGCGTTCAATGGATATGTTTTGAGAAAGAGGAACTTAATGCAGGAAGTTCAGTGGGCAGTGAAAGAACAAGACTGTGGTGCAGGGAGCATTGTCAAACAACTTGGAATCTGTCCATTCAGCCTTGATGGGAGAATGCAGTGCTAGCTTCTTCCAGATACAAGGTTTAATTCAGGCTATGGGGCTGTATACTGCCTCTGATCCTGCATAGATTTCACAAACATTTTATCCCCCAGGACAACATTGCACACTGTCATTAGCAATCTTTAGTCTCATTAGACACACTGTATTGCTAGGCATTCCTGAAGCTATGCATCATGCTTGTGGTGAGGAGGTGAAGAGAGTGATGACAATGGCAGGGGATGTAGAATTTATCCTACCTAACAAAACCAGCACGTGTACATGCTGCCTCTTGAAAAGTCTGTTCCGGTACTGGGGAAATGGCAGGACCAAACAGGAAAGGCTGAATCATGGCTCCAAAAACCTTGTCTTCCCGCAAAATTAAAGGGAAGCCCAAGAGATTTAAAATTTTGCACCTCCTGTTTTTAGTTATTGCCCCACATTTGCCATACTCTGAAATGAACCTCGTAGAGTTTCCCTGTGATATCCATTTTATACTGTTTCAGTATTGGTATCTTTACTGGATAGCTTGAAATACCCATAGCAGAACTTAGTATAGAAAATAATCCTTTAAAATAATTGTTCTGTCCTTCTGTAGTTTTCATAATCAAGTAAAATAGAAAAGAAATGTCTGTGGCTAAAACACTTCATCCTGAGTTTTAATTACTTTGATTGTGGTAAACTGTGGCAGCATAAATACATAGCTTTGTTATATAGAAAATGTATTCCTAACAAGGTTTATTCTTATACTCTGGCTATTTCTTTATAGGGTTAAGGCATTTCATTCAGTTTGGTAGGCTGCCAAATAGTAATGGATTTCAAAGTAAAATTGCATGGAATTGGCAGGCCATTTGTAGAGGTTCTTTTCTGGCACCTGTTGCTGTTACTTAGAAGTCTGTCTTATTAGTGCTGCTATTGTGATGATGTGCGTTGCTTTTATATGGTATTTGTTTGATTGATCACAAATACAAAATATTGTACTAGAAAGGGATGCAAATATAAAACAAATCAATTGAACTTTTGCTACTAATACAAACATTTTACAAGGGTCAATATAAATATTACATATTAGATTTTAAAACAAGAAGTATAGGAATCTTTGTAAGATCAGTAAACTTTCTCCTTTACAGGCTGTAGTGAGGAATTGCTACCCATTTTAATTCTATAACTCTGGGGAAGAGTTTCTGCTTGATGTATACATTGTTAAATGTGAGACGAGATAATGTCTTATCTCTTTTTAAAGTGTGGTTCTATGCTGAAAAGTAACAGTGTAGAAATAGCACTTTCTCAACAAATCTGTGAACTTGCCACATGTACCAACTAACGTTATACTGGAACCATGATGCTCAGTTTAGAGTTACTCTGAATTTTCTATTGCAAACTCTTCCTTCACTTCAGTGAGTTTTCTTTCATGACTTGGTTTTTTGTTGCCTTCTAGATTCCTGGGCCTATACTTTTTTGGTGTTTGTGACCTCATGTTTATTATACATAGCCATTACCTCTGGTTAAAGTGAATAGTTATGCATTAGCCGTATTAGCTTTGTCCAAATGAATGGCCATGCTCTGTTAAATAAGGGATTAAGAAAACAACTATAAGTCATTGGCTCTTTAAATTAAATTTCAGGGGATTGTATTTTACTCATATTTAATATTGGATATTAAGTAGTTTGATTTCCCTGCAAATCTGCATTTTCAGGAGGTGTGAAATTATCTGCTGAAGTCATAATCTTTGGCTAATTATTTTTCACATTCATTTATCTTGGAGAGCATTTTGGATATTTCACGGATTACAAGCAACTCGTTATTAAAGACATGAACGTTGAGGCGCTCGGAGGGTAATAATCAGCAATTTCACATGCAGAATTGCAAACAGACTTAGTGTTATCTGTTAATTTTACCAAATAATTAAGTGAGCACTACCCTTCTATTTTAGCATTGCAATTTTTCTATATACAATTTTTGAAAAAAATGTTGCCAACTGACTCCTTATTTGAATTTTTTGCCGCTTGATGTTTGCCACCTCAGTCTTTTCAGTCCCACAGGAAGTTAGTGAACCGCCACTAATAGGATGCAGGACCTGATTAAGGCATTCCTAGATCCCCAGTCAATATGATTACATCAGAATCTCAACTGTCTTTTAAAAACAAAAATTATGTGTCTAGTAGTTGTGAACAGCGTGGCAATATGCAGTGATATCTGCTTGAGTCTGCAGATAATTTGAACTGAGAAGCGTGAACCACCTTGTGCATTTCAAAGGAGTGTTAACTTAAAAACCTAATGCTCTGAAGGGCCTATCAACACCACCCCAATAGATGACTCTATCATAGAATCATAGGACAGGAAGGGCCCTCAAGAGGTCATCTAGTCCAGTCCCCTGCCTCATGGCAGGACTAAGTATTATCTAGACCATCCCTGACAGGTGTTTGTCTAACCTGCTTTTAAAAATCTCCAATAATAGAGATTCCACAACCTCCCTAGGCAATTTATTTCAATGCTTAACCACCCTGACAGGTAGGAAGTTTTTCCTAATGTCCAACCTAAACCTCCCTTGCTGTAATTTAAGTCCATTGCTTCTTGTCCTATCCTCAGAGGTTAAGAAAAACAATTTTTTTCCCTCCTCCTTGTAACAACCTTTTGCGTACTTGAAAACTGTTATGTCCACTCTGTCTTCTCTTTTCCAGACTAAACAAACCCAATTTTTTCAATTTTCCTTCATGAATCATGTTTTCTAGACCTTTAGTCATTTTTGTTGCTCTTCTCGACTTTCTCCAATTTGTCACATCCTTCCTAAAATGCGGCACCCAGAACTGTACACAGTACTCCAGCTGAGGACTAATCGGTGCGGAGTAGAGCAGAAGAATTAATTCTTGTGTCTTGCTTATAACACTCCTGCTAATACATCCCAGAATGATGTTCGCTTTTTTTGCAACAGCGTTACACTGTTGACTCATATTTAGTTTGTGGTCCGTTATGATCCCCAGATCCCTTTCCGTAGTACTCCTTTCTAGGCAGTCATTTCCCATTTTGCATGTGTGCAACTGATTGTGCCTTCCTAAGTGGAGTACTTTTCATTTGTCCTTATTGAATTTCATCCTATTTACTTCAGACCATTTCTCCAGTTTGTCCAGATCATTTTGAATTTTAATCCTGTCCTCCAAAGCACTTGCAACCTGTCCCAGCTTGGTATTGTCCGCAAACTTTATAAGTGTACTCTCTGTGCCATTATCTAAATCATTGTATGGCTATGTGGGATCCTGGGCTGTAGGATATGTCTGCACTTGCACAACTGACCTGGTGTTTGGCACTCTGGTTACTTTGCTGGAGTATGAGCTGTTTCCACAGCAAAGCTTTACTCACATTATTGTTTCCTCAGTGTTTCTGCACTCGCTTCTGTCTGTCTGTGGGCATATCCTATGATTTGTGCTGAGATGCTCAGGGATTCTTTCCCAGTTAATTGTATCAATTGTGGGAGAACTTGTCTGTCCTTTGGAAGTGGAGAGGGGGAACTGTGGGAAAGACATTGGAGCATTATGAGCACTTGAGTGCTCTTGTCCATCCTCACGTTCTAGCCCTTGCTAAAGCAGTTTGGGCTTTAACCCATGCACCTCAGCTGTGCATGCAAGCACAGGTTTCAAGTGCAATTAAGCATATGGATGAGGGTGGATGGTAGCAGGGTTTGGTCAAAAACACATGTAGGAGCACATGCTAAAACTACAGACATGCTCTGTGGGCTGAGGGCCCTGGATTGTCTTAATCTGGACCTGATGGGATGAGTGGGCTGTGATGCGTAAGAATTTTTGTGAAGGAGAAAGTAGTACTTCTTTACTAATTTAGTTGCATAAAGAACAATGAAACTTTGTGAAAATCACCAGAAAACTCTCCATAAATTACATTGCTGGAGGTCAGGGATTAATGCTGATGACTGAGGAAGTACAAGATGTCAACTTCTTGCATCTGTGAAACTTAAACTCCACAAGAGGGTAGATGAGAAACCTTGAATTATTTTTCTACTCTGACAGATTGCTTGGACACACCTTTAATGAAAGGCTGAAGTTTGTCCACACTGTGCTAGCAACAGTGTTTAAAAATGGTTCCCTGCACAGTTTTGAGAAACACTTTGCTTTTCAGGATTCCCAGAATGGTGTTTCTGAGCTTGCCCAAACCATTTTATTGACAGATTAAGTTTTGTAGTCAAGTATGAATAGAAATAATGTTTAAAACATGGAACCCGCTGACCCCATTCACCCATGCATTAAAACAATATTAGCCATAATTAAGGCTACGATTCCTTTCTCCCCCCACACCTAGCCCTGCCCCCCAGTTATTTTTAGTAGTCATGGACAAGTTACAGAATTTTTGTTTAGTGTCCATGACTTTTACTAAAAATAACCGTGACAAAATCTTAACTGTAGCCATAATAGCTTAAAAAATGATTTCGGTAATGTTTTTAGACAACTTACTGTGCTGGGCTAAATCATACTAAAAGTGTTTGTTCGAAACTTCAGTTAGAATTGTTATGGTTTGTCCCTCTCCACCCTGATCTGCAATTTTATATTAAAGCCATTTCACTATGAAACTGTTGCACATTGTGCCCCATGTGCTAGATGTTCTGCAGAGCGGGAAGAGATGGGTCATGTCCCAAGGAGTGTGTGTTAAAACCACTCAGATAACATGTTTTTTCTACAAGTATGGGTGGGGTCATAATATAAATAAATATAGGCATAGTGGTGAGTTGCTTCAATTTTGAGCTCTGTTGGCCAAAATCTGGTGCCATTGGAATTGGTGGCAAAAATTCCCAGCTGATTTCAGTGATGGGGAGACTGTGATTCTGTATGCCATTATAAAGGCCCCTGGATATTTTTCTAGGGAATTTAGTGGAAAAACCAGAACACTATATCTGCTTTTTATAGTTTGTGCTGTTAAACTCGGTACCTGTTGGTATTTAATATGTTTGATGCAGCAAACAGGATGTAGAATGTGTTTTGAAAGCTATTTATGTAGATTTAACATTAATTGTATCAGAATTTTACTTAATTCCTAAATGACCAAGGAGGTTCTTTAATTTTTAGCTCAGAAAACACCATTGAAAGTCTTGTTTTCACTAGGGAAAATTGTATTTAATGCATCTTGGTGTATTGAGGTAAGCCCTGTGAGGGGTAGAGCCTAAGGTTTACCTCAGCTAGCAAGTGTTAAAGCTACACCTGTCTTCTCTAGTATTTTAATGCACCTTCCCCCCCTTCCCCCCCAAATATGGACAGTGACCCTAGTGAGTGTAGGGGGAATCATCTTTTACAATCAGCTTGATTCCTAATATATATAATTTTATCTTTGGTATTTGTCTGTGTTTTCTCTCAAATAGAGTACACAAGATTGGACATACTGCTTAAAACCTTTGGCCAGGATCTAGACTTTTGTATTACATGCATGTAAATTGGAATAATTAATTGACACATCCATCTGGGTACTGTGCAGTTTCAGGAATTACTCTGTAGAAGTGCAGTAATTTATTTAAAATACTGTATGTTCTTTATAGAAAACTGATGTTAAATATGTAGTGCCCCATATTTTGGAAACTTTACTGGATCTTATTTTAATGCCTTTTTCTAGAGAAACTGAGAACTAACAACTTCTTCCTGTTCTCTCATTCTACTTGTCCAGTGTGTATACTAGTGTGCCAGTGATGAACTCACCATCTGGTAGTGCCAAACCCTCTAAAGTTAGTAGACTGCCAAAATTGTGCTGTTTCCTTCAGGAGCCTTTGTATTCAGCTCCATCAGGAATTCCAGCAGCCTCTTGCAGCACTTAGTTGTTTGTTACAAGCAGTTCTCTTAGGCACTTACAAAAATATTGTAGACAGTATTCTAAGGCTTAAATATTTGTGGGCTGCATAATCACTAATTTATTCATACTTGGCTAGGTATTAAAAAATCTTGCAGTCTTGAATGGGCATCCTTCAAATCTTTAAAAATAGTGCAACTTAGTGTGATTTTTGACTTGATAGAAATGCAATTATCTCTTGTGTATTTTAACATAAACATGCATATGGAAGTCAGGAGGCTGGGAAGAGACATTTGATTTGACACTATCATCAGTAATTATGTGCATTTTTGAAACATTAATTGAATAAATTCTCTTTTGTTACCCTCATGGATTTAAATCCATTTCTGCTATTTTAAAAATGTAAGTTAACCAGAGGAAATTTGTGATAGCAAGTGAGGCTGTTCTTGAGTCTTGTGGTACTTAAGGCCTTATTTTCAGAGTTGCAGAGAGCAACCAAAATCAGTATTCATCAAAATCATCCCCTCTGAATGATCAAGTGCTAAGGCCCTGTGTACATTACAATGGAAAGTCATGTTGGAAGCAACCCTGTTTAAACAGTGTTAGACCCCATCTACCCTACATAATTAACCATGTTTAAGTACTGTTGTGAAACATGGTTGTTATCTGCATGTATAAACAAGGTTTCTTCCTGTGCAAGCAGAAAAATAAAACTGCGGGCTGGGGGGGCAGGGACTGTTTTGGCTATGTGTCTACCATGGTTAAAACAAAAAGAAAAGGAGTACTTGTGGCACCTTAGAGACTAACAAATTTATTAGAGCATAAGCTTTCGTGAGCTACAGCTCACTTCATCGGATGCATTTGGTGGAAAAAAACAGAGGAGAGATTTATATACACACACAGAGAACATGAAACAATGGGTTTATCATGCATCCGATGAAGTGAGCTGTAGCTCACGAAAGCTTATGCTCTAATAAATTTGTTAGTCTCTAAAGTGCCACAAGTACTCCTTTTCTTTTTGCGAATACAGACTAACACGGCTGCTACTCTGAAACCTGTGATTATGCAAGGCACTGAATTTAGCCGTATAGAGTGGAAATCTGTCAACTTCATGAAAAAACTCGCACAGATACAGACAGACATCATCTTCCTCTCCAAATGCAAACAGATGGACATCATACCGAAAGGACTGAAGGTAAAAAATCCATTACAATCTACATACCACACAGACTATGCTGACAGCTTGTGCCACACACTCTCAAGGAAACTGCGGAACCACCTGATCAACATCCTCTACAGCAAACAGGGAAAGATTAAGAATGAGCTCTCAAAACTGGATACTCTCATAAAGAACCAACCTTCCACACAAACTTCCTCGTGGCTGGACTTTACAAAAACTAGACAAGCCATTTACAAAACACACTTTGATTCTCTACAAAAGAAAAAGGACACTAAGCTATCTAAACTACTATATGCCACAAGGGGCCACAACAATGGTTCCCGTAACCCACCCAGCAATATTGTTAATCTATCCAACTATACTCTTAGCCCAGCAGAAGAATCTGTCCTATCTCGGGGCCTCTCCTTTTGCCCCTCCACCCCCACGAACATGATACAGTTCTGTGGTGACCTAGAATCCTATTTTCGACGTCTCAGACTCAAGGAATATTTCCAACACACCTCTGACCAACATATTAACCCACAGAGACCTTCCTGCCAACACTACAAAAAGAAGGATTCTGGGTGGACTCCTCCTGAAGGTCGAAACAGCAGCCTGGATTTCTACATAGACTGCTTCCGCCGACGTGCACGAGCTGAAATTGTGGAAAAGCAGCATCACTTACCCCATAACCTCAGCCATGCAGAACACAGTGCCATCCACAGCCTCAGAAACAACTCTGACATCATAATCAAAAAGGCTGACAAAGGAGGTGCTGTCGTCATCATGAATAGGTCGGAGTATGAACAAGAGGCTACTAGGCAGCTCTCCAACACCACTTTCTACAAGCCATTACCCTCTGATCCCACTGAGAGTTACCAAAAGAAACTCCCTGAAAAAGCACAAGAACAAATCCGCACAGACACACCCCTGGAGCCCCGACCTGGGGTATTCTATCTGCTACCCAAGATCCATAAACCTGGAAATCCTGGACGCCCCATCATCTCAGGCATTGGCACCCTGACAGCAGGATTGTCTGGCTATGTAGACTCCCTCCTCAGGCCCTTCGTTACCAGCACTCCCAGCTATCTTCGAGACACCACCGATTTCCTGAGGAAACTACAGTCCATTGGTGATCTTCCTAAAAACACCATCCTAGCCACTATGGATGTTGAAGCCTCTACACCAACATTCCACACAAAGATGGACTACAAGCCGTCAGGAACAGTATCCCCGATACTGTCACGGCTAACCTGGTGGCAGAACTTTGTGACTTTGTCCTGACCCATAACTATTTCACATTTGGTGACAATGTATACCTTCAAATCAGCGGCACTGCGATGGGTACCCGCATGGCCCCACAGTATGCCAACATTTTTATGGCTGACTTAGAACAACGCTTCCTCAGCTCTCGTCCCCTAATGCCCCTACTCTGCTTGCGCTACATTGATGACATCTTCATCATCTGGACCCATGGAAAAGAAGCTCTTGAGGAATTCCACCATGATTTCAACAATTTCCATCCCACCATCAACCTCAGCCTGGACCAGTCCATACAAGAGATCCACTTCCTGGACACTACGGTGCTAATAAGCGATGGTCACATAAACACCACCCTATATCGGAAACCTACTGACCGCTATTCCTACCTACATGCCTCTAGCTTTCATCCAGATCATACCACTCGATCCATTGTCTACAGCCAAGCGCTACGATATAACCGCATTTGCTCCAACCCCTCAGACAGAGACAAACACCTACAAGATCTCTATCATGCATTCCTACAACTACAGTACCCACCTGCTGAAGTGAAGAAACAGATTGACAGAGCCAGAAGAGTACCCAGAAGTCACCTACTACAGGACAGGCCCAACTAAGAAAACAACAGAACGCCACTAGCCATCACCTTCAGCCCCCAACTAAAACCTCTCCAACGCATCATCAAGGATCTACAACCTATCCTGAAGGACGAGCCATCGCTCTCTCAGATCTTGGGAGGCAGACCAGTCCTTGCTTACAGACAGCCCCCCAATCTGAAGCAAATACTCACCAGCAACCACACACCACACAACAGAACCACTAACCCAGGAACCTATCCTTGCAACAAAGCCCGTTGCCAACTCTGTCCACATATCTATTCAGGGGATACCATCATAGGGCCTAATCACATCAGCCACACTATCAGAGGCTCGTTCACCTGCGCATCTACCAATGTGATATATGCCATCATGTGCCAGCAATGCCCCTCTGCCATGTACATTGGCCAAACTGGACAGTCTCTACGTAAAAGAATGAATGGACACAAATTAGACGTCAAGAATTATAACATTCAAAAACCAGTTGGAGAACACTTCAATCTCTCCGGTCACTCGATCACAGACCTAAGAGTGGCTATCCTTCAACAAAAAAGCTTCAAAAACAGACTCCAACGAGAGACTGCTGAATTGGAATTAATTTGCAAACTGGATACAATTAACTTAGGCTTGAATAGAGACTGGGAATGGATGAGTCATTACACAAAGTAAAACTATTTCCCCATGGTATTTCTCCCTCCCACCCCACCCCCCGCTGTTCCTCTGATATTCTTGTTAACTGCTGGAATTAACCTACCTTGCTTGTCACCATGAAAGGTTTTCCTCCTTTCCCCCCCTGCTGCTAGTGATGGCTTATCTTAAGTGATCACTCTCCTTACAGTGTGTATGATAAACCCATTGTTTCATGTTCTCTGTGTGTGTGTATATAAATCTCTCCTCTGTTTTTTCCACCAAATGCATCCGATGAAGTGAGCTGTAGCTCACGAAAGCTTATGCTCTAATAAATTTGTTAGTCTCTAAGGTGCCACAAGTACTCCTTTTCTTTTTGCGAATACAGACTAACACGGCTGCTACTCTGAAACCTGTCTTTTTGCGAATAGAGACTAACATTGCTGCTACTCTGAAACCTATGGTTAAAACAGTTGCCCAATGTTTTTCATGCGTAGACAAGAAAAGTTTTAAAACCACACCATAACAATGTGCTGATGCTAAGCACAATTGTTTTGTAATGATTTAGAGCCTGCGGGGGGTGGGAGGGATAAATTAAATTAAGAAATTTGGTGTCAAATTTGGCAACAATCTGCATGCCTTACGGTATCCTTAGGTTCAGTAGGGTGGAGCTCTGAATCTGCAGTGACACTGAATCGTTGACTTCATGATCAGGCCTTGCCGCAGCCCTGTATGGATAGCATACGTTTCTTTCACTGAGTTTGGGATCAAGAGACCTTCCAGTCTGGTTTCTTAGCTCTTTATTTTAGCCTTTGTCCTCAAGCTGACACACAGTTGGACAGCTTGCTGGCTCCTGTGGTGGATAACATACTTTCCAGGCAGCCTGACAGAGAAATATCTGAGGCAGATGTTCAGCCCCTTCCTCCTCATTCGACAGATTGTTGGTGCTCTCTATCTTGTTACACTAGGTTTGTTTTCCATTGGAATCTAAAGATAGAAAGGGTCAAAATCCAGTGAATCTTATTTAGTGATGCAATTGGCAACCAGTTTTGCGCCCTCATTTTACCACAAAGCTCATTATTGTGCCTTGTTCTTCAGACCTCCATACACCCAAAGGTCCTACAACGTTCTGTCCTGTATGCTTTAACCTACAGCTTGCTGGTAATGGCTTCTTTGCTTTCTCCGCCTTCTACAAAACTAAGAGAATAGAGGAACCTAATCATTTATCTTTTTTTTTTTTTTTCCTGGCTGTATTTGGTGAATCTTTGTCCAGAAGGCATTGTTTAAGTCTTTCTCATGTCTTAATATCCCAGACCTATTTTCAATTGAATTCAGTGGTTTGAGCAGAAGGGGATACACAATTTAAAATAGTGGAAGGGCAGAGTATTAACTATTAGACTAAACTTTCAACACATCAGTCCACTAAACTATCATTTTTCTCTTGGGATTGAGTCACTGCTATATTTCTTTCCACTTATAATTGTTTTATAGTGAGGGTTGACTATCTCACTATTGTGATCAATGCTGATTAATTCCTGAGTAAAGTATTATGGAGCAAGCAGGTAAGACCATATGCATTCATGCAATTTTTACATTTACATTTTGTCAGCAGAGAGTAGTATTTACACTGCATGACTTTCAAGCTGAAATAATGCACCATTTTAAGAAATGAAGCAACATGTTCTCTCCCCTAATATTTTATACTAGAGTAAATTAAAGCACATTTTCAATAAACAGTATTCCTGAAAAGGAAGTTCTTCCTGGCAGTTCCTGGCTTGACAAAATTAGCTTGAGTGTTCTGAGGCTGTATCTAAAAATGCATGTCTGGAAAATACCCCTTGCCACAATATATGATCCTAGAAAAAGAGGTCATTCTGTAATACTTCAAAATTAAACTCAGTCATTTCTAGATGTAGTTCATAGTGATTCAAGGATCTGTGTAATGAGAATGGATACCTTGGAATGTTCCTCTTTTAATGTGTTCATATCTATCACCCTTTTCCTTATTTCTGTTGTCCTTTAAATATTAATACCTTAAAAGATTAAGCAAATGTGTATTAGTAAATCCACAACTATGCCTGTGTATGTAATGCTGCGTATGCATGTAATTTGTTGAATGGAAATTACCAGCTCAGAACATTGGGCAGTATTAAAAATAGAGTTCATCTGTTGATTACATACAGCTCTGTGTTTCTCAAAGCTTGTTAGTGATGGATTATTTGTGTGGGCCAGGGGTAGGTGAAGAGGGTCTAGGATCTCACCTTGAAAGCTGTAGCAATTTTCCTGGGTGAGAAGTGCTGGACACAACAGTTCTCTCCAAACACAGTAAGTGCCACTCACTGAATTGGTTAGAAAGGAGGAAGGAATACAAGGTACTTCCTCAGCGCTGAGCACACTGCAGCTACCGCGGTGGATGAGCTTTGTAGCAGAGTGCTGATTTCTTCTATATGTCAGTCTGGCCTGGATTCGTTATTTAACAGTAACCATTTACAGTGTAGAGCTTAGCAGCTCCAATTGGAACTGGGAGCCCCTTGTGAGCTGCTTTACAAATCTAAACAAAGACAAGATCCCTGTTCCGGAAGACCTCTGAGTTTCATTTTCAAGGTATAAGAACCAGCTTTGAAAAATTGGATTTTGTTTTTTTCAAATTGAGATCTAGAAGCTTCTAAAACAGTGTCTGATTTTTGTAAATATTCTGTTTTGGACAATTAAACAAATCTCTATTGGACCAGCTTTTCTGTCTGTTCTCCCTAACACTGCTGCATACATGTTAACGGAGCAGACTCAACTGGAATTTCACTCTATCAGGAGAGCAGCATTTAAATGCCACTAGCTTGCTTGGTGCTGAACAAGAGGCAGACAATCTTCACCCCAAAGAGTTTATAATCTAAACATACAGCTCTCATTTCTCTAGCTGTGAAACAATTAGGTTGCTCAGCCTTTGCAGAGTTGTGTAAGTGCAGCATTCCAATGGAGTGTGTGTGGGAAGAGATTGAGGTGTGGTAGCTTGGAGTGAAATCAGTGCGTGGGAACCCTATGACCCCCACGTAAATATGCTTAAATTGGTTTTCTCAGGCATGAGAATAGAGCATTGAACCTTGTCAATAAGTGGTATTTCTTTGGGTGTTTAGGTTTACATTGTTCTATGTTAATTGAAATCTTGATTAGTGATTACAGCATTTTGCTAAGTTCAGCTGGATCCAATTCACTGAAGTGTGAATGTAAAGTGCTCTTGAGTTGTGGAAACATTCTAGGCTCTTATTGAACCAAGTGCTCTTTCCATTTCAGAAATACACGCCACAGGATTCAACTATCAAAATGAAGATGAGAAAGTTACTCTCTCCTTTCCCAGTACTCTACAAAAAGGTAAGAGGTGCTGCCAAAATCTCAGGGCATGTCTACACTACAAAATTAAATCGACTTAAGATAATTCGACTGCTGCAATAATTAAAGTGGAGTTTCACATCCACACTGTGCTTGTTCTGTCAGCTGTGCGCATCCTCACCAGGCGTGCTTCCACCAACTTAACTGTGTGGGGCAATGACAGCTGGAGCCCTGCTGTCCCAGGGCTGACAGCTCACAGCTGGGTCTCCATACAGCCCGGAGGTTTGGGGGGCTCCAGCTGTCAGCCCTGGGGCAGGTGAGCTCCAGCTGTGAGCCCCGCAGTGGGGCTGACAGCCAACAGGCAATGTAAGTAACGCTGTCTACACAGATACTGTCACCTAACTACATTGACTTAAGTGCTACGCCTCTCATGGATGTGGAGTTAAGTTGGTGTAGTGAGCGACTCACGTCGGTGGGAGCTACATTTCAGTGTAGATGCTTACAAAACTATCTTACGTCAACCTAACTCTGTAGTATAGACCAGGCCTCATACTGACGTGCTACTTGTCTCAGCCAAGTTAAAATACTGTCACTCGGTATGGGTCTGTCTGCCTCTCTTATTGTGTATTCCTTTTGCAATGTGTTTTTGTTTAAAATTTCCCCCTCTGAATTTCACAATTTGATGGGAAAATGTCAGGCAACTGAACAATTAGGGCCCAGTTTCTAACTAGCTTAAGAGTTAATATTTACATTGCAGTTAAACAGAGGGACCAGTTTCCATAAAGCCTCAGTGTTGTTAGTAGGCTGTCAATTAATTGTAGTTAATGCAAGCGGTTAATGCAAAACAAAATAACTAGATTAAAAAAAATAGCTGCGATTAATTGCAGTTTTAATCGCCCTGGAAAACAATAATAATACCAATTTGAATTTATTATAAGTATTTTTGGATGTTTTTCTACATTTTCAAATGTATTTATTTCAATTACAATGCAGAATACAAAATATACAGTGCTCATTTTGTATTATTGTTTTGATTACAAATATACTCAAAAACAAAACAATGTAAAACTTTAGAGCCTACAAGTCCACTCAGTCCTACTTCTTGTTCAGCCAATCGCTAAGACAGAAAAGTTTGTTTGCGTTTACGGGAAGTAATGCTGCCTGGTTCTTATTTACAATGTCACCTGGCAATGAGAACAAGCATTTACATGGCACTGTTGTAGCTGGCATAGCCAAGTATTTGTGCCAGATATGCTAAACGTTCGTATGCCCCTTCATGCTTCAACTTGTAGGCTCTAAAGTTTTACATTGTTTTGGTTGTGCGTACAGTTATGTTTAAAAAAAAAAAATGTAAATTGCACTTTCATGATAGAGATTGAGAAAGCCTGCTGTAGTGCAACCTTTTTCTTTCTGAACCCCCTTCCCCCCCGAAGGATATAAAAATTCCATGGCCCACCTGTGTCACAACAACTCTTTTTCTGCATATAAGAGCCAGGGCTGGCATTAGGGGGTAGCAAGCAGGGTAGTTGCCTGGGGCCCCACACCAGAGAGACCCTTGCAAAGCTACATTGCTCAGGCTTCAGCCCCGGGTGGTGAGACTCAGGGCCCTGGGCTTCAGCCCCATGCAGGCTCCACCGAGTCTAATGTTAGCCCTGATTGGCAGACCCCCTGAAACCACCTCGCAGCCCCCCAGGGGGCCCTGGTTGAGAACCACCGCACTACAGTAATTGTATGAGGTGAATTGAAAAATACAATTTCTTTTGTTTATATTTTTACGGTGCAAATATTTGTAATAACAAATAAAGTGAGCACTGTATACTTTGTGTTGTGTTGTAATTGAAATCAATATATTTAAAAATGTAGAAAAACATCCAAAAATATATATAATACATTTAAATTGGTGTTCTATTATTGATTTAAAGTGTGATTAAAATGGCAATTAGTCGTGACTATTTTTATCTCACGATTGTGAATATTTTTTAATCGTTGTATAGTCTTAGTTAATAATTAAATTATCTAGTTAATTGAAAAACTGCTTTGTATAGAACTCCCTATATGAAGTGGGTTAGGATCATAGAAAGTGGGCATGGTTCAGGTTACCATGAGTCCTGTGCTCTGGCTCTTGCTTGGCTAGAGTTGCTTTCCATTCTCAGTTCCCACCAAACTGGTAGCTTAATTGTTCACTGAATATTTTGGGTGTCTTGGCTAGGTGAAAACAAGACAAGAAGAGGACCAAGAAAAATTGGTGACCTGGGAATGACAGAAGTTGCTTAAGACTCAGCCCTCTTCTAGAGTCTTTATTCCATAACTGGGGATTAATGAATGTTTGTATAGTGTTTTAAGCATGTAAAACACAGTGCAAAGTGTTAAGTATTTGCTTGTAAAGTGCCTTAGTATCCCTGAATGAAAGATGCAGTAAGAGCAAACTACTACAATGTAAGACTGCTCTATTTCAAGATTTACTCAGGATACTTATTCCCTTTCTGTCATCTAAACATAAAGTAACTTTTTGAGGCCAGTTTAGACCTCAGCATGGTTCAAGTAGTTGTTAGGGTTGGTGACATCATTGGATAGTCTAGGAGATGAATAATTTAACCCACATCTGACATGAGTTAAAATCTCTCCAAGGTTGGAAGGGATTGGTTATTGAGAGACTTATATAAAATGAGCATTTGGATTCAGCCCATGTCCTAGAGGGGCTGATGTCCATCTCGCACAAATCCATACCACAGTTGGCTCTTCTAGGCAGTCTCCTTTGGCAGCCCATGCAGAGAGGCCCAAGACTGAATGGGTATGAAAAGTAAACTGAACTATCTTCTGACCTGATGGGGAGAAATCGTTTAAAAGGTTGATACATTGGTGGGATACTGCAGATGCTCATACTTAAGTGTTCATGCTGACTGAAATCACGTGGCCTACTGGTATTGCAGCATTTAAAGAAATCTTCCTTTCAAGCCCCACACGCTGTCTTGGCTATGGAATAATTTTGTCGTTACCCAGCAGAAGTACCCTTTCTGCAGGTGGTGGTTTGGTGCTGAAAACTCCAGGAATCTTTCAGCAGATCCTCTCTGTTTGATATTTTCCTCTGTGGTTAGGCGCTCATTAACTATTTTGCACAATAATTAGTAGATTAACTTGTAGTTTAGTGGGAAAACATGTGCAGGTGATGGTTGTCTGCCTATGGGGATCATGGCTTAGCAATGGCAGCATTGTACTGAATTTGATAGCAGCAATTTGTATGGTAAAATACTAGTGTCTGGGGCGGTTGGAAACACCCCTCTTGTAGAGAGGTTTAAATATTTCACTGACTTAAAAAAAAAAAAAAATCTAGTGCAGGTTACTATCTGCCTAGCTGTTTACAAAAAAAAAAATCAAGATTTGAAAGATACCAAATTTTAACTACTTTTAAAAATTCCATATTTCATTCTCTCATACTTCACTGTCTCAGTTCTTGAAGTTCCTCTCCTGGCCCCTCCAAGAAAGATTGGGGAGCTGCAGCAGGCTTCACATTTCATGTGGAGATGCACAAAGTCTGATTCCATGCATGTAACACTTACCCTGTTGGTCTAGTTTGTTCATTATTGTGAGCCAGTAGAAGATTGAAATTTACAAAAATCCTATTTGTTCAATTATATTTGGCAATAGCAGGTTGAAATTAAAACACAATGATGGGATTAACGCTTTGTGGGTCCTCTTTTCTAGAATTCTAGTAGGCTTTTGCAAGAGCATATTTTAAATAAGAACAATTGTGCCTGAGCCTTAAAAATTACTGTCAATCTACCTCCTTATTTAAAAGTTGATTCTACATTAGAACTGAGTGATTGGATTGCACTAGAATAAAGTTTAATTTGCATTGATACTGTAAATGACATTCACTTGACTTGAGACCTGTTCTACAAAGAACATTCTTACTGACACACTAGGTAAACAGTGCCCGTGATGAAGTTACTTTGATGTGTCGGGATGCTAAAAGATGATTCTATGATTGTTTGCTTTCATCAATAGTGAAGTTTGCTCTTGAACACCAGAGGTGATTCTAATCATCTGCCAGCCATTGAGAGTTAGGAGCTATTTATGTGAGAGACTGTTTCTGTTCTCTTGTTACCCAGAAAGGGCTAAGCTGAATTAATATAGTGCTCTCCAAGCTTTGAATATACAAACTCCTTGTTAACTGTGTGGCAGTTCTGTTTGCTGAGAGATTTTTTTTTAGGTTGGAATTTGATACCACAGTTGAATAAGGTGTATATTTTATCTTTGCGTGCAGATGTGTAAAGATTCTAAGAAGACACAAATGTTACTGTGCTCTATTCTGTAGGTTATTGGCACGTTGCCTTTCTTAGCAAGATCAGGTTCCCCTTTGGTGCTGAGGCATCAAGGGCAGAATAAATCCTGGATGTAACTGAATTAGATGTTAGAGCTCAGACAGAGCTCTAGCTTGACTACTGTATTAGATTTTCATAAGATTCTATTAATAACCACTTAGGCACTCCATATAAATAGGCTTTCTAAGCCTACCTGTGGAGTTAAAATTAGCATCCCATCATGCATCCCTTACTCATAATGGTAATGGTTGCAATATCAGGTCCTTAAATTAGATAGAAAGGTAGAGCTTAGTCTGGTTACAATAAAGTAATAGAGTAGAAAAAGTAAATACAAGCGGAAGCCTCACAGGTACTGTACCAGTCAATTGTGATATCTCCATGGCTGGTGAGATTTTGCTTGTATTACTCCTAATGCTTAACTGACATTGAGCAGTGTTCTGTGCGATGCTGCCAAAAGAGGGGAGGGTTTGAGGGGTGCTGGCGATGGAGCGGTGGGTGGGGACGAATTGGAGGGAAGAGTTATTTCAGAAGGGCAGTGAGCCAACTAAATAGCCTGGCCTTAAAAAAACAGACAAATAAATGTTCTGTTTGGCACCTCCAAATAACATGTCCCATCTGTTCTTTTTTTGTCACAGGGACAGGGACGTTAAAGATAGACTTTGTTGGAGAGTTGAATGATAAAATGAAAGGTTTCTATAGAAGTAAATATACCACCCCTTCCGGAGACACACGCTATGCTGCTGTCACTCAATTTGAGGTATGAGCTGTATTTTTGTTTTCAGAAAGGGTCATTTTAATATAAGATTTGCTCTTGGGAAAAGACTTGGGTACAGTTTTTCTAGTCTCAACTACACACATGGCCTGATTTTTTTGGAATCCATATTTTCCACATCTCACTCTCAGCAAAGTAGAAGGTAATAAAAAATAAGCTTTGTACTGTGACCTAAAAGTCAAATTCAGGGTCTGGCAAGGTCTTTGTCTATATATAGGATATGCATATGTATAACAGCTGCAGTGTTAGAAACAAATTCCTTTAACAGCTGCTTTGAACCAAATGTCCATATAAATTGCCTTTTGAAAGTTCACTAATATTTTAGTTTGACTCTCTGACTCACTCAAAATATCTTAATGGCACTCAGGTTGTGTGCTGTCTTGTGTCTCAAGTATTCTATAACTGTTGACATCATGAAATGTTTATGCCATTCTTTAAATCAGTGGCCTCCAACCTTTTTACACACAAAATCACTTTTTGAATTTAAGGGCAACCCAGGATCTATCCCGCCCCTTCCCTGAGGCCCCGCACTCCATCCACCCCCATTGCTCGCTCTCTCCCTCCCCCCACCCCCACTTTCACCAGACAGGAGATTGGCGTTTGGGAGAGGGGGTGCGGGTGCTGAGCTGGGACCAAGCGGTTTGCAGTGTGGAGGGGGGCTCCGGCCTGGGACAGGGGGTGAGAGGTGCAAGCTCTGGGAGGGCGTTTGAGTGCAGGAAGGGCTCCGGGCTGGTGCAGGAGGGGGTATGGGGTACTGGCTCCCGCCGGGTGGCACTTACCTCAGGCGACTCCTGGTTGGCGGCATAGCAGGGCTAAAGCAGGCTCCCTGCCTGCCCCAGCCCCACGCTGCTCCTGTAAGGGGCCCATTTGTCCCTGGGGAGGGCATGTGGCTCCGCGTGCTGCCCTCTCTTCAGGCACTGCCCCTGCAGCACCCGTTGGTCACAGTTCCCCGTTCCTGGCCAATGGGAGCTGCGGAGGTGGTGCTTTCAGGCAGGAGCAGCATGTGGAGACCCCTGCCTCCCCCTCCCCCAGGGCTGCAGGGGTGTGCTGGCCACTTCTGGGAGCAGTGTGGGGTTGGGGCAGGCAGGGAGCCTTCGCGGCAGCCCTGCTGCACTGCCGAATTTTTAGCAGCTGGAGATTGCGATCTCTCCAGGATCAACCAGTTGATCGCAATCGACCAGTTGGTGACCACTGGTTTAACAGTGGTCTTAGTTTGTTACATAAACAAAACCATGAAGCACTCTTTCCTTTATCTAATGCACATAAAACATACCGTGGTGTGTGCAATCTAATGAGATGATACAACCAAGGGGTCCGGTGTGCTTTCTATGGATGTCTGTGCACCCTCCCTTTCACATGACTGAAGCTTTACTCAGGTCATGGCTGTGCTGAATTTTGCTCAGGGACTGTAAACTTCAGTGGCAACACAAGATGAATTTCTGTTGCCTTTTTTTCACCTTAGAGTGAATTAAACTATATGCTAAGAGAAAATGCACTAATCCAAGTGCCAAGGAAGATGAACAAGGAAACTTTTTCTAGCAGAGACTGACCATAGCTTGACAGATTATCAGTAGAATGTATTTTTATGTGCTTCATTGTGATAATCTCGGTGAATGATTTGTTCGGTTAATGCTCTTATTTCCTTCAGGCCACTGATGCCCGCAGAGCCTTCCCTTGCTGGGATGAACCTGCTATTAAGGCGACATTCGATATCTCATTGGTTGTCCCTAAAGACAGAGTAGCTTTGTCAAATATGGTAAGTGTTTAAAGTGCAAGTAACAAACTCAATTTTTTATAGCAACTGGCTATGTAGCGGTTTTATTTGCAAGTTAGTGATGTGTTTTGGTAACATCCATTAATAGGAAGATGGATTGTATTATTTGTCATTACTAAGCAATTATACTTGATTGAGGGAAGCTTTTTTTTTTAAAGTAGATATCCATTGCTAGTAGACACTAGTACAGAAATTAAATACACTGCACAAGCCAGAGATGGTTGTTTGTTAAAATGAGTCCCAACACGTGGCATGACGTGCTGCTCAATTAAATGAATGAAAAAAAAAAAACTTTTGCTGGTTTAGATAGCTACATAAACATGCATGGCATTTTATAGACGAATAAGACCAGTCTCTGCCCTGGAGAACTGCTGATTAAAGTTCAGATGTAACAGGAGCAAGTGGTAGCAATTTAATCGCAGGTACAAAGGGGGTATCTTCACATTCCCCATTTTAAATATGGTGTAAAGCTTCAGGATAGTCATTTGCTACTGAGAAACCACTCTTCAGTGTCTCATCCTACAGGCTCCTATTGTTGGGATGACTGTTTACTAGTAAAGACTCAGTTACCTCTGCTCGGGCAACTTGATGCTGCAATGTGTTAATGCAAGCCAGAAGTCTTGTCCAGCACCATTTTGTTGCAGCCATCCATTCAGTGTTTGAACAAAAGAATCATGCCCTGAAAACTTTAGGGGAAACTGGCTCCATAGGCATGCGTCCTGTCACCAGTCCTGGAGAGCAGGAGTCCGGAAACTGATAGCAAAAGCTATCCAGCAGACCTTAGCTATTGCAGTGTGAAATATGACTTGTGGAGTAAACGATACAAAATATGTATTTGTGTTTCAGTTGGGGCGGGGGGGGGGGCTATAAATCTAATGAGCATTTTAAAGTTGTAATCCAGTGTTGCTTTTCATGGAACTAATCCGATTCCTTTTCGTGTTTTGTTGGAAAGAATGTCACTGATCGGAAGCCATACCCTGATGATGAAAATCTGGTGGAAGTGAAGTTTGCCCGCACGCCTGTGATGTCAACGTACCTAGTAGCATTTGTGGTGGGAGAATATGACTTTGTAGAGACCAGGTCATCTGATGGTGTGTTAGTCCGTGTTTACACTCCTGTTGGCAAAGCAGAACAGGGAAAGTTCGCATTAGAGGTAAATGCGCTTGAAGTGATTTCTCCACTATTTGTATAGTCCCCAGTTGTGGGTAGCCTATGTTCTGGCTGGGTTCTATCAACAGCACAATTAATGTGAAACTTGTCATGCTGCTTTGGTTTGGGTTTGATTAGTGACATGGAGAAACAAGGCTTGATAGTAAACTGAAATTCATTATATACAAAGAAAACATGAAGTCATGACAAAAATCTAGATTCTGACCCAACTGAGATGATTTAGCATTATCACCTTTTATATAAAGTCAGTGTAAGGTAGTAGAGATTTGCTGAAGCCTGGAAAAAATTGGGGTACTTCCAAATGTTGATACTCTGGCATTCCTGGAAGTCCCACCTTTTAGAAGTGGATTTCTGGGGAAGAGAGCCAGTATGTGCTGCTTTCTGGAGTACTTACAGCCATGTGGAAATGTCAGTTCTGGACTATTGTGAGTTAGTTCAAAATGTTTACTAGGTTTTTCCTTTTATTTTTTTATAGGTTGCTGCTAAAACTCTGCCTTTTTATAAGGGCTACTTCAATGTTCCTTATCCTCTTCCTAAAATTGATCTCATAGCTATTGCAGACTTTGCAGCTGGTAAAGTAACTCACTTTATTGCTGAACAGTATTGATTTTCTTTGAATTTTAAACATTTAGGAAGAGGTGTGTATCAATGTCAATAAACCTTTGTATTTATTTTATAAAGGTGCCATGGAGAACTGGGGCCTTGTTACTTATAGGTATGCTGTTAAAATACTGTCTTTCCCCCCTTTATTCACTAATTTTGGAGGCAATCAAACTGGTTTTAGGGAACTGTAATGATTGGGCTTCATCCCAAATAAGGTTGAGTAACTTCCTCGAAACTCTAGCTTCAGTCTTGAGTAATTTAGGCTTTTCCACCAGAATGCACTGGTGTTCACATCTCAGAAGGGCAAGAATGAGCTTTTAAGGCTACTGGCCAAGATAGCCTTAAAGATTTTAAAAGCATCTGGCAGCAGCAGCTTCTGCAGAAAAGGAAAGTGTTTTCTTGGCTACATTCCGCCCCACCCCCGCCCTCTCCCAAGCTTTTGTAATTATTTACACAGCTTAGAAAACTGTTTTTGATTTTTGCATGTTCTAGCCAAGTCAGTAAACTTCTGCAACTATATGACAAATGTGGGTTGAGTAATTTTTAAAATTTTATCTTGCTTTCCATTTTCAGTTGCTTGATCAGATGAGCTAAATTTCATACCTTCTGCTTAATAGTCTCGTGTTTGTTTTGAGCTGTTGGAAGGGGCTCCCTTCAGCCTCTGCAACATGGGATTCTTATTAGCTCTAGATTAATTAGCACTGAAGTGAGATTTCAGGATTTTTCTTCTTTTAAATTTATTCCATTAATTTGGCCTTACAAAATTGTCATGAAAAATTACTAGCCCATGCACAAAATCTACTTGCCTGCTCTACTGTGCTGATGAGAACTGATATTTTTTTTCTCTGTGCAAAAATTATTTGCCCTGAGTGAGTAGAATTTTGAAAGCCTGCTTTAATGCTAGTGCTATGTTCTCCCCTTGCATTCAGATTGACAGTCTTGCCTCTTACCTGTATGATAGATAGGAGGCTGGCATAATGTGCAAGCTATATTTTTTCAAAGACATTTTTCCCCCTTAGAGTTGCAGGAGTCTAAAAGTCTCTTCTGATTGACCTACTGAGCCATGGTTGTGTTGCAGGTGTTTGTAGATTTCTTTAGAATTTCCCTTATAGGATCACAAGTGAAATGAGTGTGTGTGTCTGTGTCTGTCTGTGTGTGGATATTCGTATGCATCTGAGATGGTAAATGTAACATGACTGATGATTGGGCACGTGGATGAGTGGAGACTCCTTCTGGGTTGAGTGTGGGAAAGAAGACTTGCTTTGCATACATTATGAAGTGTGAAAGCTAATTGCAGTCAAGGTGAGACTTTCCCCCTGTTTTTTCTAGTCATGTAGCTGGACTGTTTTTTGCAGAATAAAGTTTTTCTCCTGTCTGGGTTTCTTGCCCTTGATTTCATGCATACTTTGAGGAAGTGTTGCCCCAACTCATCCCAACAGCTCTAAAATTTAATGTAACTGCTTTTATGTGCAAACTGAAACAACTTATGTTTTTCAGTTGTGTGGATCATGTTTGTAGGTTGCTTAGGTAATTCAGACTGTTTGAAATCTTATTTTTCCCAGATGTGTGCTGCTCAATTAATTTATCTTTATTTCTTAAAAAACAGGGAGACTGCACTGCTGATTGATCCCAAAAATTCCTGCTCTTCGTCCCGCCAATGGGTTGCTTTGGTTGTGGGACATGAACTTGCTCATCAGTGGTTTGGAAACCTTGTCACCATGGTATCTAATATTTAAAGTATTTTTATTATTATTTGTATTACCGTAGCACCTAGGAGCCCTAATCATGGAACAGGACCACATTGTGCTAGGCACTGTACAAATGCAGAACAAAAAGACTGTCCCCACCCCAAAACGCTTGCAAGCTAATTAAGAAGAGATGTATCATACGTTTAGATTTTACATGCTTCTCTTAGATTCTTCAAGTGCCCCCTGCAGTATCCTGTAATAGACAGATTGAGTAGATACTTTACAAAGCTGTCTTTTTAAAGTGGATTTTAAAATACTTACTTGACCAGATGCTCCTGAAGAACAGGTGTATAAAGAGAGAAATGCTAATTAATCTGTACTAGTTCATGTGTGCATGAATTAATGTTAAAAAGTTGACTTCGTCTGTTTGAATATAGTCAGAGAGTGGGACGAGAACAGCAGGTTTCCATGGAAATGAGTTAAGCCACCATATTAGATTACTTCTAAAGTGATAAATCATCATTTTCCTTTCTGGTAGGGATCATTCATTGTGTCATCAGCAACTTTTCACACTAAGCAGGCCTTCTCAGTTTGTGACACTGGGACTGTATTATTCTAATCCATTAGTTGAAAAGTTGCCTGGTAGTAGCTGACATAGATTATTTTGGGTCCATAGGGAACCAGTCTTCTGAATGATTGAAGCTGAAACCATTTAGATGGGAATAAAAGTACGTGAGAGGCAGCAGGTTGAAAGGTGCTAATAAACTCCCCACTGTGCTTACAAACCTGAAAGCCGTGTTTAGTAAAGTGTCTGCTGACAAATGGCCTCTGCCGATCCTGATTAGAACTTTGCAGTGTTGTTGAAGCCTGATGCTTTCTTTCCTCTGACACCCCCTCAAAAAAACCCTGCTAATAGGTCCTTGGAAGCCAACCATGTTAGATATTAGGAAGCTTATGCATTGCCAGAAGCAGAGTATGTTTGGTAATTGAACTAGAAGTACTGCAGCAAAAAGAGCATGGCTTCTGGGGCCAGCAGTTTCCTAGCCGTATCTTTTAGGTTGCCAAAACAGAGGTTATGACTTGGGTGGAAGATAGATTTAGATGTCACTTCACAGGGAAAGCAGTAAGGAAGGGGTTCTCAGACTTTTCCATAGTGTGGCAAGCATCATAATAGAAAGTCTTGTGCACCACTTCTTTCCCCATTCACAATTGCACAGGCCACCTCCCTCAGTGACTCATGTCACATCCCTGTGACAGCAACAGCAAATAAGTGGAAAAGTAATACAGCACAGACCCGTTTACGCACGGTAGTGCCATGCCTTCCACTGCTCCCTGTTTAACACGCGAGACTCGTTAACACACAGTACAGGAATTTGCTATGTAGCGCTGCAGATTTGCTCACTAACTCACTGACATAGAAATCGACAGGAAGTGCAGAGCTGGAAACTTATGTTGTTACCGATATTGGTAGAGACGTATCATGCACGCTTAGTCATTGTCACGCTAGAGAGATATACAATATATAGTAGTGTTATAGTAATACATATACTACATTAGAAAATTTTAACCGTAGGCCTGATATAATGGCAGAGGGCAAGCATCAGCGTTCCTACACTGTAGAAGAAAAGCTAGCTGCAATAGATCGAGTAAATAGCGGCGAAACCCAGGCCAAAGTTTCAAAAAATACTGGGATTTCCGAATCTGCTCTCCAAGCATGGCTAAAAACCGAATCTAAACTGAACGGCTTTGTACAAAATATCGATTCTGCCTCAGGGCTTAAGTGAAAATGTGTGCGCTATTCAGTAAAACCCACAATAGACAATGCCACGCGCACGGGGTTTGCTCGGGAAAGGCTGAAAGGAATGCTGCTAAGTGGGCCAATGCTTCAAGCCCAAGCGACAAAATTTGGAAATTTAATGGGGGATGAATCATTCCAAGCCAGCAAGGGGTTTATAAGTCTTTTTAAAAAGCATCATGGCAATAGCACAGGTATCGATTTCTGGAGAAAGCCGATGAATCGGCCGCGTACGCGTTTCCTGCTGAGTTAAAATCTCTTTTACAAAATGAAGACTACCGCGAAGAACAATTTTATAATTGTGATGAAACAGCTTTATTTTGAAAACTGCTACCTGATAAGACTTTAGCCTTTAATTATGAGAGACGGAAAACAGCTGGATTTAAAAAGATAGTGACTTTTCTTTTTTTAGTAATAAGATGGGCAGCCATAAGCTTGCCCCTCTTCTCGTTGGCCATAACCCTCGCTGCTTTAATCCCTCAATAGAGCCAAACTGCTAGTAGTATATGCTAACAGCAAAAATGCTTGGATGACAAGACACATTTTCAACAACTGGTTCCACAACCACTTTGTTCCAGCTGTTTGTAAGCATCTGCGGTCGAAGAAACTCGAAGCCAAAGCACTTCTGCTACTTGACAATTGTCCAGCCCATTCTCCAGCCGAATCACTGGTATCGAGCGATGCAAAAATTCGAGTGCTATACCTACCATTCAACACAACATCAAAAAGTCAACTTTTAGACCAGGGCATTATTCAGAATTTTAAAAACAATTATCGACAGGAGCCTGATGTCGGTGATCATGTCATGCACATCTTCAGGCATTTCCGAATTCCTGAAACAGTTAAACATGAAAAATTATTTATTTAGTTAAAGCTTGGGATGGAGTAAAACGGAAGTCCATTGAAAACTGCTGGGTGAAGGCTCTCGGTGATGCCTTTTCTGTCAAAGACAGCTCAGACTCGGAAAACTCCAGCAGTGGGACTGATTCAGAGCCAGACTTTGAAGAATTTTCGGAAGAAGACGTCCTATGAACACGCACACAGATAAAAAGATAAATGTAAACTTCTTTTTCAAATGATAAAAGATTTTAGTTTGAATCCATTGCTGGAAATCATTACTGAGTGGCTGGAGATGGATGAAGATTGCCCGACTTCAGATTTTCTGTCCGAGGAAGAAATATTAACGGGCTGCGAGGCTATGTCGGGCTGTGAAAGTGATGGTGAGGATGTCGTTGAAAAGGTCAGCGTTTCTCCCACAGAAGCTCTTAGTACTGTAAAAACTGTTGTAAGATTTATGGAGAGGCAAAATGTGGAAAATATCAAAATCATTTATCTGCGGCGAATGACAGACTTCGTAAGAGAGGGAAAAAAAAGTGAGCCAGAAAGTGCAGAAAATAATGGCATTTTTTTCTAAGTGAATCATAGACACTTTTTTTCAGCATGGCCCTCTTAGCCTGCGGTCCGTTAACACACGGTCATGACGGCTTGACTCCCAACATCCGCGCGTGAACGGGTCTTTACTGTATTAGGATAGTATTTAATGTATTTATAGCTTTTAATGCAGTTGGACAGCTGGAAATTAAGAGAGCCGGCATTGTGTGATCAACCAGCTCTTTGTGGATCACTAGCAAGTGCTTTTGGGACACCGGTGGCTCACAGACCATCAGTGGTCTAACCACAGCTTGAGAACTACTACAGTAAGGCATTTAACAAAGCAATATTACTTGTCTTATAAGGGCTTGCCTGCTTTGATAAAGTTTTACATTTTCTTTCCCTTTTGAAGCTTTGTGCCATTCATAAAGTTTTTTCTTTTAATTTTCGTATTTTCAAATTTTTTGTATTTGAAATAGGATTTTTTTTGTGAAGTGAAAGTCTTCCACTTTCCCATTTCGGGTAGCTTGTTGCACCCAGGGAACAAAGATACTATCACTGCAGGAAGCGTCAGTTACATCGTGGTTACAATGTGCCAATGTTGGATCTTACCAGATAGCACAGCCCTCAAATGCCAGCTCTTTAACACTGAAGATGTTAAACTAATTGGAATCAAAATAGTTCTGGGAAATAAATGGATGCCTGAGCAACAAGACTGGAGTCTCATCTCCCCACCCTGGTCTTTAGTTTTCACTGGGGTAGGCTGGCAGCTTGTTGCACTTAGTATGTGACTACTGATAGCCACTTATACTTTATTAAATTAATACAGAAAAAACCTGACTTGTGGGGAGTTTGAAAGTAAAGTTGAATGTCTTTCATTTTTCACAGTTGCATTAATCCTTTGGCACCAGTACTACATTTAAGCTCTGGAACTTTGTCTTGAAAACAGATTTAATCAAAATTATAATGAAAATTGGACAGTCTCCACTCTAAAAATAAATAATGTTGGACTTATCTGTGTAGAATGTCAGTAAAATTATTTCTTATCAAATTCCCTCTGTGATGTTTCATTCTTAACTGGAAAGTAGAATTGCTGTGTGGCTGAATTTCTATCGGGTTGACTGCTGCACTTTTCTTCTCCTTAAATAGACATGGCAACTTAATCAAACATATGTGAATTTACCTACCAATGTTTTATAAGTAAGAGTACTATATCTGAAAGAAATAAGAGGATGGGAAAGTCTTTTCCTCTATTTTTTTTTTTTCAGTTTCACATGTAGTCAGTTTCCTTATCTCCCTAAGTACAGTAGGCATTCTCTCTCTTAGCCAGGGATGGGGAAGGAACATGCATTTAAAATATAGCACATATAATTGTATACCTGCAAAAATTGTCAGTGACTGAGTCTTGGACAGGTATAATCCAGAAATTACTTTAACTTCCTTTTTCAAAAAAAGCATTACTAGATTTCAGGTTTTCAGTATCTGTTTACAACAGTATTCTTTCTCCCTCAGGTATCCAAACTCCTTTTCCATTACCTGTAAGGACGTTAATACAAAAATCCCTGTGCAGCTGTGATTGATGGAGGCCTTTCCCAGGATTTGGCTACTTTGTTGAACTGTGGCCTTCCACAGACAGCTTCCCCAATCTGGTCTTTCCTTGTCAGCTTCCTGTAATGTTCGCTCTGTGTTCAAATCCAGCCTCATGTGCAGCTTGTACAGCAATTTCTTTTGTACCATCTGCAGGTTTGCCCTCTCCGTTTTGAGTTCTTGGAAGCACATCTCACCTAGCAAATAGTTGCTAGATAGGCCATTCTGCACTGGGTTCAGTTCAGTCCACAAGCTGTTCTAAGGCTAAAGGGGATACTTTTGTGTAACCAGTCTGCTGTGTGTTCTATTCCACTTCCTGAATTTGACTTCTCCATATTGTGGAATTCAGACACCAGCTCAGTAGACCTTTCTCTCTGATTTGCGGTTAACTGGGCCGTTAGTAGGTTATAGTCTGTAATGTAGACTTTTTAGTTGAGTGAGTAGGAAGAGTTAAAATAAGTGAAACTAGAGAAATAAAGCATTTTATATTCAAATACTCTTTTCCTTCCAGGAATGGTGGACCCACCTCTGGCTGAATGAAGGCTTTGCCTCCTGGATTGAGTATCTCTGTGTAGACCACTGCTTCCCAGAATATGATATCTGGACTCAGTTTGTTTCTGCTGATTACACACGAGCTCAAGAACTTGATGCCTTAGACAACAGTCATCCTATTGAAGTGAGCTGTAACTCCCTGCTACTGTCGTTATTTGTCTCTCTTTCAGTTCAACTAGGAATTCTTGGTAGAAACCTTCCACTGATAGCTAGAAAGGAGGGAAGTGTGCAGGCATTCACAATGCAAAGCAAAATCTCAAATTGTGTTTGCATCTAGTAGATTTTCTGTTAAAATAGGAAGGCCTCTTCTAGTAAAAGTAGTACTTAAGGGAGATCTGAAAGCTCAAGCAATTGGTAATGGTTTAAAGACCCTTTCATCTCTACTGACTTGAGCTGGCAAACTAGTGACCAAAACACATGGTTTTTCCTCTGACAACAGTGAAATGAGTTGTTGGGTCTCAGTCCAGTTCCTAGTCAATACTTGCCCACATTAGAAGCAACCACCACTAATTGGCATCTTTGAGTCTTAGCAATGAGGGAAGGATAGATCAGAGGGCAATAACTTCCCTGTGATCCTTAGAGGTGGTCACTCTGGTTCAGAATTTGAGGCCCATTAACAGGACAATATGAGGAAACTCATGTTGCCGCTGCTTGTGCTGTACCTGTTCTGTGAATAAATAAGAATGCAAGTCTTCTGGGCTGTCAGTCTGGCACCTTAACCTAAAAATGTGCATAAAATGTCATTTAAAACTTTGAAAATTAGGCTGCTCATCTGCTTAGTATTTGTACAGGTGAGGTGGTAGCTGTTGGATCTATTCATCTATATTTAGAGTCTAGCCTCCATTATATAAATGTGACAGGGATTTAATATGTTCAGTCAAGCTTTCAGATAATCAAGCAAATTCTTAATGTAATAGATATCGGGGGCATGATCCTGCTTTGCGTAACAGGGAATTTTGGATACTTATAGATGTCACCCACAGGCAGGTACAGTGCTGGTATTCTTAGAAGTTTACTTTTCTCATTGCCTCATCAGTAACCAGTTTTCATTATATTATTTTTTTTACTTTGAGCTCAACCAAATTTAGTCAAGTCAAAGTGTGAGTGTTTGAGTGTAGATCATGGGCCACAAAGGACTGGGACAAGACCTTCAGACCTATTTATTGGGGGCTGGAACCTAAGCACAAGATTATCAACCTATAAATGAATCCTAACACCGCCATCTCTGAACGTATCTAGTTGAAGAGGCATGTTAGTTAGGCTTAGTAAGAGATTCAGACGTGGAGATAGGCTACATGAACCTCCTCTGGAGCTGAAGTATGAAATAAGAATATAGTTTTAGCATTGGCTATTGAGACTTTTTTGTTCTGTTCATTTGAACTGGAGTTGCAGATAAGATGTTGCTTGTTCTAACTACACATTGAACTGTGAACCCCAGGTCAGCGTGGGCCACCCATCTGAAGTAGACGAAATATTTGATGCTATTTCTTATAGCAAAGGAGCATCTGTAATCCGAATGTTACATGACTACATTGGAGATGAGGTAAAAAAAACACAATGCTATTGTTCGTAAAAACTCTTGTTGAACAGTTAAAAACATGTATGTTTGTGATTTCTGGTTGCTGAACATTTATATTGCTGAACACTAATTCTCCCACTCAGTTTTGGGGAGTCATAACTACACTTCAAGAGGAAATGTAAACACCCTGAATAAATTCAAGGGGGAAGTAAGCTATTTGGACAATAAGAAACATGATTGTTTAAAAGTTCCAAATGCATTTGAAGCTTGAAGGCCACCTACCAACAATGCTACAAAGCCATTTTGGTGCCTAATGTCATAACCTAGGGGAGTGGCAGATAAGTAAAACCGGTGCTATGGATCATTGACTGGTGTATGGAAGTAAATGCACTGCACTGGAAGGCAAGTAAGAACCTCTTTTCTGGTGCAATTACATGTTTAATTGTATGTTTCTAGGATTTTCGGAAAGGAATGCATTTGTACTTAACCAGGTTCCAGCAGAGGAATGCAGCTACAGGTAATCAGCAGCTTTTCTTGTACTTTATCCAGGAAAGCTCAACTCTGGGGAATTAAATTTTCAGCGATATCTTGGGTTTCTAAAATACCCAGTTTCCCTGCTGAGTTGACTGAGATGCAAGGAAGTCAATAGACTTGCACTTGAGGTCATGCAATGAGTCAGTAGCTCAGCCTGGATTAGAACCCAATATACTCTTGGCTTTCTCCCAATCCGTTTCTCTGAACTCCGGAGTACACAGGCACAATGATCTGAAAGAGCTGTTTTTACCCCAGTAAAGCTGCCAGTGCAGTAGTCTAATTCAGAATTTTTGCCCTTGAGGCTTTTTTCTAATGAGTGGTTGGTTTTTCAGAGTAAGTTGATAATTGGCCATTAAGGCTTCTGCAAATTTCCGTTTGCAGAACTGATCACATGTAGGATTAAACGGATCAAATGAGGTTGTGTCCAGTGTATCTTGGCACTTATTTCACATGGCGATTTACTGTGTATCAAAGTTAAAATTCTGAAGTGGAATAAGGGGCTCTCTATGTCACTTAGGTATAAGTGATCCAGATGTTCAGTAATGCTCCTGGGCATAATATGTGAAAGTATGTAGAGAAGAGAGCAGTTGTTTTTGAAGCCTGGTACAGTTCTGAATGTTTTATTACTTACTCCAGATCTTTTGATAACAATGCATTACAAATGATACTCTTTGGAATCCTAATGAAGAGGTTGACGTTTTCCATGGGAGGTTTAAACTACTGCTGCTTCTAACTGCATGATCTCTGTTATAGTGTAACTTTACAAAAATGGAGCATAAAATCGCAGAGGGAGGCATCTTTAGCTTCTGATTAGGTATATTTGTGACAATAAGAATAAATAAAATGACATAAATTAGACTCCTGATGGTGCCAGTATAGTGGCCTTTACAGTGTTTAATGTGTGTTTAGATTTACTTTTTTGTGTGTGTTTGGGGAGGGGGGGGGAATTTGGGAACCCTTAGACTGATGATTTTTCTTCTACAGAGGACCTTTGGGAGAGCCTGGAGAAAGCCAGTGGTAAACCGATAGCTGCTGTAATGAATACATGGACCAAACAAATGGGATTCCCACTTATTTATGTGGAAGCAGAGCAGGTAAATTGTGATGATAAAAACAGAACATCATTAGAGGCTTTGAAATTCCAGTTACACTAAATGTTCCTCTGCACTTCAGAACAAAACACTACCTTACTTAAGTGTCCTGGATCACTTTTTAATAGTATCCAGTCATTTCAGAACTTTCTTCTTCTGTTTGATCAGGAGGCAGTGCAGTGACTTGCTTTTGTTCAGTGACAAAATCTGCTCCTGAAGGGAGGGAGAATGCTGTTAGATTGAACATAAAAGTTGGGTGCTATCATACTGTTGTGGGGGGATTATTGTATATTCTTCATAATTTAAAATTAGACTGGACAAAGTATCTTAAAGTTGAGGAGCTTCTATCACTTTCCTTGGGGAATGCTATTCATAGTGGTATGGAGTTCATTCCCCTGATGCGTCCAGCTCATGTGCTTGGAGCTTAGATGTTAAGTATCCTTTTTGTTCTGAGTGTGCATTATGTATAGGGGAGAGAATACCTGGCATGACTCATTTCTCATTCCAGTTTAATTACAATGACTTTAGGAGATTGGCCCTATCAATCTTCCTTGTGTTAATGAATCAGCTGGGGATTAAGATGCATGGCCAGTCTTGCTAGTGGGCAACAATCCCTAGGATCCTCATAGTGTATGACAAAGGTAGCTGCGATCCATTAGTAAATCACTTTCTGAGTGAAAATCAAAGTAAATTCACCGTGAATCCAGCAATCCTGTGGCTGAATGAATGACGTGAAGGGCCATATTAGCTCAGGTTTCTCAAAGGAAACATACCATCCAGGTTTATAGACAGGGATTTAGAAGCTTTACTGACATTACTCCAATTTACTTGAAATTGTCTGTGCCCTCTGGGATTAACAAGGAGAATTGGTTAATGCAGGTGCTAAAATTTGAGATTGGGAAAGAATTCCTGAAAGAGTTTAATGAACTGCCATGATAGACTTCCTGGTTCTGAAATGTTACAGCCAGAAGACTGAGCTGCCCTCAATTGTTCTGAAGTCTTTTATGGTCTCTGGTGGCCAATTTTCAGTTTGCTGTTTTTCTCAGTGTCGTTCAGAGATTCAGAGAGAGACTGTCGCAGACACCTGCAGGAATAAGGAGCTGAGATATGTGGTGTTTGAAATTAAAATGTTGAAACACTGCATATAAATTGGTCTCTTGACCTCTAATTCTCTCTAGTTCATCATAGCTAATATTCATTAACAATGTTATAATGGGGCAGTAAAATTGGCAAATTATCCTCTGAACAAGTGCATCATAAAAGTTAGGTTTCAGAGTAGCAGCCGTGTTAGTCTGTATTCTCAAAAAGAAAAGGAGTACTTGTGGCACCTTAGAGACTAACAAATTTATTAGAGCATAAGCTTTCGTGAGCTACAGCTCACTTCATCGGATGCATTTGGTGGAAAAAACAGTAGCTCACGAAAGCTTATGCTCTAATAAATTTGTTAGTCTCTAAGGTGCCACAAGTACTCCTTTTCTTTTTCATAAAAGTTAGATGCATCACACTGTTAGGAGAGGATTACTGTATATTCATAACTTAAAATTAGACTGGACCAAGTATCTTAAGTAGAAGGGCTTCTACCACTTTCCTTGGAAACTGTTCTCCAGTTTAATAATCTTGCTTTCAGTAAGTGTCCCCCTTTTTAATGTCCTCCCCTTACTTTTAGTTCATATCATCCTATACAGTGTCTTTCCATCACTGATGTTACACGTTTCAAATACTTGTTGGATGATTCTCATCTCCCTGTCGTTAGTAGTTGCTTAGTCACTTAATCACTTTTTATAAGCTAATGTTTCTATCACCACTAATAATTTTTCCTTTTTCTCTTAAAATCTTCTGGGGCTGAGGCACTTAAGACTTAATACAATATGCTAGGTCTCACTAGCACTTCATAGACCACTATCTTCTACTGTACTCTGATGTGATGAGCATAAGAATGACCACACTGGGTCAGGTCCATCTAGCCCAGTATTCTGTCTTCTGACAGTGGCCAGTGCCAGATACTTCAGAGGGAATGAACAAAACAGGGCAAGTTCAAATGATCCACTCCCGTTGTCCAGTCCCATCTTCTAGCAGTTGGAGGTTTAAGGATACCCAGAGCATGGATTGCATCCCTAACCATCTTGGCTAATAGCCATTGATGGAACTGTCCTCCAGGAAGTTATCTAATTCTTTCTTTTTTGAACCCAATTATACTTTTGGCCTTCACAACATCTCTTGGCAATGAGTTCCATAGGTTGATTGTGCAGTGTGTGAAGTACTTCCTTTTGTTTTAAACCAGCTGCCTATTAATTTCATCAGGAGACACTCCCAAGTTCTTGTGTTATGTGAAGGGGTAAATATCACTTCCCTATTCACTTTCTCCATACCATTCATGATTTTATAGATGCCTCTACTAACGTTGACCAAAGTTGTATTTGCCTTTCTTGGTGCCATGTTGCATTGCAAACATGTAGCCAGCTTGTTCTTCAACCATAGTGGACCATAACATCTTGAGGAACGTTTACTATAGGTGCTTCTGTCACCTCCTCTACTTGAATTCTGATTATTGGAGCTTTAACCTACTGTACTTTTCAAGCCCTATACTTTCAGGTTTAGAAGCACATTTAAATGGAAAAGGGTGGACTTTACTTTGGTTGGACACTGTTTTCCCCAATGATAATTCTCCCTTTTAAAGTGCTATGTATAGCCATTCCATCACACTTTAAATCATTGAGAGTCATCCCTGGCTTCTTTCTTCGTGCTTCCTATAAGCTTGAACACAATTCTCCACTCTGAAGCAAAAGTGGCAAAGCAACTTTCAAAAAAAAAAAAAAAGGATGAATGAATAACCTGTCTCGAGTCATCCCAGTGCTGAATGAGGATCCCTAAAAACTTGGCAAAGCTGGCATGTGTTAACTTGGGAAACATACTTCCTGACAAAGTTGCCTGACTCGGGCAGGCTTTGAGGACCAGCACTGCGTAGCTAATGTGCCCAAGCTCCAGTAGAGAAGTTCTCCTTCAGTAGCTATGCTGATGGACCACTTCCTGCCTTAATTGAAGAGCCTTTGATTGCCCTTTTGAGTGTATTTTTATGAGCATTTAATCTCCAAGATTTGTGCTATATAATCAATTTGTCAACCCTTCAAACCATTGGAAGCCCCATTTCCCTTCAGACTGTGGCAAAGCTGTCATTGCTTCTACTCTTTATTAGTATTTTTTTATTACCTCTCTATTCTAGGAGTTCATCTGTAAAATGTCATTGCATGTAAATGATATTTTTTCTTCCAAAGCCTTTGACCTTAGCCCAGCACTGCTGTAACATGCAATCTCCTGATGATATGAATGCTCTTGTTCCTGTTAACTACAAGAAGCAGGAAATTACTTCCTGATTCTATCATTTTTAGATTAGACCTTCCAGGCACCAAATACCTGTTTCACTTTTCTGACTTGGCAGTTATCACCACTGCTGTAGTTGGGATTCTCTTGCATCTAATTTTCCTAAAATGAACATTTTTTTTCTTTGCCTATTTTTTTCCTTTTGTGTCTTGTTTTTACACTTGAATAGCTTTACAGAAACGTACTATACCAGGGATGAAAATATATGGGCTTCTTCCTATCACTTGTTTGAATTTTTTTATCTATTGGTTTCTAGAATGTATTGGATAACAGTGCTTTTCTGCACTGTAGACAACTGCCACGGTTACATTTTTTCAGACTTGGAGTAGGTGAACCTCTGAAGAACGACCCTATTGTACTTCCATTAGACTTTCAGCATTGGTATAGATTGAGGACGTGTTTGAATTTCAGCTGCTTTGATTCTCTGTGCCTGCAGTTATGGGACAGGCTGGGACTTCAGATGAGGAACTCGTACCTTAGTGACAACTGGAGGCCACTCTTGATAATGGAGCTGAAATCTCCATTCATCATTTTGGGGAATAATAATCAAATTAGGGGCGTTTCCAGTAGGGTTCTGCAGGGATTGGCACGAGGCTCACCACGGTTCAACATGTTCATCAATGCTCTGGAAGTAAATGTAAAATCACTGATGATAAAATTTGCGGCTAACCCAAAGATTAGCGGAATGATAACGTATGACAACAGGACAGTGATACTGAGGGATACTGGATGGCTTGGTAAGCTGAGCATGTTCCAATAAAAATGCATTTTAATATAGCCAAATGCAGAATTATACTTCTAGGAACAAGGAATGCAAGGCATACCTATGGAATGGGGGACTGCATCCTGGAAAGCAGTGATTTAGAGGTCATAACGGACAAGCTACTCAGAATGATCTCCCAGTGTGATGGCTATGGCAAAAAGAGCTAACGCTATCCTTGGATGTACAAACAGGGAAGTAGTGAGTTAAGAGTAGGGAGATGATTTTAGCTCTATAGAACACTGGGGAGACCAATACAGGAATACTGCATGCAGTATTAACCTTTGGAACAAACTACCAAGGGGGAAGTAGCAGATTCTCAATCTCTTGGAGTCTTGATTTGTAGACTGGATGCCTTTTTAGAAGATATGCTTTAGCCACACACAAGTTATTGTGCTTAATATAGGGGTAACTGGGTAAAATTTATGGGCCTGTGCTATGCAGAGGGTCAGACTAGATGATCTAGAAGTCACTTCTGGCCTTAAATTCTATGGATCTTTAAATGTGCTGGGACTCTGTTCTGAATCGAGTGATTGATACCCTAGTATCCATTTCCAGTTGTGTTGCTTACTAGTGTAAAAAAAAAAAAAACCCACCACCCCTCTGCCCCAAGTGATTGAGCCGTGGGAGCAGGGGAATTGGAAAAAACATTTTTCAGTTATTCTGTGTTTTCATGAGAATGTTCTTCCATCTTGGAAGTTTTTGAAATCGATACTACTCTAGCATTTATTTTCCATTTTTAGCAAGAAGAGGACAAAATTCTGAAGTTAGTCCAGAAGAAGTTCTGTGCCAGTGGACCATATAGCGGTAAGATGAAGGCTAATAGCAGGAGTCGAGCCATGCATCATATTGTATGCCACGCCAGCACTTCCGTGAAACTCAACTCTTGCACTGTCTGATTGCACAGGCAGGTGCCCTTTTAGGATTTAGATTTTTTTTAAATACTTGTTAAAACCCAAAGTTAAGCTAAGCCCTGGGTGCTTTTGCATTTTTAGAGTATGTCCTATTTTGCAAAGAAAAACTGAGCCCAGGTCGATTGACTCGGCCTCACAGGGTGTGGGATTAAAAATAACTGTAGACGTTTGGGCTTGGGCTGAAGCCAAGGATCTGAAACCTAGGGCAGGGAAGGGCACAGAGTCCAAATGTCAACACTGCTGTGTTTAGCCCCAAGCCTGAGCTCCACGAGCCTGAGTCAGTCGACCCAGGCTCTAAGACTCGGCTCTGTGAGTTTTTCCTCAGCAGTTTAGACGTATCCTGAGCCTGCATGTCATTATCACATGTATTGAGGAGAGACTTTTACCTGTAAAATGCTTTTATATTAGCATATTAAGATGTTTGTTTAAACCTTTGTTCAATATCCAATCTAGGGCCTTGACTGCCATCTTAGTCCTGGTCTACGGGGGGGGGGGGGGGAGGATTGATCTAAGTTACGCAACTTCAACTACGTGAATAATGACAGGTTTCAGAGTAGCAGCCGTGTTAGTCTGTATTCACAAAAAGAAAAGGAGTACTTGTGGCACCTTAGAGACTAACAAATGTATTAGAGCATAAGCTTTCGTGAGCTACAGCTCACTTCATAATAATAATAATAAAGCATCAGATGAAGTGAGCTGTAGCTCACGAAAGCTTATGCTCTAATACATTTGTTAGTCTCTAAGGTGCCACAAGTACTCCTTTTCTTTTTACGTGAATAATGTAGCTGAAGTCAACATACTTAGATCGACTTACTGCCTCGTTGGCTCCGCCTATGCCTCTCGCAGAGCTGGATACAGAAGTCAATGGGAGAGCGCTCAGGGATCGATTTATCACATCTAGACTAGATGTGATAAATCAATCCCAGCTGGATCAATCGCTGCCTGCCGATCTGGCGGGTAGTGAAGTCACCCTCAGAGAGCTCATCTTGTGAGCCTCAGTAACTGAGTAAATTCTCCATGTATAAGAGCAAGCACAAGCTTGTCATTTATAATTTAAGTAGATGCTAATGCTGCTTAGCTACTACATGTACAGAAATTAGAATGTTTTATTTCAGAAGTGATATATGGACTCCAGTTGTCAGATTCTAAAATCATCCTTTTCTCTGAGTCTTTGCCATTTTCCTGACTGTCAGAATAAGCTGACTTTTAACTGTTGAGTTGAATTGGCCACTGAAACCTGCTGGAACATCAGGCTGAACCTCCTTGTTGGGTAGTGTCTGCTACCTTCTTCCCTCAGGCTTCATTTTTTCCTTTTTCTTGTTTAGGGGAGGACTGTCCTCTGTGGATGGTCCCTATTAGTATTTGTACAAGCGATGACCCCAGCTGTGCCAAAATGCAAGTGTTGATGGACAAGCCAGAGCTGACATTGGTTTTGAAAGATGTTAAACCAGGCCAGTGGGTGAAGGTGAGTTTGTTCAGAAGGGGACATACTCATGAGACTTAAACTCAACCTCATTGAGATGTTCCATTGTGCTTCATTTGGGCCATTCATTTTCCTTTCCTACTTTTTTATGTTACAAGCCTGCTGTGCTTCTGGTGGGTCTTGTTGGTGCCATTACCCTGCATTGGCTCTGCTCCATAGTGCTTGCTTAGTGGGGGTCCTTTCCCTTTGAGGATTTGCTTCCAAGAGCGTTCTAGACAATGTAAACTCAAACCATTTAGGAGTCCAAGCTTGGAAAAGCTGACCAATGCCATTAAACTGGCAGCTTTTGAATTGAACTGTGGTGGCTTTTTGTGCATCCCCATAGCAACCGCAGCTTAACTAAAGCCCATCCTGGCCAAAAATAGTTCTGTTTATCTTTCATGAGTGTGTAGAGTTTTTACCGGCTATTATCAGGCCAATACAGATCTGCAAGTGAAAAATTCAGTGTTGAGGTCTTCTGTAGATAGTGATGCATGTATCATAATCTAAATGTCAAAAGTGAAAAACACTTACCTTTGTTGGATTGTTGTCATATGAACTACTTAGGTTAAGGAATAATCATTCTTAAGGTAGAGAAGTACTTTGAAAGGTGACTCCATGAAATAACATATGGGCCAGTCTCTCAGTGATTCCATATCAAATGGGCGCTGTCCCATTCTTAACCTTCAGCAACTAAATACCTTAATCAGGAAATCCAAATTCCATATGGTAACATTGGTATCGATTATCCTCTCTCCCCCCCACCGGGCCTGTTTTGTGGCTCTTGGCATGGATGCCTACTTCCACATCGACATTCATCCGGCCCACCAGAAATTTCTCCATTTCCAGCTAGGACACCACCACTACCCATTTCAAGTCCTCCCTTTCGTCATAGCAACGGGTCCATGAGTCTTAGTGAAAGTCTTTGCCATCATAGCAGCACAAATATGCTGCCTCGGCTTCTCGGTATACTCCTACCTGGGCAACTGGCTCCTTGTTGCACTATCCCAAGAACTCACCTCCACCATCCTCGCTCTTTGCACTCTCCTCACATCTCTAGGTATTTGCATCAACAAGGACAAGTCAGTGCTCCTATCTACACAGAAGATTCACTTTGTTGGGGCATGGCTCAGCTCCATTGTGGCATGAGCCTTCCTCCTGGTGGATCGCTACTCTGACAGCCACAATTGCAGACCTGCATTTCAAGCCGAACAGCACGGTCTGCTGTTCTCGTTCGTTCTCTCTCTCTCTCTCTCTCTCTCTCCTTGGACATACCTCCGTCACACCACACACACATCTGCACATGCGTTTCCTTCACCTGTGGCTCCTCTCCAGCTACAGACCCAACAAGGACTATTTGGAGGCCAGAATTATTCTGCAAACAGTTCTGGCCTCCCTCATCCTTCCAAGGACGTGGTCAGGACCCCATTCATCCTTCCCACCCTGCAGGCCATCATCACAACAGACACCTCCCTCGTAGGTTGGGGAGCCCATCTAGACCATCACAGTCCAGGAGGGTTGGATGCCACGAGAGGTCAGAATGCACATAAATGCGCTGAAACTGAGGGCAGTCCGTTTTGCGTGCCAGGCATTTCTTCCTCTCATCTGGTCTCGGAACATTCAATTGCTCTCCCAACAACATCGCAGCAGTCGTGTACATCAGCAAGCCAGGTGGCCACCTTCTGCACTGAGTCCATCCACTTTTGGAACTGGTGCATCAAACACCATGTGATGCTCCAAGCCACAGACCTCCCAGGTAGCAAAAATTCCTTAGCCGACTCACTCAGAAGGACTCTCTACCTTGACCATGAGTGGGAGTTACACAAAGTCCCACTCGGATACCTCTTCCACAAATGGGGCATCCCACGGGGACCTCTTTGCTAACCGAAAGCGGCCTCTTTATTGCTGCGGGGAGCCATAGGAGAGGATTCACAGGGCCACGCTCTTCTCCCCTAGATGGGTGACCTCCGCTATGCCTTTTGCCCTCAGTCCCCTCCTCCCACAAATGTTACGCAAGATCCAATGGGACCATGCTACTGTAATACTTGTAGCCCTTGTGGCCACACCAGTTCTGGTTCATGGACCTCCTCATACTCTCCACTCACATGCCACTTCGCCTCCGCTCACTCCCGGATCTCTTCACACAAGATCGGGGCCAGATTCAGCACCCTACCCGGGCTCTTTTCGCTTCATGACCTGGTATTTGGATGGGGCTCAAGGGTAGACAGGGCCTGCTCCACCCCAGTGCAAGACATCCTTAACCAAAGCAGGAGGGCATCAACCAGGGCCAGCTACCAAGCTACGTGGCAACAGTTCATCTTTTGGGCTCGCTGCCATCAACACCCACTGAGTGTGATATTTATACCTATCGTCCTCTACTACCTTCTCGATCTCAGAACGTCTGGCCTTTTTGATCGCAAAACGTCTGAGTCCATTTGGCAGCGCTCGGTGCCTCTCGCTCTTCCCTTCCCCCTCCCCCATGGACGGTGCCTCTGTGTTTACACATCCTACCACTATCCATTTCATGAAGAGTTTGCTCAATACCCTGTGGGACCTTAACCTCGTTCTCTCCACCCTCACAAAGCCACCTTTCGAGGTGCTGGCAACATGCTCCCTCTCTGACCTCTCCATGAAGGTGATATTTTTGTTAGCCATCACTTCAGCTAGACGGGTCAGTGAACTGGCAGCCATGATGGCAGACTGCCCTTATACCGTATTCTACAAGAATAAAATTTCCTTACAGAATAAAACTTCCTCCCAAAAGTAGTGTCAGAGTTCCACCTAAATCAGTGCATCCACCTACCTTTGTTCTGCCCCAAACCACACGCCTCCCATATGGACAGGGTCTTGCACTCTCTCGACATCTGCTGTGCTTGACATTCTATCTCCATAGGACTCACTCCTTTCACACATCACAAAACTATTTGTGGTCATTGCCAAGCCCTCTCCACCCAATGAATCTCCAGATGGGTCTCCAGGTGCATCTTCGAATGCTACACACAATCCACCGACTGCTACCTGATGGAGTCACGGCACACACTATGCAAGTACAAGCAGCCACGTCGGCCTGGCTCACAGATGTCTCGTGGTAAGACATCTGTCTTGCAGCAACCTGGTGCTCCGTACACAAGTTCATGTTCCACTATGCCATTGCCCTAGCAGTGGCTGCAGATGCTGCTGTAGGCCATGCCATACTGAAGACTGAATGTTCTTTCACCTGCCTTCGCACTGCTCATGCCATGTGGAATATGCATAGGGACTATCACTCAAAGAGGAGAGGAGGTTACTTACCTGTAATTGGAGGTTCTTTGAGATATGTGATCCCTATTTGTATTCCAATACCTGCCCTCCATCCCTTCTGCTGCTGACTGGAGTACTCAATGGTAAGAGGGATTCTGGAGAGGCATTGATCCACACAACCTATTATACTCTCGGCTGCGTGCACGAGGGGATGCACGATGCACGTGTTGGTCAATGGACACTCCTAAGAAAACCTTCTGGACTCAGGCATGTATGTGCACCCACATATGGAATACACGTAAGGACCACATACCTCAAAGAACCTCCAGTTACAGGTAAGTAACATCCTCTTTTCCTGCTGGCAGTTCTGCAAGTTCACCCTGGAATCAGAGAATGAAGCTGAGTTCTTTCCTTCTCACCAGTAATAAGGGTGCATAACTTAAAAGACAATGGACTTGCATGTTTATCAGTGAGGGCAGGACTTGACCTGCGATATCTGTAATAGTGATGCCTGAGAAGGAAGGAACCCAACCCAAGGTGAACTTGTAAGGCTAGCAGGTAGGAAAAAACATAGTTGTGTTTGTAAACAGATCATTTGATATGGACTCAGTGAGACACATCTGGAACCCTATATTTCAGAGTCCCTTTTCAGACTAGAACTGCCTGGTGTTGCTTGATCTTTGGTCCTGTGGCGTTCAAGGTGTTATACTTGTGGTGTGTTAGGACTTGACAGGTTTAATCCTGCTTGCTTCAGTTGCGTTACTATCGTCTTGAGAAGATTTTGAATTCCTCTTACTGCCTAGAGGAGAAACACTTCATCCTTGGACTCCAACAGAGGGAATTCTAAGAGGTTAAAGTGGGGAGTGTAGGGCCCTTGGTGGGATCCACGAAGATTAACCTTCAGATGTGCCTGATGAGAATGGGAGGAGAGATGAGATCATATTGTTCAGAAATGTCACTTCCTCACCCTTCTGATAGAGAATCACCATCCTTTGTTATGCTTCGCTAAATCAGCCCACTGCCCGGTGCAGTTACACCTGCAGAGGTATGAACTTCCCTCTGTCCTGTTTGGATGATAAATTCAAAGCCTGGCTGAGCTCATTTACATTTTAACACGGTTAAACCAGCCCAGATGTTTGAACACCCAGCTTGAGTCATTGAAATGTAATATTATTTCAGCTGGCGTGTAGTTTATCAAGTTTACTTATCACAAAGCACTTTACATGGGACAGAGGAGTTTAGTTGTCTTTCTGCAGGAAGTAGAAAGAGATCTGCAAACTTGATTTGGGATGGTTTCCAAATATTGCACTGGCATTGCCAGTATCAGAATTGAATTGAGCTGACTGTGGGGTGATGTTAGATACGCATTTTTGTTCTTCCTCTGTACTTAGATGTGCGTGTGTCTACACTGTAGTTCCCTTTGCTGATTCCTCCAAAACCCAGAATGTTGCAGTCTGCCTCCAGACATAAACAGAGGCATGTCCATGTCACTCCATCCTCAAACAACTCCACTGACACTGTTCGCTTTAGGCTTCCATTCAAAATTGCCCTCCTTGTTATAACTCTCCATTGAGTTGACCCAGTCTTACCTCATGGAGCTAATTTCTCTCTGCTCTCCTCCCCGCTAATTTAAATACTTACTAGCCTCTGTCTCCCCCACATAAACTTACTACTGATAGTGCACAAACTTTCACCTCTACAGCTCCTACAATTCTGGATATTTCTGCTTCAGCACACCTTATTTCAGATCTGTTCTCCCTTGTTCATACCTCTTAGTTTCTTTTTCCCTCTGTGCTGTGCAAAATAGTTATAATTTTTAAATGACAGCGTGGCTGCTTCTGCTGCATATACAGACAAGGACGATTCGAAAACTGTTTCCATATATTCCAGAAGAACAACAGTT
Source organism: Dermochelys coriacea (assembly GCF_009764565.3). Taxonomy (NCBI): domain Eukaryota; kingdom Metazoa; phylum Chordata; order Testudines; family Dermochelyidae; genus Dermochelys; species Dermochelys coriacea. Next base: position 11,172,742 of record NC_050094.1, on the reverse strand, counting down.
TGCTTAATTATTCAGTGCTGGTGATGTTGGTTTTATTTTGGTGTATTTCAGTTAAACTTGGGAACAGTAGGGTTTTACCGTACTCAGTACAGCCCTGACATGCTGGAGAGTTTAATACCAGCGATCCAAGACCTCTCCCTACCCCCTGTGGACAGACTTGGGCTGCAGAATGATCTCTTCTCTCTGGTGAGCAACTCTCTTCCTGCCCTGTGTTGTCCGCTTTGCAGATGATTAATAACGAGAACTACAGTTACTGTAACTATCAGTGTCTGAAGAGCCAGGCTCTGTTCCTGGCGTCAAAGCACCTTTGGGATTACTGCATACAGAGGATTATTAATGAGCTTTGCAAGTTAGAACTTGTACTATAAATTTAAATCCTATGGCACCAACCTGAGCCTGCAACTCTGTTTTGCTGTTTCCCACAAGGGTGTTTCATATAAACAAATAGTATCTGAAAACTTCCCTTGCTTCTCTCACCTGAGTCAGGATTATTTCCTGATCCCTAAAAGGGTTTTGAGTAAAGGGCTTGTTGGGGAAGCTTGTCAACTGTCTTCCCTCTGGGGACAGAACCCATTTTTATGTCCCACATACTATAAATGTATTTTTGAAACTGCATAGGGTTTGAGCCTTAGATATGAAACAGTCGACTCCCTTCTCCATTCTTGAAATGGGCTGGAGAAGGTCCTCTTTTCCTGAAAGAAATGACTGGTGGTTTTGGATTCAGTGTCCAAGCACAGATTTCCATTAAAGCAAGATGTACCAGCTTTGAATATCACCTTTAAAAGATACAAATGTCCCATGGGGTGGGCTCTTGGAGCAGTTAGCTCCTGTAACTGAAGTCATACTTTCTTATATTGCCAGTCAGCAATCAGCTGAGGGATTTAAACATAATTTTGAGACTACATTGACTTCCTTTAATGACAGGTTTCAGAGTAGCAGCCGTGTTAGTCTGTATTCGCAAAAAGAAAAGGAGTACTTATGGCACCTTAGAGACTAACAAATTTATTTGAGCATAAGCTTTCGTGAGCTAAAGCTCACTTCATCAGATGCATGTGATGTAGCTCATGAAAGCTTATGCTCAAATAAATTTGTTAGTCTCTAAGGTGCCACAAGTACTCCTTTTCATTGACTTCCTGCAACTTTAGAGATAGAAATAGTCTTAAGCTTGTAAAGAATGCCACAGTTTAGCTGTTACAGTTTTTAAGGGGAAGCTGTCAATAGTTTTGGCCTGTAGTTTAGGTATTGTATATTGCTAGGAATAAAAATATTTTCATGACGCTTTTTTAAGAACAGTTATTTACTTCTTTTCTCATAGTGGAGGGAACAACAATTTTGTGCTAGCGCACAAGAATTGGGAAATGAAACTGACTTCCCTAGTTTCACTGTCCCAGCTGAACGAAGGGCAAAAAGTAAACGGCAAAAATGATAACAAGTAAAATGTAGATGTTTAATCCGAAGGGAGGTTTCAGTGGACACAGAATCTGACTGGGATTAAGGAAGGTCTCGGGTGAGGGGGAGGGGGTTTCTGTTGTCAGCCCTAACACAAACGTACTGTGACTTTGAGAAAGTTGCTTAATCTCTGTGCCTCGGTTTTCCCATTATTATCTTTAGCCTCCTTCTTATAAAGTGCTTTGTCTGCCATTCAGATGCACTCTGGGTGCTGTGTATTATTAATAAGAAGGCAGGTGAGAAACTCTCAATAGACCCATCTTGGCACCATCTTTCTCCACAAGTGCAGCTCACATTCAGACCCTGTAGACTGCAGAGAGGAAAGAATGTTAAATAACTGTCTGGTGAACTACTGACTGTTTCAGTTCTGTTTGGAGATGATTTTAATCTGTCTCTTTTCCTCTCCCAGGCCCGAGCTGGAATCATTAGCACTGTAGATGTTCTAAAAGTCATGGAGGCTTTTGTGAATGAGCCCAATTATACAGTGTGGAGCGACCTGAGCTGTAACCTGGGGATTCTCTCAACTCTCTTGTCCCACACAGACTTCTATGAGGAAATCCAGGTGTTTGTGAAAGATGTCTTTTCACCCATAGGGGAGAGGCTAGGATGGGACCCCAAACCTGGAGAGGGTAGGAGATCTTTTTTATGCTATGGAATTTAATAGTGGTTTTGAAATACTGCTATGTGATGAATAGATTACGTTTTGGAGGGTAGAGCATTGCTGCTAGTATGTTTAGAAAAATGTTCCTCATGTTTTCCTGCTGCAGTTAAAGCCAGCTAACATGGTAAAATCCATCTCAGCATGTTTCTCTGCAGCTTGAGAGATCTCTTACTCTAGCTTTGAGTCTGACAGTGCAAAGATTGTAAGGTTAATGAAAAACTTTACACATGCACAACTTGTCTTGGACTAATCTGAGTCATGTTGTAGCAAAGCATTGACAGACTCAAATGGGCATTTTACCTAATTCAGTAGGCCAGATTTCAGCTCTAACTATCTGTGTCTAGCCTGAAAATCCCCTTTTCGTGAACCTCTACTCAAAAGTCAATGCATTGTCCAATGGAGCCAGGGATGTGGAAAAGATCTAGCTTTTTCATACAGCTTACAAGGATGTGGGAGAGAAGATGATTGTGCATTTATAGCCTATCCTAATGGCTGTAGGTTATGAATGGAGCTGCTTAAATATGGTCCCAAATTAATTTTTCTCTCTTCCCTACCCTTGTTTATCAGGTCATCTGGATGCACTTCTGAGGGGCCTGGTTTTGGGAAAACTAGGAAAAGCTGGGCATAAGGCAACATTAGAAGAAGCACGACGTCGGTTTAAGGACCACGTAGAAGGAAAACACATCCTCTCAGCTGACCTGAGAAGTCCTGTAGGTTACTGTGAACTCTACTTCCTAATGGAGCCAAACCCATTTTCACGCTGCCCCTTGTTCTGTACCAAACTGTCGTATTTACAGTGACCAGAATTAGTATGAGTCCCATACTGCAGAACTGCCTGCCTAGGTTTTTGTACCTGAATTAGGTTTGTACTGAGCAGATCTTGCCTTTTTTGAATTTTGCTTCTAGCAAGTTTGCAATGCTCCTCATTGCTTTGGAACTTATTAGTGAACTGATCCCCATCCCCTTTGGGAAGCCAGCAAAAATCAGTGCCACAGAAGTAAGGTTGGTTGTTAAATGCATTTCTACTGTGCCCTATATTGAATTGTGGCTGGCTCCTAGTCAGTAATTCACAGTTTAATCCTTAAATTGCTGGCTTTCTCCAGGCAGCTGACTGAATGCTTATAGGTATTTAGTCTCATGAGGACTAAAATGCTTTATTTAACTGAAATAATTGGGCTTAACATAGGAGTATTTGGATAAAATTCAGTGGCCTGTGATATATAGGAAGGTGAGACTAGATGATCTAATGGTCCCATCTGGCCTTAAACTCTATTAATCTTTGTATATATATGTCACCAGTGAGTTACTTTAGTTTAATAAAACATTTAATCTTTCACTAGCATGTCCACAAAAAGCCTAATTATCTCTCTCTCACCAGATCAGGGGTTGAAAATGAAATTGGTTTGGAATCTGGGACTTGCTTCACTCAGTCAGTAGTGGACCAGTACCAAATAGCACTGACTAGATCAAAGGATTGGTAATAGTTTTAAGATCAGATATCTTGTGAATTACCAGAACCAGGAATGGTTTGTGCCTTACCCCACTGGAAATCACTTCACTGTCATTGCTTTCTTGTGACTGCCTCCTGGCACCATTGTCCCATGTTTAATTTCCGACATGATTTTAGCAGCCAAAATCTCTCTCTCCCTTTTATAGTTAGATTTAAGCATGATAGTGTTTTTTAAAGTATTGATTTCTAGCTTTGAGGTATCCTGAAGTGTGGCTTGAAACAGGAGGGCAAGGAGCATGACAGATCTTTAAAGTCCACTATCTTGTGACTTACTGGGGCTGCTCCAATACTAATATTTTCAGGACCAGTAAACTTTTCCAAGATCTGGTCCCAGACCACTGGTGAGAGAGATTTATTATTGCAGATCACTTATATTGTAAGGGAATTCCTATGGGTACTCTTGAGTACAATGTCTTACCTATAGCCCATTCATCCATTTTGCCATCTTTTCCTCTGTCTTTCCATTTCTAAAAGCCTGCTTTTCAAGGAGCATTCCTTGTTTGTGTTCTCTCTTAGGTATATGTAACAGTTTTGAAGCATGGAGATGGTGCTACTTTAGACACTATGCTAAAGGTGAGTGCGCTCTTGTTGCTTTATGTTCCTGTCACCTCAAGATCTGTCCATTTATACAGCCAGGAACTAAATGTTCTTCCTCATGAACTGATCTACGAGGCAGTTGGTCTGAAGCTAGTGTTGCTCCCATCTTCTGCAGGTGATGTGGAAGCTAGTTTGCCACAGTACTGTTTGGTTACAGATAGCGTTAAGATGCCATCTAGTGGGCTCCTACACCTGTTTTCTTAAAACCAATGTACCATTGGTCAAAGGAGTGGTGCCTGCTTGATCCTACGTAAACTAAGTGGTGAGTAGTCCAGTGCAGATTACCAGTTGGCTATGTGCCCCATTGCTGGGCTGATGATGTGAGAGCTGTGGGAGTATGTATAGCCGCGTAGTACCACATGTCCACTTCATAATCTCCTATACTTGAATGCCAGCCATGCAGCTCCACTATATTGTGAAGGATTTTCTGTACAGGGTAAGAATCCACGTAACGATTGCTCCTAATATGTGCTGTGTTTAACACTGCTTACTCTTGTTCCCTGAAGCTACACAAACAAGCAGATATGCAGGAGGAGAAGAACCGAATTGAGCGAATTCTCGGAGCCATCTCTCAACCTGAACTGATCCAAAAAGTTCTGACCTTTGCACTTTCAGTAAGCTATCAGAGGGGTTGGTACTTGTCTACCTCATGGGAACAGGGTTGTTACTGAGCACCCTGAGGTAGTAGGATGGAAGGCTCTAGGGTAGGATGAAGTATCAGAACTCCTTTTGAAAAGGACCGACCAAACTTTGGCCTTGTTGCCAAATCTTCTGGAGTTGTTCTGTATCCCATGATTAACGTGGCATAGACTTCTCAAGGCTCTGGTGTCAGGCCTAAGAGGGGTATTGAGGGAGAGTGCGAAGGGGTGTCACCTGTCTTTGTATTTTAATGTTCAGCCCTAGACTGAGGATCTCTGCCCTCAGTCCCCAGGGTTAGTCATTCTCCTGTTTAACTAGTGGCAGCTCCTCCTCATGGACTAGCTTGTTGCCCTCTGCCTTAAAAGCAAAAGGGTGTACAGCCTGGGAGAACAGAAGCTGATCGATGCTGCCTACAAGCACAACCTCTGAAAAGTGCCGTAGGAAATAAAGCAAATGGTCTATTTCTGAGGACTCTGGCCTGAATGTTTGCTTCCTCCTTGTTTGCAGGAAGAGGTACGTCCCCAGGATACCGTGTCTGTTATCGGTGGAGTGGCTGGAAGCAGCAAGCAGGGGAGAAGAGCTGCCTGGAAATTTGTAAAGGACAATTGGGAGGAACTTTATAATCGCTATCAGGGTGGATTCTTAATATCCAGACTAATAAAGGTATGTGCAGTTGCCTGGAAACTTTGGGCATGTCGTTAATAACATCTAGACAGTTCTAATTAAAATGGTTCTCCTTAAAACATAAATATTCTTATCCCTTTTCAGCTATCGGTGGATGGATTTGCAATTGATAAAATGGCTGCAGAAGTTAAGGTAAGATTCATCTTGCTTTAATCTTGTCCTCTAACATAACAAAAGAGTGACCAGCTTTCTTTGACAGGCATAAGAGTGGGGGAGCCAGAAACTCCTGATTTCAAATTCCAGCTTTTTCTGTTGACTCTGGCTGTGATTTTGACCATGGCGCTTAACCTCTGTCTCTCAGGCCTTGTCAACATGAGAAAATTCCACTGGTTTCAATAAATTGGTTTTTAACCTGATTTAGTTGAACCAGTGCAAACCCCTGTGTGGATGCTTACTTTGGCTTAGCTTAATCTGATGCCTATTCGATTCAAAGTAAACTGCAATAAACCTGGTTTGAACTAGAATAAGTGTCCACATAGCTTTTTGCATTGGTTTAACTAAATTGATTTAAAATCATCGTGTTAGGTAAACTGGTACAACTTCTGTTATCTAGACTAGCTCTGTTTCTACCATTTGTAAATTGGAATTAAAACCTCCATATGTCAGAAGTGGTGGGGTGGTTAACTATCTAATGTTAATTTTTTTATGATGTAAAATGCTATGTAAACTGTAAAGCAAATTGATTATAGAGAGGCTTTAGTACCACTATAATTAAGGTGGAGACTAGCTTACTGTTTAACAGCTCTAAAATTCACATATTTGGATTGTCTTGAAAATTCCTGTACCTCATGGGGATCCAAGATAGATTAGTGGTCTAAACTTGAGGTCATTTGGCCTAGGGGTACCCAAGATATGGTCCTCTTAAAATAATCATGACATCAAAATGTAACTTTTTTGTGTGTGTGTGTACCTGGGGCTCAAACTGATCTTACTCGCTTAGGATTGATCTCAACTTATGTCTGGCTCCGACTTCCTCTCTAGAAAAGAAAAGCTGAACACCAGTGTGGCTAGAGCCAGGATGAGGAGCCAGAGAGTCATTTGCCAGTGTACAGCTACACTGGGGCTCTGTTGCAAGCTGGAGCGTTTGCAGACAGTCTGATGTCAGAGTATGTGGCTGGCTCAATGTGACCAGCTTTGGCCATTGAATCTGGGTGGCACCCACATACTGAGAGTTCAAGACCTGTCGTTGGCAGCTTTCTGAAAATGTGTTGTGTACGTTATTTTCTCTTTGCCTGCCGAGGCTCCTTCTGGAAATAAATATCTGATCTTAAAAATGTCACATGGCCCTTTTTAAAACATGTGTTGTCATAGCCCTGTTGGTCCCAGGGTATTAGAGAGACAAGATGAGGGAGGTAATATCTTCTGTTGGTCCAATAGAAGATATTACCTCACCCACATTTCCTCCTTCATTAGAACAGTCATAGCAAACCTCAAGTGATATATTTTTCTCCCACAAATGCTATAGAAAAATCTAACAGTGCACAAACTGCAGTAAACATTTAAAAACTCTGACCCAAAAGAAACAAGCTATTGGGCTCAATATAGGGGTAACAGGGTGAAATGTAATGGCCTGTGTTATACAGGAGGTCAGACTAGATGATCTAATGGGCTCTTTTGACCTTAAATTCTACGAATCTTTAAATAATATAGCTGTCACTCAGGGCCTGGAGTAGTGTTTAGTTTGGCAAGTTGGGGTCATTTGGTCAAGGGGTTTCTCAGGTACAACCCCCCCATAAGAAGATGGTTTTAACATTCAGATTGTTCCAGAAGCATAGTAAGATTGTCTTGAAAATTGGTGTTGTGGAGCAGGGCTGGGTTTGACTTTGGAAGATGGAGGGGAAGAACACGCAGTGAGATGAATGAGCCACATCACACCTCTACAACCCTTCTGTGCTGCAGGGGATTGTGCAGAACCCATGTCCCCTATACAAAACTCAGCCACTTATCCAGAGAAGTGAACGGAGTACTTTGTGATGCCGTTTCCTTCATTATTGATACTATTACTTTGCTCACTAATGTGCTAATTCTCAGTGGCTCTCCTAGTCAGTAGTATGAGTTAGTGAGGTTCTGCTATCGTGGGGAAGAGCTAGTATGCAAATAAATTTAATGATTATTCATCCTTATTTTGACAGCATCCTCCACTCTGCCCCTGTAGTCAGTTAATTCTAAAATACTAAGTGACAGTCTTCAATGGAGTGCTCTCTGGCTGGAATTATTTCCCTGTGGTCAACTTCCATTCTTCTGGGGAGTGGAAAGAAGGGCAGGCCTCCGTGCTCTCAGCAGTGCCCCTTCTCCTCTGGGGCCAGAGGCCCATTTAAAAGCAGGATGTTTTTAAAAAAAAAAAAATCTGACAAGAAGTTATTAGTAATCCTAAAGGGTCTTGGGCTTAATGTAATGTCTTTTAAGTAGCCTCATGATAGTCACACCTTGGATTTGTTTCTCATTTGCTGCCCTTCCACGATGAGATGCATGCTGGATCTGTCTTTGTTTAAGCTCAGTTTGCTGTAACTGGTAGTCAGTAGATAGCGGTAAAAGGCTCTGTCTGAACCAGTTTGCAAAGATAATGCTGTGGATTTTCCCTACCAGAGCAGACATTTTGTTGTTCCTCTGCAGTACCTGTAGTTACACAAGTAGCTCTAGCAAACTTAAGATCCCCATCCTGTGGCCTTTACTCACCCAACTAACTCATTGACATAGTCTCTTCTCGCATGAGTAAGGGCTCCCAGGAGCTAGATATTGTGTAATCGTTTTTTGTAGAAAGACTTTCTACCCAGCTGGTGAATTTGACCATTTAAAAAAAAAATTTTGTCTATGGGTGTTACCCCTTTATGGATGATGTTGTGTGTTTTATTCAGGCCTTCTTTGAGACTCACCCTGCTCCATCGGCAGAACGCACTGTCCAGCAGTGCTGTGAAAATATCTTGCTGAATGCAGCTTGGCTGAATCGGGACGCCGAGAGCATCCACCAATATCTTCTGCAGCGCAAGGCCCCGCCAGCCATGGTGTGAATCTGTGCATGCGGCTGCTGCAATCCTACTGCCTCGTCAGGGGGAGAGGGAGGAGCTACCCAACAGCTGATTCATATGCCAAGAATTTGGAGTCTTTTCTCAAAGCGATGGGGATTGGACAATGAATGTAGTTAACTGGTTCCTGCTCACACTCCAGAATTAAATTCTATTAAAAAAAATTATCAGCAATTCAGCAAAAAAAAAGTCTGTAAATATGATAGTAATAAAATAGAGCATAACAAAACTGTGAAACTTCCTCAAGCCTTGTCAGTGGTTAAAATATTTAACACCCCCTTCCTACACTCTTACTGACAGATGTTCTGTTTTTTACATCCCCTAAAAAGGAAACCAGAGGCTCTGGGTCAGTGGAATTTTGTGATAAGTCTGGGGCAGGAATGGGTTAACACCTCTGTGTAAGACAGAGACCTACAAGACACTGTAGTGCGCATTGTGTGGAACAGTTCACTATGAAAGGCAGGTAGCTGGTATAACAGTCTGAATCTGTGCATAAATTCCACCTGTGTGGTTTTGGGGAAATTATTTTCCTGCAATCTCCAATCAAATCCAAGGATAGTAGCCCCCCCATCCCTTCTGTGTCACCTCTTGGCAAAAAGAAAAATATTCTGTTGCTCTTTGGTTTTTCTCCGTGGTTCCACTTGCTGATGTCCTTCTTAGAGATAAAGGAATTGTTAAAGAAACATCTTTCACAGCCACATTAAATAAGAGATCAATTCAGGCAATATTTTTTCCCCTTATTAAATGCACCCTCAAATTGCATGTGAATGAGGAGATAGAGTAGCGTGTGACTGGTTCCCCTCAGCCGCCGTTAAGGGGTGGGCACCGATACGTGTTTAAAAGATCTAGCTTGTCCAGCCTCCTCACAGCCGTAGCCACACTTGCTTTTAGTTTTGTTCCTTTGCTGTGATGTTGATGGTCATTTGATTCCAAAGCCTTAAATTAGTGATAACTGGTGTGACTTAGATGAAGTCTAAGCTGTGTGCCATCATTGACTTCACAAAACAGCATGGTCTACTAATCAGACAACACCATTTAATCAATGAACGTTTGAGTTCCCACAGTTTTTTCTTTTAACAGGAATTCATATTTGGTGTGGCTTAACTGTGTTTCAGAAGGTCATCAGACTAACTGTCCGACTGCTTCCCTGAAATTTTTTGTGCTATTGTTTAAAAAAAAAAAAAGAAAAACAATTAAAACAGTTGGCGTTAATAAAAATGTCAATGTGAAACCGATGTCCTGCTTTTTGTGTTCTGTTAGAGGTCAGAGGAGGCGTTGCTGCTTCAGATTAATCGTCGCAGCTTGGAAAGCTTCTTACGTTTCCATAGAACGCTGTTTGTCATTTGTCCACTGTGGCTTTTAACTTCCCGAAGGAGCACTTGTCCTCAGCCTTTCTTCCCCTCCTGCAGCTGTTGGTAGGGTACCGGGGTGGCTGGACGAGCTAATCGTATTGAGATCAGAAGACCTGTATATCTTGTATAGCATTTTGCATGCAGCCTATTTCCCAAACACAATAGAACTAATAGCTGAGGGACAGAATTTATGAAGGGTGGACAAATCTTAGCTGAAAACATGAGGTGAAGAGTCAGGGTGGTAAAGTTGCAGGAAGATGTTTAAAGTGGCAGGAGCTGCAGAGGAGCTTTTGCACCAGCAGAGATGAGATTATCTAGCGGTACAGAGAAAGGGGAATACAATAGAAACTAGTGGTATAAAGACTGCGGGCGCAAGGCATCATGGGCTTTAAAAGCCAGTGGGAACTTGGAGCTGAATCTTGCAATGGAAAGGGAAGCAGTAAAGGAGACAGAATTGGGTTAATGTGGCCATCCTTAATGTGTGTGTGAGCGGGGTGGGGAGGAGCATTTTGCATAAGCTATAGGCAGCCAAGCTGGGACTTAAAGCTACAGAAGGATGCTCAAGGCATGGATCACTTGAGCAAAGATACTGAGTCACAGCAGTGAAGTACATGGGTAACAGGCAGCTTTATAGCTATTGCAGATGTGGGTTATTGAGTATCTTGAGCATATAATGGTTGGTCTGAAAAACACTAGAGTGTGTGGCTACATGGTCAGAAATGTGATTGAAATGTGATTAAAATAGGCAATTGGTCTGCTCCCTACGTGTTCTGAGTCATATCGACTTCATTTACTGACCCAAACAATTTTTTTCTTGCTGTCAGGGCTGCAGCGCCAATGTAACTGCAGAAGAGCAAGCTGGTTTCTCTTCTGCCTCTTGTGTGCTGACAAAATAACCTGCAAAGTTCTCCTTCCAGTGTGATTGGTGGTGTATGAAGAGAAGAGTGTGCTGTTTGGTTTTTTCACACCAGATGCAGCTGCTAAGTTAAGACTGTCTCATTTTGACTTGTAAACGAAGCATATTGGATTTGCAAGTTATTGAGGCAGAACAACAAAAATAACTTTGTGGTCACTGTTCAGTTGGCTGACTAACAAATTGAAAGCTTGGGTCTTCTGGATCCAGGAGAGTTGATCTAGGTTGGATCCTGGATGAAAATAAATCTCATTTTTGTCCATGTCAATCCAATCATCCCGCAACTTGGTACAAACCAGTACCCTGTCCAAAGAGATCCAGGACAGGCATAGCAGGAGTTGCTGCAGATCAGGATTGAGGTGCCTTGGTGGAGCTTGATCTGAGGCTTGGGTAATGAACAACAAGAATCTTGCAGGTTAGGAGTAAGAAGAACAGGAGGACTTGTGGCACCTAGAGACTAACACATTTATTTGAGCATAAGCTTTTGTGAGCTACAGCTCACTTCATCGGATGCACCTGTAGCTCACGAAAGCTTATGCTCAAATAAATTTTAGTCTCTAAGGTGCCACAAGTCCTCCTTTTCTTTTTGCGAATACAGACTAACACGGCTGCTACTCTGAAACCTGTTAGGAGTAAGGTGCATCTTGCAGTGGTGTGTGCAGCCCATGGTTGGAACATCAGGGATGATTATAGGTAACTTCCATGTCAGCTCATTAAACAAGGGCTCCACTGTATTGCATTTGGAAGTGAAGCCCATGAAATGTTGTACAGAATTCTGTTTGTTCTTTTTCCCCCTTCTAGTCTGTTTCACTCTTTATCCCACTAGCTCCTCACTGAGATCTAAATGAGGCAGGAAGTAGAAGACCGACAGCACTGAAAGCAGTAGTAAAAGCTTTCCTAGCCTGCTTTGGAGAAGTTTGCTTCCATCCCATCCCATCACTGGCCTCGCAATACCCCCAAATCTATTCTCCCTGCAGGAACCTTGGTACTAGGTTGACTCACATCCCAAGGTGGTTTGTGGAAAAATCTGTATCTGTTATCCTCTCTCACTGAAACATCGGCTTTCCGAGAGTCTCATCTGACAATCTGGGTATATCCTACATACTTACCAGGGCGCTTAGCTCCTGGTCATGCTGCATCCCTAAGTGCAAGCATGAGAAGCAGCGAGCGAAGTGCAAGAGTGGAACTCCTGGGGTCTAATCCTGGTGGCTGAGACACTTTGGAGGAGTACTCTATGCCTTGTCTTGGGTACCACACTTGCCTCCCAGGCAGGCTGAGGTTTGAGTGAATCTTAAACACTAAGATGCTGTCGTGAAAGGTTCCTTACCCCCTTCCCGTGTTACTCTGCATACTGGAGTGGAGGGCTAGGGAAATGGCACCTCACTCTCAGGGACTTTGCTGATTTCTGTCCCAGACTGGTTGTGCTGGGATTGCAGCCATACACATCCTGTGTGGAATGTTCCTTCAAAGAGCTTTGCATGTGCTAGAATGGCAGGTGGACTTTGCTAAGCTCTGGGATCAAACCTCCTCCCCCCCCCCCCCGCTTGGAAATGGTGCTCCTGATCCCCTCCCTGGTCTTCTGACAGCTGTGCTAAAGCAGCTCATTTGAATCCCAGTGAACTGAGGTGCTGTGTAGGTTTGGAACAGATGCTGCTCCTACCACAGACCTCACTTCTTGCGCTGTGCAAACTGGGGGCGGGGCTTCCCTAAGCACAAAGCATCAAAGTAATAGAAATGAGCAGGGTGCTTTGCTTTGGTGGAAGGTTTAACTGTCTGATCTCTCTACACCTAAGGCTACCAGGACCTAATAAAGTCAAATCATATTTTAAAATCGACTTCCTTGCTTATGCTACAAACCCCAATTTAGATCATTAAAACTCAGCTTTTAAAAAATACAGACCTCAAAATCTTCACTTCCTATTGTTTGTTCACTTTTGCCATTTTCTCAGCTTGGACCATGAAAGTAGCCTAGTTTCACTTTACCTAGAGTCCTCCTCAATTTCCTTTTCAAGTTCTCCTCCACCAGCACTTCCATGTCTGGATTGCAAATGGAAGATTTTGGTTTAGACTCTCCACTAGCATTTTAAAAATGTCACTGAAATACTTGTATTGGTTTTAAGTTTGATGTAAACTTTTTACAACAATTTAGAGCTTACATTTGACTTGAATTTTTGTTTACTTATGAATCCATTTAGGGTTTTCTACTCAGTGTGTCATATCCTATCAATTCTGCTAGCTCACCTGAAGCAGACAGATATGAGCAGGGCTCAAACTCTAAATGCTAATTTCTAGTTGGTCCCGTCTGGGAAAGGATGCTACCTATATCCTTCATTTTAGCCTCTACGACCCTGATTCAAATGCAGCCAGTCTCGGTTGTGATTGGGAATTACAGTCACCTGACAGTTTGCTAGTCCGTGTGAAGTGGATCAAGCCAATTTGGAGTGGGCAAGTATCTGCATTCTAGAAAATAACTGTGCTTGTTAGCCGAAGTCTGACTAGGCTGTGGGGCTGAGCTCTTGGGAGTAGTCATCATGGCTGGTATGCAGCAGGAAGCTTGTTATACTCTGGCTAGGGCTATCAAACCAGCTCCTTTCAAAAGGATTACATTCAGTTTTATATGAGATTTTCAAGTGTTCTAGCTGTTTGACAAGGAGCTTTACTACTTCTGAGCAATGTCCCAGTCTCTCCATCTTACACAGAATGTTACCTTCCCAAACGTTTCAGGTTCAGGCAAAGGATAAAAGTAACACCCACTAGGTGTTCCTACCTGGATCAGCGCTTCCTCTGGACACGAACACATTGCAGGCTGTTCTGACTTGACGTGAGTCAGATCTGTTTTCTAACTAATCACAAATGCCAACACTAGGGAAGCAATTTAGAAAACTTAATTTTTTTTTTTTAAATATATATACACACAGAGAGAGATCTTCCTGCATACAGCCACCGCTGATGCTTGAAACCTTGTTCCCAGAGGACGAGAGAGAATATTTGGTCTGAGGGGGAAGTATGATCCTGCCAGGCTCATGTGTGAAATTAAGCTGGACATAAAATTTTCAGACCCCGTCCCACTCTCCCAAAAACCTCAGCTTCCAAAGACAGGAACGTTCTCTCTGGCGGAGTCTGGGTTGCAGCATCTGGAAAGAGGTGAAGTCTTCCCATCCCTAAAGGCCAGGGCCCTTTCTTTTTCCAAACCAGAACTGCATTAAGAACATGTTCTTTATTTCTTACCGTCACAGGGCTAATTGAGGTACAGTAGTGAATAAACTCTGTTGTCTGGGTGAGGAGCAGTTGGTGAACCTGTGAATTTGAAGCTTTAAGGCTAAGCAATGAGGAGCCAAACCTCTTAGCATTCTTCAGTCACTGCCCCAAATTACTTAATTACATGGCTCTGTTTTGGCTTACATCTTTACTGGGGCATAAGATGCATAGGTGCTGGGGGGGCTGCTGCACCCCCTGACTTGAAGTGGGTTCCATCATAGACTAGGCTTATAGTTTGGTTCAATAGCTCTCACCACCCCCACTATACAAATTGTCCCACCCCCCCACTAAGATGATGCTGTGAGATCCCTCTGCTCTCTCTTGCCTGTAGTCAGCCAGGTAATCCTTACATGCTGAACATCCTACAGCTCCTCTATTAATCTGAGGGACTCTTCATGAGTTAATAATCTGTCTTAGCCCACGAGGAAAAAACCTCACCAAACTCTGTGGAAAGTGGGGAATTGTGTTAGCTACCCCGATTTATTCCTTGCACCCCCCCAGACTCAGAACTATTTGAGTGACAGGTAAAGGCAGCATTGTGGCTAGCTTGATTCTAGCACATTTCCCTTGACACAAGGCTACGGGGCTAGTCGAGAGGAAAGCATGCTGCAGCTCCTCTAGCCACAAGCGTGTGGGAGCTAGTTTAGTTCTGCACCGAGTGTGCAAAGGACCATAGAGCACAGGCAATGCAATGCTGCTTTGGCACTACACGCAGCCTTAGGCAGAGCAATGGGCAGCAGCTTGGCTCCGAATGGATGTTTTTCCTTACCTGGAACAAAGCTGTGTTCCTAGCGCTGGGTTCGGCTGAAGCCATAGTGGGAAAGGATCTGTCCATTCAAGTGAAGCGTGCAATTGATCGACAGTCCACGGTAGAAGTGGGAGTCTGGAGCGGACTATGGTAGCAGCGTTTCACCTGGACTGCCACGGAAATGCCTCCTCTCCCTGCACTGGAGGTAAAAGACTTTGGGCCACTACATTAAGGGCAAGTGAGAGGGAAGGAAAAAGGTGACCATCTACCAAACTGCTGCTGTTTAAATGCCTTCAGAGGGGAAAGGACAAACCTGCTCTGTTCTCCTTTTGGCGTGCGGGGAAGTGTGTGTATAAAATCCCAAAGGGCACAGCTTGACCCCACTGTACTGCTGATCCTGTTTGTTACAGGGCTGAGCTGCCTCCAAAGGCCTGTCTACACTTGCTTGTTAATTCTGCTTTAGGTAGAGTGGGGTACCCAAGCCCTGAGGACCCACGAGGTGTTGCAGGAAGTAGTGTGGGTAGGTGGTGCAATTTTCCTCTGCCTCCACCCTGCCATTGCACAAGGGGTAACCATTGCTGGTGGCACTATCCTTTCAATGAGACACAAGCGGGAGCTCTGCCTCCGATGTGGTTCTGAAAAATTCCCTGGATCTTTTCATCAGTGTGAGGTTCAGTGCTGGAGTCCTGCTCTGGTCCAGTTTGGGGTAATTACATCCCCTGCACAGTCTCAATCAGCTCCGGTATCCTCCTTCACTTCCTGTCCTAAACTCAGGCAATATCCCTTTGCCTTGTTGAACTATTGGTACATTCCACCCCAGAGGTGGCTGCATTTCCAACAATGCCTACGTTTGCTTCCTCACTGTTGCACCTTCTTCAAAGGTGGGTGTGAGTGTAGACACAGCTCCAAGTGTCTTACCAGCATTTTCACTCCTGTCGGAACTTTATTTGTACTTCAGGAGCATGTAAGGGCCTCACCTGCGACCAGGGCCCCGGTGCGCTTGGGTACTCTACAACCAGCTAGGAAGAGACAGTCCCTGCTCCCTGGAGCTTGCGATCTATGGTGCTGGACTGTCAAAACAGCAGGCAAATCCCACTGAATTTCAGCCCCCGTAATTTAAGAGCATAGCCAAAAAGGTGGCAGGGAAAGGGACTTTCTCACGGTTACATGTTAGAGCAGTGCTGGAGCCAAGAACAGAACCTCGCTTTCGTGCCATGTACGCCGGCTGCCCTCTCCACTCCCCTGCTCTGCCTCCTTTCAACTGGGTCTCTCAAAGCTGTACCAACGTTCAGCTTCACAATGAAGCTCGCCCTTTTTACAGGTAGAGCAACCGAGGCACAGAGTGGTTAAGTGACTCATTCAAGGTCACGCAGTGAGCTAGAGTTGGCTGGAAAACCCAGCACTCCCGGCCCTCAGATGTGTGCTCTAACCACTGAACCGTGCTTCCGGAGTTGGGACTAGAACCAAGGAGGCCTGGCATTCCCAGTTCTCGCTCAAACCCCTCCCCGATAGAGTAATCACCCCGATGGAAGTATCACATCCGCAGAGTACCTGCAACTGGGTTGAGCGTTGTTCTAAAGGTCAGCTGTTTATCTGGAGGGGGATTCCAGGATTTCCTTCCCTAGTTCAGCTAGTCCGTTTATGAAAACTGGATGATACAAGCCCGTTGTACCACGGAGGCCGAGCACACCATGTATGGCAATGAAGAGCAGGAGCCTGCATCCATCTCCAGAGAACAGCCCCAGCAGCCGTCAGACCAATTGGAGCCGATGCTGCAATCTCAGTTCTCTGCTCAAGCCTGATTTTACGCTAGGTTCCAGTGCTTTGATTTCTGCCAAGGGGACAGATTTGTACCTGGCTCCTTAGCCCCACGCTCCTTGGCCGCCCTGAAGGAGCACACCCTTAGGGAAGGCCGAGCTGTGCATAACGCTGAGTTTCATAAAATTCCAGCCGTGCATGCTGCAGGGTTGGCGTTTTTCACGCATGCCCTAATGCCCGCGCTTAGACAGAGCCAGGCCACACTTCGGTCAAACCCAGGAGCTGGGGCCATGTTATCATTTTGGGTGGAACCGACGTGCAAGTTATTGGCGTGATTTCGACCCAAACCGTGCAATTTGAGGTGAGTTTCACCTTGAGCCTTTTGCCTTGCTGGCGGAGGGACCCCAGAGAGGAGTGACGGGGGTTTACCGGGAGAGGGGATCCGCTCCTTGTGCCTGAATAACCCCTCACAGCCATTTTGTGAGTTGAGGTGCAAATAGTAAGTGGTCTTAACCAGTGTAGCTGTGAATTCTGCACAACCGTCTGCCCGTGCCTGGGGCCCCGTCCCGATCTGATGATCTTAAAGCACTTTACAGGCATTAATGAACTCTGCCCCCTCACATCTTGAGCAAGGATCATCCCTGAGCGTATGTCGTCACTACAGAGTTAACCTAAGTCTGGACACTAGGTTAGCCTATGCAAATCCCATGGGTCTTAGTGCTGCTCTGTTCTAGAGTGAGCACTTTGGGTCAGCATGCTGGGATGAGGGTCTCCCAGGTGGCCCCGCTGCTCATGTGCTGTGTCGATATGCAGCAGGCCCTGTGGAAGATGGGGCTCAATCACCAAAGTGGGATTTAGGAACTGGTGGGAGCCTTCTGGTGCAGAACACAGCCCTGAGGGAATTGTGCGAAGGCTCCGGAAGGCTCCGAGCACCCGAGATAAGTAACAGGGGTTATAGCCCGTGTCCATACTGAGAGGGGTGACAGCCTGAGTTAAAACAGAACCTGAGCTCTGACCTATACCCCCAGCCAGGCAAGCCAGCCTGGGTTCAGAGCACCTCCATATTCAGCTGAGAGAGAGAGAGAGAGAGAGTGTGTGTGTGTGCGCGCGCAGTAAGGTGGTTATGGCTTAAACCTGCATTAACACTGCAGCAAAGAGTAGCCAGACCCTGTTTTACAGATGGAGAGCGCCACAGTGACTTATCCATTAAGCCAGCAGCAAAGCTGAGGACAGACCCAGGATAGATTCCTGGCCCTACTCTTTTATTTCCTCCCTTTTGACTATCTTAAGCTCGGCTCCACTCACCAGCTGTATATAAAATCATCTGAATGGGCTAGGGGCCAATGGATATTCCCTGTGATGCACGTAGCCTCGGTGTAAGACTGCCTCTTTGCATTATTGCTGGACTCAGCTCCCTGATTGAGGATGTTGCTATGGGCGCTTGCCATGCATGAGCTGGCTAGGTCATTAGTCCCCTGGCTGTTGGGTAATAGCTGCTTCGGTGACTCACCCTGAAGTACAGCCAGACTGGAAATCCATGGCGTTGTTTGGAGGACCAGAGGCTCCCCTTTCTCTCAGTTTCACTGGACATGGGATTCTTCCCTTCCTGGGCTAAACCATTGGGCATCATTAGCGGGAGGCTGTCAAATGGCTCCCACGGTCCACCCCCGAGGGAGGTCACATTTCAGCATTGGCTGAGCAATCCCTATGCAGCATTACTCAGCTGTTAAACATCTCCTGCATTCTGCCTCAGAGGTGGCTGCCTTTCACCGGTGGGGCGAGTGATACCATATCAATTTGTTACAGTTTAAAAGCACTTTTAGATTCTTCAGGATGAAATGGCAGGTAAAGTTAGTCCTCAAGAACAACCTGTAGGGCAGCATTTGGAAGCCTACTTGGGAGCTTCAGCCTGGAGCAGAAATGAGTGGCCTGTTTACTTAGGGGCAGCTCACAGAAGCATCTCACACAAAGGCCCCAGAGCTGGGATTGCTGCACGTGTCTGGTTGCAACTTGCCCTATGATGCCCTCTGGGCTTTGGGCCCAGAGAACAAGCGAGGGGCCATTACAGACAGCAGCTGGGAATGGAAAGGGGTCTTTTGAAGTGGTTGAGGCCATTAAAAGGGACAGCTGGAAATAGTGATTGGCAAGGCAAGAGGTTGGGAGTGGGTGGAGCCAGCTGGACATGGGAAGAATTACTTCACACAACACACTGTCAACCTGTGAAACTCATTGCCCAGGGATGTTGTAAAGGCCAAAAGTATAACAGTTCAAAAAAGAATTAGATGAGTTCATGGAGGATAGGTCCATCAATAGCAATTGGCCAAGATGGTCAGGGACGCAAGCCCATGCTCTGGGTGTCCATAAGCCTCCAACGGTCAAAAGCTGGGACTTGATGCCAGGGGATGAATTGCTTGATAAACTGCTCTGTTTGTGTTCATTCCCTGTGAAGCATCTGGCACCGGCCACTGGGACAAGACAGGATGATGGGCTAGATGGACTATAGGCCTGACGCAGTATGGCCGTTCTTAATTCAGAACTGCAGGGGCGAGAAGAGTCTGGGAGGTGGAATTTGGTGGTTGAGAGGAGGGCACTGTTCTTTTAAGGTCTGTCTGTCAGACGTAGCTCAGCGTCAATTCAGATGGCAAAGAAGTCGTGGTTCTGGCGTGCCGGTATTGTTAGCTTTTAGGGACAGTATCCCAAGTTCACAACTTCACAGGTTACAAGGCCAGAAGACAGGTTTCAAAGTAGCAGCCGTGTTAGTCTGTATTCGCAAAAAGAAAAGGAGTACTTGTGGCACCTTAGAGACTAACAAATTTATTAGAGCATAAGCTTTCGTGAGCTACAGCTCACTTCATCGGATGCATTTGGTGGAATGGCATTTGGCATCTCTCCTCTGTTTTTTCCACCAAATGCATCCGATGAAGGCCAGAAGGGATCATTAGATCATCATCTGACCTGCTATATTAAAATACAGGCCTCCCTTGAATGACTTCCTGTTTGAACCAGAGCAGATCTTCTAGAAAAACATCCAGTCTTGCTTTGCTGCTTAGGCTGAACTAGGGGAAATGTTTACATTCTAAGAGGAGGAACTGGGGTTCGGCAGAGGAGGCACAGATAGCGTGGGACTGGGGAGCTGTTTTTCCACTATCCCCCTCCCAGCACCAGCTGCAATAGAGAAACCCATTAGAAGGAAAGCAAACAGGGTCCCTTGTAGCAGCCTGCGTCAGGAGCATCACAGAGCAAACAAAGCCAATGGCTAAGGTGCCTCTGGAAGTTGCTAGCACTCAGTAGACACATGTGTCTGACTAATCCATCTATGCAGCGAACGATCAAAAGACGGTGTCTCCTAGCTGGCAGTGGGCAGCTGGATTCCTGCTGCCATAATAAATGGGGTGGGGGTTGAGTTGACACAGGATATTCTAGGGAAGGGGTCCTCAATGTCGCCCGCTTAGTAATGTGGGGAAGGCTGAGAGTTTGCAACCACCAGGAGTCTGCTAGCAGAGGTCACTACGCGGGCTGGTTGGGAATTTTTCTACATATTGTTTTTTCATTGAAACATGCCAATTCGTCAAAACCGTTTGCCAAACAGCACCGGGCTTGATGAATTCCCGAGTGGAAACCATGTGGAGAAACAAAGGTCTGAAATTGTCAACGTGTTTCATTTGGACCCAGTCTGAAACGAAAAGTTCCAGTTTCCCACTTCTGAATCCCCTTTTCCAGTTTTGAAATTTCAGCTAAAGAGGCTGAGAAAAAGGTTGAAAAATAGGACAAAAAAGTCAAAAACATGTTGAATGACCCAAAACAAACAAACAAACAAACTCGGTCTTCACTGGGCGAATATTTTTGACATTTCACCCCAATTCAAGACAGGAAATTTCAAACTCTTGAAAATATCTGTGGGACAGCAAAACTGCTCCTTGCCAAGCTCTAGTAGCTACAGAGGAACAAGAAACTCCCTGACCCCAGGGACAGTGTGTGCTGCATCCACAATACCCCCAAGCCCTTCTGCTCTTGATCAGGGCTGCCCAGTTGTTTTTTCGAGTTTATATGTTCTTCTTTTTTACCCTTTATCAGTGCACCCTTCTGCCAGGGTCCATCATTTAGCAAGGGGCTAGTTAGCCAGTCGTTAGAGCAAGGCACTGGGAACCCAGAACTCCTGGATTCTATTTCTGGCCCTACGTTAGTGGTTCTCAAACTTTTTTTTCATGGACCACTTGAAAATTGCTGAGGGAGAGGCAGACCACTTAATGATCTTTCCAAATGTTGTTTGTACCGTTAGCTAGCTATTGTAAAGCACTTTGGGTAAAAGCGCTATATAAAAACACCCTTAATAATAATTAACTTTTTTTGTTCTACAAATAAAAGCCCACAACTCATACTTAATATCAGTAGTCTTGCCTTTCTAATACAATGAATGTGCCCTCTCCCCCGCCCCCCCGCGGCAGCCCTCGAACTGGGGCTGGGAAGGAGGTGGGGGGTCTCTCCCCGGCAGCCACAGCCCTGGAGCTGAGCTTGCCTTTTTCTCTGGCCGCCGCAGCCCTGCGCATCCCAGCGTATCCCAAATTCCCTCCATCCCCTCTTCTGACCCTCAAGGCCATCACCTCACCTTACATGTGCGTCTCCTCCAGAGTCCAGGCACCTAATTAGTGGAGCCACGTCTGCACAGCCCCACTAATTAGGTAGATGGCCCTTCATTCTCTTGTGTGCGGCCACCCAGCTGTGCACCTTAGAGGGAACTATCCGCGGACCACCTGAATGGAGCTCACGGAGCACACTCTGAGAACCTCTGCCCTATGCGATCTTGGACTCACTGTGCCTCAGTGTCCCCATCTGTAAAATTAGCAGAACAAGCCCTGTTCTGAAGGGCTTAATGGCTTGAGAAGGTGACTTGGAGGTCTATGCAAAAGGTTTTAAACATACACACTCCCTTGATCCCCAGGTTCATATCTTGAAAGAGTCAACAGAGAATTCCATGGAGTTTATTGTGCATGGGACCTTAAGAGGAGACCTTGCAAGCTGAGACCTGATCTGCTGCATATTGACATTAAAGATCCCAGGGCTCTTTTCAGAAGAGTAGATTTTTTTCCCCCCTGCTATAAACTAAACTTTTCCCTCCCTCTCTTAGCCTCCTCTCCAGAAGTGGTTGCATTTCAGTGGCACATAGAACTTAAAATGCTTCCCATTCCTCGAGTGCCTTACATATGCGTATGACGTATGGTCAATTACAGGGCGCGAATTTCATGTCAGACCAGGAGAGTGATGTCTCGCTCTGGCTGCAGCGGGAAGGACCTAATAGAGACCTGCCAAAAGAGACTAGTCTTTCCTTCTCATCTTCCTTCTTGTGCGAGCAATTGGGCCTGTTTTATCCCCTCTCTGTTATTAGCCTTGGGGTGCTTCCTACCTGTAGCAAGAGAGAATCAGTTTGAACATATCTGGCTAACTTCCCCTTCTCCACATGGCATTTGTATTTAATACCACAACAGAGCCTGATTGTGTTCCTAATTACTCTTTCTCCTGCAGCAAGAGACCCTCTTCAACTTGGTTTAATTATTCAGTTGCACCTTTGTTCCCCTATTTTCCTCTTCTTACAGTCTTTATTTTCCATCAGAGCATCCTGCACGTTTCACTCAGGCCTTGTCTATACACACAAGCTGTACTGCTTTTACTAAACTGCTCCAGTTAAAGTGATACAACCCCCTTAATGTGAATGCAGCTTTACTAGTACAAAGGTGCTTTATACTGGTATAGCTCTTCCTATATAGCTCCAGTGGTCAAAGGCACCTTTCTGCCAGTATAATCCACGCTAGGGATTGTACTGGTACAACTATTTCCATACCAACAATCATCACCACTCTAACTGAAATATCTGTATGATACCAGTATAAAACCGGGGCGTGGACCAGGCTGCATTGTTATTATTTTCCACTTCTGTTGTGGTAGCACCACAGAGCCCCAGTCCAGGACCAGGACCCCAATAAGCTACGTGCTGTATAAACACAGACCAAAAAGAAGCCCCAATGAGATCACAATCAAAGTCTGCCTTAATTTCTACCTTGCCTTCATCACAGTTTTTAGGATAACCAGTCTGGAAATTCTGTCAAGCCCAAAGCCTTTTTGGAAGATGGGATCCTCCAAGGAGTTTTTCTGGTTCTTTGTGGTTGTGGCACGTAGTGGTGGGGGGGGCAGCCCTTAGCTTCCCAGGGTCCAGCGATGAAGGAGCTTTCAGCTCTGTGACTACAGCATTACATTTCAGTTATATCAGGGGCTACCTCCCAGGTATCAAGCTATAAGCTTTCCTGTTTCTTCTCGACTGTTAGCCTGGGCTTCTCCTCAGATTGGGTGACCGCTGATGCTCTGATGCTGTCACAGGTGTAGAGAGGACACGGGAAGTGACACTGCTGGGGGGGATGCTGCTCAGGTGGACATGGGCAAGAGAGGCTACTGCGCACTATACGAGCTCAGGCAAGTTGCTTCATGTCCTCATAGCAGGAGTCACCCCCCAACCCCAAATATGGGGATAAGGAAAGTGTGAAGGGTGAATTAATTCATGTTTATAAAACCTGTTGAAAATGTGAAGCACAGCTACCCTACCGTGTTCCGCTGGGAAGAAGGATGTTGTACAGGCCACTGAGGTAGTTATTCCTTGCTCCTTCGAAAACTTTTATTTCCACCACGCCAGCCATGGTAATCAACCCCAAGGGACAATGGTGTGTCCTACTGGCAAACACCTCTAATCCCACCACTACCCCAGTGTTCTTTATCTATACTGAGCTGTTAGGTCTAGCCACAGACAATGCTGGAGGGAAATCTGCTGCATTCACACCATTCTCTGCTCTCTTCCGTCGTATACCTACCATGTTTCAAATGCCCCCTGAACGGGGGAGGGCTGAAGATGTCCTAAAAAACCCCTCAGCTCCCCCAAAAAGCTTTCAGAGATGTGTATTACCTCCAGCACGTCCCTTCAGGGTGGGTTTAATCATCCCTAGGAAGCACTTTATTACAAAGTTAGCCACAAACCCTTTTAGTCCATTTCCCATACTCCCTGGAGTCCCAATATGTCCTTCCCCTCAAGTCCTCATAGGCACAGCACCTTCCCCTGCAAGCCTAGTTCCCAGAATGCTAGCCCATCCCCCACAATCTCCTACAGGAACCTAGAAAAAGGTCATACCAACAATACAAATCATTATGAACACCTAGTTATTTTCATCAGTCCATCTCAAAGTACTTTCCAAAGGCGGTCAGTATTATTCTCCCTGTTTTACATATGGGGAAACTAAGACCTGGGAGGTATAGCAGAGCCAGGAATAGACCCCAGTCTGCTGTAGCCCAGCAGTGCTCCACCCACTAGCCTGTACTTTCTCCAGTGATCCATTTAGTTCAGCAACAGGTCTCCAAGAGCGGACTGTACCTACCAGACGTTGCAGAGGAATGTATGAGAAACACTGTGATGGACAACGATGGGCAACCGACCCATGGCAGCGTCCCCTTAACCCCAAGCAGTGAGTGGCTGACTACTGCTATAGACCAGCCATTACAGACCGTGCTCCTATTGACCCTGGCCCTTGAGCTGCAGCCCCTATTGAAAGGGAGAGTATCCACAACTACATTAGCATAATAATTACATATAGGCTAGAAATCCTCTTGCTTTAGAGCATGCACCAACCACTAGCTGCTTAGGAAGAAACTGCCCCCGTGGGCAGAGGATTCCAGAATTGTCCATTATGAGTTTCTTACACCTTCCTCTGAAGCCTCCGGCACTCGCCCAGATGTATTATTGATCTGATCCAGCAGCAATTCCTACATTTCTAAAACCACAGTCCCCTCCAGACACAGTGCTATTTCTTCTGATTTAGAACAGGGCCTCAGTCATTCCCCTATAGTACAGCCTCAGCTCCTAGAACCCGCTCGCTTCACATCCTTTCATATGGCCCCAGCTCCTGTCCCTTGTAATCCCAGCCACCTATAGCTTCCTTTATGGCCTCACCCCCGCTAGAGCCCCAGCAGCCTCTTGCCCTGATGGCCCAACCCCCCTCTCAGGCCCTGATGGCCCCATCCACCTCTAGCCTCTGGCCCTGATAGGCCCCATCCACCTCTAGCCTCCGGCCCTGATAGGCCCCCACCCCTCTCTAACCCCCCCAGCCCTGATAAGCCCCACCCCCTCTAACTGCCCCCCAGAACCCCTGAAGGGCCCCACCCCTCTAGCCCCCAGCAGCCCCTGATGGGCCCTATCCCCCCCCCGACTTAGCTCCCCAGGAAGCCGATGGCCCCACCCCCTCTAGCCCATGGCCCTGATAGGCTCCACCCCCTCTTGCCCCCCAGCAGCCCCCGATAAGCCCCACCCCCTCGAGCCCTTGGCCTGATAGGCCCCACCCCCTTCTAGCCCCCCGCAGCCTCTGATGGGCCCTAGCCCCCCCCTTTCACTTCCCCAACAGCCCTGGATGGCCCCGCCCCCTCTAGCCCTGATGCCCCGCCCCCTCGGGAGCTTCGCCCGTTGGCCCCGGCCTCTCCATCCGCTTCTCTAGGCCGCCCTCGCCCAGCCCGGCCAAACGGGCCAATCGGCGCGCGGCGTCGGAGCCCCGCTCAGCCAATGGCCGGGCGAGCGGCGGCGCCGACGCCGGCCCAATGAGCGCCGGGCGTGCGGGGCGCTGCCAGCCAATGAGTCTGTGCAGCGGCGCGGCGCGGGCCCGGCTCAGCCATATCCCTCCGCCCGCGCGGCTGCCCGGGCCCTTCCCCCCCCCGCTCCACCTCGTCGGTGCGCGCGCTCCCCCATCCGCGCGGCCCTTCCTCCCTCCGCCGCCCGCCCCGGGGTCCCCCACGCACCAGGAGCCGAGAGCGCGAGCGAGCGGGACCCCGCCCCGTGCCGCAGACGCGCCGCCGCCGCCGCCGCCATGGAGCTCATCACGATCCTGGAGAAGACGGTCTCGCCGGGTAGGGGCCAGCACGTGGGGGAGGCCCGGGGAGCGGCCGGGCGGCGGCCGCCGCCGGGCCCGGGCAGGGCGCGGCCGGGCCTGAGGGGGTGGCCGGGCCTGGGGGCGGGAGGCCGGGCCTGAGGGCGGGATGCGGGCTCCGGGGGAGGCCGGGCGTGGGGCCTGCCCGGGCTGGCGGAGAGGAGGGGCGAAGCCGGCCCGGCAGCGGGGCTTGGGGAGGGGGGCGCCCGAGGCCGGGCGCTGGCTGAGGGCGGAGGCCGGGCGGAGGCGCTAGGCCGCGGGGAGCCCGTTTGCCCCGGGCCGGGAGGGGCGGGGCGGGCTCGTGCAGCGACTGACTCCGGCTCCCCCCCCCGCAGACCGCTCCGAGCTGGAGGCGGCGCAGAAGTTCCTGGAGCAGGCGGCGATCGAGAACCTGGTGAGCGCGGCGGGGTCCCGCGGGCGGGGAGCGCCCCGCCCTGCCCCGCGCAGGCCGAACCGCCATCGAGGGCGCAGCCCAACTTGCCGGCTGCCAGCCGGGGCGGCGGCCGGCCAATTGTGACGCGCCCGGGGGCCGCGCCGGCCAATGGGGGCGCGGAGCCGGGGCGGGGGGGGGGGAGGAGGGGAGCGCGGTAGGCTGCGCGGCGCTGCGTGTGCCGCGATGGGGCCTGCGAGCCATGTGGGGAGACCGGGCTGCGTAAACTGCGCCCGGAAGAGGCCCTGGAGCTGGGATTACCCCCCCCCCCCCCGTAGGCCCTTCATTCCCCTCTGTCCCCTCCCCCCCATGCAGAACCTGATCCTTCATCCTGCCCCGTTTATCTTGTGCCTGCCCTGCTGGGCCTTTACCCTTCTCTGCCTGCTCTCAGTCCCCCCCCCCCCATTGCTCTCAGCGCCCGGTACATTCCTTCGTCCCTTTGCCAGGCCCTCTGATTGCCTCAGTCTTGGCCCTTCATTTTTCTCTTTTCTCCTGCAGTGTTTGGATCCTGTTTACCTTTCATCCTAGTCCCCTTTTACTCTTAAGAGGACCCTCACTCTCTTCTGAACTAGGCGCTTCTCCCCTCGCTCCCCCCCCCTTGTCTGTGGTCCAGATAAGGTGGAGGTAGAGGATGAAGGTGTTACCGCTGTTGGGAGCCCTGAGTGGGTGGAGTTAGAGTACATTTTAGAATGCATTTAAGGGAAACGAAAGGCTCCCGGTCACTTTGTTCCAGAGGGAAAGGGTACTCAAAAATCTGCAAATGAGACACTGCCATTATGAACTCTTAGCCTCGTCTACACATGCCATACTAAAATCAAGGGAGGATTAAGTTAAAAATATGTCCTACCGTTAATGTATGTTGTGTGTGTAATCAAGGCACAACATTACAACCATTACCTTACAATAAGGGTGTATGGATCTGATTCTTAGAATTGCTATTCTGCTTTCATCCTGGAGGCTATCTCTGGTTCTTCGTGTGAGTGATTAAAAAGAGGTGAATTATTGCATTCCTCTTTGCTACTGTGAAGGTTAGTTGTCACTGACTTGTCTGATGGATTGGAGGTGGTAAAAAATGGGTGTTTAATGTTTTGGCAACCATATACATTCTTTCCTCTCCACCAGCATAAATTGACAGCCTATGCAGGTTATTTGTATGTAATTTAATGTTAAAGGCTTGTGAAATCTGGTAATCAAAGTTGCTTATAGTTGGGCTTACAGTTTCACATTAGCCCCAGTTCTCTGGCTAAGTGTTTAATGAATCATTGCCCTCCACTGAAACGTGAGTTTTTTCTGTCCTTATTTTGGGGCTCTTGCTGAGTCTTCCTGCAATGCTTCTGTGTGTGGAAGCTGTGAGAATGGGTATACTACAATTGGGTTTGGGTCTGCAGACTAGAATTAAATAAAAAACTCTAAATTAGAATTGTGAATTTTGGGCCTAGAATGAATAAAGCTATTGTCAGTAGTTTTAAAAAAAAAAAAAATCTAACCATTTGAGGGAGGCAGGTGAGAGAATAAAGAATTGGTGACTGCTGGCTACTCTTATCTTTAGTGGATTTTCCTGGCATCGTCTTCATCAGATGTATGGCATTTTGGGAGTTTAGCCCACTGTTTCTCCTCAAGGGATGTGTCCTTGCAACACTTCCGCTTTCTATCCCAAAAACATTCCTTTCCTGAAAACTTTCCCCATTTTTTAATTTAATCCAGGCTTGCAAAATTTTGTCTCAAATATTAATACATTTTTGATGGATAAGTAAACTTAGCTCTTTCATTATGGTAAAAGGTGAACAAGTAGACTTCTTGCCTTGGGCACTGCATTTTTCAGGACATTTTTGCAAGACTGGTTTATCTTCAAATGGTGGTTTTAAACTATATATTTGTTTACAAACTCTGCAGCTTGGGTGTTAAAACAGATTCTTTGATAGCTTTATTTATTTAACTTTTTTAGGTGATATTTTGGACCATGAAGAACACAAGTTCCTCTGTCCTCACTACCTGCTTAAAAATGGCAGCATAGCTACTTTTAGGTAGTCTTTCTTAGGCCCTGGTTTCCACTAGAAATTTTGTTTGTATTAACTATGAGTGCAGTCACACCAATTTAAAAGAAGTACTCTATAAAGTAGAGAAAACAGTTTCAGAAAGGCTTGATTCCACCATTTCTGAATCACTTTGGTATGAATTGATATTGAAACCAGTGCAGCTGCACCGAAAAACACATACACAATTTTTAGTGGAGACCAGGCTTTGGTCAGTCTTGGCACAAGAGTCGCACTATTGGAGCTCTTTCTCCATGCCACACAAAGCAGAAACGTATCACATGTCAAGCTGTCAAATTGTGAGTAGTCCGAATCCTAAAGACTTTTTCACTCGTTACCAAAACCAAACCTTACAAATGCAGGTATTGATAAACATACATTAAATAGCACTGCATAAATGATACCTTTGACATTAGAGAAATTGTGTAATAAACTTACTCTTACAGAAATATTTTACTGTATATAAGCTGATTTGAGCTTTTAAAAGCATTAAAAAAATTCCAAAAGGAAACTGGCTTGGTGCTCCCCTTGGAAAAAAGAAATATTTTTTTATTCGACGTGACATTTAAATTCATGTTAGTTTTAAGAACACAGACAGTCTTGGGTGATATAGGCCTTGGAATAGGACCTGAGCGCTTTATTTAAAGGCGTACTTTAAACAGACAATAGGATTGTGAAAGATATGAGTGTCTCAAGTAATCTGAAAAAAATCCAACTAAGTCACATCTACTTAGGTTGCTTTCCAGCAGTTCTAATTGGAATCTTAACGTTCATAATCTTAGTATAAAACAGTCATTGTATGGTAGCAGCAGTATGCTATTGGTCAGATACTTTCCAAATTGTCCAAAGAGTTTTGCTTTGGTTTGGTTGGGTAAAAATTTAATTCTCTTTAGTTAGAAAAACCTAATGGATCAGATTCAGATTAAGAGCAGATTATGTGTTTGTATCCATTGATAAGCAAGTTTTCTTCTCCTGACCCAGCCCACTTTCCTTGTGGAACTGTCCAGAGTGCTGGCAAATCCAGGGAACAGCCAGGTTGCCAGAGTTGCAGCTGGTTTACAGATCAAGAACTCTTTGACGTCTAAGGACCCAGATATCAAGGCCCAGTACCAACAGAGATGGCTTGCAATCGATGCCAATGCCCGCAGGGAAGTCAAGAACTATGTAAGTAACTTCTGTATTTCAGTGAATTCCATTTTTGTCCATTCACTTCCAAACAGCTTATCACTTTTCCCACAATACGGCTGAATAATGAACATTTGATCTATTTCTCACTGTTTGAAAAATTGTTACATTTCTTACTATTATGGAACAATGAAACTCATTTGTACTTAATACTTTATGTTGCTGTAGCACCTTTAATCTGAGGAGCTGTTTTACAAGCATTAAATTGCAGAACACACCTGAGAGATAGCTAAAGGATAGGAGAGAGAACAAGTTCACCAACTCTGTAATGCAGCTATCTCTGGGGTAGAACACAGCACTGTGGGTTTTTTTAATTTCTTGTAAACCGAGGTCTAGGGCTGTGTTGCTTTAATTCAGGGGTTCTCAAACTGTGATATGTGTACCTCTGGGGGGTACGTGGGAGAAATTGTGTAATGGTGGATTTTATTTATTGCATTTTCATAATAGGCTACGCAGATGAAGCTTTAAAACTCTGGGGAAATTTGCGTTATAAAATACGTTAGTTAATTTATTTCAAGATAGATCAATGAGAACACAGAGACACTGACGTACAGAGCACTCATCTCCAAACACCATACACCACGGGTTCAGTTGCCCAGCAACTGTCCAGTCTAACTGAGCTCGGAACTTAGTCAGTGTTTTTTTTTGTTTGTTTGTTTTTGTTTTTCCCCAGTTGTATATGTCCACTATCTCTGTATGCAACAGTGAAATATGGGCAAATGGCTAAAGAATAGGTGGTAGGAAGAACACACAATGTATCAGTGATGAGAATGGTGGGGGTATGTGGGCATCTGGTAGATCTGGAGCAGGGTATTTCAATAAGAAAAGTTGGGGAACCTCTGCTTTAGTTAATCCTTTCCAGTGCTTGCAGCCTGGTAAGTACTCTTCCCAATCTCATCGTTGCTGGATGTGTAAAATATGTGGCAAATGTCTACTTCTGATGCTTAAATAAGCAATATAGGATAGTGCTTAAGGAAGAATAATATGTCCAGCACCCGTTAAGATAACGTTGGAGGGTAGGTTTTTCCACTTCTGTTCTTCTACTAGTTTTTCTCTTCCTTACCATGGGAAAAAAAAAAGTGGGATTTGCTGTTGGAGCATGGTGCTTGAAGGAAGAGTTATAGGTGAGGTTTTGGGTCAAAAACTGAGACTTTTATATTGTGTTAAAGCATTCTTCAGAAGCATATGAATAGCCAGACAGAAAGATTTCTGAATGATGAACTGCGATTCCAGACTTTTTGGAGGATATAGTTTTCATCACTAGTAGTTTACAGATGCATTGGGATTTGATTTTTATTCTTCATACTTGAACAATTTCTTCAATTTTTTTTAACTGTGATTACTGTAGCTTCCATTGTGAAGTCTGAGACAGGGACAGTCTTTCTCTGTGTACACTGGGTCTAGCACACTGTGGGTGTTTACAGAATACAGTTAAAAACAGTTACCGAAATTCCAGGTGCTGAAAGCTACTGCTAAGTTTTGTAAAGATGTGGAGTGTCTTTGTGATTTGTCAAGCTAAAAGCTATGACCTTTGTCAGAGGAGATGGCAAGAGATTCTAGCTGTGCTAGCAAGTGGTTAGCATGAAGAGACATAATGCTGGCTTGGCAATAATGACATTCCAACAGATAACTGCTATATTCTTTAATGACAATGGGTCATTTGCTGTCAGCCAGAATGTCCTTTGTGCTGGTTATCTTTTTGACTTTTGAAGATGTATGTGCACTTGGATCTATGCAGAACTTTATAGTGGGTACATTCTGGGTGCAAATGGACTACCCATTCTGCATAATCATTTGTCTCAGATAATTCGTGTCTTTGAATGTTTAATACTTACGTAGTATTCTCCAGAGTAAGATTGGATGATTAGATACTGTGTGATAATTTAACTTTTTTCAGTTATTACTTTCAATGGTGGGGAGGAAGGGGGTAATGCTGTTTTGATGTTTTTGACTTCAGTTGTCAAATGTGTGACAGGAAATTTAGTAGTTTTTGTTTTTGGTAACAGTATGATTACAAAATAACAGATCCCTAGTTTAGGAGCTGCAGTGTTGTAGTATATTGAAGGAAACTCATCAGTTTCATTTGCCTTTAATACTGTCCCTCCAAAGAATTAAAGTAATAATCCTTTACTCGTTGTCATTGGATCATTTAGTGCAAGTGATCTACTGAGAGAACTTTTTGGTTTAAGATTCCTAATGACTAGTTCTTTCTTAAAAACTTTGAGAATTTTCTTATTTGCACTACCCTTTTTCCTGTTTAGAAGTTAAGTGGGAGTTGTGACAGGGCAATTTCCTGCAATATTTTTGGGAGATCTTATTGAATTAAACTTAAATAGCTTTGGAGTCTATTGTATTATGAATGAAAAGTGTATATATTATTGTGGGATTATACGTAACTTATCTGGGGAGGAGACTTGTCCAATGTAAAACTAGAGAAGTGTCAAAGTACTATTTTAAACAATATGCCAGATAAGAAGGAACTTGGGGACAAACAAAATTAAATGGGTTTCATAGGAGACACCTGGATTGGGTGGGGAAGGGGTGAATGCAAGTTCCCACCTCCAGACCCAACCTTTTGAAGCTACACTCTGAAGAGAGAACCATTATCTGACTGACTACATGTTCATGGTCTCTAAAGATCAAAGACCTAAGCTGTATATAAAAAGAGAGACTGAGTTATCATGAATATGCTTGTTCTGGGCTAAAAGCTGGTAAACCCTTGATAGGATTTAAAGGGCTGATTGCCTGCCAGAGCCCTTGTTGGAGTTGGGGTGGCGGGGTGGGGTCATTTCTGGTAAGCTTATTAGCGTACATGTAGGTTTTTACTGTTTTTAATGTGTTTTTTCTCTGTAGTGCTTTCACTTTAAGAATAAATGTACTCGCTTAGAGAGGTCTGTGTGGTAACTTAAAACTGGGCAATTACAAAGCCTTTGGAGCGAAAGCAACGTGCAGATGCTGACCAATTAAGGCAGATTGGTTTGCTGGGAAACTCAGTTTAGACTGGGGACTGCGCAGCATGGAAGAACACTGATCAGGATGGAGAAAGATGCCTCTCCATCCAAGAGAGATGATGGCTGGGAGCCAAAAACCTAATAATGGATGCCCTTGCTGGATCACAGAGGGGGGAATACAGGTGCAGTTGACCTAAACTGACAGGAGTGTGTTGACCACTTGCTACTGTCTGATTATCAGTAGCCTAATGTGAAATGAGTTGGTGTAAATCTCTCCTCTGTTTTTTCCACCAAATGCATCCGATGAAGTGAGCTGTAGCTCACGAAAGCTTATGCTCTAATAAATTTGTTAGTCTCTAAGGTGCCACAAGTACTCCTTTTCTATTTCCATCATAAAATCATTTCCACATTTGGCTCCAGCTGGTATTGTGAATACCAAAGATTGAATGGCCATGGAAGCTTTTCGCCTGTTCCTAAAGGTCAGCTAAGACAATAGTGGTAGGTTGCTTGGGAGAACCTTGCAACCTATTGTATGGATAAATGGAAGATCTAAGTATCCAAGGCTGAGTGCCTGAAATTACTAAAATCCTTTTTTTTTTTTTTTTTTAATGGAAGTTATTTATTGAAGTGGAGAGTACAAAATGTCTTTGCTGCTGAACAAAGACTAGAAGGACTGTTCAGCAAGTCAACCAGTTAGAATAAGCAGAAAGGTCACAATAGTTTGTGCCATACTAGCAGAAGCAGTTCAGTGCTTCCTATTGGGACAGTTTGTCTTAGGGATTCAACTGTAATAGAAATTTAAAATATTATTCACCCCCACTCAAAGATCATCTTCTCATAAGCTGTTCAGTTATATTTTTGATTTGGAATGCCATTTATCTAATTTTTTTGTGATTAATTTTTATTTGTTTTCATAATACAAAGAGGTAAATGACTCCCAGCATATATATGTTTACCAAACGCTGCCCATTTCCCAGGATATCCTATGCAGTTGTTCAACTTTACAACTCGTCAAAGCTGCAAGACCAGGCAATAGAGAATCGGACAATATTACACAGGCATAATATGTTAGGGCGGGGGGGAGTAACAATTTAAAAAAATTACACACACAGGCAAAAAAGGAAGAAGAGGGTGGAGGGCTGGGAAGTTGGAGCGGAAAAAGCCGAGAGGTCAGGTAGAATGGAAGTTTAGCATTGTTTGAGCTATCTCAGCATTCTTTGTCAAGTGTATCAAGAAATGGGATCCAAATTACTTCAAATTCATGTAATTCTTCTCAAGTTGAAAAGCTTTCTTTTGCTGATAATTTTTCTGATTTTATAATCTTATAGCAGACAAGGGGGAATTGTTCCCTTCCTGGTTCATTGTATATGGGCACTCTTCACAGAATATGAAGGGTGCCTTTGCGAAATGTATGTAATTATGCAGACAAATCCTGATGCCTGGAGGGGGTAAACAACTACCCTGTTAATATAGGGGCAAACTCATTTCAGATGCTGGGGTTATATGTTTGTTTGTAGAGGGAAAGACAGAAAATCTACCTGTTTTAATCCATGTTTGTGGATAAAAATAAAATTGATCAGCTAACTCATGCTAGTTAAATTTGCTATACTCTCCCTCTCCCTCCCGGAGGGTGGTGTCAAGTAGAGATCTTAGATTCCAATCTTCTTATATTGGGTCACTGATATCAAATAATCAAAGTGTAGACTAGTGAAATTGATTTGGAAATGTCTGACTAAATTGCTGATGTTGTCTCCACAGGTGTTGCAGACATTGGGTACGGAAACATACAGGCCCAGCTCAGCCTCACAGTGTGTGGCTGGCATTGCTTGTGCCGAGATTCCCATGAACCAGTGGCCTGAACTCATTCCTCAGCTGGTAGCTAATGTCACAAATCAGCATAGCACTGAACACATGAAAGAGTCAACGTTGGAGGCGATTGGTTACATCTGTCAGGATATTGTAAGTGCATTTTCTTGAATATATGCTATGCAGTGTCTTTGCTCACCCTTTCTCCCTTCTAAATTTGTTTTCTCTAGACAGCTATTTGCAGTCAACTGCAGCAAATCCCTATAGGCTGTTTTGTTGCCTGCAGGTTGAGGATGTCTATACTAAGAGTTAGGCAGCAGAATGATTCCCCACAAAACCCACGGATGAGACCAAAGTACAAAGAGTGGCATCTGAAGGAAGAATTGACCTGATTTCACGACATAAATCCAGGTCATCTTTACTAAAGTGCAGATTTAATCATGGAGTGTGCATGGTGTTCAACCTATGGAGATCGGTGTCATTTTCAGAACCCAGATAAATGTCTTGATGAGTAAAATGATTACAACTAGGTGGTAAATGCTTACTGAGGTTGTCTCTGGGGACTCAAAAGTCTAAATTATTTCATTACATCATGGGCTAGGTATCTTCTATATATTGACCAAAATATTTTGCTCTGTACAGCACCTTCCTGCCAAGGACCTTAAGAAAACAGTGGTCACAATTTTTGTGGACAACTTGTTTTTAGTATCAAACTGTGTTGTGTGTATATATAGGACAAGTGGCTGATCTAAACTGCACTTAAAAACCCTGTGTTCTGACCTAAGGCTGAAAACAAAAACTGGCTTCCTGCCTGTTTCTGTGTAAATGCCATTGAATGGTTGTTTTGCCCCTTATTACACGGGAAAGAGTACAGATGTGCTCCTTCTGAAGTGTAAAGTGCAGTGCATCTAGTTCATCAGAGCCAGAGAAGTTTATAAAAGCAGTGCTCTAGTCAGGCAAATTTTCTGCGTGATGGCTTTCACAAGGAAAGCAGGAGGTCCGCTTTCACTTTTCAGTCTATGGTCAAACATCTTGTCAGTCAGTGTGTAATAGGATAAACATGTTTTCCCCTTCTACTGCTATTCATGCAGCAAGTGGGATATTTTAGGTGGTGTCCCTTTTACAGGACAAAGGATGGAATATTGGAATCAAAGTTTGGGAAGCTTCTGTGGTAGACGGAGAGGTCTGAAGAACGTGTAATGACTGCAAAAGGCGGGTCCCCTCCTTGAAGAGGAGAGAGACAGGGAGCAGGCAGTGAGGGAAGCCTCATAGGGTAAAGTGAAGAAACAGTATCAGAAGTGTCAGTGAGGACAGGGAGTGGAAGAAACCAACAAAAATAAGGCAGGAGGAGAGACCAGAGGAAAAACAGATTTTGAAAGCAACCTGAAAAGATAAGTGTGCCTCTTGCTGCACTGAGTGTCTGAAGGGTTTGAGTTGCTGCCTGACTGATTTGAATTGAAAACTAAAAGTTTTGTCAGTAATAAGTTCTGGGGCAAGTAAACAGGCTTGGGAGGGAAAATACTGATACTGAGATACGTAAAATGAGGAGGTGATTCAAAGTTGCAACCACTACTACTAGAATAGCGGGGCTTCAGGTCAACCATCGTCAGTTACAAATACACCCAGGATTTCTAAGTGCATGTCAGCCGTTGTCTGGAAGACAGCAAGTAATTAAGCTTCACTAATCCATAGTGGATTTTTTGATTGTCCAGGGTTGCTGAACAGAATTTTTCCTAACAGGAGTCCCTTTTACACTCCTTTGTATTGTGCCTCAATGTGATATTGATAAATCCTAACGCAATAGTTTAGGGGCCCTTGGGACCTTGCATTCCAGATACTCATTTTTTCCTGTAGTGTAAGTGATGATGTTCTGTATTCATTTAGTCCCATTCATTCATTCATTTAGTCCCTCCAACCCTGAATGATTAACCTCTACTACCTCTTTTGGTTATAGCTGTCCTTCCTTGCTACTGATCCTTGCATGATCCATTGGCAGTATACCAAATGTGCGCCTATTAGTGACAGTGGTAGGGGTATGACCACTGATACATGCCTCTCTGCTCAAATGGTAATAGAGTGGAAATTGGCAGTTGTTTGACCTCACTATAACATAGCTGAATGAGGCAGTCTGAGGCTTGCTGACTTGAAGCACAGTGATAATATTTAATATTTATTTTTAATATTTGGCACTTGTGATTCAAACTCTGGAATGCATATGCTGTTCAGGTGCAGCAGACTGTGTCCTCTTCGTTAAGGGTGCACTGCCTCGGAGTCACAGTGAGGTGTTAAGTTGCTCATATTTGACTCCTGGTGTTTCTAGTGAACAAAAGGCCTTATGGCCTTAAAGGACTTGAATTAAAGGTTGTAGAATTCATTGCCAAACTGTATTGGGGGGGAGGGAACTTGATACGTAGGGGAGCTGGCACCTGAAAAACAGAGAAGCAATCTGCAAGCCATCAGATAACTTCACCACTATTTATTCCTTGTTTCAGGACCCAGAGCAGCTTCAGGACAAATCCAATGAAATTCTCACAGCCATTATCCAAGGGATGCGAAAGGAAGAGCCCAGTAACAATGTGAAGCTCGCGGCTACTAATGCACTCTTAAACTCTTTGGAATTCACCAAAGCGAACTTTGACAAAGAGGTGAGTAAAGGAAGCAATGGAATTCTGGGTGCAAAAGGCAAGGGTGAATCCATGGTCTGTGATGAGAAATCATGCACCACGCTGAATTTTGCTTGATGCGTAATTCCACTGGAGCTGAGACTTGGGTTCTTGTCTGTAAAATTAAAGTTTAAAGACAGCTGTGATGCAGAAATACTGTGGAAGTGTTTGGAGAAGACTTATAAAATGAAAAGGGAAAGGAGGACTTGTGGCACCTTAGAGACTAACAAATTTATTTGAGCATAAGTTTTTGTGAGCTACAGCTCACTTCATCCGATTAGTCTCTAAGGTGCCACAAGTCCTCCTTTTCTTTTTGCAAATACAGACTAACACGGCTGCTACTCTGAAAAATGAAAAGGGAGCATCACTAACTTTTTTGGCTAAATATGAACTGAACTTAGAGTTTAGCCTGTTATACGCTTTGTGTCCTAATCAAACTCTGCAATGTTGTAGCCCAAGGGTAAGTCTACACTACATAATTCATTCAATCTAAGTTACTTCAACATCAGTAATTAAATCGCTTTTGCATGTCCACACTGTGCTCCTTGTATCAGCGGTGCGTGTCCTCATCAGGAGCACTTCCACCAATTTAACTGCCAGGATGAAGCGTTATGGAACAGCATCTGAAGGGCAGCAACAGTCAATGTAAACAACAGTGTCTGTGCTGACACTGTTGACCTAACTACAGCAACTAAAGCACTACACCTCTCACAGAGGTGGAGTTAAGTCAGTGTAGCGGGTGAGTTTTATCTGTGAGAGCTACATTTTAGTGTAGATGCTTAGAGGTCAACATAAGATGTCTTGCATCAACCTAACTCTCTATTGTAGACCATGGCTAAGCATGGATCAGCACTTCCTTTCTAGTGGTGTGGCAGCAATCTAGCTTTTTGACTCTACCTCTGAAATTGTGTGCGTATTTCGGGGGGGGCGGCATTAAAGTAGGGACCTCTGCTAGCATTCTGAGGTCAGTATACCCCTCATGTTCCTACCATAGAGATTTCATAGAAAATGGAACTAGTAATTAAACTTGGGATGCTCTCTTAATAAAAGCTTTTCCCTAGTCAACCATTCAGCTGTTGTTGATTTCAATCGGTGCCTTAATGTTTGAGCTGGTTGAGTAGATTGCATTTGTAGTGGACTTCTGCTCTCTAAATGGGCCTGGGAGTAGTAAATAGGGAATACAATA
Source organism: Dermochelys coriacea (assembly GCF_009764565.3). Classification (NCBI taxonomy): domain Eukaryota; kingdom Metazoa; phylum Chordata; order Testudines; family Dermochelyidae; genus Dermochelys; species Dermochelys coriacea. Next base: position 11,134,948 of record NC_050094.1, on the reverse strand, counting down.
ATTTAACATTCTATCTCCTCAACACCTCCCAGAAAATTAGTGACCCAGCTAAATCGGCTTTTCACATCTTTTGTAATAATTGCTGAATAAATCTAGGGGATGACAATAGCTTTTTTTTTTTTTTTTTTTTTTTTTTTGTAAAACTTACTTCCCTAGTGCTGTGACTTTTTTTTTATTAGAGCAATGTACCTACTTGCATGTGACATTCAAATTTGGGATTCACAATTGCAGTAGGCTGCTTATCACTTGGAAGTAATTATGAAAACACTGTGTGGTGAGTGTCTGCCTATATCCTGCCTAGCTCTTGTAGCAATGTAATGTTGGTGGCAATAATTGCTGAGATCAGGTGCTCTCTGAGCCAAAGAATTAAAAAATAATCCTGTTTGGAAGATTTTTAAACCCTTTTGCATAATATACTTCTAATTCTTTTTCTTTTCCAGTCTGAAAGGCACTTTATTATGCAAGTAGTCTGTGAAGCAACGCAATGTCCAGATACAAGGGTAAGTGATGATATAACGTCTTGAACTGTCTGTCGCTGCACCATCCAGTGACCTCTAGAATTTTAAATCTTATATTTAAAGAAATAGTGCTCTATGAATAAGTATATAAACTTGTTTTAATTGGGCTGTGGAGTAATTTTAATCACTAATAATTTGCATTGATATTTGCTTCCCTTTGTTTTAGTTGTGTTCTGTTTAGGCTACAAGCATGCTAATATTATTAGTCTCTGAAAAGAGCATTTGTGATGGTTGCATGAATTCTGCTTCGAGAGTAATGTTTTCTTGACGTGCTCAGAAAAATGACACATTTGTTGACCTGCTTCCTTCTCTGACAGGTACGAGTGGCTGCCTTACAGAACTTGGTGAAGATAATGTCCCTTTATTATCAGTATATGGAGACATATATGGGTCCTGCTCTTTTTGCCGTGAGTACTGTAAATCAAAAATGGAATAGTGGCTTAACTCCAGTGTGCTGCTCATGCTTATAAACCAAGGGACAGGAACCAAGAAAATTGCTCCCTTGTGTCTCCCACTCCAACCCCTGCAGTGCAAGAACTGGAGAGGGAAGAGTGACCTTCCGCTCATGTTCCCACACTCCCCAATCTGGAAAGAGGGCATCTTTCCTTCCTGGGGTGGGATAGAACCATTTATACATTACCATAATTTGCAGTTATAGTGGCTTTCCTCCGCAAAGAATTAATCCTTGTACGGACATCCTCTCCTGAAATTATATCTATTTAATTATAACGCAGTGTTGTGGTGGTCACATTTTACAGATTGAGTTAGATGACATGCACCCATGGTTTTGTAGTCTCTGGCAGAGCTAGGAACTCCTGATTCTTGGTCCCCCTACTTTAACTCCAAATGTATGGCAAATATTTTTTTAATCTGAACCTAAAAGCATCTCACCTCTTCACAGCAGCGGTTGTCAGCTATGTTCATAGTGCCCCTCCCTCTGTGTTAAGTGGATTATAAAATAACTAATCCCAAAAATGGGTAATCTAAGAAACGCTCGGATACTCTTAGAAATTCCTTACGCTTTCCCCATCCCTTTACACAGGACTGGATTTCTGCGTGTTTGTTTAAAGTAGGACTCCTCCTGTGTGAAGAGGAAATTGGTTTTCTGCCCCTTCCTCATTGGAATTTTGTTTTCCATTTCTTCTGTGTGGCAGTTGCTACTAGAAGATGGTTGGGCACTTGGCTTTTAAAAACTGCATATTCACAAATCATCTGGCAGTGCTGTAGTCACAGAGGACAGGGCCTGGCACTTTTCGTTGCCTGTTTTACAGGCTGAGGGCACTAAAGGCTGAGTCTAAATATAAATGTGGTTTTTATGTTAGCTGCAGGAGTGCCTGCTTTTCATCTTAATTTCTATAGCACTTCTTTTCCTGAACAATTGCAGAATATTTCAACCTGGATACTTATAGTACAACTATAATGCAGCCATCTCTGGGACAGAGCACTGCAACTAACTAGCATATACAGTAGCATTACATAGTAGTGAAGGGGGAAACTTCTGTTTTTACTAAAGAGCCATAGAATCTTTAATATCCTGGCAGAGGACTCAGGACTTCTGATTTAGGTCTCAGTTAAAGAACCACATATTGTAGATGGAACTATATTTTGAAGGGACAGTAAACCTACATTAATTTCAGATAAATAATGGAATACACAAAATTCACAAACTCTGCCAATATCTCTAGATTTTTCCATCTCATGGGTCGCTTCTGCCTCCACACCATCCTCTTATGTACCACTAAATCTGGGCAATACCTTCATAAGCAAGACATCCTGAATGTAAAAAAACAGCAGGTCCCTATGCAAGAATTTCTAACAGTATCTTCTCTAGTTTTTGGTGTAACCCTATCTTTTTTTGTAAGGTCTCTCTACAAACACCCCTATTCCAATCAAATCCATGCAACTAATGACTGGAGTCACATCTCTGTTAGTGCTTGGTACTGTGAACATTTGTATCTAAGCAGTGTTCATGAGCAATTGGTTGCTATTCTGTAGTCCTTAAAGGCTATTCTCCCTGTTGCCAAGTCGTACTCTCTTGAAATGTGGAGGAATTGTTTAGCAGCTGTCTCCACTTGGAACTTGTATTGGCATAGCTACATCACTCTGGAGTGTAGATTTTTCACACCCCTGTAAGTCGTAGCTATATATACCTAGCCCTCAGTATAGACAGTGCTAGTTCAACAAAAGAAGTCTTCTGTTGACCTAGCTACTGTCTCTTGGGGAGGTGGGTTATCTGTGCCCACGGGTGAACCTCTCCTGCTGGCATAAGTAGGGTCCATGCTGTAGCGTTTCACGTGTAGACAAGCCCTAAGAAAGACACGCTCTGTCGAGCTGCCTCTTGTGTCAGGACATCTAGGTTCCTGTACCATGCTGCCAATATGTGGCGTCAGAATTACTTTTGCTAAAATGTCTCCTCTTTCTCTACCTCTCCTGTTTCTGAAGATCACAATTGAAGCAATGAAAAGTGACATTGACGAGGTGGCTCTGCAGGGAATAGAATTCTGGTCAAACGTCTGTGATGAGGAAATGGATCTGGCTATTGAAGCATCTGAGGTGAGCTTGGAATTGGTGTTTTGTGGGGATCAGTGTTAGGTGAGTAAAACAGGCAACCGTTGTTTTGAAACTTTGAAAAGGAGGGACTGAACCAGGTCTGGAAACTCCTTTGTTCTTCCAAGGTGCGATTTTTTGTTTGTTTGTTTTTTGTTTTTTTTAATGGGAGAGCTGACTCTGAACCCTTGTGTAGCAGTCCTAGGTCCATGATGAGAGATCATGCACCACTCTGAGTATTAAGTGATGCATATCTATTACGGAAGCTGAGACTTGAGGCTGCATGATATACAAGGCAGTATGCTGGCTTCATCCATTTCCGGTTGCTGTCTTTATGAAGAGTGATTCAGTAGCAAAACTTCTCATTCACTGGCTAGACAGCTGGATGTCTGTCGGGTTTACAAGTAAAGTTTTGTATTTGCAAGTATCTTGAGTTTGTTTAGCAGCCGTAAAAGCTTTTTTCCAGCTCATTGTTTTTGGCCAATGACTTGCTCTGTCCTTGACACGCTGCCCAAATATTTCTGGATTTGAGTGCCTTGGAAATACTTACTACAGTCGGAGCACAAGTTGCAGGACTGTTTCCATTATTGAGTCCCTGTAAGTTGCTTTTGTAAGTTCTCCAAATTTGTATCCATCAGGGTGAAATTCTTCAGGCTGAGTGGCTCTCTTGAGGTAAATTTTTTTGGGAAAGCTGGAGCAAAATACTTCTGCTGTTCTGAGATGGGACTAGAACAGGATTTAGTTCTAGTGTCAGAGCTGCTGGGAATTGAAACTCAACAAGGCTAAAGAGATGTCTTTGAATATTCTAATGAAATTAGGTTATGATTTGGGAGTTTTGACTATTCGAAAACAGCGTTTGTAAAGTGCATATTTTGGGCATGATTTTTAGCATTCTTTTAAAGACAAGTGAGGTCCCATATGAGTGGCTGATATGGCTGCATAGTGAACATACGCATTGGTTTGCACATTACATTGAGCTTTGTGCATAAAGTTCTCAGCACCGTGGAAAACTTAGATCTCTTGCCTCATTAAGGCTCATTAGAGCCCTTCCTCGGTCCTTGTACTGAACAGGGCCACATGAGTATTTTCTTGAGCTGCGTTTCCTTAACTCTGTGAATAATAATGATTTCTGTACCATGAGCCAATGACATGATTTAGGAGTTCAGTGATACTGGCACCAGTAGTTTACCTCCAGGAACATTTAAAGGATTACTCTTACATTGTGTATAATACATGAGATTTATGGTTTGGTTATAAAAAGCAATTGGCGAAAATAAGTTTGTATTCTTTAGAGTGGATGGATTGAAAAAGAAAATGGTGTCTTGTTCTCCATGTAGATGCTCTTTCTTTCCAAGAACTGGTAGTGTAAACTTCCTTCTTTAAAGGGAACTAAATGTATTTTTCTGCTGAATGCTCAAAATAGCAACGGTAAAGGGACAGTCGGCACAGAGGTCTAATCTGTATGCTAAGTGCCTCTTAGCCTTCCTGTTTGGAGGCATTTAGTAATTGTTTAATTTGTAAATATTTGCAGTTTGTTTTCCACATGTTGGTGTAATGTGGGGAGTGGCAGCATGCATTTGCGGAATAGCAAACTGAACATGTGTCAAACATTTAACTAGAATAGAATTCAAGAAGTCCTTCTGGGAAAAGAGTTCCAGCTTTTGCTGGTGATCTTGCAGCATAAAGTAGATAACTTGGATGTAATTCATTTTGTGATTTTTATTTTTATTTTATTTTATTTTATTTTCTCCCAGAAGGAAAAGTGTTTCTGTGCAGCTATTGAGCATTGTTTTGTAACCTTTCTTTCTAGGCAGCAGAGCAAGGAAGGCCTCCGGAGCACACTAGCAAATTTTATGCTAAGGGAGCACTACAGTATCTGGTCCCAATTCTCACACAGACACTAACTAAACAGGTGAGTTGGAGGTTCCTTACTATGTGCATTGCCTGGAGTTGTCTCTGTGCACCAAGAACCTTACACTTATGGTACCAGCCTTAAGTTACACAAGCAACTGCTGGAATGCTGTCAGTCCAATTATGTAGGATAGAATGCCATTAGTTAAATAATGTGGCCCCTGGTCATTGAATTAGTATTCTGTTTTCATAGATGATTCACTAATGAACTGGGACTGGAAGATCCTTTAGGCTCTTTATAGAGTTGTTGGTAAAGGCATGCTTGTTCTGAACATCTCATGTAGCAGTCCTTGGTCTATGATGAAACATCATGCACCACTCTGACTGAATGATGCATTATTTGTGAAAGCTGAGACTTGAGGCTGCAGTGAAGTTGGTTCCAGCCACTTTAGGTGGTTTTATTATTGTACAGCATTTCATTAAGGCAGGTTTCCCTTTCTGATTACTGAAGGCTTTTGATAGGTTATCATTTAGCATGAAGTGTTTGGTGTTTGTGGAATTAAAAACAGGACATCAAGGTTTTGTTTGCCTCATTTAGAACCCCATTTTTGGTTTTTTAAACCTTTAAATTCTAAGCTCTGAGTACCACATTTTACCATACTTGTTTGTTTTTTATGAGGACTTCTCAGGGGCTAATTTAGACTGTGGAACAAACCGAATCCAAACAAAACCTAATGAAAACACTTGCTGTTCCAAGTCTAGTTAACATATTAAATAACAGTTAAAAAATTCATGTAGTATCAAGTTCCTTTGTTTGCTCTGTGAAGTTTGAGACACACTAGGAAATGGCTGCAATTTTTAATGGCTGTTATGTTTGAGATTGCTTCCCTGTTCCATGTTTTATTGCTATCTGCCTGAGTAAATAGTTCAATCACAGGAGGCTGTAAGGTTGTTAAAGAACCAATCAGGAAACATAAGTCATCCTCGGATGTGCACCTTCAAAGGAGTTAGGTTAACAATGGCAGGGCCATCAGCTGGAAGGAGAAGCTACCTAACTGGTTCCATCCAAGCTAGAATGGGTTACTCTTCGAAAGCCTAAGCCTGAGGTCAAAGGAGACCTAAAATTTCAGACCCTCGAAAAAGGTGTGGTGTTGGGTGGTCTAGAAGAGGCTACTGAGAGTGTCAATTAACTGCACAGAGAGAAACACACTGTGGGTAGGACACACTGCTTCTTCCTGACAGAGATGGAGCTAGCTGGAAAAAGAGAACTTACAAAGGTGTAGGTCAGTGGTACTCAAACTTTTTGTTTCGTGGGCCACTTGAAAATTGCTGAGGGTCTTGGCAGACCTCTTAATGATCTTTCCAAATGTTGTTTGTACTGTTAGCTAGCTATTGTAAAGCGCTTTGGCATTTGTAAAAGCATTATATAAAAAAAATTTAACTTTTTTTTTGTTCTACAAATAAAAGCACACAACTCTTATTTTAATATCAGTAGTCTTACCTTTTTATTGCAATGGATGTGTCCTCTTTCCCCCCCCCCCCCCCCCCCGCAGCATCCCCCGAGCTGGGGCTGGGAAGGAGGGCTGTCTCTCCCTGGCAGCTGCAGCCCTGGAGCTGGGGAAAGTTGTGTCTTTGGCTGCTGCAGCCCTCCATGTCCCAAATTCTCCTCACCTCCTCTTTTCACCCTACTGCCTCCTCCCACTTACCTCCTATTCCCCTCAAGGCCACCACCACACCTTACATGTGCATCTTCTCCAGGGTCCAGGCACTTAATTAGAGGAGCCACACCTGCACAGCTCCACTAATTAGGTGGGTGGCCCTTCATTCTCTCGTGTGGCCATCCAGGTGTGCACCTTAGAGGGAACTATCCGCGGACCACCTGAATGGAGCTCGCGGACTACTGGCGGTCCGTGGACCACAGTTTGAGAACCTCAGGTATAGATAATACCCATGCCTGTAGACCTTTTATTGCGTTTACACTTTAATGTAAATGGATTTATCTTCTGACAAAAGAATAACACTTTGATTTGGAGATGTTTGTTTGTGTCACTGCAAAATTATGCTCTCATTGGGCTCCTGAAGGGAAACTCGTACAGGAGTCAAAACAGAGTTAACACAGTTGGGAACCACAGGGCTCCACCTAGAGATCCGTTCTGAGTGTTTGGATCATGTGGTTCCACCCAGAGTAAGGTGCCTGTCACCTAAAGAGGTGCATTCCTGAGAGAAGAAAAGGGTTCTCGGGCGCAGTTTGCCCAGGAACTGACATTTACTTTTTTAGGTTTGTAATGTGGACTGAATTCATGTCACAACAGTCAGTACCTGTTCATATTCCTTGCCCTTGGATCCAGCAAGATGGTTTTATCTGTAAAGTGGTAGAAGCAAAGTCTTGCTGGTAACAGATGTTTTTGCTAAGAGTTACCCAAGTGGTGTTCTCTTCCCAGGATGAAAACGATGACGACGACGACTGGAATCCCTGTAAAGCAGCTGGGGTTTGCCTCATGCTTCTGGCAACCTGCTGTGAAGATGACATTGTTCCTCATGTACTGCCCTTCATTAAAGAACACATTAAAAACCCAGACTGGCGATACAGAGATGCAGCTGTCATGGCTTTTGGGTGTATTTTGGAAGGGCCAGAGCCCAACCAGCTCAAACCACTAGTTATTCAGGTCAGATCAAGTTTTTCTTGGGAGGTTGGCTTGCTTGGACAAAAATATTTGACTTAATGTAACTACTTTGAGCACTACCCAGGAAGGGAGGTCGGAGATCATGGTGGCATGTAACCCATTAGTTTTGCTCAGTTGCTGAACAATCTGCAAAGGAGATTTTTAAGACGACTAAATTTTAGCAGTATTGTAACATGCGGGTGTTTGCATGTGTGTGGCAAACTCTTGTGATCAGTTGGAGTAGCTATCTATAGAGCAGGAACAGCTTTGTGTAGCACATGGAAGGCACACTCAGCCCACACAGCTTTGGTTAGCGCAGGCTTTTAACTCTGTGTGTGTTAACTCTCACTGTGAGGCAATATGTAGGATTTGAGAATTGAAACTTGTAGGGTTCCGTGCTCCTGGCCTTGTCACTACGAAATACTTGACTTCATGGGCCTTCTATACATCAAAAGGTGGCTTCTTAGCTTGGGGGTCCCATTTATCAGTAGACCATGGAATAACTAATCTTAAAAGACCAGATGCAGACTCATTGGCATCATGCAAGTGAATTAGGTATGATTATGACTTCCTACTAACTATGTGGTTCTGTTCCAGGCCATGCCCACTCTAATAGAACTAATGAAAGATCCTAGTGTGGTGGTTCGAGATACGACTGCATGGACAGTGGGCAGGATCTGCGAGCTGCTCCCTGAAGCTGCCATCAATGACATTTACCTCGCTCCGCTGATGCAGTGTCTCATTGAGGGCCTGAGTGCCGAGCCCAGAGTGGCTTCCAATGTGTGCTGGGTAAGGCAGGACTCCACTGTTATCTGACAATATGGGCTGGGCTTCTACCAACAGGTGTGGGGTTAAAGGATTTACTGACAGATTCTTGTGAGCACACCTCCTAAGTAAAATAGAGGCGTTCAGCAGCCTATGGGGTACTCACTTAAATGATGTGAAGAGATGACTGACTTGTTCATCCACCACAAGAAACCTTGTGTGAACGAGCCTCAAGTCTGTGGTGCCACCCTCTGGTGGGACAGGAAAAAAGGAAGGAAGCTGATGGGGAGAAAGCTAACTGGAAAGATGCTCAGGAAGGAATCAAGTGTGTGAAGTCTTCAGTTTGAAAATGCTGGGGAGACTACTCTTCCCTACAGAAACCTAAGTGGTTATGGTAACTGTATAAAAGAGAGATCTTCAGATGACTCTGTTTTAATGCACTCTCTTTTGTATTGTCTAGCTTCCCTCCTCGGGCAGCCAAGGTTGATCATTCAGCTGAGGGAGACGCAGGATATTTTCTCTCCATATTAGCTGAGCGTACTGCCTCTGCAGCACTAACTCAAGGAACACGAGATACATCTCATTCCCTTGCATATGTTCAAGTTGTGCTATGGCCAAACCACTGGGCTGGCTTGGCAAGTTCAACTTTACCTTCTTCCTAATGCATTTAATATTAGGCAACCTATCTGAACAAACATGTAGCTACATTTTTGAGTCCTTTTGTTATGTTCCAGCAGAGAGATGTGAGGATTATGGTGTTAAATCAAGCATTAGGAGCTGTATAATTTAAAAATTTAATTTTCCTTAGTATATTTTCTCTACTGGTCCCAGGAACCTGCGGGCCTCTGCTCAGCCAAGGACTCTTCTTGATCCCATTGACCCTGGCAAGGGCTCATGTTACTGGGGCTTTTTTCTTCTGAAGACATGAACGAATGTAAATTTTGCAAATCAAAATGAAAATCATAAGGCTTTCACCTTTTTAACTGTTCAGTTCTTTCGTCCTTTAAGGCAGTTGCAGTCACTGCCTGGCCCTGCAGCTGGCAATGTTAGCATTCTCTCAGGCCTTGTCTAGACTAAGGTTTTAAAGTGAGATGATAGTACAAGTTAGCTAACAGGTGTCAATTCACGTGTGCCTTTAAAGGGTAGGCTATTAACACATCTTGTATCCTAGTCTAGACAAGGCCTCAGGCCTCATTATTGGTTTGAAACGTCGCTACACTTGGGTAGCTGGCCACGGGGAGGAAGTTATTAGTCCTGCACTTGGCCTTCTCCTTGGGTGACTTTGATGACTCCTAGTGTTGGTGCCTGGACTTCCTGCCCCTCGCTTGCTAATGGACTATAAACAATGACAAGTTTTCTTTCTGCTAGTCAGCTTGTTTCATAACGTGAGCTGCATTCTCATTCCGCTGACCCTTTCCTATTGTGTTTGGCGAATGAATTTGGCCAAACATTGCAGTCTCTCCTAAACCGTTGATGCTGCCGTGGGAATGACTGGGCAGGCTGACAGATTACTTTAAATGTGTCACTTGCCATCCCTTAAACTGGCAAGACCATGTATGTGGCTGGGCTAGTTTGCTGTTATGGTAAACTCACTCCGTTGTAGAGACTGTAACATGTTCTGTATTTCAGGCCTTTTCTAGTCTGGCTGAAGCTGCCTATGAAGCTGCAGATGTAGCAGATGATCAAGAAGAACCAGCAACCTACTGTTTATCCTCCTCGTTTGAGCTAATAGTTCAGAAACTCCTGGAGACCACAGACAGGTACTCTCAAACCAGCCGGCCTAATCGCTGCAGAAATGCCTTTTTTTATTCCTGTCCCACTCCTGTTGTCTCCTAAAGCTCTTATGTGAAGTGATGTGTTAAGGGTGTCAATTCGTCATGGCCTAAAGTTTGTGTGATGTGGAGTATCTAATCTCGATTCCCAAGAGAAAAGTCATATTTACACATACAGGGATTTTTCCAGTTTTTGGTCTCATTCATCCTTATTGATATCTCTGGAGCATCCTGTAAATGTATTTTCTTCTCCAGTGCTTTCCTTCAAGTTGTGGAATACCACGTAAACCTTTACACAGTCAGAAACGTACAGAAGTCTGCACAATAATCAGCAAGCCATTTCAGATATCTTGTCTGTCCTGAGAGTCACTAAGTAGTCAAGATTATAGCAAGACAGACTAGAACTGTGTGTGGTGTGCCTTTCATCTCTGTAGTTTGCATGTATGTAGCGTATCGTGGTGTAGTTTTTATTTTGATACTACAGTAGCAATTAGAGGCCCCACAGCAAATCACAACCACGTTATGCTAGACATAGTATATACACACACTAGCACTGTCCCTGGCCCCAAACAGCTCACAAAAATAGACAAGACAGCCATTTTGCAGATGGGGAGTAAGGCACAGAGTACGTGACTTGCCGAAGGACAAATAGGGAGTCTGGCTGATCCAGTAATTGAACGTTGATCTTTTGAGTCCTTGCTCTAGTGCTTTAACTACAAGATCAGTCTTTGAGGTAGTCCCTTGAGGGCGAAGGCACATCAGGAGAGGGTGTTGGGAAGTTTTTTCTGAAAGTGCTGCCCCTGCTGATGTGGCTAAATAAAGGAGTTTCAGCATCTTTCATTAACACAGATTAATAAAACCAAACTATCAAAAATTTAGCCTAGATTCAAGCGTTGGTATGCAGTAATTAATGGTACAGATATGTTCAGCTTCTGCTGTAGCATTGAGGTTTAACTTTTACTAATTGGTCAAACAAGGTCTGTATTGAAGCCAGCATGGCCACTTAGAGCAAAAAAAATAAACTCTTTGCTTCCTGTTTAGGCCGGATGGCCACCAGAATAACCTGCGGAGTGCTGCATATGAAGCTCTGATGGAAATAGTGAAAAACAGTGCCAAGGACTGTTACCCTGCTGTCCAGAAGACAACTTTGGTCATTATGGAGCGGCTGCAGCAAGTGCTGCAGATGGAGGTAGACAGAGGCCAAATTCGCTACCAGGGGCATAGGGCAAATGTAATACTCAGCGGCATAATCCCTTGGCTGTATTCTGGCTATAGTCTCTAGCCAAATGAGATCTGCTGTTGATTGTCTATATATAACAAGTGTCTTTTGAGAAGCTTGAAGTGGAACAAGCAAATTGAAAGCTGAATTCCTTCTGGTCATAGGCCATTGCTGTGACATCTTAATGTCCATGATACAACAGCAGAGACCTTTCTTCTAAGTGTTAAAAGAATCTGTTTTTGTTCTCCTGCAGTCTCATATCCAGAGCACATCAGACAGAATCCAGTTCAATGATCTTCAGTCTCTACTATGTGCTACTCTACAGGTAAACCACTTTCCTACCAGTTCTGACATCCATGGAGAGGAAATAGGTAGAATCTTGTGACAAGCTCATGCATCCCAAATTGTGCACGCTTGCAGATGAAATTTTTTAAATGAAATCCACTCCTTACACCCAAGTTAGGGAAAGAGGCAGAGGAGTTTAAACATATGAGAGGATGGAGCCATTCTCACAACTAAGTGCCCGGTTTAAAAACAACAAAATAATACTCTTGTTTTTGTGGAACAGACCACATCTCACCAGCCATGTTTAAAGTAAAATACCTGTGCAGTTTCACACTGGCTGTCATGTTAGTGTAAGATTGAACAGTCACTCACTTTTGTCAACACTCATCAAAGAAATTAACAGCTTTAACTTGTTCACTGCTGCTTGTGGTTGGAATTCAGTACTTATTCAAATTTGCACTAATTAAAATGCACTGAGTGTCTGTGAAATTAAACAACTTGGTAAAGAACACTTCACATGTTTTGGGAGCATTAGCTCATTCCACTTGCTTGCCTAGTCTTAAAGGCTATTGAATACTGAAAACTTGCCATCCTTTTTCTAAGCCTCTCGGGAAATCCATCAGACAGTCTTTCTGATAGTTTCCTGCTGTCTGTATTGCAAAAGGGCTGGAGCTACTGTGGGATCGTGCCTACTGTATGTTTTCCAGCATTGCTGTAACTTTTTTCTAATGTGCAGTATTGCAATTAATACCTCTGTTTATTACTGGAAAATATTAGCATATTATAAGCTTTAATGCACTTTTCCAAAATACTTTACAGTAGACATGGATTCAGCATGCTCCGTGCAGGATTCAGAAGCAGACCCTGCTCTCTTCTGTATGGTAACATTCCTAGAGGTGTGTTTGAACATCAAGTACACTGAAATAAAAACAGTTACTGAACACCCATCTTTATCTGAAACTCACTTTTCCCCCCGTTTTTTGTTGTGTGCTCATTTTGGGTTCATGACTTCTCCCATTTACGTTAATGGACGAGTCTGAAATGATTTAACACCCTCATGTTCAAAAGCAAGTAGCATCAGCTGGGGCTCTGTGAAATATGGAGAGAATGAAAGAAAGTTTCAAATCACGGAAGCTAATAGTAAGATCCTTGACCCCATCAAACCCAGCAGAATCATAGAGGCAAGTCTGATGTCTGGGATCTCTGTCATCTCAGTAGTATGAGATTAATTATCCCTTTCGAGTTGCCTCCCGTCATTTGCAAAAGACTTAATAGCACTGATTAAAATTTGCAGTTTGGTTTTACTCTTCTAAAGTATACTGTCAACCTGAATCGCATTTCTCTGAATTTTGTGCTTACTGTAGTTACAATACTTAACATGACTAAGTGAAAAATTAATGGAAGGCACTTTTCAGTTTTATTTGACTGAACTTTGTATATAATCAGTTTCACTGTTTCTGGTGTAGGCAGTCATTTGTCCCCCGCTGAAAAGATAAGTGTGGAACATAAGAAATTACTTCAAAAATATTTGTACAAAGAATTTTAAGAAAAAGAACAAGACCTACTATTTTAATGGTGAAACTCAAACTTTCTGAAGTGGGTCAATTTAAAAATTAAAGTTCAAAACATTCCTTGAAGAGTCATATATGAAATATATTAGTTTAAATTTTTTGCCAAGCATGTGGAGGCAAGTGGTTAAATGATCTTTGTGTCCTTCACTTGGTGAGTGTTGGGACTGCTTGTTTGTTAAATAGCGAACTGCCAAAACTAAATTTCTGAGGTCACGTTAAAGATGGTGATGGGGAGAACTTTGCAGTGAAAAGAGAGCATATATAATAGTTGGGGGGGGGGAGGCCTTTGAGGAATCTGGTAGGAACAATATTTAGGAATGTTGTAGGAAACCCTGTTTTATAGCACTGATGGTAAAATGTGTCCTGCCTGTTAATACTATGGCGTACATGAAGCACGCAGGGCAACTGGAATTCCCTATCTCTTCATGGGGCTACCAGCAAAGTTCAATTACATTCCACAATCGGAAATAAAATTGCTGAGATTGTTACGATGGGAACTAGGTAGTGTTAAAAAGAGATTGCTTAGGTCTAGCCAAACATAATTCCAGTCATAAATTAAATGCACAGAGAACAGCCTCTCTAGCAGGAAAGATAAACTCTGCTTGTTCTGTAGCTGGAAAAATCAAGGATAGATAAAATGAGAACAGCATTTGTACTGACAAAGCATTTTTTTGCAGCAGTGGTGTTCAGAGCAATAATTGATCTTTTTTTAAAAGCATAGTATGGTTTTGATAAAACTGTAGTGTTCTGAGCAAGTGTGGAAAATTCAAAGGAAGAATTTACTCTAGTGGCTATAGGAGCAGCATATTACAATCTCTTCCTTTTTTTTTATCTCCCCCCCCCCCTTCCCCCATACCTAGAATGTTCTCCGGAAAGTGCAGCACCAGGATGCTTTGCAGATTTCTGATGTGGTTATGGCATCTCTGTTGAGAATGTTCCAGAGCACGGCTGGATCAGGAGGAGTTCAAGAGGATGCCCTCATGGCAGTCAGCACCCTGGTGGAAGGTCAGTAGTGGGGGGGGGGGGGGAGTGAGTCTCTTGCTTTATGCAATGCGCAAACAGCTCTGAGTGAGCAAATCAGACTTGTAGTTTTGCGATTAGCACTATGTCTGTCCCTGCCAGCTGCTTCTGTTGATGAAGGCTTAACATATAACATCCTTTGCTAAATAGTTGCATTTACGCAGATGCAAATTTGACTGCATAACTATTCCAGAATAACGCCTTCAGATCTGTGAAGATTTGAGGCTAGCTGGTCCAACAAATCAGATGACAGCTTCATTCTCCTAGACTGTGTTTCTTGTGTGCAAGTTGTTTTTTCTGTAGGTAACATGGGTACTGTGTGTGTTTGAATAGGCAGTATATAGGACTTTCTCTTTATTTTTGTGCAGTGCTTAGCACAATGGGCTGCTGGTCTCTGGATGCTATTACAATGAAAATTAATATTCTGATTTATGTTTGCTGTTATCTGTTACCATTGATTTGTGTAGTTATGTCAGCAGTTGATGTGTTTTTTGTCTTTAAAAACCACACAGTGCAGAGACCGAAATTTTATTCTTCGTTGCAAATTCTGATTCTTACTAAAGTTGGGTTTGTGGCATACCAGACAGTTTTAGAGTTTCATTGTGATTCCTCTTTAGAATGCTGTTGCTATGTCATGATATTGAGCTCTAGGAATGCATTGTTTTTTCAAAAAAGAAAAGGAGTACTTGTGGCACCTTAGAGACTAACAAATTTATTAGAGCATAAGCTTTCGTGAAGTGAGCTGTAGCTCACGAAAGCTTATGCTCTAATAAATTTGTTAGTCTCTAAGGTGCCACAAGTACTCCTTTTCTTTTTGCGAATACAGACTAACACGGCTGCTACTCTGAAACCTGTGATTGTTTTTTTTAAACACTGTATGTTTGGATGTGAAAGTTGGGTGCTGTTAGAAATCCATACATGATTTCACTGTTGGAAAAACGGTTAATCTCCTTTAAAGACAATGCTCGATTGGGAAATGGTTCTTGAGAAGCAGGAGCCTGTAAAGGGACTTACTTGAATCTTCCTTCATGTTTCTGAGGCCATTAGTGTGGCTAGCTCATTGAGGGGCTGCTCTCCTGGGGACTGGGCCTGGTTTTAGTGCAAAGGACACATGTCTAATTGCTCTCAGAATACATGAGAGTTTGAAAAAGCAGAGAAGTTAATTCTGGCTTCCTGGAGTAGCTGCTTTATTAGAACAGATTTATGACTTTGCCCAGCATTTCCTTCGGAGGGGTGTTATTTGTGACTACACTTGAAGTGATCAGTATCCTTTGAGTGGAATCAGTGGAATTGATTGGCCAGGTCCGCAAGTGAGGAAGCGGAATGGCTGATTGCTGGGGGTTGGTTGTGACCCTGGCTAACGGGCTGACTTGTGAATAAACGTTTTTAGGCAAAGCCATTCTCCTTGCCAGAGGTTAATAGTAACTTGTGGGTTAATTTGTAATAAGGCTCTGGGGGAAAGCAGATATGCAATATAAAAGGAAGCCTTTTCCTTCACCAAATGGTTAAATGTTCTTTAAATACAAGCATCCCAAATATTCTACGCTTGGGCCCCACAGTTCTTCCACAGCTAATTGAGAAGCTGGACAACTGTTCCGAAAGGAGGATTTTACTATTGCTTCATTCATGCTGTCCCCCACCCCCAATCAACTTTAACCCTACAAAGTAGGACTTCTCCAACTGGTGTAGTGTGGCCTGGCACTGCCCAGTGCACCCCCACACTACTGAATGCTGCATGGAGAACCCCACACAGACTCAGCCATATTTTTTGCCATGATCCCACTTTCACCGTCCTTTGCAACCACAAAAAAAAAGGTATGTGAGGTCTGGGTAATTCAAAGCTGAAAACCACTGCTCTAAAGGGTGCTGTGTATATATTGGGGGAAACCCTGCAGCCACTTCGGAGCACTTATCTTCAGTGGACTGCATCTCCTACAATTCTCTTGAAGCCAATTTTATTACAAAAGGATGTTTTTTCCGCTGGTGCTCAATTCTTCGTGTAAAATCTAGTGGAGAATCAGTTTGTCATGCTTCTGTTGAATGTACATGCTCTTCCTGAGAGCTGCAAAGGGCTGGGTTTCCTTGTTTTAGACATCAGGCAAACATGTAGACTGTCCTGTGGGGATTAGACCTAATCAGAGTGTTTTCTGTGCAGTCTTGGGTGGAGAATTTCTGAAGTATATGGATGCCTTCAAACCCTTCCTGGGCATTGGACTGAAGAACTATGCAGAGTACCAGGTAGGACCTAAACCTGGAAGCCCCACGTTCAAAACTTTTGCATCTGTTGGTAGTTAGGGATTTACAGAGTTCTTCGGGATTGCATCCCCTGAGGCCTCTCGGCTTCTGGTGAGGAAGCCAGCAAGTGAGCACTGTAAGAACTCAGTCATTACTGGCTGCACTTGTAAATGAATTTATAGACTCTCCTCTATTTAAAATTGTCCACAGCAGGCCGTCATCATCTTGACACCTGAGGTTCTGCATTGACTGCATATTCAATGGCATTGATCAGGAGAGAAGTTGCTAGTAGGAATGAATTTCCAATAGACCATGCATGCCACGGTATTTACTCTGGTGCTGATCCTTAGAATACCTGGCTGCTGAACTTTTTCAGCACATCTCTAAAACAAGTATCTGTCACTCATTGGCATTTGGAACTCTCGCCCCGATCGGGTAAACTTATTCAGATCTTTTTTTTGAGACTTACCATTTCAACGGTTAACAAAGCTCTGACTTCTGTGGGCAATTGCAGATGAGGGTCGCTATTCAGTGATGATTTTAGTTCCTGCCTGTTGCAGTGCCATAATTTAGTGTTTTAATAGGCTACCGCTGTAAGGACAGGCAGTATGGGGAATACCAACTTATATTGGGTTGGTGCATAACTTACTGTTCCCTTTGTAGGTTTGTCTGGCTGCAGTAGGCCTAGTTGGAGACTTATGTAGAGCCCTGCAGTCCAACATCTTGCCTTTCTGTGATGAGGTTATGCAGTTGCTTTTGGAGAACTTGGGGGTAAGTGCTTACCTACTTTCAGCCAGTTAAGCAAACGAGCTATTAGTGGTGATAAAGGGAAGTGAGAGGCAGAGACAGGTATTGGGAGAAGTTTAGAGATGTTTGAAAAAGTTATATCGGGAGACATAAGCAATATTTAGCGAGCTAACTTGATAATTTGTAGAGAACTCGGGTGTCCTCTGTGGGAGGAGGGGATGTAAGTTTCCGGTCATTGATCTTCATCTCCAATTTCTTTCTCTCTTTCTCAGAATGAGAATGTCCATAGGTCCGTGAAGCCTCAGATTCTCTCTGTGTTTGGCGATATTGCCCTGGCCATCGGAGGAGAGTTTAAAAAATATCTAGAGGTTGTATTGAATACTCTCCAGCAGGCCTCGCAAGCCCAAGTCGATAAGGTAAACCAGCAGCTAACTTGGCAGTTCCTTCTCATCCAACGTGAAATAAGTCTCTTAGTTGCTTGCCAAAGGTCATTGTACAGACATGTTCTTTGTTTTCTGTCTAGTCTGACTATGACATGGTGGACTACCTGAATGAGCTGAGGGAGGGCTGTCTGGAAGCTTACACTGGCATCATTCAGGGACTGAAAGGAGACCAAGAAAATGTGCATCGTGAGTATTCTGTCCTGTTGCAGTGTCTTTAGGGAAGGGGAGACCTTTTTTAAAGATATGCTGTAACTTAAACCTGCTACTCTAAACCAGTTCATTTCCTTTCAGCGGATGTGATGCTTGTGCAGCCCAGAGTAGAATTTATTCTGTCTTTCATCGACCACATTGCTGGAGATGAGGATCACACAGATGGAGTAGTAGCTTGTGCTGCTGGGCTGATAGGGTAAGCATTCCAGACTCTCTTTGGATAGAGGATAAGAGACCGCACACTCTCCGGGTAGATTATTGTTAGTACAGTAAACAAAATACATTACAAGAAGTGCTTTTTTTTAAGATTATCTGCCTGAATTGGAAATGGTTCTTGAGAGACCGGAGCCAGTAAAGGGACTTATTTGAATCTTCCTTCATGTATCTGAAGTGCTAACCACAGAATCTTCAGTTTAGGAGTTTTGTAACGCATTGTTGGGTTCTAAACCAGGAACAGGAGTGAAATTGGAGGACTGTGCAGCATGGTGCTTCCTCATCACAAGCTGTGTACCAGCCCTGGTGGGTGGCCCATTTGCTCTCTGTCAATCATTGCCATGAAGGGGAAAATTGCATATGCTTTAAAAGGAGTCAGGGACAATGATCTTAAAGGAAGGCTCCATACAATGAAATTTTTAGCTTGTGAATTGACAGTGAAGGGCCAAGTTCAACTGTCATTGAAGTCAATGGGAGTCTTTTCTCTTGATTTCAGTGGGAGCTGGATGGCACTTTCAGGGAGGACATCCTTTGGACAGGAGACATGGGTGTTTCCAGCTAATAGCCGTTTAGGAGGCCGTTTGGCTCTCATGTTGCTGACCATCTGCAACATTTAAAAGGGGACATTAGCTGTGAGTCCGTCTTCTCTTGTTGCTAGCAAAAGCTGATCTCACTGGCATGTTTCTGGTTGTGGCATTCAGCAAGCATTAAAGCCCATTTTCTCCTTTTTGTTTCCCACAGGGATTTGTGTACAGCATTTGGAAAGGATGTACTGAAATTAGTAGAAGCTAGGCCCATGATACATGAACTTCTAACTGAAGGAAGAAGATCCAAGACAAACAAAACAAAAACCCTTGCTACCTGGGCAACTAAAGAACTGAGAAAACTGAAGAATCAAGCTTGGTAAGGAGCCTTCTCCCTTTCCTTCATATTGCAAAATGACCACACAGGTTAAACTTCTAAGCTCAGGCCCATTGGAGGAGACACTTCACAGAAGCCTCTTGCTGATAAAAAGGCTTTTCCTTGTTTTAGCTCTCCATAAACTATCCATTTAAAGCTATAAAGCCCAGATGGCCACTGCTTGCTCCTGGAGAAAAGAACAGATGCTGTACAGTAACAAGTGTAGAGTAAGGTCCTCTCCACACTGGAATCAGAACTATGCTGCTATAGCTAATAAGGAGTTTTAGTAGGTTCCAGCATGCTTTCTCTGGGTCACAGGGGCATGGATTTTTCAGGGGTTTCATGGTTTTAGTTGTAGCTAGTAAAAATTTTGACCCCCCCCAGTATGAGTAAGGGCTTTTAAAAGGAACAGAAGAGCTGGGAACAGCTTTCCTGTGCACTGGGGGACATTGTGATTCCTGAACTTGGAATTCACGGAATGACGGCCACTTCTGGTTTTGTGAAGTTGCTTTTTCCTCTGTCTCCTGTAAGTGGCCTCACGTTGGCTCCAAAAAGG
Organism: Dermochelys coriacea; assembly: GCF_009764565.3. Taxonomy (NCBI): domain Eukaryota; kingdom Metazoa; phylum Chordata; order Testudines; family Dermochelyidae; genus Dermochelys; species Dermochelys coriacea. The sequence goes on along the minus strand of NC_050094.1, from coordinate 11,115,433 downwards.
GCCTTTTTAAATTTCTACAACTGTCCCTCTCTGATTGCAGATCTGTTACCATTGGGATGACACCCGAGACCCCCACTGGAAATCTCCAATCTTTTGAAAAAACCCGGAAGTGAGGAGTGTGCACGGATGCGGAATGTTTGGGAATGAGAGGATGAGTGAGTGAGGCTTGAAACACACCACATTGAAAATCCCGCCACAGCAACAGCAGCAGCAGCGCTGTTAGTGAGCTGAGCACTGACTTGTGTAGAAAACCTGACATCAGCCGTCTTCAGGAAGAGGGAACGACTGGTTTCTGTCAAAAATAAGCAGTCTCTCCTTCCGACAGAGACTAGAACTAGCTTTTCTGTCTTTTGGCCAGTATAAAGCGGAATGACTAGTTTGGGAGAGAGGAAACTAGGTTCAGCTGTGGTGCTCTTTGTTTGAGGTCTGGCTTTTGCTGCTGAAGAGCAATGGAGTCTAGGTCTCTGGCCCACCTTCTGTAACCTTTGCCACCCTAATGCTGTCAGTGCATGGGATAAAAGGAGGGGTGAAGGATTTTCAGTCTAAGAGTGAGTGTGTGTGAATGAGGCGGTATCCACATTCTCAACTTCAAGTCATTGCAGTTTATCTTTTCCCAAAAAAGGGTTAGCAGTTGCATTTCATAAACTAACCGAAGTTCAGTCTACTGATGCAGCATAAGAGGTGTAAAAAGAAAAGAGGAAAAAAAGGAAAGTCGCTCTTTAGGGCTTTTTATTTTAGGGAAACACTGACGAATGTTCAGAGCTCCCGTTCTGAGTGACGCTTTTCATGATGTTTCATCAAAGCGCCTTTCCTTCCTTAATATTGTTCAACTGTGAATGTAGAAATGGGGGAGGGGGGGAAAAACTCTTGCGTTAGAGGGAATAGAAACAAACTGTCAAACAAGATTTCAGACTTAAACAAAACAAAAAAACCTATAAATGTAAGTGCTCAGAATTGGCAATGAGAACGCAAAGGGAAAGATCTCTCCTGACTTGTACTGTAGCAGCCCGAACACCCACTAAATTGTGCCAAAGAGTTTAAAAACAATAAAGTAAACTTCAGGTAATATTTTGGATTGCAAAATGAGGATAAATTCAATGTTCAAACAAAATCTGATAAAATGCCATTTGGAAACTGCTTGGCCTTTTGTGCTCTTTTATTTGATCGAATTTAATGTGGTATTGGTCTCTTGCTGCACTTCAAAACAAAAAAGGAAAAAAAGAGAAATTTATATAAATATATATATACTGGCTTGAGCTTACACAAGACGGCACTTGTAAAAGGTTCTATTTTTCCACTGCAGTAGAAGATTAATAAAATGGTGTCAAACATTCCCCAGTACTTTCTTTTTGTATTCTTGGTCTTTCCAATTAAAAGGGGAACCCATTAGCTTGTTTTTAACAGTATACTAAAAGTCTGATGGGCAACCTTGGGACAGACTGGCTGTTTGCCACTCCCTTAAGCATACAGCTTTGTTTTATTCTGTAACATGAAGGATGTGAAGGATCAAAATCTCTTGTCTCTTTTTAAATCAATTTTTTTGTTCTTTGAGGCATAGTCCCTCAATTATTCTGGATTTTATCAGCAATAAGACATGAAAAATCGAGAAGGTGTAGGGTTTGAAACAATTTTTAATTTCATCTTTATTATGCAGTTATTGATATTACCAGCATTTCTGAATCTGCAGCTTAACTTGGGCATTTTTAAAGCTGTTTGCCTGTGGGAGGGAGAAGGGAAAACCTTCATCTAGTATTTTGCAAGAAGCAGGTACAAATCTGTTTTATCCCCTTCCTTCTCTCCGCAACTGATCCTGGAATCCATGATAATGGAATCCACTTCTGTTGCCCATCTGCACTGCAGCATCCACAATAGCTCTTGTACAGGGTATCGGATATGTGCCTTTCAGTGCCGGGTTCAGAATGCAGTCAAAGTGCCGACCTTTGAACCAGTGTACAAAAAAAAAAAAAAAATCCCAGGTGTTTAGAGGAGAGGACAGCTCTGTTTGTGAATTGGGAGAGTTAACCACCTCCTAAACATTGGTTAGGGAGAGACCTGGGTCACATTTCTATTAATGCCTTTTCTTTTTGTTTTGTTTCTTGACGTGGGTTGGGGTTTCCTAAAAAAGCCATTCCTGAAGTTGGGGAGGGGGACGTGGAGGGGAGAAATCTGGTCATTCCTCAGTGCTACCTGTTTCTGTCCTGTGTGGCTGTTCAGCTGTAGACAGCAGGAGAATAAAGTACGCTGAGACAGTAGTAGAAACAAATCTTGTGTCTGTCATGTTTTTGTTCCAGGGAAAGCAGTTTTTGAAACTGTTCAAGCTAATCCTTAACAACTTTCACACAAGCAACACCATCCCACAGTGTGGTAGTGAGGAAAAACTGTCTGTCACCTCCAGTGTTGGTGCTAGGCCTGCAACTGTTATCCTTTAATCCTGTAACCGCTGTGGTTTGGAGAGAGGGATAAATATTAAAAAAAAATCTTAAAAGCCAGTTTCACTGCCTGGCAGACTTAATTAATGGGTTAAATCCTTGATTTTTAAATGTGCGATTTCAGCACCCAGATCAAAATGTGCTTGTTTCAGCAAAGCATTTTGGTAGCTCACAGCCTGGGCTTTGCACCAGCTTTGCCCTGCCACATGAGGTAAAGGTAAATGTGTGACTGGGGAAGGGATACAGAGGGCCGGATATATTGCTGTCCTGGAAGTGGCTTAAAAAGCTTTTGGTCTCAAGTAGCAGTTCAGTTCATATTGTGCTGTAGCATTTCTGTATGTTTTTTATGCTTTTTTTTTTCTTGGTCAAATGTCTTGCCAAAGGCAGCTAATGGCACTGCCCTTGCAGTTGAATGGAGGGGGAAAAGTTAATGTAATCTTTCAAAGTGCCCACTTAATGCGGTCCTAGTCCTAATGCGGTCCAGTTCAGAACCAAGCAACTTTAACTGTCTCAATTCTGTCAAATTGTCAGCCAGACCTAATGAGGTTGGTGCTTATTTGGCTTTTGAGAGTACGTGGTTTTTTTTTTTATATCTTTAATCTGTATTGACACTTACATACTGTTACTGTGTCACCTATGAATTGGCAGTTGTGACCTGTTGATGACTGATTGGAAAGGGGTCCCTCTTACTAACAAATTGGTACCACTGATTTTATTTACCTTCTCAATAAAAGCTGCTTTATTTTGGTTTTCATTATTTTTGCCGCTTCATTTTATATAGCTACCGCATCTCTTGCCAGAAACCCTCCTCCTCTACTTAGCTCAGTGAGACTGTGTGGGTGTACTCTCTGATTGCATGAATGACACTCTCTCGTCTAGTTTCCTGTTTGGGGGAGCTGGAGGTGACTGATGTTTCATCCGCCCATATGTGCTATTCTGACATGCATCATCACTGAGCAGGAATAGCAGCACTATACAAAACTTTTCATGGAAGAAGTCTGGCCTCTTCGATCAGGGTTGGCAGTCTGTTTTGGTTCTTTGATCTCCAACGCTGCCTCTGTTCTATATGTGCATTTGCTGTGTAGCCTTGTAAGTGATGCTTAGTTATTTGCCTCCTTCCTCTCCCCCACCCCCCCGGCCATAATGCATAACTTGAGCAGTGGGGGTGGAATCACAAAGCACAGGTGAGAGGCTTATCAACCTCTTTGTAAAGGAGGACTGAGCTTGCTGGGATCCCACTTACTGCCAATTAAAACCTGGGCTTGTGAGTGTAACACCCACTGCTCACTTTGACAAAACTAGTCTCTGCACGTACATATGATCTTGTGTTTAGATAGCGGGATTAACGAGCTGGCTTTGGCAGTCCCTGAGAACCTCATTTCCCCCTTTGGGATGTGGCCGTTTATAACGGCATGGCAAGCCTAGAGCATCTTAGGCAAGTATTGGTGTCTAGCTGTAACAAAGGCAACAGTGCAGGGAGGTAGAATGCAATTTAGTCAACAGGGTCTTGCCATTACCCTCTGATTACCCTCTTAGGTGAAATCCCCAGGCATTTGTTAATGACTGAGTGGGCAGGGCTTTAGTTTTGTGTCTCATCTCTTGAACCAGTGACTCCCAAGATTGTGGCCTTATGATGTGTGGAATAGCTCCCTGTTTCCAGCTACTCTATAGCCTTAAAAGAAGTGAAATTGCATCTTTTCCATGGAGGCATTTGCAGCTGGGCTGTTAGGCGATATGTGAATGGGAGGGAAGGTCTCAATACTGAGAAACTTGAGAACGGTGTCTTAGCCAAGCCTAGTTAGGGACTTCCTAATGTGCTCACCTACATCCTACCTCCCTTCCTACCATCTCTCCTGAGGTGGTGGGGCTTTGTCGGGGTGCGGGAGGGGGAAGATGGTACATAGAGCCCATGCAGTTCCTACAGTCTATACTGGGAAATCTCCTGATCAGAAAAATTATAGTACCTTCCTGCTCATACAAGTGAGGTTGCTAGAGCCGGCTTTTATCACCAGTGCTGCTGATGTTAAGCTAGTATGAATCCGAATCAGGATGACTACCATTCTGAAAGGTGCACTTGTGCTGATTAAGTAAGGCCTCCAGGGAGGTGATTCATGGCGTATGTCTCATTCTCCCTGGATCACTGTGCATCTGGTTCCCCATTGCCACGACACTCTCCCTACCCCTTGTACTTGCTGCATCTTCATCTCCTGGCAGAGATAGCAACTGTAGGAATATAGTGGATTCAGCCCCCAGGCTCTGTTCTGCCAGTGTTATTTCTCAAGAGCCATCCTGCAGTTCAGCAGGTTAAAATTGTGCGCCAAACAGCCTCCTTCAGCCTTGGGGCCCTGTGTAGCTGATGGGTTCAATGGCATTAAAATCGCCTCTCTGCAACTGCACACTGCCCCATTAAGACACAACCTCGTCTATGATGGTGTTAACAGTAGCATCCACTTAGGACCCTTTCTGCTTCCTTCATCTAATTGCCAAGTTCTGACTGCCTTACTGAGAACAGGTTTCAGAGTAGCAGCCGTGTTAGTCTGTATTCGCAAAAAGAAAAGGAGTACTTGTGGCACCTTAGAGACTAACAAATTTATTAGAGCATAAGCTTTCGTGAGCTACAGCTCACTTCATCGGAGCTGTAGTTCACGAAAGCTTATGCTCTAATAAATTTGTTAGTCTCTAAGGTGCCACAAGTACTGCTTTTCTTTTTACTGAGAACACTGCATCTGAATGTAAAACAGGAGAGGGGCAATGCTGTACTGTACAAGAGTGAGCGCTGGAGATCATCTGCAGCACCTGCCACCCCGTGACCTGAAAGCATTCTCTGTTCACTAAGCTTCGCAACCTCCTTGTGCCTGATGTGAACGGCTGCATAAGAACGGCTACACGGGGTCAGACCAATGGTCCATCTAGTCCAGTATCCTGTCTTGCGACAGTGGCCAATGCTAGGTGCTTCAGAGGAAATGAACAAAACAGGTAATCAAGTGATTCTCTGTCACCCTTTCCCAACTTCTGGCAAACCAGAGGCTAGGGTCCCCATCTCTGCCCACTACTCTACCCTGTTGAAATGCAGGGGCAAACCAGTGAGGCGGAATGGAGTTTCCTTAGCTGGAGTTCAACCAGGCCCCTAGTGTTAACACATTTCTCTTTTCAAAGGTTCCTGGAGCCTTAAATTACTATCTGGTCAGGACGTCTTACTTCAACACCTAACAGCTTGGTGTTCTCTTGTAGTAGGGAGGGGGGGATTGGTTCTGTAACAACGTGCCAGCATAAAACAAGGCACGAGATAGGCCCCGTGTAAACTTCTCGGTTGTGTTTCACTATCTAGGCTTATGAACCTGACAGGCAGACTCTATCCATGCCTAGAGCTAGGAATATTTGCCCACTGATTTGCAGATCCATACTGGCCCGTGTCCTCCTACCCTGGCAAGCAATCCCTCAGAAGCCCCTGTGGCTTGTTGCAAAGGCAAGTGAGATTTAAGCTCTTCTCCATTGATATTGCTAGCTCACAGACAGTGGTCCATTTATCCAAATAAGGGGTCTCTAGATTCCAAAGGTGGGCTCTGAAAAAGAGGCCTGTATTATGCCACAACCTCATTAAATCATTTGATTTTTTTCCCCCTAACCAGTTACACTAATGCCATCCTGCAGCTACAGTTGTTAAAGCCAGATACTTTACATTGCTTCTGGTGACATCCTGATGCCACAAAACTTACTTAAGAAAGCCACGCCAACCTTGCCGGCCTAAAGTAGCTCCCAAAATCCAGAGCATCCTTTGGTGTTGGTGACTGTCGAGACCAAAACTGTGAACGTCATGTGGTAATGTTGCAGAACCTGCAGTGCCTATAAACTGAATGCTGAATGGAACAAGGTTGAATCATCTTTGAACATCAAATAAAAATTGTCCCTACTTAAGAGGGTTTATAAATAACGTAGCTGAGCATGGGATTTGATTGCACTTTAAGAACCAATTGCTTGTACTTGTGCCATTAGTTTTGTCCTGAATGTGGGAGGGGGAAAAAGAAAAATAGGGTCGGGTCCACAGCTGATGTACCCTGCTGAAGTTAATTCATAGATCCCAAGGCCAAAAGGAACCATTGTGATCATCTAGTCTCACCCCTTGTATAATACAGGCCAGAGAACTTTCCGCAAAATAATTTCCAGAACAGATCTTTTATAAAAACATCTAATCTTGATTTAAAAATTGCTGGTGATGGAGAATCCACTGTGGCCCTTGGTAAACTGTTCCAGTGGTTAATTACTCTCTCTGTTACAAATGTATGTCTTTTTTCCAATCTGAATTTATCTAGCTTCAACTTCCAGCCATTCGATTGTATTAGACCTTTCTCTGCTAGACAGAGTCCGTTAGTAAATATTTGTTCCCTATGTGGGTTCTTATAGACTGTTGTCAAGTCACCCCCTTAATCTTCTCTTTTTTTTAAAACTACATAGATTGAGTTTATCACTATAAGGTAAGTTTTCTAGCTCTTCTCTGAACCCTCTCCCAATTTATCCACATCCTTCTTGAAATGTAGACACCGGAACTGGACACAGTATTCCAGCAGCAGTTGTATCAGTGCTAAATGCAGAAGTGAAATAACCTCTCTAATGGACCTGAGAGTCCCCTATTTATGCATCCAAGGATCTCATTACTCCGTTTGGCACAACGTTGCACTGGGAGCTCACATTCAGCTGATTATCCACCCCCAAATCTTCATCCTGTAAGTACAGCCTCCATTCTTTGTTCCTAGATGTATACATTTACATTTACCCATATTAAAATGCTTATTCGCTTGTTACTCAGTTTACCAAGCGATCCAGATCACTCTGTATTAGCAACCTGTCCTCTTCATTATTGACCATTTCCCCCCATTTTTGTGATCTGCAAACTTTATCAGTGATGATTTCATGTTTTCTTCTAGGTCATCGATCAAAATGTTAAATAGTTTAGGGCCAATAACAGATCCCTGTGGGACACACTCGCTCGGTGATAACTCCCCATGTACAATTACGTTTGGAGACCTATCAGTTAGCCAGTTTTTAATCAATTAAATATGTGCCAGGTTAATTTTATATCATTCAAGTTTTTCTAATCAAAATGCCTTTCAGTACCAAGTCAAATGCTTTACGGAAGTCTAAGTATATTACATCAGCCTGGTTACTTTTATCAAGCAAACTTGTAATCTTTTAAAAAACAGACAGTTGGACAGGATCTATTTTCCATAAACTCGTGGTGTTTGATTTTAATTATATTGCTATCCTTTAATTTTTATTGAGTCCTTTATTACCGGCTCCATTGTCTTGCTTGAGATGGATGTTAGACCAACAGGCTCATAATTACCCAGATCATCCTATTTACCCTTTTTAAATATTGGCACAATGTTAGCTGTCCAGTTTTCTGCAACTTATGTAGTATTCCAAGGCTGGAGCTATGCTGAATTACACCAGTTGAGAATCTGGATTTAGGTGCTTGACTTCCCTTGAATTTCAGTGGAGTTTGGCTCCTGACATTCCCTGTCATGCTTTTGAAAGCCCCAGCCTTTAGTTTCTAATGTCAAATGAATGACGTTAGCCGCAGCACACAAATGTGGCTGCAAATGAGGTTGATTCTTTAAAGCATCGCGATCTTAACAAAGAGGAGATAGAACACAAGTCTGGTCTACAACAACTATGTGAAATTGACATCAGAATTTACCAGCCCAGGCATAAAATCTTTCCACGCATCCTTACTGCAGCAGTGGTACCAGACAATGCTGAAGGAGGTTCTTGAATATCAACATTTAAAAACCAAGCCTATAGATGGAGAGTGAAGAAAACTAATGATATTTTATTATGCCTTCATTTTTTGCTCTTGTTGGTTTTGTTTTGTTTTTTTTAAGTTTCCCTGGTAAAAGGACAATTAGGATATTTTTGCAAGATGGAACGGAAGAGTCCAATTCTGCAAACCTTCTGGCATGTGACTAACCTAGGTGAGTAGTTCTACTGATGTGAAAGGGCTGCACAGCTCTCTAGTTCCTGCTGGCTGCTATTAAAGCAATATATTGAATAATACCGAAGGAGAAAACAGACCTGTTTGCTAAATGGAATTCATGAAAGAGACGGTGGAAAAATGGATCTTTGGGCTCAGATGGCATTCCTGGTATGTCTGGAACCTCCCGTGAAGCCTGAGAGTTTGCAGGGTAGAATGAATGTACGACTTTCTTGGGTAGCAGCATTGTCTAGTGGGTAAGACACTGGGCTGGCAGCCAATCGATCTAGATTCTATTCCTGCCCCTCACCTGCTGTGTGATTTTGGGCAAGTGACTTACCCTCTCAGTGCTGCTGTTTCCTCTCCCATCCTCGGGCTTGTCTGCTTAGATTGTACATTCTTTATGGCTGAGACTGTCTTTTATTATTGGTTTGTACAGATTCTAGCACAACCCTGAGCTTCCTTGGGAACTCCAGGCACTACGGTAATTCAGATCAGAAGTAATGATTCAGCCTCTCAGGTGCATGTTCGTTAAGCAGTGTCAGAAAACAAGCTGCTGGTTTGTGGTTTGCCTTCAGACTATTGTGCTGTGACTGAAACAAAAGCCCACCTTCTGGGCCAACCTACATTGGGAAATTAGTGAAAACACATGCATTGTGTAGTTACCCGTGTGCAAATCCTATGTAGACACGGTACAGCAATGCAAAGTGGCACCTCCAACAGCTGCAGCTTAATCTGGTGCCCTACTCAAGGGAACCAGTTGGCACCCATGCAGCTTGCCTACATTACATTTGGGCCGTGCAAATGTCCTTACCATAGACAGAGCCTGACGGGTAGGGCTGTGGATTCCCCCAGCACCCGCTGCGCAGCGGTCACGTTGAGCTGCTGAGCTCTCGTTGCTCTCCCCAGAGTCACTGGAAAATCATAACCACTTCGGGCCAGCGCTGCTGTGTTAATGGTAAATGAACGCACAATTTAAATAAAAAAGGTGGTGGTATTACGGTGATTGGTCCATTGTGCTTGGTGCTGTATGTCTACAGTCTGAAGCAGTCCCTGCCCTGAAGAACTACGGTCTAAATAGACAAGACAAAGGGGCGGGAGAGGAAATGGAGGCCCGGCAAGAGGAAATGGTTAAGCATGGTGGTTTTTCACAGAGTCTATGGAGCCCCCCAAAATATTGTTTATTTTTGTTTTTAAACTTAAAACTCTTCCTCTGGGCTTGTGAAAGACCCAGGTCATGGTGATAACGTGCCACTGCTACTACCAGACTGTAATCTCTTGGGGATAAATCTTTTATTCCTAGCACTCTGTCTATAAGCGTTACCACCACCCTGTTGTGAGTGCTGTAGCGAGAATAAGCGCGCTCTGTTGTGGGAACTGCCTGACGTGGCCTGTGGAAGGCGTGTTGCTTCTGTTTTGAAATGCTATTTCATAGCCTTGAAAAACGATTCTACACCCTGCACCAACTCATGGCTTGCAGTAGGTCCAAACTCACCCACTTTCCGGGGCTCGATTTCATTCCAAAAAGGACCTTAAGTTGTATTAGGAAGCTTGGTCTTGAGGTTAAGCCACTGGCTTGGGACTCAGGAGATCTTGGTTAAATTCCTGGCTCTGCCACAGGTTTCCTGTGTGCTTTTAGTCAAGTCACTCAGCCTCTCTCTGGGCCTTAGTTCCCCACGTGCAAAATGGACCATTCCTCCCACCCCCTCTTTGACTGATTTACTCCCTGGTTTTATAGACCACGGAGGACCTAGGCAGCTCTCACAACTTCCCCCACCTCTTTCTGTCAAGGGCATATTTTCCCCACTGTTGGTAATTCACATTAAGAGCTCTTACATCTTGCTCAGTACATAAGAATGGCCCCACTGGGTCAGATCGAAGGTCCATCTAGCCCAGTACCCTGTCTTCCGACAGTGGCCAGTGCCCAGTGCTTCAGCGGGAATGAACAGAACAGGGAATCATCAAGTGATCCATCCCCAGTCACCTATTCCCAGCTTTCGGCAAACAGAATACTATCACTTCATCTTCTCCTTGGTCAGACACTGTAAAGATGTCCTTCCAAGAGATTCTTAGCCGGTTTGTCTCCCAACATCCTAACTATGGGCTGTGCCCACTGAAGTCATTGGGATTTCTCTGCATTTACTGGCCTTGGTTTTCTGCAGATGTCCTGCAGTTCCTTATTGTCCCCCACTCTTGCCTTAGATTATAAATTCATCAAGACAGAGCGTCTCTCTCCCTTAGGAGGTTGTGCAGCACCTAGCTCTGTTTAAGTAATTTAGTTACCAAGTTAACATAAATATATGAGAGAGAGAAACATAAACATGAGAGATGCTTGAAAATCCATGCAGATCAGGTGAGGCAGAGAGATGTAGGGGAGACTGTGATAGGAGGTCTTGCACAAACAGTGAAGAAACTAAGAGATGAAGGGGAGGTCAGATCTAAGCAGGCAGAAGGAGGAGAGTCAGAATATTGTCCATGGAGGGATTTAGGAAAAAGACGGCAGTTTTGAACTGGATTCTGCAATAGCTGGGGGAGCCAGAGTTGCTGTTTGAGAGGGAGATAGGTGGTTGTTTTCTTACATCGACAAAGAGAAGGTGTGAAATCCTGACTCCATTGAAGTCTATGGGTGTTTTGCCATTGACCTCAGTGGAGCCAGGATTTCACCCAAGCTGATGTTTTTTTGACATGGGTCCATGACATTAATGCTCTAAGGGCTCGTGCACGTGGAAATTGATTGGCACAGTTATTGCAGAGTAGCTACCCACTCTGTTACTCACGAAGCAGAGTAATTATTCCAGATAAAATTTCTTTGATTCCGGAAGATGGGCCACGGGGATATTTTACCTCCAGCACTTTGTGGATTTATACAAGAAGCCAGCGTATTAGAACAATCAGAAGGAGTAAATCTACAAGGGAAGATACCCTGGCTCCTTCCTCAGGTGGGCGATTGCCCTGTCACACTGGTACAGCTCCTTTGACACAAGAGCTGTTCCTCTTGCTTTTCCCTGCTGGGCTATTGGGTTTGGGGTTCTCTGTGGGTTGGTTGTAGAAATGTGAGAATTCCTTTGCATGGCATATCGGGGCCAGATCAGGCTAACCCCTTACTCATGTGAGTAATCTCCCCCAAGGGAGTCCCCTTGAGTCCAGCAGGAGGACAGCTTTGCAAGAGCAGGATCTGGGTGCATGTGTAATGCAAAGTGAGCAGTAAGGCGTGGATACCTACAATACCAGTGACTGGGGATGCTAGACAGTACCTGTAATACAAATAATATGTCAGATCCAACTTTGAGGCAGAAAGCTGAGGACAAAGGCCTAGAATGTGAAGTGCCGAACTCCCATTGATTTCAGATGTGGAATCCAGGTGGATGACAATAGGGTAAATAAGAGTTGTTGGTTTTTTTTGTTGTTACTGCCCAACCTGGACTGGATTAGAGCTGGCGAGAGACTGGTGAAAGCCCCCATTGCCAATCTGTTTACGTTATCCAGCACCACGTGAGCATCTTTTCCTCAAAAGCATTGATGCCTTTAGAAAAGGAGTACTTGTGGCACCTTAGAGACTAACAAATTTGTTAGTCTCTAAGGTGCCACAAGTACTCCTTTTCTTTTTGCGAATACAGACTAACACGGCTGCTACTCTGAAACCTGTCATTGTTGCCTTTGCAGATCTTGATTGTAGCTGGGATTTTCAAGGCCCCTGAGGTAGTTAGCGACCCCACTCCTATTGAAAGTCAATGGGAATGGTGGAATGATGTTTCAATGATAGTAACATGAAAGGAACTTTTTTGGCCAATCTGCTGCCTCCCTCAATCCAACCATTTCAATAAAGAAAGCACTAAGAGGCCAGATTCTTAAAGATAGTTAGGGTCCTTTTGATTTCAGTGGGAGTTAAGTACCCAATACCTTTAAGTATCTGGCTCTAAGTCTCATTAGCATTAAGCTTCACAAATGAGGAGAGAATGCCTGATGAGTAATGAAACTGTGAGGTAGGGCGCAACTTCAAAATTGATCAAAGAAAATACTTTCACAAAGCATGTTATTTGATTGCAGAACTTCCTGCCTCATGCTATTGTTGGGCCCAAGAATTTAGCCGGATGAAAAAGAGGGGTTGGATGTAGTGGGAATAAAGAACCTAACTCATTTTCAAATGGAGTTTGATAAGCTTATGAATGGGAGTATTAGGAGTTGCCTTTGTTGGCAGGGGACTCCATGACCCAGGGGGTCCCTCCTGGTGGTGTATTCCTGTGGATAACAAGGATGGCCCGAGCTGTTATAGTTAATAGTAAAACTGGTTCAGTGAGGGACAGTCAACCTTATGTTTCAGGGCTTTAGCCAATGTCTATTAGGGTAGGTCTACACTGCACACATAAGCTTGGGGTCTGACTCAGGTTTGAGCCCAATCCCCAGTTCCATCCACGCACAAGTCAGCAACACTCAGGACCTGGGTCCTAGGACCTGCCAGGGGGTGGGTCAGAGCCCGCTGTGATTCAGGCCCAACACCTGTCAAAACTGGCCTTCTACTATCTCTCTGTCTGTGCATTTCTACTTGGCCCATCAGCCTAGTCTACAGCGTGGAATCTTCTCATTGGAACGTTATAAAATTTTAACCCATTTACAAAAGCTAGGTTAAGTTTCATATTTCAGTCTGAGAGCTTCCAAATGTGCCATCCCTTAATGCTCGTTCTGGGGCTGGACTCAGGTTTCCAAGTGTCTCGCTCTTTTCCCCTCCTGTGCTAATTCTTGCAAGGACGTTAGTTCCCAGTTGACTCCAGATGCTGAATTCAGATGCCGGGACACCTTCCCTCCCTCCCAACATGCACAGATAGAGGCCGTGCTGAGTTTTTTTTTCTTTGCATTGAAATTAACTTCAGACCTGATAGAAGGCCTCAATTTGCACTTCAAAGTATTCTGCAGCAATCTGCGAGCGTGAACAAATCCTGAAATTATGCCTCTTGGTTTTTTTGTTTTTTTCCATAGCCCTATTTGCGGTAGAGGAATGAGGTTGGGTTTTCTTGTTAACTCCCAAACACCAAGGCATATTTACAAGCCTGGCTTGTGCATTTTAATTCTGCTTTAGTGAAACTGTTTCCCTAGAATGAGGGCTATCTATGGAATATCACCAAATATCTGTCTGTCATCACCATCAGTTTTCAATATCTATCTATGTCTGCAGTGCACAATCACTGTAATAATTGAGCCAATTTGACAGGTTGCTAAAGAGTTGAGCACAAACGAAAATGGAAATGAATGCATTTTGCTGCTAAAGTTTATTAACAGGAACACACACTCGTATCTACCCCAACCAGAACGAACACCCCCCCCCCGCCCCACTAACCCTTACTCACCTGAGTAATCGTCCCTCTCATCTGCTCTCAGAGCTAAGGACTGGGCAAGCAAAGATTTGCAGACTCAGGCCCTCAGAGCATAAGCTTGCTGGGGCAGTTACTTTGTCGCATTGTCAGTGTTCAGCGGCTAATAAATGAAAAACTGTCAGGCTAGTTTCATCTTAGCTGTAGGGCAATGAAACATGAAAACCCAGTTCACAGTATGCAGTGGCAGGGAAAATTATGCTGCTTGCAATGGTGAAGTAGGGGACACTCTTCGAAAAAATATATAATTGACTGGAGTGAGTTACTATGACAATGTCAAAGCACTTTCCCAAGAGCTAGACGTTATGAAGTCTATTGACCAGCAGAAATACTTTAAGGTCTTTCATCCCCATAGCACTTTGTGCACTGTAGACAGGGATCACATCCCCCACTCCTGAAAAGCAGCGACCTCTGGGGCAGAACGTGGAAGCTGTGTAACTGCTTCCAGCAATGTTACACAATTGTTTAGAGCAGGAAATGAAGAGGAGCATAACCAAGTGAAACTGCAGAAGGGGTGGATGGGAATGGAATTACCCAAGGAGGGGTTTGGCCCAAACACCAGGGGATGGCAGTGTTGCCTAGTGGATAAGGCATTAGATTGGGACTCAGGAGACCTGGATTCCTTTCCCAGCTCTGTCAGTGGCTTGCTGCGTGACCATGGGTAAGTCATGTCTCCCCTTGTGCCTCAGTTTCCCCATCTGTAAAATGGGGTAGTAATACTGACCTGCTTTGGAAAGGGTTTGAGATCTAAGGATAAAAATAAGAGCTTGGTATACTACTATTAGTGAAAAGTGCTATAGTAGGATTTCTTTTATTGCACCACACAAGACCCACCATCCCTCTTAACACTGTGCTGGGACATTGGTTAAACTCTGACCTAGAGCGAAGACTGTCACCTATTGAATGACCAGCACTGCTTCTTAGGGGCCCACCCAAGTAATGACGTAGCACACCCTGTGGGAGCTGGAAGGGTCAGAGCACACAGTGATCTGCCACTGAGACAAGATCTCTTTCAGATATCAATGAATTTCCCCTTTGTGGGTGTTCAGAGACAACTCATTCAACAAGTGAAAAATATGACTGAGAGAAAAGTCACTGAGTAGCTGACTTTAATATCCATATTCCTGTTGGCTACACTAGCACAAAATCAGACACTAAAGGACTACCCAGGATCTCCTGAGTACCTGGCCCAGCTGTGCCACTGACTGGTCAAGTCACGTCACTCTGACTCAATTTCCCTATCTGTAAAAGGGAGATAAGAGCCCATAGAGATGAAATATGGTGAAGATTCATGTGTTATATTCAGCATTCATATTGGGTATTTACATAGAAACACAATTTGGTTTTCAAATCAATCACACATTTTTACTTCTTTTTCCATTCTCCCTACTCCAGGAAGAAAGGCTTTCCAGTGAAGGCAGTGACCTCTGAGATGTAGGTTCAGTTCCTGCCTCGGTCACAAACATCCTGTGTGATTGTGGTCAAGATTTCGAAAAGTCTTTTGATTTTGGAAGGGCAACTGAAGCCTCCTTAAAGCAGCCTGGTTTTCAAAGTACTGAGTATCTGCTCTCTGGACACCTGGGTTTGGGGCACCCCAAATCCCCAGGTCAGTTTCGAAACTCTTGACTAAATCTCTCTGGGTTTCAGCGCCCCATCTGTGAAATGGGGTTCATGAGGCTTCCCTTCTCCCACACTTTGGTCTGTTTTGTCCATTTTAGACTGTAAGGCCCAGATCTTGAAAGGTACTTAGGCTCCGACTTTCCATTGAAGGACAAAACCAATGAGGAGTCTGGTGCCAGCTTAAAGACTAACAGATTTATTTGCCACCGGACTCCTTTTTGTTTTTGTGGATACAGACTAACACAGCTACCCCTCTGATCATTGAAGGATAATGTCTCTTACTGGCTGTGTGTGTGTCCCCACAACTGGACACCTCAACTGAGGCCTCTGGGTGTGACCTCATAAAACCAACAAACATCAACTCTACAGCCCTCTTGACACCGACAACGACAACGATGCATTTGTTAAAAGGATACATTCAGTCCCTGCATCAACCCCTATTAACGTACACTGCTATATGGCAACCTGCAGTGACAGCTTTACCAGAGAAAGGCTAACAGTTATTAATAAAGCCCCTGGGCAGCTAACTGAAAAAAGAATGTAATTACATAATGGAAGCCTCAAAAGAGAGAGATATTTAAAGAATAATATGTTCTCACTGGGGGAAAAAATATCCCACGCCCGATTGCATGTATTCAATGGGGTTTGGTTTTTTTGTTTTTGTTTTTATTTCTCCGACTATTATTCTATTTAAAATGTCTCAATTTTATTTTGAACTTTCATACATAATATGGAAGTAATCTACTCCTACGGCTTTCTTGAGAAGACTTGAGAAGGAATAAATCAGATTGCAGGAGCTCTCCAACAAAACAAAACACTTCCTATCGCGTCAATCAGGGCTGCGTGACTAGTGAACTGGGGAGTGTGCTGGGGGTTGTAGTTGCTAGCAAAGGAGCATGTGGGGGTTGTAGATGCTAGCATGAAATACATCCTTTGGAGGAAGTACCACCCACAGTCCCCCTCATGGAGCCCCCTTGCCTGCGATGGGCACACAGGTAAAGTGATCAGGCCATCCTAACCTCCAGTGAGGTTGGCTGGAGGAAGGTGTTGAGAGTCGGTTGTTGCATCACTGCTTACATAGACTCAGTGGCCATAAACTCTGCACCAGGCATGCCCAGGAGTTGGAAGGCTGGCATAGTAGTTACAGTGTGGCTCTGGGTGTAGGTTGGTGGGCGGGGGATTCAGTTCTCCATCTCTGCTTCGCTCCATGCACAGAGTGTGTGTTTTATACCCGGGGGGAGAGACTGGTATACTCAGTTTTTCCCCTTGGGTATGCAGTATCCCATTTCAAGCAAACACCCCCTAAACCAAAAAAATCTCAGTCAAACCTTAGCCTGGAAATGATCAGTGTGGAAAACATCTCCAGTGGGCGCTTCAAATGCCCCTGACTTAGACACTTTCCACAATCCCACCCCTTACGCATCTGGGACATCAGCACAAACCTAAGGGCAGAGGCCAAGCTCCAAAGGGAATAAGTAAATTTGATTCGTGTGTAAAATTTCACTGGTGGGCGGGGGGGAGGAAACGACAGCAAGGTCTTGAAACTGCAGATCACCTTCTCCAGAAACTAAAGGAATCAATTATAACCACAGGCAGAGGTAGTGTTTATACAGGACTTCCCCTCTCCAAGCGATTTGCAAACATCCCCTCCTGAGGGCTCCCTGCAGCTTTGTGAAGGAGGAGAAATTTCACAGACTGGGAAAGCTCACAGGCCTAAGATTTTCAAAAGTGATTCTCGTCTTGGGGCTAGCCTGAGATTTCTTAAAGAGGCCTGGTTTTCAGCAGGGACAGGCGGGCGCTCCAGGCCTTTGAACATTAGGCGCCGGAAGGGAGGGTCTCAGATCTGGGCCCCCAAAATGAAGCAAAAAGAACAGGAGGACTTGTGGCACCTTAGAGACTAACACATTTATTTGAGCATAAGCTTTGGGAGGAGGGGAGGGAAACTGGCTAACTCAGTGGGCTCTGGCCGGCCGAGGTCAGTCGCCTCTTGACACTCAGACAGGGGGAGGCAGACACCAGACAAATAACTAAGGAGGAGATTGAACCTGACACTCCTCCCTGGGAAGTTGTGGGATCAGCGGCCAGCTGGTTGCGGGGGGAGAGGAGAGGCGGGGGGAGGTTTATTTCCCCAGCTCCTCCTCTTCCCTTCAAAACACATCGCTGCATTTAAAGGGGGGGGGCACAGATGCGGGGGGGATAAGGGGACAGGATCCGATCCTCTTGGAAAGGACCAGGGCGGCTCTGTCCCTCTCGCCCTGGGTCTGGTTTGTTTATTTGCTCGCCGGGCAGGAGCCGGCATGGCCCAGGCGAGCCCCGGCCAGGCGGGGAGCCGGGCGAAGGGGTGAGCCCGCGGCCGAGCGGTGCCGAGCTGGGTGGGGATGCGCCGGGCCGGGATCCAGCCGGCCCGGCCCGGCTCGGCTCGGCCCGGCCCGGCCCGGCGGGGGGCCACGTGGTGCGGCCGGCGGGGGCTAGTGCGAGCGGAAGAAAGGGGCGGCAGGAAAAGGGAAGCGGCGGAGCCATTCCCGGTGGGGGGCGAAGGAGCCGCCCCACACCCCGGCGCTGCTCCGGGGGGATCCGGTCGCGCCGAGCATGGAGCCCGCCTGGCTGCGGTGAGTCGGCTCCGCCGCGCTGGGCGCCTGCGGCCGGGGGTCGGGCCCCCGCCCCCGCGCTGGGGGGCCCCACGGGGAGGGGAGGGGAGGGGCGGGGCTGTCTCCTCCGGGCGGGTAAAGGTCCGAGCAACACGGGCTGTACCGGCACCCCGGCCCCATTGCACCCCGGGTCCCTCCCCTCCCCTCCCCGCCCGGCCCCCCATCCCCATTGCACCCCCGCTACCTCCCCTCTCCGCCCGGCCCCCCATCCCCATTGCACCCCCGCTACCTCCCCGCCCGGACCCCCATCCCCATTGCACCCTGGGTCCCTCCCCGCCCGGACCCCCAGCCCCATCCCCCGCCCCGGCCCCATTGCACCCTGGGTCCCTCCCCTCCCCGCCCGGCCCCCCATCCCCATTGCACCCCCGCTACTTCCCCGCCCGGACCCCCAGCCCCATCCCCCGCCCCGGCCCCATTGCACCCCGGGTCCCTCCCCGCCCGGCCCCCCCATCCCCATTGCACCCCGGGTCCCTCCCTGCCCGGCCCCCCATCCCCATTGCACCCCTGCTACCCCCCCGCCTGGACCCCCCAGCCCATCCCCCCGCCCTGGCCCCATTGCACCCCGGGTCCTTCGCTCGCTGCCTGGACCCCCCCATCCCGACCCCCCCAGTCCCATTGCAACCCCGCTACCTCCCCGCCCAGACCCCCCAGTCCATCCCCTGCCCTGGCCCCATTGCACCCCCGCTACCTCCCTGCCTGGATCCCCCCAGCCCATCCCCCACCCTGGCCCCATTGCACCCTCGCTACCTCCCTGCCCGGACCCCCCAGCCTGACCCTCCCCCAGCCCCATTGCACCCCCACTCCCTCCCTGCCGGACCCTCCCCTGGCCCCATTGCACCCCAGGTCCCTCCCTGCCCAGACCTCCCCCCATCTGACCCTCCCCCGGACCCATTGCCCGCCCGCTCCGTCTTTGCCCGGACCCCCTCAGCCCGACCCTCCCCCGGACCCATTGCCCCCCCCGCTCCCTCCCTGCCTGGACCCCCATCCTGACCCTCCCTCGGCCCCATTGCACCCCTGGTCCCTCCCCTCCCTTGCCCCTGCATCTGGAACCCCCCCATCCCAACCCTCCCTGAGGCCCCACTGCACCCCTAGTTCCTCCCTGCCCAAACCCCACATCCTGACCCTCCCCTGGCCCCATTGCACCCCTGCTCCCTTCCTGCCCTGATCCCCACCCCCAGCCCCCTATATCCGTGAGTCCTCCACACCCCAACCTCCTCGAGTCCCCAGACTCCATTGCGTACCAACTCCCCCCCCACACGCTTCAATGCTTGGTCCCATTGCATCTGTGATGCCCCATTTCATTTGTGACCCCCCACCCCATACTAGCCCCTTGATCCCATTGCATGTCTGATCCCTGCCCTCACCCCCCAGCTTCTGCATCTCTGACCCCCCCCATCTCCCTGGACCCCATTGTATACTAACCCCCCCCAAACCCTGGTCCCCTGTATCTATGACCCCACATGTGCACCCTCATTTCCCCAGACCACATTGTATACCGACCCCCCACCCCCATCCCCGGTCCCAATGTATCTGTGACCTGCCTGGTTCCCTGCATCTGTACCACTTGTGCAATCCTAATCCCCTCGTTCTATTGCATCTCTGGTCCCTGCCCTGACCCCCCAGCTCCATGCATCTGTGACCCCCCCCCCCGCCCACATTCTGATCTCTGGCCAACTGCTTCATAGCATCCTAACACCCTGCATCCATGACACCCCGCTGCAACCAACTGTATCTGTGATCCTCCAACCTCTGTGCTGACCCCTGCCTACATGACCCCCACACCCCTAACTCCCTGATCCCATTGTGTCTGTCCCCCCATGCTTGCTGACACCCTGAATCTGTGACCCCTCTAACTGTGATCTTCCCCCATCCTGATCCCAGGGCACCTCTGGGCCCTCCATATTCTGACCTCCTGCACCCTAAGACCTGTGACTCCATTGCATCTGAGACCCTCGCAGCCTAACTCCCGGGACCCCCCCATTGTGTCTGTGACACTCTCCAACCCTGATTCCCCCCCATCCCCATTGCATCATTGTCCCCCCAGCCCATTGCAATCCCTGCCTCTGTGACTGCCCCCCCCCACATTCTGACCACTCTGCATATGTAACTAGTAAAGCTAATGCCGCTGCATATGCAGGCCCCCCCACACCCTGGCCCATTCACATGACCCCCCCCCCCGTATGGCAAGCATGCCCCTCCCCCATCCTGCTCCCATTGTATGTATTCACCCCACTCTCTACACACTAGTGGGATCAGCTGGACAGACCCTTCCCCTCCCATCAGCTCTACTTTGGGCTCAGGGACCAGACATCTGGAAGCAAATGCAACAGCTGGCTGCTTGGGATGACTCTGTGTGGGGTGAGAGGGAGGGGCAGGGAGTCTGTGCTTGCAGGCTGATCTCTGTGAAGGCTCACAGCAGGGAGCTGGGGCTTTGCCAGCCAGGTAACAGTGGTTTATTATTTGCAAGCATCTTCCTGGCTGGCTGGAGCGGATGCAGGGATGTTTGGCTGGCTCCCAGGCCTGCTCTGGTGCCCTCCATTTGGGAAGTTGAGTGTTTGCATTGTGGTTCGCAGAGCAGAGAGGAAGGGGTTAACGGTTTCTCACGCAGGCTTGTTCTCACAACATCGCTGTTGCCTGCACAGTCAGACTCGCACTTTACACTCGATGTGGGTCACAGGCCCATGTGCATGCTCAGGACCACAGTGTTGCACGTTCACACTCAGTGTTATGCACCCTGATGCACGCTACTCTCACACATGCACACTCACAGCCTTACACACTGGCACGCTCATTGCTACCCTGCTGCATGTGACAGAGCGCACACTCAGGCTCACGCATGCACATTTGTACAGCTAGTCACATACACTGTCGCACTCTTTGCACACAGACACACACGCTCTCTCTCGCTCATCTACACCAGCTGGCAAGCTTCCCTCCCACATCGTGCGCACTGGCAGGATTTCCCTCGCACGCTTGAGGCTCACGGCTGCACAGCCATGCGCAGACGTGCTGGAAGGAGAGGTGCTGCCGCACCCCCGGGCTGGAAGTGGCTCCCATCGGATGCAGGGCTTATTGTTTGGTTCAATGGCTCTCAGCACCCCCACAGTGCAAAGTGTTCCAGCCCCCCCCTTACCCATGTGCGCCATCCGTGCCACCTTCCCTGATACCTGAAGTGATCTCTGTTGGGCGGTGAGTTACTGCTGCTTTGTTCACAAAGTGAAAGAGGAAGCAGGCAAGGGAAATGAAAAGTAATTAAGGGAGGAATCTTTCCCATCACCGCTGAGTAACCAAGAAGCTCAGGGGCAGGAAAGAGATTCAGATTTGCCGGGGGTGGGGAGGACACAGCCACTGCTGCTTTTTTGTAGGGGCTGGGGAAGGTACGCTATTAAAGGGTGTAACTCTCGAATCATCTTCCCCTGGCTTTTAAACTACGGGGTCTGAGAAGCTGTTGTTATCCGGGATGGTCCCATGGCGAAGTGGTGCCTGTCAAGTGTCAGTATCGGTCTGAGTTTCAGTGGATTCTTTTCAGAGCAGCAGCCGGGTTAGTCTGTATCCGCACAAAGAAAAGGAGTACTTGTGGCACCTTAGAGACTCACAAATTTATCTGAGCATAAGCTTTCGTGAGCTACAGCTCACTTCATCGGATGCATGCAGTGAATTCTTTGTTCACATTGCCAGCTCTTAGTGGGGGACAGCTGGGAGTAGGCAGTGAAGTAGGCACTGAGGAGGGTCTTTGTTGTCCCTCTGAGCGATCTGCAAACCAGGGCTGTGTTTGGTGCCCCTTGAAATGCGCCAGCCAGCCGTTATGCTGCACAGCTGGGGCCCAGTGTCTCCCCTTGGGGCAGGAGGAACTCCCACTGGTTCCTGTGGGATTGACTGGCTCCTGTGGGAGAGAACTGAAGACCGTGGGGATGGGCAGGGTCTGATAAACTATTGAGAATCAAGCCGCCCTTGGGGAATTTTGGCCAAGGAGTCTGGCACCTGCCTGGTGTTTGGGATTGTGCATTCGTGCTGGAAATTGATCCTACCGGTTACTTGCCTATCTGCTTTTGAGGCTCAGATGCACCGTGATTCTGCAGCTGGGGAATGTTTGGCTTCTTGTTCGTTCATGTAAATAAAATGTTTCTAGGCCTTATGGTTGCAAAGTTCATCACCCAGATGTAACTGATGCAATCATGCTTGTCAGTGGCACCAGTTCAGGTATTTCTGGGGGTGGGGATTCAGGTTCCTGTCCCTCCCCCCACAGAGCCTGCAGACAGCCTGAAACCAAAACACAGGAGAGGTAAACTGCCTTGTTCGTATCAGGGGGCTGTTAACTCTGAAACCCAATGATGACACAATCAGTGTCAGCTATTAAACTATTGTTAACTAGTTAATTGCCTATTAGTATACTTACTATTATGTTTATTGCAGTTTGTCACCACACCTTCCCAGGTGCCAAACACCTCACCTGTCCTCTCCCCAGCTACTAAAACCCACAGCTTCATCTATGCCAAGAACTCCTGCAAGGCAGTGATGCATTTAACTGCAAAGTTCTGCAGCAGACTGACGATTAAAAATGTAAAGGCCTTGTAAAATAAATGGCATGCAATAACTGGGGAAGCTGTAGCAATTGAATTATTTGCTTTCCTATTGGATTCAGTGAATGTTTCAATGTTTTGATTTGTCCGACACTGCTGCAGACTCTCCGGTCTGTTATACAGGGCTGCTGGAGAAGGCAAGGGTTTGCCGGAGAGTGCACAAGCCCCGAGGACGCTCAGCATACACGCGGTGCATTCTTGAGTATGTTTCATTATCCCACATTGTACGGATGGGGAAACTGAGGCACGGAGAGGCAAAGTGGTCACACAGTGAGTCCCTGGCAGAGTGGGGACTAGGACCCAGCAGTCCTGCTCTAACTACTAAACCCAACTCCCTTTCCAGATCCAGGAATGGAACCCAGGAGTCCTGCTTCCCAGTCCATTTTGTTGGAACCACTCAAACCAACTCCCCACTTAGAAGCAGGAATAGAACCCAGGAGTCCTGTTCACTGGGCGATGCCTTTGCTTGTCTCAATCAAATCTCACATATAAGGGTTTCCTGATTAGCTTGGGTTAGGACAACTGTATTTTCTAATGCCAGCCTCTCCTAAGTCTGTTGTGTCCAGTCCTGTGGGGTAAGCTCAGGCCTCCTAAGGAATAACCTGTGACACGGGAAAGGAAACAAATGCGTCCCTTCAGGGTGGGCACAAACCAGAACAAATAACTGAGAAATGAAGGACTCCAGAATGGTGAGTGAACCATTCCGAAGGGCGCCCGGTGTCTCGGAGCGATTTCTTGCAGATGGTTGATTCATAGCCCACTGCTACCTGTGCCGGCCAAGAGTCAGGCCAGCACGAGGCCCGAGTGGCAAGAGAGGAGATTTAGATCTGGAAATGTGGAAGGAGGGAGAGGGAAGATTTTGATGTTGGAGGAAGTGTGGGATAGTGGTCAGAAGAGGGGAATGGGACTTGGGGCTCCTGGTTTCTCATGCTAGCTCTGGGAGGGAGGGAGGGAGGTCTAATTGAGCAGGAGATTGGGAATCTGGGGTCTATTTCTGGCTTTATGTCCTCTCTGTAAATACAGTATCTGAACAGACAAGTGTTATGGGAGAGCGTAAAGGTCATTTAGTGCCCGAGGTTGCCTTCTCTTTTAGCCTTCCATGTCCCGCTGGATGTACTATAATGGCTTTTTCTGTAATCCCAGCGCCTGCTCTGTGACCGGCTATTCCAACCCGGCTCGGCTTGCACTGTCCTTTCCTGCAATGGCCAGGAGTTCCCAGTGATGCCCTTCGGCCCTCTTATCAGTGCTGGGCCAGTGCCAGCCAGGCATGGGGGGGCTGTGGTGTGGGAGGCGATGGTAAAGCAGTCATAATATTTTAATAGCTGTGCAGCTTGAAATGGAACCCAGGATTATGAAAAGCTCAATTAGCGTCAATTGTGGATGGAGGGATTTTGAGTCAAAAGGGCTTGGAATCAATCTAATGGGCTTGTTTCAAACTCCTTTTGTTTAATGTCATTCGGCCTGTTGCAAGGCGGTTGGCTCTGATTCTATACTGTTCGTACTACAGCAGTGCATAAGGGCCTCGACAGCAAGGGCTATGTCTTACAGAGACGGTGTGGTGCAGTGGTTAGAACACAGAACTGGGACTCGATAGCCCTGCCTCCTGTTCCCACTTCTGCCACTCACCTTGAGCAAACCATTTCCCCTCTCGTGCTGGTGGTGTTAATGCTTTGTGTGACCATATCTCCCACGTGCTCTGTTCAGATTGCTGGCAAGCCCAGTGTTCTCCTCTGGACATGTACAGCTCCTGGCACAATGGGGCTTGCTTGGGACCTCATTAAAAACACGGTGAGAGACAGTCCCTGCCCCAGAGAGCTCGCAATCTAAATAAGCAAAGGGGGAGGGATCAAAGAGATTTAACGAAAAGAACTGAGTGTCTGAATTCACACGGCAGGTCAGCAGAAAAATTGGGATTAGAACCCAGGTCCCCTGACTCTCAAGGTCTGTCTTCACCACGGAGTTAACGCCCCGTGCTTGGGCTGCGCTTGCGAAGGCCATTTCTGCACTCCAGGTAGGGTGACCAGATAGCACGTGTGAAAAATCGGGACTGGGATGGAGGGTAATAGGTGCCTATATAAGAAAAAATATCAGGACTGTCCCTATAAAATCGGGACATCTGGTCACCCTAACTCCAGGCTTTGGTCGACGACAGTTACCTTGGCATCCAGCCGTCGCTGTTAGTACATCGCTGGGGCGCGTGCGTCTGCTCGCCCGGAGTGCTTGCGTCAATGCAGAGCGGCGCACTGCGGGTAGCTATCCTGGTGTGCCACACGCCGCCGTCCCGGGCAGTGCCTTTTGGGCCATTTTCGCAATGCATTGTGGGGTAGAAATGCGTCGTGCAGGGATGACTGGAAGCAAGGAGTCAAGTTCCCATCATGCAATTTTCTCCATCCCATAATGCCATCCGTATCCCATAGACTTCTGGGGCACATCCCACAGCTCTTCACACTGCAGGAGGGACTCTTTCCCAGGAACCTATGGGACAACTTGCCTGTCCTTTCGGGGCACATGGCGGGAAATTGGAGACCAGGCAGTATTCAGATGGTGCTAGCCCAGTGTTTCTCAAATGCGGCCACCGTGGCTGCATGTGGTCACCAGGGGCTTTTCTTGCAGCCACAGCCTCCAGTGGCCCCTCCCCTGCCCCTTCTGGAGCCAAAAACATCAGAGAAGCAGGCAGCCAGTGAGTTCCCCACCTCCCTGGGTGCCGTGAGGCTCTGGCTTCGGGTTTCGGCCCTGGAGTGGCATGCAGCAGGCTCCCATCCTGGACCCCGGCTGTGGATGCTGGTCCTCGGCTCACCCCCCCCCCCCCGCCCCCATATCATCCCTGGCCCCCACTGCCTCCCCGGCACCCCATCCGTCCCCCCTGACCCGCTTTGCCTCCCTACCCGCCTCCCCATCCAGGGCTTAATTCTGGTTTAATGTGAAAAGTGATATTACCAAATACTACTTTTTGCAACAGCAGACTTACTAGCTAGTAAGTATTTATTTATTTATTTTATTTATTTTAAAGCAACCAGAAAGCAAAAGAAACGCGACGACAACAACGAAAGACAAGAACGTGCAAAGCACCTTATTTGTGTTTCTATTCTGTTTAGGTCCAGTAAAGAATAGAAACAACTGTATATTATTTTTATCATTGAGTCTGCAAAAAAACCCAACCTCTGCATAAATAAACTGCATATTTATCTAGTTTTCCTAAAGTTACTTAAGTATTTTAGGAAAAAGTGTCAGAGTGGCCACCAGCAAGAGTTGATGGCTGCACTCTGAGGTCACTGGAAAATGTGTGGAGAGAAGCCCTGCGCTAGCCAGTGTTCACACTGCAGAGAGTCTGGGGCAGCAGCTAAGGGGTCTCTCCCTTTGGGCTGGCCCAACTCCAGTTACAAGCACCATGCATTTGAGTGAAAGGTTTGTGTGTGAGTGGGGCTTGAGTTGTCACTTCTGTGTTAACTTAGCAGTGAAGGCAAGTCCTCTGCCTTTCCTCTGAGTTTTGGGGGATTGCAGGGGTGGCATCTGGGGGTTAGTGTTTTTTTCCTATGTTGGTTCATAGTGTGTTTTTTGTGGTTGGTTGGTTTGTTCGTTTGCCCTCTGGGCTGGGGTTGACGTTGTGATGATGTCATGCTCTTTGTAGGCTTTATTTAATTGAATGCATTTAAATACTAATTCCCTCAGCAAAGAGAGTGGCACTGTAGCTGTCCTCTGGCACAAGCCACAGAAAGATCTTTGGGAAACAACTGTTTGAAGGGTGCCTAAAAGCCCCTCAAGGGCAGGTTGGGCGCTGAACATACGCATAGTACAAAGCCAGGTCTGCTCAGACAAGCTAAGCAGACAAAGAGTGGGAGGGGACGTGTGACTTCCCTGAGGTCACACTGTGGAGCTGGGGCTTTCCTGACTCCTAGCCCACCCTGCTCTAATAACCCTGCCTGTCAGGCTGCAGAGACATCTACTCAGAGTTATTCTCCCACATTTTACAGAGGGGGAAACTGAGGCACGGAGGGGCTAAGTGACTTGCCCAAGGTCATGCAGGGAGTCTGTGGCAGAGCTGGGAATTGATCCCAGGTCTCCTGCATGCTAGATCAGTGCCTTAACCCTTTGTGTCACTGTTAGTTAAGCGTGGAAGAGAGACATTCCCACATGCCCTGGCCCTTTCCCTGGAGGGACCCGCAGGGCAGTGAGAGACAAGTCTTAATGGCCCATTCCTTTCCTGAGGCTGCCAACAAGGGGGTCAGCTGGTGCCAGCTGTGTCGGAGGCACCTGTCCGCTAAAGCTCTGGATGGAAGCCCCCGTCTCATCACCTAGTTCCATAAACAGCTGGGCGGAACGTCAGGCCCTATTGATCCGAGCCAGATTCTAACTGGTGACCTGAAGAGAAGAGGGTTCCCTAGCATCCTCTGTGGGTTTAATGCAGGTCTGTGGCACCAGAGCGGGCAAGCATTGGGGGTGGGGGGTGTTTGTGCCAGGAATCAGGAGGCGCTGGCTGTGCTCTTGGTGATGAGTGTGTCTTTCTATAGGGTGCGCTGTATTCCTGCCTTTTATTTCTAGGGAGGAAGGGGAGCCATGTGGCTAAGGCGCCAGCCCGGGAGACATCGGGACAGGGATCTATTTTGGGTTCAGCCACAGAGTTCCTCTGGGACCTTGAGAAAGTCACTTAACCCCACTCGGCCACAAATCAGAGAGGAGTCTTACACTGCTGTAATGTACACCTTCTTTTGGCCCACTCAGCACGTAAAGAACACCAATGCAGACTTCCTTCAGCTCGCCCCCGCTGGCTGACGCGTCACAGATGCCTCCCCCCCCCCCCCCCGTGCTGTGAGAGCTTCGTGCGACACTGGGCATGGCTTGGTGCCAGCTTCAGTTCACCCAGCTTCCTGTCTGAATCGCTGCTATAGTAGCCCCATCTATCCCACGGGGATGCTGGTGCTCAGATCTTGTCTACCCGCGAGTGGTGTCGCTTTAACTGTACTGATGTAGTTAAAATCCTGCATCCCCCTCCTGGAGTGTTTACTAGTATCAACGTGCTTATATTGGTGTAGCTTAGACCTGTATGAGGAAGGGAATATGCTCCACCAGTATAAGGCATCTTTTTACCAGGATAACTGCATCCATGCTAGAAATTGTACTGGGATAACTGTAGCCATAAAGAAAAACCTCGCCCCTAATTAACATAGTGATACCGGGACAAAATCTCTGTGTAGTGCAGAGGTGTCCAATAGAAATTCGATGCTAGCCACACTTGGTGGTTTTAATTTTTCTTATTAGCCACATTATTAAAAAGCCACATGCATTAGCCACAATTCAATAGCCTATTAGCCACATGTGCTGGGTAGTGCTTTGAGATCTACAGAGGAGAAGGCCTATATATTAATTCTGATCAGATCTTAGCGGTGACTTAAATGGCTTTCATTCTCTCTGCTGGAAGGTGCTAAAGCCAGCGCAAAGTTTTGCTCATCAGGTTCTGTCTTCATCCGCCCCCTTTGCAGTGACTCACTGTGCAGTTGGCATCGCTGTGTCATGTCCCCAACTCCCATCTTTTCGTGTGTTTGGGGCGGGGGAGTAGTTCTGGTCCCTCTTCCAGGCTTGCTCCCCTTTTCAGCTGATCTGCTGGCAGAGGTATCACAGTGCTGAGAGCTTTTCATTCCACCATTACCTGGGTTTGTTATTTATCTACCTCCCGCGCTCAGAAGCATGGAGGCCTAGGTGTCCCAGATTTCTCTTGTGTTGCAGAACAGGGGGCTTTTTTTTTTTTTTAATGGCAGTTCATTAATAAACACAAGCCCTTTTCCCTGCCAGTATGAGATGGGCACCCCTCACTGCCCATTTCCTGGTCTGCTTTAAAAAAAAAAATCTCAGACACCATCCACCAGCAGCCACCGGTGTGTCTCCCCCAGAGCTAATACTGTGGTTAAGTGGCTCGTCCAAGTGCTTTGTTCTTGTGGCTGGGCTGGGACTTGAGAGATTTGGGTTTGATTACTGCCTCTGCTGCAGACTCCCTGGGTGACTTCAGGAAAGTCTCTCTGTGCCTCAGTTCCCCCCTCTCCCCCTCCATAAAATGGGGATAATGCTTCCTTGGTCAGCTTCTGGGGGTTGCAAGCACTCTTGGGCCAGGACCATCTCGCTGTGCATTTGTACGTTGCTCAACTGCTGCCAGGAGACGACAGGGTCCCTAGGTGCTACCGGAGCACCGATGATTAACCACTAGGCCCTGCTTCCTCTCTTCACCCTGGCCCCTGTTGTTCTTTTGCAGTCAGGAGTCACTGTGCCCTGGCGATTCCCGCTGAAGGCCCATCCCGAGCTGTGCGATGGACTCCATGTTCGAGGATGACATCAGCATCCTCACCCAGGAGGCCCTGTGCCAGGATGAGGTGTGGCTGGACAGCCCCAACACGGACCTCTCCAGCGAGATGTGCTCGGCCTCTCACTTTGCCCTCATCACGGCCTACGACGACATCAAAAACCGCCTGACCAGCCTGGAGAGGGAGAACTCCACCCTCAAGAGGAGGCTGAAGATGTATGAGATCAAGGTGAGGCGTGAGAGGGCGAGTGTTCTCCCCCCGCCAGATCCAGGGCAGACCTGACCCCGGCCAGGCGAATGGAATCACTGGGACAGGTGCCAGGAGTCCGGGGATAACTGTAATAGCAGCTGTAACAGCGTGGCGTGGGGTATGCGGCTCTGGGGTCACGCTCATAGTAATACACAGCTGGGCGTGCAGCTCTGGGATTGTACGCCTTTTTACAGCTTCATGGGCAGCACCTCTGGGGTTGTAGATTTGATGGGGGGGGGTGTTTCTGGGCTCACACGTGTTTCTGTGGGTTGTATATGCAGTGTGCAGCTCTGGGCTTGTCCCCGTGATTATACACCGCTGGGCATGCAGTTTCCTGTGTCTCTAGCACAACGATGATTAACCAGAGCACGTCTCTGTTGCACTCAGCGCTGGACTGAGCTCTGGGAGTCCCTCTGAACTGAGCTGAGCGCTGTTCTCTGGGGCCGGCCTGCGACTTGCTCCATTGGATGCCAGACAGGGGCAACCCCCCGGCTCCTGGGGAGTTGCCGGGGCTGCTGAGTTAGGGCGCCCCATGCTACTGTCGGAGGGTTCCTTGATGCCCATGTCTGCTTTTGCCCCGTGGCTGCAGTACCCAGTGATTGGCGAGTTCGGAGAGGAGCGCCTCTTCTCCGTCTACGATACCCAGGAGTGCTCCCTGCTGAAGAGTGAGAAGGCCAGCCTCCAGCAGCAGCTGAACCAGTTCCAGCATGAGGTGGGTGGCTCTGGGGGCTTGGCACCTCGCAGCTGGCTTGCCCGGGCCCATTGGTTCCTAGCTGAAAAGATCAGGGTTGTGGCGAGGTCTGGGAGATAGGGCTAGCCAGGCCCTGTATTGCAGAGGTGTCTGTGTGTCTGGAGGGCCTGATAGAGGGGGATTCTCAGCCCCACTGATTGTGTTTGAGGGGGGGGTTTGCAGAGCCCGATAGAGACAATTTCTTAGCCTTTGGGATAGAAGGATCTGCAGGCCCCTATGGAGGAGAATTCTCAGATGCAAGGGGGTTAAGCCTGGCATCCTGGCCAAATTCCAGCTCCGGTAATTATATTTTGGCAGCCAAAAAGCCCCTTCCCGAGCCATTTAAGCCAGGCATGCTGTTTTTCTTCTCTTCCTGTCTGAAACATTGCTGGGAGCTGTTAATCAGCTGCTGTGTTGCACCCCAGAGGTGGCTGCATTTCAGAGGTGGTCTCTGCCTATATAACACTTATCAAGCACTATGGGTCAAAGGGGCTGGGAAAATGGAAGCTATTTATTATCTGCTATCGTTGTTCCTGTGTCCACTTCTCTCTGGCTGGAGCAGGATCAGCGTCTCCCCGACTGCTAACGTATCAGAGGACCCCACGGCAGAGAGGCTTGGATTTCAGCCTTTAGTACCTTTAGCATGTGTCCATTGTTACAACGCACCCCCCACCCTCCTTTAACAGGCCTGGAGAGGTCCGGCCAATGCTCCGCTCGGTGGCGCGTCTCCCTGCGAACAGCTCCCTTTGTTCTTTCCAGCTCCAGAAGAGCAAAGAGAGGGAGGAGCAGCTGGACGAGATGATCCAGGCGTATGAGAAGCTGTGTGTGGAGAAGGCCGACTTGGAGTCGGAGCTGGGGGAGATGGTAGGTACTAGCGAGTGCCCTGCGTGCGCCGCGACCTCACGGCCTGGGATAGTCTTCAACCACTCAAAAATAGGCCAGAGGAATCCAGATTGAATAATCCTTTGGTGGGAGGCAGGTAGCTAGGAAGAGGGTAGTCAGGGGGCTAAGGAGCTGGCCTGGCCTGGGACTTAGGAGATCCAGGTTTGATTCCCTGCTGTGCCACAGACGTCCTGTGTGCCTTGGGCAAGACCCTTAGTCTCTGTGTCTTCCCCATCTGTGCAGTGGAGTAACAGCGCTGTTGTGAGGACAAATGCATTAAAGTCTGAGGCGCTTAGATGCTGGGTAATAGGAGGCGGCATAAGGTACCAGATAGTCTGTTTTGTTCTGTCCTTTGATCTTGGAGTCTCGTTGGTGGCTAGAACAGGGGACTGGGAGACAGGACTCTTTGGTTTCATTCCTAGCTCTCACAGGGAGTATGGCCCAGATCCCCAAAGGTATTTAGGCTTCTAACTTCCTGGAAGTTTAGGGGCCTAAATATCTTTGCTCCTCTGGGCCTGTTTGCAGGGAACCGGCGTCAGGACTCCGGGATTCTATTCCCAGGACTCCTGGGTTCTATTTCCAGTTCTGTCGCTGACTCACTGTTGCTGGGCAAATCGCTTCACCTCTTTGTGCATCTGTCAAGCGGGGCTGAGGATACTGACCCGCTGTACTCTACCTTGCAGGGCTTCACTCATTTGAGCTCTGTGCTAGGGGAATGCAGAGTGCTCCAAGACACAATTACTGTAATGGCTGAATTCGTGCATCAGGCAGTATAACTCGATTACTTACCTCGGTTAATGCCTGAATCAGAGTCCGCTGCAGTGCGGCTTTGAACGTGACTTTTCCTAATGTGTCTTATCACTTCTCCTTCGCTTTGGCAGTACTCTCGGCTCCCTGGGGCAGCAGCTCCTCTTTGCTTCCAGCTGTACCCTGGCCTTGTGTTGCTTTCAGAGCTGCATGAAGACTGCGAAAATGCTTTGGGCCCAGATCCACAGGGGTATTTAGAATCCAAACCTCCACTGGAAACCCAGAGCTTAACTACCCTGAGAGTTAGAAAGTTTTTCTAATATCTAACCTACATCTCCCTTGCTACAGGTTAAGCCCATTACTGCTTATCCTACCTTCTGTGGATGCACAGAGTAGTCAATTGCAGCCCTCTTTGTAACAGCCTGTAACGTATTGCAGACTGTTCTCAGGTCCTCCCAAGTCTTCTTTTCTCAAGACTAAACATGCTCAGGTATTTTTGTACTTTTTTCCCCCATGGGTCGGGTTTTCTAAACCTTGGATAATTTTTGTGGCTCTCCTCTGGATTCTCTCCAGTTTGTCCACGTCTTTCCTAAAGCGCGGTGCCCAGATCCGGACACCGTACTCCAGCCGAGGCCCCTCCAGTGCCGAGTAGAGTGGGATAAATCCCTCCCGTGTCTTAGGGCTTGTCGTCAAAACTTAAAATGCTGGAGTGGCGCTGTTAGTGCTTTAGCAAAGACGCTGCCCGTGCTGATGGGATTTCTTCTCCCGTTGACCTCCATGAGTGGCAGTAGCCAGAATTCTCCCATCAATCTACCTCTGTCTGCACTAGTGACATAGTTACACCAGCCTAACTTCCAAGTGTAGACATCCGATACCCTTGTTAACACTCCCCAGAATGATATTCGCCCTTTTGACAACTGCATCGCGCTGCTGACTCATACGCCGTTTGTGATTCACCGTAATCCCCAGATCCTTCTCAGCAGTACGAACAACTAGCAGTTATTCGATCAAAAGGGATTTGATTTTTTTCCCCCCCGTCCTACGTATTTTGCACTTGTCTTTATTGGATTTCATCTGGTTCATTTCAGACCAATTCTCCAGCTTGTCAAGGTCTCGTCTCGTCCTGTCCTCCCGAGTGCTTTTAACCTTGTTGTTGTTATGTGGGCTAGGTAAAAACCTCTTGCGTTCATTAGTTTAATAACTGCCCTTCATTTTGGTGGAATGTAAGAAACAAAGGCACACCCAAGACCACCAGAAATTCAAAAGATCAGACAAAGAGGATCCAGCTGAGTGTTGTTTTTGGGGTGCGGATGTGTCTGTGCGGATGGGACAAACAGCAGAAGAGAGAGACACAGGGACTGTGTTTATGCAGCGCTCAGGTGTGACAATTGAGCTGGTGGCTTTTGATGCGGTCGACTGTCTATTGCTCGAAGGTTCCTAAGGTGGGATTTTTCCAAAGTGTCCAAGGGAGTTAGGCACCTGACTCCTATTGTAATTTGAAAATCTGCCCCTACACGCTGGGTGTATTTCAGCTACTGAATCTCGTAGGTGTTTGTGTAACCGCCTGGTGAGTGTGTGTTACAGGTACCGATCTATGGGGGATCAGAGTCTGTTACACAGGCCAGCTGCAGAGCTTTCGCTCAAGCTGTAATGGCTCCTGGTTTTAGTTCAGGAGGTCCTCAGTTCAATCCCTGGTGTGTCAGTCACAGTGGTGGCCATCAGATTTGCTCTCGGGCTCTGGCATGTATATTCAGTTTGTACAACCCCTTGCACCACATGGGGCCAGGCCTCCTGCAGAAAGGGCCCACAAACCACATGGTGTGCAAAGGGTTGTGTGTACAGGGGGGGCTATACATGCAGCACAGATCTCTTACCTTCACCCTCTCTTTCTGTACCCCTTTTTTTCCCTCCTCGCCAGAGAGCTTTGGTGGAGACTCATCTGAATCGGATCCGGAGCCTGGAGCAGCAGCTGAGACAGAGAGATGGCAACTCCTTCCAGAACCTCAACTCCCAGCTGCAGAACCAGGAGGTCCAATACCTGTCTCTCCATGGCAACCCTGGCCTGACACATGGTGAGTCTTTCACTTCTGGCCCGGGAAGATGTTTGGCCTTCCCAGCATGGTCTCTTCATAATGTTGGCCATTGTAGAGGGACTTGTAATACACGGGGGGCTTATACCCTCACTGGCCATGATTCCCAGCTCCTTAAGGCCACTTTTCTGATCACTGCATTCTGGGGCCTGCCCAGTCATTGGTGTTTAGAGCAGCCTCAGGGTTGCTCTAACTTATACTCTGCTTTCCACGGTGCTGTATGGACCCTGGGAAGCACAGAATAGTTGGAGTGTGCTGCCCTCTCCCTCCGCATCCCAGCCCCCAAAATAGAGTCCCTCTATGAGCTCAATGAATATTTTATTGGGTTTCTAGATTTTAGCACCAAAAGCCATCATTATGACTGTCTAATCCAGTGGCTCTCAACCCAAAGCCCACGGGCTGCTTGTGGCCCAATCAGCATACAGCTGCAGCCCATGTGACATCCTCAGGGCCATATTGGTAGTTTATATATTGTGTGGATGCAGCACACCTAACACATCAAGAGCTGCATGTGTGGCCCACAATGGTAAATAGTTTGAGAACCACTGGGCTAATCTAACCTCCCGCACAGCGCAGGCCGTGGAGTTATACCGTACATAAGAACAGTCAGACCATTGTCAGTCAGACCATCTAGCCCAGTGTCTGTCTTCCTACAATGGCCGATGCCAGGTGCCCCAGAGGGAATGAACAGAACAGGGAATCGTCAAGTGATCCATCTCCTGTCGCCCATTCCCAGCTCCTGGCAAACGGAGGCTAGGGACACCATCCCTGCCCATCCTGGCTAATAGCCATTGATGGACTTATCCAGGGGTGGTTCTGAGTCCGGCCTGTTAGCTTACGGAGTACTATGGGCTGTTGATGTTTTTGGTATATTTATGTCCCCCTGCTGAAAAGAACAGCTGTTGGCCACACATCTCTACGGCCCAGCGCCCGTTTGCTGGGCCGCTCGAAGGGCCCGGGGATCAAAATCCGCAGGGTCCTGTGTGGAGGCACGGTGCTTTCCGACCAGCAGAGGGCACTGCCGCCCCTCCGTTTATCGCTTCTGTTTCTAAAGCCTGCCCCAAGCCCGGTTAATGGCCCGTTTCAGACTCCCTGCCACCCGGAAACACGAGTCTGTTTCCACGGCTTTCGGGCTTTCGTGAGGGAGATTGTGCGGGCCAGCTGTTCACAATGGGGTGGCAGCTCCCGATGAAGTGACAGCCATCGGCACTCTGATGGCACCCAGATCTCGGAGTGGGAGGGTGGCTTTGAGGATGCTGGCCAAGTTATGCCACGCTCTGGGAGTGAGGCACCGTTCTCCTCTAGAGTCACGGAGAGGGTGGGGGGGGAAGCAGAGAGGCTCAGAGACCCAGGTGGGGGGGGGAAGCGAGTTCCTGCCTCCCGGTTCCGTGCCTGGACCCCACCCCTCTGTGAGCTGCTGTCAGAGTGGACCACAAAGCAAACCCACCGGCTCTTTGATAACCAGCTGTTTCTCCTAGTGGTGATTTCACTAACCAGTGCCGAGGGGTCTTTGGTGGTGGTGGGAGAATGACTGACTGATTTCCCCAAACCCGGCTGCTTGTGGCTTGACTTGTGTTAAAGGTTCCCAAGACTCGAATGATCCCCCTGCCATAGAAAAGGGAACCCCGGCCACCCACTGTGACTTCTTCACCCCTGAGAGCCACAGCCGCCAGCCTGATCCATCTGGCACAGGCACTTAGCTCAGGGGGGAGGGATAGCTCAGTGGTTTGAGCATTGACCTGCTAAACCCAGGGTTGTGAGCTCAATCCTTGAGGGGGCCATTTAGGGATCCGGGGCAAAAATTGGGGATTGGTCCTGCTTTGAGCAGGAGGTTGGACTAGATGACCTCCTGAGGTCCCTTCCAACTCTGATATTCTATGAGCTGCAGCGGAATAAAGATGCTCTAATCACGGCGGCTAATTATTGAGCAGCACGAGTCACTGGGGAGAGCGTGAAACTTGCTGGTCAATATCATTAGAGGAAGGGGTCGTTGAAAACCCAAGAGGAAGCTGTCACCTTGGGTGTCTGGGCACCAGACGTGGGCTGCTGGCCAGCTCAGCTGGATCGATGGATGCCCGCTGGGGATCTGGCCCCTTGGCACCCCTTGGAGTGATGCTGGTTTGCCCCAGCGAGGGATCAGGCCCTGGGGCTGTTAAGTCAGAGCTCTCAGGCAGGTTCTTGCTGCTCTTACTGGGAGCACGTGTAATACGGACATGGGGCTGCTTAGTGTATCTGGTCACGTCTCCTCCTAGTGACCAGTCCTGGCTAGGAGAGGGGCCTGGCTAATGCCATCACTCTGCCGGGTCTAGGGGCAGCAGGCTGTGCCTCTGAGGTGCAGGACCCTGGTTTGCTCCTAGCTGCAGACTGGGGTACCCGTTTGTCCGTGGCTTCTGTTCCCTGGGCACTTCTTGCTTTGCTCTGTTACACAGACAGGGCTGGTCATTCGCCTCTTTCTGTGGGCAGATCCCAATAGGGCTTTTGTGTTCTGACCTCCCCCCCGGGAGAGGGATGCTGGCGGGAGGGAGCCAGCCTGTGCCAGTTGGGGTGAGTCTGCCTCCCCCCATCACCTCCCTTCACCGGCATTATCCTATCCCCCACTCCAGTGCTGGATCGGTCCATGAGCTGGCAGAGCTCCCGCAGCCTGGAGCAGCCCAGCGAGCTGGAGGTGCACAGGCTGGAGGCCGAGCTGGAGGAGGCCCGGCACGAAGCCCAGAGCTCACAGCGCCGGGAGGAGCAGCTGAAGGCAGAGTGCGAGAGGCTGCAGTCTGAGCTGAAGCAGCTCCAGGAGACCCGGGCGCAGGTGAGGGGCAGTCGGGTCGCTGCGGGCGTTCGTCTGGACTCCTTGCAGGATCAGGCCTTGTGAAAGACCAGAGGCCCAGTTCCTGGACTGGGGCCTTGGCATTTGGAATCAGGACTTCTGTTTGCCGGGAGCTCCCAGGGATGGTTGCAAACCTGTGCCTCCCCCACAAGCTGAGAGCTCAGGCAGGGCCGGGTCCTGCTCTCGGCCCCCCTGCTGTAACTCTGGAGCCCAGGTGGAGTCATGACTGACAGAGACCCGAGCCTGGTCCTGGTATCTTTCCCTGGCAGAGGGGACAGCTGCTTGTTGACCGGAACTGAGATCTCCAAGCGCACAGGGATTATTGGCTCTGCCTGATCCCTCTGGCAGGGAGCTCGCGCTTGGCTGAGGGAGTTTGGAGCTCTCTGCTTCGTGCCCCCCGTGGTCCCGTCTCTGGTGCAGAGACGTGGGGCCGGTAGGACTGGTGCAAGGTTTGCTCTGCTGGCCCTTACTTAGGCTAGAGGCAGCGGGACATTGTGGGAGATGGCTGTGCCCCTTCGGTGACGGATCCACAGATGATAGCCTGCCACCGCTTTCTGCTAGCAGGCCAAATCCTGTAGCTCAAATGCCAGATGCCGGTTCTCTGGGGCTAGAGGCCCTTGGTCCAACCCCTGCAGCTGACTCCAGCTGTGCCTCTCCTGGGGAAGGGATTCCATGTGGTGGCTTGATAGAGGTGTGTGGCTCTCAGTCTATCCTGAGAGAGCAACACCTGGGGAGAGAGGGGATGGTTGGGTTACCAGCTGGGGAGACTGGGAAATCTATTGGGACCAGGATGAGAGCGGCCCTGGAGTGTGTGCATGAAGGGTTAGGGTGCCCTGCTGATGGTAATGGGGTTTTGTCTGATGTTCCCTAGGACCTGGCGACCAGTCAGTCGGAGCGGGACATGGCGTGGGTGAAGAAAGTCGGTGATGACCAGTAAGTGCCCGTCCGTGTGGACGGACGTGCTTCTGCGCAACCCGGGGGAGGGGGAGAATCCTGCCCCGCCCGATGCAGGATGTGGGTGGCCAAATCTGCAGGGCCAATGACTTGGCAGCTGGATGCTTCTCTTGTCCCTGAGACGGCCCAGGGACCTTGGTCTGAAATGGCTCTTGGTGGGAGAGAGACGATGAGTGGCACGGTGAAAGGGCCCCTTCCCCCAGCTGTTTGCCTGCTCTGAGTCTCTGGATCAATAATGCCCGTGGGCCCAAGCCACCAGCCCTCCCTCCCGTTGGTGTCAGTGAGCGGCGGGGGCTGTGGGATTAGGCCCTGTCTGTATTTCCACCGGATCCAGCTCTGAACCATGCCTGGCTTCAGCTCAGCAGGGGGCCCTGACTTTCCAATGTTTCTGTACTGGGACAGGGGAGTCTGATTTTTCCAAAGGGGTGGAGTGCCCGGAGCCGCCGATTGAAGTTGGCAGGAGCGCAGGTTCTTGGCGCAGTGAAAACGGGGTCTCCTTTTAGCGGCCTCAGGTCAGGCTCCCTGGACGATGGCGGTGCTTGAAACCCCTGGCTGAAAACACAGCTGGGTGTGACTTGCCCAGGGAATCAGTGCAGAGCAGGGGAGAGAACCCAGGAGTCCTGGCTCTTCGTTCCCTGCTCTAACTGCTGGCCAGCGCTTCTTCCTGCTAGACCGCTCTCCCTCCTGGGTCTTAATCGGCAAGGAAAATCTACCCTTCCCTCCGCTGCTACCCCGCCAGCATGGGGAAATGCTCAGCCCCTCCTGGGGACTCCAGGGAAAGCCCGGTTGGTAAAGAGAGATTGCGAGGTTCCCCTGCTGCAGAGCAAAGGCTGGAATGTGCCCCTGTAGCTGATACAACCCGATACATCCTCTGCTGCCCAGCTGACTCTCGGAGCCCCTTAGCGCCTGTCTCCTCCCCCCCATGGGCTCCTGCTGGCCCCCCTGGCCTGGCAGTGAGATTCCCGAGGTGAGTGTCACTGCGGGAGCTGTGTGTAGCTGGGCATGGGTTTGGCTGTGGGGGGCTAGGGGGCTGCAGTGTGTGGCAGAGGGATACTTTGTGTGGGGAGGTGAGTACAGCATGTGGATAGGGGTACCTGGGGGAGGGCGGGGGGTGTGTGGTCTGTGGTGCAGGGCTATCAGGGGAAGAGTGTGGTGTGGCGTAGGGATACCGTGGGGAAGGGAGTGGGGGTAACAGCATGTGGCTTATGGATACCGGGGGGAGGCAGGGTTAGTGGCAAGTGGGGTAGGGATACTGTGTGGTGGTGGGGGTGCGTGGCATAGGGATATCTCTTGGGTGAGAGCGTACACGTGTGGCATAGGGATACCGGGGGGGAGGGGGGGCAGCGTGTGGTGTAGGGATATCTGATGGGTGGACTCTGGCATTTGGCGTAGGGATACCAGTCCCTTGCCGAACGGCTGCAGCCCGGCACTGCCTGGCCGGTGTAGGGAGTATGGCCCATTCAGGGATCCGGATCTCCTTGTGCACGGTCTTGTGCACGTGCCCCCAGTGATACGTGCACACGCGCCCGATGGTGTGCGTGCCCCATGGCTGGTGTAGCAAACCCTGTGAGAAAAGCCCGGCGGGTTCTGCTCCTAGAGTCCTTCTCCCGCACCGTTTCTCCCCGAGTGCCCTCGCCCGGCGCCTGGTATCACATAGCAACCAGCTGACGCTTCCTGTCAACCCGTCGGGAAGCGTCTCCCGGGAGATCTGTCGCAGGCTGACAGGCGAGGTGCGTGAGCGGCCCCTGCACGGCGGAGCTGCCTGCACTGAGGGGGGCAGCCGAGGTGAAGCGGCTGGGTGGGTGTGCTCCAGAGGGCAGCAGCGAGCTTGTCCTGGTGCCTGGCATAAGTGTCAGGCGGGCGACGTGTTTGATCCTCCCTTCCCCACCTTGTGCCCCATGTACAGGGGCAGGGCGCAGGAGAGGTGCTCGTCCCCCACAAGGGCACGGCCCGTGTCCCTCTGTGCTCAGAACAGGCTGGCAGTAGGAGTCTGGGGTCCTTGCTGCAGTCTCCAAAGAAGATGGCGAAGTTCTGGGAGGCTTTGGTTGCTCCCTGGGTAGTGTCCCCAAGGGAGATGCAGCCATGTGCGGTCCTCAAACTGGGCCATAATGGCGCAACCTGGCTCTAAAAGGTTAAACCTTGCAATACCCAGTAAGGGCAGTAGCTACGCTTCTATCCAGTGCCCAGAGGGGTAAACTGAGGCACAGAGTGGGAAGGTGACTTGCCAAAGATCCCATTGGCTGCTACAGGAGCTTGGTACTTCATAGAATCATAGAATATCAGGGTTGGATGGGACCTCAGAAGGTCTAGTCCAACCCCCCCAATCCACAATTTTTGCCCCAGATTCCTAAATGGCCCCCTCAAGGATTGAACTCACAACCCTGGGTTTAGCAGGCCAATGCTCAAACCACTGATCTATCCCTCCCCCCGCCCCAGGACACTGGGGCAGGAAAAGAACCCAGCAGGCCTCCGTTCTAACCACTAGTCCACAGTGTGGATCATTGGTCTGGTGGGTTGGGCTCTGGAGGGATATTTGGAGACCCTGGGGGCTGTTTCCGCCTCAGCCACTAACCTAGTGTGCAACCTTAGGTAAGTCCCTTCCCCTGTCTGTGCTTCTCTTTCCCTTCCCCACCCGATCTCGGGGGAGGATTCTAGGTGCTACTGTCGTGTCCTGCCGCTCATAACGCGTGTCCTAGCGAGTTCTAGATGCCCTATCTCTCTTGTTCTCGGGGCACTGGAGGGACTCAAGCCTACCTGGTGGCTTTTCTATTTCTCGCAAAGGATTATTTCCTGTTCAGCGTGACAACAGAAAGGTGGGAATATTACACTGAGCCCTGCTAATGCCCCGGCGTGGTTATTGAACGGGCTGTCCCCAGCTCAGCCACCCCCATCTCGGGAGCGGCTGTGACTCCCGATCGCACATCAGCTGCTGAAGAGTTGAAAATAAACGATGCAAGCTGCTTGGCCTCGCGTCCTTTCCCTGCGGCCCTGGAAGCCAATAGACTGTCTGAACTCTAATGAGCAGGGCGTGGAAAAATACCTGCCGTGGCTGGGAAAATGGAGATCTGCTGCTGACATATTTCTCACCTCCTCCCTGCTGTTGAACTAATGGTGGATTTTGTGACAATCATTGGGAAGTCGAGGGCAGAACGCATGGGGGCTGTGTGCTTACAGGGGCTTTTGGGTGTCTGTCTCCCGGCTGCCCGTTGCCTTGCCCCTTATGGTGGGGTTCATACCGGTGCTGGTGAGCCTCCCACCCTGCCATGCCTGATCTGCAGAGGATATGAGCCAGCTGGGGATGCTTGGCTGTGTCATTCAAGCGATAACAGCTCCTGCTTTTAGCTCTGGAGTTCCCCAGTTCAGTCCCTGATGTGTCTCTCACAAGGGGAAGGCATAGCAGATCAGCCATGTGCGCTGGTGGTGACATAGACTGACAATTTCCTGCAATATCCTGAACGGACTTCATTGAATTAGGTTAATGCCTTTGGGGTCCATTGTTTTAAATATGCCTGTGTGTGTGTCTCCCCAGGAAGGGTGAATAGAACAGCAGGGGGTGACTGACGAAGGGCGAATAGGAGAACAGCAGGGGGTGACTGACGAGGCGGATTCACTCAGGTTGTAACACCGCCGGAGAAACGGCCCCTTGGAAAGGAACATGCACTAGGATTTGGATAAGGAGCCTGGTTTTAAACAGGTTTCAGAGTAGCAGCCGTGTTAGTCTGTATTCGCAAAAAGAAAAGGAGTACTTGTGGCACCTTAGAGACTAACAAATTTATTAGAGCATAAGCTTTCGTGAGCTACAGCTAATGCATCCGATGAAGTGAGCTGTAGCTCACGAAAGCTTATGCTCTAATAAATTTGTTAGTCTCTAAGGTGCCACAAGTACTCCTTTTCTTTTTGGTTTTAAACAGGCCTTCTTCCTGATCCAGCCAACGGACAGGTCCCGGGAGGGCCCCGAACCTTAGGGAGGGTTGGAAGGACTGGGGCTTGTTCAATGCTGAAGCAGTGCTGAACTGCAAAAAGAAAAGGAGGACTTGTGGCACCTTAGAGACTAACAAATTTATTTGCGCATAAGCTTTCGTGAGCTACAGCTCACTTCATTGGATGCTGAACTGGTAACCTCAAGGACTTCCCTGGGGTGGGTGGGGGAGGTTGAAGGACTTACCCCGACCCTAGCAGGGATTCGGGCAGGATGAATTCTGGTGAGCTCATTAGCATGCACGTGGGTTCTTTCGTTATTCTTAATGTTTTCTCTGTAATACTTTTTACCTTCAGAGCAAAGTAGGCTTGCCTGTGAAGTGCTGTGTGGTGACTTCTAACTGTTGACAGTTGCTCTATGGTCAGTCTCGGACAGCCTGTCTGTGCTGGGAAGGACACAGTGAAAGGCAGGGATCTGGGCAGCCTGGAAACACCCTGGCCCAAAGGGAGAGAGATGTGCGGCTCCGTCTAAGAGAGGCAATAGGAGCTGGCAGCCTGGGGAGCTGGCAGCCTGACAGCGGGTGCCCTGGAAGGGCGATACAGGTGCAGCTGTCCTGAAATGTGGCACTGGGGTAACTGATCATACAGAGGCCCTGATTCTGTTCTGTGGAGGCTTGGTCAGGCTGCTCCCTCAGCTTAAAGAGGACTGGAATTGGCTGTAAACAGCCCCTCAAAATCCCCCTTCCTGCTCTGCCCATCCCCATCCCAAGTAGGGACTGGATGGAGGTCAGTTAGAGCAGACCTAAG
Source organism: Dermochelys coriacea (assembly GCF_009764565.3). Classification (NCBI taxonomy): domain Eukaryota; kingdom Metazoa; phylum Chordata; order Testudines; family Dermochelyidae; genus Dermochelys; species Dermochelys coriacea. Next base: position 11,073,337 of record NC_050094.1, on the reverse strand, counting down.
CCACCTTCACCCTCTCTGTCCCAAGTGAAAGAAAGGAGTCACTGAGAATCAGGCCCCAGAGCGGAGAATCGGGCTCGTGGCTCCTGCTGGAGGCCACAGCGGAGACTGGCCCAGCAGTGAAGGAATCATGTAACGCTGGCCCCATCAGGGCACCATGCAAATCCTTCCATCGAGTCAGTGTTGCCCAGGGACTGGCTGCTCCAGGCTGTAACAGGACCTGGGAAAACAGCTCCTGTGAGGCAACTGGGTGTCTGCCAAACGTGGGGAACAGCTGGGGTGGCTGGGAGCTTTTTGGAAGCCTCCACGAAATGAGTTGCAGGGGTCTCAGTCCAGTCCACAACGCAAAAAAGGGCCATTAGCTGGCATCCTCATTAGCGGTCTCGCCGGAGAGGCTGTGGATCGAAAGGAGGGGCGGTCGAATCTCCATTCTTGCCCTCGGCAGTGGTGTCTCCAGGCTGGGGCCGCGGGCGTGATGCTTGGCCCGGCCCTGAACTGCAGAGCGGGGGACTCCCGATTTCAGCGCTCTCCACCTCGGGCGACCGAGAGAAAGTTCCAGGGCTCCCATCCAATGCTGGTCACACGCTGGCACAGCTCCCTGGGCTTCGATGGAGCGCCTCACAGTTGGCAGCTGGCTGCAAGTCTGGCCGAGACGGGAACTGGCCTCTTTGAACCATGCAAGGCGCAGCTGTCCTCCCTGGGAGGACACCTCCGTAATTAAACTGTCGCAGAGTCAGCCCCCTGGAAACCAGCCCCCGCCTGCCTGCCTGCTCCAGCATCTGGGATTCCGCCGCCCCCTGCGCGTCCCTGAGTATCAGCTGGGTAAACATTTGGTGTGTTTCCAAGTCGGCTCCTCCGCTCAGGAAGCTGATTACTGGGTTCCCTCTTTCATTAGCTCTGCTCTGCTGGGAATCCCTCCCCAGGGGATCCCCTGGCTCATTTCCTACACACAAGGGCCATGCCAGTGCCGCTGTTGCAGCTAATCGAATCCGAGGCAGGTTCTAAAGGGGACGGCGGGGAGGGGGTGGGGGTGGAGAGGCACCTTCCAAACTGTGGGTGGGGGGAGGTCCCTCTTGGAGCATCCCTCCCCTCGACCGTCCTATTAAGGAGCTTCTCCTTTGGGGCTGGTGTAAGTGAGGCCTGATGGGGAGAAGAGAGTGATTGTTCAGCAGCAGGTGGTGGTTCTGGGTCAGTGCCAACTGCTTGGATTCCTTCTCCCTGTCCCCTCCGACCTTCTAGCAAGCCTGGAAGTCAGTAGCTAGTGAGCCCATCCTGTGTTCCCACACGGCAGGTGTGTGAAAGAGACCAGAGGGTACCAGCCCCGACAGGGCATGCACCACCATTATTCCAGCTTCTTCTTGTTCTGGGATGGATTTGTATCTTGTGATGCTTTGCACTTCCGGAGCGCTTTTCACGCCAGGCTCCAAAAGTGCTTTAGCGAGCGCTAATTAATGAAGCCTTTCTGCACCGCTGCGAGTTGGGGGACGGGCCAGGACTAGGAGCTGGGCCATCTGGGTTCTGTTCCTGCCTTCTCTTGTGCAACCCTGGTGCAAGTGGCTTCCCTGCTCTGTGCCTCGGTTTCCCCGTTTGTAAAAGGGGGGGGAAGGGATGGTGGTATAAAGCATCCTGATATTGACTCCATTAACGCTTGCCAGGAGCTTTGTTGTAAGAGTCCCAGTGACTCTTCTTTCCTTAGCTGGTTTTGCTGACAAGGAAACTGACGAGCAGTGAGTTAGTGGTGGAGCACGGACTGTAACTCGGGAGTCCCGGGTCTCAGTCTACATCTGCGTTTGAGCCGGGAGGTGAGGTGCGATTCCCGGCTCATGTCCGTGGACCTGTGTTAGCTCGAACAGAGCTAGCCCGCTGAAAACAGCAGCGTAGCCCAGGCAGCAATTTGGGCTAGCTCCCGGAGTATGTACCCCGGGGGTCTGGGCAGGCCGTACTTGGGTGGCCACAGCACCCCCCGCACCCTTAGTTCCAGCACTGATGAGTGCGGGTACGTGGACGTGAGCTGGGAATCGCGCCTCCTGGCTCAAACTTTAGTCCTGTGGTCTACTAGCCGACGCTTCCCCCACGTGCCTGTGTAACCCTCTCGGGTTTTTCTGGGCCTCGGAGTAGGATCATTAACGCATCATATGCGGCTCGCACAGACGCAGGCCCTCCCTGCCACCCCCCCAGCACTGACGCACAATCTTATTAAATGATTGGTGAAGAATGCATATAATCTAAATCTGTCACATCAAAGTCTATGCTCCTGAGAACGCCAGCGATAACCCCCCGCCCATCGCCTCCAGGAAGGAAGGAAAGATCTTTGCACCTTGAACGTGTCATCCAGCTAATGAAATTCAGCTCTCCTGGGTCCTTAATTTAGAAGACACGGTGGCATGGAAAGTTGCCAGCTGAGAGAACTGTATTTTACACCCTGCTAGACTCGATGTGTTTGGACCATCGAGTCGTGTCTGATTGCTGCAGCTTTACTAGAAGGCAATAACCATTTCTTTATCTCACCCTTGTGCTTAATAACGCCTTCATTAAAGTCTTGTCTGGGCCTTGCTGCCCGTTCATTTAACGCAGGGGTATTTTTTTTTTGTTTGTTCGTTTGTTTCACCGTAAGTGGCATTGGCCGGGCTCTGCTGTGGGGACGTTTGCAGCGGTGGTTTTTTTTTTCTTTCTTTCTTTGCAACACACCCTAGCTCAGAGAGGTGTGATGTGAGCTTTTGATCACCAGGAGGCCAGCTGCATTTGCATGATCTCATTCTAAAAGTGATTGTTTCAGGGTGGGGAGCGCAAATAAAATGTGTGAAAAGCAAAACACCACTGGCATTCTCTAGCTGTTTGTGCTGAGCAATGAAAGCCCTTAGCAGAGAGCCAGGACGCGTCTGCAGCTAGACGCAGGGAGAGGAGAATAAAGATTTTGAATCAACTGTAAGTACATACTCCCATTGATCAACTCCTCTGCAAAAGACAGATGGTGCTTGGTGCTGGAATCTAGCTGTGAGTGCCTCTCGTGGCTAAATGAACTCCCCTCCCCTTTCTCCTAACGTTTTGAAGAGTGAGTTTATGTGGCCCCCCTGCATCCAGCGGGACATATATGGTCTCTCGTTGTTTGCGGAGACCCAACTGCAGTGTCTGCATGGCTCGGCTGTGGGGCACTCTTCAGCTTTGCTGACTGCTCCCCTTGGCCCTAAGCATGGCACGAGTTCACGTCAGAGCTCCGCTCAGCACGAGTCCCTGTGTGTAAGAGGCGCACTGTGAGGCTAGCGGCAAAGCCTGTGGGTTCTGCTCCCAGCTATGCTGCCTGGCCTTTGCGGTAGCACCCAGAGGTTTCAGCCCAGGATGCCTGGCTTCTATTTCTGACTTGTTTGGGGTGAAACTTACCCCTGAGAGCCAGTACCAGGTGTAGTTGCCACCAAAGCCTTGAAAAGTTTAAAATCGGGCAAGCCACTTTATCTTGTCTGGGCTTGATTCTTCCGGGGTGGCAATAGAGTGGATTTCATTGATGTCACTAGAGTTAACTCCAGATTTACATTAGCACAAGCAGATACCAGAGCCCATTGTGTGTAAACGCCAGTGTCCTAAACTGGCTTTGGGGGGGGAGGTTTGCTTTAATCAGGACTTGCATGATTTGATCTTTCCAGAGGGTGGGAGCTGGATTTACTCTGGCTAGTTCAGTGGTGGTATTCATCTTGGTTTCTCACTGGCTGTTTATTTTTTTAAATTTTGCCAGTTTACAGTGCCGAAAATAAAGCTGGATCTGCTGTCCATGGGGTGTTTCTACCACACAATGGTTTGAAATGCCACAAGAAGATAGCATCTTGCTTTATTTCAGTTCTGGAGCATTAAGGAACCTTTGTGAAAAATATAATCGCAAGTTGTTTTTTTTTTGTTTAAAAAAAAACCCCACATGTGACTGAAATAACAGATATGGAACACCGCCTGTCCTAAAAAAGAAAAGGAGTACTTGTGGCAGCTTAGAGACTAACAAATTTATTTGAGCATAAGCTTTCGTGAGCTACAGCTCACTTCATCGGATGCATTCCTAGCGTGTATCTGTGCTAATAGCATGATTCCTCTCCTATATCTAATGTCCTAACATGTCTATGGCCTCTTAGACATTGACAATCTGGCTTCTCCTGCTTCAGAATCGAAGGAGACCCTCTTTCGGCTACATGCAGTTACAGCTGGGTAGGAAACTATTGTCCCATCCTGCAAAAAGCTTTTTAGAGTAAAATAAATGCCCCATCCCACACTAGGGACAAAACCAAGACCTTCGCTCAGTTTTTGAAAAATGAGAGACTGACCGACCCCACCCCAGAGCAGCTAATAGCCTGGTGGCTAGGCACTCACATGACATATTCAGGAGCTACCTTCAAGCCCTGCTCCAAACCAGGCAGAACGGGGACCTGAACCTGTCTCTCCTACATCGCAGGGGAGCATCCAAGCCATTTGCGACTGGGACATGTCTCTCTTGCTTTGACGAGAAAGTCCATCCTGCACCTGAAACGCCTTCTTGTCACAGCTTTTGTCAAAACTGACTGACCTTTTCCGACAAAAAGTTTTGGTTTCTACAAATCGGCCCTTTCTAACCCCTCCCTCCCCCCCAAAAAAGTTGAGCTGGAAAATTCTGAACCCGCTCTAGCTGCAGTACAAGGCCTATGGCAGGCAGTTATGTAGTTCCAATTGTCTCCAGCAGAGAGCAGCGGTGACTCAGCTACACACCAGTTCATTGCACTGGCTGCTCAGGGAATGGGCCTTTAGTTGCAAAATCGATGAAATGATGACAGAGCAGAATTCTAGAGGTGAAACACGTGAGCCTTTAGTCCTGGTCGTACTCCCACTGAGGTTAAATGGCAGGATCTCCAGGTCCTATGGCAGGATCAGATCCTCGGCTGGTATCATTTGGAGTAGGTCCATGGAAGTCAGGATTGCTGGGGGAGATCTAGCTCAGGGGAACTTGAAAAAAGCCCGATGGTAAAGGGGACAATAACCAGGCCTTTAGTTTGTGAAACTCTTATGTGTAATTCCTTGCTACTTGCCCTGGCTTCAAAAATCGCCTTGGAAAATTAAAAAGAAATCAACAAAAGCCCTCCAGAGTTTTGAAAGAAATAACGGTGCTGAGAAAAATGGCCGTAGTTTAGACAAAGAGCAGTTAAAGTCAGTTCTTCTGTGTAACGCTGCAAGACGCTCACTGATTTCCCCAAGGGCCGAGTCTCTGCTCCGCCGTGCTGCTGGGAAACCGTTGTGTGGAGTTACGCTGCTCTACCAAAGGGAGGAATCCTGGCTCTGTGCAGGGAGGGGATGGAGCAGAGATGATTTGGGATAGTCCATAGAACTAGAATTAGGATTCAGGAACTGATTTTAAGGAGGGCCTGAAAAGCAGGAAAGGCTGGAAGACAGGGAACTCTGCTGGTGTGGGATTGTCTCCCAAGGGGGGCAAGGCATTTTGAGCCCCCTGTGACTCCTGGATGGCCTGATTCTGAGCCCCCCGTGGGGCCCGATTCTGGTCTCATGCCACCTTTTGCTGATTTGCTCTGGCACAAGTGAGAGCTGACTCAGAGCCTGATGTTCAGAGACGCTGTGTAATCCGCCACGCCATGTTGAAGTCAGTGGGGGCTGCGGGTGGGCACTGCCTCTGAACTTCAAGCCCTGAAACCGATGCCTGGAGAAGGAATGATTAGCTAGTGGCTGCATGTCCTTGGGGATTCTTGCTAGTGGGGCAGGGGAGCATGCCCTCTGAGCAGGTTTGTAAGACTTCCTGTCCTGCCCCTGCTCCTCTCTCGGTTTGAGAGGATAAGCCTCTGATACAGAAACTGACTCAGTTGAGGAGTTTACAGGGTAAAAATCTCAGAGGCTGACCTGGTTTTCCAAGTAATGCTTTGTTTTCTAAAAAACTATGGGCTTGGTTCTGATCCCCCACCAGAGAAGCACCACTGAAGGCAATGAAGTGTAATGTAAGGTCACTGTGGGAGGAGATGAACAGGTGAAAGCATATTAGCCAGGAACCCCCCTCTCTTTCACACTCTCTATGGGACATTTCACTCGGTGTTGTAGTATTTCTCCTCGCTTATTAAGTAACCCCCAAATATCAGGAAGAATGTTGATTTACTAGAATTTCTTCAGTGTTGTCAACCCCAACCATCCCATAGTCGTTAGTCCCAGCCCCAGAAAATTATGAGATTGGCTTTAAAATCGTAAGATTTTGAAAAACCAATATAACAAATATAGGTTTGGTTTTTTTGCTTTCTGATTTCTGAGCCTTTCCTCCATGCTCAGGCCACATTATCTGGCTTTTATCTGCAGCCATAAGGGCTAGACACATTTTGTTTGTTTTGAATGAAAGCTGAGCGTTTCCCATATTCACATGTCTCCAGGAACTGGGTCTTTAATATCTCAAAATACCACAAGACTCATGATAAAATTGCAAGAGTTGGCAATGCTGCTTTGGACAGTTTCAACGGGTCAGATCCTTTGCCAAGCTCGATTTTTACCCCATAATTCCCACTGAAACCAATGAAGAGTTCTGCTTAAAGACACATGCGTGCTGAGGATTCCCACCATGGTCAATAGGAGCTCTTGCTATTCAGCATCTCTGAAGATATGGGCCCTTCCTTTTTTCCCCTCTGATTGCAGATCAGATCCTGGACTTTGCTTGAAGAATTTAGAGTCAAATTACGATCTTTGTTCCACCAGGATCAAGCAAAGTCATTCCACACACCAGTGCAAATGGAGTGACTCCATATTGATGCTGGTCTAACCGAAAGCAAATTTCTGCCCCAGATGCAGCTGAGTGCTTTCTTGTGAGGTTGAGAAAAAGAATCTCTTCATGTGTTTGAGGCTATTGGTTTCTTTCTCCATGATCACTCATCAATCATCCTTTAAGCTTTGCAGTGACATCGATGGCTCAGATCATCCATCCTGTGGTTTCTACATTCATGTTGATTTCCCACTGCTGGATCTGCATCCGGAGGGGTTAGCCCCACATGGGTCTAAGAGGGAGCCTTGCGTAGCTAGGAGAAGGTAGCCAGCAATCTTCCCCCACCCCCTAGGTAACATTAATCAGAAAAAGAATGGAACCCTACACAGAGAAGCACAAGGAAAGTCAAGTTGTCTATTCCTGGCATGTCAAATCGAACCTCGTCCAGAGGGACAGGACAGGACAGTGCCGGCGAGGGGGCCTGACAGTGATGTATTATTAAACAGAACAGAGTGAGTTTTCACAGACCAGATTAACTCTGCGCTGCTAAGATTAGCAAGCAAGCTGGCTCTGCTTTGTGGACAGATAAAGGATGACATGGAGCGCAGGGGCTAATTCTAATGCGGCGGAGTGTAGACGGGAAAGGTGCTAGCGGGGCTCCAGGGTCAGTTTGGTTTCACGGCCAATAAAAGAATGCGATCGGAAGGTGAGATTGTGAGCAGAGCCAGAAGAGAGAGTAACTCAGTTCCACGCGGCAGCCAAACTAAAGTCAATGTAGGTCACGGGCATCCGAGCTAAAGTTCTTCTTCTGGAGCGAAGGGCCCGCTTCTCCCTTCGCTCAGATCCTCGGTTGCTGTCAAGCCGTGTCGCTCCGCTGTCTTCAGTAGAGCGAGGCAGGTTTACGCCAGCTGAGAATCTGGCCCAATAAAACATGAAAGAAAAGGACCTGATTCCTTCCTCGCTTATTATGGGATGAGATCGTCATCTGGTATAAATCAGATTAGCTGCTAGGGACACAGGACTGGATGGGACCTCCTGGGTGGTCAAGTCCTCTTCCCCACCCGCCACCTGGTATCAGAGGCAATCCCATTGTCCAGCTCCACCATGGGCTTCAGTGAAGTACGCTCACATACACCAGCTGAGGATAAGGCCCGTGAGTGGTGGCAGCCCCTAGAGGCCACAACTGAGATCAGGGCCCTGTTGTGCCAGCTGCTGTACATCCAAATCTAAATGCGTTATTCGCGTTTTACAGATGGGGAGTTGAGGCACAGGGAGGTGAAGGGAGTTGCCCAAGGTCACCCAGGAAGTCTCTGGCAGAGGCTGGTCTTCTGATGGCCAGGGCAGCGCTTGAGCCACCACGCCATCCTTCCTCCTCCACCAGCGTCTCTCTCCTTACGGCAGATTTTGGCCCTCTAGTGTATATAGCAATAGGCTGAGACTGCACAGTTGGTGTCCTCTGGACATGGATTAAATTTTAGGTCTATGGTTTAGCGTAGGAGGCCCTCTAGTGTATATAGCAATAGGCTGAGACTGCACAGTTGGTGTCTTCTGGACATGGATTAAATTTTAGGTCTATGGTTTAGCGTAGGAGGCCGAAACAATGGCTGAGAGTTGGATTCAATTTGACAATGCTTGAGATTGTGCAGTCTGTTCTTGTGATGTCAGCTTTTTCTCCTGTTTGGCGCATACGTTTTGCCGGATCACCTGCTCTGGTGCAATTCATGCTGTCCTGGGCCCAAATCTCATGAGACTGGCTGGGTTTGGGAGATTTCAGTTGCACCCAAAGGAGTAGTAACTGGGCATCATCCACTTCTGCCTCTAACATGGAACCGCAGTTGTAAGGGGGTTTAGATCCATGGAGCGCATTTGTCCATGTGTGATTGTGTGCAGATGGCTCAGAGGATGGAGCACAAGCCACAGAGCTTTTTAGTTTTAAATCATCAATTCAGATCTTCTGTGGTTAGCAGTAGCCCGGTCAGTTCCGACTGATGGCTCTTCAAGGCCTAAGAGAGAAAAGTACGTCTAAGCTTCCCCATTCCTTTCCATGCAAGGGTGTCAAATTATGTAATAAATATTAATACATTAATCAGAGTAGCCAGCCCCACTTGGTGTTTTTCTTAAAGTCCCAGCTCCCCAAGTCCTGTGATTTGGTGAGACTCTTGACATTCATTTAAATAAAAGTAAGCTTCGAGCCCTTGTGGGTTGCAGGGCAAAGTTGGAACTGTGGCCGCAGTGTATCTTAAAGGCTCAAAAGCCAGAAGGCAAATTAAAAATGAACTCCACATTTATTATTATTTTTTAAACCTCATGATTTTTATGCCGGTCATGAATTTTGAGGCTGGACTCCTGTTTTTTGGAATGTAAGGGGTTGTCAATACTGATTAACCCTCACAACCCCTACCCCCGACTCCCTTGGGAGGTAGATCAGTATATCCTTTCTGTTTAGCAGATGGGGAAACTGAGGCACAGATAGGTGACCCAAGGTCATCCAGTGAGCCAAAAATAGAATCCACATCTCGGGCCTCCCAGAGTGGGGTTTTAACCACTGTGCCTTCCTTTCTCCCTGGCAATGTGCTTGAGAAAGATGCCCTACATTTTGCAATGCAATACTTTTTTCTTTTTTTTCCCCCCCTTTGTGTCAGGTCACTTACTGCACAGTCAAAAATTCTGGAAATGTAGCGAGCCCCCCCACTCTCCCTCACATGTTGAGTGCAAGCAACCAAAATTCAACTATTTTTTTTTCTTTAAGAGAAAGAAATCAACATTATTTTTAGAAGCCACACACGCCCACTTGCACTCCCCCATAAAGAAAAATCAGATTCGGTTTTAATTTTGGAACAAAATTTACCTCCTCAGAGTTCTCTTTTCTTGTAAATAAGGCTCATTTTTGTAACCTGTTCTTTTCCACCTCTTTTGGGTGTGAAATGTACAGTATCTGTATTTTTAATCTTTGGCTGACTTTTTCTTTCTTTCTTTCTTTTAGCCGACTTAGTCATTCTGCCTCTCTAGTGTAGGGGAAGAGAGAGTTTTAGATTTGCATCAGATTCTCTTGTTTCAATATTTTTCTTTTGAATGGAAGATTGAGAAGATTTCCAAAACCCTTACATGATATAGGAACGCAACTTCCATTGACTTTCTGAAGTCTCCCCCAAACGGAATACCTGTGTAAAAGAATGATCTTTTGAGTCCAATCTTCAAATCCTGTAAATTGACATAGCTGCATTGAAACGAACGGGCCAGATCCTCAACGGGTATTGAAGTCAACAGAGCTACATCAGTTTATTCCAGCTAAAAATCCAGTCTTTTCTTTATTAATTTGTTTGCTGAGAGTCTAAGGATCTTAGTAAAACCACAAAAAATATAACAGGGCAGCAATACACGCTAATCAAAGAAATTGACAAGATTGCAGATCTGCTCTGAGAAAATCTTTATTCCTGTCTATTCCTCTGTACCTTGTGTTGTCATTTTATCAGTGTAAAGCTTATCCTTCCTTTGCACTCACGTAAAGGCACAAGAAATGGAGAATCAGACCCCCAGTGTTACGAGCTACATCTGATGTAAATATAAACACATTTTCTAATGTCACTTAAACTACAAACAGAATGTTCTATTTCTGCCTAAAATTTTAACGCTTCTGAAAGCCGTCGTGTTTTGTTTGGGTTTGTCGTCTCCTTTCTAGCCTTATTTCTTTTCTAGTTTGGCCAAAGGGTGGTTCAGAGTTTGGACAGGCAGTCGGGTTTATTCGAAAACGTAATGGAGGTTTTGTTTGGTAACTTGTTCCAAATGTAGAACCCAGGTTGAGGGGCTCTGAACCACATGGTTGAAAAGTAGCAGAGATGGAAAATAGTAGCAATGATTAAATTGTAACTTTTCCTTCATGGGGGGAAAAATGTAAGGCTCTGATCCAAAACATCCTTTAAGCACATGTTTAAGTATCCCATTTATTTCCATAGGACAAGTCGTGTTATGGCTAAGTATGTGCTTAAAAGAATTTGCTTGTGTGGGCTCAGTTCTAGATCTGTTGTCAGTTACCCTGGTGCACAGACGTGAATTTCACTGAGCGCAGAACATGGCCCCCCAAAACATAAGGCATATTGTGAATATCAAAACAGGCTTTTTACAGGTTATAGAAAAGTTACTGATGGGAAAAAATGAGCATTCAGAAGTAAATTTTACAATTACAGGCTCCTGCACACATCACACAGGTGAAAAACACTGAAGTCAATGGGGCTTCTCACATAAGTAAAGCTACTCGTGTGCACCGGAGTTTAACTGCGGCATCAACGGGCCTGATCCTCAGCTGGTATAAATCGACATTGCTCCGTTGAAGTCCGTGATGGTTTGGTTTTATCTCATTGACTTCAATGGGAGCTAAATCAGACCTGTACCTTAATATTATTATGTTTAAAATAAGACCTGCCCCAGCGCCCCTGAACCGCACTCTTTGGTTCTGCCTGACTGGCAGTCTGCAGATGTCAGTTTGATTTCAGACTCTCTTGCTGGGAAATGCTATGGGCTTTCTGCCTTTTTAATTTCTTGTATGTTTGCATTTTGTCAATGGTTTTGTTGCTGTACGTGCTGCAAAGGAAATCCATTTGCAAAAACAAACAGGAGAGAGAGGGGCATAAAATAATCATTAGGTAAATTAATGTAACCAGGTTCATTTGCATGGGAAGGGGAACTGGGCTGGATTGGGGAGATAGAAGAGGATTTGAATAATGCAATTTCCCCCCCCCCATGGAAGAAAGACCCAGAGTACATGGTGCATCTGAACCATCATGTGTTATATCTCCCAAGTTAAGCAGGTAGAGATGGAGACAGAACACAGATAGGAGATCTCTGGATCATTGCAGTACAGCATGGGGAACTCTTCACTGTGAATGGGCATCGAGGCAGGGCCCCAGTCTGGGGTTAAGGAGGGTGCCTGTCTTTACACCAAACTGCTTGTGGTTCTTCCAAATCCCCAAGGAGCTTTGACGGGTGATGGGATGTTAAACATGGATGTCCTGCCTTGTGGAATAGCATCCTGCCTCCCTGAATTCCTATGTTGGATACAGTATTCTGCACTTCCTGTCCTAAACTCTTGGGCAGGGTCACTGTGTTTCACTCCAGGGCTAGCTGCCATTCATCGGTGGGCTAGGAACTGATTGCAAAGTGCTTTAAGTGGAAGCTGCGGTATAGACGCCAGTTAGTGTCATCCATAGAACCGGAAGCTCTCTCTGCAGATGGTTCCATTCTCCTGCCGCTGTCCATGTGAAACTCCCCCATGGATGCCGATGATGGGCAGAACTCTATATTTTGCCCTGCAGGGATCTCTGTGCATTTCACAAGTCCCTAATTAGTGAATTAACCCTCCCAGCACCCACAAGGGTAGCTCATTAGCATCATCCTCTTTTTACAGATGGGGAAGTCTGGGGCCGGGAGAGGCAACTCTCTTGGAGTCACTAAAGGAGTTCAGAGCTGGGAGGAGAACCCAGGAGTCCTGACTGTGTGACCGTGGGCAAATCACTTAAACTGCTCTGGTCCTTGGTTTCCTTCGTCTATGAAATGGGGAGAATTGATACTGACTCTCCAAGTGCAATAGGCGGGACGCAGGAATCACTGGGTGAGATTCTCCAGCCTGCGTTGTACAGGAGGTCAGAAGTGATGATCTGACAGTCCCTTCAGGCTTTAAAATCTCTGAACCCACCAAGCCTGCCTTCACAAATGTCTCTTGAGCACTTCGAAACCCTAGCGTGTGTTGTGGCAGAGCTGTTGTTATGGCTACCCTGTGCTTGTACAGCACCTGACATAATGAAAAATCCTCATCATTATTCCATCTGGCAGGCACACAGAGCCCTATGGCACTTTCTGCTTCCCGATCCCATTGGGGCGGGGTTAACTGTTCTCGGCCATTTCCCTTCCCACCCTACCCCAGTGTCTCTGGCTTAATGCTGCTGCTTTGCCCACCCCCCACGTGGAGATGGTAGATAAGCCTGTGGTTTGTGCTTTTATTTTTGCTCGGGTTTGTGCTGTTTAGCAGGAGTGCTATTTACTCAACGCCATCTCGGCTTTTTGGCCATTCTTGAGTAGGTCGTCTTCCCCTCCGCCCTCCACCACCCCCACGATAATGCTGCTTGGGATGGGGACCTGGGGACAGGCCTTGCTGCAGGCCGGCATGCAAGAGACAGTGGAAATGTCTCCCTGACCTGCCCTGGTCTGGCCGAGGCATCACCTTGCCCAGCAAAAGAAGGGTGGGTTTTAGTGTTGCATGCTGCCCTGTGGTCAAGATGTAAAGGTCATAGAGCTTAAGGTCAGATGGGATCTCGCCGGTGTATAGGGCCCCTAAATCCCACCCAGCTGCCCCCTGCCCCAAGATGAACAACTGGAATGAGACTAAAACGTTACAGCGCTTAGAAGACGAAACCATCGCTGGTGTCACTGGGCCGCTGCCGGCATACCCGGGGCTGTGACAAGCCACGTTACCACCTGCCCTTAGCGTGACAAACCTGCGTCTGTGTCCACAGGGGCCAGCCGCCTGGCTCTTCCAGCCACAGGCAACACGCAGGCTCCACTGTCCTTCCGCAAGCTAGGGATGGAGAATCCCCCCGGCATGCACTGCGAAACTGACAATAGTTCCACCTGGTCAGGGCTTGTAATGCTTTTGATCTAATTCCAGTCTCCCTCTCCAGCGAGGCAGAAACTCCTCTCCAATCCCTGCATGTCCTTTTCATCCCTTCCCGTTCCCTCCCCCCCGCCTTTCGTTTTTTCGATTGCGAGAGAGGGAGCAGGGTGCAATAGCAGAGGCTGCATTGCTCAGCGGAGCAGGTGAAAACCTGGTCCCAGCAGAAAATGGCAAAACTCCCACTGATTTAGTGAGAGCCAGGACTTCGCTCCAGGACTCCTGGGTTCTACCTGTGGCTCCCCTGCTGGTTTGCGGTGTGGGGGGCAAGTTGTTGCCCCTCCTCTGTTTCAGTTTATTGGGCCTGATCTGCACTGAAGAAGTTTGACCCGCGTAACTTCTTTGGTAAAAGGTGTTACTATTTTGCCAGTGTTGCTATGCCAATAAAATAATAACACCTCGCTCGTATTATAACATTTTTCAGCGGTGGCTCTCAAAGCACTTTACAAAAGAGGTTAACATCGTTTTACAGATGGGGAAACTGAGGCACGGGGAGGGAAAGTGACTCACCCCGCAGGCCAGTGGCAGAGTCGCAAATGGAACCCAGGGGCTTGTCCACATGGTGCAGCAGTGTGCACCAGTGGAATGTGAATCCTAACACACGCCAGCAATCCCCCCCCCTCCCGCCCCAGCAAGTTTCTAGCACTTATGGTTGTGAAAGAATCTGAAGTACCTGATCCAAGGAGACAAGCTGAAGGCTCAAACCAGCAGGCAAAGAAAAAGAACTCCACTTTTTTTTTAGATCTCATGATTTTTAAGCCAGTCTCCTGACTTTGGGGGAGGATGGGGGTTCATGGGTTTTGAATGTTTGGGGTTGGTGATGCTGCAGTGGGACTGAGCTCTGACCATAATCCCGGACTGATCAAGCGAGCGCTCTGTTGACTTCTCTCTAATAGGATTTGTAGCATCAATCATTCTCGTATCTAGGATCTGACCCTTCCAAATTAGGATTAGGATCCAGATGTGGGCCTGATTCCCCCCTCACTTGCACCAGTAAATTGGGAGTAACTCCACAGAAGCCAGTGGAGTTGCACTGATGTAAAAGGGGAGAACCAAGCTCAGGAATTGTGTGTTTTGGCTCATCTCTCATTAGAGATGCCATGGATTTGGGCAACATCTGTCAAATAATAATCCCTAACTACCTCTTTTAATCAACAGATCTCACAGTGCTTTACAAAGGAGGTCAGTAGCATGAGCCCCATTTTACAGAAGGGAAAACTGAGGCATAGAGTGGCAAAGTGACTTGCCCAGGTTCACCTAGAAAACCAAGTGGCAGAGCCAGGACTAGACTCTAGGTCACCTAAATCCTTGGCCTATCTACTAGCCCTGGAGGTAGATCTGGGACTCAAAACATGAAGGATCTTTGGAGCTGGCATTTCTGTTTCAGTGTCTGTTTCTTTTGACATATGCATTCAGAAGACTGGGCCAGGTCTTCCACTGATATAAATCAGTGTAACTCCATTGACCCGAGCTGTTAATTTGGCCCCTAAAAGGGGCATGTTTATTGAAGAGAGATAAGTTTCAAATTAGCACATAAACCTCTCGCTGGTCTTGGTTAGCAACCTCCTCTAATTTCCTCGGAAGGTGATCCGTGTTTTGCAGAAGGAAGCATTAGCCCTCGAAATAGCCAGCAGTTTTGTTTTTAATAAGAGAGAGACTTTTTTTAAATTGGGGGTTTTTCCTTTGCAAGCCTTAGAGGCAACCAGCATTTAATTCGGTGGTTTCCTCATTTCAGTCTCATAGGCAGAGCTTCAGGAACCTCTGACACTGCAATATTGCACTGCAGATATTCATCACAATCACAGCAGTTAAAAAAACCCCAAAATAAGTAACTTCATTGCACATATTTTCTATACACCCAGCACCTTCCAACACAAAGCACAGACTGTACACCAATTGCAGTTTCACTCGACTGATATTAGGGCCATGTTATGCTAGGCTCTGTACATAACAGAGTGTGAGAGACAGTCCCTGCCCCAAAGCTCTGGCATTCTAAATAGACAAGGCAGGTGGAGACTGGGAGGGGAAGCATAAGTGAAGTCTCTTGCCCAACAGCAAGTCAGTGGCAGAGATGGGGCTAGAACCCAGGCTTCTTGAATCCCTGTTCAGTGTGCTACATGTTAGACAGCGTCTCTGTTGTGCAGACTTGCACCACTGAAATGCAGCCATCTCTGGGGTAGAAGAGAGCCAGAGTGCTAACTCCAAGCAAAATAAATGAAGGCTGAGATTCTTGCATATTCCCATGACTCCAGAAGCTGGGGCTGTGAGGTCATTTTTTTTTATCCAGGACACAAATGCAACCCCACCACCTGCTCCAAAAAATGTCTCTTAAATGATTGCTTGGCATTTTTCTTCTCTCATGAAATCCTTCCATCCCATTCTCAGTGCGCTCGCTCTGGGTGTAAATAGAGAAGCCCATTCAAATGACCTTGCGCGTTTGCCTCTTGGCTTCTGTTTCCCTCCCTGCAGCGCTTGGGGGTTGGCGATTGTAACTGTACATCTTAAAAGCGTACGCAGCGGAGCTGCAAAGGCAGCTGGGAGCATCGGTTGCTTGTTCACGCGTCAGTCGCTCTTGCCTCGCCGAACCTTTCTTTGTAAACTGGCGCTTCTCAAGGTGGTTTGGGTTAGAGACGGACCTGGCGAATCCTTGGCTCTGAGTGTGGGAGGGAAGGGGTTAAAACCCAAATCCTGGACTAAACTTTGCAAACCTGCCGACCAAACTCCCAGATCTTCCTTTACCATTCCCTGTTAAAACAGTAGGTTCTTCTTGAACTACTCCTGCCTGAGGATGGCACTAAAAGTAAGGTGCACAGCCCCCCCACCTCTGCTAACAGTCGAGAGGTGCCCCCCTTTTTAACCATCAGAGTGAGGGTCCGGAACAGCCTCCCACTGGAAGTTGTGGGGACAAACCACCTCATTCGTTTTAAGAGAAAGCTGAACAGATTGTCTGATGAGATTGCTTGTGATGCTGGGGGCCAGGGCTCACTTCCAGTTGATGTCTTGCATATCTAAAGCTCATGCTTCAGGGTTCCAGTGGCAGAGGTCAGGAAGGGATCCCTCTCTCCTCCCAATGTATTGTGGGCGGGTTTTTTTTAATCTCCTTCTCTGAAGCATCGGAGGTGGCCACGGCTGGAGATGGGACACGGGGCGGAGTGGGCCAGGGCTCTGAGATGGCACAGAGCATTTTCTCTCTCGGGGGCTTGCCTGGCTGGGTTTTGCTCCCATGCTGAGGGTCTCCCTGATCACCACATGTGGGGCTGGGAAGGAGTTTTCCCCCAGATCAGATGGCAGCGACCTTGGGTTTTTTTCACCTTCCTCTCCAGCGTGTGGGTCACTTGACTTAAAACTAAAAAGCTCTGTGGCGTGTCTCACTTAATCATTTCTCTACCAGCACGCGGGCTGCGGGCCTCGGCCCCTCCTAGTCTCTGCCCGTGGCACAAAACAGTCTCGTCTCCCGAGTAATGCTTTGGTCTCCTGGCAGTTGTTGGAATTGGTGGGTGGGGGCTGGCCGGCATTGGTGGCTTGCAATGCAGAGATCAGACTAGGTGGTCTGGGGAATCACTTCTAGCCTTAAGCTTCATGACTTCCTGGGTTGGGTGAGCAGAGCTCCTCCTTCTCCGATGCCCTGAGAGCGCCCCCCTCCTCTTGCAATCTGCTATAACCATGGGCCTTAGCATTGTGGTAGCCTCTTGGTGGCTGATCAGTAGCCAGGCCCTGCAGTGCCCCCTACTGGCAAGCCCAGCCTGCGTGCGGAGCGGGCGGGCTGGATCCCCTTCATCTCGCCTCTTTATTTCGCAGCTGGAGGAGGGTGTAAATGGCACGTGCAGACCCCTTCTGCCCCCCCAGGATCCCAGACGCTCCCATGAAACCATGCCTCCTTGCTAAACATCTTGTCCCCTCCTCCCCCACCTCTGCCACTCACACCCACAGGCCCCCGCTGTGCCGTCTGCTGACGGAGAGCGTGAGGCGTGGGGGAGGGGGATGTGGGGGCCGGGGGAGGGCTGACCACAGCGTTTTATTAAAAGAGTTGAGGCTTGTGGGACTGGGGGAGGAAGCAGAAGCAAAATAACAAAAGAGTAAAAAGAAGTGCGTAGGAGCCAGCACAGCTGCAACCTCTGCCTGATTTCCCATCTCAGCCCGGCCGCGTGCAAACCCCGTGAGATGCTGCCCGTGCACACGAAAGAGAGAACGGGGCGGGGGGGGCAAATCATTGTATTGAGAAACTTGCCACCGCTTATCGGCAGTGTGCTGCTTTGTATCTCGCGATCCGAGAAAAAATAATTTGACTTGAACTCCCGGTGACTCGAATTGTGGTATTCAGGAGGCCCGGGTGTCCTAGATTGTGGGGGATTGTTTTTGAGAGGACGTGGTCTCTGAGTTCGTAGATTTCAGGGGCAGAGGGGACTGTGAGGTCATCTAGGCTGATCGGGCCCTCACGTTTCACCCAGATCCCCCTCTGTTGAGTCCAATAACTTCTTTGGGCTTGTCTACACTTAAAACACTGCAGCGATGCAGCCGGATCACGTCAGTGAAGACGTTGCCTATGCTGAAAGGAGATGCCTCGGTTGGCGGAAGTGATCCGCTGCCCCAAGAGGCAGTCGACGGGAGAATTCTCTTGTCCACCTAGTGCTGTCTACACCAGGGCTTGGGTCAGTTTAACTGTGCCACTCAGAGGTGTGAGCGACATGTTACACCAGCCTAATTTCCTAGCGTCGAGCAGGCTTTTGACTAACGCAGAGATACTCAGACAGAGTCTCCGGAGCTGCAAATAGCTCTTTAATGCGTCACCTGTGGCTCTTTGCAGCCCATGATATTAAAACGCCCTGTGATTTAATGATTAACTGATCTAAGTTATTAACAAATCAGGAGGCTTTTCCTCTATTATTAACCAATTGTAGTTGATAAAATAATAATACTTGGTCAGTCATTTTGCTGAGCGTGTGTGTGTATGTGTGCGTGTGTGTATGTGTATATATCTCAAATGAAACGAATTCACATGACTGTGACTCTTTTGGGTAATGTTGATCACTAATTTGTCTCCTGAACCTCTGAGGTCTGAGTATCGCTGGACTCTAAGGCTTTGCCTACACTGGAACCGGAACGACAAACCTTCGGTTGTTCAGAGGTTTGAAAAAAACCACTCCCCCGAAGGACAAAAATTTTGCTGACGAAAAGCACCGGTGTGAGCAGTGTTCTCTCCTGCTGACAAAGCTACCGCTGCTCCTTGGAGGTGGAAGTTTTTTGTTGGCGGGAGAGCTCTCTCCTGCCAATATACAGCGGCTACACTGCGCACCTTTCATCTGTAGCTGTGTCGCTAAAAGGTGCATAGTGTTCACATAGCCTGAAGCAAACCTTTCAGGAAGACAAGGTGGGTGAGGCAATATCGTTTATTGGACCAAGAGAGAAGCTTTCCAGCTTACACAGAGCTCTTCTTCAGATCTGGGAAAGGTACTCAGTGTCACAGCTAAATACAGGTTTCAGAGTAGCAGCCGTGTTAGTCTGTATTCGCAAAAAGAAAAGGAGGACTTGTGGCACCTTAGAGACTAACAAATTTATAAACAAAATAGCTAAATACAAGACCGAACAGATTGTTTAGCATAAGTAGTTAGCACATATTCTAAGGGACCATTCAAGGGGAAGTGGCTAAGTTAACACCTCTGCAGACATAGGACAAAAAAAGGGAGGAGTGAGTTAGTTACAGATTGTTTATTGTAATAAACCATATATCCAGTGTCTTTATTAAGGCCATGGTATTTAGTGTCTAGCAAAATTATTAATTTAAGTTCCCAGGCTCATCTTTTCAAGGTGTTGTGCAGGTTTCCTTTGAGGATGAGCACTGAGAGGTCAGATATGGAGTGATCACTTTCGGTTGACTCACAGGGGATGGGGGTGTTTTTTGTCTTTGGTCCTTTTTCTGGGTGAGTTCATTTGAGAGTGTAGTGTTTGTCTGGTTTCACCCACATAGTTATTTGGGCATTTAGTGCAGTAGATGAGGTACACCATACATTGTGATAGGCATGTTTGGGACTCCTAGATCTTGAAAAGTAGGGATCACCTTCCCCACCTTGTCTCTCTAATACCCTGGGGGACACACAGCTACAACAACACTGCAAACACCAATGGAAAATACCTTCTGGGAAGGCATGTGGTCTTGATCTAACAACATCAAGAAATGGAGCATCCACCACTCTCCTTGGGAATTTGTTCTAAGGGTTAATCACTTCATTGTTAAGCATTGGTGCCATATTTCTAGTTTGAATTTGTCCAGCATCAGCTTCCAGCCATGGGTTCCCATTTATGTCTTTCTCCCCTAGATTAGAGTCCTTTAATACCTAGCATTTTCACCCTGTGAAGGTACTTTGTGACACCAGGATAAATCACTTTTCAAGTAAGACAATGTGGTCTAGTGCATAGGGCTAGGATTTAGGAGACCTCCGTTCTGTTCTCACCTCTGCAACTAATGAGTTGTGTGACTTTAGGCAAATCACTTTCCTGCTCAATGCCTCAGTTTGCCCTCCCACCGTTTGTCTGTTTATATGGTAAATTCTTTGGGAGCAGGGACTTTTTCTTGCTAGATGTACAGACGGTGCCTACCACAATGGGTCCCTGAACTTGGCTAGCCCTTGAGGTGCTGCCATAATGGGACAGACGTACAAGTGGTATAAAGGTCCATGGCAGTGGTTCAGAGGCTGGGAAAGAGAATGAAAAGCTTTGGACTTTTTGATTTAGAGAGAGGACAAACAAGAGGCATGAGAGAGAGAGAGAGAGAAAATGAAGAATGGAAGAGAGAAGGTAGATCAGGCGCTCCTATTTATCCTTTCCTATAATATGTGGACAAGGGATGTCCAGGGACAGTGAAATGCAACTTTTTGGTTTTTATACCCAGGGAACTTCCTGTTTCTGGATATTTATTGTAGCCAAGAGCTTAGAAGGATTCCAAAAAAGTTTGGCCATTTACATGGAGAATGAGCATAGCCGCAGTTCCGTTACATGGGATAAATGCTTCATAGGTGTAATAAATCTGCATGCTTCAGGGCATGAGTAAATCATAAACTGTCTGGGGTCAGGAAGACCATCTCTCTTATGGGAAAGTACTGCGTGATTTTTCATTATAGGGGTTTATAGGCAGCTAGTGCTGAGGAACAGGAGATAGTGACCCATTGCTCTGACTCAGAATGGGCTGAGAACTTTTACTGCAATCAGTGGGAATTTGCATGAGGATTCATCCCGCCCTGGTGAGATGAGTAACAATCACTTATTTATTATCATCCCTATTTGACCCCAGGAAAAGCTGAAGTTGAGAGATCCTAAACAACACACCCAAAGTTGACATGACAAATTAGCAGCAGAGCTGGGACTAGAAACCAGGACCCCTGGCTCCCACTTCTCAGCGAACTGCTAGTCCCCATGCTGCTGTTCCTATAGTTGTACGGTGCTGCTGGCTGCTTGCCCTAGGAAACAAGATGTCATATTTCATTCTGTTGCGAAGCACCAAGTACTTTTGTAAGCAGCAAACAATTGGAAGGGGATGGTCTTGTGGTTAAGGCAGCAGTCTCATACTCAGAAGACTGAGGTTCAATGCTGAACTCTGTTACTGACTGCTTCTGTGACCTAAGTTATTTAGGGCCGGATTTTCAAGTCCTCCGCTCTTCCCTTTGGGGCTAGAGAATTAACAACACCCGAGAGCTGCCGTTGTGACACAGACGGGTCACAATAGGCTGCCCCCATTGGCAAATCTGTCCCTGGATCTGTCTCAGTTCCTCCATCTTTAAAATAGGATGATTGCCTATTTAGAATGTCAGCTCTTTGAGGTCTCTTACTATGTGTCTGTACAGCACCTGGCGCAGTGGGGCTCCGATTAGGCGCTACCTCAGTACAAATGGTCCTCGCCCTCTATGGGTGACTGGACATGAATCCAGAGATTGGAGGTGGCTGGTCTTTTGGGGCTGGTTTGTTCTGAGATCTCTTGTCTTCAGTGACTTACCAAAACCCACCCATTTTATTTTGAAATGAATATGTTTTTGGAAGGGAGGGGAGTCACGTTCAGAAACTGTCGAGATTTTCCGTTTTCCATGCAAGGTTCCTGTTGGGGAGGAGATTAATTACAAACAGCTTTTCTGCTGCATCAGACTTCCTGAAAGACTGTGAAGTATCTGGGGTGGAAAAATAGATCTTGGTGCTGTTTCTTTCTGCCATTACCATCTGTTCTGGGAGCAAGCGAACATTCCCCCTCCCGTCCCATCCCCGCAATTAGCTGTGGCCGGGGGTGATGCCATCGATAGACGGTGCCTTGTGAAATTGGAGCGAGGTGGAGAAATGATCGCACCTTGTGCACGGAAAAGTTCCCTTCCACTGTGGCGGGTAGAGCCCAGCGAGGTGGTTCAGCGAGCTGGTGTTGAAAATGCAGCAGCGTCTCCACCAGTTGCCTTCGGCAGCATTCGGTGCACAGGTCTCCTCCCTGCCTGAGCATGCACAGGCTCTGTGGTTTGGGCAGTTCCTTTGTTAATTTCAGCTCGACTTCTGCTTCGCTGGGGGACAGGAACAGGGGTGCAAGGCGGGGACCGCTCCGGAAGCAGCTCGGGGAGCTGAGCTGTGGAAAATCCGGCCACACGTGTCCTGGTGGAAGCTGCAGTATCTTTGAATCTGAGCATCTTCAGGACAGAGTCTGGCCTGCTACAAGTGGCTCAAAACCCATTGTCTCCTCAGGCAGAAATCCAGGTTCTCTCTATCCCAACACAGGCCTGACCCTTGATATGGAATATACAAGGAATCAACATGCAATAGGCATAAATCCTGCAGGGGCTTATCATTATTATTTGTGTTACAGTGGTGCAGAGAGGCCGCATAGTGCCAGGTGCTGTACATACTCCTAGTAAGAGCTAAATGGACAAGACAGAGCAAGGTATCGTTATCCAGAGTGGGAGCTGACACGGATTAAGGACACTCATCTCTTGAGAATCTGGCCCTTCCTCTGGGCGGCGATCTCTTGAAAACTTGGCCATGTAACTTGATCAAGGAGCCAGTGGCACCTCCAAAATTTGAACCAAAGCCTCCTGAGTCCCAATTTAGGGTGTGTCTACACAGCACTAGACACCCGCGGCCAGGGTTTCAGCACTAGTCCGCTATCTTTTTAAGGCGCACCAGGCTTTTGCTTGTTTCCAGTGGTTTAAAAACATTCCAAGCTTGATCCAGATGCCTGACGTTGATCGGTGCTAGAACTAATCCTACACTGGATGGGTTGCAGAAACCTCATGCATGATTGTTCCACTTCAGCTGCCTTCAAAAAGCTGCTTTCCCCTTTCCCAGTAGCATCCAGAGGTTGCAGATGCTTGGAAGGTGTCATCTAGAAAACTTAATCCCCATCTCCCCCTTCCATGCGAGGTTGTCTGTGCTGGGAGCTCAGGCTCAGAAACTTGCCCCTAGCGCTTGCCTGGGTAGTTGGGGGCAGTTGCAGACAGTGCTGTTATTGATGATGATGATTGACGGAGCCTTGTTAAGGGCACCCGACGCCGATCTTGCGAGGTGCTGAGTGCGTTCTGCAGCTTGCAATAGGTGCTCAGAACCGCAGAGGATTTGGTTTGGCGGGAGGTCTGAGCCCATGTGTCTTCAACCAGAGCAGCAGTGCACAGCGGCTTTCGGGAGTGGGCTGCACGGGGCCCAGGTGGATCTGTAGGGCACCAAGGTAGGATGGGAAGATGGTTCAGGCACAAGGGGAGACAGGGCATGAAGGTCACTGCAGGGCGGACTTGGGGTCGGCCATAGGGCTGGGTATTGCCGGCAGGGGGGCTGTTTCAAAAGAGGGCAAATACAGGCACCCAGCTGAGAGCGGGAGGATCAGTCACAGGGGCAAGGATGCAGAGGAGAATTGGGGATGGATCAGGGCCCAGTAATGATGCAGGCCCATTGTAGTGGCCAGTCAGCGAGACGTCCAGGGCTGAACTACCCCAGTGCAAATCCAGAGAAAGCGCTGAGTTTGCATGGGGGTTGCTGAAAGCCAGATTGGCTCCCGAGGTCTGTCCGGGGACTGGGCAGAGGAAGAACAGCATCCATGTAGGATGGGGTGTTCGGGGAGGAAGTGCATGCGTTGGGGTGGGAACCGGGAGGAAGAGTGGCCCAGCAGAGAGCCTGGAGCGCTGGAAGGAAGCGGGGTGATGTTTCTTGGGCCACTGCAATAGGCTGAATACTGGGGGCTGTGTCCCCCAGATCCAGGCACAGGGGCTCTGGGGACCCCTCGCCCAGGTGGGGCTCACCTAGCCCCGCCCTCAATCAGCAGCTGAACGCTCCTGCAGAAAGCCAGCCGGGGGGGAAGACGGGAAGGAGGCGCGGCAACTCCCTCCCTGCACAGCTTCTGGTCATCGCCCCGCGAGTCACTGGAGGTGTGGCACCCATCTCGCAGGCTAAAGAACCACACGCCTTTCCTGAGCCGCCTTCACCGAGTGGGCCCCCCGAGAGGTTGGTCACCCTGGTTAGGCGGTGGGGGATTTTTTTTTTTCTTTTCGCTCTTGCTTCTAAAATAAACCTCCGCTTTGTGAGCATGCCTAACCCGCTTGCAGCCACACACCCCGGGGGGGGGGCTTTTCTTCTTAACCAGCCTTTATTTGAAACACTCACTTTTCCTGTCTTCAGAAGCACAAACCTCACACAACTCTCCTCTGCCGCCACTGACATGTGTCCCCACTCTCAGCCCCGGCCTTCGCCTCCCCTTACAGGAAACGGTTCACGTTTGCGAGGCCAAAATCCCGGTGCCACGGCTTGGAATGGCGCCAGTCTGTTATGTCTGCCACAGCATGCCAGGCAGTGATGGAGGAGGGCAGGGGAGAGTCCTGCTTTGCCATGCCTGGCCTGCCTTTTGGTTGATTTGCATTGCCAGTGATTGAACTGGAGAAGGAAGTTTCCACTCTTTGATCTCTGAGGGGCAGAAGGTTATTCTGGAGGAAGGGAGGGTACACTCAGGGCAGCACTTTTTCTGACCAGCTCACCTGCCGTTGCCAATGTGGGACCCGCCCCAGCAGGGCCTGGTGGGTTGGGTTGGGGGGTTTTGTTTTTGGAAGGCAGCAGAAGACCGAGGGAATGGCAGGTTCCCCTGTGCTAAAACATGGGCTCCGAATGGCCACAGTCTTTCAGGTCTGAAATATTCATGGGGCAGCGGGCGAATGTCGGGTATCCTGGCGGCTGTTCGGGCCTCAGTGAGAGAGAGAACAAACTGCCTTGCCTGTGTGAGATCAGCCAACCTAGAAATCCCCTCTCCACCTCACCTTGCCTTCCACTGCAGCGTGGCCTAGTGGTTGGAGCGACTGGGACTTTGGAGAAGTCCTGTGGTCTGTGTTGGAGAGGACATCAAGCCAGATGATCACGTTGGTCCCTACTGACTTTAGAAGTTGTGAAGGTGTGGAGTGGGGGTACTGGAGACCTGGGTTCTCTTCTTGGCTTGGCTGCTGGGTGCCTTTGGGCACTCTGAGCCTCTGTTTCCCAGGCTGTAAAATGGGGAGAATGAACCTGACCTCCTCTGTGAAGTGCTTGGACATCTAGGGATGAGAAGAGATAGGGGTGATGATGATTTATTATTCGCGGGTCTCTTTCATTCACACCCAACCCGCTGCATCTTCAGAGTGAGCCCGCAAAAGAGTTATTGCACCCGTCTCTGTCCTGCTGTATGTCACAGGCTCCTATGCACTGTGGTCACCCCCTTGCTTAGAGAGTAGGGATGGCTTTAGGGGGATGGATTCCCAGCTCTGCCACTGGTTCGCTCTGTGACATTGGGCAAGTCGACAAGGGAGTACGTCTCCACAGCAACGAATCTCAGAGCCCCCATCTGCCAAATGGGGACAATGATGTTGCTTTGTCCTGCTGTGGGCAGGGGGTTAGTTTTCTCATTTTGCAGAAGGGAAGGGAAGGTGGAAAGGTTAAGTGACATGACCAAGGCCCCCGAGACTGCGGCTGCCAGCAGTGGGATCAATGGTCCCTTAATGAGGTTATTAAGGGCCTGACTCCAGCGCCTGTTGAAATCAATAGGAGTCTTGGCTGCGGGAGGAGGGGGCTGCGGCGGCTCTCATGAGCTGACCCTGGTGGGGCCAGAGGAGCAGGCTTAGCTGCTGGGACGGGCCTCGTAACAGCCCTAGCGCCACCAGCCATAGCTCTGACAGCACAGCCACAAACCGATCCCTCCCCCAAACTGAGGGGCCGGAGGCTTTTTATGGATCCCAAAGGCGTCCACCTCTGGGCAGGAGCGTGTATGACCGGCCTCCTTTAGGAAACATCAGGGCTGGCTTTTTGTCCCTAGCGATCTGTGCCCACGGCAAGGCCACTGCTCAGGGCTCTCTCCGTGAGACTGGCTAGGGACTGGGCACCAGCTGGGATTGATGCCGAGTTCCTAGAAGAACAGGGGAGCATGTGAGTTTCCGGACACCAGGGAGCTCCAGGAGGTGTAGCTGCTGTGGTGGCTGATGGAGGAGAGCTATAGACGGAGGAACCCCGGCGCTGCTGGCCAGGGCTCTGCTCTGCTGCCTTCTCAGGCTCACAAGGGGTTCCTCTGTGTGAGCGTCGTGCCCATTGTTCACAAAATCCTTCGAGTCGGATCCTTTGGGGCCCTTCGTTTCGTCGCCCATCACTCCCGCCGGCCGCACATCAGAACAAACAATGCCCCGCTTCCAGGGGGATGTGTCCTGTGGACGCTGGAGTGAATACAACCCGATTCTTTAGGGGTGGTGAGGAGGGGGGGACCTGTCCGCTGCTGTTACGTGAGGCATCTCCCAGGTCCCCTCGGTGTCACAGTCACTCAGCTCAACACGGCTGCTCTCTCGTGCTCAGCCTGACAGCCCCTTGATAACCTCATGAGACAGGTTCTCCCTTCACATCAACATAGCGAATCTGTTTTGTTTTTTTTTTAAAGGCAACGCGGAAGTTGTTGGGGAGACTTCCACGGGTTGACGACTTTGGCAGGGCCACGGGAAAGACGTTGATGGGGCCGGCAGCCCGGCTGGAGGAAAAAGTCGTCATTTATCTGTTGCCTTTTTGTTTGTTTTGTTTGGAAAGCCAGGACTCCTGGGTTCCATCCTTGGCTCGCTAGGTGACCTTGGGCAAGTCGCTCGACTTCCTTAGAGCCCCGGTCTCAGTTTGTAAAGGGAGCTGAGCTCTGGGGGTGAAAAAAACACTGTCTCCTTTTGTCTGGCCCTATCCTATACTATGATATATAATGTGGGTTATGGTACTGCCTGGGAGTGGACAAGGACCCTGCTGAGCTAAGGGCTGTTCAAACCCAGAACAAAAAGTCAGTCTCTGCCCCAAAGAGCGGACAATCGACGTATGGGGCAAGAGAGATCAGCTGGGTACAGACAGGCTGGCGACTGCTCGTCGATGTGATGAGCAGCGGCCTCCACTCTTTTTGTTCTCACCTTGTTCTGATGATCTGTGTTGACGTGCTTCACTCAGCCTATAGGGTCGCAGGCCCTGGGGGGAGATCAGACAGACCCCCGGATGTGAGCCCCAGAGCTCTCACGGGGCCTTCCCCAGACTCCCAGGAGTCCCTCTGCTGGCAGGGTCCAGCAGCTGTCCCCTTTTCCCAGGGCAGTTGGCTATGGTCTGCCCCTGCCATCGCCCCTCGCAGTCGTGGGGGTGCAGCGGCTCAGCAGAGCCGGGGGTGGGGGACCTCTCCCTGTCCCCGAGCCAGGCCATCTCCTACGGGGTTGCTTTACGCCTTGCCCTGCTGTCTACTCCGTGTTAGAGTCAACCTGGCGCTGGCCTACACCGAGCTGACGGAGGAGCTGTGCCAGCTGAGGACCCTCAGCTCCCTGCAGAGCCAGATCCTCCGAACGCTGCTGCAGGAGCAGCCCATAAACGGCGGTGAGCACGTTCCCGGGGGCGAGGGGTTTGCGAGCTGGGGCAGCGGGTTCGGTTCCCTTGGGGGGGGGGTCTCCAAAGGGAGATTGGCACCATCCCCCTTCACCAGAAGGGCCCGGAGTTTGGGATCCGAAAGGGGAGAGGGGCTGGGGAAGGATGGAGAGCCCCGAGGTCAGGCTGTCACCCTGGGGGATGAACCCCAACCTGGGACGTCCCTGCTACCCCTCCTGTGTGCCTCAGGCCCAGAGGGTCGCCCTCTGGGGCGGAAGGGGAGATGGCTCTCAGGGGCCTGGATTCCACCCTTGGCCTCTTTCCGTGATCGAGATGGTCCCTGTGCCCCGCGTAGGCTGAGCTGGTCCCTGCCCAGCATACCGCCCCCAGGGCACTGCTGTCTGTGCTGCGCACGCTGGTGGGTGGGCTAGGGGTGTGCGTCCCCTTGCTGACTTGCTTGTCTTTGTCTCGTTGCTTTGCAGGCCAGAGGCACTCCCCGCTCTCGCAGCGCCGCTCCCCGGCGCCGCCCTGCCCGCCCCCGGCTCAGCAAGGCCGGCCCCCGGTCCCCCCATGCCAGTCTCCCGCGCTGCAGCGGCGGTCTCCTGTCCCCCCGAGCCAGTCCCCCGCCCAGCAGCGCCGCTCCCCAGCGCCCCCCCCGAGCCAATCCCCTGCCCAGCAGCGTCGCTCCCCGGCACCCCCCCCGAGCCAATCCCCCGCCCCGCAGCGCCGCTCTCCTGCCCCCTCCTGCCCGTCCCCCGCCTCCCAGCACCGGGCGCCCCCCACCAGCGAGAGGAACATGATGGATCTGGGGTACTCGAAGCCCCCAAGCCACCACATCAAAGCCAGCTTCCAGGGGCGCCGCAGCTACTCGGAGGTGAGCGACACTGCCGTGTACCGGCAGAGCCACTCCCTGTGGCTGCAGCCCGAAGCCTCCACGCTGCCAAAGCACCGTCCCTACGGCGAGGTTTACATCGGCGGGGCCGGGGGTGCTAGAGACGCCTTCGAGGAGCACCTGCGCTTCGAGAAGCAGTCCTCGGACGAAGACGAGTGGGCCGTCCCCAGCCCCCCCAGTTCCGAGGCGGGAGCCACCCGCTGTGCCTCTTTCTGCGCCGGCTTCCCCATCCCCGACCCCACTGCACACCGGACAGCTGCCTCCTACTCCAGGGCTGAGCACGCACAATCCTGGCCGTCGATCAACGTAAGCGATAGCCCCGGTTACTACCTAACCCATTATCCCGCTGCGAGCTTCTTCACAGCAGCTCCACCTCCAGCCTGGTCTGGGATGGCCTCGCCGAACCCCCGGCCCTCGCCCCTGGACTCGGGGATGTGTGTTCCCTTTTCTCAGCAATGGGTCTGAACAAGAATGTAGGACCCAGGGAGGAAAAGGAGTGGTGATCCTGTGGCTAAGGACGGGGAGAGCTGCATTCTGTTCCTGGCTCTGCTGCCGCCGAGTTGCGTGACCTTGAGGAAGTTGCTTAACCACTGTGTGCCTCAGTTTCCCCGTCAGTAAACGGGGCGGGGGGAGGGCTGTGATACTTTCCTACCTTGTGAGGATCAATCCAGTCCATGGCTGAGGCACTTGGTTACCGTGGTGCTGGAGGCCCCAAGAAAGCCTGTAACCACATAAGAAATGGGAACTTTGGCTCCCAACCTTGATCTGAGCTCTGCCTGGTGGACCCCAGCTGTGGACAGCAAGTGCTGGGAGAGGCACCCCCTAGTGAATCCCACGAGGTAGTTCGTGTTATGAGGGGGATTTTCCTACGCCAGTCCAGCATAACTAGTTTGGCTGACTGATGACTGAGGGGAGCTGACACCTGTGTCTCTGCATCCTTGAAGGCTGCCAGGAGGGGGAGGGTGGGGCGTAACCCCCCAAGGAGTGGGCTGAAATTAATGAAGGGGGAATTCAGGCTGAAGATCCCAGCAAAGCCTGCTGAGGGGGAGACCTGGGGGCTGCAGAACAGTCTCCTGGGGGCGGAAGGCAGTTCAAAGGGAAGACCTGGGCAGCACACTTAGACCCAGCAGGGTGGATCCCCGGCTGGTGTGAATTGGGGCTGCTCCATCGACATCAGCTGGGCTTCTGGCCCCGCAGCTCTCTGGGGAGGTACCTGGGACTCTCCTTTAAGCAGAAAGGTCATTTCTTGCCCCCTCTCACCCCGCAGCTGCTGATGGAGACAGTGGATTCCGACATCCGAAGCTGTCCCCTCTGCCAGGTGGCGTTCCCTATCGGCTACCCGGACGATGCTTTGATAAAGCACATTGATTCGCACCTGGAGAACAGTAAGATCTGAGGCTCCTCCTCCTTCTTCCTCCTCACGACTTCCTTACAGCCCTGGCCCCCTTTGGATGCTGCATGAAAACGCAGGGAGCAACACGCCTCCCTAAATACCTCCAAGTCTTCAGTAGCTGCAGGAAAGACTGAACTGTAGGAGACTCACCTCTCCCTCTTCCCCTCACCTTGGTTTTAAGTGGGTTTCTTTTTCCCCTCCTCCCCTCCCCGCCCCCGGGAATGGCAGGATCTGCAATACTCGGGGATGCTTGTGCCAGCCGGGGGAATGCTCCGGTCCAGGTACTGAGGGGCAGAACAGTTGGTAGTGGCTTCTTACAGAGGGTGTCGCTTGCCTTTTACTGCTTGTTCCTTTACAGCTCTTGCTGTGACATTTGGTTTCTCTGGATGATCTCAGGGAGGATTGATGGAGGATGGATTCCCCTCCCCCCCCAGTTCTGAAAGCTGCTTCAGTGAGAGGCACAGAGTTTCCATGCACCTGTCTGCGGGAATCTCAGTGCAGTTTGAGTCTCTCCCCTCTCCCCAGGGGTTTCATTGTTACAGGGCGGTTGGTTCTCTTCAGCTTTGGTCACTGTTGGCCCCCGAGAGCTTTCAAACCAACCTGCCTTGGCCTTTGGCTGCTAGTTCAAGCATCTTTCCATTAAAATCTGCCCCCCACCCCCCTCTCAGTGACACTGTTGAGAAACAAAACCCACTTTCTAGAGGTGTAGCATGGACATCCTATAATATTGCACTGAACTTAATGTCGGCTAGGGGCCGTATCCTGGTCTCCTCAAAGTCAATGGCTGCTTTTGTCTTTGACTCTGGACAAGCCCAGCTATGTCTGTGGTGTATTTATATTCTCTTTGATGTACCGTTTACTCCTCCTTCATCCTGACACGTTGCTTTGAGTAGCTAGTTACCGTGTATCAAGAATACCGTCTGTGTCCCACATAGTGGTCACACCCTCACCTTGCCCGCAGTCTCGTGATGGCATGTGACACTGTCATGATGGCATCATGTTAATTCCACAGCGGTCACCTGCGAGGGTCCAAGATCCACTGACTCTCTCCGGCCTTACCAAGCATCTTTGCATTGTACTGATCTGCGACAAGCCCATTCAGACTGGCCAGCTGCCCTCATTTCCCCCTGCCCGTACCGCGGGGACTGTCTCAGTGGATCTTCATGGAGTCATTCATTCATCAGAAGTGCCCGTACAGTGAAGATTCTTTGGGAGTATCCCACATTTCCTAGTAGGACCCAGAGATATTTTTGTGTTGGGCAAACCCCCACTCCTTCGTCATTGACCAGGGCGCTGATGAAACTAGCAGCTGTAGCAGTGCGTCTCTGGGTAGGCATCGGCTGTTCCTCGGGGCCAGATCCTCGGCTGGTGTCATTCGCCCAAACTCTGGGGCGGGGAAGGAAAGGAAGAGAATCTTGCTCGCTGTGGGCCGGGAGGTGGTGTTCGCCCTCTGGCATTGGAGTGGAAAATGTAATTCATGACGAACCGGCCCTTTCCACCCCAATGCTCTGCCTAGAGATGGGCCCAAACCACTAACAGTTAATCTGGAGCAACTAGATCCCTGGCATTTCAAGGGGTATTCAGATGCAGGGTTTGGGCCCCACTCTCGAATTGTGCTGGGTAGCGGGTGTGGTGTGAGATTGGTTTACTTAGGGTGAGGATTTTCTGGGCCCAAGGGGAATCCCAAGCTCCTTGTCTGAGGAAACTCTCAGAAAGGGAGGGCTTGTCCACACTTGAAAGTTAATGCGGACTAAAGCACAGTGTAAATGGAAAGTGCATTATCTGTTCCTGATTAACCCCCATGTATGGACCCTTTTATTCCACAACAAGCCTGCCCCATTCCTGCTTAGTTTCACCATTGACCGGGGACAAGGCTGGAATACGAGGATCCACAAATGGAACAACTCCACGGGTAGTTGAGCCCTGGATTGTGGGGTTCATCTGTGGAACTGCGAGACCCCGGGAAGTTAGAGGGTTCCAAACTGCCATAAGAAGGGTTTGTGGTTTAACAGGGATCAGAACAGGGCCAACCTGTGGCTCGGGTGACCCTGGGGGCTGGCCGAAGCGATGACTAGCCTCTGACCTCACATGCTGGGTGGCTAGGGGTGCGTTACCGACTGATGGTGCTGGCAATCCTGGGTGGACGGATGCCAAAATTATAGGACCATGAATTGACTGATGGGCTTGATGTGGACATCACTGGCGCTCTGGCCTGCGTTACGTGTAACTGACACACAACCACCCAGGGATGGATCCATGCAGGAGCTTGGATCATATTGGTCCCTTCTGGCCTTAATGGGCATGTCTACAGTGCAGTTAAACTCCAGTGGCTGGCCTGTGTCACCTGACTCGGGCTTGGGCTATAAAACTTGCAGTGTAGACGCCTGGGATCCTCCCCCCTTGTGGGGTCCCGGGGCCTGGGCTCCAGCCTAACCCCAGATGTTTACAGTGCAGTCTTATAGCCCTGCAGCCTGATCCCCGCGAGCCCGAGTCAGCTGAGCTCCGGGTATTTAATCACAGCGTAGACGTACCCAAAGTCTATGAATCAGAGAGCAATTCCAGACGCTTCCAAGCAGCGCTGATGCCGGTGCCCCTGGGTAAGGGTGCCTGAGTCCAGCAGGGATGCGGGCCTTTGGGAAAATGCATTCAAACCGGTTTTGTGCATTCTGGGGAGGTGGGGCTAACACCCCGCCATTCATGGCTCTCCCCCCCACCCCGTATCTCATGTCACGCCGCATATGGGGCCGGAAGTCGTGGCATTGGGCAAAAAAGAGCCCAACCCGACAAGATTGCAGAAAAATTCCAAGCGGGCTCTGAGCACCCTCAAGTCCCACCAAAGTCGGCGGGGGCTGAAAGGGCTTGAGTCTCCTTGGAAGGCCAGCTGGCATAAATTGATGTAGCCCCTCTGCACCGATTTACGCTGATGGAGGAGCTGGCCCCATCCTCCTTGGCTGATGCATCACTCCTTTCCATACTCTGGTAACACATGCTCGCCCACAAGCTGTGGATATCACAGGCAAGACAAGCATTTTCAGCAGACGGAGGATTCCAGCCATATTGAAGTTATGTCACTTTAAGGTTGGGGGAGGGGCCAGCACTTGGGGGGGAGGAGTCAAGGGCTAGAGAAGTGCCTGCGAGCAATTTAATTTCCCCACTACTGACACCACTTGTCCCACATCCACATGAAATCTACCTCAGAGCCAACGAGAAGCAGAAAGGATGGAGAGGCAAGATGGGGCTGAGCCGCCCAGATCCGTCTCCAGGGGTCTGATGCGTTCTGCATCGTGGCGCAAAGCCTGATGCAACAACACACGGCTCTGTCTGAAGAGCCCAGAGCTGCCCCTTCCCCATGCTTGGCCTGCTGAGAGCTCTCGGTGTGTCGTTTATTGTAGACTGCTCCGGGCCTGTTACTTCAATCCCCCCCGTTCTAGTCCAATGATCCAAAGCAGAAATACGTGATGTGGTATAATCTCCGCCCCTCTCCCAACCGAGCACCCAATTGGGAGATCCAAGCAGCCTGTCAGTCATCGTTCTGTGCTGCATGCTCTTGACTGACCCCTCTCGATACGGCCCGCCAATGAACACGGGCCCCTGAGAACCCCAGCTCAGGAGAACGTGGAGAGACATTGGTCTGTACGTATCTTCCTTCTGTGTATGTTCTCTTTGAAGAGATCCTGTGCTCTGTGAAACAGAATAAGTCAAATAAAAGTTACTTATAGACTGAAGCATCAATTGGCAGCCAAAATCTCTTCTCTTTTGGGCTCTGTGGGTCAGCGCTGGCTCGTTCGCTTTTGCAGTTAAATTCCCCAGGATAACATAATCTGCTTGGGCATGGACAAAACTTTGGTCTAGTACTTGGAGTAGAGGATTGGGAGTCAGGGCTCCTGGGTTCTATTTCTAACTTGTGGGGGCGAGGGTGTGTGATCTAATGGACAGAGCTCTGCACAGGACTCCTGGGTACTACTTTCAGCTCTGGCAAGGAGTGAAATGCTTCCCAAACTTTTAGAGTGAGCCACCCCTTAACAGATAAATTGTTTGTTCCATCCCCCCTCCCTCCCCGCCTCTCCTTTTCACGATCACAGTGTAAGCTCACTCTAGCTGGCAGTGAAATTATATCCCCGACAGCATGTCTCCCAGGAAGAGGGATAGGGAATGGGTCTGATACGCTCCCGGCTTATGCTGGTGTCAAACTATTAACTCCACAGATGTCTGTGAGCACTGGATCAGATTTCAGCTGGGTGGGCTAGAACCTGATTCACCGTGTGAGAACAGCTGGTCCATGGGGGGCTGTCTCGGCTATGTTAGAATGGGGTGACTCTGATGGTCTCCGGGACTGAGCAAGAGCAGGCTAGAAAATGGAAATCCTTTCCTGAGAAAAAGTTGGCTTTCTTTTCTTTTTTTTTAAATTTTCTGTCCCTAATGAAAAGTCAAAAATGTGAAATTTTTTTTGCAGGAAGGGAGGGATTTCCAGATTAAAATCTGTATGGGGAGAATCACAAGGGAATCTCTTGGCTTCCCAGAGGCTTGCTTGGAAGGCTGTTGTCAATTTCACATGCCACCAGCAGGGGGAAAGTGAAATTGACAAGAGTCTTCCAGGGGCTCCCTCTTTGCAGTTTTGCACCAGAGAAAATCAAAAGATGTTCAGCAACATTGAAATTTTCCGCCTTAGCACAACACCAGAACCCTGATCTCGGGTACCACCTTCATGCAGACAATAAGGCTGGGTCTACACGAAGCTAGCCGCAGCTTACGTCGCTGCGGGATGAGACCTAAAACCCGGTGCAGACAGCGCTAGGTTCTCCCAGTGCTGTAGGCGTCTACACTGACATGCAACAGTGGCGCCGATGTGGCAGTTTAAATGTAGACATAGGCTAATAACCTCCCTGCTTGGAAGTGTCATGGATCATGGGAAAGAACCTGGCAGATCAGTCTTGGTGTGGGTGTGGGAACCAGAGGCACAGAAATGAGGTTCAAGCTCACACAGCAAGTGAGTGGCAGAGGTGGGAATTGAATCTGCAACACTTCCCTTTCACCCAGTGCTGGGGAATGGAGCAGCTCATGTGCTTTCACCACTACAAAGACCTGATGTTAGTATCGCTGGCCAGGGAAGGTGAATGAGTTGAAGTGACCTCGTAACTGGACCCTACCTAGCCTGATTCATATCATAGCTGGATTGTTTCAGATTTACTGTGGTGTTTTCACAACAGTAAGATTAGAACCACGGTGCACAGGGGTGGGAGGGAAATAGGACAATCAAAAGCAAAAGCAAAAGCTTTGCAAGTCCCCGGGTAGTTAGGTGGGAAGCCTGTGTGAGAATGTTCCCTGTGTTACCTCCTTCAGCCCCGACCCTGCTATGCGCCCCCACCTCTGGATTAATACCTTTCGCATCCCTGGCCGGGGGGGAAGAGACACGGTAAATAAAATCCTGGGAAACATGCTGACTACTCCACATGCTCCCCCCGCCCCTCCTGATCTCACTTCTATACTAGTGTGAGGCATTGATCCAAAGCCCACTGAAGTCAATGACGGGAAAAGCTGCCGGGTGGTAGATTTCCCCCTCCCACGTTACACAGCCCGGCTTTTCCAGCCCCTTCAATGGAACCCCACTCCCCATGGCGGGTGCGGGGGAGAATGGGGCTGAATCAGGGCATGGCGGTGCCCCCTGGAGTTTATTGGGGGAACTGCAGCATGTCACGTTTTTGGTGCTCGGGATTAATTTGGGATCCTGGGTACGGCTGTGCTTTAAGAAACGCAGCTAGATCCATCGTAAATCGCTGCTGCTTTTCAAGACTGAAGTGTGGTCGTCAGGATAGTTACCTATGAGCTTATCCGCTTCCAAGCAGGGATATTATTATTACTTGTATCACAGTAGCAGCTAAAGGCGGGGGTGGAGATCAGGGCCTCCGGATGCCAGCAGTGGGGTACAACACATAGTAAGAGCGAGTCTCTGGCCCCCAAATGCTTACAGTCTAAATAGACAAGACTGACAAAGGGTGGGAAGGGGACAGAGGCCAAGGCTGGAGAAGGACTTGCCTAAAATCCCACAGTAGATAGCACCCAGGTGCCTTGACTCTTCGCCAGTGCCCTGTTGACAGCCCCATGCTTAGGCTTGAGATTTGGCCTTTTAAGGTGCAAAGAGGAGAGACTGACCAGCCACAACAAAGAAACGAGCTACTGTTTATAGCACAGCTCAGTGGTCACTTCCACTTGTGAAACCCCAACTGGGCAACTGCCAGCCGCACCAATAGCACACCCTCAGCATTTGCATGTGCATCACTTCACACGGGGTGGAATGAAACCCGCTTTTTGCACGCATCGTTTGCACTAATCAGGTAAGCCCGGCCCCAGCTACCTGATTTCAGGAAACAAATAGCTGTGGTACCTGCAGGGATGCAGCAGTTCAAAATGGATTGCAAATTGGGCGGGCACATTTTTTGGAAAGAGTGTTGAAAACCTAGACTGGGTGGGGGGCCAGGAAGGGTTCCGGCCTTCAGATCTATGAATCTGAACCCACGGAACAATGGTGCAAATGAATTCCTGTCCTCTTTTGGGGAGACGAAAGCACTTTGGTCTGCAAATGAAGAGGAGATAAGCATAAAAACACAAGCCCCAAGACCAGGAGAGATATGAGGCTACAAAGGACATAGTGGTTGAAACCACAGAGGAAATGTGTAGCAAACAATATGTTTGGTAAGCAAAATACTGAGCGAAATAGAGGCAATGGAGGAGAGAATATGCCTGAAGAAAGAGCATGGAGAGAGAAAGCCAGATCCACAGCTGGTGTAAACCAACGTAGCCCTATTTAAGTCAATGGACCACATCCCCAGCTAGTATAAATCGGTATTGCTGCCTTGATGTCAATGGAGTGACACTGATTTACGCCAGCTGGGGATCTGGGCGGAAGCCTCATGCTGTTGAATTCAATGGGAAAACTCCTGAGGCTTTCAACCCTGGTCCATAATAATATCAAGCTTAGCCAAAGTCTACTGCGGCCAATTTAGAGACTCCATTGACTTCAGTGGGCTTTGGATTGGGCAGGTCGGTAGCATCCAAGTAAGTCCAAAGGAACAGGAAGATGGAAATACCTAATGGGTTAATAAATGTTTCTTCTGTAGGAACAATGCCTGAGCAGTAATTACAAACAGAAGTGAACTCCTGGATGCGGTCTGAACAAAATGGTGAATTTCAGGTTGCAGGGCGTTTGGAAATTTCCACTTTTCATTCTGATTTGGGATGAAAGGAAAAGTTTGAATTTCCCACAGAATGGGAGTTCTGTACTTTGACCAGCTCGAGTCCTGACGCTATTGAAAATCTGGCTCTTACTCCGGTTTGGTCAGATGGAAAGTCAATGGGACTTATGCTCCTAACTGGCGTAGGGTCTGTCTACACGGCAGGGGGAAGGTAGATACAGGAGCTAGCTTTACTCCAGCTAGCTCAAATACCAAGAGCAGTGAAGTCATGGCAGCCTGGGCTAGCCACCCAAGTTCCTGCCCAGGCTCCTGGGTAGGCAGTGCTTGGTCAACTAGCTTAGGTCTGACTACAAAATCTGCAATCGCACCCCTCAGTGCAGCGTTAACAGAGCCTTTGGTGCATTAGAAAACTGCCCCCTAGTGCTTGAAGGGGAGCTGAGCTCTTCTGAAACACTGGTCCTGATTCTGGATGCTGAGCAGTTGTAAGTCCAGCCTTGAGCCCTGTGCAAAACAGAGCATCATGTGGATGATAGTTTCCACTCTTCCCCCCCCCCTGCAGTTTGCCCTGTCTTTTTTTCAACCCCCACATGAGAAGGCTTCTGCTGGGCTCAGTTATTCTTTGGTGAGAGAAACTTTGCAAACAGGCAACTAAACCTGTGAAGCAATCTAGGTTAACACTCCCTAATGGCGAAATCTGAAATAGGGTGTGACACTTTCTTGGTGGCTCCCAAACCTTAGCTTGGCTGTGTAGCCTCCCTGCCTCAGTGAGAGAGAGATTTGCCAGTGCCAAAGTGGGGGTGACAACTCCCTGTCACCCCAATCTGTTAGCCATCCCAAATCAACTGCTCAAAACTCTACCCTTCATGATGTTCTGTTTACCTTGTGCTTTCCTTTGCTCTATTGCCTTCACCCAAAATAAACAAGAAAAAAACCTGTAACTTTTGCCTTGTTGGTTTGTTTCCCATCTTCTCACTGGAGAATCTTGCCACAATCCAATTTTCCAGTGCCTGTAGCGTGAACCTGAGCCACCCAGCAAGCTGGGTGTCAGTCCTGCCGACTACGCCCCTGCAACGCTTTCCCTGTTTAGCATCAGCAAATCTCTTGCTGACGGAGAAGGGTTACAAGGTGCCTTCCAGATGCCTTGAGAAAACATCAGGCGGGGGCACCCTGAAATCACTTCCAAGCATTTTCTCAGAGCTGGGCTATTGCTCTCAACAAAGCCCTGAGGCTACAAGGAAACCACATGGACGCAGCTGGGTTCCAAATAACTCTACTAAAACTATTCACGGACATGCAAGACCTGGCCGCATATCCACCCTGCTTCTCTGTTTGGGGCTGGCGGCTTCTGCAGTAGAAGACAGGGAGGCCCAACCACAAGGTCCTGTGTGACCCTGGGGGCATCATTTAGCCTCACTGTGCCTCAGTTCCCCTCCTTGTACAATGGGGATAATAGCACTTCCCTGCCTCATAGTGGGCTATGAGGTCAGTATGGGAAAGATTGCAAGGTGCTCAGACACTGTGGGAAAGGGACCCAACTAGCTAGCTAGAGCAAGGCAGGGCTCCCACACCATTTAAAGGGATACTACCCAATTCTATACATGACGTATTTCCCCCCGCTTGAAAGGACACTTACAAAAAAAAGCACCAATGAATTCTACCAACCCCCCCTCTCATTAGCTATACAACACACAGCCACGGTGATGCCCCAGCGCCCTGTGGTGACAGCAAGCACAGCGGGTCAGGACTGAGCATGGCCACAGCCTCCATGGCTGGGAGAAGGAGGTGTCCTGGCTCCCTAGGGCTCTGTTGAAAAGCCCGGCCACTGGTAAGGAAGCTCGTCCCCTAGAGGTTGGCCACACAATGGGAAGACCCCAGGGGCTATGGTTAAGAGGTGGGATGTTTCCTCTGGCTGCGTTGCTTTATTTCCCCGCTCTGTGCCGACCCCCTGAGGATAGGAATCTGTTATAGCTTCCCCCGTCAGCCTGCCTTCTAGCTCAAGCCATAGCAGCTCATGCTTCCAGGTCTGGTGATCCCTGGATCAGACCCGATGCTTCGGCCAAGAGGGCAGCCAGCAGATGTGCTCATTACACTGTGCTAATTACAGTCTGCAGTTCCTTCCCCTGTGCTCGGCAGCGTTGCCTACTTTGATCACAGCCAGATGAAAGGTGCCACCATTAACCTTCTCTGCACAGCCGCAACCAGCTACCTCAGCGGAGGGACAGGTCAGCCGGGCCTCGGATCGCTCGCCTCTTGGAAAAAAACAAAACAAAACCCAAAGCCGCTGGGTCCCCCGCACCTGCAAGCTCGTGAAGCCAGCTGGCCTCGGGGCTTGTGGTGTAACCACTGGAAGTAATGCACCTCCGTGGCCGGAGAGCTAGCTGAAAGCGGGGAGCGTGCAGCGAGCCACCCAGGCACTTGCCTCCTCAGCCAGCTCCCATGCAGGGTCGGTACTGCCTGTGCTCGCAGGTGCAATCAGCAAGCTCCCCAGGTGGGGGCGATGATGTGTGCCACAGAATTCGCCGGAGCCTGCGTGGTCTGGTGGTTAGGTGGTTGGCAGAGGGGTGGGGGTATGGGGGAGCCAAATTTTCATTGCGCTAAGGTCCCTTTACAGAGGGGGAGACAGAGTCGGTGCAAAGGGGGCCCCTGCTGAAAATCACCAAGGGATCCACAGGCTGGATTTCCCCCCCCCAGGCGGTCTGGTGACCCGCCCTGTGACAGCCCAGTCAGGATGCACAGCAGCCCCAGAGTGCAGGGGGCGGACCGGTTCGGGGGCATGGAGTGGGCTAGAGGAGGGAGGGGTGTGGCCGGGACCGGTCTGCACCCTGGCATCCTGTGTCTCTGCAACGCCTCCTCCAAGGCTCGGAAGCAAAATCAGTTGCATGTCGGGGTTGAACTGGCCCCCAGCAGTTTCTGAATAGGAGAGGCACAAATGCATGCACCACAGCAAGGCTGGACTCCCCCTTCCCCCCCCCCCCCCGGGAGTCAGGACGCCTGGGTTCTGTTCCTGGCTCTGTCACTCGCTCGCTTATGACCTCAGTCAGATCACTCCACTGCCCCGTGCCTCCCTCTGTCCAATGGTTTAGTAGTTGAGCTGCCTCTGAGGGGTGTTGGGTGAGCTCCTTAAAGTTGAGAAAGAGCTTTGAGATCCCCATCTGTCCGGCGCTATGGACCAGCGGCGCACTACTAAAGTGCAGGGTGCGGCTGGCAGCATGCACCCCGTCGGGCTGCCCCAGGCAGGGCCGAAACAGACAAGCTCCCCGTCTGTTCGGGTTGGTTAACTGGGGAGAGTCCTTGTGCCCCACCGGACAAGGCCTGCAGGAGAGCTCCATGGGATAGCTCCACTTAACGCTGCCGATTCTCGAGGCTGGCCAGCCAGCACCATTCCTCCCACAATCAGGAGAGTCCCCTTCGGACCTGGCCCCTCTGCTGGGAAACCTGCAGCTTGCAGGCCTGTCTGCGCTCACCCCCGGTTATGCGTGTGGCCACCTGGCCTTCTCCAAATGTAAGGCAGCTTGCTCCTCTGCTGCTAGGCCGGATGCTGCTCCCTGGTGCTAACGCCCGCTGCATGGGTCTGCAGCCTGCTCGGTGCAGCCATGACAGCTTCTTTATTCTCCCATTGGTGTGGCTGGCCTGCCCTTGCCCTGCCGCCAGCTGGAGGCTTGGCGAATCCTCGGCCTCTTGTCGCCTGCACCTCACTCCTTAAATGACAACAAAAAGCCGATGGCTCCATCGCCCATCTCTCTGCGTGACTCTGCAACAAGGAGACCCCCCCCTCCACCCTCCACCCCAGGAGGAGCAGGGATGGGGTGTACTGGCCCTTTAAGAGGGAAGCCCAGCTGATTCTCCGCTAGCGCCTCCTGCTGTGAGAGGGAAAAGGTGCTGCGAGAAAGGATATAGAGGCCTCTGCCAGGCCGAGCAGGATCCCAGGCTGGAATCATTCTCGGTGCTGGTCTAAGCACGGGTGCGAGCACAACCTGCCTGCACTTGTGTGGGATGCTGTCTCCTTCTGAAAAGAAAAGGAGTACTTGTGGCACCTTAGAGACTAACAAATTTATTAGAGCATAAGCTTTCGTGAGCTACAGCTCACAAGTGAGCTGTAGCTCACGAAAGCTTATGCTCTAATAAATTTGTTAGTCTCTAAGGTGCCACAAGTACTCCTTTTCTTTTTGCGAATACAGACTAACACGGCTGCTACTCTGAAACCTGTCTCCTTCTGGTGGCTGGCCCACTACCTAAGCTGTTTGCTAGCTGAGTGATTCTTCAGCTCAAGCAGTTGCAGCCTGGGGGGTTTTACAGAGCCCCAAGTCCAGTCTCCCCACCCCCCGAGGGACCCAGGCAAGATGAGGAAGAGTTTTGCGGAAGCCGGAGCGTGTGGTGGCGGTGGCGGGGGGGGTTATCACGGGCTGCATGGCTGGCACTGCTGGTGCTGCCCCCGCAGGAGAATCTCACAGTGGGCAAGCCCTCCCTATATCCTGCAGCTCCCGTGTGTCCCAAGCGGCACCTAGGAGCAGCTCTGAGCCTAGAATCGCCCCACACCTAAGCAGGCTGTTCGTGGTGCCCTTGTCCTTAGCCGATCAGTGTGGCTGGCCAGGCTGGGGAACCTAGCACCTGCGATCCCAGCTAGCCAGACCGTGCTACAGCAATAGCTTCTCAGCCTACGGGTCACAAACAGGTTTGGGGGGGGGCATGACCCCCCCGCCCCCGCTTCATATCCTTTCTGTGATTGGTGGAGCGAGGGGCTGCTTTCTATTGTACCATGGGCTCGCGGTGTGGTCAGTGTTGAGCACCAGGGCTATGGCTGGACACCCCCGCCCCCACCCCTGCCCTAGGGGAGTCCATAGCCCAGTCTTCCAGCAGCGTTACTGCAACACAGAGCTTGTAATAATGCCCCCTCCAAAGGGAGAAAGGCGGCAGCCCCCTGCTATCAGCAACTGTGTGCGCGCGCGTGGGGGGAATTTACAAAGCAGCTCGCTCCTGTGGTCGATCGGACGTCGGTCTATCCTCCAGTCCAGGGGATCCCCCTCCCTTTTCCCACTAGCACCCCCTTCGCTGTGAACACTCTCAATATGCCCATAGGCTGAGCACCTCCCTCTCTTTAACACATCTGGCCTCCAAATACCCTTGCAACACAGAGCCTCAAGAGCTTGTAGGGGTCTGACTCAGAGATTTTAACGCCAGAAGGCCCCATCGTGATCAGCTTGGCTGACCTCCTGCCTCCCACTGAACTCAAAGACCCCCCCACATTACTGTTCATAGTATGCTATAGTCGGGCCAGGTTGAACCATCAGCTGAGCCTCGTTTGGCATCAAGGCAGATTGACGGCAGGATTTTTTCCTCCCACCAGCCAACACCTTGCAGCCTCCGGAGGCAGGTGAGAGCTGCGTTAATGAAGTTTTTCTTTAGGGCTCAGGCCTTGTGAATCAGACGTGCTAATGGAAATCACTTCGCCGGGATAATTAGAACTTTATTAGTGGCTGGTACATGCTCAGAGGAGAGAAAAAAAAGAGCCCGGCCTCACAGAACACGAGACTGATTGCATTGGGAGGGAGAGGGGAGGTGTTAATCAGTTTATTCCTTCTTTGGGGGAAGAGGGTGCTGCTCCCCCCCCACTTCCCGATAGCTCTCTCTGATTGAGTTCTTGGTTAACCAAACTGGATCTGGGGCTCAGTTTGGCTAGAATAAGGACTGACACCAGAAATGAACCTTTTCTAAGCCCTTGAGGAGGGAGGTGGCTGGCTCAGAGCTATCAGGACTAAGTAACTGTCTTTCACAGCTAGTGTGCCAGTTCAAACCCAGCCTAAGAGGGGTAGCAGCTGAAAACTAGGGTTGGTTGGTGAGTCCCAGTTGGGTTCAGACCCTGCTATTATTTCTATGACAGTAGGGCCTAGAGCCCCCTGCCATGAAGAGCTTGTGACAGACAAAAGATGGGTGGAGAAACTGAGGCACAGAGCAGGGATGTGACTTGCTGTGGGTCACC
Organism: Dermochelys coriacea; assembly: GCF_009764565.3. Taxonomy (NCBI): domain Eukaryota; kingdom Metazoa; phylum Chordata; order Testudines; family Dermochelyidae; genus Dermochelys; species Dermochelys coriacea. Next base: position 11,030,706 of record NC_050094.1, on the reverse strand, counting down.
CAGCAGAGCAGTAGAGAGCACCCAGGGTTCCTGAGCTGCTCAGTGTGCTACCCACTGAGCAATGCAGCTAACTATGAGCTCTCTCCAATGCAAGCCCGGGGTGGGGCTGTGATGGACCTGCTATAAAGGGGGGGGCGGGGAGGCGCCATCTGTTGACCTGCTCCTTTGGAGGAATGTGAGGTGTTTTGCTCTGCCCAGGGGGAAGGGCATTGCCTTGTCTCCAGCCCCTGGCGAAGAGGGTCACTGGTGTCATGTTGCCCTTGGGTTAGAAATGAACTATTGGCTCCCACGAATGGCTGGGACCATGCCCTTTGGAGAGAGGAGGTTCTGTGAGAGCAGGGTGGCCTTGGCCAACTCTGTCCATCCCCCTTAACGTAGCTCCAGTTTTCCTCCTTCCCGGGCAGGATCCCGGCAATGGCCTGCGGAACAAATGCAAGACCCGGGCAACCCACCGCCCTGGTATATAGCGGATGCATCTCACTTGGAACAAGCTGCGTGCTAGCCCTTTAAGGCAAGACAGGGCTCTGGTCCCCATGCAGCCCAGAGCAAAGGCATTCTGGGGGCCGTAGTCTGGAGGGGCTGATGGGAGGTGTAGTCCATGAACATGTGACTGTGATCAGGACTATTTAATGCAAACTCTGCCTTGGTCCTGACAGTTTGCAAGGGTAAGAGGATGGCCTCAGATCTGGAATTCCAGATTGGACTTTTCCTAAAAGCAGGCAGGATCTGGAACAGGGGTTCTCAACCTTTTTCTTTCTGAGCCCTCTTCCCCCCCCTCCACCCAACATGCTAATAAAGCTCCACGGCCCACCTGTACTACAACAACTTTCCCTGCATATAAAAGGCAGGGCCGGTGTTAGGGGGTAGCAAGCCGGACATTTACCTGGAGCCCCATGCTCCGGGACCCGGACTTCAGCCCCATACAGTGGAGCTTTGGTTTTCTTCCCTGGGCCCCAGCAAGTCTAATGCTGGCCCTGCTTGGCGGACCCCCCTGGAACCAGCTTGTGGCCCCAGACCTCTAGTTGAGAACCACTGGTTTAGCAGACCTTGTATAGGGGTGAGAGGTTGTGGGCAAAGGGACCCTAGACGGGGCTTGGGAGGGAAGTGAGTGCGAGCTTCTTGGCAAGGGCTCCTGGCTGGCCCTGGCAGAGAGGAAGCCCTGTGTGAGCAGGCAGGGCAGACCCTGGGGGAGAGGTCTATGGAGCTGATCAGCCCGGGGCGGGGGAATGACCGCATCCCCGGGGTGGGAAGCTGTAGCTGGGTGTGGTGCTGCAGGACTGTTCCCGCACCCTGCATTGAAGAGGCTGAAGGACTATAGCGCACTGGGAAGGCAGAAGGTTTGTTTTATGTCTTGGGCTCTCTTCGTTTGCCCCGGACGGGAAGGGCGGCAGGATTCCCCCACCCCGAGAGACGGCAGACTGGGCGGGAAATGAGGAGCAGCGCTGGGGCTGGAAAGGTAAGACCTGCTATGTCATTAAAGGGGCCATAGGGAAATGAAGGGAAGTTGTACTTGGTGCTGGCGGCGTTTGGATCTTAGATGGCCGTTGGCAGACTGGGTGAGGGGAAAAATAACAACTGAGTTTAATGAAGAGCTCAGCTGACCCGTATGAGCCGCAGAGGAAAGTTCTGGCTCCTCCCCTTATGTGCCCCGCCCACCCCGACCTCTAACGGCCAATGAAACGCCAGTAGACCTGTGACCTGCTCAGTGCTACGCTCCCTCTAGTGGTAGCGGGACCACGTCCAGCGGTTGATTGATCCACTGCCTGAACTGATGCTTCAAGACGCAGCAGTCCGGGGCACGGCGGCATGTCACAAGCACGTCAGTTATGTGGTGTCATCAAGGGAGCAAAAAAACAAACAAACCAATGATGGTCCTTCCAGCAAATGAGCCGCTGCGGTTTCTGAATGGAACAAAGAGCAAAATGAAAGTGACTTTTAAATAGACCATCTCCACTTCATAAAGAATTCTCACTTCCTTCGGCTGCGGGAGGCTGAGATGCAGGAGACAGATGTTCAATAAAAGGGCCTCTTCAGCTCTTCCTTGTTCTTCTTTTTCTTTTTGCACCTGGTTCTCTCTAGGCTCGATCCAGTCTCTTTACCACATGAGGGTTCTCCCAGAGGAGACGGCTTTGTGGTGCTTTGATTCTGTTGGGACCTGATGCTATTTGTGTAGAGCAAGACTGAGCAAATGCAGTCCAGATAGGGGCTAACACTAGAGGAACAGGACAAGAAAGAGCGTAACAGACAAGTGGTAGGTGCCTTTGCTTTAGAAACAGTTACTCCGGCTAGGTTGGCTCCTGGAGCAATAACTCTGCCAAGTAAGGATGGGGTAGGGGGGCGTTAGTTCTCAGGATCAGGCCCATTGTCTGCTGCCTGCTTAATCAAAGTACAGCATGCCCTGTGGGATGGAGCATGCTCTAGAGATTGGAGGATGGAGCTGTGGGTTGTGTATGGTTTCAATTGCTGTGTGATGCTAGCCATGTCACGTACACTCGCTGGTCGAGGGACTGGTCATCCACCCCATGTGAAAATGATGATATCGACTCCTTTCTTTGTTGGCCTAAATCAGATAGGAGCAGAGCTCTCTGTAAAGATGACCGGGATATTTTTTTTTGATGAAACACTTCTTTTTTTCCATCAAAAAAAGCTGATTAGTTGAAATCAAAACTCTTTTTCTCGGAAAGGGTCAGTTTAGCTGAGTTTCTTGATGGGAGAAAACTTTTTTTTGGAGGAGGGCGGGTGGGAGCTGGAGGGGGGAGGGGAGGGGGCTGAAGTGGCAAAATTGTTGAAATGTCCCGTTTTTGAAGCAAACATTTCCATGTTCTGATTTGAAATGACGTTTCAGGGTGAAACTTAAGCCCATTCTAGTACAACATTTAAAAATAACAACAACAACAATTGCTGGCATTGCCACGCAATATTTTGACTGACATCAAAAACGTTCACCGTGGTTGACTTTGTCCCCATTCAGGACGCACCCGAATTCCAAAAATCTCAAGTTTTCACTGAACAGGAAACCGGTTCTCTGTCTGTCTCTAGCTCTGTTGTTGCCCCACATCTGTAAAAAGGAGATAACACCTCCCTACTTCAAGGAGTGTTCTGCCAGGATAAAATCCATCAGTGATGGTGAGGCACTCGGATACTATCATTTTGAGCATTCGGAAGCTCTTCCAGGCAGGGACCGTCTTTGGAAGCGTACAGCGCCTTGCACAACAGAGCCCTGATCCTTGACTGAGGCTCTAGGCAGTACAATAATACAGATCAGTACTGAGATGGTTGGAAGTAACCTACCCAATTTGGTCCATGATCGAACTAATCTGCATTGGGATCCCCATGCTGTAGCTTTGCTTGTGTTGCTTTCTGTGCAGTAGCTAGCCCCCGCCCTCCCCCCCATCAGTGGAACCCCAGCAAGCGGAAACAAGTTTAACCGACTTATTCCTCCAAAACCGAAACATCCCCATTTGTTCTGATTTGACCAGATCACTTCTTCCAAGCTAGCTGGGGACTGTGCCAGCCCCCCTTTGCCCGCTCCCCCCAGGCCCGAGCCCATGCCCCACAGCGGAGTTTGGGGGCACCAGGATGGTGCTGACTTCCTACATCTCTGCTGCTTCCATCAACTCATCTGCATCTCGTACAAAGCTTGTTGTGTGTACCTGCTGGCATGGGTACCAACATGTCTCAACAGATGGGACTTAGGAGCAAATCTGGCTATGTCATCCAGCAGGCTAGATAGAACCCAGAATTCCAGGACCAATGCCTCCCCACCCAAAACAAGCTGCTGGCTTCCTACCGTAGGCATATCTGATCCAGTGGGACAGATCAACCTGGCCCAGGTAAGGCAGGTGGGCCACCTGTGCTCCATATCCCATCTCCAACAGTGGGTGGTACCAGCTACTACAGAGGAAGGGGCATCAAACCCGGTATGTGGCCAGTTGCATCTTGGGCGTGTCTCTCTCCCTAATGCAGCTGGACTACCCACTTCTGTCACCCCCAGGAAATCCCTCCCATGCCTCATGCTCTGTTAGAGGCTCTCTCGAATCCCAGCCAAGGAGACCAAAGCATAAGACCGTAAGAAATAAGGGCCGGTACAGAGGAGCGCTGGGCTCCTTCCTCCCCACACACTGAGCTGGTTTCCATGCTAGGAAATGTCCCTGCTTTGCACATTTGCTCGATCCACCTCCCCCCCCCCATTGCACAACGCCTGCATGTGAGATTCTCCGGGGAGGCTGCCAAGCGGGGTGGAAGAAAAGGGCCAGGGAGATGGTGTGAAGGATAAAGGCTCCGTCTCTGAAGAAACACCCTTTACCAGAAACTAATCTTTCTATCTTGAGAGAGCCACCAAAAAAAAAAAACCAACCCAGAACCCACAGGGCTGAGCAGGGCTTGCAACTGTCTGCTGGGGGTAGGAGAATGGGATGTGTGGGAGGGTAGAGGGGAGCCTGGTGCTTGTTTATCAGAGATAAGGGATGGGAAAGACATCAGGGTTTGTCCCTTGCCTGCAGGGAAACGTACAAGTGGAAGGGTGATGCCAGGCGGTGCGGAAGCAATCGGCATGCCCTGCGGGCAAAGGTGAGAGGCCTGGAGGTGTGTGACCCCTGTGATCTGGATCCGGGCACATCCCGCCCGGGCAGTTCTCAAGTGCGCTGCAAACTTGCCCAAGGGCTGCACTGAATATACATCTACAGCCAAAGAGGTGGGACTTTCTCAAGTCACAGGTGACCCCGGAGGCTTGACTTTGGCCCCTTTAAGGTTGCTAGAGTTTTTTTCCCGAAGGCGGATACTCAGCGTGTCCTAAAAAAACAGGTGGCTCAAGTTGGGAGCAAGGAGATGCAATTCACAAGTCTTGGCCTGGCTTAGACTTGGATCTGGATTAGATCCCTGTATCCATCTGGAATGAACTCCTGGCCCAGCCCGAGGTGGTGGTAGTGGGGGGTGTGTGCTGTGCTCATTCAGAAGGGAAGAAGGCTTGGCTAGTTTGGGTTGTGTTTCCCTCAGATCATTGGTTAGTCTTTGCTTTCTCTCCATGTTTTGGTAGCAACTGACCTGCAGAGAAATGGAACAGAGCAAGCCCCACTGAATGTAGGGTGAGAGGTGGAGGGAGACCCTCTCAGCAAGGGTAAGAAATTCACACGCACAAACACACACCCAGTCATATGATAGCATGGGTGGGAATTGCATACCTATGGCTCACAAACATTAGCCACTGAGACAGGAAAGGGAGTTAGATAGATCACAGCTTTGCTCTGGTTCAGAGGGCTCCTGGACAGCATGGCCTAAGGGCTAGGACACTGGCCTGTTTGGGAGACGCTGGTTCTGTTCCTCCTCTGCTAGTATTCCCGCTTCGTTTCTCTTCTCCCCGGAGCTTGTAAGCTCTGCGGGGCAGGGGTCATCCCTGGCAATGTGTATGTCCAGTGCCAAGCACACTGGGACCCCGGTAGCTGATTTCTCCCCTTCTTCCCCTTCTCCTGCCCCCATGATGGTGGAGTTACCCTGGGACTGAATTAGCTCCTATGTGTCTTAATGTTTTAAACCACTATTTGGTATCCACCCCCGATCTGGACACTCCCCCGCCCCTTTCTCTCCCTCCCGCACACCCCTGATTCACCCAAAGGCTCCTCTCTTTTTCTAAATCATGTGATAAATTTCAAACACCCAGGGCTGTTGCTGTTTGAGCGGCTGTTACTCATCCCTTGCCTGCCCGGGCCGAGTCAGAGAGGGTTTCCATCGGGGGTGGGGCTGATGAGTCAGGATGCTCATAAACATACCTGACGAGGTGATATTTGGGGTGGGGGAGGGACCCACTCCTGCACTTGCCCCCACTTCAAAGCCCCAGAGACACTGGGCCGAGCTCTCTGATGATGACTCCAGCGTGTTCACTCCTGATCTACGCTCTGTCAGCCGGGAGGATCAGGGGATGTCTCACTGCCTCTAGCCAGAATCTGGCTCTTCAGATTTCCTCCCTCTCTGCCACCTTGGCCAGGGGAAGCCACTGCTGGCTGCAAGCGGGTGGCATGCTCCAGTGGGTAGGGCAGCGGCTTGGGAATTGGGCCACCTGGGTTCTGTTCCTGGCTCTTCCTCCAAACGGTTGCACGCGCTTAGAGCACTTTGATCCTCGTCAACGACAGGTGCCAAATGCTACCGAGCCAAGACTTCTGCGCTGGGGTGAACCAACAACAGAGGGAGAAGCTTGCTCATGCCTCTAAACCTGCTTCTTGTTCCAGAATGACTCTCCCCAGCTCTGTATTCTCAAGCCAAGCCAAGATGTTGCTGCTGGGCCTTGGGGTGGCTTATCTTTGGGGTGGCTTATTTGCCCATAGCAGCTGGCTTCTCAGAGACTTTAAGGCCAGAAGGGACCATCACGACCATCTACTCTGACATCTACTCCTGCACATTGCAGGACACCGAACTCACCCACCTGCTCCTGTAAAGACCTATAATCTCTGGCTGAGTTACTGATGTCCTCAAATCGTGGTTTAAAGACTTCACGTTACAGAGAATCCACCATTTACATTAGTTTAAACCCGCAAATGACCTGAGCTCCCAGGTTGCGTCTACACCATGGGGTTCCGCTAGGATAGCTCTGGTGTTGTAACTATAGCCCCGACAGCATAGACAAGCCCTAAATCAGTGTATTTCCTCTCTGTTTACGTAACAGCCCCTGCTCGGAGGGATTGAACCCAGGACCTCCATCTCCTCAGCACACACTGCCACTATTTAAGTGAATGAGTTAGTCCGCTAGTCAGATTGCATGTACTGCTCCCATCCCTCAGCTGGGTGGGGATGTGGGGTACCCTTTGCATACGTTTCATATCTAGCTCTAAATAAAATGATATGAAGTAGCAATGGGCTTGCACCAGAACCTGGGATCCCAAATGTTTACGTATGGGGGGGGTATATTTAATCCAGACATGAATTTCATGGTTGATCCAAATCCGAACACTTTTCTGGGAGGTCTAGATATCTTGATCAGAGCCTTGGGGAACCAGCTCTCCTGAAAGGAAGCATACGTATCTGCCCTTTATTATCAGTGCCCCTAAAGCACATACAGCTGACTTAGCTAACATGCTGTAACCAAATGGTGATCGCATGACTGTTTACTTGCTGAATTCTTCAACTGCTTGACGTCTCTGCTGTAGCATTCCAGACAGGGTATGGCCCCTGGTAAACAAGCGTGATAAAGCAGGAACTCAAGCTGCGTGGAAGCTTGTACATTTGTCTATAGTTGTAGCTGTTTATTAAACGCCTCCAGTTCAAGAGGGACTGGGATTCCGTAGAGCGTGACAACGACACCACTGACGCACAAGTTGTGATTCTCTTTGCAAAAACGATTGGGAGGTGGGCAGTCGGGGGGGCCTTTGTAGACTGGTCAAGTAGCGAACATCCTCCGCCAACCCATCTCTAGCTCGAATGTGGCCATTGCTGACATCTAAGTGCCATCTCTTGTTGAGCATGGGCTTTTCTCCATGTCCCACCTCCCCCTTGTCTATGCCATGAGCAAAGTCAAGACCTTCCTAATGCCATCCTCTTCCAGTGCAACCTACTGGGCATCACTTCCAGTTCTTCTCCACCAGGCATTGTGGACTGTTACTGTAACAAGCTCCAGCATGGTCCGTCGGTCGGTCATATGCTTTCTTTAGGGGATGTCCTTGGGCGTGTCTTCCAAAAGTTGTCAGAGCATTGCTCTTTCTTGGGAGAGTAATGGTCCATGCACGTCTTGCCCCAGGTGGCTGTCAGTCCGATCATCCTAGTTTTCAGCCTAGTTGAACCCCCAGCTGGTGATCGAAACGTCCATGCTAGCTGGTGATGTTACTCTTCTATCTAATCGGATCCTTTCATGCTCCTGTTCTGATATGTCAAAGGGACCTTTCCAAGATGCTGTTAGCCACAGATTTGCATCTCAGTGCTGTGTGATAGCATTGGACACTTGGCTTTTCAGTTCCACATCAAACTGTTCTTGGTTGAGCAGCTGCATCGCAATCTGCCTGCAGTTCTTAATCACTACAGTCAGCAAGGGTCCTCATGACCAACATGACAGGCAGCAAGGCCTGCTTCAGCTAGGATGTCCCTCTGGACTCCGTATGCCAAAGTTAGAAAACAAGCTGCTTGTTGTGTGTGGAGAGACCCATACAGTGCTGGCTAGCGGACAGGGCACTGGCCTCAGCTTGAGGTTCTATTCCTGGGTCTGCCACTGACTTGCTGGATGACTTGGGCCAGCCAGTACTTGCCTCAGTTTTCCCACCTGTAAAATGGGGATAATGACACCCCTTGTAAAGTGCTTTATTGGTGGGGCAAAGCACTAGCTGTGTTGGTCCTTTTTTATAACCTTATTGAGAGGGGGCTGGGGGAGGGGAGAGGAGCGATTTGCACCTGCGCTCTAATTCCAGCTCAACCTTGAGCTTCAATGGAGTGAAACTTCAAATCTCCAACAAACTGAAGTTTTGCCCCAAATCTATCACAGGTGGGTTTTTTTTTTTTTTTGTTTAACCTCCAAAAAAGTTCTACTTCGAGTGGAAGAAACCATGAGCTCTCACAGGGGTTTTCAGTTTTTGCATAATCAGAACCACTTTTGTGAATCCCAAACCAAATGCAAACCTCTGTGATCTCACGCTTCCCAATTCTCCCTTTCCCCGTCCACCCCGTCTTGACTCTCTTGTGGGGGCCTGTCCCGCCTACCCAAACGCGGGGTGGAGGGAAGGTGGCATCTGCAGCTCTGCGGCCTGCTTCCTCTGACCCCACTGCAACTCCTTCTCCTCGGCAGCTCGCATAAAAGCGGTGAAACCGCACTGCTGGCTTGTGGTTTGGTCTTGTTCTCTCTCGTACTGTAGCAGCGCGGCTTCCACTCTGAGTCACTGGAGATGGGGCCAAGTGGGTTCAGGGATGGGGTGAACCTGGCGCTCTCCACAGCTCGCTTTCATTTTGTGCAGTGGGGTGGCATAGGGAAAGGGGGGGGGTTCTGCACCTTGTAGAGGGTCAGAGCCGAAAGGGCCTCAGTTGCGCCGGCCTCTGTACAGCATGACTTAGCAGACGCCACTATAGAGCCACTGAGCGCTTGGCTTGGGCACCGATGTGCATGGGGGCTGGAGATCAGTGGCATGAAGACCGATTTGCTTGGGGGCTCTTGCAGAGCAGGACTGTGGACATTAGCCCTGTGGCAGTGGGGGCGTCTGCTGTTTATTCCTGTAGCTGGGTGTCTTCTCATTCAGCCTCTGCCACAGTCTCACTGCGTGACCATACCAAGTCCCTTCACCCCCCATTCGCAAGTGGCAAAATTGGGAAATTTGCTTACCCAGCGGTGCAGTTGTGAGGCCTAATTAACTCCTTGAGGTCCCAACCATTGTGCTGGACAACTGGCAAGCACAGTCCCTGCCCCGATGCCTGTAAAGGGCTGAGATCCAGCAAGAAAAGGAGCCCTTAAAATAGCCATGTGTCATATGGGGTTCCTTGGCTGAGCTGTTCAAAGCAGCCTGGGAGATTTAGACACATTTTTCCAGGAAATCTATTGGCAATTGAAACAAAATAGTCAGATCTCCCTCTAAACAGCTCTGAAACCTTGCCTCCCTTTTGGCATCCTTTTGAACTTTAACGCACACCCTTAAGGACACTTGCTTTCTTCTAAATAAAGCTGAGTTACTGGTATTTGTCAGGTGCTATACAAAGACCGTACAGCAGTCCCTGCCCTGAAGAGCTGACAAAGGGAAAGACAGACTTACTCAAGGTCACGCTATAGGTCCTGGAAAGAACCCAGATCTGGACTCTTAGTTCATGCTAGTGTAACACCGGCAGACCCTGGTCGTGGGCGGGCAGGATTGAACCAGGGACCTCTGGAGTTTAGTGCATGAGCCTCTCCCGCATGAGTTAAAAACCAACTGGCTGTTTGCAGACTCATTTAACTCTCTCTCTAAGTGGTCTCGGTGCCACTAGATGGGACAGAGCACCACATCCAGGAGGTGTGTGGGTTACACTAGACCATGCTGCTTCCCAGTAATTAGCAATACAAACACAGACTGAGAGAAGCCTGAAACAAAGGCTTGGAGCCTGTAGAAGGGGCTGGGAAAAGTCCAGTGAAACATTGTTTAGCTGGAATTTGCTGATTTGGGAGGTCTGGCGAAATTGGAGGCTCTCCACCAAAGCGCCATTGGAACACGAGCAGGAGTCCACTGGAAACCTGGCTTCCTGCCAGCACGCCCACCTGGCAAGCTGCTGGTGACCCCTGGGCTACCAGGATCCACAGCACCACCAGGCAGACTCTCCCGGGGCACTGAGTGGGGAGAAATTTGAAATTCTTGAATTTATTCCTAATCGGAACAAACCCAAATCTTGAACTATCCAAGTCCTCCCAAATGGAATTGCCTGGCTCAGAGAGCTGCTGAAATCAGATCAAATCCAATGCATTTTCAGTGGGGGGATCTCTGTACAGGTCCTGATTAAGTGGACAGTGTGGGGATTATTCAGTTCCACGTTCTGCTCTTGCTTGGAGCTTCCCGACCCCTTCCCCATCCGCTGTCGCCCTCTTTGCTGATGTATGCATTCATGTTTTTTTAAGGCACTTAGCAGTAACAGTCCATGGGATATTTGATGCGAGTCCCACAATGCCTTCCAGTATTATCCTGGATTGTTGACCAGGATCGCCTAGAGCCGAGAAGCAACATTTAGCCCCCTGGGACAGCTGCCAGCAATTGCCTGCAACTGGTGTAAGCTGATGTAGCCCCACTGAAATCAAATGGCGGTACGCCGGCTCATTCGAGTTAGGGGGCTGGGTCATTGCGGGGTAGTCCTTTGTGGTGTTCCTCACTGGTGGCCACTAGAGGACCAGGCTGCCAGGAAACTGCCCTGGGCTTGATTCTTTCCCAGCCCAGCTGGCACTTGCAGGGGTGGCCAGTTAGGAGGGGCCAATGCCTGTTGGCTCTGATCTGCCGATCTCTTGTTTGCTTCCCTTTTCTCCTGGCATCATCTTCATCTTCTCTCTCCATCCCCTTCTGTCTCCGGGGCGATCCTGCCGCCTTCCCACCTCGGAGGCGTGGAAGGATGGCTTTGCTGGCAGCTGGCTGGCTCGAGGTTTTGGGGAGGCTGCGAGCGGATGATGCGGGGAGGAGCCAGGATGTCTGCACAGCGGCACAGCGTGGTACAGGCGAACCCCTGGGTTGTCCCTGTGATCGGGGTGGGCCCATGCGTGCTGCAGCCGGAGCTGCCTGATGGAAAGGGGCTTAGCCGCTGCAGAAGCACAGAGGGATCCCTTGGCTTAAATGAGACTCTTCGCTTGGCCTGGATTTCCCTGCCAGAGCCAGCTTGGCAGCCCCTTGGTGTTATATTTGGCCTCTGGCTATTGTCCAGCATTGCCATTGGTAGCTGCTTTGCTCCAGTCATCTAGCTCCTCCCGATGCCCAATCTCTCAGTCCTCATCCCTTGACGATGGTGTCCTCCTTTGTTCCCTCCTTTCCCAGTTCTCTCTCTCTCTCCCAGGCAGTCTACCGCTCCAACCATCCTGCCCTTCCCCTATTTCAATCCCAGCATGCCCCCCCGCCCTCCTCCCCCGAACCAATGCGCATCCCCTGAAACGAAACATAGATAACGCTCGCTGGATGCTTGGGCACTGTCCCTCTTGCCTGCTCTCTGTGACTTTTTCAGGGCAGGGACTGGCTAGATGGCAACTGGCCCTCCATACCAGGGTGTTGGCAGGCCTTGTTTAAGTGCTTAGCATGGGGCATTCGCAGTTGGGGATGGATTTCCCGAAGACCTCGGGTGCCTTGGCAAGTGGCTGAACTCTGAGTTGGGCTCTGCACCTGAAGTGATGATGTTTTCTGCAAAACTGGTCCGTGCGGCTGCCAGTGCATTGCGGGCGCTGAGGCTATAGAAATCCGGTCTTTCTAAGTGGCAATGCCGGGGTGCAGCCTGCAGAGACTACGCTTCCCAGCATGCAGTGCTGCCTTCGGACTTGAGAGGGCATGCTGGGTGCTGGAGTGGGGCTGCACTATTAATAATTAATAATAAGGCAGCCCCTAGAGGCCCCAGCTGCGATTGGAGCCCCCTTGTGCTAGGTGCTGTACAGACCCATAGGGCAGTCCGTTCCCCACTGAGCTTACAATCTATGTAAGCTAGGCAGATGGGTTTTTTTTCTTAAATCACCTTCACCCTACGAGTTGACCTTAATGCCTGATCCCACGGTCCCGATGGGGGTAAAGCTCTGAACAGTCTCACGATGCTAGCTTTACAGTTCAAAGCTCAGACACTATTTTGCCTGGTGGAAAGAGAGGCTGGAAAAGGAGGTTGCTGGGGAGAAGCAAACAGGATGGTCATGGAAATGAAAAGCAAGGAGCTGGGATAGGGGAAGAGAGACTAGATAAAGGGTAAAAAGAAAAGGAGGACTTGTGGCACCTTAGAGACTAACACATTTATTTGAGCATAAGCTTTTGTGAGCTACAGCTCACTTCATAGACTAACATGGCTGCTACTCTGAAACCTGGATAAAGGGTGAGTGCGTATGGAGAAGGCACCCATGGGGGAGCAGAGATGGGGAGATGGCCTCCCCGGGAGAAGGAAAGATCAGAAGAGAAGGGCAGCCAGCAAATGAACACACAAAGCCGGAGCCGCAGCCCGGGCAGCCCATGGCAGACTCGAGCTCAGCGCTTGATCTAAGGCTGACCTCAGACTGGGGTGAAATCCTCCATATCAGTGATGGTGGCGTGCGAAGCGTGTAGTGTCACATGGGGCGGCACCGCTGGGGATGCTGAGCGCGGGCGCCGGGGTCGGAGGGAAGGTTCACAGATCTGTCAATATCCATTTAGCTGAGCCGGGCCTCTGTGGCAGGCCCCGTAAGGCTGCTTGCCCTCTCCTGAGAGGGGAGCCGAGGGGAGGTTCTGCTGCTAGGCAGGTGCCAGGATTAGGTGTCTGTCCCCATAGCACGCGTGGGCAGGGGAGCACATGGGCATGTGCACTATAGAAATACGAGTTCCTAAAATCAATCTCCGGGAAACGCCTAATGCTAGCGCTGGCTGCAGCAGCTGTGAAGGCAGGTGCAATGTCTTCCACGCAGCCGTGCCGATGCATCTCGATCCCAACCTGCAGCCCCCTCTCTCCCCATCCTGCCGCATCCCCGGTTATCCCAGCCCTCGGCTCCACGCTTCTGACCTGCAGCACCCTGCAGTTCCAGTCCCGGGACCTGCTACCCAGCAGCCCCCCTCCCCTGCTATTGCCGTCCCCAAACATGGCTCAGCTGCTCCCCTCCGGTGCTTGGTACCATCACGTGGGTAAACACGGGAGAGTGAAGCACCCGGAAAACAGGGCCAGGTAGCTGGCAGTGATGCCAGTCCTGCCTGTCCGACTGGCCCTTTGCTGGTTAACCTCTTCAGTGCCCCCTCCCTCCCTGCCGTGGAGTCTGGAGGGCTGTGGCAGTGCTGGGAATAATCCCTTGGTGTAACTGCTAGGCAGTGCTGTCTCTCAGGAGGCGGGCGGTTTAGCGAGGCCCAAACAAGGCTGGCGTCAGGGACAAGGCCTTCCAGCAGGGTGCTGGTGGCTGAGCCCCATGTCTCTGTATTAAGGAGACACGGGCATCCCCTTGTTGGAGTTCCCGTGAGGCCGTTAAAAGCAGAACCCTCCTCACCCAGCCGCTATGGGGAAAGCCTGCCTGGGTAGCAGATCGGCGCTCCCCTTGCCATGAGCCGTCTGTCCGCATGGAGCTTCTGCCCTTCATCTGCTTAGAGAGTAATTGCCTGGGGGGCGGGGGAGAGGCTACTCTCAATAGTGCATATTGCCTGGACATGGGGACCCCTCCGGGAAGGAAGGCAGGGCTGGTGCTGGGGGATGAAGACTCATGGCCAGCAAGCTCACGGAGGGGGAGCTGCTTCGCTGAAATCCCCATGGTCTTGAGCTGTGGCAGAGGATCATGGCCCAGTTGCTCTGGTTGTTGCACACAGACTTGTGACAAAGCCAGTGCCTGACCCAGCGTTGAGGCAGGCTGGGGGTGAGTGGCAGCATGAACTAACAAGGTGAGCAAAGCTTAGTAGGAAAACTGACCCCTCTCCCAAGGGCGTGAGCGGATCCCCAATGAAAGGGTTTAGGAAGAGACCATACCACTTCTGTGGGGTCTTGCCACTTTCCTCTCCGTAGCAGCTGGTGCCAGCTGTTGCTGGAGATGGGAGATGCTGGAGATGGGATACTGGGCTAGATGGGCCCCAGGCTGGGAATTCCTACGTTCCTAATGGCTCGGGGTGGGAGCTGGCTCTCCTCTGAGGCTTGACCAACAGCTCGAAGTGTGGGAACTGGAGTTTCCATCTTGTGGGAAATTCTCCAGCTTTGAAAATTTCCTTTAGTTCCAAATGCGGATGAAAAAAAGACACCAGGGTTTGAACTGAGTCCAAAAAACCCTGATTTTTTGGGGGGGGGGAGCAGGGAAGTTTCAAAATTTCATTGTCTTATTTTTTTAAAAAAATGAAAGGTACGGGAGGAAGCTCAACTGAAATGAGATGTTTTGCGTTGACCGAAACACTTTGACCAAAAACATTCTGGTTTTTTGGAAGTGCCAGCAAACTGGAAAATCAGGTCACACAGCATGAGCCACCAGGCTTTCCCTGAGCATCACCATCCAACTTCTCCGATACATTTTGTGTGTGTGTGTGTGTGTTGGGGGGGGCGGTCGTCTTTGATGGTCTTGACAGCCCTGTACCCGTGGCTCCCAGATCCACTACAGCATGAGCTACTTCCACCCCACTGTCTGCCTTGACCCTGTCCTGCAATCTCTGTTGGCTCATTGACTTTCTGCCCTGGCAATCTCGCCAGGAGAAGCCAGTTAGTACCTGTGCTGTGCACCCTGGGGTATGGCCCAAGCACCCCCCAAACGTAGTGCACACTGGCCTCCCCCAGATGGTAACGTTCAGTCTCAAAGCTCAGGGCCACCGGTCTCGTCTGTGTTTGTACAGCGCCTTGCACAGCGGGAGGGTCACTAGGTGCTACTAACCTCTCCCACTCACTGTGGCACTCTGTCCCCCTCTAGTGGCAACTGGGCCACGTATAGTGGTTGAGCCTGCTACAGCCTTGTCTAACAGATCTGGGTTGCTTCCCACAGTCAGAGGCTCATGCCCCTACAACTGAAGATCCAGGGGTCAGTCCTGGCTGCTGGCGTTAATGCGGTGGCCCGGCCTGGCCACCTTGCGTGGGTGAGAGTGCTGCAACCGCAATACTAATAACTAGTGCTCAGGACCTCAAAGCAAAAAGGAACAGTTAGCCCAGACCCGCGCTCTGCCATTCCTGGGCTCTGTGGCTCACCTGCGTCCGCTCCAGAAGCTGCCACACACCTTCTTAACCACATCTAGGGCAGGGGGAAGGCCGGAGAGTGCTGCCTTTCCCCTCCCACCCATCGGAAAGCCTGGCAGGGCTCTTGCGCTGGGACTCCGTCCTTCTTCAGAGAAGCGGCTCCCTTTAGAGGAAATGCCAATTCAAAGCGCTGGGAGGAAATCGCCGGCTGCCCCTGACTGCGTGAGTGCTTCTTTCCAGGGGAAGGGCCCCGCCATGAAAGCGGCGTGACTCAAACCCGAAGCCCTGGTGCTTAACCACAACCCCCGGCCTGCCGTGTCATATGGGATGCTTGGTGAGGAGCATTTATAAGAAATGGATGGCACTGCCGGGACTGGACAAGCCCGTAGAGAGGCAATGAGGGGGAGGGTGGATTCTGAGCTAGGATCCCCTTGTCCATCCGGTCTCAATGCCAGCTGCTTCAGAGGAAGAAACCCTGCAAGAGGGCTAATAAGGGACCATCTCCCCCACAGGGAAAACTGCCTTTTAATCCCCACTAGTGAGAGGCTGGCTTGTGAGGTGAAGTAGGAGGAGAGGCAGTGTGGTCTAGTGGTGCGAATGCGGGACTGTATGTGGGAGACCTGGGTTCTAATTCTGAGCTCGGCTGCTGCCCTGCTGGGGGAACCTCTCTGTGTCTCAGTTTCCCTATCTATGACATGAAGTGCTTTGAGATCTACTGATGGTTAGGAATACCTAACACTGGTAGCAGGTTTAAAACAGACAAAAGGAAGTATTTTTTCACACAATCAACCTGTGGAACTCCTTGCCAGAGGATGTTGTGAAGGCCAAGAGTATAACAGGGTTCAAAAAAGAACTAGATAAGTTCCTTGAGGACAGGTCCATCAATGGCTATTAACCAGGATAGGCAGGGCTGGTGTCCCTAGCCTCTGTTTGCCAGAAGCTGGGAATGGGCGGCAGGGGATGGATCACTTCATGATCACCTGTTCTGTTCATTCCCTCTGGGGCACCTGACATTGGCCACTGTCCGCAGACAGGAGACTGGGATGGATGGACCTTTGGTCTGACCCAGTTGGGCCGCTCTTATGTCTATTGTTCTCTACACCAGTGTCTGAGCCTCTTATTTTACTTTTAAGTCCGCTCTTGGGTGAAAATACTCAGCGGTATCTTGCGGCAATAAATTCCTGCATGAAAAAATATTGCCTCTTCAGCGTGCTGCCTTCTCCCCATAGCTGAATGATCCCCTTCTTCTTGCACCGCTGATGCACGCGGGTGTAACGGAGAGGGGAATCCAGCCCGGCAGTGCTAGCTTTCAGAGGCCCTGCCCACCCCTACTGCCACCAACCTTTTACTTCCCTTCCTCCTCCAGATCACATGCAGCTTCAGAAATCTCTCCCACAACCCCCACACCTGCCTCTCTACATGCTCGCCAGCTGCTTGACCTTTTGCAGATGTTCCTCCCAAAGCGAATGCTCACGGAGGTTATTTTTTTCTCTCTCTGTCAGTCCCCGCTGCCCACTGTGCCCTGTGGCGAGTTATTCACAGCCCCACACGTGCTGAGCTCGCTTCTCCAGTCCTGATAGCTGTGTAGACACGTCCTTAGTGTGCAATGCCCAGGTGCCAGCCTCGTGCCCGATGGGCTCAGCCCAGTGCTCTCTCTGTGCATCTTTTTGCTCGAGCGTCTTCTGCAGGGACGGTGCCCATAAGGGGCGGGGCAGCGTTCAAACAGCTCTCCGTTCAGTAGCAACCTGCGGGAGGGTGTGAGCTCCTGCAAGGCACCTGTGTAACGGGAGCTGGGGGCTTTCCTCCCCCAGGATGGGGATGATGCAGCCGGGGCTGGGGGGGGGCGTGTATCTCTCCGCAGCTCTGCTCCGTCACCCTTCCGCTGACTAATGTGAGAAAGTGGAACGTGTTGCTCCTATTAGCACATTCTTGGGGATGCTAGGCGCTGATGAGCCTCTGGGGACAGGGAGAGGAGGGGTTGGGAGAGGCGCAGCCTGTGATCTCGCCAGGAGACCTCCATCCCTGTCAGGTCAGATCAGCGCTCCCCGGAGCAGTGCCCAGCCCTCCTCCCGTGGTAACGGGCTGTGGGACAGCAGAGGACTTGGCTGGTCTGTGGAGAGAAAGCATTGAGCTGGCTCCGTTGCCCGGATGGAAGTGAGGGGAAGGTGCTGGTGACTTTGAGTTCTGGCCTCCTCTAAGGAGCCTCGAACGGGGGGGGGGAGGCAGGTGTCAGCTGGCAGAGCCTTGGCCCTGGTGATGAGTACCCATAATCGTCTCCTTCCATAGCGCTCCTCTGGATCGCCGCTTAGTCAGCAGCGTGATGGTCAATGCCGCTTGCAAGGCAGAGGGCCTGTTTTCCGCCATCTGCCTGAAATTCCTACCCCCCCTCCACCAGCCCCATCCCAATCCCCAGCCCCCAACACGGAGGAGGAGCTCAAAATCCCAAAGCCACGTCTGGATCTGAATGTCCCACAAGGTCCCCCCTCCCCGCGAGGCCATCCTCCCTTGTGGCAAAGGTGCTGGCCCAGGGCTGGGGAGACCTGGGCTCAAAGCCTGTCTTTTGTTTGGACTCTTCCAGGTCTTCCCAGTTGGCTGGTCTCCTGCCCCCTTGTGGTTCTCCATCCCTTTCCAGCTGCTTAACAGGGTCTCCCCACCGTCATTTCTTCTCCAGCTCTCCTTAGCTGGACCTTCTCTTCCCATGTGTGCCTGGGCTGGGCTGCCCACCCCTTGCTTCAGCAAATCCCATTTAGATCTTCACTCTTCTGGGCTGGCTCTTCCCCTCGCCTGCTCTGCCTAGCCAGAGGTAGATCCCTGGCCTCTCCATCACACTCTCTGGAGAGGGGTCCCCACCCCATCCGGAGCAGGAGGAGGCGCAGTTGCTCCCATCGCTGGTCCATTAAATGTTCTTCTGGCTGTCACATGCTAAAATGGCTTGGCACCAGGCAACACAGTTGTAGATAAAGGAAAGCCCTGTTCTGGGATCTCATGGCCCCTTCCTGCATGGAAACCTTAATCCATGCAGAGGGGAAGTCCGATCTAGGCTTCGGATGCTTGCCTGGAACTTGAGCCCTGGGTTCAGGTCCTTGACGCAAAGGCAGTGTTTCTCCACCTGGCCAGGTTGGTGACGGCTCGTTGAAAGTCCAAAACGGTCAGTAACCACCTCACACTCCAATTATTATTTTTTGAAACTCTCCTGTAGTAAATGTGTCATGATAACGATGCTAATCCTGGATACCTGTATCTGTCTGTTTGGAGAAGTCCCTCAAGAAACTGAACCTTGGTGGACAAGGGGGTAGGGGAGAGTGAAATCTTCTTTGCTTGAGCTTGGAATCAAATTTTCAATGCCTAGTGCCCTGATTGCTTTTGACTCCCCTGCGGGTTGGGATGAACCCTAGAAACCCAGAAAAGCTCAGAAACCCTAGACTAGGGAAACGGGGTCCCCAAGCCGAGGAGTAGGGAGAGAGAGAGAGAATACTTCCCTTGCCTTCTGGCTGAGTGTCCTGAAATCTTTGCTGGAGAGACTCTTGCGCTCCTCGAACTCTGGCTTGGTCACGATCTCGTCTTCAATCTCCGGTCCTAAATCTTGTCGCTTGAACTTCTTGAACTAGATGAGACAATTACCCCTCCCCTCCCCCACTGAGAGCGGATTGAGTGAAGTCAAAGTCCCTTGTTGCAACTAACGACTGTGGGGTCTTGTTCCCACCTCGGGAACCCCCCACCCCACTGCCTCCGTACACAGCGGAGGAGAGCTCCATCCCGGCTTCTACTGGGGTGAGGGGCAGCTGCTGGGCAGGGGGTGTGTGGCCGGTGGATCTGCAACTGTAAGACTCCACGGCCCCTCAAAGCCCCATATGGGGGGTGAGGAGGTGCATTGGACAGGAGGGCTGCTGCAGGTTGGAGTGATGGGTGCAAAGGCATTTCACTGGTGGGTGGGAGGGTGAGTGAAGAGGGGCAAAGGCAGCCAGAGTTTCCCTTACATTGCCCTGCCCTGACTCCAGGCTGAGAGCAGACTCATCTTCTATGGGCCGCCCGGCCCTTGCCCAGGGTGCCAAACTGGCACAAGGCAGGAGTTGCGTGAGACCCACCGAACTCGCTTCACCCCTGCTCCTGAGCAGCCCCAGGCTGGCATCCCTATCGACCGGCTGCAATCACACCAGGGACCCAGCCCTGCGTCTATCTCGTTCTCTTCCCTCCCCCCCGCCCCCAAGGCAGCTACCCACCCTGCGCCCGAGCAAACAAGCTGGGACCCGTGCTGCTGGGAATTCATGGCACCCGTCCTGCTAATTTCAGATGCCAGGAGGAAAAATGTGTGTGTGTGTGTTGGGGTGTGGGCGGGAGACGGGGCAGAGGAGCCTGCCCATCCCAGCTCTGTGCTAAGAATAACTTTCTAGCAGGAGTCTCTGCAGGGGCCCATCTTTCCACCGACTTCACTGGGCTTTGGATCCGGCCCTACGGCCCCGCCATCTGCAAAGCCCTCCCCTTGTGTCCCTGCAGGCAGCTCAGTGACTTTACATCGCTATTCAAATCGCAGCTGAAAAGAAGCAAGTGGGAGATGAGACTAGAGATAACCATTAAGCCACACTCCCTTGCAGTGCTCCGAAGGGAACCCGGGAGGCCCCGACTTCCAGCTCATTAGCACATGCTGCTGGTCGCATGCTGCAGCCTGGCGAGGCGCTAAGCGGGCGCTGTCTTAAGCAACCTCTCTCCAGCTGTTGCCATTCAAGTGGGAGTTGCCTGAACTTTGAGAGCCAAAAGGAAGGGTTCACAGCAGATGTCCCCCAAAAAGTGGCAAGGCTGCCGAAGTCCAGGGGATGCGGCCCTTTAGATGAACCTTGGAACCAGGCATGTACCCAGCTTGATCAGCCTCTATGGAGCAGGGAGGAAGGATGCCTTGCAGTTTGGGAGAATAGCGGATCCTACCAAAAACACGAGCGCCAAGGGAGCCTGATTAGGAGCCTGCAGGGCGAGGGATCTTGCTGTCATGGGGCGACAGGCCTGAACTCCCGGTGACATGAGCACACATGATTCCCTTCTCTCTCTCTCCTCCACCGCTGCGGTCAATGCCTTGCACACAGCTCCAGCCAGGGGGATAGTTCTCGGCTGTCAGAGCCGATCTGTGTTGGGGGTAACGTTTTCCCTAGCAGTAAGTGGGGTTAAATTCGGGGTCACCCATATCAAACATCAAAGGGTGTTTTATCTCTCAGAAAGCAATTTCACTCCAGCCTGACCCCCCCTCACCTCCTTCCCTTGGCTCTGCCAGATCAGAGGCGCCTGGCCCGATGGACTCTGGCTGGCTTGGCCCATGCGTCTCCTTTCGTGGCTGCAGCCCCTTGGTGTTGGAAGAGGGGGAGAGCTTGCGAAAAACTGGGAATTAACTAAACAAAAAAGGGAGAAGGCAGCCATGCTTGGAGGCTTTTTTGTGGACTGCCCAGCCCTGGCACCTTATCTCACCTGAGGTGCCAGCAGCCGGTTTTGTGTGGTGGTGTGTTTTGCAGAGATTCCCAATTGGGAGGGACCTGGGGTGGTGGGAAGGAATTTGCTGTAGACAAGATTTATGGTTTCTTTCCCCTCTTGGCTCGATGATTTGCGATGCTGCTGGTGGCTGGATGCACAGCGACCCCTTGGCTTGGTTTGGGGGGGGTTCAGTGGGGTGCTTCAGGGTCTCATGGCTGGGGCATTCCTGGCTCCACGTTTAGATGTAACCTGGGGGTCTGGCTCCAATGTCTCTTAGGCCTCTCCTAAGGCAGTGGCATCTCTGTCTGCTCCGTTCTCTGAGCTGAAGGGAGAGGAACTCGGACGTGTAAGGGGTGCCGCTTACAAAGCACTTGGCCACCATTAGATGCACAGTGCAGTGCTTAGAGCACGAGACTGGGGAGTGGAGTGTTGCTGGGGAGGAGGAGAGGGTCACATCACTTCTCCATGCCTCAGTTTCCCCACCTGTGGAATGGGGACAATAATCTTTGTGTGTGGGGAAGGATGGTCTTGTGGATAAGGCTCCAGTGCGACCTTGATCTGTCAGTAAATTCTTTCTCTATTTATGTGCATTAACATGACACCTAAGAGCCCCGTCAGGGACCAGGACCACATGGTGCTGGTTGCTATCTAAATGCAGAACAAAAAGACGGTCCCTGAAGGGCTTAAGTACTTGTGTTGCAGTAGCAGCTCGAGACCCCTGCCAAAATCAGGGGCCCATTTTGGTAGGTACGGGATGTTCGCACAGTGTCAAATGTCAGCAAGGCCAAGGTACAGAGACTCCAGAATCAAACCCAGATTCCCTAGCTCCCAGTCCAATGTTCTAACACCTTAGCAGTTCAGAAGCCAAACTAGCAATCAGCATTCCCCAAAAGAGCATCAGTAGCGGGAATTCATGGTTTCATTGACTATAGTACTAGTCATATTTAAAGAGTATGACAGAAAATTCTCAGGTTGTTGTTTTTTATATAAGAGACACATACACACAGAGCAAATAAGTTAATAACTTAGTGTGAGTTGATAACTTTATTGGTTAATAACGTGGTAAAAGCATCCTGATTGGTTAATAATTAAATCATACAGCGTTTTAATAAGCCGTAGGAGACACATTGAGCCACTTGCTACTTCTGAGTATCTTTGCTCTAGCTGCTAGATGGCATTGCCTCTCTATTAAGCAGGTTTAGTTCTACAAGTCTCCCTCTTCGGGGTGTTGTGAGAGTACATCCATCAAAGTCCGCGAGTGCCCCGGTATTCCAGCAATGGGAATCCAGAGAAGTAGCTAGGTAACCAATTCAAATTTCCTTCTGTGCTTTGAGATCCAGGGAGGCGCTAGAGGAAAGTGGTGGTGTCTTGTGCCAGCCTGGTTGCCCGTTGGAGGGGGAGACCTCTCTTCTGACTCCATCTCCATGTGACAGACACTTCTTGGGGGCTCGTTATCTGTGGATGGCCAGGGTGGCTTTGGGCTTTCACGTCTGCCTATGTGGCCAGTGTGCCAGGTGGGTTTCTCACTGGGATGGCAGTTTGTTTATTTCACATGCTCAGCCCACTCGCCTGTGTGTTTCCTGAGCAAAGCCACAGATGGCAAGGAGTGGGATTTTGCTGTCATTCCTCTTCCCCCCACTCCCCTCTCCCTGGTCAATTTCCTTCTTTAAGCCTCAAACAGATGGAATAGTTTTTTCTCACAGGTACCAAGAGCTGAGAATAACCCTTCAGTTAGAATTGAAGGAGGAACAATAACACCCCAGTCTAGGCACTGAAATGTCAAATTGTGGCTTGTCATGCAGAACAAGGCAACTTTTATTACCATGGGAGGACAGTCCTTTCGTTAGAACATGGTTAATGGCGATGCTTTCCGTTCCATCCGACACTCCCAAAGCCCTTTCCAAACAGCCATGCATTCAATCTTGCCAGCTTACCTGTGATGTAGGTAAAGGATATAAATGACTCACTTCCATGACACACCTGACACAATGGGGTCCATGGTTTGATTGTGAGTAGCTTTTGGTGCTATTCTAATCCGGGCTTTTTGTTTTGTTTGGGTCTTTAATATTGTGTTTGGTGCCTTTGGCTTTGCATGGCCAGAATCCCAATTTAAAAATCCTCTTCTTTCATGGAACTTGCTTTTAACAGCCAGCCTCTCCTGTACGAGGAGTTTGTGGTGAGGATTAAGGTATTTAATTGACCTAGTAGCTTTGCATGCAATGAAGTGTCGTAGGCCTGGCTGCTTCTCCACTAGAGGCAGACTATTGCTACATTTGTAATTATTGCAAAGGACTAATAGAAATAGTTGTGAAGGTTGAAGACTAGCAGGGGTCACTGCGGCCATGACTACATTGCAATCAGACGTACCCACATGCTGGCTTTAGTCTAGCTAGTGTGGCTAAAACCAGCAGTGAAGCTATGGCATGCTGCAGTCACACCTCTGGCTGCAGAGTAGACGTGCCCTGAGAGAGCCAGGGCGGAGTGCCGGGTAGGAATAATGGAGTTTACTCAAGGCAAAATCTAGCCAAGGCACGTGGCTTAATACTCTAAGGCCAGGTCTCCATTCCAGATGACACCTGTATGGCTTATCTCACTTGGGGGAGGAGCAGGGACTGGAATAAATAATATTGATGCAAAGCAGTTTTGCTGGCCTAAGCTGTGTCCGCATTAGGGGCACTTTACCAATATAGTCCACGTACACCATGTGCACCGAGCATACATCTAGCCTGATTCTTGGAGGTTGTAAGGTCTAAGGAATAGGGCCCGGGAGTGGGATCTAGAAGACCTGGGTTCTGGGATGTACGTGTGGCCATGTTGCCTTTATCTCTCAGTTTCTATCTGTAAAACAAAAAGGAGTACTTGTGGCACCTTAGAGACTAACCAATTTATTTGAGCATAAGCTTTCGTGAGCTACAGCTCACTTCATCAGATTCCTTTTCTTTTTGCGAATACAGACTAACACGGCTGCTACTCTGATATATGTAAAACGGGGACAATCTTGCCCTAGGTTTGTAGCTCACTCTGCGATCATCCCACGCTCGAAGCATTCTTGTGAAAAATGCCCGTTGCTCATTTCCCTCTGGCAGATACTTTGCTGGATCTTCGTTTGCAGCTTCTCTATTCAGCTCTCTTTAAAGTTGGGCCAGAACCACCCAACCCCCCCGCCCAGGTCCGATCATCCTTGAGCTTTTGGGAACTTCAGAGCCAGACCCCAACTTGGCGCTTTGGGTCTGTTTCAAAATGTTCTATTCCTGACACCTTCACATCCCTCAACCAATCACCTTGCTCCTGGGTTTCCTGCTATTTCGCCTTCCCAGCAACTCCACAGTTGTTGCTGGGGGCCAATCCCCTGCGCTGCTAACAGTTTCAGAACAGAGAGGTGCCATCAGCCAGCCGCATCACTTGCGGGCTGAATGGGGTGGGGGGACAGAATTTCTAACCTCTTTCTTGCCAGCAGATCGAGGGACATGATCGTTCCCCTCTATTCGACATTGGTGAGGCCTCGTCTGGAGTACTGTGTCCAGTTTTGGTCCCCACACTATAAGAAGGATGCGGAAAAATTGGAAAGCGTCCAGTGGAGGGCAACAAAAATGATTAGGGGACTGGAGCACATGACTTATGAGGAGAGGCTGAGGGAAGTGGGATTGTTTAGTCTGCAGAAGAGAAGAATGAGGGGGGATTTGATAGCAGCAGCTACCTGAAAGGGGGTTCCAAAAAGGATGGATCTAGACTGTTCTCAGTGGTAGCAG
This sequence comes from Dermochelys coriacea, assembly GCF_009764565.3. Taxonomy (NCBI): domain Eukaryota; kingdom Metazoa; phylum Chordata; order Testudines; family Dermochelyidae; genus Dermochelys; species Dermochelys coriacea. Next base: position 11,006,257 of record NC_050094.1, on the reverse strand, counting down.
ATGACAGAACAAGGAGTAATGGTCTCAAGTTGCAGTGGGGGAGGTTTAGGTTGGATATTAGGAAAAACTTTTTCACTAGGAGGGTGGTGAGACACTGGAATGCGTTACCTAGGGAGGTGGTGGAATCTCTTTCCTTAGAAGTTTTTAAGGTCAGGCTTGACAAAGCCCTGGCTGGGATGATTTAGTTGGGGATTGGTCCTGCTTTGAGCAGGGGGTTGCACTAGATGACCTCCTGAGGTCCCTTCCAACCCTGATATTCTATGATTCTATGAACCTCTAAAGCAGCGTTGGGAGATGGGTCTAGAAACTGCCAGCAGGATCCCAAGCACTGGCTGAAGCCCGGATTCAGCTCAATAATTATCTTCTTTGAGCCTCCAAAACTCCTGACCAGCTTTATCTAATAGGGGAATTGCTTCTTCTGCTAACATGCAGCCACTTCTTGGGTGGAGCGTGGCAATGGTGTGGGGACAGGAAATCAAGAAGAATGAAGTGTTGGGTAGAAACTGCAGAGGGGATATAGTTACCCAAAGCACAGTGCAGCCAGGACCCTACCCATGGGATCAGTGTTCGTCAGGGGCTTTTATTTGCAGTCTCTAGGAAGACACTGGGACAGATTCTGCTCTTGGGCACTGGTGTAAATCCAGAGCCACTCCCCTGGATATGCACAGCGTTTCGGCCCTGCCGCATCAGCAGGACAGCACCTCGTCACGCCACGACGATGGGGCCCTGAGTCATTACAGAGTCGGGAGGAGGAGCACCTCCTCCTGGGATACACAGGGTGTTGTTTGATCAGTTTCCCACCCAAGTGTTAACCTGGCCTGATGCTGCTTAGCTATATAACATCTGATGGTGTCACCCCTCAAAAGAACAGGGCTGGACTGACTCCTTCACAGCACTGCAGCAGCATCCAATCAATGTTGTGGCAAAAGGACCAGTCCTCTACCAGCTTGGGAACCTGAGGAGATGAGCGAGAGACCATCCAGCAGCCTCAGCCATGCAGAATCTCCATCCCTCCCACCCCACCCCGCAACGGATACAAAGTCTGAGGCTAGTGGCGGAGAACCCCAAGGGGCCGGGCAAAATGGAGTCTGGCATCCAAGGCAAGGGTGTGAAACGCATCAAGTGCTGGGCCATTTACTGTCTCTTCCGCTTAGTCACTTGTGACTGCTGCTCAGCCGAGCAGCCAGGACGACGTGCGATGCGCTGAGACACTTGGGCGCGGCCTCAAGGCAGCCGGTCAGAAGGTGGAGAGGAGTCGGATGCTGACCTCTGTACCAGACGCACTCCTCTCCAACCAGAGCAGGCTCTGACCCTGGCTAGTGAAGGTTCCTGTATGGCCCCTGGTATCTTTTTGCATCGGAGTCTCCCACAAGCTCCCTGTGAAGCAGAGCAGAGCTTCGGTGCCCATTGAGCAGGCAGGGAGCTGAGGCACGGAGGATAAGTGACATGCCCACGGTCACGCGGGAGTCTGTGGCAGAGCCAGGGTCCGAGCGCAGGCCTCCCAAGTTACAGGCTTGTGCCTTAACTGCTGGGCCATCCTTCCTCTCTAAGCAAGGCTGGCCCTCACAGCGCCCCTGCCATAAAGCCAGACTTCAGGGTTTGTGAGGCTACTTCCTGCATCTACTCCCTCAACTTGAATGTATGTTACACCCCCTTGCACCACTAAGCCAGGCACACCCCAGACTCTGGCTCACCACTGCCCTGCTCAGTGTGGCATCATTTACACCAGTGCCAAGCTGGGCTTCTTGGGGCATGGGGTTGTTTGAAAGCTACCAAAACTGAATGATGGTGCGTGACACTCACTCTGCACTGGGATCTAGAACAGTACAAGGCCCAGGGTGTGTGTGTGTAGGTATGTAGCAAAAATAGGAGCAGACAGTTGCTAGCTTGCTTGTGGCCTGGCCCAAAGGCTTCGGTGGAACCGATTTGGCAAAATACTTGTTAGCTAGTGCCTGGTTCCCAGGCCTACTGTTGCTACCAGCTAATGGCTGCTCCCTCAGCTCCCAGTTTAGACTCTCTGATTTTGGTTGTGACGTTGAGTACATTACAACCAGAGCTAGAGGCCCCAGCCAAGCTCCAGGCCCCACTGGGCTAGGTGCTGTACACAATCTCTGCCCCAATGACCTTGCAGACAAAACTTCCTGTCTCCCACGCTGTCGTGTTTAATTATTGTTCCCATTTCATGGATGGGGACCTGAGGCAGAGAGATGAAGCAACTTGCCCAAGGTTGTTGGATCACTTGATCTAATGGTCCCCTCTGGCTCAACTTCTCTGAAACCCAGGGAGTCCGTGACTTGAACCCAACACTCCTGAGCTGCCAGCTAGTTCCTCTATACGCTGACAGCAGGGAGCTTGCACTGGGCTCCAGCCTCGCCTCCTGTCATGGGCTGGCCAGCTGGACTGGCTGGCAGCCGCGGGGAGCCCCGTCCCCCACTCGGCCTTTCCTCGGGGTGCTGCAGCTGTGTCTCTCTGTACATAGCCCATGGCAGCCCGGCCCATCTATAGGAAGCAAGCGGTGTCTCTGTCAGGCTGAACTTCCCGTGACCCTTTCAGACAGGAACGTCCGCCAAACCGGAGCGCTGGAGCCAACGCGCGAATGCCCGGTGAAGTCTGAGAGCTCTCCCCGCAGCCGGGCTTTGGAAAGTCTCCCCGGTAAACCCTTGCTGGAGTCTCAGAGCTGGGAAATTCTCCATTGACAGGACCTGCAAAGTGGCTTTTTTCCACGGGAGACCAAGTGCTCCATGCTGTTCGCCCTCCCTCCAACTCCGCAGCCCACTGCTCTTTACTTTTAGCTTTATGGGCGCCAGTTCCAGTCAGGCTGGTATCGACCCACAGTTGCGGTCGCTGCGGGGACGTAGCCTAGCCCCGCTGGAGCAGGTGGGGCCCACCCACCCCCATTGCAACAATCGTGGGCACAAACTGAGGCAGGCTCAACTGAGGAGGTTAAATGGGTCGTGTGGGCTAACTTCCCTGTGTGACCTTGGTCAAGTCACTTAGCCTCTCTGTGCTTCAGTTCTCCAGCTATATGATGGGGATCCCAGCGCCGCCCTGCCTCCCGGGCGTGGTGGGAGGTTAAATACCTTACAGATTGTGGGCTGCCCGGCTAGTATGGTCACAGGGACTGTGAAAGTCTCTTTGCTGGAGCACAGGGTGGAGGTGGGGTTGATCCTAGCACGGACGTTATCTCAACACAGGCCGTACCTGGGACCATAAGTGCTGTGTGGCCTCCCCTCAGGGCTTAGTCATGCCCCTAGCTGGCATCCCAAGTTACAGCCCAGCCTGCGTGTCCTGCAGCCGGCTTCGCTTACTGTATTTTCACCCTTTGCCGGTTGTGCCGGCTTTGGGATCTGATGTCACCGCCTGGGCTTGCATTAAGCATTCTGTAGCCGGGGGGCAGATTCTTTTAACTAGCTGCCGAAATTAAAACGGCTTTATCTCCTTCCCTCTGACCTATTTTTAACATTTGATTGGATTCTCTTCCCTGAACGCCAGCCCCTCCTGGGGTTGCGGTGTCAGCCCAGCGTCACATCAATTAATGCACGCGAGGCATCATTTGTCACTTTGGATTTCCAAACGCCCTCTCTCTCTCTCTCCGAACGAGCGGATCCCTGGCTTGTAGGTTGAGGGTTTTATTTATTTACTTTTAATTTGGGGGATGGTGGTGGACTGATTAACTGTATTTATTTTTTGGTGTATATTTGTTGATGGGGGGAGGTTCTGTTCCCCTCCCCGCTATTTTTTGTGGCTTTTCCACCAGTGAAGAGTTGACAATTTTGCAACTCGAGGGCGGGGGGCAGGAAATCTTTAAAAAAGGTTTATTTTGTTTTGTAAACTTCCAGTGTGAATTTTTAACAGCTGGGGCAGAGATACAGCCACATAATCCAAACAGCAAACTATCCCCCCCCATTTTATATTGTGTGTGTCACCCCACAGGCGTCTCCTGACTATATCTGTGCCTCATCCCAGTGAGACCGACACCTGTAGCCGCTATTCCCAAGCACCAGGCTGGCTCTAAGACCTCTGCATACCATGCCTGGCTCCAGCAGCCATTCTGGGGTGGAGAGGGCACAAGGCGGGTGTGCGGCTGGATCTTCATCTTGGCAATTCTGTGGCACTGCAAAGCCCCACAAGGAGTCACTGAAGAGGGGGACAAGTTAGGGCAGCCCCTGAGAGCTGTGCCAGAGGCCAGGAAGTCCCTGAATAGGGAGGAGGCGAACGCCCTCTCTGCTATCCTGGTGCCAACGCTGGCTCAGAGGCTTCAATGTGCCCCCAGCTCCTGCTTCCCTGCCACGCTGCATCAGTTCTAACGCTGGGCGAGGAATGCAAAACTGTTCGCTGTGGCGTGGCCAACTCTGGGGAGATTAGATGTGTGTCTTCAAACCCCACCCGCTGGAGTCCTGTGATTACATGTGAATCTTGCTTTTTGTTTTTTGTTTTTTTTAATGAAAACCAAGTTTCTCGCCTTTGCGGTTGCAGAAGAAAACTTGAAAACATGATCAGAGTGCCTTTAGGAAAGGCTCAGACACCAGAGGCAAAGAAAATGTGTTTTAGCTTAAATGTAATGAGATTCTGTTAAAAATCACCCTACTTGAACGGGTCGTCTGACTTATGATTTTTGAATTCTTGGAGCTGGTAACATGGCATTGCTAATATCGCCTCCAAGCCCTGCATGAATTTGTTCAGACCATGTTCAGCTAACATGCTTGCAGTGTGTGCTGTGGCTGGTCTGCATGCAGGATAATGGTCCACTACTGCTACTGGCCAAGAGGGTTGTTCTTTTAGCTTAAGAAGCCTATGCATTGTGTTGATGGTCAAGGTTCAAACCCTACTGATGACCCATGTGGGGTTTAAAGGCCGCGTGTGGGGAATGGAGTTCTCCAGGCACCAGAGCGCGGACTGGGCCAGTACCAGGCCGCCCACCAGCCCCTTTCTGATGCTAGAGCCCCAGAATCTCAGCTTTATAAATAAAATATCCTTAAGCTGCCGTGGCTGCAAAGGACACCTTCAAAAACGTGACCTGAGTGTAACCACTGTGGAGCCAGCCTGCAGATGCTGCAGGGAGCCCTGGGCCAGTAGTGGTGAGAGGGGCTGACAGTTCCATTCATCCCAAGGAGAGGTTAACTCTGCTGCCCTGTGATCATAATGTGACTGTCAAGTGGGATAACTATTTCATCCCCCGTGTAAGAGAGAGAGGGGCCCAGATCGGCACAATGGGTTAGGAGGGGACAGTAGAACTTGGGTGCCCCAAGTGGCTGGTGACCGTGGCTGGGAGACATCACTACACAGTTTCTCCCCACTCAAGGAGCAGCGTGCATGGTCCTATGCAATCCCTGAACTCTGGGAGCTGCGCGAGCATCATCTCCAGGCTCTAATGTGAGCGGAGTTGCATTTTTACTCCCGTGGGTAAGGCTTGTTTTGTGGGTGACTTGTAAGAATAGCAACTGTCCCCCCCCCCCGCACTCACCCGCTTGGCCCAAATGTTCGCCGGATGTCAACCAAATTGCACCCACAAAGAAAAGAGACTAGATAAAAGTCTCCTCTCCAAAAAGTAGTGTGATGTGCTGGAGAGACCAGAACACCAATGCCACGCATGGCCATGGGACACTCGGACTTTTGCGGCTGGTTTTGTTAGAGGGAGGCTCGAGAATACTGGATTTAGCTTTAAACCAGGGGAAGAAGTCATTAAATGAGCCAAATTCTGCTGTCTGTTACACAGATGGGAGCGTCAGGGGTAGTCTAGTGGCCAGCTCCTAGGACTAGGGACTCCTGGGTTCTAGTCCCAGCTCTGTGGCTAACCTTGAGCAAGTCATTTTATGGCTCTGTACCTCAGTTTCCCCCATTTCTTAAACAGAGTTAATGATCCTGGACAAAAGCGGGGAAGATCTTTGGAGGAAAAGGTCTGCTCTCAGTGTTCTTCACCAAGGGCTGAGTGACCCTACCATGTGTAAGGGGGCTCCCTGGCTCCTGGGAGCTAGGATACTATTTGGTAAATGGCAGAAAGGATTGCCCAGCAAGGAGTTCTTCAGGGTGCAGGAATAACGGGAGAATTTAAAATGATGCATCTTTTAAAACATCCTCTTGCTGAGATGAATCCGGCTGAAATCGTTTCTTATTATTATAGTAGCATCTGGAGCTTCAAGGTGTGCTGTACATGCTCCACAGTTTGTGACTGTTCCTGTCCCCCAACAATTTACACCCCAGTTAGCCCAGACAGCAGGGAATAGTTTAACTGGGCTCCCACAGCAAAGCCGGGTCTCCTGACTCCCAGTCCAGTGCCCTACCCCCAACCCGTGCTGGCTCCTATAATGGAAAGCAAAGCAGTAGACTGCTTCTGGGGGGGAGCCAACGGGGGCACCCCCAGAATACTGGACCCGCTGGTACTTCTGATAATGGTGTGACCCCACTCCCAGTGGCATCCAAGCTCACACTGCACAGAGGACACTAGGTTGAAGAGCGGGCCGCCATCCCCCGCCACTCCCACCCACCCGGATGCAGAGCAGCACACGGTTTCCAGCCAGTAAATGAAATGGGAACGGCTCCCTGCTCACCAGGCTGTTCCTTAAGTAGATCTGAAATGCTGATAGCCCCACCAAGGTGAGGCCAAGCGCCCCAGTTCGTTCTTAATCATCCCTCTTTTGTTTGTAATCACAAACAAAGGCAAGGCTAGGCATTGTGAGGCTGGTGTCACTGCTTGGCGAGGGCAAGTGATGCTTTCCCCCAGCTTTCATTGAGCAATTTTGTCTCGCAGGCTTGATTCACCAACTTTCTCGCAGCTATGTCCCTCTCCCCGCTCCCCTGTCGCTCGAACGTTCCTTTTGGGATCGCGGTCTGTCAGGTCAGTTGGAAACTCTTCCACGAAGCATGATCCAAAGCCTGTCTTGGCATGAGCACCGGCTCTGATGAAGCCAGTTGTATGGAAGAAAAACCCGCAGCTCCTTCTACTTTTGACGGCGCTTCCTTCGGCTCCCAGACACGGGGCTGTGTGATGCTGGGTATTCAGAGTGGCAGGGAGGGGGCAGCTGTCTGGATTTTCAAATCCTAGAGGAAAGGAGAAAGAGAAGCCGGGATTGCCGGTTTGTGTTCTCTCCCCTGCTGCCCTTTGTGTGTGGAAGAACCATCCCCTAAACCAGGGCTGCCCCCTTGAACTCCATCCTCTGCTGGGATTGCTACAAACCACTTCACAGTGGTCAGGCTGCCGGTGTGCTGGCACAGCTGCTTTGTGTGTTGATCACAGTTGTCTCCTCTGTTTGTGGTACTGTAGCGCCCAGGTACTGTACCAGCCCAGAACAAAAAGACAGCCCCGGCTGTCATGTTGAAGCCACCTGCCGGCTCTGGTTTCCCGTGTGGGTAAATTCAGGCTGTGATCGAGTTTGTGGGTACCACACGCACTGGCAAAGAGAGAACGGATCCAAGCTGCAAAGTGGCTGAGGCAGATGGGGGCAGTAGAGGCTTTCGGGCAGTGATAATAAACATAAAGTCCTGCAGAGTCCGGACAGACCCAGCGGAGTCATTGCTGGATGGAAGCTGTGGGGTCCTTACAGGGGAGAAGGGAAGGGATCACATGAGGATCGGGTCCTTAGAGGGCCACAGGCTGAGATCCACTGCTCTGGCCCATCTTTCCCATCTCCAGCTTGAAGAAACTGGGTGTGGGGGGGGGCCCTATATCATTTATCTGTTGCCTCGAGGGAGCCCGGTGGCAGTAGCCACTGTGAACCTGCCTTGGGGCAGGCTGTAGAACCATTCGCAGCCTAGATGGGGTCTGAAACAACCCCGCCTTCCTATTAACAAGGCACCACACCTCAGAACCGTGCATGTGATCCCCTCCCCATGCCCAGCCCCGACCTGCGGGTTTGGATCAAACGGCAGATGGATTCGCACAAGCCCTGGCTTCGGGCTTTACAGGTTCCTGTGAGGCCCTCTCCTCCTGCCTGAGCAGTGGGTTGCCTGGGGGGCCTGTAGGAGACAGCCACGAGCCTCCCCCTAGTCCACAGCATCTGTCCCCACCTCTCAGGGAGAGCTTGGATTCTCCTCCTGCACTCCCAGCTTGGGGAGCATACTATCTATCCATCCATCATAGGGACCATCACCCTAGTATCTTGAATGCACTGCAATTATCCTTACACCCCAGGGCTATAATCCCCAAGGGGTGGATGGGGAACTAAGGCATTAAGTGATTAAGTGACTTACCCAAGGTCATAGCTAGAGTTTGTGGCAGGGCAGGGAATTAAACCCAGCTCTTCCAAGCCCTAGATGTAGGGCCTTAACCACTGGGCTCACCCTCCTCTTGTTCTGTGCACAGAGGCTGCTTTGATCTAGAAGGACCCTGGGCTGGTGTGGAGCCGCAGGCTGGGGGAAGGAGGAAATCAGGCCATCAGATTTGTCTGTTTCTTCTCCAGATACTGGGGGGGGGTCCTTTCCCCGCTGGTCTTCCCAGCCAAGCGGGAGCTGGGGGCAGCCTGGGAGCGGCATGGGTTGCCGAAGGAGGAAGGGTCTCACCCGTTGCTGAGCTCTCTTGCACTCACTCCTCCTACAGCGCCACTGTCCCATGGGTACGTGAGAGGGGAGAACTGGGGCAGGCCCGGGGGTGGCTGATTCACAGGCAATTCCCTTTCCAGCAGAGAGGGGCGCTCGCTGTCTCCCCTCTGATGCCTACAGGGTTAGCTGTCCCCAGCTGTCCAGTGCTGTTGTACAATTAGTGCCCTGGCTGGAGGGGGGCTCCATGGGGGGCAAAGCCTGCACTCTCAGGGCTGCTGTCACCTGGTCAGTCCGTCACAGACAGCGGAAGGACCCAGTTCTGGTTTCCAGTTGGCAGGGCTCAGGCCTGTCTCCTCCCCTGGGCATGGAATGCACCGAAGCAGAGATGCTAAAGACAAGGACCAGGGCAGGACCAGTCCCCGCAGTCTCTCCTCTGAGGCTTGAACAACCAGGTAGATCCAGAGGGCGTTCTCTGCCCTTCGCTGGGCGGGCCGATTCCTCCACCCCTCAGATCTCACTATTGGGAAGATTGCTCTAACTTTCAGCCTGGGTTTTCCCTTCTCCCAAGTTATAACCCCTCAGTGGTTTATCTAGGATGCCTCTTTCTCCTGCCGGCTGTTCCAGAGAGGTGGTGGGGCTCAGTGGATCGGACCTTGGCTGGAGGCTCAGGAGACCAGTGTTTTAATCCCCGCTCCACCTGGGCACGTCCCTTTCCCCGGTTGCGTGCTCTCGTGGTGTGTGCCTGTAGCGCGATGGGTCTCTGATCTGGCTTGAGTGCTTAGAGGCGTGTAAATGATCCACCCTTTGATGCGCCCCGAAGGCAAAATACGCATTTTTAGTTACTTTTTAACTTCTAACTCACCCCCTCCACTCCTGATTTTTCCCCCCCTGCTCTTTTCTGAGCACCTCCCACTTTGTCAATAAAGCCAAAACGAAGCACAGCTGCATTGAAAATCGTATCCAAGCCATGCAACATGAGGGGGACCGTCGACTGTTGTGTGTTTGCACAGCACCTAGCGCCCCGGGGGGGGTCCCGACCTGGTTGTGGCCTTTCGGTGCTATCGCAATATAAACGTACAGTAGCAAATGCTGCGCGGTTTCCTTGTCTGGGCAGCGATTGAGGAACAGTGGCCCAGGTGCTGTGTCGTGCAGGAGCACTCGGTGGGAGCCAGGTGGTGGTGGTCATGCACCTATTGTAGTTACGCTGCATGTGGGAGGTCTATGTCTCCATGACTTTCCCTCCCCACCAGCATCAATATATCACTGGCTCACAATGAGTGACAGGGCAAACCGAGTGGGCCTGGCCACCGATGCTTCAGCCAGAAGGTACCCCTGTGATTGTCTCCTCTGACCTCTTGTTCTGAAGGGCGGGACTGGCCAGAAATCGTAACCTGCTAAACCTCACCTCGGGCCAGGTTTTCAAGAGCGATCGGCGGGCAAACTCTGCCGAAAACCCAGCCAGCGCTGTGGCAGCTGCTGCCGGGTGTGCGCGGAGCACTTCAGAAAATTGGGCCCGTGCTTAGGCCTCTGGGGCAGCCAAGGGTTTCTGAAAGGCCGTCCCTTCGCATTGACGGCTACGGAGACGGGTGCTCAGGCAAGTTGTGTGAAATCACCCAGCTGCTGGCCTAGTAAGAAATCCCCACAGGCTGTCAGCCGAGCCATTGGCCACTCGGTCACCAACGTGAAAATCCCAAAGTACTTTGGATCATGGCACAGAAACTGAGGGGGCAGCGTGGTCCAGTGGATAGGATCCTGCTCAAGAGACCTGCGTTCTAGTCCTAGCTGTACTGCAGGCTGACTTTGGGCAAGTCATGTCACCACTCTGCCTCAGTTTCCCATCCATTTTACAGTCTGCTCCATTTAAACTCTAAGCTCTTTGCAGCAGGGACGGTCTCTCGCTCTGTGTCTGTGCAGCACCTGGCGCAGTGGGGCCCTGATCTCGGGCTGCTGTTATAATTATAGACTGGCACACCAGGCTGATCCAAATTGTTTAGTTGTAACCACAGTACTCTTCCTTTTCCACCCAGGGATCTCAGAGTGCTTTTGCAAGCAAGACTGAAGTGTCACAAGCCTCCTCTTTGAGGTATGGAAGCAAAAAAGGTTCCATGGGTAGATGGGGAAACTGAGGCAGAGAGCAGGGCTGGGAAGTGATGTGCCAGAAGGAGTTGGTGGCAGGGCTGGGAATAGAGTTCCAGGATTACCAGCCTCTCGCTTTAACCCCTCTCCTAAACCTCCTTCCCCCAGGGCTTTATCCAGCTGGGACTCAGGGAGCCTGGAGCTCTGCTCAGTCCTGTGACTGTCCAGGCGGATGCTGTGCATGGGGCCTTGGGCCCCGATCCTTCCCAGGACTCTGGGAGGGGAAACGCTGATCGCCCCCAGGGGCGAATATCCAGCCTCAAAGAGGGCATCATACAGACCTTTCCTCCCCACTCTGCCTCCCTCCCTCCCTTCTCCACTCCCATCCGTCCTTTCTCTTTCTCTACCACCCCCTCTCAAGCCTTCTTCTCCGATGAGCCCTCTCACTTGGCCTCTCCCTCCCCTCCACTCTCCTTCTCCAGTCCTTCCTTTCCCACTTCTCCCTTCCTCCACTTGTTCCTTCTCTCTGCACTTTCGCCCTCCCCTCTCTCTAGCTGGGCAGGCACACAGCCAGATGATTGATAGTGTGTGTGTGTGTGGGTGTCACGGACTCGCAGATCGTGCTCACTCTTGGCCCCGTGCAGTCCGTGGGGGGTGCCCTTTTCAGTGAGACAGCCCTTCTCCCGGGGGTCCACTCTCTCTCGGGGTTAAGCCCCTCCACCTCCTGGAGCCGCTCCTCTCTGAGCCTTCACACACCTGTTTCTCGCCATGGGCCCCCTCAGGGAGTCCGCTTGCTCTGGACCGCTGGGGCCTCCACCCCCCAAAGGGGATGATGCCCCCCTGTTCTTTAGACCAGAGCCACTCTCAGCCAGCCTAACACAGGAGGGTTTATTGAGCGTTGTACCCAGCACAGGGAACTCTCAGGACCTCAGGCCTGGCCTCCCTCAGCCAAGCACATCCAAGTCTCCCCTGCACCCAGGTGGGCTCTGCCTGCTCCCTCCCTCCAGCCCAGAGCCCCCCTGCTTTCCAGCTGGGGCTCTGAGATCACCGGCCCCAAGCCCCGCCTCTGTCCATTGTCTTCTCTCCAGGTAAACAGGGTCTTCTGCACCTCCTCTCCTCTCATTGTCCTCCCACTGGCCAGAACCGGCTGGGGCTCCTGAGCTGGGCTCCGGGTCACCAATTGCTGGGGTCTCCATTCTCCACACCAGTGGTTGGGGTCCCAAGTTCCCTCGCTGGTCCTGTGTAACAACAAACTCCCTCTCCCATCACCTCGTTAAACCCATAGCACCTAGGGAAACTGAGTCCCACCCCCTCTGCATGCAAACCATAGGAAAACCAGGAAAATCCCCCATAGGAAACAAGGAAAAAGAAGAAACTCCCCCACTTCACCACAGGGGAGTACACCGTAAAGGCTCTGGTGATATGCAGCGGGGTTCAGGGCAGGGTATAGAAATGCTGACAGAAATCTGGGGGGGGGCACGTGGCCCCCCATGCATCACTTCTGCATACTGCCCCCCCTTCGTTTTAGCATCTCTCTCTTTACCTCCAACTGCCACGCTGTCTGGCTGTCCTTTCTCTTCCTGCCTTCCACCTTCTCTTTCCCCCCCCCCTCCTCCCACTCTCTGTCACTCCATCTTTCTCTCCCTCTTCCGCCCCTCCCACTCTGGTCCCCAGGCCCCTGCCGGATCAGCAGATGACAGGAGCTCTGACCCTTGCTTTTTGTCAGAAGATGTAACACATGTTGTGTTTACCAGCTTGCCTTGGCGGTCAGCACCCATCACTTCCGCGCCTTTTAATCCTTCTGATGAAGGAGGAACCCTCCTGGCCATCCGCCCAGAGACTTGGCTTTCCAGAGTTATGCTAAGCTGGGCAGACAGGGACTGGAGACACCCCAGGAGCGCTGGGAAGGGGAAAGCTTGTTTTCAGAGAAAATCTGGTTCCCTCTGAAACAAATTGCGTCGTACAGGAATCAGACAGGAGGTCAGGGAGAGGCGGGTTTGGGGGGGTGGGTGTGAAACGGACTCTTCGCCTCTCTTCCCGCCTCTCCACTGGCCTCCTGCTCCCTCTCCTGCGTGGCTGCTTCTCGGGGGGTCTTAGAGCACGGACGGTGCTGCGCTTAGTGCACATGTGGCGTCAAAGAGGGCTGGCGCCAGGGCAATGGGGCGATGCCACAGGATTTTAGTGCACCGGTGCGGCTGTATAACCAGGCCAGGGCATATCTGCCCTGACCCAGCCCAGTCTAGCTAAGGCCCTAGGATCAGCCGCTCTGTGCTTCGAGGTGCTGTCTCAGCTCCCGAAGGCGGTCTGTGAAGTAGTAGCCACCCTGGGTAGCTGGTCCTGAAGGCAGCATGCATGGTGGGCCAGCGGGGAGGGGGAGCACAGGAATGGGGAGTGGACAGGTTTTCCCAGATGTGTAATGGCTTCTGGAAGCCCAGAATGAAATCTGACTAGCCAGGGAGTGTGGGATAAGGGAAGGAAAGACTCCCCCCCACACACACCCTGCCTCCTTCCAGGGAAACTGGTTAACTCAGCAGCCTTCCTCCCTGCCATCCCCAGAGTTGGAAATGAATGGCGAATTGGTCACACATGCTCTTCATGCCATAGCTCAGGGCTGGATCCCTTCCAAGTACGTCACCCCCTCGCTCCCTATGCTTAAGACTTGGGGGGGGCACAGCTGGACCCTATCTAATTTCCATTCTCCCCACCGCCCCCCCACACAAACACATGCCCACTGCATTCTAACCCAACCACAGTCTCTGGCTTATGGAAACACAATGGCTGGGAAACCCTGCAGGGTGGGAAGCATCTTCTGCCACAGAGAGTGCACCACCGTTCCCACTGGTTCTCTCTCTCACACGCCCCCCAGCCCGGCTCCTGCCATGTGCTGCCATAGACGGATAAAACTATTTTTTACACTGGTGCACAACGTGTGCTAGGGACTTGGTACAGTGTTAACTGTCCCATCTGGATTAACTGCACCAGCTGAAGAACCAGTTGTTGACAACTGTCATTGGGGTGCATCAATTTCTTAGCAGACAGGGGCTCTAAGTCAGAGACCATCTTCTATTAGGCAGACCTGTTTTGATGATCCCGTCTCTGGTCACTTAAGGCAGGTTCCAATCGGTGTCCCTATCTGTTTATTACAGTGTCCTCAGCGCTTTGCAGATACGGATTTATTTATTTCCTGTCCCCCAACCAACCTCTACAAATCTCCCTGGTGGCCTGTCATAGCTCACGTCCTTGTGCGCATGATTTTTCACATCTCCGCTTTTGAATTTCATGCCCAGTTTCCCCCCAGTTTAAGTTTTCATGTGGCAAAAAGTGGGGTGTGAACACATGGCTCCCGTTCACACCTGAAAGAACTCAGGGCTGGGCATTGCACCCTCACTGGGCATGAAACATTGTACGTACAACCAAACAAAACACGTAGACATGAAAAAGGGACAAACATGAGCCCGTTAGGGATGAAAAAGTGTGGGCCCTCCTGATCAGTGGGGAAGAGATTTCTGATAGTAGATGGTTCTTTACCCTAGCAGCAAAAGGCTTAACAAGATCAAATGGTTGGAAACTGAAGCTAGACGAATTTTGACTTGAAATAAGGCACAATTTGTTAACAGTGAGAGAAATTAGCTATTGGAACAACTTGCCTACGGACGTGATGAATTCTTCATCGCTTGCGTCAAGCCTGGGCTGCCATTCTAGAGAATCTGCCCTAACACAGGCAGAAGTTATGGGCTTGAGGCAGGAGTCTCGGGCCATATGATGCAGGAAGTCAGAGGAGATGGTCAGAATGGGCCCTTCAGATCTATGGGTCATGGCTGAACGGACACTGGAGAAACATCTGACGCTGAAGAATGAGAAGCACAAATGGGGGGGGCAGAAGCAGTCCTCCTTTTTGGGGATGGTCATTCCAAAAGCATCCCCGAAACCTTGAAAGAGACCTGGGTTGGGGATGCAACCAGCCTGGCTTCCTGAAGCTCTGTAAGCTGCCTGGACGTGCGCTGGAAATGCACCAGCAAGAGACTCATTCCTCTGAGGGTTTCAGAGTAGCAGCTGGGTCAGTCTGTATCCGCAACAAGAAAAGGAAGACTTGTGGCACCTTAGAGACTCACAAATTTATTTGAGCATAAGGTATTTTCCACTGCATGCGTCTGATGAAGTGAGCTGTAGCTCATGAAAGCTTAGGCTCAAATAAATTTGTGAGTCTCTAAGGGTGCCACAAGTCCTCCTTTTCTTTCTGCATTCCTTTGAGGCTGAGCCAAAAGCCCACGGAAGTCAAGGGAAAGACTTTGGTTAACGTCACCGAGGGCCTGATTCTCCTCTCGCTGGTGCAAATCGGGAGTAAGCCCCGGGAGGCTGATGGAGTTACATCACTGTGAGTGACCAACTGGCCAGACTTTAACATGTGGCTATGTGGGGCCAGTTTTAATGGCCACACAAACTGCAGGTTAAGAACCTTAAGAGCTGCCATGTTGGTCCATCTAGCCCAGTATCCTGTCTTCTGACAGTGGCCAGAGCCAGAGCTTTAGGGTGAGCATATGGAACAGGGCAGTTGGATTGATCCATGCTTGTCTTCCCCTCCTAGCTTCTGGCAGTCAGAGGCTTAGGGTTGCCCTGAGCATGAGGTTGCATTCAAACCATGAGATCAGCTTAAAAATCCAGGCAATTTCAAAAATGGTGGGTTATTTTTATTTGCCTTTTGGATTTTGAGCTTTTAGGAGGTCTTCATTTCCAAGCTTTTTCTCCCCAACCATGAAGGCGAGGAACTTCTTTTATTTAAAGAAAAAAGGGAGGGAGATTCTCATACTCACAAGACTCCAGGAGCTGGGACTTCAAGAAAACCCTAAGTGATGCAAGAATCGTGATAACGGTCACAAGAGTTGCTTTTCCCAAAGTCAGGTGGCACTGCCTTGCAGCCACAGAAGAAATAAGGGTCCTAGATTGATTTCCATGGATGCTATGGCCCTAGATACCTTTGAAGATCTGGGCCTAAACATCTTGTTTCCGCTTGTTAACAACTCTGACTGCACTGCAAAGAAGCTGCAGGTAGTGGCATTGACTATTCAGTAGGAGGTGCTCTTCCATCTGAACCACGTCTGAACCCAATGCCCTTGCCTGGTAATGGAGCTTTTCCATTGTTCTTTTGGAGATGGTGCTTTGCAGGTGAGATCTTGGGCCTGGCCATTTGGGGTCATGCGAGATGGCACATTTTGCAAAGATTTCTTCTACTCCATGGCCCTGTCCACATTCCAAATGGGAGAGCTGCAAGATGCCTCCCGAAAATCTTCCCTTGCCGTTCCAAGCGGGGCTGGGATTCTTCTTCACTTCCTGTCCTAAACTGCTGTGGCATGTGGCTGGGCATTGTCAAACAGCTGCAGCCCTCGGCGCTTTGATGCTTAAAGTGCCTTAGGAATGCCTAAGCTAAAGGGAGAGCTATAGCCAGTTGGCAAAGCTCTTAGAGATCCTCTGGTATGAAAGGCGCTGTGTGATGACAAGATAATTTAACCTCCCCGTGGCCATCTAGGAACTCATCCTTGTCACTGTGCTGGCAGCTGTGGGGATAGAATCAGATTCTCCAGCTCCTAGAAGCCAAGATCGTGGCTGTTTCGACTGAAGGAGAATCTCCACTAGCTGCCGGCAGTAGAAGGTCCGACACAGTGAGGTGGTTCTGGCTTCATCCAGTAGAAGGCAGCTGTGATACACAGCCCTTAGCCAGCTCGTGGTGCTGGATTTTTAATAAGATGGGCTCGCTGCAGAACCAGAAAACGGGTCTCGACAAAGGCCGGGGGTGTTCATGCTGGAATCAAGCGGCAGCTTGTGCCCAGCCGAATGCCCGCTGTGAGGGGGGATTGATATAGTTGTGTGTGTGGGGCGGGGGCAAATTGAGAAATCCAGGCCCAGGGGCATTTGCGGGTCGGGGTGGGGAGGGAGGGAATGTATTACAGAGGAACAGTGAGTGCCCCGACACTGGAGTTGGTGGAGCCGAGCCAGGAAGGGTTAACCCTCTGGAATGCTGCCCCCCCCCTCGCCTCCCCAGGGCTGATCAGTGAGGCCGTTTTTGGATGGCACCAGCTGAAATATGTTAATAGCTTTTCTTCCTGTTCCTCTCCATTTACACAGCAAGCTGTCGCCCTGCCGGGTAACCAGAGCCCGCTTCCTTCCCAAAGATTAAGGAACCCTCTCTGCTCTGCTCATTCCCTTCTCTTGCTGGGACACTGACAGGAGCTAAACCCCTGCCCCTAGGGGTGGCCAGGTTAGAGGCAGGGAGTGATCATCTCAGGGCAGGGTCTTTCCAGGCCCTGTCCTGGCCCAGGGTCCCCTCTGCTGCTGCACCAGTGAGACGGGCCCAGGAAACCCCAGTCTCGCTCGCTTGGGTGAGAGGGCAGGGCCTCTGTAGAATGCACAGGGTTAATTTCAAGGGGTTTAGCCCTGAGTGCCAGGTAGTCCAGTGATTGCAGGGAGCTGAAAGCGTATGTGTATGTGGGGGAATAGTGCATTGAATACTGGGGAGACGAGGTGGGCGAGGTAATATCTTTTATTGGACCAATTTCTGTTGGGGTGAGAACCAAGCGTTCTCTTCTTCAGGGCTGGGAAAGGTCCTCTGAGGGCCACAGCTGGGACCGACCTGGCTCCAACAACACTGTCTATAGCAACTGAATATCGGGCTCGCTTTGTTTCTCCGGATACAAGTACCCGCTTGTGCGCGCATAAGGGTGCGTCTGGGCGAAATGTGCGTGTAATTTAATTGTCACGCAGAGCAAATGATACGCTAGCCAGTGACAACTGAAGAGCAGATCAACCATCAGCAAATCACACTGATCATAAAATGAGCACACAGATGTCTCAGCCTAGAGTCTCTTAGAGAGAAACAGGGCATGTTTATTACTAATAACTATGTGTTTAGCATTTCTTTCATTACCTCCCCACTATCATACAGATGTAGGCGGCTGTCCGCACTAAGGAGAGACCAGGTGGGCTGCAGGTACAGACTGTACGGTGTATTGCTTTGCAGGAGACACCATATTTCCCCTCTTGATTTGTTTTTCTCCCTGAGATGGGCCGGAATTGAAACCCCTCCCTCTGAACGTTGGAGGAGTTGCAATCAATGTTCCCTCTAATTTTTGACAGGCCGTGTGCGCAAAAAATTTCTTCTGTGCAAATTTTTGACAGGCTGCGTGTGCAAAATATTTCTTCTGTGCAAATTTTTGTGCTTCTGTGCAAATTTTTGTGCGCACAGTGTTTTGCCGTGTGCGTGGGGGTGAGGATCTGTGTGTGCGCACAGCTTAGAGGGAACAGTGGTTGTAATGTGGAGCTGGATCTGAATTTCTCAACTCTAGCCTACCTTTAGAATGAGCTAAACGGAACCCATCCGTCCACTGATGTGAATGACCCCCCAAAATCTGGGGTGACTCTCTAAGCCCTGGCTTGGGTTTTGATCCAATCTAAAGGTGAACTCTCCCTGCATTTGAGTTCCATAGCAGAAGTACAATGAAAGAGGTTCTTCTGGTGCTCCTTCCAGTGCAGACGAAATCTGCAGGCACTCGGGGATCACCCCATGAATTGTGGTCCTCGTGAGATGAGGGTGACCAACCTCAATTCCAAACCAGCCTGGTCTGGTGAATCATCTCTTCTACTGGATGCTGTCACAGTTAGAGCAGCTCAAAATTTTCTCATCAAAGCACTTTTTTTGGGGGGGAGCGGGGGGGGAGGGTGAAAAATGACTTTTTGACTAAACAAGAAAATTTCCAGTGGAATTTTTTGCTTTTGTTGAATTTGTTTGTGGGGCAGCGGGGCGGAAAGGGAGTGATCATGGGAAAAAATAAACTAATTTTCCCCCCACTTTTTTGTTCCCTTCCTCTCTCTGCATTTCTCTGTGTTGCCCATGGAAATGAAAAGAGGAGAAAAGAGGTAAAAAAATGAAAATTGAACCTTTTTCATTGCTTGTTTTTTCTGTTTTAAACAAAAACAAACAAATACAGTTTTTTGAAATGGAATGAAAACTTTTCATTTTTTCTGAGAGACAAGGTGGATGAGGTCCTATCTTGTTTTCGACCAACTTCTATTGGTGAAAAGAAAAGGAGTACTTGTGGCACCTTAGAGACTAACAAATTTATTAGAGCATAAGCTTTCGTGAGCTACAGCTCACTTCATCGGATGCATTCGATGCATCCGATGGAGTGAGCTGTAGCTCACGAAAGCTTATGCTCTAATAAATTTGTTAGTCTCTAAGGTGCCACAAGTACTCCTTTTCTTTTTGTGAATACAGACTAACACGGCTGCTACTCTGAAACCTTCTATTGGTGAGAGAGACAAAGTTCAAACTTGCTTCCTTTGAAGTTTTTTATGGACAATACTGATTTTTTTTTAATTCACTTTAGTCGGGGTTCCTTGGGCTGTAAGCCTGTTAGATTTCCCAAGCTATCATGCCATTAGGTCTCCTAAGCGGTTATCCCATTAGATCTCCCAAGGTAGGAAGGGTCAGACTTTGGAGGGGAGAGCTCTAGGGAAAGCCTATGGAATTGGTCACTCGACAGGTGGCATTTTAACTATGGCACTGGAGGTGCCATCTTTTGGATGTGAATATCCCAAGTTCTTAGCCGATCACGCCACTTAAAGATCTCTTGGCGCTTATTAATGCTGGTTGTCTGGCCAGATTTCCAACATAGAATCCTGCCCCCTTGTGCTGGCATTAACCTCGCTTCAAAAAAAGACGTGAGAACCAGTTTATTATTAACCCAGCTGATCACCAAAGCAAGAGATGAATCTAATAGGACAAGGAGCTGGCCGGGGCCTGTTACATCTCACCCCAATGAGAAGGAAGGGTTGGCAGGTAGAGGGTGCCTGGACCGAGGCCAAAGGTCTGATCAGACAGAGGGTTAACCCTCTGAGCTGCTGCGGCCGGCTCTGACCAGAGACCCAGAAAGCGAATGAAGATTCATACATTTCAGAGCCTTATATCCACTGCCCTTCGTGATCGAATGTGAAGGCTCCTGTCTGAAGGGATGAGAGAGGCCAGGGCCCAGGGCTCGGTGCTCTCGGGGGGCCAGGCAGGAGGTGGCATTCACATACACCCAGAGTGAGTCAACATGTCAGCCCCAGAACTGAATAATTTGCCATTTTCTAACGTTATAATTAACCGGCAACTCTTCCCAAACGGGGTGGAGGGGGAAGTTCTCCGGCAGAACAGCTGCCTGCTTTCAGGATATATCGCGCTGAATTGACAATGCCTCTTCACAGGCAGAGCTGTGAGTCCACGGGGGACCAGGGCAAAGGAAAATGACTCGAACACATGATACCGGCTAAGCAGAGACGGGGTGGGGTGAAGTGCGGGGGGGGAGGGTGACAGCTAATGTCTGATGGTCTCCTCTTCATGCCACCACCACCAACCACACACACTCTCCCTTGGCTTTGCTTCTTAACTAACACTAAGGGGGCTGCTTGCCAGCTCTGCATCCCTGGGATGCTCTTCAGGAACAGGGCGTGCACTACCCTTTCCCCGCACTGAGTTCCATGGCTGGTGCTGAGGGGCTGCAGGCCACTTTTTTCCCTATACCACACATGGGGCCCTTTGTACAGCCAGTTCTGCCATGCAGAGAGATCACCCTTTGCTCCCCCCGGTCAGCCTTACGCCCTCCACTCTCAGCAGCCCAGGGAGATTCGGACTTGAATGTCTCTGCATTGAGACCCATAGCACCGGGGCCAGCTGTGACCGTCATTTTATTTTAATGTGGATTGTTCGTATTGCAGCAGCACCGAAAGGCCCCCGTTGAGATCAGGGCCCCATTGTGCTAGGTGCCCAGTAAGAGGCAGTCCCCTGTCGCAAAGAGCTTACGAGCAAAGTAGGCAAGCTTGACAAAGGATGGGAGTGGAAACTGAGGCACAGAGGGGGGAAAGTGACTCACCCAAGGTCCAACAGCAGGTCAGTGGAGGAGAAGGATGGCCCAGTGGTTAGGGCTCTACCTAAGTCTTGGGAAACCTGCCTTCAATTCCGTGCTCGGTCACAGACTTCCTCTGTAACCTTGGGCAAGTCATATAGCCTCTCTATGCCTCAGCTTCCCTCACTTGTAAAATGGGGGTAATGGTGCTGACTCAACAGCTGTATTAACATCTTTGGGTGGAAGCTGCTATGTACTTGCCCAAGCCCAGTGTGTTCTAGCCTGGTGAGTTGCATTCCTGATAGTTAGCCAGGTTGTTCTTTTGGAAAGGTACTTTCGCTAATGAAGGTCAGCGTGGTACCTAGCACAATGGAGATCCCTGGATGGGGCCTGTGGGTGCAATGATCATTCCCTCCAGTAGATGAACTACTCAGGGTGATGAATCAAAGGCAAGTATGTGCTGGGAGAGGCCCCACTGGGAAGCTTCAAGAAGGAAGAAGGTCGGAAGGAAAAAGCAGCTTGCAAGAGCCTTATATAACTCAGTGTGATCGCGAGGGGTGAGATCCTCAGCTGGGGTCACTTTGGTGGAACCAGGCTGATTTATACCAGCTAGGGACCTGGCCTAGTGACTGCTTGATCTGTGCCCCCCACTCCCCTCCTGCACCCCAAGAGTATGCCAGGGACAACCAAAGGCCAGTCTGTGATTTGTCACTGGCCTCACTGTCACAATAGCCTTGCAGGATAACTTCCTGTCCGTTCTAGGAGCTCTAAGGTGACCCTGTCGGGCCAGCTGGCTTAGCCTCCACGGGTGCATCCACACTACAATTAGACACCTGGGCTGTTTAATTGCGATGTAGATGGTCGGGATTGGGTTGGAGCCCAGGTTCTAGGACCATGACCAGTAGGAGGGTTGCAGAGCTCGGTGCCTTAACGTCTCCATTGCAATTAAACAGACCCTAACTCTCGAGCCTAAGTCAGCTGGCACAAGCCAGCCGCGGGTGTCTAACTGCAATGTAGACACACCCGAGTGCTCTGACAGTCGTTCCCCTTGCTGAGAAAGGAACGGTGGTGGGATTTCATTGTCATGGACTACTTTGTGCATCTGTGTCTCCCAACCAATTAGCCACCGTCACCTGAATACCACACAGGTGTGTGTCATTGGGCCTCAGAGCTTCAGATCAGCAGAGGAGCTGGAAGCCTGGATTTAACAGGTTTCAGAGTAGAAGCCGTGTTAGTCTGTATCTGCAAAAAGAACAGGACAGTCTGTGCTATCCATTTGTAAGGCCTTCCTACATCTCTAAAAGCGATTGCACACTCATGATGTCGTTTGTTGCTTCATACTTTACACAGCACCTTGAGACAATAGGCAAGGGTTTCTTAGGTGCAGGATCCTTTCTCACTTCCTGCCCTAAACTGTTGTGTATTGTTGCTGTGCACTGTTAAAACAGCTGCTGCATTCCATCCCAGAGCTGGCTGCATTTCAGTGACATGAGGAAAGTGATTCAGATCTGTAAAGCTAACAGGTCCATATCCTCAGCTGGTGTAAACTGGCGTAGTGGCCACTGACTTTCCTGGCGCTGATTGACCCCAACTGCGGATCTGGCCCTATAATTGTGAATGTGTTTATGCACAAACACAATCCTGTTGTGTCAATGCACGCACAGGGGCTGATAGGGCTCTGTGTTTGGGTGTCTCTGGGCATGGTTGGTGTCCATTTGTGTGTGTAATGACTGGGCAGTTATTTTCAGCTGGCTCTGTTGGTTCTTTCCCCGGGACTTTGCCAGGTGGCAGGGGCCCAATTCTGCCAGGCGGAGGTTTGCTGTCATGCCTCCCTGACCTTCTATGTCACGGCTGGCTGCATAGCAAAAGTGAGATGCAAATTTTTCCGATGGGGTATTTTTATTCCTGAGACTGAATTTAGACTTTTTTTATTTTATTTTATTCTTCTTTTAATAATGAAAAAAGGAACAAAGTGATTTATTAAGAAAGAGCCCCACTGGTTTATCCTCTACTTGTCTCCCAGTCCTGCGTATTCCTGCCTCAGACCTGAACCGCTGCCAGACCTCGGGCTGCCCTTCATATCAGGATTCCTTTTGTAAATGGATTTGAATGGGGTTATTGTTAATAACAACAGGATCTGCACAGACCCTCTACTGGTGGAAACCAGCAGTTGTTGGAGTTATGCTAATTTACACCAGTTGCACGTGTGGCCCCAGCTGCCTGCCCATCTAGGCACATGCTTGCTCAGTTCTTGAGCTGGTTGAAAAAACATTGATGGGAGACTTTTCCATCGGAGGATGCCATTTTGCTGAAATCAAAAGGTCTTGTAGGAATGTGTCAGTTTCGATGAAATTTTCAACAGGGAAAAGAATCCGTCTGACTTTCTCATTTCAATAATGTCCAGATGTTTAATTTTGACTTTCTCCTTTTGATTTGTGCCATTTTGACTTTTATACTTTATTAAAATATTATTTTAATATTAAATTAGGTGTCATATGATATGTTTAATAGGGTACTTTTCACATTTTACAGTAGAATGTTTCAACAGTATTGAACCAATGTTTTTACCTTAATGAACATAAATATTCCAATAGTCCTGAATCAGAAATTCTGGAACTTTCATTCTGCAGGAAATTTTTGATTTTTTGTTTCCCAATGTGATATATTTTTTTTTCCAAATTGTTGGAATATCTCACAGAACAGAAATTCCTGTTTCCAGCCAGCTCTGATCATTTTGCGATGCAAATAAACTTCTCTCCAGCTATACTTGACTGGATATACTTACACTCTTCTCTTGACAGCTATACAGGCCTAGATTCTGGTCTCGCTCACGCTGATGTAAATCAGGAGCATCTCCACTGAACCCATGGGCCAGACCCTATGGTGCTAGGCACTGTACAAACACAGAACAAATATATGGTCTCTGCCCCAAAGAGCTTATGATCTAAGTATAGGCCAAGGGACAACAGGTGGAGACAGACAGGTGGGAGAGCACAAGGAATCATTGAGACAATATTGGTATATGCCTCAGTTTTCCCCATCTGTGAAATGGGGATAATGATACAACCCTCCTTTGTCAAGCATTTTGAACTCTGCTTATGAAAAGCGCTACATAAGAGCTGGACATTATTATGCTGATGCTACACAATGGTCTCATTACGCCAGCTGCCTAGCCATTGTCAAGCTTTTTGTAGGCAGCACGGCAAAGGAGAGGTTAATAAACGATTGACAGAAGTTCTTAGCATGGATGTGGGTTGTATGTCTTAGAGAGGGTTATCAGCATAGACGGGTTAAAGACGGTTATGCCACGTGGTAAGAAACAATCTGTTGGAGTCTCTTAACAATTGATTAGCTGATTATTGACACATCGATGAATCATTCATTAACCCTTTATAGACTGTTTGCAAATGGGACTTCAATATAAAGCATGTGTGGCCTGAAACTAAAATGTTGCTGTGTGTTCATCTTTATTGCTGGCGCCTCCCCTAACAGAGTGTTCATTCTGCCCACGAGCACTAACAGCCAGTCAGCTACGCTGATTTATACAAACTGAGGGTCTGGCATGATATGTATAGGGGTCCAGATCCCAACTCTTGCTAGGAGTTTTGCTTGAATAAAATCTTCAGAATCTGGCATGAATCTCATCTGGCAGGATTGGGCCCCACATAGGATGACTGTACATCCTGTTTTGGTCAGGACAGTCTCCTTTTCTAAGCCCTGTCCTGCCCGTTGCGACTTTTTTGGCAAAACTGGGCATTTTTCCCCGTTCGCTCTTGCCAACTGATCATCTGTTGGCAAGAGCAAACGGGACAAATGCCAGGTTTTGCCAAAAAAGTGGGGTGGGACCCCTAGCGGGTCGCGGAGGAACACGCGGGGGGGAGGGTGCGAGCAGCAACGCTAGCACTGCATGGGAGGAAGGGCTCAGCAGAGTGGCTCAGGCCAAGCCAGCCCCACAAGGATGGGCAGCAGGGGGTCTTGGCCCGCCCCTGTATGTGAGGAGTAGAGGGGGGGCCTCAGGCCAGCCCTGTGCGGGTGAGCAGCAGGGGGGACTTGAGCCGGTCCCATGCTTGCAGGGTAGAAGGGGGCCTCGAGCCAGCCCCATGTGGTGTCCTGTTTTCCCTTTGGGAAACTACGGTCATCCTAGCCCATGGTATCTGCACAGGCTCCTCTAGGCCAGGTTCTCAACTGGCATCAGTCAGCGTAGCTCCGTCAGAGCAGTTAGGCCACTGCAGAGCTACACGGATTGACACCAGCTGATCCAGAATGAAAGAATACAGTTTCTCAACCAGCCGTTGGATGTATAGGGGCAGCTACTAGCTCTTGGCAGGGGGCTGGGAATAGGCTATCTGCATGAAATTCATTGCTAGGCAAAAGGCTTATGAACCATTTAAATCTCATTTCAGCCTTCAAAATAGGGCAGGGGTGAGTCTGACCCCTCCTCCCCCCAAAAGCTACACATGCCGAGCTGGAAACCCCATACTATGGGTTCACCAGCATAGCACCTTCACCTGCCAAAGATCTGTACGAATATTAACTTGCTTCTGCGACTGACAAAGGCGGGTAAGAATTGTTATCCCCAATTTTCCGGCAGGGAAACTGAGGCATGGCTGAATTGAAGTGACTTATCCGGGGATAGTGTCAGGTTCCTGGCTGGCTGATTCCCGGCCCCGGGATCACAGATGCCCCAGCACACTTTTACGGGTCTAGCGAGATGTAAAATAATCCACCCATCTCAGCTGAAAGGCAGCCAAAACTGAGTTGAAAGGTGAGCTCTGGTTAACAAGACACCACAGTGCTGTGGAAGGCAGGAAGGATACTGCAACCACAGGCCCAGTGTAAATAGTCCAGGTGGAATGTGGATCAGAACCCACTTCAGAAAACTCCCAGAGGTCATCACTGATCAGGAGCTCAGAGCTACAGCGGCTTGCAAGATGGCCATCCCCAGCCGCTGAGCACTGACTCAGAACAAATGGAGCTGCTATGGGGCACCACTTGTCTAACACCCTTGGACAGCCCCATCCCGGCTGGGGTCTCCCTCCGCTCTGAACAAGACAGCACAACCACAGGCTTTGGCAGCTCTCCTGGAGGGGAGGGTGAAGCTCTTCGCCAGTGCGCTTCCTGAGATGGAAGCGTGATAGGGCAAGAGAGAGAGACAGAAAATGCCAAAGCCCCACGACCATAATCATATCCTGCCCAGATCCCTTGGCAGGAGCCGTTTCCTCCTGCCTGCCGCACCTCAGAGGGTGCCCGTGTGCCACAGAGCACAGGAAACCAGACGCGCTTAGGATGGGGCAGTTGAGATACAACATGCCTTTCTTACTGTTCCCCAGCTTTGCCACTGGTTTGCTGGGTGATCTTGGGCAAGTCCTGGCGCCTCTGTGTGCCTCGGTTTCCCCATCTCTACAATAGTGACAATGATACTGACCTCTCTGGTAAAACACTGAGATCCACACTTCCAGAAAAGGGCTCATTTTTGGTCTGAAGCCATCCTGAGACAGAGAATTCCTTCGCCACCCTAGAAGATCCTCTTTCGGGGCTCTGAAAAGGGGCCAGTTCAGTTCTCTTCTCCTCGGGACGTTGATTCCCTAAGTCTGCCAGCTTTGAACAGCACTTTGTTCCCCTCCGACGCCACTCTGAGCCCTCAAATTGCTGCATGCAGCCGTGTCTCACGATGGTCGAAGAAGCCTACCCTCAGCTGTCTGGTTTTAACAACTCTCGGCAATGACCTGAAATTTCCTCTGGGGGCTTTTGTGGGCATCATGAGATCGTAAAAGTCATGCAATAAATCTAAAGCAGAACATCATCTTCACTCCAGTTTTACCCTTAATGATCTTGGCTGTTTTTTCTTGGTTGGGACATGCTGGATTTATTTACTGATTTATTTATGTTGCTGGTGTAGTGGTGAAATGGGAGGGACAGGTTCCCCTCCCCATTGAATTCATCTCTAATTCTGCCCTTTCCTATGGGACCAAATCCCATTATATTGCAGGCTGGGCTGTAATGTTAATTCTTCAGGTCCTGGAGAAGACTGAATACCTAAGAGGTCCATGTAGCTGTAGACCTGGTATGGAACGGGGACATCCATTCCATGACTCTGTCCTTAGCATGCATCTTATCTGTCTTGCCTGTCTAGCTATCTTATTATTATTTTTTACCAATAACATTCATTTCTGGCCCTTTTCCTTGCAAAGAGCCAACAGAAACCAACATCCAGGTGTGATTTATTCTTCCCTGCTGGGAATCGGGTCAGAGACATTAGAGAGGGAAAAGATCCACTGACTCAGACCTGTCCCCTGGTAGGGGGCAGGAGATATTTGGAGCAATACAGGATTGTTCCCTGTGCTGACTATTTACCAGGGTCTTGTCCAGTCAAGCTTTAGGCAGCCCAAGCACTGGGGCTTTGCTTACGTTTCATTTATGTTTGTATCAATGAGGTTTGCAGAAAGAAGAATACTGATACAGAGGGGGAGAAATCGCAGAATTGCAAGCATAGATACAGGGTTATACATGGTTTCAGAGTAGCAGCCGTGTTAGTCTGTATTCGCAAAAAGAAAAGGAGTACTTGTGGCACCTTAGAGACTAACAAATTTATTAGAGCATAAGCTTTCGTGAGCCACAGCTCACTTCATCGGATGCATTATATATTATACACACACATCTACAGGCTTCTACCTTTAGATCCAGACTTATATATAAATATTGGGCCTTTTACAGATATGCACAGGCTTATACTTGCAGTTACAGACAGATTCGGGCGTATGCAGACACCTACAAGCCTATCAGAACCATGACATTTTGATGTCTCTCTTTAGGGGCACTGTGTCTCGGGCACCACTTATTCAAACAGCCCCCGTTTTGGACCACTCACCCTTCCCTGGACTCTGATGCCACACAGTGCTTTCCAACACCACCTGAGTCAGAATGTGGATGCGAGAGGACTTCGAAAAGGCGGCTGTTCAAATGGTAAGCCCCTCTCAACTTTATCTGGAACGAGCCGAACTCCTGCTCTGCTGTAACAAAGCCCTGCGAGCCTGGACTGTGTGTTTGTGCTGGCTGGGTGTCTCTGAGCGTGGCACGAAGACGTGCCGGAGGAACTGGGATCTGAGCGGCTCTTCTGTTCTTTTAGAAGATGGGTCTGAATCCAACCCTGCACCATGGAGAGGAATGGATGGTGTCGTGGTTAGGGAACCATTCTTGGGCTCTGGGGTCAATTCCTGGCTGTGCCGCAGGTTCCCTGGGAGACCCTTAACCTCTCTGGGCCTCATCTATAAAATGGGGATACTTGATTTCCTTTATCTGACTCGTCTATTGAGATGGTAATCTCTTCGGGACAAGGGCTGTCTGGGGATTCCTGCAGCACTTTGTGCAATAGCGCCACTAGCTGCTTTAAGACAAGTGCTAAGAAGCGTTCCCAGTTTGGATCTGGATCATCTCTGATTGTGAAAGCCCCACTGAGGAGTAGAGCGTCAGGATCCTTGAGGGTCAGGATCCTTAGAGCATCAGGATCCTCCTGGAATTGCCAGGATTTGTGGTACAGCAAGTGTCTAGAGGCTTCAGCTGAGATCAGAACTGTCTTGCACTAGGTGCTGTACAAACATGTGGTGGGATGCCTTCTACCGCTATAACTTCCCATACAGGAGTAGCTAACCTGGTATAAAGCACTTTTTATGCTGGTACAACTGCGTCCACACTAGTGAGGATTGTACGGCTTCAGTTATAGCCAAAGTGATAAAACATGTGTATGTAGACAAGGCCCTAAAATAACTTGAACTCCAAAGAATGGAGGAAGGAAACAGGGGAAGTGATTTGCCCAAGGTCCTACAGCAGGTAACTTCCCATACAGGAGTAGCTAACCTGATATAAAGCACTTTTTATGCTGGTACAACTGCGTCCACACTAGTGAGCATTGTACCGCTTCATAGAATCATAGAATATCAGGGTTGGAAGGGACCTCAGGAGGTCATCTAGTCCAACCCCCTGCTCAAAGCAGGACCAATCTCCAATTTTTGCCCCAGTTATAGCCAAAGTGATAAAACGTGTGTGTGTAGACAAGGCCCTAAAATAACTTGAACTCCAAAGAATGGAGGAAGGAAACAGAGGGGAAGTGATTTGCCCAAGGTCCTACAGCAGGTCAGAGCTAGGAATAACGCCCAGGTCTCCTGGGCCCCAGTGTAGTGCCTTGTCCACTGGCCAATGCTTCCTGGGTTGGCAATGGGAGCAGCAGGGAAGCTGGTGAGCCTGATAATTGTCTGTTTCAGAGTAGCAGCCGTGTTAGTCTGTATTCGCAAAAAGAAAAGGAGTACTTGTGGCACCTTAGAGACTAACAAATTTATTAGAGCATAAGCTTTCGTGAGCTGTAGCTCACGAAAGCTTATGCTCTAATAAATTTGTTAGTCTCTAAGGTGCCACAAGTACTCCTTTTCTTTTTGATAATTGTCTGTCATCCTCTGCTTCCTGGCCAGGAGGGCTGATCTCACAGCAGGAGGAGGCATGTGCCTGTGAATTTATCCTCGCTGGGGATGGTAAATCAGGAATGAATTAGCACGTGGTGACGTCAGAGGAACACATGCAGCTACACTTGTTTCTCGTCTCCTTTTAATGAGTTGTTTGAGTGGTTTTTCCCCCCTTTTCTCTTTTAACAAAAGTTTTCCTGACACAAGAATTGGCTGGAAAGTTTTTGGGAAGAACTTTGAAGAGAGATTGATTTATTTCTGGGCCTCCACTGCTTCTGATGTGCAGCGTTGCTGTGGGCTGGTAACAAGGCGTCCACCCCAGAGGTGGCTGAAGTGTATAGTTTGTAAAAGCAGCTGGGGATCCTCATGGACACTGTTTTCTCAGGGGGAGTGGGGAGCCACACACGCGGCTTGGATTAAGGTGTATAGGGATGCAATATCTTTGCACCTCAGCGTGTGTTCATGTGAGTCCTCCCTGTGTTTGTCGCCCAGCTGCAGGTGACACAGAGCATAGGACATCTGGATCCAGGATATTGGATTTCCAAAGCCTCCCCAGTCTGGCTGCCTACATTGTAAAATCCTTGAATAAAACAGCTGTTTAAATGTTCCTAATATCAATTCTTTCCTCTTCTAATTCTTGGGGGATTACAGTGCTGGGAGGAGCTGGCAGGGAGCCGGAAGAGGAGCTAGGGCGATTTTGCATATAGATTTAAACAGGGGGAAGGGAAGCCTTTCTAAACAATTAAACTTCTGAAAAGACTGAAATGGCTGCTAAGCTGCATCTGATGGGGCAATACACAACCCTCTATAGAGACGTCAGCCAGGCCCATCAGTCTGGGCTACTTAGTACCATCACGGAGGGTGTCGCTCCCATCCACCCAGACACATTCCCCCCCAGCCCCCTGGGGCTCCCCGAGCCTTGCACATCCTTAACTCCCCATTTCCTCTGTCTCAAGAGAGGTTGACTCTTGGGAGCTCCCCTGGGTCTGGTCCCCACCGGGGTGGGGGTGGGGGGGTGGGGGGGGAAGGGGCTGTGCAGATCCACTGCCTTGTCCCCAGAGTGGTCTCACCCTGTTCAGCTGATGCAGGGAGATGCAGGGACACACACTTCCCCAATAAATCCAGTGGGCAGCGAGCGCAGCACCAGGGGATTTGGGTGCATGGCAGATCTGGGGACATGGCAGGGTGAGGGGATTTCGGGACACAGCAGCTTAGAGAGGGGTGTGTGCATATATTATTTATTTATATTTCAGTAGATTCTAGCCTTAGAGGCATGTCTACACTGCAATCAAAGACCCGCGGCAGGGCGGCAGCTGGCTCGGATCAGCTGACTTGGACTGGCGGGACTAAACATTGCAGTGTAGACGTACTCTAGGAGTGCTCGGAGTTGTACAAACACAGAACAAATAGCCCCTGATGCCCATTGTTATTAAGAACTGTCTCTCATTCACGTCCAGCTTCTGTTGAATAGCACCGCACTCCAATGAAGTCAAGGACACTTGCTTGTGGAGTAGAGGGCAGAGTATCTGGCCTGATGGAAAAGGAGTACTTGTGGCACCTTAGAGACTAATACATTTATTTGAGCATACGCTTTCGTGAGCTTCAGCTCACAAAAGTGTATGCTCAAATAAATTTGTTAGTCTCTAAGGTGCCACTAGTACTCCTTTTCTTTTTGTGAATACAGACTAACACGGCTGCTACTCTGAAACCTGGCCTGATGGAAGCTCAGAGCCTCTGAAAATCAGGCCTCAGATAGCCAGAGATGGAAGCTGCCCCCTGTGCTTATTCCAGTGGATAAACAGGGTTGTTTTTGAGACCACCAGTGATGTGGGCGCACATATTAGGAAGAAAGCCAAGCAGCCTCCTCTCCCTTTGAGATTCAGGGTGGAAAGGAGAAGTCAGTGCCCATCAAAGGGTTCCATAATTTCGAATCCTCTGGCCTGGAGCAGTGGAGGGAGAGAAGCACATTGCTCCTTTTGCTCCTTAATCTTCCGCAGTTTGGATGTCGTATGGGACGCTAAACTGATGGGTACGATGGGAAGTCCCAGCGGGAATGGAGGGTGAAATCTGGTTACGTCAATATAGACCGCATGATTGGAACTGGGGCCTGCAGCACCGAACATGCCAGGCCCTGTCGTTCCAGCTAGAGATCACGTGAAAGGGTATTATAATTGCTGGTGAGGGGACATGACCACACACCGTGGCAGGGGCAGAAGAGACAGTGGGAGAACGTTTCTTGGAAAAATGGATACCCCAGAGTGAGGACGAGACCAGAGTCTCCTGCTGATGAGTGCTGGATGAAGCAAACCAGCAATCAGTGCTACTAAACTGGATTCTCTTCTGCCTCCATTGTCTCTCACCCTTGTGTTCTCAAGTGTACATCGCAGGTGCTCTTCCCAGCTTTCTTCCATTAGCATCAGATACAGGCTCTTATTAGCACTCAGTGCTGACAAGAGCTGGGGAAAAAATTCACACACTTTTTTTCCTGGGGAAAAATTCAGATTCTGCAACACTGAAACCTTTCTCGAACATGTGTCAATTTCACCAAATTTTTCATTTAGGAAAAAAAAAAAACTTAAAAAAAAATTCTGAATCCAAAGGCCCATTTTCAAACTAAAACATTTTCCTTTGGGGGTTTGAAAGGACTTTTCATTTCAAAATGGACTTTCTTTTGTTTTTAATCAGAAACGTTTCAAAATCCTCACAAAGCGATCAAAACGAAATCTGTTTCGGCTTTTCAATTCACTGGAAATTTGGAAATGTTTCAGTCCAACCCAAAATTCATAGATTCATAGATATCAAGGTCAGAAGGGACCATCATGATCATCTAGTCTGACCTTCTGCACAATGCAGGCCACAAAAGCTCACCTACCCACTCCTGTGATAAACTTCTCACCTATGTCTGAGCTATTGAAGTCCTCAAATCATAGTTTAAAGACTTCAAGGGGCAGAGAATCCTCCAGCAAGTGACTCGTGCCCCATGCTACAGAGGAAGGCAAAAAAACCCCAGGGTCTCTGCCAAACTGCCCTGGAGGAAAATTCCTTCCCGACTTCAACTATGACAGGTTTCAGAGTAGCAACCGTGTTAGTCTGTATTCGCAAAAAGAAAAGGAGTACTTGTGGCACCTTAGAGACTAACAAATTTATTAGAGCATAAGCTTTCGTGAGCTACAGCTCACTTCACTTGAAGTGAGCTGTAGCTCACGAAAGCTTATGCTCTAATAAATTTGTTAGACCCCAACTATGGCGATCAGTCCAACCCAAAATTCTTTTGCCAGAAGCTGGGAATGAGCAACAGGGGATGGATCACTGGTCTGTTTATTCCCTCTAGGACACCCACCGGGCACTGGCCACTGTCAGAAGACAGGACACTGGGCTAGATGGACCCTTGGTCTGACCCAGTAGGGCCATTCTTCCGTTGTTGACATTTTCAGAATTGCCAGTGAACTGGAAAAGCCATTTGTTGCTCAGACCCGGGGCTGAGAACTTCTGAAAATCTGGCAGTGACTGTGGATGCTCCTTACCGAGCTCTGGCAAATGTGCTGCTGGGGTCCTGATCCAAAGCCCAACAGAGAGACAGCCATTGACTTCAAGCCCTAAGCATGTGAGATACTAATTTTCTTGTCTAAACTTTTCGGAGTGGCTGTCGCAATATTTCCA
This sequence comes from Dermochelys coriacea, assembly GCF_009764565.3. NCBI lineage: Eukaryota > Metazoa > Chordata > Testudines > Dermochelyidae > Dermochelys > Dermochelys coriacea. Next base: position 10,973,718 of record NC_050094.1, on the reverse strand, counting down.
CCTCTGATGAAGAGAACAGACTTCCAGCCTGGAGGGGGCTAGCAAGTAGGAGAGCAATTGCTGTTTATGTTATAGTTGGGGAAAGGGAAAAAAACATAGGAATGACGAATATCTGGTGTTCTGTATCTATTCAGTGTGATCTCCAAGGTGAGTTAAATTCAGAGTTCTAATGAGAAGAGAGAATGTGACAGGCTGAGATGTGGAAATAAATAGCTTGGTGAGAACCCTCCTGATCAGTGTATTTTTGGGGCTGTTATCCCACAGTCAGATCAGTGATCCCTGGCCACCGTCCCCTGCATACTCTGTTCCCGCTGGGAATGGAAAATATTGACAGACACTTCTCTGGGATAACTGCCAAGGAAGAAGAGCTCTGTGTAGCTTGAAAGCTTGTCTCTTTCACCAGCCGATGTTGGTCCACCTTGTCTTGCTAATATCCTGGGTCTCAATATGGCCACAACAATAGTGGTCACTGTAGGGAAAGATACAGGGATTTCCTTTACAGGTGGTACAGCTCTGCCACTGGGAAACTTTATATTGAAGGAGGACTTGTGACACCTTAGAGACTAACAAATTTATTTGAGCATAAGCTTTCGTGAGCTACAGCTCACTTCATCAGATGCATGTGATGTAGCTCACGAAAGCTAATGCTCAAATAAATTTGTTAGTCTCTAAGGTGCCACAAGTCCTCCTTTTTCTTTTTGCAAATATAGACTAACATGGCTGCTACTCTGAAACCCGTCATTATATTGAAGGACAGTCTCTTGATTGCTGCTCTGAAACCAGTCTCTTGATTGCAAGCTTATTTGGGGTGGACGTGGCCTGGCACGGGGAGGAATGGATAGGGTGGGCATGGCTGGCACTGGGATGAGTGTAGGAGGTGGGCATGGACTAGGGTGAATGATTTGGAGGGCAGAGGGTGGATGTCCCTGAGGCAGGACTGGATTTTTCAGGTTTCTTGAGCATTCTAAAAAAAACCCCACCACAGCAGAGGAGAAAACCTGAACATATAAAAGTGTTAAAAGAAACATCATCTCTGCATGGCCTGCAGCTGCACTTAATGGATCCCAGTACGCGTGGCAAAGAGCTTGGACGGGCACTCCAGGAACTTCTGCCTGGAGATAAACAAAAACTAAACATCATGTTGACCTCAGACATTTCTCCCAGGATGCTCCCCCCAGTCTCACCCCTCTTTTCGTGTCAGAGCAAACTTCCTACCAGGTCACATTCGCTTGAACCTGAAATGAGTTGGATTTTCTGTTCAGAAGTGGGGGGCTCCTCTAGCTTTCAGCACTTTCTTTGAAGCCCTGTGCCTCTGATTCCCACTGTCATTCAAATGTCCTTCAGTGGAGTCGCTCCTGCTTACACCAGTGTAAAGGAGAACCGAATCAGGCCCACGGATTTGTGTGGAGCTAATTTTTCTGCCCCTTGTATTAAATCTCACAGTGGTTTTTTTTCAACAGTAGCGGAAGTTTTTTTTCTTCTACCTTCCAAATGAACATTTTGAAAAGGTGCTGTCAAGAAATTTTAGGCTCGACATTTCAATCTTGCTGCAGTTACAAACCCTGATATAAATAGAAAATGCGTCTGATTCTGATTTTTTATTTTTTGATTCTGAAAATGCTTCTGAGTTTTATTTTTAAAATTTCACTAAGAACGGGGTGCATATTTTTTGCTGTTTCACTCGACATATTTCCCTGCGGTGTCATTGTTATGTTGATGTTAATGTTTATACCTTTTTGCTAGTGGGGGTAGGTGTCGTGAGGAATAATAATAATGGATTAATAATTAGTGTCGAGCGGTACCTAGCATAATGCTTTACAACTGGAAGGTGAAAGTGACAAGAAAAAAATTAAAGTGACTAGATGAGGTTCAATATCCAAATTGAGGGAAATGTAAAAGTCAAATGGTGGAAAGGAAATTTTATTTGTACAATTATTTCAGTTGCAATATTTGAAAGTACCATAGGGCTAAAATTTGCTTTTTGATTGTATGAGGTTTATGTTCAAAGTGTCCTTTTAATAGCCCCGTTCTTTCTATCTATCTACCTATCTATCTATCCATCCATCCATCCTTGTATGGCTTTCATCAAAGGAGTACTGGATGCCCTGAACCCTGACTCACCTAATTAACTCTTTGTTCCTCAAACCAGCAGTATAAATTAAATCAATGGGACTATCCCTGTGATTCCAGCAACACAAATCTTCCCACACAGGTAGACCTAGCTCATACCCTTATGCATGACCTTATTCATACAGGTAGTCCTAGCTCAAGGACTACAGGATCATGGCCCCAGACCACAGATTTATGGGGGGAAAAGCGGAAACAAAAATAAAAGAACTGAAAATATTGTAAAACAAAAAGAAAAGGAGGACTTGTGGCACCTTAGAGACTAACAAATTTATTTGAGCATAAGCTTTCATGAGCTACAGCTCACTTCATCAGATGCATTCACGAAAGCTTATGCTCAAATAAATTTGTTAGTCTCTAAGGTGCCACAAGTCTTCCTTTTCTTTTTGCGAATACAGACTAACACGACTGCTACTCTGAAATTGTAAAACAAGCAATTCTCCCCCTGCCCATCCTTTTTAAAGCAAGTTCTTTTTCCATCCTGGCATTTTTTACCCCCTCCTTGGAAAAATGCTATTTAAAGATCGTGCAAAGTAACAAAACTTTTATTGGATGCAAATTACCCTGCAACTCTAGAGCATGGTCTCACAAACACTACAAATGTGTTGTGAGTAGCTTTATTCATGCCAATAAGCCCACTGAAGTCAGTGAAGTGTGTTGATTTACTTGCATGCGTAAAATGGGCTTATTTCGCTGACGGATATTGTCTCCTTATACTCCCCCGTGGGTCCGTAACCACCTGTTGTCTCTTGTCTAATACTTTGATTGTAAGTTCGTCGGAGCAGGGACAATCTTTTTGCTTTGTGTTTGTACAGTGCCTGGCACCGCATGGTCCAGATCCATAACTGGGGTTCCTTAGCAGTATGACATAACAAATATATAATACATGTTTTCAGTGTCTTAAGTTTGGATCCCATGCCCCTAAAATCCCTGGAAAATCCAATACCCTCCCTCACATCTTTATTATGACCATCATCTTTATTACAGGGGGTATTACTATTTAGTGAGATTTATTTTTGCTGTTCTCTTGATGCAGGGCTTAGATTGAGCTGTTTCCTTTGCAAAGGGTGAAGCTGAATGCAGGTTCAGTTGAACAAGTTGAGACTCTGAATACTGCTCCATCCACATGGCTTAGTTGTCTCCATTGCCCACATCCCCCATTTCCTCTTTCCCCTGGACTCCCCTCAATGATGATTCCTCCAGGGAAACTGGATCCTCTGACTCCAGTTCCACTGACCATGATACAGGGCTAGTATTTGGCCATACAACATCTTGGCACCTCTTTGAAGATACTGTCTTCTTCCCCAGAATCTCATCTTTCACTTTAAAAAAAAAAAAGTCTCTAGCTGTCATAGTTGCAATGGAAACCTCAGCTGTGACCCATGAATAACTGCTGCAAAGTCATCCATGCAAGCCTGCAGAGAGCCAGGGCCAGTAGCTTGGAGAGATGCTAACACCCCCATTCATCTCAAGGAGGAGTTAACTGGGGTGATCATTTCAATCATTAGCAATGTTACCTATTTCGTGGAAAAGGAGAGGGAGGGTCACAGAACAGTGCAATCTGCTGGGTGGGATTTTGAGGTCTCAAGCGGTGACATTTGGGGATACCCCCCACTCAGGAAGGAACCCTTGGGGGGAGGAAGAGCTCAATGGTTTGAGCATTGGTCTGCTAAACCCAGGGTTGTGAGTTCAATCCTTGAGGGGACCATTTAGGGATCTGGGACAAAAATTGGGGTCCTGCTTTGAGCAGGGGGTTGGACTAGGTGAACCTCCTGAGGTCCCTTCTAACCCTGAGATTCTATGATTCCATGAACCAAACTCAACAACCCAAAAGTGCTGCCCCATCATATTTCAAACCTCTACTGTGAGCAGTGTCTCATTTTGATGACTCCTGGGTCCAGCTTATTTTTGGGGAGGAGCTTGGAAGATACCTTTCCCCTCCCCCAGCTCAGCCCCACAGACTGGGGGTGATTATCCTAGGGAAACGAATGGGTCCTGATCCTGCAATCAGATCCATGCAAATGTAGGGTCTGTGAAGCAGCGAGAGCTCAGCACAGGTGCTCTGCATCCTGGAGTAAGCAAACAAGACCCTGATCTGACAAATACTTCTGTAGTTGCTTAACTTTGCGCACAGGGACGGCGCCACTGACATCGACCTGCCTGCATAAAGTAAAGCGCGTGGGTAAGTGTTTGCAGGGTTGGAGCCAGGGGCTGGGATTTCCAAAATGAGGTGCCCAATTCCAATGAGATTTGGGGGCCTACCTCTGTTAGACTGTCTGCACTACAGACAGCATAGCTATGTTAGGCAAGATATCCCTCTGGCCGAGCTTGCAAGGGGTTTCCAATCAACAGGAAGGCATTTCTCCATCCCTCTGTGACATGCTAACTTTTGAATGCTGCAGCCAATCATTTGCAAAATTTCAGAGGACATTCTAAGCATTAATGGGCAGGGCCTTTTGGGGGTGGGGAGATCGGAAAACCAAAAGAGGGGAAATGGGGGGAGCAAACTGATGATTATAAAGTCTGGGACGTGCCCATCTCATTCTGAAGCAAGTGAAATAACAATGGCTAAACAGCATAGCCCTGATTACAGAATCAAACCCAAATCTGGTGCAACTGCAGTGGACTGACCCCTTACTAGGTGACGTCTGACCCTGCAACCATGAGCGTGATTCCACTGGCTTCATGGGAACCAGAGGCTGCTCAAGACAATCTGCTGCCCTGGGCAAAACTCCACCTCCCCGCAGGACTAAGGCTGGAGATTGGCCCCAGCCGCCCACTCCTCATGATGGAGGGGGGGATGGGCCAAATTTTAGTGATTAGCCTAGCTGCCCTGCCATGATGGGGGAGGGGGGGCAGCTGGGCCAAATCTGCAGCCTTAGGCAGCTGCCTAGTTGGCGCACATGACAAGGGGGGTGAGGCCTTGCCGACATCCTGAGACCATCCCAGCTACAACAACGCTGCCTAGGGAGGTGGTGAACCTCCTTCCAAAGCCCTGGCTGGGCTGATTTAGTTGGGGATTGGTCCTGCTTGGGGGGGGGGGGAAGGGTTGAACTAGATGACCTCCTGAGGTCCCTTCCAACCCTGATCTTCTGTGCTACTTAAAGTGAAGCACATGCATCCGTGCTGGCAGGATCGGGGCCCTAAGTTCCCCCTTTCATAGACTATCAGGGTTGGAAGGGACCTCAGGAGGTCATCTAGTCTCACCCCCTGCTCAAAGCAGGGCCAATCCCCAACTCCCCAGATGGCCCCCCTCAAGGATTGAACTCACAAAACGCTGGGTTTAGCAGGCCAATGCTCCAATCACTGAGCTATCCCTCCCCACCCTGGCTGGACAGTGTCCTTTCCTCCTCCCCCCCCCCCGCCCCCATCTCAACTCCCTCTTCAGAATGGGAGGTGCCTGTCGCTTTAAAGAGGGGAGGGAACGACTCTCTGGCACCCCCCTCCCCCTCCAAGGGGGCGTGGCCGGCAGGCAGCAGGAGGCGGAGCTTCGCAGCCCCAGTCCCGAGGCTGCTTTTTATAAGAGGGAGCTTTGAGCTGCTCTCAGAGGCAGAGGATGGGGCAGGTGGAGTGACGGAGTGGGGCAGACCAGGCAGCTCCCAGGAGTGGGGGGAAATCCCCCCCCCTCCCCTGCGCGTAAGCCTTGGAAAGAGGGGAGGTGTGAGGGGGACACTCCCCCCGCCCCCCTGGAAGCGAGCGGGCTCTGTCTGGGGTCTTTAGTTAGTAGGATTTTGTACAAACCGACCTGGGGGCGGGGGGGGGGTGTTTCTTCTACCTTTGCTCCTGGCGTGTCCGGCCCGGCGATGGAGCCCCGGGGCTGCGTGTGAAACCGACTCAGCCGCCCCTGAAGTGGGGCTGAGACTTGTGGGGCGAGCGCTGCCAAGATTTTTGGTGCGCGGAGGGGGAAGGGGGGGGTCGCTCTTTTTTTTTTTTTTTTGGTTTGGTTTTCCCCTCTTTGCGCAACCCTGATGAGTTGCTGAGGGAGGGGAGGGGGGCTGATTCCCCCCCCACACCCACCCACCCACCCACCTACCTCCCCTGCCAACTCCCACCCCGCCTCGCTTGGCAAGTCGATGGGAGCCCTGGACCCAGCCTCCGGAGCCAGCAGCCCCGCGCTCACCATGCTGAATGGGACCGAGAGCCAAAGTTTTGCCAAGGAGCCGCTGGATCTGCAGGGGGCCAAGGAGCCCGGCGAGCTGAAGATGGGCTTGCAGGAGCGCTTCTACTTCCCCGACGCCCCGGCTCCGGAGAGCTGCCCGCTGAGCCTGCCCTTCAGCGCCCCGATGGTCCCCGCGGGCTTCGGGGTGAGCAGCCCGGCCACCGGCCGAACGGCCACCGGCCGCTTCCTGAGCCCGGCCCTGAACAGCTGCGCCGCCTACGGACCCCAGCCGCCGCCCGCCGCCGCCCAGCCGGGCAGTCACGGCTTCGCGCTGCCTCCCGGCGAGCTCTACCCCGGCGGCGGCGAGCTCTACCCGAGCCCGGCGGCGGGGGAAGGCTGCTACCCGGGCGCGGTGCAGCACGTGTTCCCCCGGGGCCCGCTCTACCCGGTGCCGGGCTACCAGCTCTCCGGCAAGGTCCAGGTGATGCTCAACAACTACCCGCTCTGGGCCAAGTTCCACAAGCACCAGACCGAGATGATCATCACCAAGCAGGGCAGGTGAGGCTGGGGAAGGGGGGGGGGGGCTCTGGGCCCCTCCGGATTGTGTGTGTGTATGGGGGGGGGAACTGGGCTTGGTACAGACGGAGGGGGACGGGTACTTCCCTACAAGGGCGGGGGGGGGGAGTCTGATGAAGTAGTGGTGATGGGGAGATTGGGACTCCCCCAAATCTACTGTGTGTGTGGGTCGGGGGGGGGGGAGACCTGGAGCCCCCGCATCGCCTCCCCCTAACGCGATCCCATTTCTAGCTTCCCCCATCCAAGTCCTAAAACTTCCCTGAAGAGAGCCAGATCTCCCCGATCCCCGCCCGTGCGCCCCGCACCTACCTGCCTGAGTGGGACACCGGGCTAAGGGGTTGTAGGGCGCGGGGGCGGGCTCGCTGGGGGTCTGCGAAAGACGAGTGCCGGGAGTTGTCTTCGGCGCTCTCGGCTCTTTGACACCGGCCGGGTCGGTAATTCCTTCAGGGTGACTGAAATGCCAAAGCGGTCCGGCGGCTAGGGCGTAACCCGCCCCCGCAGGGACAGCAGCCGGGCCCCAGGGCCGGATCTCAGCCCCTCCGTGCAAAGCCTGGGTCTTGCGCTGTGTTTGTACAGCGCCGGGCAGGATGGCCTTCTGAGCTCCAAGTCTCATAGCTACTAGAGTAACACGAGTAATAAGCGAAGTGCCTGGGGGTTGCTCTGTGTTTTCACTGGTGTAACTGAGACCAAAATCTGGCCCTGACAAGGCCAAGGGTGTGTAGAGTTACTTTGATCTTCCACACACACTGGCTTTCTCTCCCTAATCTCTTGTCTTTTCGCCAGTGAGGGCTCCAAGCCAACTGCTGGCCATCTGAGCGGGTCTCCCAGCTCACATCCTGTGTTTCTGCTTGGGTGCCCAGCAGGTCTCAGCCTCTGGTGCCCGCTGGACACTCTCTTGGGCTAGGTACTCTCAGGGTCTTTGGGGGCCTGGTGCCAAGTCTGCCCAAGAATGGCTGGGCAGGGTCTGAGCCTCTGGGCTGTGTCAGGCTCGCTGAGATAGTGTGCCAGCTAGTTCAACAAGCCGAGAGAAACCATTTGAATCGGTGCCAGGGGGTCCCCAGGCAGTACGTGGTGAGGGGCACGGGAATCCAGGCTTTTAGTGGACAGTAAAACCATGTCCTCCTTACCCAGCCTTGTCAGCTCAAAATGGATCTTTAATGATCACGATGATGACCACCTAGGGCCCAAAGCTCTGGTGGTGTAACTCCACTGACTTCAATGGCCTCGGGCCAGCAGGGAATCTGAACCCTGAAATGCCAGGAAGTGGCCTAATGAATGCCTGCCTTTGGCCCAGTCGTCACTAAGCCCTGGACAAACATCCCACCTCAGCAGCCTCCACCATGTCATAGGCTCCCCCACGCTGCAGATGGGGACGCTTTGCCCCATCTGCCTGCCTCTGAAGCCCAGTGGCAAGAGAGCCTCTGATTTCATATAATACAACCCTGCCATGTGTGCAGGGGACGGGACTAGATGGCCTCTGGAGGTCCCTTCCAGTCCTAATGTTCTGTGTAGGGTCTGTAAGGTGTCGGGCATGTTTCACCTCGGGCTGTGTGTGCTTACAATGCCATCACAGATCACAGTCTGCCTGTGTTACTTCTGCAGGGAAGAGGTGCTACAAATCAGGGCCTAGTCCTGGAAGGTGTTCAGCGCCTTCAGGTTGGGGGCCTGGGAGCGGTGTTGTATTTGTTCTTTAAGCGGCAGTCTGCTTCTTAGCAGACAGTCATATTTCAGTGTCAGTTTAACAGGCGGACACACACACGCTGGACCAGATTCCCCCCCAGCTGGTGTAAATCAGCCGAGCTCCATCGACTACCCTCTGGCCGTGCTGATTTGCACCAGCGGGGGATCTGGCCCCTTTTACTTCACGTCCTCTGCTGGGGTTAATGCATTTTATAAGATGCTTTTCAATAACTTCTTAAAAGCTGGAGCTGCCCCTGCAAATCAGTGCAAAACAGAGCTTTGGAAATGGCTAAAACGCAGACCTGATTTGGTGGATTTGGCTTTGCACCCAGGAAGTCTCTGCACCAATCAGTTTTTTCTTTCTTTCTTTGGCCCAGACAGACGGTGTCACTTTGATGCCGAAACCAACCTGCTTAATGTGTTGAAAGTCTAAACGTGTTAAGGCCGGTTCATTTCCCACGCGCAGGCTTCCAGGCCTACGATCCTGTGGAGCATGCCCTCTGTGAAGCACTCAGGGCGATTCAGTTGCATACCATCACTATCAAGGGAAGGGGAAGGAAAAAAAATAAAAATACCAACCCGATATATCCAAAAGCACCTGGAGCTAGAAAAACCCTGGCTAGTACTCTCTCAATTCCTTTCTCTGCCTGCAAACCCCAGTAACTCGGTTCCTCTGGAAATTTAAATTCAGATTGGGGGTGGAACATAATTGATGATAGGTTTTCAGCATCTGAGATTTTTTTTTCCACTGCTGGGGTCATATAGAAACCTACTAAAATATCACCAGAAGAAATAGCTTCCTCTTTCCCCTGAACCCAGAAGTAAACCCCTTCCAAATGAGTTTTAATTGCACATTGGATGCATTCACGTAGTTAATTCCGCTCCTCTGAGCCTTTCACTAAATCGAGTATGATGAGTTAAATTAATCTGTTGCTGTGGGGTGTTTAAACAAATGCTGCCCAGAGGTGGCTGCATTCCAGAGGGGCTTAAAATGATTCACATGTAGAGAGGGCCCAGTCCTGCTGCCCTGGCACTAGATTGCCATTGACTTCAGTGGGAGCAGGATCACAGCACCTAGTCTGTGAAGCTGGTTGGTTTTGATAGTGCTTTGAAATCCTTCTTCTGTAACAGTGCTGTGTGAATGGGTAGACCAGGATTTTCGAAAGCGGCTAAAGATTTTGTGTGCCTCACTTGCGACCCTTGAAAGGGGGCTTCATTCTCTTGGAGCTGGGGTTGGCTCTGTGCTGACTGAAAGTCAGGCCCCTTTCATCTGGATACTGCCAAATTGAGATCCACCCACCATTGGGCTGATTGCAATCTGAATAGCAAAGAATCAGGTTCCACTGGGGTTTTAGAGTGAAGGGAAGCCCATTACCTCCCCAGCGCTACGAATTTTGGGGAGGAAGAGAGGGATCTGCTTGGTGTTTCATGACAGTCACTCAGCTAGGCTTGAATTTGTGGGGTTCCCCGTGGATCCAACCTGAGTGTCCCACGGGCTGCTCCTTGAAATCAGCTGTTGCCCAAATACAACCATGAAACAAGTCAGGCTGGGCATGGAGTGTGGCTGTCTTTGAATGCAGACTTCTGCCGAGGCAGGTCATGCCCTTATGAGAAAGCGCTACAGTATTCTGCACTCATGGTCTTACATTGACTAAGACCGCTGAATTTGGGGTAACTCCTGCAGAGAGTGTGTGTGCGCTCACCCTGAATTGGGGTGCTTACCAGTTATCTCCTTCACTTTTGGAAGATACTTAAATCATCTCCGAATGGCCCACAGGAACTGTGTGTGTTGGAAGGTGAAAGTGCTGGAGCAGCTGCACCCCACTGGCAGCAGGTGCTCTGGGAAATCATTTGGACCCATCTGTCTCTTGCTCACACACACTACAGTTCAAGGGGCTGATCTGGCATCTGCTGGAGCCATGGTTTCATTGAACATGGATCAGGCCTCGATGTTTAGATGCCTGTTGAAATCAGCGAGAGTTAGGTGCCTAAATACCTTTGAGGGAACCTGGCCTCTGTCCCAAACCCGGCTCCTTGGAGTGTTGCCAGCATGGGTTGACCCATCGCTGCAGTAATTTTCTTTTCAACAGGCGTCTGGGACAAATCTGGTGCCAGACCCATCCTTCCACAGGGCGTGAGACAGTCCCTGTTACTTCTACAGTGTGCTCTACCGCATGAGAACACAACTGCAATCTGACAGCCAAAGCTGGAGACCCCTTCCTTAGTTTTATTTGCTGTGGGCTTGTCTAAACTGGAAAAACTTATGTTGACGTAACTCCCCGGAGGCAGGGGCACCAGTGCAACCCTCCTAATGTGATGGTGCAAAACTGCACTTACACTAGTACAGTTTACCAGGGTGGGTTGCACTGGAGTAAGCACCAACTTGCATGGATGCACAGGCCCGGTGCAAAGTAAATCCAAAGATAGACTGGCCCTGAGGCTAAACTCTCCTTGGAATCAATAGACCTGATTCACTCCCCCAGTGTAAAATGGGGCGCACACGCCACTGAAGTCAGCCGGGCTTGCCTGGTGCAATGTTACTCTGCAAAGAGCTTTTCTTTCCCTTGTTGGTGTTAGCGAGCTGGGGTTGGGGGAGGTGAGCAGCAGCATCTCGTTTTGACGATCCCTCCCTGACTCTTGCATGGCCGTGGTTATTGTGGCTCTGCGCCCTTTCATCAGCTCAGACTCAGCGGCAGGCTTTTCATTGGGAGACAAGTCGACTCAGGAAATCAGCAGCCCACCCGCCGCCCCTCCACGGCGGGGGTTTTTTAACCAGAGGGAGCAAGGGGGGCTGTGTTCTGTGGTGTGCTCAGGAGATGGAAAAGGGGCTTGGGGGGCGGGAGGTTGGGGTTCAGCAAACCCATTAACGATCAAACTTAGCTGTTGTGAAGCTGGTCCATTATGAGAGAAGTCCTCATAGCAGTGCGGTGGGGACTGTAGACTCATCCCCATTTTACAGACCAGGAAGTTGGTGCTGTCCCAACCAGACAGGGACTCGGCAGACCTAGGGTTAGAACCCTGGACTATCCCCTTCTAAAGCTCATTCCTCCAGCAGGCAAGATGGCGGGAGGATGCTTTGCGGAGTGGGAAAATCAGATCGTCAGCTGGTGCAAATTTTACGCGCATTAAGTGCTGACCCCACTGTGAACCTGAAACACATACACACCCGCCACAAGGCTTTGTGGCTCTGTGTTTGTAAATAAGGCCCCCCATGGGAGCCCCACCTCAGCACCATGCTACTGATTTCCACACGCTTGCACCCACCCCTCTATCCTGGACCCTTCCACCCAAATCACTAGGACATTCCTGGTAACAGGGCAGATTCAGATGCAAGGCCTATGCGTGGGTGGCTTAGGTGCTCTTAGATTCCCTTAGACTGACTGACTGACTGATATGCAAGGCAGGCTAGAGGACTCCAACTCCCTCTGGACAGACTTACTCACTTCTGAAGTTGGCCCGAAATATCCTTCCACCAGAGCACCTACATAATCTTCCACTCGCACCCACTTACCACCGTGTTCCCTGTGTCACTGCTTCACGACTCATCACCGCCCCGGATCCTTCCATCTTCTATCCTTAGCAGCGAGCCATGGCCCTCACCCCAGCCCACTCCTCCCACTTCTGTGTCAGAACCACACTCCTGTGGTCTCCACCCTGTGCTTAGCATAGCGGTATGATAGCGTGGTGCAAGGCTAGGGAATGTATGAGCAAGTAACAATATATTGCAACCTAGACAGAGCCCCCCCCCCGCCCCCTTGAGGAATCATGTTTATTACAGAAGTAGCGGCGATAAGCCACCTCCTTTCCTAAGCAAGCACTTTTAAAGTAAACCCAAACTTCCCAGTACAATTTAGCTTGACCTTTAGTAAAAGCTATGCATCAGGTCCTCATCTGTATGTCAGGTCTGGCCTACAAATTAGATCAACTCAGCTAAGCTGCTCAGGGAGCTGGGTCTAGGTTGCAATACATTGTTACTTGCTCATATATTCCCTAGCCTTGTACCATGCTGAGTCAATCGAAGTGTCCATGTAGACAGCACTAGATCAATGAAAGAATTCTTCAGTTGACTTAGCTACTGCCTCTCGGGGAGGTGGATTACCCACACCTCTGGGAGAATCCCTCCCATCTCCTGTCCGGCATAGCTGAGGCGTTTTAAGTGTAGACAAGCCCTCAGAGTAGCTCCGTCACCCCCATGGTGTTGTGCTGTCAATTTTTAAGCAGAATTCCCTACCAAAATCAAAGCAGGAATGTTCTGCTTAGAGAGACCCCCATCAACTCAAACCAGTCCAATTAAATAAAATAATTTAAAAGTGGTTTCAGATCCTACCCCTACCCTGGAGTCCCCCTACCGTATTTTACAATCGTGTTTTCTTGTGTATAGGTAGAGAGGGATGGGGAGAGAGAGATTTTCTTTCCCCTGTAATGTGTGTAAAGACTCACACCAACAATCAGGGGAAATTGACTCTATAGGGGAAAACTATGAAATTGACTATAACAGAGGAAATGGTGAAACTGACAAGACACAGAGTGCTATCAAATGTACAAAGTAAACAATGTGGAAAAACGTATAGAAAAATGTTTTGTTTTTTTCCCCTCTCTCCACTTCCGCTCATTAACCTCATCAACCTTAGAGGTTGCTTGTAACAATATTAGTTTGTTTTTAAATCAGATGTTAGAGAGACATGGTGAGGGAGGGTAATATCTTTTATTGGACCAACTTCCATTGGTGAAAGAGACACACTTTTCAGCTCCACAGACACACAGCTCTTCTTCAGCTCTACGAATCTTGAAAGCTTGTCCTTCTCACCACCAGAAGCTGGTCTGATCAAAGATACTACCTCACCTACCTTGTCCAAGGATATTAGAGAGCCCACCACGGCTGCAGCAACACTTGAAATCAAATGTGACATTTTAAAATTGATGAGGTGACAGCTTGTCTCAATTGAAATCAACGGCAGAACACTCATTGACAGCAGTAAGGCCAGGATTTCACCCCTTCTGAAAACCAAGCTCTTTGGGGAAGGGACTGTATGCGTTTGTATAGTGCCTAGCACAATGGAGCACAGATCTGTTTGACACCTCAAGGGCAGTCTAAACGCAAAAGCAGTGTAGTTAAATACATACAAGCCCCCTAGTGCAGATGCAGTTATACCAATAGAAAGGTGCTTTATACCAGTATAACAAGTTCCATATGGGATGCCAGTGTCGGGGGTGGGGGGCAGAGGTCAGGGCATGTACTGGTATAACTTGATCAATTAAAAAAAACCAGCCCCGTAACTGACATAGTGGTATCAGTACAAAATCTGTGTAGTGCATCCCCAAGGCACTACCTTGATACTGAGACAATATGGCCCTGGCTTCCAAGAGGTGGCCGGTCCTTGCTGGTTGCTTAAACCAGGGTTTTTTCTATATATCAATCCTCAGGCAGATGCTAGAATGTAGGGTCTTAAAGCATTCCTCTTTCGATGTTCTACATGATATTTGCCGCCAGAGATAAAACGGTCCCCTGCACAGTAACAGATTAAAATTCCAACCACATCAAAACCCCCACGCGCCCGAAACTTGCTTAAATCTGAAATATATTTATAAATGTTTCGGGGGCCGGTACAGCTGGGCGAGATTCTGAGCTGGCGTAAATTGACTTCTCTCCATGGCGGTCCATGCAGCTGTGCCACTTATGCTCAGCAGATAACCTGGCCCGTTTATGGGAATGTTTCTGTAGTTGCTTGTCGTACAGACAGCGAAGCGTGGTGAGATCAATGCAATAACGGCAAAACTAACAACCCGGCGAATGCCTACAGTTTGTTAGGTAGGCTAAACGTAGTGTAAGTGCTTTAAATTCTTCGTATTTAAGGGCTCATTAAACACTGGAAATAGATATTGAATAACCTGCTCAATTTCTTCTTCACTCTTTCCCCATAGCACCCATCACCATATTAGCAGAGCCCTGCCTAAATTATTGTGTGGGTTTCTTGCATCTTCATTGGCCATTCAGCGGTCAGAGGTGTGATAACAGCATATGGAGACACACCTGAGTTAGCTTTAATCCAGCTATCTTTGAGATCGGAGCAGTGCGGGCTGTACAAACTCCCTCGGGACCCTTGGGTGGCTAGTCTGTGCAGCTTCACTGCTGTTGCTGCCTAAGATCCAAGTGAACTCGGGTGTGGTCATGCGCTGCAATCACACCTCTGATGGCCGTGTAGATTGGGTCTCTGAGCCTGACGAATTGGATCCGGGGTCTGGTCTGCTCTGGTGATGCCAGTTTCTTACAGTGCTGATTGTGCCTGCCTTTACTGCACTATGTGTTGTCCTGGTGAGGGCTTTGATTCAGCAGAGATCTTCAGCTCAAGGCGACTTCAAAGCGGCCGCTTAACTTTAAGCAGGTGCTCAAGTGCTTTGCTGAATTGAGGCCTCCCAGCATTGTGTCCCTTCAGTCACAAAAGAACCATTTTTGAGTCCTCTCATTCTTGTATTAAAATTTTTTATTTACACTGAACTTCGGGCAACTCCTCTTCCCACAAAGAAGCCAACCCACCCTACCCATGAGAACTGGTGGAACAGAACATGAGCTGGATCCTGCCTTTGTTTCACAGATAGGTTTTTATTTATTATATTTGTTTTATGGAGCCCTCCCTCTGGGGCCCACTGGAGAATTTTTAGGACAATGACTTTAAAATGAGTATGAGCCCATCAATCGTAAGCTGTAGGAGGCAGGGACCATCTTTTGGGTCTGTGTTTGTACAGCGCCTAGCAGTGAGGGGGTCCTGGTCCATCACTAGGGTGCCTAGTTGCTGCTACATGACGAATAGTGAATGAACACAGTGATGTCCTGGCAAGCAAGCATTTAAACTATATACGGGGGATGGGATCTGGTCTGCCCCAAAGCTTGGGACTCTTCGGAGAGGAAGGTTTGGGCTCAGACCTAGCTGGAAAACAAACAAAAATTCTCCTTCCACGGGAGGAAAGAAGCTAAAAGAAAAGGGAAGCCCCAGTGCTGGTAATCTGGATCTCGAAGGTGGTCTCTGATCAGAGGAGGGGATGGACCCCTGTTCCCAGAAGCTTGACAGCAGTATGGTCTTGCGTGAACATGGGGGGCAAGGACATAGCTCTGGCCCAGGACCCGTGGGCTGCTCTGACCAAGCAGAAATCACATGGCTGGCTGGCGCCCCAGCATGACGGATGATTTTCTTTTTCAGTAGCAGACTGGTATGGGGGGAGGGAACCACATGGCCTGAAGGCCAGCTCCCCAGTGGGTGAGGTGTAAATAAGCCTTGCTCTGAAGTCAGTGGATTTACACCAGCTGAGGATCTGGCCCTTAGCATGTTAGTTATAACATGGATGAGATCTAAGGAGGAGAATGAGCCTTATCACCTGGCTGAGCCTCCTCCTGCCCCCAGAATTCCCACTGAAGTTGGGGTGAGATTGGGATCCACAAGAAGAGAGGCCACGTTCCAAACTCCCCCTCTTGTGCTCTATGAGCCGGCCTGTCCGTCCTTTTGAGGTGTCGGGACATTCTCATGAGCTGGATCCAGGGGGGCTTCTCTCGGAGGTGTCCGCTGCATGACAATCTCTCTGCCTCTTCCCCGAGGCGCGTCCACATGGGGTCCCTCCTGCACACTAACCCGCCCCCGCCTCCCAGCAAGGCGGAAGGTGGGCTGAGCTGTGACTCAGTTGCCAGAAGATGCTCAGTTCTCAGGGCCAGTTAATTTTTTTTTCCCCCTGACCCTGCTCCGATCCCCTTAGGGAAAAGCAGAAGACGCTGAGAACGGGGGGCCGGTCCCTGCACGCTCATAGCTCCTGCTGATGCTAATGCAACATTACAGCGCAGTGGGACTTTTATCTCCAGCGCACATGCTCCTTCCCCAACCCCCTCATTCTCCCCCCCGCCCAGTACATGATCCAAATCAGCGCCGGGTGGCACATCCCCAAACCCAGCCCCGAAGTGCTGCCAATAATTTAAACCCGGTCCAGTCCCTTTAATCCACTCTGGTTCATTCTGGTTTAGGGAATCTATTGTCATCTGGGCCAGATCCCCAGCTGGTGTAAATCGGCCTAGCTCTGTGGAAATCAATGAAGCTGCTTTGATTTACACCAGTGGTTGTAGCGTCCAGAGGCCTCAGCTGAGACGAGGGCTGGATGGTGTTTGTAGGACGATAGCCTCCGGGGGATGGGAGGTGGCAGAGCCCCCACGGAGGATCAGAGCCCCATTGTGCCAGGTGCTTCACCAACACAGAACAAAAAGATGGTCCAAGAGACAGCGGCTGGATGCAGATGGGGGGGTATGAGGGAACAATGGGCTGGGGCCGGGACCGGCACCAGCTGCCACGCCGTTTTTTTGTAGGATCAAGGCAAAGGAGAGAGTTGAGGGAATTGCAGGAGAACAAAATTCCACTTCATTAGCAGAGTAAAGGCCACCAGGAAGATGGCCATGGAGGTGGGATTGGGGATGTTTAGAGGGGAGAGAGCACAGAGGGGCTTGTTGAAAATGTAACAAGTGGGGCTGGCACCCCCTGCGGGGAGTTGATAAGCATTGAAAGTGAAGGCAAATCGCTCGCGTTTGAAGTGCTGGAGAAAGGGGGAGCCAGGGGAGAGATCCAGAGAGAGTGGTGGGGTGACCAATGATGTTCTTAGCAGCAGCAGTCTGAATGGGGCGGCACAGGGCAAGACTGCATTGGTCGGGACCACGAGATGGTGAGAGTTTTAGCTGCACGGATGGAGAGGCCAGGCCGTGGCTTCTCCTGTCAGCGTTGTCAATCCACCTCCCTGAGAGTCGGGGGAGAAGCCCTCCCGTCAACCCAGCGCCGTCTACACGGGGGATTAGGTCGGTATAACTGCCTCACTCGGGGTGTGGATTTTTCACACCCCTGATTGACGTGGTTATGTGGTGTAAACCAGGCCGGGTGTACACTACCACTTATGGCGCTGTAACTTACGCTGCTCAGGGGTCCGTGAATAAGCCATCCCCTTGTGCGACGTAAGTTGCATGGGTGTGAACAGCGCTGTGCCGGCAGGAAAGCGTCTCCCGACAACAGAGCTGCTGCCTCTCGCGGAGGCTGGTTTTATGATGCCGGCGGGAGAGCTCTGCAGCACTTCCAGCATAGACTAGCCCTTAGAGAGGTTCTGCTGAAAGAATTGGCAAGATTTAGACCTAGCCTGGATGGGAGGGTCTGGAAAGAGGGCTGTGTTTTGGGGCCTGGCTGGCAGGGAGAAAATGGGGAGATCCTATGAAGCGGGAGAAGTGGAAGGGTTAGGACAGGGGGATGGTTTGAGGAGGGAGTCCAAACAGCTGGGATTGGGGGCATGGGAATCGGCTGGGTTGGAGAGGCAAGGTTGCTTGGTAGGGAGAGGGCATGAGGGAGGAGAGGATGGCATCGTGGTGGAGGAAGGTCCACACGATCACGGAGTTTCTGCCAGAGGCACCAGGGCAGGAGTGGAGGAAGCAGGTGTTGGGGTTTGGCCAGGGCTGGGGTCTTGCATGGAGAGAGAGAGAAGTCAGGGGTGGAGGGATTTGGAGCCGGGGGGGAATCAACCCCAACTCTGAGAGTGGCAGTGGACATCACTGCATTGAAGGGCCAGAGTCTGATCTCAGCGACACCGGCCTAAATCCGGAGCCAGTGGATAAGTGAGGGGGTGGGAAATTTAGTCTTTCAAAATCAGTGGCGCTGTTCCCGATCTTGGAGGGAGGAGATTGGAACTCTGCATCCATTGAAGATGGGGGGGCCATACCCGATTTCCACTGGGGCAGCGGCAGTCTGGACGACCCTAAAAATCTCCATCAACATAGCCATGGCTCTTGGGTGTGAAAAATTCACACCCCCGAGAGCTCAGCTGACCTAGCCTCTGGTGTAGATATGGCTGGGCTTGGGAGGGATGCTTCTGTCGACCATGCTACCACCGCTGGGGGAGGTGGAGGTCCTACAGCCATGTAGGGTGGGACTGTGCTCTGGGGTAATGCAGCGGAGACCAGTCCTGAGTTGGGAATCCATTTCCAAGAGGGTCAGGGCCAAGTGGCCACAAGGGAAGGAAGGTTCCCGCTCAGATGAGCTGAGGTGGAGACGGAGCTGATGAAGGAAGAGGTTCAGGAGCAAGGTGAAAGACATGTTTAATGAGGGGTGAATGGCTCCCAGGCCCCCTCCCCCTGCTCATGTGCTCTGGGATCTGGATTTGGCCTGATCTTCTGACACCTCTGGGATTAAAAGCCTTGTGACCACAAGGTCTGCCCTTGTGGGGTGTGAAAAGCCTGCGGATTCAGGGAGTTGGCTCCTAGCTCCCCAGACTGGGGTGCAGACGGGGAGGGGCAGACAACTGTGTTTTGGGAGGAAGAGGAGGCACCAGGGATGGGAGGGGGTGGGTGAAGGCTGGGAAGAAGGTCCAAGAACAGGAGAGGAGTTTCTCCAGAGGAGTCTCTGACCAGAAAGTTTTCAGGAGCCGGAATCACCCCATGGCAGGTGAGGGGAAGAGCCCCCTCCTCCAAATGGAGCCAGGCCGGAAGAGAGCGTAATGACAAGGTGTGTGTTTAACGTGAAGCACGTGCTGCACTGAATTGGGGCCAGCCGGTGCCATGAGATCGGAATTGGGCCACAGAGGCAGCTGGAGCTGGGGCAAGATCCGACCCCCGCCCAGCTCCCAGGGTCTCTGTGAGAAGTTCTCATCTCTCCGGAGATTTCCTTTAGCTCTTCTTCTTTCTCCAGGCCGGTCCTCACTGATGCAGTTCATCCATTGCCATAGGGACCGGCCGCAAATAAATAGGAACTGCTCTCAATAGGGGCTGGGAGGAGACACTGTTAGGTTGCATCCCTCAAGGGCACCCACTAGGGGTCAGGCTTCTCCACACCCCTGCGGCCATGCTGCGGGAAAACAAGGGAATTCTCTCTGGGTGGGGCCCTGGTGAGGACACGGGGTATTTTACCCTCCCATACCCCTGGAAGGTTTTTCAGCAGCTGGGATCGACCCCCTCGATAGAAAAGCCCGAGTCTCTGTTGTCCGACTTAGGCCACCAGCCGTTTGCAGGTGCCTCCTGGACCACCATGGGGTTCAGTCCCGCTATATGGGGCAGAGAGCGACGTGCTTGGTTGGGTTACATTCATATGCAGCAAACAAGGGCCCGGAACCTGTATTCTAGTGTAACAAACAGGAGGTCAAGTAGGATTTCACAGGCAAGGCCGCGCTGCGTCCTATGGCCATGTGGAGTGGCCTGGCAGATCCGCCAGTGGTTCTGAGCTAAAGGAGAATCTCCCTTGCTAGAAGAGAGCCTGAAACATAGATGAGACGTTCTCGTGCCAGCCTCGCTCCAAAGAGGCCTCCTTGTGCTCAGCCCTAAAAGAGCATGGAGCATAAATAGACAAGAGGGGAAATAAAGCCTCAGAATAATGGTTTGCCCAAGCCTTGTTGCCAGGAAGGGGATTAGAACCCACATCTGCAGAATCGCCAGGTAGCGCTTTAGCCATTAGATCGGGGTGGGCAAACTTTTTGGCCGGAGGGCCACGTTGGGGTTGCAAAACTGTATGGAGGGCTGCGTAGGGAAGGCTGTGCCTCCCCAAACAGGCTGGCCCCCGCCCCCTATCCGCCCCCTCCCACTTCCTGCCCCCCTCAGAACTCCTGTCCCATCCAACCCCCCTGCTCCTTGTCCCCTGACAGCCCCCTCCCGGGACCTCCCTTTCCTAACCACCCCTCCTGGGACCACCCCCCATCCAACCCCTGCCCCGCTCCTTGTCCCCTGACTACCCCGACCCCTATCCACACCCTTGCCCCCTGACAGCCCCCCCCCCGAGCCCCTGACCCATCCAACCCCCCACTCCCTGTTCCCTGACTGCCCCCCCTCCCAGAACCTCCGCCCCATCCAACCACCCTGTTCCCTGACCACCCCCCCGGGACCTTCTGCCCCTTATCTTATTGGAAAGCGTGGGAGGTGGGCAGGCACAAGTCGTGCGCGGCGGCGTAGCTGCTGAGGGAGGGGCCGGGGAGCTAGCCTCCCCGGCCGGGAGCTCAGGGGCTGGGCAGGGTGGTCCCGCGGTCCGGATGTGGCCCGCGAGTCGTAGTTCGCCCACCTCTGCACTAGCTCATTGCGTTACATGCAGGGCAGGGCCACGTGGCTGTCAGGAATGTTTAGATTTAACTTCAGCAATTGCTTCCTGTTGCTTTCGGTAGCTCATCACAGCCCGGTCCCCAAGGGCTGGTACTGGAGTCGTGCCCTGAGGCGGGACGGCTGTCACCTAAGAATCTGACTTTGCGCTAGGCAGGCGAAGAACTCAGAGTCTCGCACCATCAGGCAACCGTCGTGTCTCCTGCTGAGTCAATCCGTGGGGGGGGGGGGGCCTGATCCTGCCGCGTCCCCTGCTGACACAGTGCACAGGGATGGGGCAATCCAGCAGTCTAGATGCAGCCACATGCAGGAGGAGACATATAAATAGGAAAGGCCTAGGTTAAAATAGCCATCCTGGCTCACTACGGCAATACTCCAGATTTATCCTAACTCTATTGACTTCAGTAGGGAGTGTGGGGCAGGTTCCCCCAGCCCTCCATTTACACCAGCGGAAAGTGGATAGAAAACGCTATCAAACAGGAGCCAAGTTCTCACTGCGTGTAAATCGCTGTGGCTTCTTTGAAACCAGTGGAGTTGCGTTCGTTTCCACCAGATGAGAGTCTGGACCATTGAGTTTAAAAATCAGAGACCGAGTTTCTGCTTTCAAGCGCACACGTTTGCATAAGGCCCCAGCCAACCCTGTGGGGAGAAAACCTGCCTCTAACATCTCCCACAATGTCACCAGACCAGCGGATTATTTTTAACTAGTGCTTAAAAAAAAATGGTCTAAAACCACCTAAAATCTCCCCTCTGCTCTGCTCCAGAATTTAAAAACGGCCCATCTGGCTGTATGAGCAAACATTTCTTCAAGCTCTGTGGCACTTCGCTTCCTATCCGAAACCACTGTGCAGCATTATTGGGTGCTATTATGGCCTGTTGAACTATTTCCATTGGCTTTGGATCAAACCCTTACACAGCTGCTGAGCTCCCCCCGCAGAGGTGGTTGCATTCCAATGGTGGGTAAGGGGAATCTTTTTCTATCAGTCTGTAAAGGGCTCAGGGATCCGTGCTGGATGCTGTGGCATCGACTATGGATTGACTCCAGTTTGGGCTGCCCAATTTGAGAACATTCTTGAGTTGTTTTTAGAGATCCCCCCCCCAGATTTCTCCCCTTTAATCCCAACCAGCCTTGGACACATTTGGATCCTACCCTGGGATTGGATTTTATCGCTCATGCCCACAATGCCTTATTACTTTACTACCAATAAATCCATCAGGGCCAAACCTCCCACTGAAATCAGTGAAGCGTGTGCATGTGGGGAGGTTACCAGCGATATCAGGCCCTGTAATGCGTAGCAACGAGCAGATACTAGACAGATCCTGCTAGGGCTTCTTAAACTCCAAGGGATCCAGGAACTCAACTGAGGTAACTCAGTGGGACTCCAGGGCTGTCGCTGGCGTTCCTTACAAGGGAGGAAACAGGTGGTCTGGTCTGAACAGAATCTATGCCCTTGTAAACTCCCTGCCACAGCACTCCAGCTCCTCCCCCCCCTCCCTGAGCTGTTACTGACCAAGCCAGGCTGAGGTCGGCCGCTCAGACTGTGGCTCGGCTGGGAGACGTGTGTTACATTTGAACCCTCAGCCAGAGGGTGGGTCCTGGTGCCGCACTGGTTTGGCGAGAGCTTTGCAGATGTTCTCTGCCTGGCACAGCTCTGCGTGTGTATCCCCTGCCTCCACCGGTGTTCCATGTGATCCCCTCCGGGTGGTCACCCTTCTGTGAAGGGAAGAAGGAATTTTTGTTTGTGGACATGCTCATGTGGTCTAGTGGTGAGAGCAGGGGAGACCCACAACATGGGACTCCTGGCTTCTATTCCTTGGGCTGGGGGGGCTGGTGGTCACAGACAGGCCGGAGGGCGGATTCTATTTCCGGCTGTGGTCGGCGTGAGAGGCCTGAGGCAGGACTCCTGGGTTCTATCCCCAGCTCTTTCTCTGTGATCTTGGGGCCAAGACACCACGCTTCAGTTTCTCCATCTTTAAATGGGGATGGCCCACCTCCTGGGGGGAGATTGTGAGCTTTCATACATTGGTTTTTGCAAAGTGCTTTAAGATCCTCAAAGGAAAGATAAGGGGAAGGGGTGGAAACCTGCTGAAATCAGTGTGTTCAGGAAATTCCGCACAGTTGTTTAAAAGAACACAACCTTTAAGAACAGCTTGGTCACACCAATCCATGTGCCTTAGATTGGCCAGCCAGCGCTCTGTAGCTGGGGACAATCCCCGATGTTGCTTCACCTGCGGTATCTGGGTTAGGAGAAGCACGTTGAACGATCGAGCCGACTGGGCTGGCTCTCTGTTCCGCCGCCGTGATGTGGCGCAGAATCCGGCCCAGCGTCTTCCTTCCGCAGCCCGGCTCCCCAGCTGCTGTAAATCAGCGAAGCCCCTCTGACGTCAGTAGCATTAGGTCGATAGACACCAGCTGAGGATCCGGCCGGAAGAGGGTTTTCATTAGAGGTGGGCGAAAATTTTCAGCTGAAAGTCTCGGGGCCAAAACGCGCAAGTGAGAACCGTTCACAGCTTGTGTCAGTTTCACCAAATTGTTCGGCGGCATCGTCGGTCAGTGCCAATGGGAGGTGGTAGTTTGTGTGTGTGTGTGTGTGTGGTCTGTTACGCTCTGTTTGCTGCCGCCCCGATGTGCAATTAAAAAAGCAAAAGAGAAGCTCAGTGGAAAAACAACCAAACCATCAGCCCCAGGAGGAAGTTTGAAAAGCTGCAGGGCCCACGGGGAGCGACTCCCTGACACTGCACTACTGCTGTCGGCGTGAGGTGGAATGAGTGAGGAGGGTTGTACCTGGGGGTGTGGTCATGGGGAACGATTCCACGTGCCCATGGAAACAGCCTGCAGCTGGGACACATTTCCGCCAGCCCCAGTGGGCTAGAGTCAACCATGACCTAAGCAACGGGGGAAGCAACTGTGATCTCACACCAATTTGCATGCTGAGGGGCCTGATGCTCTGTGCACTCCCACTGGTGTTCATCCAGAGTAAAGCCAATGAGGTCAGCTGAGTTACACCAGTGTGAACCTGGGTTAAGTGGGAGGAGAATTGAGCCCTGTAACCCACTGACTATTAGAACAGAAGAATGGCCATGCTGGGTCAGACCAATGGTCCATCTAGCCTACTGTCCTGCATTCTGACAGTGGCCGGTGCCAGACGCTTCAAAGGAAACAAACAGAAGAGGGCAATGATCGAGTGATCCATCCCTGTCATCCAGTCCTAGCTTCTGGCACTCAGAGGATTAGGGACACCCAGAGCATGGGGCTGTGTCCCTGATCATCCTGGCTAATCGCCATTGATGGACCTGTCCTCCAGGAACTTATCTAACTTTTTTTTTTTTTTTTGAACCCAGTTATTGTCTTGGACTTCACCACATCCCCTGGCAATGAGTTCCACAGGTTGACTGTGCGTTGTGTGAAGAAATACTTCTCTATGTTTGTGTTAAACCTGCTGCCTATTAATTTTATAGGGTGACCCCTGGTTCTTGTGTTATGTAAAGAGGTAAATAAAACTTCCCTATTCCCTTTCTCCAGCCCAGTCATGATTTTATATATCTCTATCATATCCCTCCTTAGTCGTCCCTTTTCAAAGCTGAACAGTCCCAGTGGTTTTAGTCTATCCTCATACGGAAGCTCTTCCATCCCCCTCATCATTTTTGTTGCCCGCCTCTGTACTTTTTCCAATTCTAATACATCTTTTGTGAGATGAAGTGACCAGAGCTGCACGCAGTACTCAAGGTGTGGGTGTACCATAGATCTGTATAGTGACATCATGATATTTTCTGTCTTAGTATCTATCCCTTTCCTAATGGTTCCTAACATTCTGTTTGCTTTTTGGACTGCTGCTGCTCATTGAGCAGATGTTTTCAGAGAACGATCCACAGTGACTCCAAGATCTCTTTCTTGAATGGTAACAACTAATTTAGACCCCATCATTTTGCATGCATAGTTGGGATTATGTTTTCAATGTGCATTATTTTGTGTTTATCAACACCGAATTTCATTTGCCATTTTGTTGCCCAGTCACCCAGTTTTGTGAGATCCTGTTGTAACTCTTTGCAGTCAGCTTTCGACTTAGCTGTCTTGAGTACTTTTGTATCATCTGAAATTTGGCCATCTCATTCCATACCCCTTTTTCCAGACCACTTATGAATGTGTTGAACAGCACTAGTTCCAATACAGATCCTTGGGGGACCCTGCTATTTACCTCTCTCCACTGTGAAACCCGTTTGTTCCTGCTCTTTGTTTCCTATCTTTTAACCGGTTACTGATCTAGAAGAGGATCTTCCCTCTTATCCCATGATTGCCTACTTCGCTTAAGAGCCTTTGCTGAGGGGCCTTGTCAAAAGCTTTCTGAAAGTCCAAGTACACTATATCCACTGGATCATCCTTGTCCACATGTTAATTGATACCCTCAAAGAATTCTAATAGATTGGTGAGGTATGTTTTCCCTTCCCTAACATATCATGTTTATCTATATGTATGATCATTCTGTTCTTTACTATAGTTTCCATCAATTTTCCTGGTACTGAAGTCAGGCTTACTAGTCTGTAATTGCCAGGATTACCTCTGGACCCTTTTTAAAAAATGGACGTTACATTTGCTGAATACCAGTCATCTGGTACTGAGGTTGATTTACGTGATAAGTTACATACCACAGTTAAAAGAAAAGGAGTACTTGTTGCACCTTAGAGACTAACAAATTTATTAGAGCATAAGCTTTTGTGATCTACTCGGATGAGCTGTAGCTCACGAAAGCTTATGCTCAAATAAATTTGTTAGTCTCTAAGGTGCCACAAGTCCTCCTTTTCTTTTTGTGAATACAGACTAACACGGCTGCTACTCTGAAACATACCACAGTTAGTAGTTCTGCAGTTTCATATTTGAGTTCCTTCAGAACTGTTGGATGAATGTCATCTAGTCCTGGTGACTTATTACCATTTAATTTATCAATTTGTTCCAAAACCTCCTCTATTGACACCTCATTCTGGAACCGTTTCTCAGATTTGTTGCGTAAAAAGAATGTCTCTGGTGTGGGAATTTCCCTCACATCCTCTGCAGTGAAGACCGATGCAAAAAGTTCATTTAATTTCTCCGGAATGGTCTTGTCTAACTAGAGTGATCCTGTAGCACCTCAATCAACCAGTGGACCCCATTGATTCTTTGGCAGGTGTCCTGCTTCTGATATACTTTAAAACTAACAGCAAAATTTTTGTGTGTCTTTTGCTAGTTGCTCTTCAAATTCTTTTCTGGCCTGCCTAATTATATTTTTACACTTGACTTGCCAGAGTATGTTCTTTTCTGTTTTCCTCAGTAGGATTTGACTTCCAATTTTTAAAACATGTCTTTTTATCTCTAAGCATCTCTTTAATTCGGTTTACCATGGTGGCATATTTTTGGTCCCTTTCATGATTGTTATTATTATTATTATTTTATTATATATTTGGGGCATATATAGTTTGAGCATCTCTTATGGTGTTTTTAAAAAAGTTTCCATGCAATTTGCAGGCATTTCACCCTTGTGACTGTACCTTGCAATTTCTGTTTAACTGAGCTCCTCATTTTTGTGTAGTTCCCCTTTTTGAAGTTAAATGCTGCTGTGGTGATTTTCTCTGGTACTTCCCCTCCCCCTAAGGATGTTAAATTTAATTACATGGCGGTCGCTATTACTGAGCAGTTCAGCTATAGTCACTTCTTGGACCAGTTAGGACTAAATCAAGAATTGTCTCTCCCCCTATGGGTGCAAGGACTAGCTACTCCAAGAAGCAGCCATTAATGTGTCTAGAGATTTTTATTTCTGCATTTCTTCCTGAGATGACATGTTCCCAGTCAGTATGCGGATAGTTGTAATCCCCCATCATTATTGGGGTTTCTGTTTTTTTAGCCTCTCTAATCTCCCGGAGCATTTCACAGTCACTATCGCCATCCTGGTCAGGTGGCCAGTGGTATATCCCTACTGCTATATTCATATTATCTGAGCATGGAATTTATATCCATAGCGATTCTATGATGTAGTTTGATTCATTTAAGACTTTTGCTATATTTGACTCTTTTTTTTCTTTCACATATAGTGCCACTCTTCTACCAGCATGACCTACTTTGTCATTCCTACACATTTTGTACCCTGGTATTACCCACTGATTATCATCAGTCCACCAAGTTTCTGTGGATGCCTATTCTATCAATCTCCTATTTAATACCAGGCACTCAAGTTCACCCATCTTTAGTATTTAAACTTCTTGCATTTATAGACAAGCACTTATCAAAATTGTCAATATTTAGTTGTCTGCCTTCATGTGATGTAATTGAATGGGACACTTTTGCTTGACTGTTTCTCTTCAGCTCCTACCTGTACTTTATTAACTTCTATCATTACAGTATTATGATTTATTTGTATTAAAGTAGCGCCTAGAAAATCCAGGCAAGATCAGGACCCCATTGCCCTAGGCCCTGTACAAATACAAAGTGGAGTTACTCCTTATTTTTACAGATCCAGACTAACACGGCTACCCCTCTGATACTTACTCCTTACTGCATGCATCCGATGAAGTGAGCTGTAGCTTACGAAAGCTTATGCTCAAATAAATTTGTTAGTCTCTAAGGTACCACAAGTACTCCTGTTCTTTTTGCGGATACAGACTAACACAGCTGCTACTCTGAAACCTGTCATAACTCCTTACTGTCACCCATGCAACCAAGATCAGGCCCCCTGTGTATAGGGGCTGGGAAACTGGTGTAAGTTTCAAAGCAGTGTAGCTTGCACTGATTGGACATCCGTTGACTGTGCAACAAAAGAGCAATGAACCGGTTTGCCTGTAATCTAACGGGTCAGATCCCTGGCTGGTGCAAACCGGTGACTGTGAAAGTCAGACGTCGAAATGATCATGGAGCCAGGAATGCTGATGTCTCCCGTCAAAGCTCAGCTGGGGTTCGTTGGCGTCACTCCATTGAAGTCTTCGGAGGATCCGGCCCTTCATTTCTATGTTGCTGGAAGCCTGGGCTATTCAAAGGAGGTCTGGGTACACTGCAGTCAGAGATGTGATTGCAGTACATGTAGATGTACCGGCAGAAATGAGGGTGGCGTTGTGAGCTAGCTCTCTGAGAAGATCCTGGACATGTAGTCGAGCGGCTAAGCCCTAACTGATCCAGTCCAAAGAGTTCCCCTGTCTGTCTCCACCCCGTGCTCCATCCAAGGCTCTTACCCTCGCATGTGAAAGCCAAACAGAGATGATTATCTCTGTCCCAAATCGACTGGGGACGATACGGGGGGCCCAGCCCATCAATTAGGGGCTGCCGTTAATGTGATTTGAGAGGCAGCGGAGATGCCCGTCGGGGATCATAGCGATGCGCCAGTGGGGGGCAAGAAATTCTCCCCCCTCACCCCCCGAAATGAGGGCAGCATTGGCCTTCCAAAAGCCCCAAGTCTGCTGTAGCCCAGTGGTTAGCACATAGGGACTGAGCGGGCAGGATGCCTGGATTCTACTCCCAGCTTTGCCATAGCCAGGCCTCCTTGCCTCAGTTTCCCCATGGGTAAAATGATACCCACCTCTTGGGGCAGGACTTTGTGAGGCTTCATTAATGGGTTTCAGGAGCCTTAATGGGAGGGTGTATAATTAAGGGGCTTGATTTCCCTCCCACCACCCTATCCTTGGGTGTTCAGATACTATGTGTGGGGAGGTTATATAAACTTACAGAGGCACTTAAATGCCCTGGGACCCAAAAGCCTGGGACACAGAGAGAGAGAGAGGGCCTAACCCTAAGCACTGGATTAAAACTGGGGGCCTGATTCCCCTCTCCCTGCTGTCAATCAGGAGCGACGGAGCACAAAGATGCTGGCGTGAAATTCCACTCCAGGGGGGGCTTTCTCTGAGGCAGGGGTCTCCCCGCTGCTGCGAGCTGTTTGGCCACTGACATGCTCCACTCCAGAAGTGGCTTCATTTCAATGCATAGGTGCTGCTTTTGACTCCACGTTGGATTCAACTCGGGGCCTGCTCCGGCTTCCATGGGACGTGACCAGTTTAGTGGCACCAAGACCAGGCCTGAGACACCCCAGCCCCACCTGCCCCATAAGCATATGGGGCAATACGTTGCTGACGCAGCCATGTAAACGGCATCCTCAGGCTCCTCTGTGCCACCACAAATCCAGCGGCATCGGGAGGCAGAAACCACACCCGGTGAGGGCTTGTTCCCTCGGCACGAAGATCACGTCTCTGATGCAATTATTCGGGGGAGATCCCGGCGCTCTGGGAGCAGACCTTCCTGGAGAGCAGCAAACCTCTCATGCTCTCCAGGCCCAGGGGAGCTCAGGGCAAACGTTTGGGAAATTCGTTTGCCTAATCGAGCAAGGAAAGCTGGCAGGAAACCGGCATAACCTCCTAATGCCTCGCTGAGCTCCTGCGAATGGATTCCCAGCTGGGGGGAGCTCCATTGAACTCTGCTCAGGATCCAGCCTGCTCGGGTCTGTGAAAGTTGGGGGCACCAAAGATCTTAAGACCCGAGGCAGCCGCTCAGCTGAGTGTATCCCTCCCCGCCTGCACCTACCCCAGCCCCCAACCGCCCTGGTCTGCAGCAAGTCACCATGGCAAGGAGTCGGCACCACGCAGTATAAATATCCCAGTGCAGGAGGGATGCCACCAACCCAGCCCTCTTCTCGCTCTCCGATACCTCGGAGCTGAAATAAAACCTACGCTCCCATGGGGAAGGAACCTCCTGCTGCGTGGGGCAGACTCAGCTGCAGGAGGAGAATGGATGTGTCGCGGGAGATGCCTGGCTGAAAGCGGGGCAGTGGGTCTGGTTTGGGGCAATTCTGGATTGGGGCTGGTTGCAGCCT
Source organism: Dermochelys coriacea (assembly GCF_009764565.3). Classification (NCBI taxonomy): domain Eukaryota; kingdom Metazoa; phylum Chordata; order Testudines; family Dermochelyidae; genus Dermochelys; species Dermochelys coriacea. The sequence continues at coordinate 10,944,335 of NC_050094.1, read as the reverse complement.
CCCGGCCCAGATCAGGGGTCAGCATTTGAACAGCCCCAGATTTTCAGGATGCTTTGGATCCAGGGTTTTAGTTCAAGCTGTGAAGATCTTGGCCGCAGAAGGGTTGGCAGGGGAGAGGGAACATGGTCTGGACCCAGATGAGGAGCATTACAGATGCCCATGTGCGGTGGGCAGGGGGGCTGTACCAACTTCCTTCTCCCCTTTGCAGATGCTCCACCACCCTGAACCCCCGCTATCCCAGCCCTGGGCTCCCCATACCCCCAGCTCTGCTGCTGAGCCTTGGTGCCAACCCACGGCTGGGCTTGGGCACAGGCTGGGGGCATGAGGCAAGCTGGGGGCAGGTTAGACATTGGGCATGGGGCAGGCTAGGGGGATGGGGCAGATTAGACAAGGCACGGGGCAGGCAGGGTGCTCAGAGGTGCCCCCACTAGTCAGTAGTACAGAAGAGGAAACCTGGGATGAGGGTCTCCGGGAGGTAACCAAGGGTGAAAGCAGGCAGAAGTGTCCTCTGAAAGATATTTGCTTCCCACGACTCCCTGGGACACCCCAGGGCCGGTCTTTGAACAGTGGGGAGGAGAATTTCCATGCAGAAGGAGGGGAGGGTCCTGGCCCCCCGCCAGGTCCAGCCTGGCCCTAGGAGCCCAGCCTGGGCTGGGCTTTCCAAAGTCGTTTCTGAGAAGCGGGGCCCTGCTCCTGCCAGGTCGCCCCCGGCCCTGAGATCACTCCGCCCCGGGCCCTGCTTTATCAGAAACGCCGGCGCTTCAAGGAAACCCAGAGCCCGAAGGCTCAAAGCCCCTCCTGGTTCCGCCCGGCATCCCCCTCCCACGCCAGGGATGGGGGCCGCGCCGCGATGACTTGGCCTGTCGGCTTTGAGCATCATGTGCTGTAGCAAGCGTGGGGAGGGGAGGGGAGGAAGGAAGGAAGTGAGAAAGACCGAGAGAAGCAGAGGAAAGAGAGAGAGAAAGGAAGAGAGAGCAGTGGCGGGAGGGGGAGGAAGAGGGGAACGCAGAGAGGGAGGAGATCCCTGAAATGATGGGGAGAAAGCCGGGCTTGGCAGGTGGAATGGAGCCTGCAGGGCAGGAGGGAGCTGCCCTGGCCTCCCCCTGCGAACAGAGCGGTTCCAGCGGGTCTGGTTCTGGCAGGGCTCCCTCTGCCCCCACCTCAGGGCTCCCACTGAATCCACATTGCGCCCCCCCATCCCCTGATTCCCTGCCCCCCTCCCAGCTCTCAGCCAGGATTCAGGGAGCCCGGCACTGGGTCCCAAAGTGCCCCCTGGCCCTGCGCGCGGCCTCCGGTAGAGAGCGTCGGGGATGACTATTTCAAGGGGGCCGTTAATGTTTCAAGAGCGGCGCCCCATGGGGACCGCGCATCTGCCTGAATGTGGCTCAGCGCGTGTGTCTTCATGTGCTCATGCAGCCGATTACCGGGGACTGTGGCAGTGACCGATTGTGCGCATCCGTGAGTGTGCCCAGGGAACGGCGCACGTGTGAATCTGTGTGCGTGCACAGTCGGGGCGTTGTGTGAGTGTCACAGGTGTGCATATCCGTGGACGTGTATATGTGCGTGCCAGATTGTGCATACACCCTCCAGGGGGGCTCTCAGTGTGTGTCACTATGCCGTGTGTGTGCTTGTGCATAGAAGCTATAGGTGCTGAATGGGTTACAATTGTGCGTGTTTGATTGTATGGGAGGGGGTCAGAGCGTGTGTGTGTGTTTGTGTGCATACCACAGGGTGTCTGCTGGGCTGGCCCCAGGATAGTAGCGAGACAAGGTGGGTGAGGTGGTATCTTTACTGGGCCAGCTTCTGTTGGTGAGAGAGACGAGCTTTCAGGCTCCCCAGAGGTCCTCTAAAAGCTGTTCCCTCCCTCATCTTGTCTGTCTTACACAACAGAGGTGCAGCTGAGTGTGTCACTCTCCTGTGGGGGGGGTCTGTCTGTCCATGCACACCACGGCTGCACCGCGTCTGCGTGGGGCCCCAAGACCCAGTAGGCTGGGCTGTGGGGAGCTGCCGTGAGGCCCAGCGTCCTTGCCAGCCTGGGCTCTGGTGACGTCTGCTTCACCCTGTCCCTGGAGCCTGGCGCTTTGCAAGCCATCGGGTCAGCCAGTTCAGCACGGGCAGGCATTTTACCCAGGGCTGTGGCCAGGACCCTACTGGCTCCCCGCTCTTGGCCCGTCTTTTATTCACTAGCTAGTGAAATATTCACACGCTCTCCTCTCTGCTGTCTCCTACACCGTCCCCTCCATGTTCGGGACTGGGGGTACGGAGGGTGTCGTACGTGATTGACAGATCGTGGGAGCTTTGGTGAGAGAACCTGGGCCAGCCTTGCCCCAGCCAGGTCTTCTCTGGGTAGCCCAGTCCATTGCCCAGTTAAACCAGCAGGGGAGGAGATTTTACACTGGTGTAACTGACAACAGCTTGCGTCCCGTGGTCCTCCGCTCCTGGCTTCACCAGGAATATGAGCAGGACTGGAGGGGGATTAAATTCTGCTCTTAGTCTTATGATTAGTTCTATACTGTGGTAGCACATAGGAACTATGGACCAGGCCCCCATGACGCTAGCTACGAACAGAATAGAATAATGGTCTCTGGCCCCAAGAGCTTACTTCGCTCCCCCTTACAGCAGCAGACTCACTCCTGAGTCCTCCCAGGGGGATTCAGATCAGAATCCCAGGCTTGGCAGCTCAGGCATTTTTGCTCTGGCAATTTGCTCCTGATTTTGGTTGTTCTGAAAGTCCCAGCTCCGGGAGTCTAGTGATGATGTGAGACTCTTGGCTTCCATTTAAAACAAAAGAACAGTAAGTTTCCAGCCATCGTGGTGGCAGAGAGAAGCTTGAAGTCGTAAAGGCCCCTCCCTCCCCCCAGGCTCAAAATCCAGAAGGCAAATAGAAAGACCATCTATTTTTTTAAAAAATTAATTTCAAGATTTTTACGTGATTGTGGGAGGAGGGGGGCTGCGTGACGACTTTTGAATGGTTGGCATTGGCAAGGCTGGAATCGGGTCAGAAGGGCTGCATTGCTGCTCCCAATTTACATCAGCATGAGTGGGCCTGATTCTGAGCCTGCCTACTCTCGTGCTAATCCGGCATGTGTCAGTGTGTAAATCCAGCGTAAGCCCGAGAGGGGCCTGGCACGAACATGCATCTTTAACTAGCCGCTGTCAAGCTAACTCTGATGCTCTTATTTACACCAGTGTAAATCTGGCATAAATGCAACACTCCAGCTATACACCAGGGTGGGTGACAGCAGGATCTGGGCATGCATCATAATTACCAATAATTAATCCACCACGGATTTGGATGACGCTATGCCAGTGTATGCCCACTGAGGATCAGGCCTCTAAAACCTGCTGGTGCTGGGTGCTCCTTGGCTCCGTTTTGGGAGCCTGGCCAGTTTCGTTTTCTTCCTCCTGTCAGTGTCGTCCCCCAGCTGCCTCTGCAGTTCGCACCCTGCACTGAACTCGCTGAAAGTGCCAAACAAAACCTCTTTTCATTGAAATGTGTTTGAAGCAAGAGTTGCGGGGAGAGGGGGGTTAGAAAGCACAAAGTCACTGGGCAGCATCTCCTAAAGGGGGCTGCAAAACAGTACAACCTTTGCAGCGGCTTTTGTGTTTCCTCTCTGGTCCTGGCTGCCGCCCTTGGGATAAGGGGCCTGAGCCACGTGTCGTCCCTCTGAAGCACCTGGCACTGGCCGCTGTGGGAAGACAGGCCACTGGGCTAGATGGACCCTTGCTCTGACCCAGTAGGGCTGTTCCTACGTCCGCCTGGAGCGAACCTGCAGCCTTGAGAACCAAAGCCGCCACGGCGGTTCAAGAGGACTTGGGTCTCAGCAGGGAATAGCAGCCTGTTGCAGTCCCTAAAGCTGGCCACTAGAGGGGGCCATGCTCACACTCCCTCAAGGCATCCCTTACATGTGTGGTCATGTCTCCCTCTTGTGGCCAGCCCTGGTGTCTACAACCACCTGCTCCCTAACCCCGGGCTTCAACAGTAGAGGCCGGGATGTTTGAAGGTCCTGAGTTCGATCCTCGCTGGCGGCTGTTAGGCGTGTGTGGATGTGGTTTGTTGCATTGGTCTCCCCAGATCCTACCAGGCCAGGGCCCTCCGTGCAGTGGGGAGACAGTGTCCCCTATTTCCCAGCTGCCTTTCTCGGACCCCCACTTCTTGCTCTGACGAAGGGGGAGGCCACTAACCAGAGGGGTTGAAATAGGGATTTGCAATTGACGTGTGAGCCCCACCCGATCCTGCCTCTTTCCTCTTCCCCCCCTCCCGGCTGTCCTCTGCCATTGCTCTCCATTCCCCTTTTCGCTCCCTGCCTCCCTCTCTCCTGCTCCTCCGCCCTTCCCTGGCCTGGCGATGGGCTGAGAATAGAAACGGTGTCAGTTTCTGAACCGGAAAAGTGAGGAGGAGGGGCAAAGGGAAGGGGGGGCCAGGGCTTGGGCATGGGATTCAGAACCGAGCTGCCACCTGTCACAGTCAGCTGACAAGTTGCTGGGTTCTAAACAGGGCCAAGTGGCTAAATCTGCCCTGATAGGAGGCATGGGGCTGGGGTGGGGGGGCAGGGGCTGGGATCAGAACCAGCTGGCTGGGCTGGCTTTGGAACCAGAATTGGAAGAGCTGGGAAATAATCCAGCTCAGTGCTGGGGGGGGGGGCGGGTTGCTTCAACCCTCACCCCCCACCCCATTGTCTCCCCTCCCGTCTCCGTTCTCTACTGCTTCTTCCCCCTGCTTTTTATAGCCACCCCACAGCTTCCCCTCTCTCCTCCAGTCCCCCCATTTCCCTCAATCCCTCCCTGTGCCCACCTCTCCGAGGCAGGGAACGCATCTTTGTATGTTCACACGTGGATCCTGATCCTGACTGGTCTCTGCTGCAATACCAGGAATGGTTAATGGCCATCAGCTCCTCTTCTCCCTCAGGCTCTCCTGCAATCTCTGCCCCCAACCCTCTCCCAATCTCTCCAGTTTGATACCCCTGGGGGCCCCCCAGTGCTCAGGAATTAATGGGGCATTCCAGCTGCCTGGGCAGGGAAACCAGCCGGACGTTGGCCTTGTCTAGGGGCGTGTAGTTACAGGGTAACCTAATGGGGCTGGCTGAAGGGTAACCAAGGCACCTGCTCCATGCTGAGCTGGGAATTGGGAGACCTGGATTCTACTCCTAGCTCTACCACTGACCTGGGGCTGGTCACGTCTCACTGTGCCTCAGTTTCCCCTCCCACCCTGTATGTGTCTTGTCTAATCAGTGATCTCTTTGGGGCGGGGACTGCCTCGCTGTGTCTTTGTACAGCGCCTGGCACAACAGGGCCCTAGTCTCTGTTGGGGCCTCTCAGCGCTACCATAATAAATAATAGCATGAGGACAATCCAGGCCACTGCACGTCGATCCCCCTTGTTGCCATCACATTCCTCCAGCCCATATCCCACGGATACATCCTCAGGGCAACTCCGTCCTGCTTCGGGCTGGGATCCCACCTGGGTCCCAGCTCACCTCCGCGAGCCAGCTCCCTCCTCGGGGGATCTTTCCCCGCTGCGTGGCCAGACTCTACGGGATTTCAATGGCAGAAGGATACTCTGCCATGGGGAAGTGGGGGAGGGGGGGTGTTGCTGTGTGATTTGGGGACCCAGGGGGCGTCCCCTCCAGTGTAACACGCTGGGTTGTGTTTGTGTCCCCTCTCCAGGCGGATGTTCCCATTTCTCAGCTTCAACCTCTCCGGGCTGGACCCCGTGGCTCACTACAGGGTCTGTGTGGACATCGTCCTAGTGGATCAACACCACTGGAGGTACCAAGGCGGGAAGTGGGTCCAGTGCGGCAAGGCCGAGGGGAACATGCCAGGTAGGAAGGAGCGATCCAGGCCAGTTATCTCATTCATGGGGCTGAGGAACCAGGGCGTTGGGTACAGGGGAGTGGTCGGGGCTTGCCACTGTCTCTAGGGTTCTCCTGCACCCTCCCCTGCAGCGCCCCCTGCTGGGAGAGCCAGGTGCCCGCCCCAGCCACTGCTTCTGCACCCTCACCGACCGCGCCCCCTGCTGGGAGAGGCTGGGACAGGGTAGCCAGGAGCTTCTGCCCCATTCTCAAGAGTAGAAAGAAAAGGAGTACTTGTGTACAGCTCAGAGCTGTAGCTCACGAAAGCTTATGCTCTAATAAATGTGTTAGTCTCTAAGGTGCCACAAGTCCTCCTTTTCTTTTTGCGAATACAGACTAACACGGCTGCTACTCTGAAACCATTCTCAAGAGTGGCACCTGCTATGGAAGCTGTGTTGGGGGGCAGAAGGGGAGGGGACTCGCTGTGACCTGACAGCTGGTTCCTGATTGGGGGGTGAGGGTTAAGATTTCAAGCAGCAATGGCCAGCATCTCAGGGCTGCCTTTTCCCCCCGGGGGGGGGGCGGGGCGGAGCTGGATCTGTGTTTCTCCAAACGGGAGTGGGGAGCCAGGGTCTGCAATTCACCCCAACCCCAAACTCCCCTGGCGCCGCAGGGTCCGGGAGCAGCCCACCAGCCGATCTCTCCCCGTTGCTGGATCCCGGAGCAGCAGGCAACCCCTCCCCTTCCTTTCTTGTCCCCACCCCATCCCTCCAGCACCGGCTGCCCCCCTTCCCCTCCGCTCCCCTCCCCAGCGCTCGCGGCATTCCCAGGAGCCAGATCGCCCTCTTGTGGGCAGCCGGGATGGTGCAGTGGCTCCCTGGCCGGCACAGCACCCCAAATAACCGATGTGTTATTTCACCTCTCTGCCCCCTGCCTACCCAGCCGGCACTTCCCGGCCTGGGCTGGATGAGGGGGGACTTACCCCCCGCCCTGTGGCTGGCTGGGTGGAGAAGCTGGTCCCAGGTGCTTCTCCAAGCCCTGAGCCGGGAGGGGGCGCTGGCTGGTGGCGGGGGGGAGGGCTGGCCCAGAGGCCGTGGGTGCAGGGAGCGGCTGGTAGGCCCGTGGCAGTGGCCCGGCACTCAGCAGGGGGCTGTTCTGGCAGGTAACCGGCTGTACATCCACCCCGACTCGCCCAACACCGGGGCCCACTGGATGCGCCAGGAGGTCTCGTTTGGAAAACTCAAGCTCACCAATAACAAGGGGGCATCCAATAACATCACACAGGTAACCCCCCCCCCCATGGCACAGGCCAGAAGCCTGTCCCCCTCACCTGGGTAACGTCCCCCATTGCAGGGCACAGACCAGACGCCCGTCCCCGTCACCCATATACCCACCCTGCCCTCCTACAGTGTACTACATAGAGACCCACCAGCCTATCTGCATTGTCTCTGGCACGAGCGCTGCCCTCCAGCTTCTGGACCCTCCAGACACTACCTATTCCTCACCATCCACGTCTCCGTGGCGTGGGGCTCACTCCCAAGTCCCCTGGTGCATTCTCTGTTCCATTCTTTCTGTCGCCTTCCTTCCAGCTGAAGGAACTGCCTTTTGCCCAATAGTTAGCCTGTGGAACTGCCTGCCACATGATATTGATCTAAAGCTATGAATCCCATGGATGTTCCCTCACTGGCTTATCCCCAGGGCCATGGTACCTTCAGTCAGGATAAGCCTGCCATGGTCTCCCCCATAGATTGACCCGCAGAACAGTGGGGATCACCCTAACACGGATTGCCCCAATGTGCCCCCCTCCCAGCTGCAGAGCAGCCCTTATGGGCACCGCGCCCCCTGCTCCAAGCGCCTCTCCCGTGACACTCCCGTGCCCTGCTCTCTGCAGATGATCGTGCTGCAGTCACTGCACAAGTACCAACCACGGCTGCACGTGACGGAGGTGAAGGAGGGGGAAGGGGACGAGGCCTACCCCTCCAGCAACACCCAGACCTTCATCTTCCCGGAGACGCAGTTCATCGCCGTCACGGCCTACCAGAACGCCGACGTGAGTACGGGGCCCCCACGCCTCCCTGGGCCACGGCAACCCCCTTGGACATCCGGGGGCAGCCACTAGGGGGTGCTGTGCCAAGGAGAAGGATAGGTCTGAGGCCGCCCACGGTGCAGTTGGGTGGGGACTGGACCGTCACAGCCGCACCCCATGGCCCGGCTCCTGCCTCATGCTGGGAAGAGCAGAGGGCGGGTGTCTGGGAAAAGGTGGATCAGTACCCGTGGTGGGAGCAATGGGGTGGGGGGTGTCATAGGGTTGGGGGGACAGATGGGGGAGCACTAGGAAGATGGGGGCTGCCCTGAATCCCGGCTTCTTCCCCCCCCCGACTCTCCCTCCTTCCCCTCTGCCCCCCCCGCCCCGTGCCGCCCCACTCACGCAGTGCAACTGCGTACCCAGACTCTCTCCTGTGTTGTCCTAGATCACGCAGCTGAAAATCGACCACAACCCCTTTGCCAAGGGCTTCCGGGACAACTTTGACTCGTGAGTATCCCCCCGTCCTGCCCGCCCACTGGCTTGCTCCCCATCGCCCCGCCGGGCTGGCCCAGCCAGAGGGCAGGGGTGCCTTGATGCACCATCTGTCAATGGGTCACTGCCAGGCGTCACCTCCCAACGCATGTGTTTTTGTTGTTTCTTCTTGGGACTTCCTGCAATGCACGTATGTTCTCTGAAATTTTATTCTTTCAAAGTGCAATGTTAGTGTTTTGACCGGGCTGTGCACTTCGTAGTTTTTATTTCTCTCTTACACTGAACTTTGATTCTTTGAGTAGTGAGTTCGAAAATGCCTAACGTGTCCTGGCCGGAGTAATGATCCCTCCGGGAACTTTTTCAACAGATTCTGTCTGGGTTTTTTTTGTTTCTCGGGGTGGCGCACATCCCCGCAGGACGGCGACAGTGGTGCACGTAGGGACATTTATTCCGCGCATGGGTGGAAAAAATTAGAGGGACCGTTGTCGCTCACCCGCCGAGGCCGGGTGTCTCTGCCAGCCGGGGGAAGGGATGGCGACGGGCAGGGATGCCCGGCCAGGAGCGGGGCTGAGACCCCCCCCCCCCCCCCCCAACTCAGCTCAGTTACCGGAGCACAGCTGAAGCCAGCCGGGGCCGGAGTCCAACCTGAGGCATCAGGGGCCCCCCACCGTGCCAGCTGTCCAGCTCCCTCTCTACCCCGTCTGACCCCCCCCCTTGTGTTTGTCCCCCCCCCAGGATGTACACGACGGCAGAGGGCGACCGCGTGACCCCGTCCCCGCCCGACACCACCAGTTGCCAGCAGCTCCTGCCCGGCAGCCGCTTCCCGTCCTTCCTGCACGAGCAGTACCCACTGCCCCAGAGCCGCTACTACAACGGGGAGCCCCTGCAACCCAAGGAACCGCCCCGCTGGTACTTTGCCTCCCAGCAGCCCCCCGCCGCCCCCCTGGATTACGGCGCCTACGAGGGCACCTACAGCGGGAACAAGTACATGCCCTTCGGCGTGAAGGCCTTCCCCCTGCCGGCCTCGCCCCATGCCACGCTGCCCTACTACCAGGAGCCCCACCCCTTCGGCTCGCCCCCCGCCGCCTGGCAGCCGCCCGCCAAGCCCGGCCCCGGGGCGCTCGGCTGGTTCCGGCCCGTGCGGGATGTCAGGCCCCCGCCCGGCGGCGAGGAGAAGGGGAAGGACGCGGAGGGCTGGCCCGAGCCGGCCTCGGTCAAGTCGGTGGACTCCTCGGACTCGGGCCTGTTCGAGGCGGAGTGCAAGCGGCGCCGGGTGTCGCCCTACGCCTCGAGCGCCGAGAGCTCGCCCCCCGCCCGCAACGGGGACCTGTACGACAAGGAGGGGGGCGCCGACCCCGGCTACTACGGCTTCTACGGCAACTGAGGGGGGGTGGGGAGGGAGCGTTTTCCTGGTGCTGTGGGGCTAGAGGTTCCGCGCCCCCCCCCCCAAATCATATCGGGTGTCCCCAGGGAAAGGGTGTGACGAGGGCGGGGGTGAGTGTGCAGACAGGCGCAGCGGAGGAGGTGAAGGTGGGGGGGGGTGAAGCGTCTCTTAACCCCCCCCCCCCCGCACAGTTGCCCCGTTCAAGCCCTGCCCCCACAAATGTTACAGGTTGTTGGCGGGGGGGGCGAGTGTGTGCACGAACATGGTGAGTGTGCCAGGCTGGGTCCCGGCTGGCCCGCGTTCGTGCATCGGAACGCGTGCAAACGCCCTCTGGCACGCGCGGGCTGGCGCACACGCGGGGCGAGGGGGCGGCCACAGGGGTGCTCACACCCATGGGCGTTTACACACAGACCCATGCCCCAGTCATGCACAAGGGCACCCCCCACCCCATACCCCTGCAGCCTTCCCCCCCCAGCCAATGCACCAATAATGCAGCGACCCTGCAGCCAGCAAGGAGCAGGAAGCTGCAAAAGCTGCCGCTAGCCGGAGACCAGCCGAGGCTGCAGCTCTGGCCGGACCCTGCGTATCACTGATGAGCACCTGTCTTGCCCTCCCCAGGCCCTGGTGGGCTGGGCACAGGGGCACATTCCCCCCCCCCCCGACACCCGCCCCTCCCCGCTCCCCGGTCCTCAGCTCAGGGGAGCAGCTAAAGCAAAGTGGGGGCCCTGCCTGACGGGCCCTGGAGCCTGGTAGGCTCTGCCCCCCTTCCTTCCCCCCCCCCCCCCCCCGCGATTTGTCAGGCTGCCCCTAACATAAGAGCCCTCAGCCCCCTCCCCGTCTGACCTGGGTCTTTGTGTCTTCACCTCATCGCTGGGCTCACGGGGCAGAGCAGGCAGGGCCCCACGGGCGCCCCGACCCAGCCATGCAAGGTGGGGGGCAGGCCTTCAATGCCCCTGGCAATGTAGCCAACTGGATGAGGCACCCAGGGGCATTCCCAGCTGACAGGTGGAGGGCAGCCCCACCCCACACACACACACACCTGCTGAGACCCCCTGAGCCCTGCTGGGGGCAACTCACCCCCTCCTCTCAGCACCAACCTGGCATCACGGGCCTGTCCCACTGCTGCCATGCACTGCGGGGAGGGGAGGGGTGTTGCCTTTCACACCCCCCCCCCCCACCCAATCCCTGTCCCATCCCTCGGCTGTAGCCAGCCCCTGTGCTTATGGGTTTGGGTTTGTGGCAGCTACAAAAGTCCTGGACTTATGTCTCTGCCCATCAGGCCCACTGCTGGTGCCCTGACCGTGGTGCTCCTTGGACGGGGGCCTGCCAGGGGCAGTTTTGGGGACTGTCTGAGCGGCTCCTTGGGGGAGCCGGGGGGGCGGTAGTTGGCAGTAAAGGTGCCCCATTCAAGTAAAGTGTCATGGCCTCGAGCAGGTTAGCCAGGTCAGAAAGCAGGGCGCCAGCCTGGGTTGTTCAGCTCCGAGCGCCGCTGGCTCCCCTACCCCTCACTCCACCCAAACTGTTGGGCCTGCAGGGGGCAGATGGGTGCTGCAGCCCACCCTACCCCGCATGGCCAACTACAGCCTTGCTGTGCAAAGCCATGGTGGGGGGGCGGGCGCCAGCCGGAAATATTCATAGCTCTTGCAGCAGTTCAGAGCATGCGGGGGACAGGGCAGAATGATGCTCCCTCCACGCGGCTCATCCCCGTGTCCAGCGCACGAGTGCAGCCAGGCAATTCCCGCAGCCGCTGGGCTCTGCCAGGCACAAACCAGCCCCCCTTTGCACCCCAGCGCCTGGAGGGGGCTCTGCTCTCCAGTGCGCACTCAGCAGTGATCCTGTCCCACGAAACCCTCCACCACTCGGCTGCGCACCTAACGATTTGGGGGGGGTTTTAGGTACACGTTAAATGTTGGTTTTCTTGCCCCCCCACCCCCGTTGGGGCATGCCCCTGGACAGGTAATATTTGAAGCCTCGAGCCTGGGAACACTGGAGGTGGATTTATTCAGCCAGACAATCAGAGGCAGGTGCCAGCCTGTTAGAAGCGGGCACAGCCTGCCGCTCTGGGCTGCCCCCCATTGCGGGCATGGGCCAGCACCAGCCCTGCCTCGCTCACCCAACCTGTTTACACTCTGCCAAGTGCGGATCTGTGCTAGGGGGAAGCGGGGGGGGAGGAGGGTTGTGGCTGGGGGAGTGGTTTGGTTTTTTTTTAAGAAAAATCTTTACTTTTGAACATATTTATTGAAACATGTACAGGTTCTACCGGTTCTCCGTGGGTTTTTTTTTTGTTTTTTGGCTTAAGAATTTCTTTAAATAAACTGTAAAGCTGTGGCTACCGCACTGTGTGTGTGTGTGTGAGTCGCAGTGACACAGACACACCTTGCTCTCAGGAGGGGGGCCTTTGTACAGAGCCGGATGGGGGGGGGTGCACCTGGATAGATGGGACCAGGTGCCACGCCAGCCGTAAGTCTGCTGAGTACCTGACTGCATACAGAGGCTGTGTGTGTGTGTGTGTGTGTGTGTGCGCGTGCACGCACAAGCGTGTGCACAGAGCATGTAGTTCACTGTGCAGCTGATGTGTAGGGAGCACGTGGGAGAGACACACACAGCCATCTCTGTGTGTGCGCGTGCACGGGGGGGTTCATGTGTATGACGGTGGGGGGGGGGGGCGGGGTGCAACTGCCTGGCTGGCTGTGACCATGTGCAACCCCAGCCGTGCTTGAGATGGGCACATGGATGCCTAGGGATGCCCTGAGCAGGCACCTGCATCATGTGAGGGGGTGAGCACCTGCACTAGTGTGTGTGGAGGGTTGGTACGAATGTAGGTAGCTGAGCATAGGTGTCGATCCCTGAGCACCTGTGGGTGGGGCTGGCTGTTCAGGGCCTGCCGCTGAGCGGGTGCGAGCGTGCGATGTGCAGGTGAGCGAGTGAATCGAGGGATGTGACGGCGGGACGGGGAGCGAGCCCAGCGCTTTAGGAGGCACCCACCTGTGTGGAGCAAGCTGATCACTGCTCAGAGCCGGGCAGGGAGCCTGCACCCCTCCCAGGATGGACAGGCTCCATTGTGGTTACAGGCAGCAGCCTTGGGGGGAGGCACACCCCACACAGCACCAAGCTGTTCAGCAGGCCTGGCCCCATCCTCAGGGTGCCAGCAACTCACCTGTCCCCAAACCCTTGTGCTCATTCACTGACGGGGGCCGTGCAACACGCCATTCCCTGCTGCGTGTGCACCAGGAGCCCTGCCTGGCTCCAGCACCTTCCAGCTGGGGCTTTCCAAGCACTTTACACCAGTGAATTAGCTCTAGCCAGCCTGGTGAGGAAACTGAGGCAGAGACAAGCGACTTGCATCCAGAAGCAAAATGGGGAACAGAACCCAGGAGACCTCACTTTGACTACCACCCCTGCCCACAACTAACCCCTGGCCCCCACTCTCCTCTCACAGCTGGGACCAGAACCCAGGAGTCCTGACTGTCAGCTCTAACCCCTAGGCCACATGAATGAATGAAGCCTCCTGCCCTAGATAAGGAGTGTCTGAAACCACTGTGTCGCAGGAAGGAAAGAAGCCTGTAGGAGCCCATGGGTGGGCTGGAGGGGACCTGGTTTGCAGAGAGGAAGACCCTCCCCCAACAAGTTGGGAGAGAGGAAAGGTGGGGGTGGGGGAGTGATGGTGAAGGAGACACTGCACTCAAGCTCTTCGGGATCCTTTATTAGAGGCATGGAAGGTTTGATCCAACAAAAGGCCAAACCCAGCATGACCGTGCCTAGAGGGAGGGGGCGGGGTCTGCCCACCTGCAGGCCGACCCCAAGCCACATGGGGGATTCCTGCCTCCCATGCTGGCGGGTGAGGGTGTGGGAAGGTGGTGCTCCACGGTGCCCCCTGCGGGTAACTGACCGGAGCGCTCCAGCCCAGGACCGCCTCCCCACAAGCATCGGAGCCCACGGGGTGCTTTCTGACCCTGCACCCCCTAGCCCCCCAAAAAAGGGAGAGAAAAGGGCTGGCTTAGGCCCTGAGCAGATTTGGGGGCCCCAAGGGGAACAACTCCCATCTCCCCTGCGGCAAACACGCCATCCTCGGAATAGAGGGGGGCTCTGAGGGCCCTACAGTCATTAACGCCCGCATCCCGCCTCGCTCCCAGCTGGGGACGCCCCTCACCCATCCGTACAGGCCCTGGGCGAGCCAGGAACTGAACCCAGGAGTCCTGGCTCCCAAAGCTCCTCTGCTCTAACCACCAGCCTCCACTCCCATCCTGGAGCTGGGAATGGAACCCAGGAGTCCTGGGGCCAACCATCAGGTAACACAGCTGGCTCAGTTCCTCTCCTGGATTCTCCCATCTCCTGTGCAGACACTCCCATCTGCCGCTGTTCACCCCACCCCGGGGCTGAGCTGGGATCCGAATTCAGGCCCCTCTGTGTACAGGTATGTTTAAATTAATACAAAGAATTTGAAAAATAAAAGCTTCCCCCCAACCCCCCCCATCATGGTGCCCCCCGTGGGGGGGGGAAGGCAGAACTAAGTGCATGGGGTTGGCACCCCCCACCGTCCATGAGGTGCCGGCGGGGTGCAGGCTGTCCGGCCAGCAGACAGCAGCGATGGGGCTGGGCTGGGCGCTGGGCGGACCCGGGAAGGGCCAGGACATCTTTCACACGCGGCATCTTCACCCTGTCCACCGGGGGGCACTGCTGAGGCACTCGGGTGAACGTCCCAGCGGAGCCCAGAGGGGGCAGCCGGGATCCAGTGCCCTGCCCTCCTTGTACCTGTCCAGCGGGGGGGTGGGGGCGCAGGGGCACAGAGAGCTGGGCAGGGTGGCCCCCGGGACGCCCGCTGCTACCACAGCACGGCACTGTCTAGGCTGGCGTAGCCGGGCTCCGTCCGCAGCTTCCAATAGGTGTCGTTGCTGGCCCAAGACTCCTTGCCGCCGGGGTCCGTTTGCCGCCTGCCAAGGAGAGGGGAGGGGGAAGGACGTGGTCAGGTGTAGGGGGTCCTGGCCGCACCGGGGCAGGACTCAGCCCCCGGGGGCACCCCAGAGAGCCGGGCAGACAACTGCGGACCAGGCCTTGCGACTAACCTGGGCCCAGTGTCCAGGCCCGAACCCCAACTCGCTCCCCGCCCCCCCCGCAAATATCCCAAAATATCCCAGGGGCTCCTCTGCTTCCCCCCCCATACACCATTTCTGAGTCCCAAGGCCCCTCCCAAACCGGAGCCCCCTCTCCTGCTCCAGTTTCCTGCAACCACATTGTGGCTTTGGCATGAGCCAGGACCCGGGGGGGTGGGTGGTCCCACAACACCCCAGAGCAGCGCCTAGCCCCCTGGGGACCCACACGCGGGCCCTGGGGTCCCCTCCTCCGAGCGGGGCAGGCAGGTGGCTCACATGCGCGGCCGGGCAGGGAGCCGGTACCTGAAGAAACGGGCCTGGTGGGAGATGCTGTTCTCCTCCATCACCCTGCGCCGGTCTCTCTGCAGCTGCTCGATCCGGCGCTTCTGGGATTCTGCCGCCTGCACGTTGCCTTCCTCCAGGTACCTGTGTGTGGGTGGGGAGGGGGGAAATCACACCTGCAATGAGCTGTGGGGTCTCAGCTCCATCCCCTCTACCATGTCCCCCCTCCCCTAGGAGATGTGCAAGGACTGAGCCAGCGAGACCCCACCGGGTCAGAAGATGGGGCTGCCTTAGAGAGGGGGGGACCCCACCCCCGGCGCACTCACCGCTGGTCGGGACGCAGCCGCGTGTCCGTGGAGGGCAGGGAACGCTTGAGCTCTGGCGTCAGCTCGTTCAGCTCCAGGGCGAACTGCGTGAAGCCGTAGTTCTTCTCGTGCTCTCGGGGCATGGGGTCTGCGCGGGGGGGTGACACAGAGCCGCCTTGAGCACCCCTCCCACTCCAACCCCCTATCCTCAGATAGCACCTCTCCCCCCGCCGAGGATAGACCGGCAGATCAGGATGGGGTGTGAGGCTGGGAGCCGGGACGCTTCACTCACAGCCCAGACTGGGGTTCCTGCCTGGGCCCCCCAAATCTCATGTGCAACAAGGGTAATGGGGTGCAGGGCTATTGCCCACAGGTCCCCTTGGAGGTGCTGACCCTGCAGGGGCCAGCACCTCTGCCACCCGTCCCCCAAAGGAGGCCAAAGCTATAGGTGTGATGTCCGGTTTCAGAGTAGCAGCCGTGTTAGTCTGTATTCGCAAAAAGAAAAGGAGTACTTGTGGCACCTTAGAGACTAACAAATTTATTAGAGCATAAGCTTTCGTGAGCTACAGCTCATGAGCTGTAGCTCACGAAAGCTTATGCTCTAATAAATTTGTTAGTCTCTAAGGTGCCACAAGTACTCCTTTTCTAGGTGTGATGTCCCAATCCCTTAGAGAAGGCCGATCCCTATGGGGTGGGGGGCGACTCTCCCTGGAGGGGGTGGTTATCCAGTCCCCAATGGAGGGCCAATTCCTATGGGATGGGAGGTTGTCGCTGTAGGGGGCAGTTATCTCATCTCCTATGGAGGGCCGATTTCTATGGAGTGGGGAGGTCTGTTGCTGCAGGGGGTGGTTATCCAGTCCGCTATGGAGGGACAGCCCCTATGGGGTGGGAGGTCTGTGGGGGGTGGTTTCCCAGTCCCCTATGGAGGGCCAGACCCTATGGGATGGGAGGTCTGTCCCTTCAGGGGGCGGTTATCCCGTCCCCTATAGAAGGCCGATCCCTCCAGGAAGAAGCCCCCGGTTCTTACTGGGTTTCCAGAGGCACTGGCCAGCCGGGGGCGTGCCGCGGTACAGCCCCTCGTGCCACTTGCCGAAGAGCCGGTGGATGACCTGCCCCCCATGGCTCAGCACCGCTCCCTGCACCTCGTTGACGCTGGAGCCCCAGTAGCGGGCCTGCCGGAGGAGGGGAGGGGTTAGGGGGGGAGAGACATGGGTTGGGGGACGAGGGGGAGAGAGAAGGGAGGAGGGGAAGAAATGCCAGGCGGGGGGAAAGAAGGAGTGAACAGGGCGGGGAGGGAAGGAAACGGGGAGGCTGAGAGCAAAGAAAAGATGGGGCAGGAGCTAAAAGGGGGTGAGTGGTGGAGGGAAGGGGGGTCTGACCCACCCCTAAAGGTGTGGGGGCCGAGGGAGGCTATGGGGCCCGGCCCCCGCTCTGTGGGGTGGGAGGTTGGAGGGAAGGTGGGGAGCAGAGGGAGGATGTGGGGGCTGGCCCCGCTCTATCGGGTGGGAGGCTGGAGGGAAGGCGGGGGGCAGAGGGAGGATGTGGAGCCTGGCCCCGCTCTGTGGGGTGGGAGGCTGGAGGGAAGGCGGGGGGCTGAGGGAGGCTGTGGGGGCCGAGGGAGGACATGGGGGCAGAGGGAGGACGTGGGGGCCAGCTCCGCCCTATGGAGCAGGAGGCTGGAGGGAAGGCCGGGGGCCGAGGGGGCAGCCCCGCTCTATGGGGCAGGGGGCTGGAGGCCGAGGGGGGCTGTGGGGCCGGCCCCCCCACCTTGCCAAAGGTGATCTTGCAGTGACAGGTGCTGTCCCTGGTGTTGCGGATCAGGACCTCGCCGTAGTGCTCAATCCAGCGCTGGCCGCTCAGGATGTTGTGGATACAGGACGTCACCTTGTTCCACTCGAAGTGGTCCCCGAACCTTGGCCAGCGAGAGAGACAGTTACAGGGCGCTGGGGGGCAGGGGCCCGGCACTGTGGGGGTGGGCAGGGGCCCAGGGAAGGGGCTCGCCAGCCCCGGGAGTCACTCACCTGGGCAGCTTGACGTTCACGGTCCCCATGGGGATGATCTCCAGGGACTTGCCCCAGAATTTATTTTTCCATTTCATGTCTGGAGGGAGCAGAGAGAGACGGGAGCGCGCTCAGGGCGGTGCTGACCCAACCCCGTGCTCCTGAGCACAGAGGAGCACTCCTCCCACCTGGCTCTGACCCACTCCCAGCCCCTGGTCCCGCGTCCCTAGCACACAGGGCAGGGAATCCCGCTGTCCGGGCGGTTCTGATCCAGCCACGGGTCCCGTGTCCCTAGCACAGAGGGCAGGGAATCCCGCTGCTGGGGCGGTTCTGACCCACCCCCTGGTCCCGACCCAGTCCCTGGACCCGCATCCCTGAGCACAGAGGGCAGGGAATCCCGCTGTCCGGGCGGTTCTGACCCAGCCCTTGGTCCCGACCCAGCCCCTGGTCCTGAGTCCCTGAGCACAGAGGGCAGGGAATCCCGTTACTGGAGCGGTTCTGACCCAGCCCCTAGTCCCAAGCCCTGAGCACAGAGGGCAGGGAATCCCGCTTTCCAGACTGTTCTGACCCAGCCCCTGGTCCCGCGTCCCTGAGCACAGAGGGCAGGGAATCCCGCTGCCGGGGTGGTTCTGACCCAGCTCTGATCCCCGGGTTCTCACCTTGCCAGAAGATGAAGTTCTCTGACTCTGCATGGCAGGCGGAGATGGGCGGGTGGTGGCAAACCTGCAGGCATTGGGGAGAGAAAGGAAGAGCCATGCCCCACCCAGGCCAGCGTCACACTTCTGTGTCCTCTGCCTGGAGAGCTGGGGCTGGGGGAAGATGCAAGCCCCCCACCTGCTGCATGAGAGCTCTCTCTCCTCTATAGCCCCCACCCCCCATCTCCGTTCTCAGCTACGGACACCTGTCCTCTGTGCCCCAGGTGTTCTTCTTGGGGGAGAGAGACAAACTAGCGCCAGGCGAATCCCCACCAGCTGCGAGCAGTACGGTGCTCACGACACACGCAGCAGGCAGTTTGGATTCCGCCCAGGAGAGGGCAGGAGTGTCACATCCACAGTCAGGTTGTTACAGTGGCTGACTCATGTCCTTGTGTCCCGCCCGCCCCAGCCTGGCCAGCCGGCTTCGTACTTGCTCGCTGATGAAGCGGAAGCCTTTGTCCAGCCGAACGCACTCGTACGTCTCGCCCAGGACGGGGTTAAAGGGTTTGCTGCCCGCACGGTAATAGGTGGAGGCGTAGGCAGAGACAGCAAAGGCAGCGATGCAGACCTGGGGGGGAAGAGAGTCACTGGGGCTTGGTCCATATCTGGCCGTAACGCCCATGCTCCAGGGCAGGTGGTGCTGTGAGCAGGGCTGAGGGTGGAGGGGCAGCTACGGGGAGAGACGTGTTCCACTCACGTAGTGGAGGTGGGACCATGCGGTAAGGGCTATGAATGGGTGGAACTCCCCGCTGCAGGGCGAATGGATTAGACCTTTCTAGGAATGAGGACAAATGGCTGCGGAAGGAGCCGCCCGGGGCCTTCGACCCTCATGCTTCAGGGCCCAAGCCGGAGGGGACAGGAAGGAACGTGGCCAACCGGCCAGCACTGTGCGGCTTTTCCCTCTTCCCAGGAACCCCCCAGCGACAGGCTAGGCCCGAAGAAGGGACCCCCGAGAACGGGTCTGTTCCGGTGAGAGTGGGGCAGAGGGCTTGGGGGGAAGATGAGAGGCGGGGGGGGGGGCCGTACCAGGCGCTCGCAGGGGTCGGCGCAGCGGCTGGCGGCGTCCAGCAGCCCGCTGTACTCCAGCTCCTCGCAGAGCCGCTGCAGGGTGTTGAGCGGCTCGTTGAGCTGCACCGGCATGGACACCTTGGACAGGTCCTTGCCCACGTTGTTACGCAGGATGTTCCACAGGCTGACGTCGCCGGCGGGGACGCTGGGGGCCGGCAGGCAGCTCCGGCGCGGGAGCCTCGTGGGCGCCAGCACGGGCGGGGGCGCCGGCAGGGCCCCCCCGCCCATCTCGGACGTGCGGGGCGCAGGCCCGCCGTCCGCCAGGCTTCGGCCTGCTGGGGGCGGAGGGGGACAGTCACCTGGGCCCTCCCCCCCCGCCATCGGCCCCCCTCCCCACAGCCATCAGCCCCCCCAGCCTGTCCCCTTCCCCTCCCCCCAGCCACCACCCCCAGCTTGTCCCCCTAGCCGTCAGGCCCCCAGCCTGGCCCCCTCCTCGCAGCCATGTGTCCCCCCCAGCCCGTCCCCCTCCCTCAGCTGTTGCCCCCAGCTTCTCCCGCTCCCCCGAACCTTCCCCCAGCCAACACCCCCCCAACCATCGGCCCCCCGCTTGTCTCCCTCCCCCCAGCCATCACCCCCTAACCTGCCCCCAGCCATCGGCCCCCCCAGCCTGTCCCCTTCCCTTCCCCCCAGCCATCGGCCCCCAGCCTGTCCCCCTCCCCCCAGCCATCATCCCCTAACCTCCCCCCAGCCACCAGCCCCTCCAACATCTCCCCCTCCCCAATGCCCCTCACATCATCCAGCACCTCTCCCAACCCCTGGTGATCCGCCCCCCCCCCATACCTCTCTGGAAGCGCCCGTCCCCCCCGGCCTCGTCGGAGAGGCTGTTGGTGGCCTCGCTGAGGCAGGACTCGTCGTCCGAGGCCTGGAGGGGCAGAAAGGTCACAGAGGCCGGGTTGGCAATGACGGGACTGGAACTGGTGCAGGGAGCTGGGGTGGGGGTGGGGAGCCTTGGGGGGGTGTGGGGAGGCCAAGGGCTGTGTGGATGGGAGGGAGGGTTAAAGCACAAACACCCCCGCTCCCCCTAGAGCCGGTGGGGCAAAATCCCCCACCCTCGGAGCCGGCTGGGGAGCAGCCCCCAGGCTCCGGGGAATTGGGGGGGGGAAAAAGAGGGCCGTGTACTGGCCCCCGGCTGCATGTGGCTGCTACCCGACTCCAAATTTGGGAGCCTGGTTCAACTTAAGCCCCTGGGAGCCAGAATCCCCCTGCCCCAAAGCACAGACAGGGCAGGAGGGGGCTGTCTAGGCTCTGGGCCCTGCGCCCCCCCCACTAGACGCAGGCAGGGAGGTGGCTAGAATCTAGGAAGGGGGCTTATCTGGGAGCTGGGGGTTCAGTCGCGGAAGACCCAGGATCTGGGTGGGGGTTTCGGGGGGGGTAGCAGAGAGGAGTTTTAAAGGGGGAGAAGTGGGGGGTGGGGGAGAGGCAGAGAGTGGGAGCTGGAGGGTGGTTTCTAGGGATAATGGTTCTAATGCACCAAGGTCGCGTCTACACGAGACACAAATAAAAGCTCATGAGGATGATTTGGGGGGCTGGGGGGGAAGGGGCTTCTCAGCCAGCGGCTGGCCAGGGCAGAAAGGAGGACGGAAGAGAGAGAACAGAGAGAGGCCAAATGAGTGCGACAAAACCCAAACCCAGCCAAGGAAAGGAAAGCGGCAAACAAAGCCGGCCCAGGGCGTTTGCATGGGATTGCTTCCTCTAGCCCCACCCACTTTCCCTAGTCCCTCCCCCTTCTCTTAGCCCCGCCCCCAGGGCCATTCGGGATGTCTAAACTTTGTGACGCTGACGGCCACGCTGGCACCTTGTGTGTGCACGCATGTGTGGACGTGTGTCCTTGTGTGGCTGTTGTCAGGAGACACCTATGCACGTGTGGGGAGAGCTGTGTGTGCCCGCGTCCACGATGGCTGTTGTGTGTCTGTGCGTGTGCGGAGGTGGGCACGGCTGTGCGCACAAGTGACGTGGTGGGGCAGGTCTGTGCACACAGGTACATGTGTGTGCGTTTGCATGGACAGATGTGGGTGTCTCACTGCTCAGACCTGTGCCACGTATAACTGATCCAGGACCACCTCTGTCAGCCAGCCCCCCCACATCAGCGTTGGTGTGTCGACCCCGCTGAAACCCCTGGACCTACTGACAGGACCCCCGAGGGAACCGATAAGACACCTGACACAACCTGGGCCTGGGATCAGGCGCAGGACAGCCCTGCAGCGGGGATCCCCCCCAGCCCCACCCCTCACCTCATTCTCGGAGGAGCTGGCGGACAGGAAGACCTCGCAGGCGTCGAAGAACTCGGTGTGCGAGTCGGAGAGCGAGACGATGCTGCGGTTGGACAGCTGCTGCTCCTGCCCCTTGGCCAGGTGGGCGTCAGGCTGTGAGGGGGCAGAAGGGGACGGTCACTGTAACCCTTCACTGACAGGGCAGGGGCTATGCCAGGGGGCACCTGGGGGGCCTAGGCCCCCCACGGCAGGGGCAGGTTTGACCTCCCCCAGGGAGCCAGGAGCAGCAGGACAAGCTAGAAGGGGCAGCGCTGGACCCAGGCCCGACTGGGAGAGACCCCCACCCCGGGGACTGGACAGCCATCTGCAGGTCGATTCAGTGCTGCACGCCTCCATCGATGGCCCCCAGCAGCGACCCACAGGCACGGCCCCTCCCGCCTCTTGTTCACTCCCCTCCCTCCCCGTCCCCAAGGGCTCCTGACCTCGTCTGGGTGGAGCGAGGTGAACGAGTCCAGCATGATGTCAGAGGAGATGGAGAGGGAGTGGAAACGCTGCAGATGCTCCGCATGGTCCGGGTTTTGCGAGGGAGCCTGGGCCGGGAGGAGACAAGGGAACGCTGTGGGGGGGCTGCTCCTGGGAGCACGTCCCTTCCTTCCTCTCTCCCCCCATTCGCGATGGCCTGGCCTCCGGGGCGCCTCCTACTTGCCCTGCAGGGCTCTGCTGATCACGGGTGGCACAGTGTAGCCTTCCCCCCCCAGGGCCGCCCTGCCGACACTCCATAACCCATCCAGGCCTTGCAGAGAGCCACCCAATGGTCCATACTTCCAATCGCTACAGCCCCGGGCGGGATTCGAACCCAGGACTCGGAGCTTCTCCGTCTCACTAGCTAGCGGGACATCCATGCTGACAGGTGCCTGGGGGAGGTGGAGCGGGAGCGCAGGATCGCCCCTCCCGGGGACTCCCACTCCAGTCTTGTCTCCCTCTAGTGGCTGCAGCGGGCAAGGCGAGGCTGCTGTTTCCCCGGGCCTCGTCCGTCAGCTCAAGCAGAGCGGCTGGGTTCAGTTCCCCGCTCATGACCCATCCAGGGGGCCAGGATGCCGGCAGCCCGCGGGCAAAGCTGGGATCGGCCCACGGCTCCCTGGCCACGCGCACCTGGGGCCTTACCCCAGCCACGGCTGCGTTCCTGGCGCTGCCCGCCCGGCGTTGCAAATCCAGCGCCCGCCGCATCTCCTGGAGGCGATTCCTCTCCACGGTCAGCACGGCCACCACGCTGCTGAGGGACCCGTGCACTAGAGACAGGGGCGGGGGGGACAAGGTCAGGCTGTCCCCCACATTCACCCAGCGCTGAGCTTTCATAGAATCATAGAATATCAGGGTTGGAAGGGACCTCAGAAGGTCATCTAGTCCCACCCCCTGCTCAAAGCAGGACCAATCCCCAATTTTTGCCCCAGATCCCTAAATGGCTCCCTCAAGGACTGAACTCACAACCCTGGGTTTAGCAGGCCAGTGCGCAAACCACTGAGCTATCCCTCCCCTCCCCCGTGGAGGGAGCTTTGTCTCCCCCCAGTGGCTGGACCAGGTAAAGCGCTTTGCGCTTGTCCCCGGACAGCGGCGATCCGACGGGCTGGGTCCTTTTGCTCACAAGCAAAGCAGCTTGTGCCCTCAGAGCAGCAGGCCCCATGTCCTGTCCCCACGGCTGACCCTGCTCCCCACTCCCAACCCATCCCACCTTTCTGGGCCAGGATCCAGAAGCTCCGCTGCAGCTGGCTGTACTCCGGGGGGAGGCTGAAGGCTGGCTGGCTCTGGCTCGACTCCAGGTAGCGCGAGAGGTTGGGGACGGAGCCGTGCAGGCGGCCCACCTGTGGGCGCACCCCCTTTCATACGTCAGCCTGATTTCTGACCGCTCGCAAGGGGCTTTGTGCCGTTCTCAGAGACACCCCCCCTCCCACTCCAGCCACTAGGCCGCGCTTCTGCGGGGAATCTGGCTTGCGTGGGGATCTCCCTGAAAGCCCCGACTCTGCTCCGCATGAGATCTGGGCTCTCGAGGTCACACCTTGGGGGTCTTATGCTGTGGCCTCCTCCAGCCCCCTCATTTGCCAGGGGCCTCCCTCTCCTATGATCAGCTCCAGCCTCCCTCTACCCTTCGAACCCAGCATGGCATGGGTCTGGGGAAAGTCGAATCAGTAAGGCCCTCCCTCCCACAAAGCACAGCCCCGCTCACCCTGCCGATGGTGTCGTCTTTGGCAAAGCTCTGGGTGCACCAGATCCTGGTGGTTCGCTTCCCCTTTTTGGGTCTCTCTGCAGCTGCTGAGGTCTGTAACCAAGAGAGAGCGTGAGACCCCCCCTGGCAAGAGGGAAAGGAACTATGGATGGGGGGGCCGAGGGGCAGACTCAGGTGACGGGGCTGTATGCCATAGCCAATGGTGCACTGAGATTGCTCACTGAGTGTGAAATGCAGCCACCTCTGGGGTGAAGCACGGGGCCCAGTTAACAGCCAGCAGCACGCAGGGATCGCTCGCTGAGTGTGAAATGCAGCCACCTCTAGGGTGAAGCACAGGGCCCAATTAACAACCATGCTGCACCTGGCTAGTGAATCGGCGTCCCCACTGCCCTGCCGTGCCCCACTCGCTGCCAACAGCCCATGGGAAGCTCAGACTCATGCCATCCATGTGGATGGCTTTGCACCTCGGACCCTGCGTAGAGCCCATCACCATGGATTCAGGGCACGATCCCTCCCCTGGGCTCCCCTTTGTGATCTGGGGTCTTCTCCACTCTCAGCAATACGGACACTGATCTCAGCACTGCCCCCGGCTGCCCTGCAGGGTATCCCTAGAGAGCCAGCACCACCCCATAGGAAGGATCCATCCTCCGCCCACCCCCCCATTCCAGCCCTCACACCACCCCCAGTCACCTGGCTGTTGGAGATGAGGGGCGCGGACGGGATGCGGTGCAGGGTCTCCAGGCTCTGGAGCATCTTGTTCAGCTCCTGCAGCTTCCCCTGGCACTCGGAGAGCTCTGAGATGAGTGGGAAGACGGGGGCCAGGTACAGAGAGAAACAGGGAAGCAGCCACAGTGAACGAGAACAGGTGAGTGCCACACTCCCCGCCCCCATCGCTCGGGGAAGGGGGACGGGGCACCTAAAGGGCCCTTCAGGTCGGGTGTCACAGCCCCCCAATTCCACACCCCAGCCACAGCCTTCCCGCCCCTCTCACCTGCCGAGCACCGATCCAGTCCCTCGCTGTCTTTCAGCCAGGCGTTCACCTTGTCCTGGGGGCTGCTCAGCGCGGACAGGGCCGGGGCGGTGTCCGACGGCAGGACGTGGTTCCAGGAGCCGTAGCCCTGGGGGAGACAGGGGTAGGGATTGGGGAGCCCCCAAGGGAAGACTCTGTCCATAGGGGAAGGGCGAGGCCCGGACACCTGGGTTCCATCTCCCAAAGGGGCAGAGTCTCCCATGACCACCCCACCCTCATACGCACCCCACAGATGGGAGCCCCCAGTCCCATCCCATGTTCCCAAAGCGGATGGGCAGCACTCACCTGGGCGGGGGGCAGGACTCGCCCGGCCGGGGCCCCCACGGGTGCAGGGCACTTGGGCTTCTCCGTGCGGCGGTGGGAACACAGCTTGTCCACCCAGCTGTTAAAGAGCTCTTGGGATTTGATCTGCAGGAGGGGGAGATCCCAGAGAGTTGGGGGGAGGCAGATGGGACAGTGTGTCACAACCCACCCCGCATAGACCTCCCCACTCCATAGCCCCGGCCTCCCCCGACCCACCACCCCCTCCCGCTCTCCCCATCCCGACTCCTCTCTCCCCCTCCTGCTCTCCCTGTGCCCAGGCTGAGCTCCGGGACCTTGAGGTGGTAAATGTTCTCCTCCGTGTCCAGGTCCACGCGCTGCGCTTTCTTGTTGATGGACATGACGGACAGACAGACGTCGATGGAGCCGTGCAGCTTTCCCTTGAGGACCTGGAAGGGGCAGGGTTGCAGGCCCGGGTCAGCTGGGGCACGAGTGGGCACCGGACAGTGCCCGGGCACGTGGGATTCCACCCCCGCGTCTCAGTGCACCGCCCCGCCCACCTCACCCCACCTGCATCAGGGGAAGAAAGATCCCCAGTGACAGACCCCTTCCTAACCAGTCCCACTTGAGGCAGGAGGATGGTGGTGAAATGGGGGTGCGATCCATAGGGTCCTAGCAAGCCGGCTCCAGCACCCCTCCCCCAGGCAGACTGATCCTGGCCCCCGGCCAGCCCCGTGATTGCCCAGAGGCCAGGACAGGCACCCAGACCTGTGCCGTACTCACATCCTGGCGCGTGGTGGCGTATTTCAGGATCCCCTCTTCCAGCACGAAGTATCTCTGCAGGAGGAAGAGGAGAAGGAAACGAGGCTGAAGGAGGGAGGAGAGGGCGGGGACGCCGGGGGCAGAGGGCAGCATGATCTGCCCCCAGGAGCCCCGCTCACGCGCTGGATTCAAGGCACCTAGAGGATGCCAAAACACCTTCCAAATGACATCCAGGAATCGCTTCCACCAGCACTGAAATGCAGCCACCTCTGGGGTGGAGTGCAGGACCCAATTAACAGCCACACTGCACACGGATGGCTTACAGAGCCGCGAAAGGCAGCCAGGCCTGGGCTGGAAGCTATTTAACAAGGCTTGGCAGTTTAGGACAGGAAGTGAAGGAGGATCGTGAAGCTGCAGGGGGAAATCCCCTGGAGGCAGAATGTAACCACCCAAGCTGGGAGTTGACCAAGGAAGTCAGAGTCAACAAACGCCCCAGCGTTAGCCAGATACCCCCCATCCCTGGGCTCTGTCATGACGCAGGCAGGGCCTCGCTGGGGCATTCGATCAGCGCCGGCGTGGGGAAGAGCGCCCCCTGCTGGGGCAATGCCCCGAGTTTCCCTTCAGTCCCCCAGCTGCACTGCAAGGAGACAGTGATGTGACAGCGGGGTGCCGGGTTGTGGAAGGGGGGTGGTTTTCTATCCCTGCCCCTTTGCCTTCTCACCTTGTGCCAGCCCTTCAGGGGCCACTTCCTCTTCTTCAGCAGGTAGCCCTCGTGCCGCTCCAGCTCCTGGCTGGGCCCGATCCTGCCCCGGGGCTCGTCCACCACCTCCCAGCACTCGGAGCCCTGCAGCACACGGGTGGTGGGTCTGATTGGGAACGGACAGGCCCCAACGCTGCCCACCCCCGGGCGCCGAGGGAGGTAACAAGTCTTATAGCAACCCTTGCGCTACTCCCTTAGTGCCCTGGGACGCGCGTTCCTTGGCGTGATGGACCATGATCTCTCTCTGTCTCGCACACACACTGCCCAGGGCTGTGGGGGCACCAGCGCCATTCGGCACTAGGAAAGGGCCGTGCCGTACTGCGGGTGGGGACAGCAGGGGGCTGGGTTCCCCGTCGGACCTCTTCCTGGTCCCTGCCTTTGCTCCAGCTTAATGCAACATGGGCCCAGGAGAACATCCCTGGCTCCCAAGTCACTGATGGGTGGCGTCAGACCCCTGGTGCAAACAGGCCTCCTCTCTGGCTGGCCCCGCTTTTTGGGGGCCAGGTAGCCGGTTCTGGGGTGAGGTCTCCAGCCCTCCTCTTGCCCGTCCCCCCTGCCAGGGATTTCTGGAGAGGAGGCTCCCCCGGCTTAGCTCTGGTCCCGGGGGCAGGGGAGGGTCTGTTGGGAGCATTGGCGAGAGGGAGGGGAGATGCCGGACCTGGTGAGCGTTGCTATGCTTGGAAGACACGATGCTGTTGGACCTGGACGGCGCCGGCGCCCTCCGGGGGGAGGCCGGCTCTTTCTCGTGGCTGCCCATGGCTGGGGGCTCCCTCTCATCAACAGGACGGCCCTCAGGGTCAGGCCACCACCTTCATCTCCAGCTCGGAGCCCTCCTGCGGGGAGAGAAACCAAACCCCAGCTTGTTATGGCCTGGGAGCGGTGGCGCTGCGGCGACATTGTGACCCGCTTCCTGGAGCTGCGGCTCCCATGAGAATGACAGCAGGTTCGGGGTGGGGGAGCAGACATCTCGATCCCAACTCGCAGCCCCCCCTGCTAATCCAGCCCTCGAACTCAGCTCAGCTCTACCGATGCTCCTCGCTCCCGGCCCGCAGCCCCCTTCTGTTCCAGTCCAGTTCTGGAATTTGGCCTGGACGCTGGAGCAAACACCCTGGCAATTACAAGAAGGGCCACAGGATTCATAGATTCATAGATTCTAAGGTCAGAAGGGACCACTCTGATCATCTAGTCCGACCTCCTGCACAGCGCAGGCCACAGAATGTCACCCACCCACTCCTATGAAAAACAGGATCTCTAACACCTCCACGGACAAGGGGCTATTTGCAAATTTCTCATCCCGATCGCATAGGGCTCCGTAGAATGGAAGCTAAAACAGATGCAGGATCTCGCCTTCAGAGTTTAGCCAGTCAGGGGCAGACCCCGGCGCCTTCCCTTCTGCCTCAGTCTCATCTTGCTAAGAAGTGAGAACTCTGGACCTCTGGCCAGGGAAGCACGTACCCCACTGTACACAGATCTTTACCTCGCACGTCCCGCATGAACAACGATCGCCCCTACAGCCCCCCAGGACTTTTATTTTGCAAGCAGGAGCCTTTCCAAGGCTGGCTTTGGGCTAAAAGCCAGCTTATTCCCATGGAGACCACCAGATCCAGACAGTACTTGATATGGGCTGTGTGGCCAAGCCAGCTCTGATCCGCTCAGCTCAGGGGTACGTGCAGTGTCACCTGACTGCATTCGTGGGGCCAGATCCCCAGCTGGAGTAAATCAAAACAGTGCCACAGAGGCAGATTTACAGTTGCTGAGGTTCCGGCCCTTCGGCTTTTCTTTTTTGCTCAGAAACGCAAGCGAGAGCTCCGGGGGCTTCGCTCTCCGTTGGGACGTCGAATCACTGGAGTTGGACAAAGAAGAGACCCTTTCGGTCCCGGCAGGCTTGTTCCTGATAACACATTTTCCTGTCCCTCTGTCCTGTCTAGCTTTAAGGGTCCCTGGGGACAAAGCTTCCCCCACTTCCCTTGGCAGACTATTCCACAGCCCTAAGAGATCTCACCGCGATACAGAAGGCTCTTGAGAAGCTGCATCTGCTTGGCACACCATCTGTAAGCTGCAGCATAGCAAAGGAGCACCAGGGCTAGGGGTAGCTGCCTCAGGGAGATGCTGTTAGCTTATGGAAGTGTCTCCATGGTAGGAGGCATGGAGTGGAAGTGCCATCACTGGAGGCTCTTCTAACTAGTGGAGACCACTGTGGAGAATACCCAGCAGGCCCCGGGATGCACAAAGCTCTGCAAATATCCTGGTGCAAAGGAAAGAGAGTCAGAATAGTGAGAGGCCAGTAGGAATCCATCTGGAACTCTTTAATGACCTGAAAATCAAAAAGGGAATCCTACAAAGAGTAGGATCAGCTTCTATCCCCTCCTCTTTAGTAGGATCTACAGCCTAGTAGGATGTGGACACATTGCTAAGGATGAATATAAAGGAATGGCCCAGGTGCAAAGGCACAAGGTGAGTTACACTTAGCTAGAAGCATAAAAGACAAGAAGAAGAAGTTCTATAAATACATTAGGAGCAAGAGAAAGACAAAAGAAAGTGTAGGTCCTCTCCTTAGCAGGGAAGGGAAGCTAATAATGGATGTTGACATCAAGAAGGAGGAGGTGTTTAATACCTATTTTACTTCAGTCTTCACTACAAAGATTAATTCTGACCAGATGCTTAACACAATTAACATTAACAAGGGGGAAGGAACTCAAGCCAGAAGAAGGAAAGAACAGGTTAAAGAAGATTTAGGTAAATTAGATGTATTTGAGTCAGCAGAGCCTGATGAAATTCACACCACGCTACTTAAGGAACTAGCTGAAACAAGCTTGGAAGTGTGAGCAAATATCTTTGCGAACTCGAGGAGGACAGGTAAGGTCCCAGAGGATTAGAGAGGGCAAACACAGGACCTATCGTTAAAAGGGGTAATAAAGAGGACCTGGGGAATTATAGACCCATCAGTCCAACTTGATACTGGAGCAAACAAATCAGTTTGTGAGCATCTTGAGGATAACAGGGTAATAAGGACTAGCCAGCATGGATTTGTCAAGAACAAATCATGCCAAACCAACCTAATTTCCTTCTTTGACAAGGTTACTGGGTTAGGCATGGGTGAAGCAGTAGATCTGATATAGCCTGGTTTTAATAGGGCTTTTGACACAATCCCATAGCACATTCTCATAAGCAAACTAGGTGCCCTCATCCACTGCTGGGGGCGCTAGGCAGGCAAACTCCAATCCTAGGCACTAGGGATTGGCCAGACTGGGGAGAAACGTGGATTCTATCATCCCCCGTCCCGACCTGCCCGTGGTAGGAGGGACTCTGCACCGCTTGCAAAGCATCCACTCGTCCCAGCTCATCCACAGCCCGTCAGGAGTCGTCAGCTGGTAGAGGGACCAAGGATCACGTAACAATATATGGCCACCTTGGAGAGCCAGGATTTGAACCCTGGACGTCCCCTTGCAATAGCCCGCCATAGGGAGAGCAGTCACAAGTTCCTTCCCCCCCAAGCCATGGGCCTGGCAACTAGAGGGCGAACTCTCTCCCACACACACACTTCAGGGCTGAACAGGAGAGGGGCTTGTGCAGACGGTGGACGAGCCCAGGGAGCAAGCAGAAGACAAGAGGGGTTTGTGGGCAAGCGGGAGAGGACGCCCCAGTGCGGGTCCGATCTGGGCATTGTCTCTCTCCCCTCCCACCCCCCTTTTCAGGCCAAGAGCTTTCGTCTCCTCTGCCTCTCCCCTCCCCACGAGGCAGGACACAAGTGTCTAGAGCAGCGATACTCAGACCTCAGGGGTTCAGGAGCCAAATTAACATTACCCAAAAGAGCCATGGCTGTGGGAATTCGTGGCTTCATTTCCTCCTTCGATACATAATTCTCACAGCAAGATAGACTGACCAGGTGGTCTACAATGGGTTAACAACAGAGGAAAAGCATCCAGATTGATTAAGAGCCTGCCTCTGAAGGAGGATCAGAGGTGGCCAGTGACCCTGTCTTCGCTGCCCGGCTGGCGTGTCCCGCTGACTTGCTCAGGGTCAGACTGGTTGCCAGATTTGGGGTTTGTATGGGATTTCCCGCACACACCCCCAGCCCGAGCAGATTGGCAGGGACCTCATTGGGTGAATTCTCCTTCCTCTGCAGCACAGGGCACTGGGCTCCTGCTGGGATCATCTCGGCATATCACACCTGATCAACTCCCTGCCACGGCAGGGGCCTTGGGCACAGCCAGCACAAACCCTGCGACCAACCCTGTAGAGGCCCCGCAATCTCTGCCTAGCCAGGTTAGTCTCCTGAGGATTGAAATGCTTTCCTCAAGCTGAAGTCTTTGGATTTAATACAGGAGGAACATTAATGGCCTGTAGCTGTACGGAGGGTAAGACTAGACGATGGAATAGCCCCTTCTGGCCGTATGAAATGACAGGGTGCGATGCCGCGCACGAGCGTACAGGTCCGTAGGAACGGCCATTGAGCCCACTTCCGACAGTGGCCAATGCCAGGTGCTTCAGAGGGAGCACACAGAACAGGGCAATTATCGAGCGATCCACCCCGTCGTCCAGTCCCAGCTTCTGGCAGTCAGAGGCTATGGGACTCCCAGAGCATGGGGTTGCGTCCCCTACCCATCTTGACTAATGGCCACTGATGGACTCATCCTCCATGAACAGATCTCATTCTTTTTTGAGCCCCGTTCTAGTTTTGGCCTTCACAACATCCCCTGGCAGCGAGTTCCATAGGTTGACTGTCCATCCATCACTGACATCCCCCGTTCCCCATGTCTCTGCCTCCTCACCCCTCATCCTCAGAAGAGGACGGCAGGTGTCTCCACTCACCGGAGAGCTAGGAATCTGCCATCTGCTTCTCCCCATCATGCTCCCGCTCCCCAGGAAGCCATGACCCAGGGCTCCCGGCAGCTGGCAGGATCCCTGCTAACAACCCCGGGGAAGCCAAGCGGGGACCTGAGAAGGAAGCAGGTGCGGTGACATTGAGGGAATGTGGTGGGGGAGGGGAATCTCAGCACCTGGCCCTCCCTGTCCTTCTCCTTTGCACCCTCCCTTGGCAAACAAAACTTTGTATTTCTGCCGAGGGGGGTTGCGTGGGCGGGAGCTTAACAGGGTTCTACACCTTGCCTGTTCCTGATGCTATGACAACCGGGTCATTCACAAGCCTCAGGAAGGTTTAACTCTTTCAGCACTGGGCCTTTCCCAGCTTCCCCATCAGCTCATAGGCCTCTGTGTTTATACCGTTTGCACGCAGCGATCTGGGGAATATACTATAGATGGGGGGGAAGGAAACTGAGGCACAGAGCCGGGAAGCGACCTGCCCAAGATCACAGAGCAAGTGGGCGGTGGGGGAGTTAGAAACAGAATCCAGGGTCCTGATTCTTGTCCCCCGGCATGAGCCACTACACACAATACGTCCTTCCCAGAGCTGAAACAGAACCCAGGTGTCCTGACTCCCAGCTCTACCGCTGTCCCCTCCCAAAGTCGGGAAAGTAACCCAGGAGTCCTAACTCAAAGCCCCCTGCTGCAACCCCTGCAGCGTGCGCTGCCCTCGAGGAAAGCTGAAGACAGGGTTCCAAATCTCCCCCAGAATAAGCCCACAATGGGGAGTAGGAAGGAAACAAAGGCAGCAAGTGCGTGCCCCGGACCACACGGTGGGTGCCACAAACGCCCCCTTGGGGAGGATGGGGACGGGGACTTGCTGGATGGACTGAACAGGTCCCTCCAACACTTCTGAGGACCTAGGGCCAAACTCTCCACCCACCCTGGGATCCTGCCTCCTCCAGCAGCTCCAAGCCCAGGCCAGGGCCTCTCAGCCATCTCTCCAGGACACTGCGTTCTACCTCCTCTGACCGTTCCCCTCCGATCATCCTTGACACCCACATCAGCCAACCCCCTCCACCTCCCAGCCCTGGGAAGCACCAGCTGGAATGCCAGGCACAGCCCAGCCCCCCGCGATTGCCTGCTGCCCCCTCCGCCTCACACAGAGAGCTGCCATGGCCCCAGACCTCCACCCCTCCTTGCCATCTCTCCTGGCCCACCACTCTTCACTCCTCCACTCCGCACAACCTCCTCTCGCCACTTTCAGTTCAATGCTGGGAAGCAGCCCAAGACGTGGGTCAGGGTCTGTTTGCAGCACCTGCACATAATAAGAAGCAGTCCCTGCCCCACAGAGCTCATGGGCTGAATAGACAAGGGTGGGAAGGGAAACTGAGGCATGGAGCAGGGCTGTGACTTCCCCAGGGTCCCATAGCAAGTCAGTGGCAGAGCTGGGAACAGAGCCCAGCAGTCCCTGACTCCCATTGAAGTCAACAGCTGAGTCTCCCAAACAGAGGGTAGGGGCATCAGGGGGGCCAACACCTACCTTCCCCCACACACACACCCCAAAATATCTCCTGACAACATTCTCATTTTCTCCAGCTTTTATACCAGCTGAAATCTCAGTCACCCAGATCCAGCACACTCTGATCACAAACCCAGATGCAACTCAAACTGGAGGGAAACTGACATTTTCTGAGCAAATTTCTTTTCACTAAATTACTTTTTTTAAATGTGATCTACCATGTGAAACATCAAAAGGAGAGTAAATACATATATAGCACAGCGACTGGCTCAGCAGGGTCCTGGTCCCTGACTAGGGCTCTTTGGTGTTTTGATAATGCAAATAATAATTATATAGACAAACACCCACCCATTGTCTAAATTCAGATGAGAGGCTAAAAAGTTCAGAAGTCTCAGGCAGTGAGTCTAATGGTTAGAGCAGGAGACTGGGATCCAAGACTCCTGGGTGCCAGTCCTGGCTCTGGGAAGCACTGGGGTCTAGTGCTTAGAGCAGAGGGCCCAAGGAACTCCTGGGTTCTAATCCCATCTCTGGAAGGAGAGTGTGTTTAGTGATTAGAGCAGGGGTGTCTTGGAACCACGACTATTAGGTGCTACTCCCAGCTTTGCCACTAACCCAACTGTCTCACCCCAGGCAAGTCACTCCCATCCCCCTATGCCTCAGTTTCCCCCATCGGGATAACGATACTGACCCACCTCAGATGGGATTTTGAGTCTTAACTCCCCAACACACATGAAGCACTTTGAGATCCCCGAGTAGAAAATGCTGGAGAAGGGCCCAGCGTCACTCTTACGCCGGGTGGACAAAAACCCGCTAAGAGTTATTTTGGCTTCTCTTCCAACGACAAGTGCAACTTCCCCTTGACAGCTAATTATCTGGGAGCTGCCAGGCAGCCGGGTTCAGAGTGCAACCTCCATCCTCCCAACTACCCCAACCCATTCTGCTTCCTCAGCATTTCCTGCCCGTGGCCAGCAGCGACCCACTTCCTATGCAGGCAGCTCATGAGGGCAGATCCCCTTCTTTACCCTCCTACCTTGGGTGACCTGATAATCTGTGAATGGAGCCCTAGAGACTGGCACAGCTACGGTGTGTGAAGGCAGGATTACGCAGCAAGCACCCCAGTGATAGCCTTAAGGCCTGTGCCAGCCATGATGCCACCTGATCTGACAGCCACCCCCAAACGCCAGCCTGAACCCAACTGCCCTCCCCCATTGAAGATGTGCCCCATTGATTTTACTGTCTCTCGGTTTATGGGGGAGTGGTTACCACAGGCCACAAAGCCCGGAGTGTCTGGCTCTGTACAGGTGGAGGGAAGGGGTGCTGGAGTCAGGAAACAGGTGCTGTATTGGGGGTGGGCAAAGATGAGGGAGGAGCTGGAAAGGGTTTAAGGGCAGCGGGGGCATGGAAAGGTCCCTTAGGAGTTGCTTTATATAGAGACCCACCAAAATGAGTCTGAACCTGACAACTCGAGACTAGACCTAGGACTTTGGTTCCGGGATTAGGCACAGATCAGATTTGCCAAGTGGGTGCTGAAGGCCCGGATTGCGAGTGCTGAGCGCTGGCCCTGAGCTATTCTGAAAATCTGGCCCCCCATGCTGCCTTGTCGTTCCAATCTATCAGCCCCTCAAGGCCAGGACTGTCTCTTAGCCTGGGTTTGGACAGCACCCAGCACAACGCGGCTCTGGGTGCTACAGTCACACAAACAGCCACAAAGGCATGTGTGAATAAACTTGACGAGGCGTGCTCCACGGGGAGGCCCCATCTCCCTCCACTCACTGTAAATATCCGCCATGCCTGCCGCCTCAACGCTACCTATCAGATCTGCGTACCCGCTCGGGTGTCACCCACCGCCGCTGCTAAAAATACCCGAGATGTCTACGGTGCTTTTCATCCCAGAGGGCTTTGCGAATGCGCCCAAAGGAAGCGTCTGAGCGTCGCTTCACCCAGGCACTCTGAAATGCAGCAGCTTCTGGGGTGGAACGCAGCGGCTGCTCTACTGCCACACTGAGCCACAGTTTTAGGCCAAAAAGAAAAGGAGTACTTGTGGCACCTTAGAGACTAACAAATTTATTTGAGCATAAGCTTTCGTGAGCTACAGCTCACTTCATCGGATGCATTAGCTCACGAAAGCTTATGCTCAAATAAATTTGTTAGTCTCTAAGGTGCCACAAGTCCTCCTTTTCTTTTTGCGAATACAGACTAACAGGGCTGCTAGTCTGAAACCAGTTTTAGGACAGGAAGGGAAGGAGAAGGCTGTACCCAAGTGAAACTGGGGCAGGAATGTAAGGAGGCAGAATGCAATCACAATTACACTTGGGCTGGCCAGCAGGGCAACGCCCCGGCCCACTAAAACGGCTAAGCAATGACCCTTTGCATTTTCAAAGCACCGTCTAATCCTCCTTTAGGGCACTTCAGCCAGTGTCACTACCCCAGTTTACAGATGGGGGAAATGAGGCGGCGAGGGGGGGGGGGTAGAAGTGACTTTCCCACGAGCATTCAGCCAGTGAGTGGCAGAACCAGGAACTGAACCCAGGCGTCCTGGCTGCCGGTCCCCGGCTGCCCTCACCGGGGACAGCGCCCAGCACACCGGGGTCCCTGCTCCGGGACGGGGGCGGCCAGGCGCTACCCGCACCTAGCCTATTGCACCCCCAGAGCCGGGACCAGACCCCCAGAGCCCCTCCCTGGAGCGGCCAGGCGGTGGGACGGACAAAGACAGACAGACAGACCCCCCCCCCGGTGCCCAGCCCCCCAGCCCCGAGCCTGGGCAGCTGCTGAACCCCAGCCGGGGGGGGGGGCGGCGCGGCCGGCCCCTTACCTAGACGTGCGGGGCCATCCCCAGCCCCGCACCGGCCCCGCCGCCTGCGCCCGGCCGCATCCCTGCCCCGCACCGCCGCGGCTGGCGGCAGGAAGCCGGAACACGGAAGAAAGCGGCCGCGGGTCCCTCGCCCCTAATCCCCGCTGGCTCCTGGCGCGGCTCGGCTCGGCTCTGCCCCCCTGCTCCGTGGAGGACTCGGGAGAGAGGCGTTGGGGCGGAACGGGCTCGGCCCAGCCCCCGCCCGGTGCAGCCTGCCCGGGCAGGGTCCTGTCCTCTGAGCCGCCGCTGCCCGGGCCGGGCGGGGAGGTCTCTCGGCTGAGCGCCCCTGCAGGAGCGGGGACCGCTGCAGAGACGCCACCAGACCCGGCCCAAACCCGCACCTGGGGCAACGTGGGGTCAAGGGGGAGCCCACCCAAACCCCGTCACCTCTGGGCCAGGACCAGCTCACCAGGGCGGACCCACACTCGCCGCCGCTCGGGGCAGTACCAGCTCAACAGCCTGGACCCCAAACCAGGCTGTCACCTGGGTTTCAGAGGGGCAGCCGTGTTAGTCTGTATCAGCAAAAAGAAAGAGGAGGCCTTGTGGCACCTTAGAGACGAACACATTTATTTGGGCATCTGGTGAAGTGGGTTTTAGGAAGGCAGCCGATGAAGTGAGCTGTAGCTCACCAAAGCTTATGCTCAAATAAATGTGTTCGTCTCTAAAGTGCCACAAGTCCTCCTTTTCTTTTTGCGAATACAGACTAACACGGCTGCTACTCTGAAGCCCAAATTAATGCGTTAGTCTCTAAGGCGTCACAAGGGATGAACAGAAGGCCTTGTCGGTTGCTCCATATTAATTGGCAGGACAAGATCAGCAAACAGGATCGTTGTGGCTGACCCCACCAACCACCTCCATCAACACTGGTTCAGTTTGAGTGGCTGCCTTGATAGAGACGTGTTATTAGCATGCAAGAACAAAGGGCATTTGCCAAGGAAGGCCACTGCAGGGCTGGTGACCACATGGGCACCACAAGCTTCAGTGGCTTAAGATCACCAGCAAGGGACATAGCCACAGAAGAGTTGGCCAGATCATGAGAAGGACCTCGCTAGAGGTGAGCCAGGCTGGCACTCTATCTGCACAGAGGCTGTGTCCCTTTTGGACTTGTCATGCTGGTCACCCTCATCACAGTTTCAGATTGTCCCTCGATTAACATAGCCTCCTAATACCCCCGTGGGGTAGGAATTGGGAAGGATAACACACTCTCTCTCTCTCTCTCTCTCTCAAACCTCTGTCAATTTTACACAGTGGGAATTGAGGCTCAGATGTCAAGTGACTTCCCCAAGGCCACAGAAAACCATGGCAGAGACAGGCATCGACTTCCACTTTAGTGCTTTAACCACATAGTCCTGCACCCTCTTGCTTCTCCCACTGACACAATAGTTCCAGAGTCAAAGTCCTGCACGCTGACAATGCTCAGCTGTTTAACTCTAGGGACTCCTGGCTGGAGAGCCCCCTGCTGACCTCAAAGACAGCCAATAATTTCAAGTTTGGGGCCAAAAATCAAACTGACATAGGCTGACCAAAAACCAAAATGTTTCTCTTTTGAA
Organism: Dermochelys coriacea; assembly: GCF_009764565.3. Classification (NCBI taxonomy): domain Eukaryota; kingdom Metazoa; phylum Chordata; order Testudines; family Dermochelyidae; genus Dermochelys; species Dermochelys coriacea. Next base: position 10,907,232 of record NC_050094.1, on the reverse strand, counting down.
ATGGTGCTGCAGTGCCTCATGGGAGTTGTAGTTTCTCATTCACCTCTATAGGCTGGGTCTCCCATGATGCATCACTATCTCCCCTCGTGGGAGTGCATCATGGGAGATGCAATCCAGCCAGGAAGCTCAACTGACAGAGAATGGGAGTGTGAGGCACTTGAACTACAACTCCCATGAGGCATGGGGGCAGCTTTTCATAATTTAAATATTTTGGATTTTGCCCAAAATATTTCAGATTTCAATCTTGTGCCAAAAAACAAACTTTTCCATGGGAAGGAAAAAAAACGCTTTTTATGGAGCTGAAACCCCACTTTTCTGCCAAAAAGCTCGGAAAATGTTCACCCTTATCTCAAATGCTAGAGCAGCACAAAGTAAAGTGGAGAGAAGATTGGTTCCTCCAGGGAGACAGGACCCAAGCCCGCTGCATTTCGGAGATCAGAGTTAATATCGTCAGCTGTCTCCGGAAGGGAGTAGGAAAGCACAGCAGGGACACAGCTGCAAGTGTAGAGATACAGAGTCCAAAAAGCCACCGGAAGGAACTAAATTGCAGGGGCATAAAGGAGGATGGAGAATGAGGAATGTTGCTGATCCAATGGCTAAAACCAACCCCTGCTTCCAGCAGCTCTCTCTGTTCCCTGTTTTCATCAAAATAAACATAAATTGACCTTTTTTTTTTATAAACAAAACACCCTTTTAAGAACAAAACCTTCCCCCCCCCCGCCCCCCAGTGCAGATTTCAGAGCTGTTATCACTCAGGTATTGCGGAGGAAAAAATCCAGTCCATTTGCAATGGGAGCATCAGCAGAAAACACCATGTGCTAAGCCCAATGGTGGAAGAATTTCCACTTCGGTGCCTTGTGACAAGTATTTTCTTTCTCTCCCCCACACACAGTTGTAGCAGTGGGGCACCCACTGAACAATCTGAAAATGCAATGCCACTGCTGATGTTTACCGATCACATGCCATCCAGTAGGATCTTTCATGGCTATATCAGATGAGTGGGAGAGGGGGTGGGAAATGGTCTACAGTGTGTTCTACAATCAACCAAAAGGGTCATTAGCAGCACACACTGTTCTTTCCTGGCTGCCAAGCAGAGCAAAGGCATGAAACAGACATTCGCCCACCTTGAGAAGGGGACCGGGCTGCCTCATGAGTTCACTGTGCTTGGGACAGAGCTGTCACTGCCAGCCCCCTTTGATCTCCTGTCCCAGCAGCAGCATTTCCCTACCCTGCCAAGGTCACCAGGGGCAATCAGGCTCCCTATTGCTAATCAGGAGAGCATCACACTTGCTTGGACTTGGGTCCCGTATCCGGGACCCAGAGCCGTGAGTCGCGAAGGAATCGGCCCTCCCAGACTCCTACAGCAATGCTGAGGCTCAGGGATATCAAGTGATTTATGCTACAAGCGATAACAAAGGGAGTGAGCCTGAAGCAGCCTGGGAGACGCACAGGTCTACAGGCCCCAGAGAGCATATTCAGGTACCCCTGTGAGAAGATGTAGCAGCTCCCTTTCAGGCAAAAGGATGGCCGTGCGGTTGTCAGGCAGGAAGTGGAGGCAGAGAGCTGGGTTCTGTTCCAGGCTCTGCCACATCCTGTTACCCTAAGTATAACTCTGACATCAGTGTTGGTGGGAAGCAGAAAGACAACACTCCACATGCACAGGCCACTGCTGAGTAGAAATCCCCGTGTCTGGGAGCAGGTCACGCCCCAGCTGTGCCTCTGTTTCCCCAGCAGACAACAATCTCCTGCCATCTTTCATAGTGGTAAAGGGGCTTGAGATCCTTGGATGGAAGGTGCTGGAGAAGTCCAAAGACTACTACCCTCCTTCACTCACTAAAGCTAGAACTGAACCCATTTACTGGACAGATTGCAAGAGGCACTGATGCATGAAGAATTGCTAATATAGGTCCTATTTTTAAGAAAGGAAAAAAAGTGATTCGGGTAACTACAGGCCAGTTAGTTTGACATCTGTAGTATGCAAGGTCCTGGAAAAAATTTTGAAGGAGAAATTAGTTAAGGACATTGAAGTCAATGGTAAATGGGACAAAATACAACATGGTTTTACAAAAGGTAGATCGTGCCAAACCAACCTAATCTCCTTTTTTGAAAAAGTAACAGATTTTTTAGATAAAGGAAATGCAGTGGATCTAATTTACCTAGATTTCAGTAAGGCATTTGATACTGTGCCACATGGGGAATTAGTTAAATTGGAGAAGATGGGGATCAATATGAACATCAAAAAGTGGATAAGGAATTGGTTAAAGGGGAGACTGCAACGGGTCCTACTGAAAGGAGAACTGTCAGGTTGGAGGGAGGTTACCAGTGGCGTTCCTCAGGGATCGGTTTTGGGACCAATCTTATTTAATCTTTTTATTACTGACCTTGGCACAAAAAGTGGGAGTGTGCTAATAAAGTTTGCAGATGATACAAAGCTGGGAGGTATTGCCAATTCAGAGAAGGATCGGGATATTATACAGGAGGATCTGGATGACCTTGTAAACTGGAGTAATAGTAATAGGATGAAATTTAATAGTGAAGTGTAAGGTTATGCATTTAGGGATTAATAACAAGAATTTTAGTTATAAGTTGGGGACGCATCAATTAGAAGTAATGGAAGAGGAGAAGGACCTTGGAGTATTGGTTGATCATAGGATGACTATGAGCTGCCAATGTGATATGGCTGTGAAAAAAGCTAATGCGGTTTTGGGATGCATCAGGAGAGGCATTTCCAGTAGGGATAAGGAGGTATTAGTACCATTATACAAGGCACTGGTGAGACCTCACCTAGAATACTGTGTGCAGTTCTGGTCTCCCATGTTTAAAAAGGATGAATTCAGACTGGAGCAGGTACAGAGAAGGGCTACTAGGATGATCCGAGGAATGGAAAACTTGTCTTATGAAAGGAGACTTAAGGAGCTTGGCTTGTTTAGCCTAACTAAAAGAAGGTTGAGGGGAGATATGATTGCTCTCTATAAATATATCAGAGGGATAAATACAGGAGAGGAATTATTTAAACTCAGCACCAATGTGGACACAAGAACAAATGGGTATAAACTGGCCACCAGGAAGTTTAGACTTGAAATCAGATGAAGGTTTTTAACCATCAGAGGAGTGAAGTTTTGGAATAGCCTCCCAAGGGAAGCAGTGGAGTCAAAAGATCTATCTGGTTTTAAGATTCTACTTGATGAGTTTATGGAGGAGATGGTATGATGGGATAATGGGATTTTGGTAAGTAATTGATCTTTAAATATTCAGGGTAAATAGGACTAATCCCCTGAGATGGGATATTAGATGGATGGGATCTGAGTTACCCAGGAAAGAATTTTCTGTAGTATCTGGCTGGTGAATCTTGCCCATATGCTCAGGGTTTAGCTGATTGCCATATTTGGGGTCAGGAAGGAATTTTCCTCCAGGGCAGATTGGAGAGGCCCTGGAGGTTTTTCGCCTTCCTCTGTAGCATGGGGCATGGTTGACTTGAGGGAGGCTTCTCTGCTCCTTGAAGTCTTTGAACCATGATTTAAGGATTTCAATAGCTCAGACATAGGTGAGGTTTTTCGTAGGAGCGGGTGGGTGAGATTCTGTGGCCTGCGCTGTGCAGGAGGTCGGACTAGATGCTCAGAATGGTCCCTTCTGACCTTAGTATCTATGAATCTATGTAATCACTGAGATCACCACCTGACATCCAGAGAGTTTAGTGCATCTCAGAGCGCAGGAAAAGCTCAGGTTAAGACCAGATGTTGCTCTTTAATCTCCCAGGAGACCTATGAGATGCTCTGCCATCCAGGCTTCATCTGCCAGGAGAAGGATTCCCTGTGCCTGGAGACTCAGCAGAGGCTGACTGAGTTGGTAAAGAAACTGGACTTCCTCCTCCCTACCTGCGCTGGGCTGGGCTGAGTATCAGGGAGGTCTCTGTGCTCTGCCTAAAGAAGGCTTCAGACCAGCGTCCTGTGGCACCAACACCAAGTGGGTCATACTGCAGCTGGAAGGGAAGCCAGCAAAAGAGTCAAAGGGAGAGGAAGGGGAACAGCTTTGTAAAAATCCTAAGAGCAAAGCCTCAGACAAAGACTCCCGCAGCCCAGACATTCTAGAAAACAGTGTTTATTAATGAGTCCTCCCATTTCACTCCCACAGCCAGGCTGGGGCCAGGCCTTGATGCTTTGCAAAGCTCAGTTCAATACAACAGACGAAGAAGCTGTCTACAGGCTCCTGTTAACGCTCAAGCCGAAACCTGCTTTCAGAGAGTTTTTCCATCTTTGGAGGTGGCACAGGCAGTATTGTCACTGCTACTGCCTGGCTCCAGTCCACACAACTTTGCGGCCAAAGCTATCAGGGAAAAAAAAAAAAAAATCGGGTGCCCACGCCAATAACAATTTAATTGGCAGCGTTGACAATGTTAGGACAAAGCCTTTTCCACAGCAAGCCTGTAGATTTATGCCATCTGCAGCCCTGCTTAAGCTAGGCACAAGTCCACTCACGTCAGTGGTGTTAGTTCCATTTACATCAGGGCTACAATCTGCCTCCACATCTTCAATTCCCCATTGCTACCCAGACCCTGCAAACAGCAGCGAAAAGGATAGATTGGCTGCCACTTGACTACACTATGAACGCTATTTTGCTAACATCCCGCGGGCATGTGGGGCAGGGCGCCTGCCATTGCTCTTAGGAAGGCATTGGGCTGTAGCACTTCTGTGCTGGACTGAAGCACAGCTGAGAGAGAAGCACGAGGTTCACCCCGGGGGAGGACAGACAGGGGCAGCCCATCAGAGGAAAATAACCATGATAGTCAAGCTCTCTATCGTTGGGCCCCATCTGAAAGAACAGAGCTGTTAGCTAAAGCCGAGCACCTTTCCTTTCCATTTTTTTCCTCCTCAGTAAAATGTTTCCAACACAAATAAGATTGGTCTTAAAATATTTTCAGGATTTAACTGAAGACTCCAAAATCTTTCACAGTTTAACAAGAACAGATGCCCCCTTCCTCCCCTGAGAAATTCTGTTTTGCAAAAAAAAAAAAAATAAAAGCCATTTTCCATCAGCAAAAATGTCTCCATAGAAAATGTCCATCCTGCTCTAGGGTTAACCACGAAGGGGACGTCGACACAGCAGCTGGGAGATACAATACCCTGATGGGGCAGACATACGTTCACGAGCTCTGCTCAAACTAGCACCTAAAAATAGCAGTGTGGCCACAGCTGCACAGACTAGCCACTTGAGTACAACCAAGGGAGTTGGGTGAGACTATACACATGTGCCTAGCTCGAGCCACAGCGGACCCAGTGCTATTTTTAGGGGGGAGTTTAAGCAGAGCTAACATGTGTACATCTGCCTGCACTGGGAATTACACTTTCCAGCAGTGAAGGCATATCCCTCCATTCTGTGTCCTGCTGTTTGAGTGTCTTCTTCACTTCCTGTCTTAAAACTGTAGAGGAGTGTTACTGTGTGTTGTTAAACAGTTGGTGCCTTCCACCCTAGAGGTGGCTGCCTTTCTGTTCCCCTAATTGAGAGAGGGACTCTGAATTTCCCCATGTGCTTTCTGGTCCCCCGAAGCAAGTGATTCTCAAAGCTGAATTGGTGATGGTTGGAAAGCATGCGCTACTACAAACAGTGTCCACTCCCCACATCAAAGAACAATCCTTCCCACTGAGGAAGACTCGGGATGATCCATCAGTGGCATTACCAACTGACGAGAGGGGGCGTTACAGAAAGTGGAGGGAAGAATAGCTTCGCATGTCCAGGCTGAGAAAGGTGGGGACTGGACCCACCTTGCAGACTCCACCCCCAAACACAGCAGACTCCTCCCCCAAACAGTAGCACATTGCATTAGCACCAGTCTGATAGGTTAGTCCTCTAGGATCTTTTTCCTGCTAATTCTGTTGTTGGCTTAGACAGGCAATTGGCCTCCCCCACTAATCCCCTCCCACCTGAGATGAAATCTGGCAGGAACAGGCTCCCTGCTATAAGCCTCTATGTACAGGATGTGGTTAATACACAGGGTGCCAAGGAGCTGGCATCAAAGGCCCGCAGAATTCTTGGCAGGTCCCAACTCAGCCTGGCTTTCCCCGGCCTTCCCATCAGTCTCCCCAGCTCCACCACTTTGCTCTTTGATGTACTGGTCCAGCAAAGCCGTGAGGTGCACAGGGCTGTGATGCAGGAGAGCACATGTCTGGGATGCCAGGAGAGAAAGAGTGCCCACCATTTGCCCCTGGATGATTTCCATATCAGGCAGCTTGGAGTAGTTTATGACCCCCTGGTTGCTTAGAATGGTGTTGTCAATACAGGCACCTGAAAGACAAGAGAGGAGCAAACACAGCTGAGTGCAAGATACAGGCTACAATGCAAAAGCTGGAAAGAGAGCCAGGGATCTTTTATTTTCCATGGGTGTGTGATGAAGGTGCTTGGTTATGGGAGTTTAATGCTGGTGACAGCTGCTGGATTTACAACCCTGGAGACCGTGTTGCCTTCTTTGCAGAGGGGGAAAGGAAAAGGCGATATGATTTGCTTGAGGTCTGGCAGCAAATCAGTGACAAAGTCAGGAAAAGAACCAGGGAGTTCCTGGCTCCTAGCCCTATGCTCATTTCAGTAGACAGGACCTAGAAAAGAACAGGTAGCAGTAGTGCGAGCTTCCCTGCCAAAGTGACTCAGACCTGACTTGAAGGGGGTCACTTCAAGGGGAGCGTGATCCTGGTCTCCAACTCTGCCAACAAAGGCGGGAGGGGGCATGCTAATGTGATGTGAGCACCTGCACTCAGACCAATTCATCCCCCTTGCAGTCATGAGATGGTCAGGGCTTTGGATCGCTCCCATCCTGGACTGAATTTCAACCAGTGACCTAAAGCCCTCCAGCCTCTTCAGCTGTCCAGTAAACAGCCCCACATGCCCAGCTAAGCATATTTCAGTGTCGCTGTTTGCAAACCTGGTTCAAAGTTGTTCTCTTCTGCAGAGACCTCTTTGTACAGTCATGGGTCCATGAGACCCAAGGAGCAATTCCCTCCAGCCTTCTGCCATCAGGGAGCTGCACCAACCGGGCCGCCAGTGGACTGAGTTAACACAAACCCCTCTTGCACCTGCTGGGGACAGAGGGCAAAGCAACTGTGCCAAAGATACCCAGGCCAACCACCTAGAGACAGAAACTTTCCCCTCGCAGATGCATCGAGAGGTCGTGTGGGCCACTGGACAGGGCACTGAACTACCAGGCGGGACACAGGGTTTATTGCCAGCCCTGGCAGTAGTAGTTTACTCAGAGTGATGCCATGGTTTTCCTTCGGTCTGTTTACTCCACCCACCTTTTCTCTTTTGATCATAAACTCTGAGGCAGGAGCTGCCTCTCACTAAGTGTATGTACAGCACCTGCCGCAAAAGGGCCCTAACATCAGTTAGCACCTTAAGACACCCCTGTAATATAAGTAACAATATCTGATGCTCTCCAAGCAGGTTGATCCAACAGATTGGCCTGATTGAGGGAGACTCCTTACCTAGGAGGTTTATCTGTGGCACGTACTTCAGGATTCGCAACATTTCCTTCACCTTGATTTCTGGGCTCACTAACATGAGACTGCAGCCCACAAAGAGAGGAAGGAGGTTCTTGTATTTGGATACTGAAAGGTAGGCTCTCATGATCTGAAAGAGAGAGATCTCAGTTAATTTATCACAAAAAGGCTGAAGCCATCTTCAAAGCACCACAGGGACAGTCGTTTCAGGAGCTCCATATTCAAATTAGGCCATTTATCTGCCCAGATGAGAACAGACCTGGGCCATCTTCGAGATCTGCGACCAGCAGATTCCAGACACCCTTTAACCAGAATTTTCAGCACAAAACCACCTTGAAATTGGATTCATTTAGACCAAGTGGCCAGCACCATCAGTTCCCCAGTAGCCAGATGTTTTTCTGACATTCCCTCTGCAGTGCTCATAGTCCCTTACATGGCAGTGTGTTTAACGCACCCGGTGTTCCAGAAAGAGGCCGAGGAGGGAAAGCTTACATCCTCCAGCAAGTGAATGAAGAGATCGTGTGCTGATGGCTGCTTAGAAGCCTCACCTAGCGCTGAAATGCAGAAGACTATTTAGTGGGGAAGGCCAGAATGAGCATGTTATACTTGTGTGCAGTGCACTGCACTTGAAAACAACTGCATTCAAAAGCAGGTGGGAACCAGTCCAAAGCCCTCCATGGTTTGGGACCCAGCTGCCTCAGATCTCCCCACTCCCTATGAAACATCAAGAGAGCCAAGCTAGATGTTGAGCTGTGGGCAAGGCATTCTGGTGCAAGGTCCCTGTGGAACACGCTCCTTCTAGTGGTGTGCCAGAGCACACCGATTGTCAGGACAATGCAAGGTTCTTTTTTTGGCCAACCATTCATTTGCCCTAGAAGCCAACCTCCACTATCTTAGCCCATCTGGTGCTTTGATGTAGACAGCACTTAACTCCAGATGAGGGTCTTTTTTTAATACATGTAACAAATCCAGAAAACACAACAAAGGGCGCACAATAACCTTCACTCCCCCCCTTTTTTGGCAGTCTAGGAGCACAATCACGCACTGGCTTTGCCACAACCCTTTAAGAACTAAACCTTGCTCCAATAGGAGCAGCCTGCCACGTTGGATTTAGCTGCCAGGCAGCTCCAACTGTACCTCATTAGGGAAGAATTTGACATGAATGTTATGCTTCCTGAGTCGGTGTTTCATGAGCAGCATTTCCTCGCTGGGCGTAAAGTTGTACTGACACACAGCGATCATTTTACTGTCCTGGAACGTCTCCGTCACTTGCCGGTGTAACAGCTTTGCGTAGCCATTCTCCTGGGAGAGAGAGAGAGAGCCGTCTTTTTTATGCACAACTGTCAAAGCCTAGATCGGGGGAAACCTGGGGGCCACCTGAAGCCTGCACAGAGAGAGCAGTTAAGCAGAAGAACTCTGCCTTTAGAGAGCTCCAGTCATCCAAGAACCTCAAAGTGCTTCACAGATGTGGGCACCATCCCCAGTTTACAAATGGGAGAACTGAGAGACAGAGATTCAGGGACTGGCCCGTGGTCACACACAGAGCGATTGGCAGGGCCAGGAATAGAACCAAGGAATCCTGACTCCCTATTTTAGCTACTAGCCCCATAGTACCACGTGAATTAGGGGTCTAATCCTGCAGCCACTGACATCAACAGGCCGTTAACTTAGCGAGGAGCTGGATTGGGTCCTTCACAAATGAAGAGCCAAGACGGGAAAGAGCAGAATACAAAGGCTGAAGAGGCCAGCTCCGGAGACACAGCATGGGCATAGGCCTGATCTGACAGATGCCAAACATCTCCGGCTCATACATGCTTCAGCAGATGTGATTGGGATACCCAGCACCACTGATGAATCAGGCACGCAGCGAGTGGAAGGACCGATCAGACCTTAAAGCCAAAGGGATCTAGAAATGCTGAGAAATATGGGAGATAGAGGCTTTGAGTGAGACCTATCACTCAAGAGGCTGATGGAAAAACAACAACAGAGCAACAAAAGGAAAGTCCAGACCCAACAGCAGCAAGGATAAGAAAGGGAAATCCAACCATAACCTGAGAAGGTTTCCTAGAGTCACGAATCCCCCAGCACCTGTAAGGGTGCGTCTACCCTGCATCTGGGAGCAAGCCTCCCAGCCCGGGGCCAGAGACTTGGGTTAGCAGGGTTCAAGCTAGGATGCTAAAAAGCTACGAAGGCTGGGGCTTGGGGTCTCAAGCCTGGGGGCACTGTGGACTTGAGACGCAATGTCAAAGCATCATCTACGCATCTATTTTTAGCACGCCCAGGTGGGCCCAACGACCTAGTGTCTCAGCCTGAGCTGAGAGACTTGCTCCCAGGCACAGCGTAGACACAGGCTAAATCTACAAGGTTTCTGTGCAAGACCAGAACTGCTCGCAGTACAAGTGCTTCAGCCCCGTGCTCAGCGCTTACCTCCTTGATTGCTTTGACGTAGGGAGTGGTGCACTTCTCTGGGATGGCCGGTTTGGGAGCCATGTATTCCGTCACCGCCATCAGTTTCTGCCGCTCAAAGTGCATCGCTTTCCAGTGACGAGTGACTGACTTGGCATGGCGGACAATCTGCAGGGTGGGCAGCCAGCCTGGTGCAGGGAAGAAAAAAGAACGATGTAGTTAAATGCACCTCAGCTCCTGGGCCTTTGATCCCAAGTTGGACCGTGACCTGGGATGTTTAATAGGACCCCCATAAGGGATAAGTTCAGCCTGGCCCTGCCACTACAGACTGCAGGGGCGTTTCAGTGACTGACCAGCCCAAGATGCAAAGTTCTGACCCAGGTCAGAAATTTGGGGCAGGGAAGTGTGCAGGGGTCATATGAGGTTTGGAAGATCAGGACCTACTGCAGCAATAACTGTGAAATGCCAAGTTTGGTGTGTTTGGATTTACAGAAAGAAAAGGAGGACTTGTGGCACCTTAGAGACTAACAAATTTATTTGAGCATAAGCTTTCGTGAGCTACAGCTCACTTCATCGGAAGCTCACGAAAGCTTATGCTCAAATAAATTTGTTAGTCTCTAAGGTGCCACAAGTCCTCCTTTTCTTTTTGCAAATACAGACTAACACGGCTGCTACTCTGAAACCTGGATTTTACAGGGGGGAGGAAAGGAGGAGGGGGGCGGGCAAAGAGATCAGCTCAGACTCATCTCTATCCCAGCAACTCATCAGGTGCAGGCTCTCCCCAAATCTACAAGGCTGTAACTGCATGAGGGCTACTGGGATACAGAGAGTCCCCCATAGGTGGGAACAGTCACTGGAGCTTGTGGGGAGGGGGTTGTCAGAGGAGTGAGGGGAGTTACTGGGGAAATGCTAGGGATGGGGGTTCAGAAAGATAGAGGTGATGCTGGGGGTCTCTGGGGCTGTCAAAAGGGTGAGGAGCAAAGCTGGGGGGGGTCCAGAGAGATGGGGGAATCTCTCGGGCAGGAGGGGCTGTTCAACAGGGTGGGGGGGCAATACTAGGGATAGGGCTTCAGAGAGGTGGGGTGATGCTGTGGGGGTCAAGGGGTGGGGATCTCTGAGGGGTTCAGAGGGGAGGGGGGCCCTGCTGTGGGGCATCAGGGATGGGGGAATCTCTGGGGGAGGTTCAGAGAAAAGTGGGGGCCTGTTGGGGGTGTCAGGGGTGGGAGAATCTCTGGGGAGGCACAGAGGGGGGTGGAGGGCCCTGTTGGGGGTCTCTGGGGTTGTCAGGGTGTGAGAATCTCTGGGGGGCTTCAGAGGGGGGAGAGGGGCCCTGCTGGGAGTCTCTGGGGGTGTCGGATGTCTGGGGGGGTTCAGAGGAGGGAGGGGGGCCATGCTAGGGGTGGGGGAATCTCTGGAGGGTTCAGGGGGGAGGGGCCCTGCTGGGGGTCTTGGAACTCTGGGGGGTTCAGAGGGGGGAGGGGGCCCCTGCTGGTGGTCTCTGGGGGTGTCAGATCTCTGGGGAGTTCAGAGGGGGGAGAGGAGCCCTGCTGGGGGTCTCTGGGGGTGTCAGATCTATGGGGGGGTTCAGAGGGGGGAAGGGAGCCCTGCTGAGGGTCTCTGGGAGTGTCGGATCTATGGGGGGGTTGAGAGGGGGAGGGGAGCCCTGCTGGGGGTCTCTGGGGGTGTCAGATCTCTGGGGGGTTCAGAGGGGGGAGGGGAGCCCTTCTGGGGGTGTCAGATCTCTGGGGGGGCTCAGAGGGGGAGGGGGACCCTGCTGGGGGTCTCTGAGGGTGTCGGATCTATGGGGGGGTTCAGAGGGGGGCCCTGCTGGGGATCTCGGATCTATGGGGGGCTTCAGAGGGGGGAGGGGGCCCCTGCTGGGGGTCTCTGGGGGTGTCGGATCTATGGGGGGTTCAGAGGGGGAGGGGGGCCCTGCTAGGGGTCTCTGGGGGTGTCGGATCTATGGGGGGTTCAGAGGGGGAGAGGGCCCCTGCTGGGGGTGTCAGATCTCTGGGGGGTTCAGAGGGGGAGGGGGCCCTGCTGGGGGTCTCTGGGGGTGTCGGATCTATGGGGGGGTCAGAGGGGGAGGGGGGCCCTGCTGGGGGTCTCTGGGGGTGTCGGATCTATGGGGGGTTCAGAGGGGGAGGGGGGCCCTGCTAGGGGTCTCTGGGGGTGTCGGATCTATGGGGGGTTCAGAGGGGGAGAGGACCCCTGCTGGGGGTGTCAGATCTCTGGGGGGTTCAGAGGGGGAGGGGGGCCCTGCTGGGGGTGTCGGATCTATGGGGGGTTCAGAGGGGGAGGGGGGCCCTGCTGGGGGGTCTCTGGGGGTGTCAGATCTCTGGGGGGTTCAGAGGGGGAGGGGGCCCTGCTGGGGGTCTCTGGGGGTGTCGGATCTATGGGGGGGTCAGAGGGGGAGGGGGGCCCTGCTGGGGGGTCTCTGGGGGTGTCGGATCTATGGGGGGTTCAGAGGGGGAGGGGGGCCCTGCTGGGGGTATCAGATCTCTGGGGGGTTCAGAGGGGGAGGGGGGCCCTGCTGGGGGGTCTCTGGGGGTGTCGGATCTATGGGGGGTTCAGAGGGGGAGGGGGGCCCTGCTAGGGGTCTCTGGGGGTGTCGGATCTATGGGGGGTTCAGAGGGGGAGGGGGGCCCTGCTGGGGGTATCAGATCTCTGGGGGGTTCAGAGGGGGAGGGGGGCCCTGCTGGGGGGCCTCTGGGGGTGTCGGATCTATGGGGGGTTCAGAGGGGGAGGGGGGCCCTGCTGGGGGGTCTCTGGGGGTGTCGGATCTCTGGGGGGTTCAGAGGGGGAGGGGGGCCCTGTTGGGGGTCTCTGGGGGTGTCAGATCTCTGGGGGGGTTCAAAGGGGGAGGGGGCCCTGCTGGGGGTGTCGGGGTGGGAGATCTCTGGGGGAGGGTTCAGACGTGGGGGGACCCTACTAGGACAGGGGCTGTCAGAGGGGTGGGCGGGTCTCTGTGGCCGGGGGCAGTTGCTGGGGTCGGCGGGCCCGAGGGGAGGGTCCTTACCCGTCCTGCAGGGCCCCCGGCAGCACAAAGCCGCCGCCGCCATCTTAGCCGGGAAGAAGCCGAGGGGGGTTGTGGGAAGCTGGAGGACCGCCCCACGCGCTGGGCGGGGGGAGTTCAAGGGGCCCGGCGCGCGAGGCTGCCAGCGCCCCCCAGGCCGGCAGGGGGAGCCCGCCCGCCCCTGGGGGCCCCCGGAAGCGCCTGTCTCCTAGCAACGGGCACGCGCTGCGCGCATCCCCCGCCACCTGCCCGGCCCTTCCCGGGGAGCCCCCAACTCTGCCCCCCCGGGCCAGGCTCTGCCCCCCCCGCCCTTCCCGGGGAGCCCCCAACTCTGCCCCCCCGGGCCAGGCTCTGCCCCCCCCGCCCTTCCCGGGGAGCCCCCAACTCTGCCCCCCCGGCCCAGGCTCTGCCCCCCCACCCCTTCCCGGGGAGCCCCCAACTCTGCCCCCCCGGCCCAGGCTCTGCCCCCCCCCTTCCCGGGCATCCCTCCAGCCCCTTCCCTGGGATCCCCCCCCCAGCCCAGGCTCTGCCCCCCCAGGCCCGTCCTGGGGATCTCCCCCGGCCGAGGCTCTGCCCACCCCCCGCCCCTTCCCAGGGATCCCCCCCTCTGGCCTAGGCTCTACCCCGCCCCGTCCCGGGGATCCCCCCCCGGCCCAGGCTCTGCCCCCCAGCCCCGTCCCGGGGATCCCCCCCAGCCCAGGCTCTGCCCCCCCAGCCCCTTCCTGGGGATCCCCCGACCCAGGCTCTGCCCCCCCCGCCCCTTCCTGGGGATCCCCCCCAGGCCCGTCCCGGGGATCCCCCCCGGCCCAGGCTATACTCCCCAGCCCCTTCCTGGTGGCTCCTGTCTCAGGCCCTGTCCCCACAGCTCTGCCATCACAGAGAGCGGCAGAGTGACCCTGAGCAGTGCCTCCCCACCATCCCCATTTCTATGACTGTGGCCTGCTGAGGTGGGGACTGGGGTACAGGGGCCTCGTGTCCCCTCCCTCTCCAGGCTGGCGAACCCACCGGAGGCCAGACCCAGGGGTGAGTGGTCCGTGCAATGGGATCTCCCATTGCAGTAGAGCACCGTTGCCCTGGAGGGGTTGTGGGTGAGAGGAGGTTGCATGCAGGGGTGCAGATGGGGGGGGGTGTCAGGGTGGAACCCCCCCTGCCATATATAGCATGGTCAGGAGTTTTTCACCATGTTTAACCAAGGGCTGCTCCCAATGCAGTCCAAGGCCAAACTCCCATTGACATTGCTGAGAGCAGGATCAGGGGCCCCAAGTGAATGTGAATCCCTGTGTTTGCTTCCAGACCTTCAGCAGAGCCCAGCAGGGGAAGGGAGGAGCATCACCAACTCTCTCATCGCTGGGAGGAACCTGTCCTGCCCCGCAGAAAAAGAGACCCCAGAGAGCATGTGAGTGTCTGATCGCTGCTGAAATGGGATATGAGGGATCAAAGAAGGGGAGTCCCTTAAAATGAGGGATGGGTGGGCACCCTAGTACCTAGCAGATGGGAAGGGAGATGGAATGATACTCCCTAGCTTTTACATAGCACTTTTCATCAGTAGGTCGGAAAGGATTTTTCGAAGGATGTCAGCATTATTATCCCCATTTTACAGATGGGGAAACGGAGGCACAGAGGTAGTGACTTGAGACACACACAGTAATGGGAGATCACCCTAATTACTAAGCGCATCTGGTTGCTTTGCTCCTGCCACGACCCAGCAGGTTAAAATAAAGTTGTAGCTTTATTATAGGGAACTGAACATTGCTCTCCCAGCAGTCTGCGATCCTTCATTGTGAAGGGGCTCTCGGAAGGATCGCCTTTGCTCTTGGATTCCAGCAACACCCGCAATTTGGCTACACAAAATTATTCTGAACGCCTTTCTCTGTAGATCCAAAGCCTTGGCGTCTCTGCTCACCATCCGCTTGGACAGGGAGAACATTTGCGCTATCAGCAACCTGCAGGGTCTGAGAGAGGTCCGCAATCTCTACCTGCAACAGGTAAAGCACTTAGCATGCTCTTTAACCTGATCTGTCTCTTAGGCTGGGAGATAGCACCCCCTGGAGATCAGCTCTGGTTTTTCACAGCAGCCAAACTCTCTTTGCACATCACAGTAAATTCCACTGTAAGCAAGATCATAGTTTGGCTTTGAAATAAGATCAGACTCTTTCCTTTGGCAAGCAATTGCTTGAGAATGCTGTGTGTTGGGGAGGGACACCCCGAGGGTGAGAAACAGAGACAATGGCAGGTGTGTTAGGCCCAGATTTTATTTTTTTAAATATGTACTATTAATAGAAAAGTTTATGAAATAATAAAAAAAAAATCACTGAACATGGTTTTGTGTTTTGATTTAAACATTTCCCTATAGCAACAGCCACCTAACCATCACAGCCTTGTGTCAGGGCTTGAAAGCCAGAAGTGAATATATCCAGACAGACACAATTAACAAAAGTCACAATGACTAGGGGCCTTCCACTCTGAGAGACAAGTGAGACACAAAAAATAAACAAATGACTTAAAACCAAGGAAAAGCAAATCTGATCTTTAATTATTTTCCTTTCGATGATCTAAGCTACAGAAGAAGAATCAGGAATTTAACCATCTAAGTTACCCCGATAACAAGAACATTTCAGGTTTTAAAAATCTTACAATCTTTGACCTTTAAAAGAGCTCCCTTTGGATTAATAAATAACAGAGTGGTGCTCTGCCTTCAGCCATCTGGCAAATCTGGCTAAGGTCATGTACATGTATAGGCCCCATGCCTGCAATGGGATCCCTGCGTGCTGCCCCGTTACAGAGCCCATTGATTTTGGGGTCCATTTGTGCAGCTCTGATTGCAGGATTGGGGTCTTGGGGCTGGTTTGCACTGGTAACTTACATCGCTATAGCTTCGTCTCTCAGAGATGTGAGAAATCAACCCCTTGTGAGATGTAGCTATGCCGACCTAATCCCTGGTGTAGACAGTGCTAGGTCGACGGAAGAATTCTTCTATCAACTTAGCTTCCTCTCAGGGTGGTGGAGTGTGGCAGTGTCTACACTGAAACACTACAACGATCAGCTGCTGTGGCAGTTTAGGTGTAGACATACCCTTAGACTCTGATCCTGCAAATTGGCACCTGAAACTCTTACATGTGTCTTATGGAACTCAGCTGAGCTACCTCCCTGAGGAAAGCTGCACATGTGCGTAAAGGCTTGCAGGGGCTGAGTGATCCCTATGTAAAGGTTCCTTGTTTGGGAAGCTGGGCAAATCTAACCCGATTAACGCTCAGCCACCCCACGTGTGTGTTTCACGCCTCATCGTCCTGATTGGAGAGTCTGCTCCCATGGTCTGATTTTTGGCAAGTTATTCTTTCCCCCCATCCCGACCCTTATAAATCTAAGATGCTTTTGGAACTGTTCCCTGTGGAACAGCCAGCGCAGGACTAAGATTCGGGGAGTTCTGTGTTATAATCTCAGCCTTGCCCCTTATTTGTTTTGTGACCTTGGACAAGTCTCTCACTACCTCTGTTTCCCTCATCTGCAAAATAATACTTGCCCAGCTAACTGCCCGGGGAGCCCCGAGGCCTAGTTAATATTTGTTCAGCGTTGTGAACACTTGAAGTGCCATTGTTCGTCTTCATTTAGTCAAGAAATCCTTTCATTTTTCAGAACCAAATTGAGACCATTGAGAATCTCAGCTGCCTTCCCAACCTCCGGTAAGTAGGGCTCTTAATGACATGATAAGCTGTACAGAGAGCATGTGTAAACAGCAGCTGTTGCACTGCAGCTTTAGTGGGGGGTGAATTTCCCAAACTCGGGCGTGGCAATCAGACGATAACACAGGCTTTTCCTCAGGGGGGAGTGAGGATTGGGTGTAGTTAGTGACATCAGCAGCCTCATGGCAGTTTAACCCTAAGAACTTGGCCCTGGTTCTCTGGCACACAGGACTTTGCCCTTTGGTTTTAAATTTTCAGGCACAAATCCAAACTAAATGCTTCTTCTTTAGAGACACGACTGTGTCTGCCCTTTGACCTCCTTTCATTCCCACTGAAGGCAATGGCGGTTTTGCCATTGACTCAGCGGGAATTGGAGCAGGTCCTTTGAGATCAGCACAAGCTCTATCTCGCTTCGCACAAGAGCACAATGCAGGTTTGATCAGATAAAGTCCCTGCTGCGGAAGTCCCCAGCCTCTGTGGTTCCCCTTTGCATTCACTGACACAGCTCCTTCCACCCCCACTCCTCCTGCCCTGCAGGTTCCTCTCGCTGGCTGGAAACCGCATCCGTGCAGTGGAGAACCTCCAGGACCTGCAGCACCTGCAGTTCCTGGACCTGTCGCAGAACTGGATCGAGACACTGGACCCTGGTAGGAGTGGTGCAGGCAGCAGCCTCCGTTGGACAGGCTCGGAAAAACGCAGTTGGCTGCTCTTCCATGCCTCCTCCTGCTTATTCCTCATTGCTTTTAACATGCTTTGAGGGTGGACCCCTCGTGGAATGTTGCCATTATTGATAACTGGGCACGTCCCTAGCCTTGTCCAGCCAAGGATGCCAAAGCAGGAATAAACTACGACTCCCACCCTGTGTGCTGGAACAGTCAGATCATATCACCATTTACAAGGCACTGAAAGCCACTTTCTTGAGGTCACACAGTGAGTCCATGGCAGATCGGGGTATCGGACCCAGGAGTCCTGATTACTGCTGCCCTGCTCTAACCACTAATGCACTCTCCCTTCCAGACTTGGGAATAGGATCCAGGAGTTCTGCTTACCAGTGCCCTACACTAACCACTAGACTACTGTCCTTCCCTGACTTGAGAATAGGACCCAGGAGTTCCGGTCTCAAGTGCCCTGCTTTAATCACTAGACCACGCTCCCATTTCTTTCCCTAACGAGTCTCTTTTCCGTTTGATGAATATTTGCCTCCTCTGTGAGAGCAGCAGCCATTCTCTTGCCTTCGGTTGACTCCCTCTTTTGTGCACCACACATGACAACAACAAGAGCAGTGATACCACCCTGACGCGGGAATAGCACATGCCGCACGTGTCTCCTGCCGAAAGAGCAGCTTCTTTAAAAAGCAAGAAGTGTCTGTTCGAGGGAAGGAGTTCTTTATGCTGTTGTGAATCCAGCTAACATGCCACATCACGCTCCAACAGTCCTATGACGTCGCCTAACCTTGGCCGGGTTTCTAAGCTACAGCCCAATAGGGCTGTCACCTTTTCCCATGAACTCCAGGGCCTCGTTTACGTTTTGTGGCCTCGTTAAAGGTCTGACGCAGCAGAGCACCAAGGCATGTGTTTTTCAGTCCCGTCGACTTCAACGAACCTGAGCACATACTTTGCTGAATCTGAGCGAGCTTAAAGTTTCTTTTCAGTTTCATTTGGGCAGGAAGCAGAGAAGAGACGGCCATGGCCGGGAGTGTGTCTATCTAACTCTTAGGCACAATAGTCATTTCCCATGCGCTCCGCTTTTCAAAAACAAAGCAACACGCAGATTAATGACAAATCCATCAGGGTGTTCCCAGGGCAAAGTGTGGAACGAAACACTCTCTGGGCAGAAATGTTCTCCTACAATGTATCTCTGCCGTCCAGAGCAGGCCTCTAGTAATATGCACCAATGTGGGAAAAGCACGTGCAGATTGGCCTCTAGTTTGTGGCAGGGAGAAATGAGCAAGGGAACCTGGGTTTTTAAAGCTTAACAATGTAGCAGCAGGATACTGGGAATCAGGACTCCTGGGTTCTATTACACAATGGCTGTGTGATTTTTGAGAAAGTCACCGGTGTGCCCCAGTTTCCCCCGTGGTGAAAGGGGATTGATACTCCCCTACCTCCAAGGGGTATTGTGAGGGTTCAGAGACCTCCAGAGCAGAGAGGGGTGGAGAGTTTCATTGGACCTGCAACCTAACAGCTCATCCGCTTACTTAGCAGCCAGAGCTCAGATTTGCTACCTCACCTTCTTTCTTCCCTTTGGTCTGTGCAGATGAGCTGCCCTGGAGCCTCCGCATCCTGAACTTTTCAGGAAACAGATGCACCAGCCAAAATGGCTACAGGTGAGAGCGAGTGCACGAAATCTCCCTTCCTTTGAGTCTCATGGGTGAGAACTAAAGCCCAGCTCCTCAAAGATAAACCCAGTGGGAGTTAGGCACCTAAATACCTTTGAGGATCTGGACCCAAACACCTAATCCTGCTTCTCTTATACAACTGTCTCCAGTGCAAGCTGGGGGTTGCTAAACAGGGTCAGGCTAGCTGTATACCTTCAACGGGAGACCCTCTAAGAATACACTTAAGCATCGCAAGGAGTGGGGTTATTTAGATAGGCCCAGATCCACTAAGCTATTTAGGCTCCAAACTGCCACTGAAATCAGTGGAAGTCTGGAGCCTAAATACTTGAAGCATGTGGGCCACAGTGCTCCGAGTTGAGGGCAGGACTGTGCCCCCAAAGGGCTCCCCCTATACTGAGATGCAGGGGCAAGGGAGATAGCGAACAAGCCCAGGGATTGAGTGGCGACAGTTGGCGAGCGGCTCCTTCCTTCCATGAGTTGTTTTCTGTTGGCTTATTGTTGTGTCATTTTTGTGTTTCTATCAAAATGCAAATAGTCTCTTCCTGCCCTGGGCTCTGAGGTCGTTTGACCCTTGCCTCACCCTGCCCTGCATTTATATTTACAGCCCCAGGTTATGCTTGTCTGAGTTAACGCTCCTCCCTTTTGTTTGGTTTGTGCCACTGTGCACTCGTTGGCTGCTCTGCCTTCCAGCAAGTTGAGATCTTTAAAGGCTTCCCCGCACCCAGTGGTGGTCAGCTAGTGAGGCCTGCCCCCTGTAGCAGCTCCCCTGTCAGAGCTGGGGGAGGTGGTGGCACATTATTTCCCCTGTGAGTTCTGACCCAGTGCCTTACAGTGGTGCTGGGGGGGACGGGGCGATAAATCTCCATCTTACCCTCTCCAGGTCACTAAAGACCCCTTGGCATATTTTGCAAGAGCCCAGGATGTTAAACAGGTGTCCTCCCTAAATGCCAACTTGAAGTCATTCCCTTTGGCCTCCCTAAATTCTTCCCCCATCTGCAATTTCAACTGGATAGCAGAATTGTCACTTTCTGCCCAAACCTTTTATATGGAGTTATCCCTGTTCGCTGCTGTGTTCCACCCCAGAGGTAGCTGCATTGCAGCAACGCTTCACATGAGCCAGTGTGTGGGTGTGGTCAAAGCACTGTGGCATCCTCGGGGATGGAAGGCACAATATTGTTTTGGCCTTTCCAGAGAGTTGTTGCTCAGGGCCTTGCCCAGTCTCATAAAATTGGACACCCAGCTTATCCCCAGCTGGAGGGACCCTGACCCAGTGGAGGAGGAGGAAGAGGAGGGAGCTTCTGATGACAGTGACGCTGAGGAAGATGATGATGTCCCTGAGCTGACTGGTCCTTTCTGTGCAGACAAAGGTGATCAAGCTGCTGCTGTCAGCCATATGACCGGATTCTGCTCTTGGTACACATGGGTAAATCTAGATGAAGTCACCTGCCCCTGGATTTGCACGGGTATGACAACAGGGTTGGGCTGTGTGCATGAATATCGGTGCTGGTGAAAGGGGCTGATCTGACAGTCCTCACCTTCCAAAGATGGGGAAAACCCCTCCACTCTGCAGCACTTTGCAGGATCCTAGCTGAGGGCTAGACACACCATGGTCCCCTATCACCACCACACCGCTGTGCAGTAACATACAGGAGCCAGTTTAATGACCCTGCCCCATGTGCTGGTCCGCTGGCTGCAGAGGGGGATTTGCTCTAACTTTTCCGCCTCTCCCCCACGCAGAGTTCTTTACAGGTCTCCACCAGGAGCTGGCTGGCCGCTCACAGAGGAGGATGCAGGAGGCGCTGAGCGAACACCAGGCCCGGCTGGAGGAGCTCACAGAGCGCCAGAGACTGATGCAGCTGCCAGGACATCTGTGCCCAGGAAGCTGGGAGGGCCACCTGGCACCTAGCCCAGCAGAGGAGGGAGCTGCAGGAGGGAGATCACCAGCCCCTGGGCTGCTTGAGCCGCACCCCAAACCCAAGTCAGGAGGCTCTACGAGGTCTGGCACCCCACGCACTGGCGGGCAGAGCAAGCGCGGGAGCGGGGCCCGCCTCAAGCCCCTGAAAGGGGAAGCTTCCACCACAGTTAAAACTGCAGCCAGAGCAGCAAAAAAATGACTGACGCCCAGCCAGCCCCCGCTGCAAAGGCGCACAGGGGACTGACTGGGCCGGCCCCGACAAAACAGCACAGTGGCGTTTGCGATTGAAACGTAAAACCTCTTTATTCCACCTCAGTCTGTCTGCCTGTGGGCTTCTGTCCTGCGCTCCCTGGCGGGGGTGGGGTTAGCCCTGCACAGCATCCCAGCTCTGTACAGGCCAGGTAGGTGGGGATCATCCCCTTGCTATGGAAAGTGACCCGAACGAGGTCCCTAGGTGAGTCTGAGAGAACCCAGCTGTCCTGTGCTCTAACCATTAGGCAGTGTTTCCTCTTAGGAAGAAGCAAGGTGGGCCCTGGTAACCCAGCCACCAAAATTCAGCTCCATCTAGCTAGCTGAGGCTCTCCCCCTCCCAGTCCCACGGAGTCTGGCTCAGGACACCTGGCCTGTTCAAGCTACTGAACCCTCCGCTGAAGTTCTGGACTCTTCATGGGAGTGACAACTCATGCAAGTTGAAAGGAGTGGCAGGCGTCCATTCCAGGGGAGGGCTGTCCACAGCTACAGGCTGGGAAATGCCAGGCGGAGGGTCCAGAAAGGGCACCATGCCAGAGCAATAATCCCGGTGGTGAAAAGCCACTTCCAGTCCAGTTAACGCAGCTGGAGAGAATGTCAGCGATCGGATGTGAGGTTAAGAATCAGAATTGGAGCAGACGGGGCAGCAGCAGCAGGAATTAAGGTTCTTCTGTTCCTTTGAAATGCTCCATGCTGAAAGGAAAGCAGGGGAAAGAAGCAAGCAATCTCCAGACACGGTAAGCCAGGCAGGGCTCTGAAACAATCCAAGAGGGAGGGTGTCCTTTCACCAGCGGCCGGGGGTGGCCACAAGGTGGACCATGGCTCAGCCACGCCTATTCTCCTTTTTTATGATGGTGCAGCATAAGAAGATCCCAAGTCCCAGAATGCAATGCTCTGCCTTGCTTTGAACAACCCAGTTATGTTGCATGGTGGACCCTGTAATCTCTATTGGCCATATATCTCTGTTAAGGATGAAGGAGCTTCAGGTTCCCAAGAGGAGGCCAACGAGATCCCAGTGACTGATCAATGTAACCCCTCTGTGACGTGCTTCCCCGATCCCATAAATGGGGCTGTTCCAGGCTGACACTCTCCCAGTCCGTGGCACGCAGACCCTGCCCTTAGGGACAGGTATTAGACCACAACGTTGTGCCTTTCATGTGGATACTGGGCCATGGGGCAATGCCACACTGTTTCCCAGGAGCCTTTGCTCCTTTTCATTCCAGGCTGCGGCCCAGAGCGGCTCTGCCTTTGACAGGGATGTTAATGAGCACAGAGGCAAGGGGGGCAGCCAGTGCAGACTATACCCCAAAACGGACATGCAGTCAGGGAGCACAAGGCAAAATAGAGGGGTCCCCCCAACAAAGCCCAGAGGGGTGCAGCCCACAATCTATGAACTCTGCAGCATCTTTCTCCTTCCCCTGCCCACCCACCCTGAAACCCACCAGCCTCAGGCTTATTTGTAGAACTTGATTTCCGTGTCCACACAATCAAACAAGAGGTCAGCCAGCTCCTCCGGGTCAAGGGTGATACCGCCGGCCAGGATTTCCTTCATGGCCTCCAGGCCCTGCCTCTCCAGATCCTGCATGGTCTGCTGGAGCTTCTGGCCTTGCTCCTGCGGAACAGGGTCAGTGGAGAAGAGAGAGATGTAAGGGACACGTACAGCCTAAGCCACTGCTCATGGGGATGGTCTCGATCCTGAGTGAGTCCAGAGTCTAACTCCATCCACTCCACCTCCCAGAAACACCCCGCTAATCTCAGACAGGCCAACCGCAATCCTCCCACTGTACAGCTGGGAGCTCTGCAGCCCAGCTGGCTCCCAGGAGAAAACCCTAGAGCTCCCGGGAACACTCCCAGGGCTGGGGTGATGGGCAGTTAGCGCCAGGCGAGGCCATCAGGAGCCCCGCTCAGCATTTGAGAGGGAAGCAGAACCCCAGGGTACGAGCCCAGGGCATTCAGTTACCTGGCTAGTTTCCATGCGATCCAGTGCTGCTTGATGTGCCTGGTAGAGCTCATGTCTCCGATCAACTCTGCTCTGGAATCGAGGGACCTTCTGGACGGGGTCCTTGTCACCAAAGCTCGGAGACATTGCCTTTGGGACCGGAGTCACATTGGCGACGAAGATGAAGGGCTTGAATATGGACCTGCCCAGGCAGGAGATGGGGGCAGAGACTGTTAGGGGTGTCTCTGCAGCCCCACAACATCCTTGCTGAGACGTACCCTGGCAAAGTGGGTTTCGGCCAGAGGTTGCCAGGGATCTGCCTCCTGACCAGCTCATGCCCACAGGGGAAGCGAACAGCAGGATTGTAGCACTGCCAGGGTTCGACCCAAAAGTCTGCTCTGCAGCTAAGCTGGGGGCGCCCCAGGGCAATGGGGCCGGATGCTATTAGGATAGCGTAGATGACTCGGCTGGGACGCTGTCGGGTTCCCCATTTAAGTCTCGATCCCTGAGCTCCAAGTGACTTCCCGTGCTCTGAGCACTCTCAGGGTGGAGCCCTGGCTTCTCACTGAACCAATCCCAGGTCAGTCTCTGCCCGGGATCCCTCTCGGACATCGGCAGATGGTTTCGCTGCTGCCGGGCAAAGGGCTAAACAGGACGGAAAGGGCTCCTGGTTCAAAGGCTCTCATGATGTTAATGTGCAAACAAAGATCCTGATCCTGCCACGGGCCAAGCATCCTTGGGGAAGTTGCTGGTGGCTGAGGACCCTCAGCACCTTAGAAACAACAGGTCTGTTTAATTTTCACACAGTCTTCTCCCAGCCTCCTCCGACAGCCCGGAGCCAGGGGCTTTCCAAGCACAGCGGGCCCCTTGGGCAGCACTGGTACTAACCTGGAGGGGTCGGGCGTGGCTGTGAAGAAATGCACGCAGGGCAAGGTGGAGTCCTGGGGGAGGATGGACACCATGCTCCCCGTGGTGCGGAAGCCCTCCGAGTCCACACAGATCCCACTGGCCTTGTCCCGCAGGATGTCCATGATGGTCTCCACCGTGATGCAGCCTAGCAACACCGGGGGGAAGAGATGGAAGATCAATGGGCAAGTAACCACTGGGTGGGGGACTGGTTCATGCTTTCCATCGACCAGCAGCAGGTTAGGTCACCATATCTGTGGCCAATGAGATGAGACCAAGTGGTTGCTGGATGACCCAGAGAGACGCCTCTCCTGATTGCTAGATGCTGCCACTGCCAACCAACTGCTCCCATCCCATTGATGGGATGACACTGAGCACCAGGAGACTGGCTTTGATCCTTCCCATGGATGGTAATGGGATGAGGCACCACGCTGGCACAGCCTCATCCCCCGCACCCACCTGCATGCTGCTGCAGTAGCTCCTTGCCAGCGCAGAATCGGGCCTTGGCCGCCTCCATCCGCACGGGCTGGTGGGTCAGAGAGAAGACCTTGCTGAAGCTGAACTCCCCATCCCCGCTCCACCAGCCCTGGCTCTGGGCATGGCGCCTCAGCCCCGTGTGCTCGGCGGTGATATCCGTGCCGATGCTCAGCTGGTTGGAGATATTCCGGGTCCCTTCTGCAACAAGACGTGGCTTTGGTGAAGAGGGACTGTATTGGTGGGATAGTAGCCATGAGGGCTCCCAGCCCGGGCCCTTCCCAAGACCTGACACCTCTATCCACCCATCAGCACAGGCAGGAGTAGGGCAAGCGTCCAGGAAACCGCCCGACCCAGAGAGACACCTCTCGAGGCATGAGAATAAAACAAGAGTCATGTCGCCGTGGCCCACTCAATCCTTGACCTTTTTGCTGGCGTCACAAACAAGGGGGCTGGGGGTAGCTGTGAGGCGAACTGGGTTGAGACCCACCAAACTCATCACACAGGCCGCCAAAGCAGCAGCAGATGGGAACAAAGTTTGGTAACCAGCAGCCTCGGCTGGACGAGGACTGGTCAGCAAGAGGTGAAAGGCCCCACATTTATCTGAGCTGTCCAGGCCCCTACACCCCAGATCGTCTCCCAGTAGAACTTTCCTTCCATCCATCCCTGTGCAGACACTATCCCTGCTGAGGCTGGACTAGCTGCTCCCCCACAGCCCCTCCAGCTGGGACTGCAATAACAGAGCTCCCTGACACCCCCACTTCCAGGATGTCCAGGACTTCTGCCACCCCGGATATGCACACTGCTCACCTCGGATCCTCTGGGCTGCCCAGTACCGGCCGGCTGTCTCCAGCACCCAGGCTTCGCTCCGGTCCGCCAGCAGGAAGGTGTTGTGATAAACGAAAGGGGTCGGCTCTTCCTTGCAGCTGCCGCCCTGGCCGTAGCGCTCCAGCAAAGCCGTGATGGCCTGCAGGGCTTCATGAGCCGAGCTGCCCCTCTCCAAACCCAGCCTGCGGCAAACAAAGCAGCTTTGAAGAGGGAGTTTGTGGGGGGAGCCATGGATCTGCGCTCTGCCCCTTTCCAGGCACAAGCCCAGAGGATCGCCCCAGCACATCCAGAGAACTGCCGGGGTGTGAGAGGGAGGCAAACAAGTGTGGGCAGCAGGTGGCTGCCCCAGGACTGAGCCGGGCAGCTCAAAATATCAGATCACAGCCCAACAGAGGGGGTTGGACTCAACACATCCAGCTAATCGGGGGGCGGCGACACCACATAACACCGGTCTCCCGCGCCCGCCCAGCAACTCTCACCTGACCAAGTCCATGCCCAGCAGGGCCTCCTCCTCCCCAACAGGCTCCTTGGTCCACACCCCTTCATTCCCAATGCAGACGCCGTGCTCATTGGCTCCCATCTCAGCGCCCCACAGCCAGGCCGGGCGGCTCAGGATCACTGCGTGGGTCCTCTCTGCCTGCTCGACCTCGACGTACGTACACTAGAAGCAGGGCAGGGGGAAGAAAGCACAGGTGACTGGGTTGTGGACCGTCAAGAAAGGGGGCTCCTCTCCTTAATACAGGGGCTCAGATCCCCGTCTTTTCTGCCCCAAACTGGGTCCCAAGCTCCACCCCCCCACACTCTGGCATATGGTCCGCTCACCTTGAGCTTTGCCCCCCTTGCATAGGTTGCAGCAGGGAGATAGATGACTTCCTGGACCTCATCTCTAGGCCGGTCTGAATTTTTGCCAAAGATCACGGCCCGGGAGGCGGTGGCGGGAGGGAGAGCGACGAAGCAATCGCAGGAGGAGGGCGCAGGGCGGTTCTGCTCAGCCATCCTAGCTGGGAAGAGGAAGAGACAAGACGAGTCGGGGTCACCCAGTCTCACCCGCTTCTCAAGCGGGTCTCCCTTGCCCCACGCTGGAGCCGGCCAGCGGCTGGGAGCCATTGGCACCCGTCACGGGGGAGTCCCGGGGCATCCCCTACCCTGCTCACCCACCCAGCCGCCTCGCACTGATTCCAAAGCCACCTGCTCCGGCCGGGAATTCCCCTGCGATGCGCTGGCCCAGGGCGGGCGAGCGCCCGTGAACAGGCCAGCCGCGCTCAGGGCGGCTGGGGACTTCTCCTGCCCCGGATGACGTCATGTCCCCATGAGCTGGGTCACCCCCTCCAGCCCCGCGGGCGCCACAACAGCCGACTGTAAGACACCCCCAGCTGCAGAACTCACTCGCAACTGGACCCCGAGTCCGGCCAACACCCCCCCCCCCCCGGGACCTTGGGCCAGGGGGTCCTGTGGTTAGAGGAGCTGAACCCAGCGGAGAGGCCTGGGCGGTTTATTCCTCCACGGCTCTGGAAAGGAAACACCGGCTGAGGATTAGAAGGAAAGTTCGGGGTCCCTGTTGCAGACATGAGGGAGGCACAAAACATCCCAGCTCCCAGGGACGGGGGTCCAGGAGCTCAGCCCAACAGGCCTGCGGACGAGCGAGCTTCTCCCACGCTCAGCTGCGAAAGGGGATTTGATCCCCTGCGTGGAGCTGCCCCCATCACAGCCCTGCTGGGACCCCCCCCACCCCCGGCCGCCCTTTGCCAACGGGGGCTGGAGGGGAGAGGCCCTCAGGCAGACTGGCTGAATCCAGGCCGGCCGGGACCAAAAAACAAAGGCTATTTTGACTGGGATTAAAGACATTTCAGATTAAACCGTCAGAGCAGAGATGCACTGGGGGCCTCCCCCCCCAGCCAGATCCAAGCCCAGGGACAGCAGGGCCCACTGGCCCCAGCATGCCCATCGCTCAGCCGTGTCTCCCTCTCTGCAGCCCTCCCCCCCTGCTCCTTTTCTCTCTTACCCCCGACCCCCCAGGCCCGCATTGCACGGGCCTAAGGGGGCTCCCCGCACCCCCCCCACATGCACGGTGACAGACCTAGAGGTCTCCCCGCACCCCCTCCCCGACGCCCGCATTGCACGGGCCTGGGGGGTGGGTCTCCCCGCACCCCCTCCCCGACGCCCGCATTGCACGGGCCTGGGGGGTGGGTCTCCCCGCACCCCCTCCCCCACGCCCGCATTGCACGGGCCTGGGGGGTGGGTCTCCCCGCACCCCCCCCCCCACGCCCGCATTGCACGGGGCTGGGGTGGGGGTCTCCGCACCTGTCCGGCCTGCCTCCGCTCCGGGGTCTGCGCCCCCCGCCGCCGGGACCTTCCGCGGCTCGGAGCTGGCAGCGGCGGCGCCCTGTGGCCGGAGGCTGCTAAGGCAGGAGCGGGACGGAGCTGGGGGAGCGGCGCCGTTTCCTGCTCTCCCCGTGCGGGACTTGAACCAGGGACACACCAGGAGTCACCCCGGGCTGGGCCGGCCCGGCCCGGAGCTGGAACTAACCGCACTGCTAGGAGGCGTTTGTGCACCCGAGCCAGCTCTGCTCCTCCTGGTCCGGATCAGCCGCTCCCGCCTCTGGACTGGCTGGGATTCCCCTAACATCCCCCCCCCATGGACTGAATGCAGGGTCCCCTAGCTAACATCCTCATGGACTGAATGGGGGTCCCCGCGCTAATATTCCCATTTAGGACTGAATGGGGTCCCCTAGCTAACACCCTCATGAACTGAATGGGGGTCCCCAGCTAACAGGGCAGGGATGGCCTCTCTTAGCTTAAATCTATTTTCCAACCAACTCCTCCTTTTGCCTTTGCGAGGTCAGGGCAGTTGCACCTGCCAGAGAGATCTGTTTTCTCTTACTCCCTTGTGTCATTCGCTTTTCCTGTCCCACCCCTTTCGCTCCCCCCCACCACCTCTCCGGGGTCGGTCGCACGCGTCATGCATGCCCCAGATCGGTGCGTGCAAGTTACACTCGCTTGTCACACCCACTTCCTAGCTGGCTGACACCTGCTTTGTAACACACACCCTGGGTGAAATCCCTCCCGGATCCGCTTGGAGACCGGATGGGAACGGCGCCCTCCTACGGCAGGCCTGACCGGGGCCCAGGGAAGGCAGGAAAGTGGCCAGAGGATGACAAACAAGAGGGCGAGGAGGAGAGAGGGTGGAGAAAGTGAGAGAGACACTCCCCGGAGAGTTGGAGTCACTTGCTCCCTGGCCGACTCCCTGCACGTGCTCCTGTGGCTTCATCCCAGGGTCCCCAGCTCGTGGACCGGTTCTGCCAGGCTTGGGTTCCCTCCGGCATCAGCTCTGCGTCCTAGGCCGGAAACGCCAGCCAGGGCTGCAGCGGGAGACAAGGCTGCTCCCTGATTGCTGGCCCCCTTTGAGGTCAATGCAGCAGGCCTAGCCCCACGCAGGGCCCAGCTGTGGAATCGCCGAGTGGTTCTGCCTTGGGGAAGGGGTGTGTGAGGGAGAGATGGCACAATCTCTGCTCAGGCCTCCTCTAGACCCATCTTGTGGGTAATGAGGGAAAGGGGGCTGCAATCTACAGTTCAGGGACACGGCCCCAGGCTCCCACCTCCCCACTCTCTGGGGGTCACAACACGTTGGTCAGTCTTGATTTATCCAAAGCATCTTTAATGTTGCAATGGGCCAATAGAGAGATGTAGGAGTCAGCCAGATCTGCCCTGGGGGTCCATGACCTGCCAGGTCAAAGGGGATCTGGGGGTGGGCGACCTGCTTCCTGCTACCCCCCTCCCCAATCTTATGGGGACTAGGGACACTCTGGGAGTCACCCAGGCTTTGGCTGGGCTGCGGCTGCTGGGGTTGGTGAGGCCAGCTGTCCTGGCTGGAGCCCCCATCTGAAGAGTCAAGGGAAAGAAGACTCAGCTGTAGAAATAGTGGGATCTAGCGAGGAAATGCCTGAGCCATGCCCAGACAGGCCGTTCCATGTGCAGACTCCCCCTTCCTCCTCCCTGCTCGCATTTGGAAATCTTCGGCTAGGAGGGGGAAAAAATGTTTCCAGAATTACATTGTACAATAGCTTCTGTCTCTGGCTGCGCATGGAACTGTCTCTCTTGGAGCATACGTAAAGCAAAGGACTTCACTAATCGTTGTCATTTTTACAGGAGGTGGGGCATTGTAACCCCATTGTCCTTGCCAAATTACACCCAGGGTAATTACATTCTACCTCTTTAAATTCTCCCCTGCTATTTCAATTGGTTATTGCAGTATGGTGTTGCTGTGTGCTGTTAAACCAGCTGCAGCATTCCACCCCAGAAGCGGCTGCATGGTGGGTAAAATGAACCCTGTGTCTAAAGCACATTGAGATCCTTCAGGATGAAAATCAAGATTGTTACTAGGGCTCAGCAAAAATAATATTTATTCCAGGCTGGCAAAACCATCACCAAAATTTGCCAGCCCATGCACAAAATTGACTCGGCATGAGGGTGCCAAAAGTGGGACAGGTCACTAAAGAGACTTTGTGTGGCTGTCAGACAGGACTTGCCCAAGGTAAACTGAACTTTGCGAGGCTGATTTATTCTTCTAGAGACACGATGATTATCACTGATAGGAGGCTCCAATCCAGATTATTGAGAGAAAGGGTCGCTCAGGGCTATGGGCCCAGGAGACCTTGGTTCAGTACTAGGCTCTGACACAGAATGGCCCAGCCACTTAGGCCCATCTCCTCAAAAGTACGTTAGGATCTTCAGTACCTTTGAGGATCTGAGACTTACTTGTTCCGTGTCTCAGTTTACTGCCTGTGAAATGGGGATAATAAAGCTTCTCACTTCTTGTCTATGTGGATTGTAAACTCTTTGGGGCAAGAACTGTCTCTACTACGTCTTTGTACAGTGCCCAGCACCATGGGGCCTTGAGCTCAGCTGGGGCCACTAGGTGTTACTGTAATACAACTACTAAGATGACTGGGGTCCCATTCTGTGCGGTGCTGTACAAACCTATAGGGAAAAAACAGTCTCTGAGCTTATTGTCTGAAGGAGGCAGAAACAGCAAGGGCAGGTACCAGGGATAGAACATACCAAGAAGTGGCCATGGGTTTGACTGGCACCCCTTGGATGTATCTGAAAGCGAGTCTCTTAACATCAGCTAGGGCTAAAACCTAGTTGGTGGATAATTTTTTTAATAGGCTTTTAGGAAACAGCCAAGACAAACTGACCAGGTTGCTCTCTGCCAAAGAAAGGTGTAAAAGGGCTAGGGCACAGAACCTGGGCTCTGTTCCCAGCTCCGCCACTGACTGCTGTGTGACCTTGGGCTAGTCCCTTCCTTTGTGCCTCAGTTTCCCTCCCTCCCCTTCCTCTGTCTGCTCTCTAGGGCAGAGACTGCATCTGTGTGACTGCACAGGACCCAGCGCAGTGGGATCCCAATTTTGGTTAGTGCCTGGGGATGCTAAGGTAACATGGATAAGAACATCAGACAAATAGCTGTAAGGCCTAGAAGCTGACCCACAGGAGTGGGAGCCTATCAAAGCCAATCAGCCTGCAGGGAGCAGCTTGAGTCAATTTGCCCGGCGTGGCTGATGGCAGCGAAGGAGTATTTCGGTGGCTGACGTTTGGATGTGAAACGTCCCCTTTCATCATGCTCGTCCCAGGCTATGAAGCCAAGTCCTGTTTGGCAACGGTGAGCAATCCCTCCTACCACTGCCAGATGACAAACTGTGTGGAATAGTTGTGGGAAAAGGCTGAGCGCTCATCTGACATGTCCCTTCTTGAAAGGGGATGAAGGGCAAGGGCGGGATAGCCTGTGGCTCCTACTGGCTGCGGACAGCACTGGAGACAGCAGGGGGGGCATTTGGAGAAGACCCTCTGGCTTAGTGGCCCCAGTCCTGCTCCTCTAACAGCAGGCCCAAGGGATATGCAATAGAAGGGCTCCCCTTTTCCCCCTCCTGCAGCGTGTTGGCATTGTCATTGTATTTTTGCAGATCCACACGGGAAGGCACACTGAAGTCAATGACATTCCTTGGGAGGAGTGGGGGGGGACAGACAAACATGGCTCATGGCCTAAAAATACAATACGGGTGAGGGGATCAGAACAATAGTTACTTGGGGGGCAGGCAGTATTTGGGTGGTCGGAGCCCCCTCTTTGTTGCAGGTGCTTTAAGCTGGACACAGCGGGCGTATCAAACTCAGCAGAGATAGAGACCACAGCTCAGCATGTGGAAAACACAACTTTATTATGGTATGTCATAAACATTCAGTTAAGGGTAGCATAAAATCCCTCCTTTACCTCTAAAGGGTTAAGAAGCTCAAATAACCTGGTTGGCACCTGACCAAAAGGACCAATAAGGGGAGAAGATACTTTCAAATCTGTGGGGGAAGATTTTTGCTTTTTCTCTTTGTGTGGGTTCTCTCGGAGCCAGAGAGGGACCAGGGGCAGGAAAAACCATCTCTTAAAACCTTGCCTGAAATAAGATCTAGGATTACAAAAAATTGTAAGTAAAGCAGGAAAAGTGTTAGATTATCTTTTGCTTTAGCTTTTGAATTTTCCCTGTGCTAAGAGGGAGCTTTATCCCCGTTATTTGTAACTTTAAAGTTTTGCCTAGAGGGGAATCCTCTGTGTTTTGAATTGGATTACCCTGTAAAGTTACCTTGTATCCTGATTTTACAGAGGTGCTTCTTTTACTTTTTTCCCCTCTATAATAAAGTTCTGTTTAAGAATCTGGTTTACCTATTTGGTTGGAATATAATTCTCAAGCCTCCCCAGGAAAGAGGGTGAAGGGACTTGGGGATATTTTAGGGAACCAGGAACTCCAAGTGGTCCTTTTCCTGAATCTTTGTCTAACTCACTTGGTGCTGGCAGCAGTACCCATCCAAGGACAAGGAAGGATTTGTGCCTTGGGGGAAGTTTTTAACCTAAGCTGGTAGAAATAAACTTGGGGGGGGGTCTTTCATGTGGGTCCCGACATCTGTCCCTAGAGTTCAGAGTGGGGTGGGAACCCTGACATGGTACAAAACACAAACCCACAAGCCATCACCCCAGGTCAATTCATAGCAGCGAAGGATCCTACATGGTTTCCTCTGTGGGGCTCCTACGGTAACAGCTTGGGGGCGGAGGACAGGAAAGCAGCCCAGTACCCAGGGTCACTAGCAGCCAACTGCTCCCCTAGCCAAACCGACCATGGGTGGCTGGGCAGCAGCCTCTCCTGTCTCCCATGCCCCACATCAGACACTGGAAGTCAGCAAAACCTTCCTGCCACCTCCCAGGAGCCGGTTCAAGGCAGCGGAGTGTCATTTGTCGCCAATTCCATCCTTGTATCCTATGTGTGGACCTCCACACGGGAATGAACCAATGAGCCAGCTGGTCTGGTGTCTCATCTCCTCCCACACAGGACCTGGCTAATGGCCTATCTAGCCCAGGGGCCCCATCTCCCTGATCAGACCAATGGAACCAGCTAGTACAGCATCCCCATCTTTCGACCACATCACATCTAGCCAATAGCCCATCTATCCCGGTATCCCTGCCACACCGGATCTCCTAGCCAACTCCATCTGCAACAGCTCATCTATCCGAGTCTCCCTGCCTCGCTGATCAGACCAATGGACCCATCCAAAAGAAAGGGGTAGTCAATTCTTTTTTGTTAAGGTCCAAATTTCTTGGTCAAGGTCTAGTCAAGGTCTAGACTCCAGAGACAATAACCAAACAAAACAGTAATGATAATGATAAGTAAATAACAGGGGTCCATTCAAAAAGCATCTGGACGGAGGCTGGATTTGACCTGCAGTCCAGCTATTGACTATCCCTGCAATACAGTATCCCCACCTCATTACCACTTCAGATCTAACTAGTGGCCCATCTAGCCTGGTATCCCCACTCCCTGAATCAAGCCAAATAGTCTCTGTAGCCTGGTATCCCCTGGATCAAACCAACATGCTCACCCAGCCCAGCATCCTGCCCCCAGTGGTTCAGATCAGCAAGCCCGTCTGTTCTGTTACCCCACCTCCAGCCATGTCTGCTGTCACATGCTCCTGTGCTGTATCTACCTATGTGATTCTGCTCCCCAGGGGAAGAGTAATTCCCCCACGACCACCCAGCTGGGGATCAGCTTATGCCCTGACACACAAGGTTCAACAGCACCACCCCAGCTGGCTTGGTATTTCAGGCCTGTATGTTCCTCACCTGGGCAGTCCCCTTGCAGGGAGACAGTGGGCTAGGAGACGCTTGGACTAGCTAATTTTGGAGCAGAGCACCGGCAAGCCCCTCCTGAAATTCCCGCCATGCAGCAGGCCGGGTTGGCTGGGGCGGGTGGGGAACCTAGCGAGCAGTCTCTCCCCAACCAGTTTTACAGCCTTCATTGCCCGATAAATCAAAGGCCTGATGGGAGGAGCTGGGTTCCGAGCCATCCTAGCTGCAGGGAACGAGGTGGCGGGGTGGCTGCCTAAATCCCCTGCTTCCACTGGTTTCCCTTCCAAACTGTTCAGCCACTCTGGAACAGCAGAAGGCTGGCACAGACCTATCCTATACGTGGCTCTTTGGATCCAGGAACCAATTCAGATCTCTACTTTAAAAAGCGGGATCACCCCCAGCCACTCCAGTGCCTTCACCTGCAGAAACCAGGCAGGAGCACTTCTATTAGGGGAACAGTGATTTTGCCCAATATCTATGGAGGAGGCAGGCCAGATGTGACGAGTTGAGCCCAGATGCCAAGGAATCTACCCCAACTCCCAATGATCCTTGTGTTCTCAGGACCTATTTGTGGGGCGCAGGAGGGAGAGATCAGACAGCACTGCTTCAGAGCTCCCAGGGGATGCCCCACATCTGCTCCAGGATGGAAACCTGTAGCCATAAGCATGTTTAAACTGTGGTCACTGCTAACAAAGTGGTCAGGTCACCCAGCCCAACTCCCATCAGCTTCACTGGAAGATGGATCAAGCCCAGAGACCAGGGGCCTGAGGATTTGTCTTCACTGGGACATTCAGGAAAACTAATCTGAATTAACTTTTAAAGTGGATTAGTTCAACTGCATTAAACCTCTGTGTGGATGGCCTTATTCAGAATTAATTTGATTGAGCTTCATTCATGTTTAACTGATGCACTTTAAATTCACACCTTTCGTTAATCCAAATTAACTACTTTCCTGAATGTCCTTTTATAGACATGACCTAAGAGGCAAAGTTTGGATCCACATACAGACTTGCTCAAAGTTCAGCAGGGCTTTGGTTTACCAGAGATGGACCAAACTAGAATCATTGATGCAAACCCTACTTCTCCCAGCTCCAACTCCTGATACTGGGGATAGGATACACTGAGTCTGGATCTAAACCCACACTGGTTTAGCTGCATAAATAACCAACCTAATTTGCCTAGTTATTAGCAAGAATCTAGCACAGTCTCCTTGTTACCAGCATGGACAGGGATAGACTCTAGTTAAGGTTAGAAGGTTTTGGATTTTCAGTGATGAATATAACTAGCTGTCAATTTCTTCCTCCATCTAGAAAGTGATTTAAAAAAAAAAATCTCCCACTGAAATTTACAAGGAGGGAAATTTAAATACATCAGGAGCCAGCTGTATCTCTGAAGTTAAACCAGGGATAAACCAGGCCTGTTTTTTCACACAGGGAGGCAGCTGTCCATCTTTTCCGCTCTCTATTGTATCTGGTAATCAGTCAATTAATAGGAGAATTTTATTTGTGGCAGATGAATCTTGATTTCTACACTTGTGACATTTGGTCTGAATTAGTTTGGTGTCCCAGTTGTTTTTGTCATCAGTTTCCTGAGAGGGTAAAAATGCAAATGGAGAAGAATCTGAAAAAAACAATATTATCCTTTGAAAGAGACAGTGGGTGCACTGGGACTCCGACGAAGCCAGCCACATGGACAGACGTCAGAGAGGGAAAAGGTCCTTGACACCAGTCAAGGAAACTGTGCTAGAGAATGGAGGTCCAGTCCTGCAGCCTTTACTCACGAGTCATCCCAACAAGACTCAAACTTGAAACATATTTAGGCTCTTTGCCCTCAGCTACCCATGAGAGGTCTCAGAACTCCTCAACCCTTTAACAAAACCTGTCTGCAGCAAGCACAGTTCAGATCCCAGCCCAGATAGGACCAGAGACGAGCAACTGGCTTTTGAGACCAGTACTGGGGACAGCCAGCCAACTGGCCCACCAAAGATGCACATTAAACAAGAAGAAAAGGAGGACTTGTGGCACCTTAGAGACTAACAAATTTATTTGAGCATAAGCTTTCGTGAGCTACAGCTCACTTCATCGGATGCATCTGTAGCTCATGAAAGCTTACGCTCAAATACATTTGTTAGTCTCTAAGGTGCCACAAGTACTCCTTTTCTTTTTGCGAATACAGACTAACATGGCTGCTACTCTGAAACCTGACATTAAACAAGCTTAGCCTCTAAGCTTCCATCCTCCCCAACTGGCAAAGCCTGGTTTCACCTTATTAATAATAATATTAATAAAATAATAATTAATAAAACAGTCTAAAATAAAGAGCTCGGCTCATACCCGGAGATGGGCCTGAACTTCCTCCAAACTCCAAACACTCTGGAAGTTAGAGGCTTCTTGGTCTCCAAACTCCACTCTGAATCTGGCAAATTACCCCACATTTTAATAATGGGCCGAACCACGATATCAGCTGCGAAAAATCCCCAGGCCAGATTCTTGGTGTCAATCAGTGCACTCAATGGAGGGGAGCTGCAAGACGCCAGCTGAGGATCTGGCCCCCAGAATTTTGGATGTAGAGGTAGCTGTAGCTTAAAACCTCTCCCCCAATCTACCAACAGAAGCCCAGTTACATTTACACTGGCAGAAGATCCCATCTTACTTGCTTGAGGGTTCTGCCGACATTTAGGAAAACAATTAGATGAAATAACTACTTCATTTAAAAAAAAAGGGGGGGGGGTAGGATCGAGAGAGAGAGAGAGAAAAAAAAGTTTCCTTCGAGATAAACTGTTGATTTTTAAACCAGTTTAACGAAAAAGCAGGGGGGGGGGATTTCTAGGGATGTTTCCCAACCCATCAGCTTCCACGGCCCAATTGATAATCTAGGCATTCAATAAATATAGCTGGATGCAGAGCATGGGATCAGGCTCCGAGCTGCCTGGATTCAGCTTCCAGTGCAAAACAAGACCCACCCAGCCCGGCTGCTCAGGGAGAGGGTGGTTTGACGTTCCCCTCCCTCCCTGCCTGGCCCGGCCCGATTGGGCCATAGGATCGGAATCTGGCTGCTGCCGGCTCCACTGGCTTTCCAAGGCTAGGCTCACCTCCCCCGGGGGAAGAGTGGGTGACGGACGGACGGATGGGAGAGGGGTGGGCGTGGGAAAGGAGCAGCTGCACACGTTTGGCAATCGTACAAAGGCCAGCACGTTGCACAACTCGCCCAGCAGCCTCGACGCAGCCCCCCCCTGAGGCTTCCCCCCTGCCTCAGAGCGCCACTCCCCACGCCCGGGTGGCTCATCGCGGGGTTTCTCCCCCGCACACCCCAGTCCCCGTGGCGCAAGTGGGTTCCCACCACAAGAAGGATCTCTTCCCTGCGGTTCGGCCCCTGTCCCCGGGCATCAGCCTTGATTGGATTCACGCACCCCACCCGGGGAAGATTGTCCTCTGGGTCCTCCCCGTGCAGCCAAAAGCAGGAGGGGGTAGAGGTCACGTGGCAGAGCCGGGAACCCCCTGGGGCAGACTCACGAGGGCCTGAACGTCCAGGGCCTCCACTGCTTGGGCTGACGCAGGGTGGGAACCCCTGTCCCTTTGGAGGATCATAACACTGGCTGCAGGGACGGAAAGCTGGGAGCGGGGCCGTAATGGGTAAACATGGGGCCTTCTAATGGATGGCGGTGAGACAGAAGAGGCTGAGCTACTATGGGTGTGGGGGGGATTCACCCCTGCACCTAGAGCCAAGCAAGCACAATGCCCCTGACGCTGACGCGTTCCCCCCCGGGACCACCTCATCCCCTAAACTGCATGAGCTGGGCAGCTCAATTGAACCCCACTCAGGGGCCTGCCGCCCGAGTCCACAACTCAGTAGCTGCTCAACCTCCCATGAACACCTGGGGGGGGCAGCTCCACTTCCCCCCACCCCCACCTTGGGGTAGCACTGGGCAGGGACAAACTGCGCCGGGTCAGTAAAGACCCATGGCTCTGCCCCACTGCAGCTTCATGGCTGGGATTCTAAGGGCCGATCCCAGCTCATACGTGTCCTGAGTAACGGCGGGGGTCTGTTCCTCTGCTGGGGGGGGGAAATGGGGGACAAAGGGGGTGTACGGGAGGAGGAAGAGCAGTGAACCCCTCTGCTCCCCCTCTCCAGGGGGTTCCCTTTGGGGTGAGCTGTTTGAAAACTAGCCTTTCCCAACCCGCTGTCCCCTTTTGGCCCCAGAAGTGTCTAGACAGCTGCGGCCGAGAGAGAAGGGCCCTCGC
Organism: Dermochelys coriacea; assembly: GCF_009764565.3. Classification (NCBI taxonomy): domain Eukaryota; kingdom Metazoa; phylum Chordata; order Testudines; family Dermochelyidae; genus Dermochelys; species Dermochelys coriacea. The sequence continues at coordinate 10,869,598 of NC_050094.1, read as the reverse complement.
TGCTCCGGGTCCCGCTTGATGTTCCTTCCAAACAGCCTCCCTCGTGCCAGAAGTCGTAGCAACACAAACCAGGGGGAGGGCAGGAGGATCCCCGCGCAAGCGGGGAAGCTTCCACCACCCAGATGAGCGAAACCCCCCCAGGGTAGGAGCCGGCTTCTGGGAGCTTCCCAGGGAGGGCGTCAGGGAGCAAAGGGGATCGGGCCAGGAGGGTCATTTTGCAGGGTGGAGTGCAGAGTGTGCAGCGGGGTGGGGCTGGAAGAGGAGTTCGGGGGAGGGGGTGGGGGGGAGAAGAGGAAAAAATGCTCGGGCGGGGAAGGGGAGGAGGTGATTGTGTGGGGGAGGGGAAAGGCAGTGGATGGGGGAGTCTGCTGGGGGGGGGGGGGAGAAGAGACCTAAAACCACCCTTGGTTACAGCATCTTGCCTGCCTGCTCTACCAGCTGAGCCCAGAGCCCAGTTCTCCAGATTCAGATTTTGCTGCTCAGCGGGGAGGGTCTGGACCCAGGGCTTGGGGCCAGGTCTCAGCCTCTGCCAGAGACATCTCTCCCCCCACTGCTTTGCATGGGGGCACCCCCTCCTCCTGCCCCCTACCCCCACCCCCTTGGCACAATGCCTCAACTCAGATCCTTCAAAAAAAGGTCCCAGCCCTTAACCCCTTAATGTCGTCCCTCTTCCGATTTGGAGACCAACCCCTGGCCCGGACCCTCCCAGCCCCCCGTGGGAGGAGAGGCCCTGTGCCCCACGCACCGAGATTGCATACTTCCCTCCTACAGAATAAATAGCTTCTTGCTCAGAGGACATCGCCACGTATGCCCCGGCTCAGGGGCCACGGCCCAAAGCGCGGCCCTGCAAAGGGAGACCCGGCGTCAGGGAGGGAGCGTCCATCCTGTGGTGATGGAGAGTGGAGGGGGGGCGTCTCGGAGGGGGAGAGGCTCAGTTGGGCTGGGTCACGGGGCTGGAGCTGCTGGCCTCGGGCTCCCTCTTGCCTTTCCCCGGAGGGTCTGCCCCACCTTTGCCCTCCCCCTCTGCTCCCTCTTTGGCCCCCTCGTGCGTCTTCATGTGCTTGCCGAGGTGGTCGCTCCTCACGAAGACCCGGCTGCACACGGGACAGGTGAACCTCTTGGTCCCCGTGTGGGTCTGGAGGTGCCGCTGCAGCTCGTCGGAGCGGGTGAAGCGCTTGCCGCAGAAGAGCCAGTTGCAGACGAAGGGCCGGTCCCCGCTGTGCCAGCGCAGGTGGGCTTTCAGGTGGGAGGTCTTGGCGTAGGCCTTGCCGCAGCCGGGGATGTGGCAGTTGTGCAGATGCTTCTTCTTGGCCCCGTCTGGGCACGGCCCCACCCTCTCGGCCTCCTGGCAGTTCGGGCAGCGGCACGCTGCCTGCCCGGCGCTCCGGGGCACCGATCGCCTCGAGCTCTTTGCCCTGGCGGTACCGTCCACAGCCTGCTCGAGAACGTGCGGCTCCGGAGACGAGGCGAGCAGCTTCGGCCCTTCCTGGCCCATCAGGTGCTGGGCCGAGGGCAGGAGGTGGTGTGGTGGGCCACAGAGCTGGTGCTCAGCGGAGCCGTACCCCCCCAGCACCGGCTGGAGTCCGCCCGCGGGGCCAGGAGCTTGGAGGCCGCCTTGACCCGGCGGCAGCTCCATCCAGCTGGATCCGGCATGGAGGTCCCACCAGGGATTCACGCCGCCATCCTCGGCGGCGTTGCCGGGGTGCGAGGGCCTGAACCAGGGCTCGTAGGGGTGGGCCATTTCGGGAGGCGGCTGCAGGAGCTTGGAGTACGTGCCGGGGGCCAGCAGGCTGTCACCATCCAGGTCTAGCCTCGAAGAGCCATGCAGATCGTAGCTGGGGGCGGCCGTGAACTCCACCCCGGGGCACACCAAGGGCAGGTGCTGGAGCTCCGTGGACTGGAGAGGGGAGGGGAAGTGGCCACCCGCCTCGGAGCTGGCGTGGGGCTGGTAGGGCTGCAGGGGCTGCAGGTCCAAGTGCGGGGAAGCAGCGCGCGGTGTCTCTGACCGCTGATTGGCAAGAGAGCCGCAGACGGCCGTGAGCATTGCCGGACTCCAGAGTGGGGCCGCAGCTCCGGCAGACCTGGAGTGGGAGAGAGAGAAGGAAAGGAAGGGGTCTGAGACAGGAGTCACAGTTCCTCTCCCACGCAATTAGCCCTTTGCTGCCTTCCCTAGAAACTGGCCCTAGTTTCCCTTCAACCATGGAGCCAGAGATGGGTCTGGGCCAGGTCATTGTTTCACCAGGGGCTGGGATCCTGCTAAGCCCCTCTCTCCACCGAGCTCGGCACAGGATGCCAAATGCATCCAAATGTAACCCCACTGATTTCAGTGGATTTGCATCCAGGATGAATCTGGCCCAGAGACTGCTCCTTTTTCATATGGCTGCGCCACCAACCTCCCAGCAACCGGACAGAGGACACCATTATTTGTATTCCCATAGCCCCTAGGAGCTCCGGACTGTGTGGCGCTAGGCACGGTACAAACACAGACCATAAAAGATGGTTCTTATCCCAAGGAGCTTACAGCCTAAGGCACTTGTCTAGAGAGCTTTTCAATCAGTAGATCGCAACGGTCTGTATCATTATCCCCATTTTACAGATGGGGCAACTGAGGCAAAGAGAAGGGTAGTGACTTACCGAAAGCCAGTGGCAGAGCTAGGAATAGAACCCAGATCTCCTGAGTCCCCATCCCTTGCCCCCGACCCTAGCCCCAAGGGCTGATGCCCTCCAGCTGGGAGGCTGTCTAGTTGGGTCATTGAATCAGGGAAGGAGAGGTGGACAGGACAGAACATGAGCCTTTCACCCTCACCCTCATCATCCTGTTGGAGTCAGTGGAAAGGCTCAGGTTGATTTCAATGGGCTCTGGCTGTGAAACACACGGCAGGTGGCGCTAAGGATCCGGAAGCGCCAGACACCCTGGAGGATAGATCAGATGCTGCTCCCCATCCCTTTACAGCTCCCCTCTGTCCACAGAGCCCCCGAGCTGCCCAGCCCTGTATGATCCTGAACAGCATCTCAGCTCTGCATCTTCCCCTAGTGGCTCTGTGCACCATCCAGATGGCCAGGGTGTTTTTGAAGGTATTTTAGAGGCTCCTAAAAAGGGGTGTGTGTGTGCAGATTTAAAGTATAGTTTAGTGTCTGTTTCTGAAAGGCCCTCAGAGACAGGCCCCTCTAATAGGCAGCTTCTGGAAGGTGGATTACAGTAATTACAGTCTGATTGTCTGCGCTGCTGGATGGAAGAGGCTCCGGCTGCGTTCTGGAGCACCTCTGAGCTGGGCCTGGGGTGGCAGGGGTGTGGGGGAAACCCGATGGGATATTTATAGCCTTGTTCGCATGGCTCCATAGAGGGCCCCGGAACAGGCCTGCGGCACTGCTTGGGTCGTTGGGCCCATCCCCGCGGGAGTGGCGCTTAAGAACACAGGAGCTGGTCGGTCAGGTATGGATCATCCCTAGGAGTTGGCCCATCGAGTTATCCTGCCTGGGACAGCAGCCAATCCAAAGCAAGCCAAACCTTGCCCCCATCCCCGCCCTCCATAAGGCAGCTGGCAAGTCGTGCAGTGCCGTGCACAAGGAAAAGCAGAGGGGATTCCTCACTGACCCTTGTGACTAGCCCTGAAACGGCAAGCGTCGGCCAGCGAGGCTCCATCACTCAGGGTACAAATGCTGGGGTCTCCCCAGGCAGACGAGGCCCCCACCCTCTTATGGGGGAGGGCCGAGTCCCTGACTGAAGTGTGAACAATCACCACCTGGCCCATTGACCCTGCTGGATGGCTATCAGAATTGCTCAGCCGTGTGCCATAGACCCAATACTGCCATGGGTCTTCGTAGCTCAAGTGGTCCTGGCTCTGTCTTTTGAAGCTTCTGAGCGCTGCCCCTGCTGCCGGGTTGTGATGTGCAGCAAAGGGGCGATGGGGAAGTGCTAAAGGCACTGGGATGATGCCGGGTTAGCAGTAGATGTAAAAAGGAGCTCAGCTGTCCCACAGAACAGAACATCACTGCATTGCATCACTCACAAGGAGGCTGCCAGAATGTAGGTTACCCTTTGCTGCAGAATATACAGGGCAGTGACTTTAATCTCGGGGCATGGCCTCCTCCCTTTCCCTTCCGTACAGCTCATCCCAGGGAGGGAGGGACACCAGCTCCTTCTAGGGGACAGGTTTCAGAGCAGCAGCCGTGTGAGGCTGTATTCACAAAAAAGAACAGGAGGACTTGTAGCTCCTTAGAGACTCACAAATTTATTTGAGCCTAAGCTTTCGTGAGCTACAGCTCACTTCATCGGATGCATTCAGTGGAAAATACAGTGTATGGGAAACTATGTATGGGAAATACGGTGTATTTTCCACCGAATGCATCCGATGAAGTGAGCTGTAGCTCACGAAAGCTTAGGCTCAAATACATTTGAGAGTCTCTAAGGTGCCACAAGTCCTCCTTTTCTTTTTTTCTAGGGGACAGTTCCACTGGGTTGGTCCAACCTGGAGCTCAGCTGTTCTCCAGCACCAACCTAACTCCATGCAGCCCTACGCCAGCGTAGCAATATTGGCATGAGCGCTGCATCAAGCCCATGGGCATTTCACAGGCCTCAGCTCTCTATCTCACATACTTATCTGGCCACTGTACGATGGGAGCATTTCACAGTCCAACACATTTATCCCGAGAACACCCCTGTGAGGGGCAATTGCGGGACAGAGAGATTTAGTGACTTGCCTGCACAGGAAGCCTGCCCCAGAGCAGAGAAGTGAACCAGGGTCTCCCAACCTCTAGGCCAATGCCCTAACCATTGGGCCGTCCATCCTCTCACACGAGGCGGGCCGGTGGCCTTTGCTCTGGCACCAGCGGTCCTTCAGCACTCAACAGCCGTGGGCGTGGGCCATCCGGGTGCCGGTCAGGAGAGATCTGTGCAGTGGTTTAGAACCCTTCACCAGAGGTTGCTGCTTGTCACCATCCCCAAACCACTGAACTCCGCCCCCCTCACCCAACACCCTTCCCCGCCGGGTGAGTTCCCTCTCTCTTCCCCACTGCACTAGCAGAGTGGGGGCTGCAGCAGTGACGCAGAAGACAGCCTGAGGTCCACCTGGACAACAGTGCCAGGGTAACTAGCAGGAGCCTGGGTTCCTGATGGTGGCACCAGGGAGTTAAGGGGTCAGTTTAACATCCCATGGGCAGATCTCTGGGCAGCCAGTGCCCTGAAATTCATCAGGATCTGGAAAGTCAACTGGGAATCGAGAGGATTGTTAAACTGCAGCCAGTGCCCACACAGCACCATTCGCTGCCCCGGGGCAGCCACTGCAACACAGAACCTACAGCTCCCACTGCCCCAGATGATAGGGGGGCAGGAATCCCATCTTCCCTGTAACCACGTCAGCTCCCCTTTCACCAGCTTGCTCAGGGCCTATCTGACTGTCCCGGGGCTGGAGGCACCAGCCAGCCCTGCCCTGCTCCACAGCAGCTGAGATCAGGGTTCAGGGCCTGCGTTGGGTCCCACGGGATCCCCATTTGTTTCTCAGGATCCCAGCTGGTGACTCACCCTGCCGAGCTGCAGAAACCCCATTGGGGCGAGGCGCCCCACCCCAATGTCGAAATCCACCTGCCAGGACTAGCTCCCCACCCCCAAGTTTCCACCAGGAGCAGTACCCAGCCTCTTCCTTGGGGCACAGCCCTTGCTTTGCTCCAATTGTCTCCTGCCCCCAGGAGTCTTGCTTGGTCTTGGTAACCTGTACCCCATCTCGCTCCCCCACTTGGCAGCTCTCCATTCGTCCCACCCACATGCACACTCCCGGGCCCCCCCAGAACCTTCCTCATCTTCCAGTTAATGACCATTCGCTGGAGAGCCAATCCAGACAGTCCAGCACTGCACAGGAGACTCCTTTCTGCAAAGTTGCTTCCTCACCCTCAGGCCATGGGATGCTGGAAAAATCCTGACTCCATTTAGACAGAACCAAGGGAAACCAAAAGGTCCATTCACCTTACTCTCTCCCCTTCTCGGCCTAACACACTGCTCTCCCCACTTCCCCCTACCCTGCCCTGTATTGTTGCGGACAAATACATGCTGATTTGCACATAAGATGACATGGAGGGGTAGGGGTGGGGGTGAGGGAATAGGGCAAAGACAGCCCTGACAGCAGGAAAGCATGGAGAAAAATCCACAGACACACAAAGAGAAGGTGTCCTGGAAAGAGGATGTGTGCGCCAGCCCCAGAAGTAAAGAGATCAAGAACGGTGCAGCTCCAGAAATGGTCACTACTAGCGTCCTGAACTTTCCCCATATCACCAGCACAGAGGATGGGAGTTTTCTATCCCCTGTCTCATGCATTGTCCCCCACAGATCCTCTCACCAAAAGGACCCGCAGTAGTGTTAATAGGGACACCCAAACTCAACAAAACAAACAAATCACACCATGGGAAAGCTTTCCCCCACCCCCGTTTTTATAAGTAATGCCCGGGGGGGGGCAAATGTGCTTATGTGAGAGCTGGCCAAAACACTAGGGATTGAACCAGTGACCTCCCGAGCTAGAAGCAGGATCTACTAGAGCCAGAACTAAAGAGACAGGCCTCTACAGCTAGGGGGCTGAAATAGTTGGATAGTGTCTGGGGATTGGCACAGAGAAGGATTTATAGCACTCACTCCCCGGTGGGGGACCATCAGGGCCATCGGAGCAGATGATGTGACAGAGATCAGAGGAGAAAATACATTGCTCTGGTTTTTCCCTTGTTTGTTTACAGCCTTTTTAACTTTCTGTCGAGTCAGTTTCATGGCTTCCCCCTGGCTAGTCAATTTCCCCTCTTAGTTTGTGTGGGTCTCTCTCATCCCAACAGGAGAGGGGGAGAGCAATTATTTTACAAACAGTGAGATGGGGACAGGCCCAAAGCCTGAAGTTATTTTTGTTTCAGCTTCAGAAACTGACTAGAGGTTCAGAAGTGAGTCCAATTCTCCATCAGCCTTAACCCGAAGAACATTCTTTCCCCCACATTTTGGGGAGGAGTTGGAGCTGGGTGTGGGATGCCCTCCCAGAGGGCATTGCTCCAATGCCATCTTTAGCTCCTTACCCAAAGGCTCCATGACGCTGACCGTGCTAGGGCTCTGGACCAGGTTTGAAACACACTTACAGCATAGGGTGACTGTATGTCCGCACCCAACAAAAATCACAACCCCAACCTCTGACCGGGTCTCATGAGAGGGTGGGGCCCCAGCACATGATCCTTGCCTGCAGAGTGGCTTAAAGAGTAACTCTTCCCACCCCACCCATCCAGTCCAACATGGACAGGGAAACTGCACTACAGCCCTGCTAACTACAGCCAGGCCCAGAAGCTGCAGTCAGCACGGTTGAGGCCAGACAGGGTCCTACAAAGCAGGGTTTAGCTTGCTTGGGTGAAGCTGATCTCCTGGACAAAGGCTCCATGGACCTTCCACCACGAGGGATGGGGAGGCAACAATGCCTAGAAAAAGCAAAGGTGGGGGGAAGGAACCAACCAAGGAGCCGGCTGGGAAGGTGCCCAGGATGCTGACATGATCTAGGCTGGCTTCCACAGAACTGAGCAGGTCCAGCTGCTGATGGGGAAGGGGGCGTAAAGGGTTAACATCATGGTTGGGGGAAATCAGGAGAGAAAGAAGATGCCGCCCCAGCACTGAACACTTCAACCACTGGGTTGCCCCAAGCCCCATCCTGAGTGGTGCTGAGGGCCCTCAGGTCTCTCTGACATCAATAGCTGCTTGAGGGCATGTGGTGTCTCTCAGGAGAAGGCCTACAAACAACCGCTGGACTCCCTTGCCAAGCCTACTTAACCCCAGAGCAGCCATCTGGCCAGCAGTTGGGGGCAGGAACAGATGTGGTGCCCTCTCCACTTGGAGTCATGGGCCAGGGTCCCTTCCCACATGGCATAAACAGATTTGGCCAAGCAGCCCCTCGGAGGGCTCAGTGCCCAGCCCTGCAGGACCCACCCTGGCCTCCCTCCCTGGTAAAATGTGCAATTCAATGGCTCTTTCCTGCAGGACTCAGACAGGCTCCTACACCCCTCCCACTCCCTGGTAAGTTGCAAACATACATACAGCCTCCATCAATAGGAAACAAATGCTGCGTCCCCCAGGGATGGCTCCTGCCGGGATCCAGAGGCCCTGCCAGCACAGGGCTCCAGTTAATGCCAAAGGGTAGCAGCGTCTGGGGGAGAACTGAACACAGGGGCCATCAAAGCCAGGTGGAGTGCTGCATGGTAAAACTGCTTAAGAAGCCCCGAAAGGGCCCAATCTCACTTAGGACCAGGTTGGACTCGGTGTGGCCAGTTTCAGCATAAGGGGGTTTGGGTGACACAGGGAAGCGGTGTAATTCCCATGCCAAGGACCCAGTGCAGGCATAAGGCAAAGCCAGGACTCTTCCTGTACCAGCTCTCTCTAGGATGGTGGATGTCACACCTGGGGGCAACTTGTCACCTCAGTGACACACGCAGAGGCGGAATAATCCCCCCGATTTCCCGGGAGTCATTCCGGATTGACACTGCGGGGAAATCAGACCCTCTTTCCAGTTCTACCCTTGGTAAACAAAGCAAAGCCCCCACTCCCTGCAGCCGCTCCTGGCCAGGTCACTAACACATGGCCTCTGATCCTGGCTTCATGTCCCCAGTGCGCGGTACAGACTAATCAGTGGGGCAGGGAGGGGACCAGTCTTCTTACCCCAGGAGAGTTAGAAACATTTTCCCCCCCCATCCCCAGTCAGAACAAAACGTTGAAATCTTGACACTTTTTGTGAACACGCACGGCAGGTCAGTCATTTTGGAAAGTTTGGTTTCAATTTCAGCTTTATATAGATGACTCTAACTTAGCACAAATTTTTGAAATAAACTCTCTTTGAGCCAAAGCCAGGAGCGGGTTCATTCAGAAAACACCAGCATTTCCAAAAATTAAACCTCCAAATCGGTTTTCAAACACAGGAAATTCATCAAAACCAGCCAGGTCCGGTGAGCACTTTGGGCTTTGACAGGTCAACAGTTTCCAGAAGGGGGAAAAAAAAAAAAAAAGTGTTGACAAATTCCTGACCAGCTCTGCTAATAAACCCCTCAAGCCTCCTCCCCTGCACCCCCCGAGGAAAGTCTAAGAGGCACGAGCACCATTATACAAGTGGGGAAACTGAGGCACAGAGCAGCGCCTCGCCTGGGCTGGGACTGGAACTGGGCAATTCTTGGCTGCCTGTCCTGAGGGCAGAGCACTTCGCACGAGGCAAGAAACCAACAACAAGCTGCAGGTGACCGGCTTTGAAGATGGGGGTGTCAGGGAGCCACGACCATCTCCCCTTCCATCCATCCAGGCCAGGGGTCCGATCCAGCCCTCACTGAAGTCAACCACAATCTTCAGTGTGCGTGTGTGTGTGGTGGGGGGGCTGGATTGGGCCCAATCCTGCCAGCTCACACCGGAGGCTGGATTGAGTTAATACCAGCCAGCCCCAGCAGGACACCCTGAGCCCCAGTAATGCCCCCTTAGCTTCCAGAGAGGAGAGGAGAGGCCCTCGGAGGCCCTGCCTGGCCTGGGGGAGTTTGTCCCACTCCAGCTGTACAACTCCAGATCCACCCCCCCCCCAGGAGCGACTCACTCTCCAGCAAACCCCACGTTGCACCCCGGCCCCCTGTGCATTGCGGGGCTGCCCTGGCGTAGCTACCTCCGTGTGCAGGGCGGGGGCTCAGCCGGGGGCCCCGAGCCCCTTCTCCCACCCCCCGCTCGAGCGAGCCAGGAAAGCAGCAACTCCCGGGACCGGGGCTTCAGCAGCAGGTGCCCCACGACAGGAGAAGGAAGGGGCCGGTCCCGAGGCCTCTCCTCACCCGGCTCCCGGGGGCGCTGAACGCCCCTGGACCACGCCTGCTCGGGGGCCGGGATCGCTCCCCGCCAGGGGCCGCTGCCCCCCAAGTGCCAGCGCCGCGGACCGCTGCACCCCCCGCCCACCCGCGTTAGCATCCGTGGGGAGCGCGCCCCGGGGCCGACCCACGAAGTCCAGCTACCTGCGGGTTCAGCGGGGCCCGGGGGTGCCGCGATCTCCCCGCGGAGCCGTCCTCATCGGGGCGCCCGGCCCGTCCGTTCGCCCGCCCCTCGGGCAGAGCCCCTCGGCCGCTGGCCACAGCCGGTCCCCGCAGCCCGTGCGGAGCGAGCGAGCGCAGGTGAGCGGAGCGGAGGCGCCCGGACTCACCGCCGCGCTCTGCTCTGCTCAGCTCGGCTCGGCTCTGCTCCGCTTCCCTCCCGGCCCGGCCCGGCCCGGCTCCGCCCACCTACCTGCCCCGGCGGCTTTTAACCCTTCCCGGCAGGGCCGGCGCCGCTGACACCCGGCTCCGGCCGGCCGGCAGCCCACACGCAGGGTGGTTATAGGGGAGAGACCGGCCCCAGCGCTGGGCTCGCTCCCAGCTCGCTCCACGGGCCCGATCGCGGGCAGGGCGGCGAACACCTGCTCTGGCCACACACCCCAGCCGGACCCAGCGGAACCCGCCGGCTCTAGGGCGCTTGGGGTGGGAACTAGAGTCAGGCCTGATTCTTAGCACCTCTGGAGGGGTGGCCACTGGATGCCCCGGGCCCCTCTATGCCTCTGTGTCTAGTAGACAGCTAGTGCTTAGTAGCAGGGACCCAGCCCTTTCTGTTGGCACTGCAGCCTACTCAGCACACCTGTAAAAAGAGAGACAGGGAAGGGACAGATGGATGGATGGATGTGGATGCGGATGGATAGGCAGTTCTGCATGGGGCTAGATAGGTGTGGGTGCATGGGGATAGATAGATGGATGGATGGATGCAAAGAAGAGGGACCAGTGTAAAGGATAGATAGATTAGGTGATGATTAGATAGATGTGGGTGCGTGGGGATGGATAGCTAGATAGGTGTGCATGGGGCCAGACAGATAAATGAGTACATGAGAATAGATAGGTAAGACACAACAGAAAGAGATCTGAGAGATCAAGTAGAAGAGGTAGCTAGGTGAGATCAGATGGCTAGATTAGGCCGATGGTGCAGGCCTGACAGCTACTGACATTCCTGGCAGATTCTGGAGAAAGCCCCAAAGCAAAACACAGCTGACCCCATTCCAAACCCTGCTCTGGGTCACCTGGAGGTCACGGGAGGGCACTGCGAACTGGAGAGCCCTCTTCCCTCTCTGAACTTTGTTGATTGAGTTTGACACAGAGGGACGTTTCCATTTGAATACAAGGGCGCACACCCTGTCCTTTCACCAACCCTCCTCCCATCTCCTGCAGAACCCACTGGCGGTAGATGCAATGCAAAGAGCTGCTGCCCTTGGTTGGGATACATCTCACCAAGGGGGCCGTATTGGCTGTTTGTGGGTCATAGCAGTGAGAGGCACCTGCACATCAGGTGTCCTGATTTAGAAGGGACAAGTCTCTGTGGTCAGGAATATTGGCCATTCCCTACCCTGCCCCTCCAAAGACTGTTCCTGGGCCCTGATCAAAGCTCACGGAGGTCAGTGGGGTCTTTCCATTGACTTCCTTGAGTGCTTGTCAAACACTCACAGGGCTCCAGGCAGGAGTAAGTGGGTGAAGTTGTCTGGCCTGTGCTATACACGAGATCAGACTCAATGACCTAATGGTCCCTTCTGGCCTGAAACTCTGTGAATCTGTCAGACCGGGCCCACCAGCAGGTGCACGTCAATAGAATGAACAGCCATGTCCCTGCTTTCCTCTCCGCATGTCCCTGTTTAAGGATGGCGAGCACTGGCAGCTGGGCTGGAAAAGACCTCTTTGATCACCGGGACCATCCACTTCGGGAGGAAGAGCACTAGAGGGCAGAGAGCAGACTGTAACCAGACTATAACAGGGTTAAAAAAGAACTAGATAAGTTCCTGGAGGACAGGTCCATCAATGGCTATTTGCCAGGATGTGCCCGGGATGGTGTCCCTAGCCTCTGTTTGCTAGAATGGATGACAGGGGATGGATCACTTGATGATTCCCTGGTCTGTTCATTCCCTCTGGGGCACCTGGCATTGGCCACTGTCTGCAGACAGGAGACTGGGCTAGATGGACCTTTGGTCTGACCCACTACGGCCGTTCTTATGTTTTTATGACTTCCTATTAATGGAGGGTCGACTTGACTCCTCCAGCCTACCTCCGAGCTGCCCAGAGCATCCTGTCTTTATGGAATACAAACAGAGCGTGTCTCTCATTAGACCAATAGACTGGGGGCGCTTTGTAGCAGGGACCATCACCATGGCCTTCTGTTTGTACTCTGAAGTGCCGAGCACGCTGAGACAGATAGCACCAATTCATCTTTAATATTTCTGCTGAGTAGCATCTAAAAGCTCAGTCTAGAACAGGGGTAGGCAAACTTTTTGGCCCGAGGGCCACATTGGGGTTGCAAAACTGTGTGGAGGGCCGGGTAGAGAAGGCTGTGCCCCCCCAAACAGCCTGGCCCCTGCCCCCTATCCGCCTCCTCCTACTTCCCGCCCCTAACCACTCCCCGGGACCCCACCCCCATCCAATCCCTCCTGCTCCCTGTCTCCTAACAGCCCCGCCCCCTAACCACCCCCCAACCCCCGACTGGCCCCCTGGGACTCCCACGCCTATCCAACCCCCCCTGTTCTCCATCCCCTGACAGCCCCCCTGCAGAACCCCCGACCCATCCAATGCCCCTTCTCCTTGTCCCCTGACCACCCCCTCCTGGGACCCCCCGCCCCTAACCGTCCCCCGGAACCTCACCCCCTATTCAACCTGCCTGCTCCCTGTCCCCTGACTGCCCTGCCCCCATCCACCCCCTGACTGGCCCCCCGGGACTCCCACGCCTATCCAACCTGCCCTGTTCTCCGTCCCCTTACGGCCCTCCCGAACCCCCAACCCATCCAACTCCCCTGCTCCTTGTCCCCTGACTGCTCCCTCCCGGGACCCCCTGCCCCTTATCCAACCCCCCTGCTCCCCACCCCCTTACCATGCTGCTCAGAGCACTGGCAGTGTGGTGGGCTGAGGCTGCGAGGGGAGAGGAGACAGCAGGGGAGGGGCCGGAGGCTAGCCTCCCCAGCTGGGAGCTCAAGGGCCGGGCAGGACGGTCCCGCCGGCTGGATAGTTTGCCCACCTCTGGTCTAGATAACATTTAGTTCTGCCATGAGTGCAGGGGACCAGACTAGATGACTTCTCAAGGTCCCTTCCAGTCTCTCTCTCTCTCTCTCTCTCTCTCACACACACACACACAGAGCCAGGCCTGTAGAGAGAAATTTGGGGCCCCAATACATCCAGTTTGCTGGGGCCCCATCCTCTCCCATTTCACTTTATTTACACAGACGCTACAGATTTGGGGGTGGGGGAGCTCTGAGCTCAGGGGCCCAGTACAATTGTCCACCCCATTCCCTCCTTTCGTCAGCCCTGCACACAGCCCCTGCCCCAAAGATCTTGCAGTCTAATAAATCCTAAACTCCTGCATCAATAACTCTTGATGTTCTGGAAATCCCCCTGCTGCGGGGATAGGCTCTGGTGTGGATCTGTAGCTAGGAATCAAGCCCTTTCATGCATCCCAGAAGCACCAGACCTTGGTGTTCTCCTCCCACGTACGTAACCCAGCGCTGGCTTCTAACATGAAAAAGATGGTTCCCAGGGAACGCCATGGGAAGATGAAAGTGTCGATTCCTGTGAACTGGTGACAGATCTGCAGCCAGGAGGCCCAGCCGCTCTGTGGAACCCCCTGAGATGTGTCAGTAATGGGAAAGGACAGGCAGCGGGCAACTGTCCCATCCAAAGCCAGGCAAGGCTCAGGCTGGTACTCGGACCTGGCCCAGGGGTCACTCTGTTCCTGCATGGAGGGGAATTTCAGGATTAACCCTTTCACTGTGCTGTTCCTGATGCTGAAAATGGGGAATTTGTTTACCATACCTCGCTAGGGGCTATTCTCCTCTAGCTGTATGGCCCACTGGGCTGGGATTTAGGACTCCTGGGTTCTCTTCCCAGCTCTGCCAGTGGACAATCATGAGCAAGTCACTCTCTCCCACTCCCATCCCTTGTCTATTTGGACTCTTTGGGGCAATGAATGTCTCCTGCTAGCACAACTGGGTCCCAGCCTTGGCTGGAGGCTTTAAGCCCTACTATAATATAAATAACAACATCAAGTGCAAGTAGGAAATATAGGGCTGCTTTGACTCTTATGCCACGTTAATCCCCTGGGAGTTTCCCAGATTTACATGGATCTCAGATCCCAATCTGGCATGTTGTCTCCTGGTTTCAGTTTCAGCCCCCAGTTTAATTCTTGACTACCTGGGTAGCTGAAGCAAGGGAACAGCGTTCATTAAGTGCCCTGGATGTGATGGGGACTAGGCGTGGCCATGTGTCACGCATCGCTGAAGGTGTGTGGGGCTGTCCAGTGGCGAAGGTGTGTGAAGGTATCAAGGTTGAATTTCAGACCCTAAATTACATGGCCTGTAGAAGGGATTAGTCAGGCTCTGGAAAGGAGCACTCGCCGCCTTCTCCTAATCCCTTGCGTTTCTAAAATGCCTTTCATCTCAAGGAGTGTACAAGAATCGCTTCCCCACTCGCTGAAATGCAGCCCCTCCTGGAGTGACGCACACCAGCTGTAACAGCTGCACTTGCAACACACGGTCGCAGTTTCGGATGGGCGGCTCCGAAGGGTCCCAGCTCCAATGGAGCCCAACTGGGGAATGCACAAAGGCAGAAGCAAATACCCACATCAGGATTGAATATCCCCGCTTTTGCAGGGGCTCAGTTTTAGGTCTCACACAAAATATGCACCCCAGGAACCTGGGCTAGATTTTTGCATTCAGTAGCAGTGAGAAGAGTGTCATCTGTAGGTTCATCCTGTCCAGCAGCTGGGAGTTCCACAGGCCTCTCCCATCCAAACACTGAACCCTGCTTAGCCCATGAGACCCCAAAGCAAGAGAGGGATAGGTATTCCTAATGCCATCCGTGCCCTCCCCTCAGGATTGTTTATATCTAGAGCAGCACCCTATAGAGACTCCAGAGAGTTTCCCATCCATGCAGGACTTGCTGCTCTGGGGAGGTGCAGGGCAGAGTGTTGTGGGCCAGGTGCGGGATCCCAGCTTGTGGTGTTGAGAGACAGTCTCAGGGAGGAGGAGAGGCCCCTGCGCTTGCCAAATCCTTTGAGGAGGAGCTTTTAGTTTAATCCCGGAAGCTCTGGCCTGGCCGGGAACAGCTCCAAGGAGCTCAGCAATCCCACAGGAAAGAGGATTGCACCTCGAGGGAGCAGCTGTGGGGGCTTCCGCTCCCTGGAGAGGGTGGTGGGGTGGAGTGGGGGAAGGTCTTCCTCTCGCCGGAGGGGAATAGGGCTCAGAAACTGGCTCCAATCTGTGCTGGTAGATGAGTCCCTCCCTGCCAGCAGCATCATGGCACTTGGCACGGGCCAGGGCACAGGTGTGAGGAATCCCACAGACCCACGCTTGCCTTGACCTAGCTTACTCAGGTACCAATACCAGGGAAGACACGGCAGCACGGGCTTGGAATGCCAGAACGTAGCCAGGGTTCTGCGTGGGTTTGTGGTGCACACCACTGCTATTTTCAGCCTTACCAGCTAGACCAAAGCTGGAATGGGGGCGTCTTCCCGTGCCACAATTCCACCTCCCATTGCCGTGTAGACGCGCCATAACAATGGATCACTGCGGGGGGAAGGCTCAGGAGCAGACCTGGCTGGAAGTTTGTCATTGTTTTGATGAAAAAGGCCTTTTTAGTCTCAATCAAAACGTTTTGAGCCACGAGAGTGGATTTCAACAAAATTTCATTAAAAAAGCCGCCCCCCCCGCCCCAGTCAAAGCAAAATCCCACCTCAACATTTGCACTGTGGGAGGTCTCAGTTCTCTTTGGGAAATGAAATGCCTGGGTTGTTCATATAAACATACATTTAAAATCATTTTAAAAGGTTGGAAACCGATCAAAATGTTTCAGCTTGACCGAAACGAAACATTTCCGTCAATCCAAAAGGAGATTTTTTATTTTTTTTTTTCAGAATTTCATTGCGTGGGAAATTTGGAGGAGGGGGTCGATCCATTTTGGAACAGCAAAATATTTGAAATCATGGAATTTTCCACAAAACGGAAAATCCGGGTTCCTGTCCGGTTCTAGTCATGATGACCTTTTTCGGGTGGGGAAACTGAGGCACAGAGCCAAAAAGGGGCTTGCTCAAGGTCACACAAGGAATCTATGGCAAAGTGGGAAACAGAACCCAGGAGTCCTAAACCCCCCAGTCCATTGCTTGAACCCCCTTCCGGAGCTGTGAACAGAGCACAGGAGTCCGCCCTCTATTCTGTATTTGCGGCCTGGCAGGACGCATCACGCCAATGCGAGGGGAACATGATGATTTATCTGAGGAAACTTTGCTAAGGGACAGAGTGAAGAACAATTCAAGGTTGTTGATGGAGTTCACAGAGCAGCTGCTGACAGAGGAGTGCTGCTTCTGGGCCCGAAGAACAGGCACTGACTGATGGGATCGCATCGTAATACGGGTGTGGGATGACGAGAAGTGAACTTTTGGATGTGAAAGGCTGCATTCCTGGTTCCGCCAGCCTTCCAGTGCAGGGACACCCAAATGAGAGCTGCACGGACAGTGGAGAAGCAAGTGGCGATCGCCTTCTGGAAACTTGCGTAGATTGTAAACTCTCCGGGGCAGGGGCCGTCTTTTTGCGCTGCGTTTATCCAGTACTTAGCACCGTGGGATCCTGGCCCCTGACAGACTCCCCCAGGGGCCACCCCAATCCAAATAAAACAGCATTTCATGAACTGTGCCCATGCAGCGCTACTGAAATGCAGCCACCTCTGGGGCGGAGCAGTGGCTCGTAACCAGTGCTCAGAGCAAGGGATTCAGCTCCTCTAGTTCAGAGGCAGGAATGGCTGAGTCATCCTTGGCAACACTGGAACCAGGGAGATGATGGTTTGCAGACCCGGTGTCTTTTGCTTTCACTACTACTCCACGCCACAGGCAAATGCCAACCTTGCAGCCAGAGGGTCTGCACCAGGGATCAGTGCAGCCCAGTGACTAGCAATCAGCATGAGGATACCCCTGCTCCCAGCCTGGGAGCTTTTTCAGGAGTCACTGGGAAGAGATGGGTTCAGAGTTGCTCTCCCATCCCTAGCACTCAGAGCCTGCCAGGGCCACCCAGCTGGAGTAAATAATGTTAATGAGGGAGAATCAACGTGGGGGCATTTCCTTGCCGAGACATCGAGCAGTGCCTTGAAATTACAGCTAATTACAGAGCCCATTTGCATAAATTACAAGGCGAGAGGCAAATTCCTTTAATCTCTCCCATGTGCTGAGGCAGCAGGTTCCTTTCCTGCCGTTCACTGCAGGGCCGAGAGCGAGCCCCGCTGGGTCAGGGTGGTGCCCCAAAGGCTTCTTCAGCTCACCTGGAGGACGGGGTCAGAGGCAAAGCCAGATTCATGGAGCTACCAGCAGAGACAAGACAAGTTGAAGTGGGATCTTTCCACAGAGTAGCAGTGTCTCTGTTCTTCACACTCGCCAAACCCGGCCCTCTCAGACCTCGGACGTCCCTGATCCCTGCATTCATCATCCCCAGATGTCCCTGCTCCCCGCTCTCCCTATCCGCATCCCCAACTCTCTTGGACCCAGGACATCCATGCTCCCACCACTCGCTATCCCTGGGCCTCTCGGAGCCTGATTTATGGCCAGCTCTGCTCCTGAAAGCCAGCTTGACCCTGAGTAAGGGGGATCCACAGTAGCAGATCACTATCCTGCACTATAGCCACCCCCAGTTTTAGGAGCAGCTTTTCATAAGTTAGAGCAGCCTCCAGGTTGCTCTAACACACACAGCCTGGCTGGTCCCAGGATAGGCCAGGGGTGTGCGGAGCATAAAGCGTGAGAGTGACTCCCCCGCATCGCACCATATCTCCTGCCCCTGAGCCGAGTGCAGCTCCGCCAGACCAGAGCCTCTGAGACGTGACCTTTAATTTCCCTGCACCCTGGGGCTCGGCATGCATGGGAAGGGGGCTTGGTGCTGTGGGAGCTGCCACCAACCATGCCCAGCTGGGGGAAACGGATCAGCTGAGAGTCACAACGGGCTCCAAAGTGCTGCTGGGAGTGGTTTCCGTGCCAATGTGGGCCCAGCCAGCCTTGTCCTAGCCCTGCTGCAGTGACACCCCTTGCAGCAAAGGCTTGTGGTTCTGGGACTCCTCCGGGATCACCCTGCTACGGTGAGGGGGGACTTTGGCTGGCCCTGCCCAAAGCAGAGGAACGGCCCTTTCCCACCCTGCTCTGCGGGGTGGGGGGAGGGACTGAACCCCTTGTCCTTTCCCCGTTGCAGACACAGCCTCAGTGCCTGATTGCCCCCCGCTTCTCCTTCCCAAGCCAGTTGGGAGGATTGAGAAAGTGGCAAAGGCCTCAGATTAAAGGATCTGGGTCTTGGGGGCAGATCTGTGGGGAGGGAGCCTCTGTCCTTTCCCACAGTCAGAACCAGGACCAGGATCAGAACAGTCCAGAACTATTTTTGACAGGGATGGGGTGGGGTCTCTCAAGCCTTATCCTCAGGAACTTCTCCATAACCGTGGATCGCACACTGGTCAGTGTCACCCCATGCCCCATGCCAGCTACTGCACCAACCGGCTCCTCTTGTAAACTGCTCCAACAGCTGCACAACCCCCGCCCCCCCACCACACACACACATTCCCCTCCTTCCCCCTAAACCCCAGCACCCGCTGGAAACCCACCTTGCTTCTCCATCTCTCCCTCTGTCTCTCCCCCTCCTAACCCCGAGAACCCCTCTCATCTGGTGGCAGGAAAGTCCTGTGCTCAGCACCCAGCTCTGGCTCCTTCCCAGCGGGCCGGCGTCCACTGCAGGAGGGTGGGTTTTGAAGTCTGGGGTTCAGAGCCCTGCCAGGCGGCTCGGAAGCAGCTTGCTCTCAGCACCTACCGGGTCTCCCATCCCTACCTCAGATCCCTTCCTCCTCCTTGTGGCTTTAAGCCTTTGCTTCCTTCTCAGGATCTGTCCTGTGTTTTCGGTTTCCTTTCTGTGGAACAACTCTGCCAAACTCACCTCCATCCTGACCCACCGCCCTCCCCACACTATTCCAGTCCTGGGATCCCTCACCCTCCATCTCTGCTGATGCTCCTCAATCCTGACCTGCAAACACCTCCCCACACATTATCCCACTCCCCACCTCCACAGCTCTCCTGATTCATCTCACTCCTTAACCACCCCCACCCATCCAGCCACAAGACCCTCTGAGTCATCTCAGCTGCAGTTTGCTGATACATAGCCCGGGGCGCCCGGGAGCTACGCCCTGGGAGCTGAGGGCAGGGGAGATGGAGAGAAGTTGCCAAACTCTAGGGGCTGGGTGGCGACCCAGGCCAGGCCGGGGACCCTGCTGTGCCACAGGACCAGTGGCGAGTTGGGGCCCCGGCTGGCACAGGGTGGCCAGCCCAGTGCGTGAGGCTGCCCCGACCCCAGTGGGAAGTGGCCTGGGAAGGGCGGAGCACCCAGCTTTGACTCCACAGCACTGGGCTCCTGCTGGCCATGGCCTGGCCTGGGCTAGTGATTCCTACTGACCCAGAGGGAGACTGACGGGGGCAGGATGCTTCCCCCACCCGCCCCGCCCCGGGTTGCTCCCTGACTCTAGGTAGTGGTGTGATGGTACCTCTGCCCTGCAGCACCCCCTGCTGGCCAGGCCTGGCTCTGCACCAGCCCTGCCTCTATTTCCCCCTTCAAGGGGCACCTTAAATAAACTCCACACAGCCTTTATTTTTGCCCAAAGAGGCCCCGTCTCCCAGGGCCTAGTTTACTGGTATAAAACACGGCTGAGTCCTGGGGACTTTTCGACTCGCGCCCCCACTTAAATCTGGTCTCTGCATCTTTTCACCGCCACCGAAGGCCACTCTCGGCCCTCCCTGGCTGGAGTCTTTTCCACTCCTGTGCTCTCGCTGGCTCAAACATTTTCCTCCTGTTCAAAGGTCTCCAGGAAACCTCGATAATTCCTGCTCACAGCAGTGCCCGCAGGACCCTTTCCCCAGTTCCCTCGTAAGCCTGTCCGTCCCCTCTCCGGGCTGCAACCCAGTCCCAGCAAACGCGCTCTGCAACAGGCAACAGGTGCACTGGCTCCTGCTCTCTCCGAACGGGGCCAGTCACCCCGTAACAGGTGCCTATGTTAGGACTCCCCCCAGTTCCTGGAGGGACTGAGCCAGCCACCTCCTGGCACAGCTCCCTGGGGGCTCAGAAAGGGAGCCGGTGGCAGCAATCCCGGCATAAGGCTCGTGGTTACCTACCCGAGTCCAGCTGAGGATGCCAGGCTAGAGGGCCCAGCATAGCTCAGGGTCCCAGAGTAAAGGAAGTGGGGCTGGACTGTGGACTCCGTCCCACCTGGAGGGGGCGTCGTGCCCACCTGGAGCATTGTGTCTGGGGGCTGTGTGGGACAGAGCAGGACTCCGGGCGAGACCCTGGCTTGGGGATACCAGGTACCGGATGGTCAATCAGCCTAGGAGAGCTCAGGGGGCACGGGAAGCCTCCATACGGCGCCTCTGTTTCTGCCCTGCCAGCACCAGGAATGGATCCCTCACCTTGGGCAGCACAGGGCCCAGACAGGCACTGGGACTGGAGGGACTGCTCTGCCCAGGGGGAGGCGCTGTGCTGGGATGGAGGTCTGATTTTTTAAGTGCAGGCTCTCAGCCCCTGCAAAGGGGATGGGCGCAGGACCTGCTGTAGATGCTGGCAGGGAAAAGGTTAAGCTCCCCCCCCCACAATGACAGGACAGTGCCCTTGCTGGATTTAGCATACAGCAGCGGGGGGCCCAGGCTGTAGGGCTTTCCCCTGGGAAGGGGAGGTGCCAGGGGGTTATTTCAGCACCCACCCGGTCCCACCCCTGTTCCTGCTTTCCCAGCTCTGGCCATGCAATTGCGTCAGGTGGGAGGGTGTCTGGGGAAGATGGATGAGGTGCGGAGGGGTGATGGAGGGAGGGAAGAAGCAGTGGGGGGTGATGGAAGGAAGATGGGGTGCAGTGGGGGGTGTCAGAAGGAGGATGGGGTGCAGTGGGGGGTGACGGACGGTGGATGGGATGCAGTGGGGGGGTGACAAAAGGAGGATGAGATACAGTGGGGGTGATGGAGGGAGGGAAGGGACAGTGTCGGTGATGGAAGAAGATGGGGTGCAGTGGGGGATGATGGAGGGAGAGAGGGAAGGGGCAGTGGGGGTGATGGAAGGAAGATGGGGTGCAGTGGGGGGTGATGGAGGGAGGGAAGGGGCAGTGTGGGTGATGAAAGGTGGATGGGGTGCAGTGGGGGTGATGGAAGATGGATGGCGTGCAGTGGGGTGATGGAGGGAGGGAAGGGGCAGTGGGGGTGATGGAAGAAAGATGGGGTGCAGTGGGGGTGATGGAGGGAGGAAAGAGGCAGTGGGGGTGATGGAAGGAAGATGGGGTGCAGTGGGGGGTGATGGAAGGAGGATGGGATGCAGTGGGGGTGATGGAGGGAGGGAAGGGGCAGTGGGCGGATGATGGAAGGAAGATGGGGTGCAGTGGGGGGGTGATGGGAGTGGGGAGTGAAACTCCCATCCACAGAGAGCCGCACAGCTGCACCTCCCCTCCCCTCCCTCCTGGCTCTCTCCAGCCAGCTGGCTCCCTGGGGAGCTGCTCCCAACCACTAATTGGGGGGCAGAGGAGATGGAGGGAGAAGAGGCCCCGCCCCTCCCCAGGGGGCAGAGCACTTCAAAGGGACTTCTAGCATTTGTGAAACTGA
Source organism: Dermochelys coriacea (assembly GCF_009764565.3). Lineage (NCBI taxonomy): Eukaryota > Metazoa > Chordata > Testudines > Dermochelyidae > Dermochelys > Dermochelys coriacea. The sequence continues at coordinate 10,847,949 of NC_050094.1, read as the reverse complement.
CGGGCAATTTCCTCTTCTGTCATAAAACAAATTGTTGTTTGTCAGGAGAGCTGGGTTGGCCGCTTAGCACTCGGGGGCCATGTGCATGCATGTCCCACAGGCCCGGAGTACTGCACAGGGCTGTGGGGCAGGGGGTGGCCATGGGGCATGTGCGTGTGTGTGAGGGAGATGCAGAGATCAGCAGTGATGCTGAGGTTGGCTGGGGGGGCAGAGAACAATCAATCACAAAGCTGCCCCCCACCCCGGGATCTTCATGTGTGGCAGTGAACTCCTGAGGTCAAAAAGACAAAAGGCCTGATTCTGAGCTCACCGACACCAGGGTAAGTCCACGGTCAGCCCACTCAGGGCACGAACTGGGCCAGCATCTGGGGGTCTGATTCTCCCACCCGTGCAGGGTGGCTGTGGACAGGGTGCACAGCCGCAGGGGACCAGCCATTGCTCGGGAGATTATATCTAATTCATTCTCTCCCTCCGCCCTAGGAGATCAGCTGTCGGGTCATGAACATCTGGCACCTTTATTCCTTTCGCTGGGATTTTCACTCCCCTTCAACCACTAGCGGAGACGGGTTGACATGTGCCAGGGCAACAAACCTCAATCCATGGGTCACTTGCCAGCTGGCAGCTTTCCAGATCTGAGCTGTGGATTGGCCAGCTGGGGCTGTCACATGCTATCATTTCCACCCCCTAAGTGGCTGGTCCAACCTCATGGAGAGCTAAACAAGACTTTGATCTCTCCAGCAAATTCAGACCAGAGGGCTGCAAGCCGGGACTCCAAAGTCCTGGCAGGAACAATAGCAGCAGAAAGTCAGGAGGGCCGGGAAGGTGGCTGGAGCCAAATCCTGCCTCAAAGCAGTCTGTGATTGAAGTTGGAACTGTCAGAAGTGGGGTAGGGAGACTGGGAAACCCAGTCGGGGCGGGGGGGGGGGGGATTCAGCTTTTGGTCTGGCACCTTAGACCACTCAGCCTTCAGGACGCTGGTGAACACTTAGCCAGGCTTGCTCAGGGCTGAAACCACCCTGGAAGCTGACACGTCATCGCCACGCAGGACTGGTCTTCCTGGCATTAGAGCACGTGAGGTATTAGCCCTGACTCTGCGTTTAGTGTAGACAGGGCCTGTGTTGTGACAGCTGATCATGAGCAACCACAAGGCAGTGCAGAGGGGCTGAAACAATTTGTATAATGGGGGGGGGGGCTGAGAGCCATTGAACCAAACTGTAAATCCTGGATATAATGGATACTTCAATGATACTTCAAGCCCCGCACCTTTAGTTCCAGCACCTATGAGGCAGTGCAAAGAGTTAATGGCTACCCGCTCATCTGCGGTTAAACAGCACAGTCCCTGAGATGGATGCTGTCCCCATCTCCAGTCCCTATAAGCTGCTGGTCGTTAATGAGCCACATGGGGCTGATCATGGGCCAAGATGGGGCTGGGACAGAAGGGGCAGATCGTCAGGAAGGGTTGGGTCTATAGACAGCGCAATGGGGATTTTGTGTTGCGCTCTCTTGGGGGAGAGGTGCAGTATCCGACCTCTCATCTACACTGAGGGTTAACTCATGGATTACATGGTCAGAGGGTTTGTCTGCGCTGCAATCACAGGGGCTGGGACTGCAGCTCGCGTAGACACAGCTGAGCTAGCTTTAAGATTATCAGTTTTTCCACTGAATGCATCCGATGAAGTGAGCTGTAGCTCACAAAATCTTATGTTCAAATAAATTTGTTAGTCTCTAAGGTGCCACAAGTCCTCCTTTTCTTTTTGCGAATACAGACTAACACGGCTGCTACTCTGAAACCAGCTTTAAGCTTGTTTGCTGGGTACCGGGGCAGCAAGGCCGCGGCACCATGGAACTTCCCAGCGCAGACTGGTTGAGCAGCAAAATTTGCACCGGGTCACAGCAGCGAGCTCTCCCGTGATACTCAGCCAGTACATTCTAAGTCCAGAAGGGACCATTCTGATAATCTCGTCTGACCTGTAGGTCACAGGCCAGAGAAACTCACCAGGTGACTCCTGCATCAAGTCCCAAACTGCTGACTGAGCTAGATTAGACCTTGTCGAAAGAGATCCAGTCTTGATTTAAAGACTTCAAGTGGTGGAGAAGCCACCACATCTGTAGGTAAGTTGTTCCACTGTTAATTACCCTCACTACTAAAATCTGCGCCTTATTTCTAGCCTGCATAGATTGCAGCAGTAGATTCGTTGAGAAGGTTACATTTTAGAAAAAAGAAAAGGAGTACTTGTGGCACCTTAGAGACTAACAAATTTATTAGAGCATAAGCTTTCGTGAGCTACAGCTCACTTCTGATGAATGCATCCGATGAAGTGAGCTGTAGCTCATGAAAGCTTATGCTCTAATAAATTTGTTAGTCTCTAAGGTGCCACAAGTACTCCTTTTCTTTTTGCGAATACAGACTAACACGGCTGCTACTCTGAAACCTAACATTTTAGAGACACCCTCCATCCCCTGGGTGGTTTTATTTTCTAAACAAAGGCAGGATCTCTAGACTATCTTCTAGTCAGGTTCTCACCAGTTCATGTTGTGCCTCAAAGTAGCATTCATCACCAGGAGTCTGAACGGCCTGGGGGGTTTGACCTTTCAAATGAACAGCCTCCCTGTGCATTTCCTAAGGAGAGCTGACAGCCCTGAATCATTTAAACCCAACTCTGAATTAGACCCAGCAAATCTCCTTCCCTATCTGCAGCCCACAAGCGGTCCGGAAGGGAGGGGAGGTCTCGCCTTTGCCAACCCATTGGAAAATCACCAAGAAAAATCATCTCAAATCTTTGTTGCTTCATGGGCCACGTGGCAAGACAGGGCCTTCTCTGATTTCAGCTGAGGATCTGCCCAGAGCATCTCTTTGCAAAGTACAAGCTGCCATTCAGTTGGAAATTCTATACGATTGAGCATTACAGTAATGCCAAAGGGCCTCAAATGAGATCAAGCCCCCCCCGTGCTAGGCGCTGTACGTAAACAGTGACAGCCAGTCCCCGTCCCAGAGAATTTACAAGCTAATAGACAGCACAGGCAAAGGGTAGGAGGAAAAACTGAAGCAGAAAGAGGTGAACTGACTCATTCAAGGTCACCCAGCAGGGGCAAGGGCAGAATTAGGAATAGACCCGAAATCTCCTGACTTGCAGTCACTGTCCGACCCATTAGATGTGCCATTGTCTAGGGATAAACATTTCTCAGGAGCAGCGAGAGTTAAACTAAGCATAAAAACAATGTCTCAGACACACCAGGAAAGTTTTGCAAAAACTAGAACTTTTTTTCGAGGTTCTAGAGGGTTTAAATTCCTCCAGATATCACCAGATTTCCCCCATTCGCCTGTCCATGGGCACAATCTTTCTATCTCCCTGAACCTTGTGCCATCGTTTACACCTGGGTAAAGCACTAGCATTCGGGTTTGGTGGTGTTTTGCACTGGTGTCAATGATGACTTGTCATCAGGTCCCCAGCTGGTATAAATCAGTGTAGCTCCGTTAAAGTCAATGGGCCAGATCCCCAGGATGTGTCAATCAGCGTAGCTCCATCGAAGTCAATGAAACTGCACCCATTTACACAAGCTGAGGATCGGGCCAAGGAGTTGTAAAAAAAAGAGAGACCCAAGTCCGGTGCATTTCCCATGAACTTCCTATCAAAAACTAATGGCAAACAAACTGCAGCCATTCAACCCCGGTGCTGTCCCCATATGGGTCTTTGAAGTGCAAGGAGAAGAACTGAAACAGCCCTCCTGCAAACCCAGATACCCCAGGACAATGGCAAGGTGACTGATTAGAACCACTGTGAAATTGACTAGTTTACAGTACTTTTCCTGTCCAGCATGGAGCAAACTGCAACCCATCAACAAAGCCAACTGTCTGTAGATCCCCAGCGAGTGCTCCCAGCATCATAGCTCAGGAAAACTGGCTCTAAACTCCTCAAGCAGAAGGGCCTAGATCCACAGAGGTATTTAGGCTCCTATCTGCCACTGAAAACAATATGAATTAGGTGCTTAAATCCCTTTCAGGATCTGCACCAAGGGCATTAGAGAAAGACAAAGATTGTCATTAAAGCCAAATGCAGGAACAGGTTTGTTTAACAGGCGCGATCAAAGGGAGCTGAACTTGTGAGCCATCCAAGTGGCATGATGTCAGTGCCTCCCCCAGGCACGGATGACACCACCAGGGCGGATTACCCACTTGTAAATTATACCTTTCCTGGGTTATGAGCCCTGCAATGAGATATACAAACCACTTTCTAATTCTTCGAAGAAATCATTAACGACGGGTTAATGATTTAGGCCCAAATGAGCAAATCAGATTTCGTCTTACGAAGGTGCCGTAATTGCTTCAATTGAGAGCTGGTTTGGATTCACTTCCCTGTTCTTCTCGAGCTGGGAGCCTTTATTCCTGACACCAGGCACTTGCTCCTCCTATAAATGGGATCCAGCTGGCTCTGAGATTGCTGCTGACCAGGAGCTCACCCTGCAAGGGAATTCTTCTTGGGAGGAAGGAGGGGTATTGCAGTGACCAATCTTCAGAGTGCCCAGCCCCTGTGAGCTAGGCAGGTCCCATTTGGCCAGCAAAGTTTTGTGAGTCATGTATTCATTGTGGAGCGAAACTGACCTAATTAGAATGGGTTGGAGCTGTGCAAAGGACAGTCCCATTGCATCCGTCTCCTGTATCCAACATAGACCCACTGGCACATACGCTCTGCGTCAGAGGCACTGTGCCCCACACCTAGACCCACTACAGCATCCGCACCCACTGATCCACCACGCTACATCAGACGCTCTGCACCCAGACCCACTGCGTCAGGGATGACACGGCACACAACGCACATGGCGCTAGTGTTGGGTACCTACAGTCACCGACAGAGACATGCTGATGACACGCTTGTGTGAATACACACGCAGCAGAGATGGAGGGCACGTCTACGCTACAGTGGCACAGCTGCTGTAGCACTGTAGTGTAGACACTTGCTATAGCAACGGAGGTAGGGGGGTTTTTCCATCTCTGTAGTAAATCCATCCCCTCGAGAAGTGGTGAAATTCTGCCATCAAGCCAGCGGCATCTACCCAGCGGCTTAGGCCAGTTTAACTACATCTCTCAGGAGTGTGAATTTTTCATGCCTGGATCGACCTAAGTTTTAGGTGCAGAGCAGGCCGGATTTATGTTTCAGAAGCCCCTTTGCAAAGAATGAGCCTGAGATCGCAGCATTCCCCCTCCCCCCGCCAGGCCCCTTCTCCAGCAGGGGCTTCCCCAGCAGCTGCAAAGCAATGGGTTTGGCCTTGCAGCCCATCCAGATTCAAAGATGCACACACACACACCCCACCAGCTCAAGCAACCGGGCCCCAGGTGAGGCGAGGGTCATAAATCAGAGACGTGACACTCCTGCTCCTCAGCTGGTGTCACCCACGTACAGCCCTGCGGGCAGGAAAGAGAGACGCAACCGTCTCATCCCCCAGGTCTCCCGACTGCAAGCCCTCCCCTGGGCAAACCTGTCAGCCCAGCTCCGCTTTCCTGCAGAACCACTGAGTACACAGTCCACCTAGGGCTGCGGCCCTCAGCTCCCTGCTGGCTGCTCACTCAGCTCATAGCTGGGTGGTGAGACACTCCCTTAGGTAGGTCGAGCAGGTGCCCTCCACCAGCGAATGCTCCAGCTCCTATGGTGCTGCCAGGACTAGGAGACCAAAAGGTCGCGCAGCGCTGCGTGACCCAGTAGGCCCATTGCCAGCAGGGGGCCAGGGGCAATTCCCGCCCCATGGGGGAATATTGCACAACTGACTGCTACCCCATTAAGGAGCAAGAAGGAGGGCCGATCGCCGTCAGAAATGGCAGGCTGGAGTAGATGGATACAGTTGGCTCCAGGGCGATTGCCACAGGGTTCTTTACACAGGTTCTTTACACACTGGTCCCCATTCCTCCTCCCTGCCTCACTTGCTCTCACATGTGTGCGTGCACACAGTCATTCACAGTGACACAAATGCTGCATATACACTCGTGCACACAAACGCACCAACCCTCCAGGACAAGTCAAGTCACCAACTACAGCAGCACATAAGAAAAGGAGGACTTGTAGCACCTCAGAGACTAACAAATTTATTTGAGCATAAGCTTTCGTGAGCTACAACTCACTTCATCGTATGCAGCACAGAATTACTTGGACCAGCATCCTGATCTAGAGCAAAAAGGATGGTGCATCTAATCGGTGGCTATTAACATAGCTCCTGGTAGAATTAATGAGCATATGGATCCACGCCACAGTGTATAACCCATCGTGTGCCTTCAGCAAATATTATTGAGAAGGATTTGATATTTCACTGACACTCTCGATCATGTGGTATTTGATTTGTTTGTTTCATACATTATAATGCACACGGGATAGCTTGAATCTGTGATGCCTTTGTTTTCTGTGTTCTATCTCTTTAAATCACTGAGGATTCTGACATTCTGAAGCAGCCTGCTTCAGGAGGGGAGACCCACGCCATGCTCTCTCAGTCCTGAAGACTTTATTTTTGTTCTTTCTTGCTGTTGTCATCAGCCTAAAGTAAAAGTGGCTGGTTGGGGTGTGTGTGTGTGTGTGTGTAAAAGGTGGACACTGATAAAACACATGGGCCTAGGAAAATCCAGTGGCTGGAAGCTGAAATTGGCAAAGTTCAACCTGGAAATAAGGTGCCGTGAGCGTGACTGGAATAGCTTCCCAGAGGAGTTGGGCCGAATGCAGGACTCGATGGGTGATGTTCTGTGGCCTGAACTATACAAGACAGACTGGATAACCACAATGGTTCCCTCTGGCCTTAAAGTTTATGGAAGAAAGGAAGCAAACCTAACTTTACACCAAATGTTTTTGAGCTGACTGTCCCTCACTCAGTCAGAAATTTGAGTTTCACTGACAACGGTCAGTTTCCCAAGGAAAAATTCATCATTTTTTGTGTGGCACTAAGGCTACCATTCCCTTAAATTTAGGTTACATGCTAAGGCCATGACCCTACCAGGAGAATTTTATATTTTGCAGTGAAATACAGCACACACACACACCCATCACATGGCTTTAAATAGCTCCATTCCAGCCTTCTGCTACCAACCACTAACAACTACTCAATGGTCTTATCCCTTTTATTAAAAAGAAATACTATGAGATTCAAAAGCACTGGTTTGAACCACTGCAGCTTCTGGCCCCAGTCCTCCAGGGGTCCAGGTAGAGGCTTGGGTCTTATATTAGTACTCTAGGATTTATTGGTAATAATCCTTAGGTCTCATCATGCTTCCCATTAGTAGATACCAACATGCTTTGTAAACATGCCCCCAATTGATAGGTGGGGAAAATGAGGCACGGAGAAAGGAAGCGACTTACCCAAGATCATCCACCAGGCTAGTAGCAGGGCCACAAAGAGAGCCCAAGGCTCCCGAGTCCCAGACTAGTGCTCAATCCATTAGGCCACATTCCCAATCCTAATAAAAGAATGCAAGTAAATCCCACTAGGCGGGGCTTCACCCTCTTCCTGGTTTCAGGCCCCCCCCCGTAATCAGCTCCATCTAGGTGGTCCCTAATGCCTGCAGGCAGCATCCTTGACTGCAGTGGGGTCTGCCCATGTCGATCCAGCAGTGATATGGTGATAGACCGTAATCTGAATTCAGTGGAATCACAGTAATACAACCTATTCCTGCAGGGTAGATTGTCTAGGAAAGAACTGGAGAGTCCAATGCCTGGATTGAGAGCAGCTGTGATCATGGTATCATTAGAATTGGACAGGACCTAAATAATAGTAATAGCCAGCTCTCATATTGCACCATTACCCTCATTTTATAGCTGGGGAAACTGAGGCAGACAGCAAAGGAAGGGGGAAGTGACTTGCCCATGCTCACATCAATTCAGGGGCAGAGCTAGGAATGGAACCCAGACCGCATGAGTCCTAAGTGAGTGCCCTTCCCACTAGGTGATGCGGCCACTCAGACACACACTGGGTCATCTAGTCCTGCCTGCATTGGGCGAGGACTGAATCCACTTCACTTGCTGTGTAAATCATCCCTGATGGATGGATGCCAAAGCTCAGCCATTGATATCTGCAGTGATGTCCTCCTCCTCACTTCGCAGCTCCTTCTGAGTCACATGAGCCCCATCGGGTCACAAGGATCTGTGTCTCACGGCAGCAGGGCTCAAGGCTCCTTTTACACCATCACCAGGACAGCTTCAGAGAAAGTGATCTAAGGTTTTTAAAGGAGGCCTTGCTATGTACAAGGATCCCAAAGTCCTTGCAGAGTTCTTATTCAGGCAAAATCCCCATTAATTTCAAGGAGAAATTTGCCCATTTGGGGTCTGATTTTGTTCTGGTTAAGCCCTGAGTGACTATTCATTCATTCACTGGAGTGACCCTAGATTTAACCAGGGTCACTGATGGCAGGATCAGGACTTAGGTCCATTGCAGGTTTAGATGAAACAACTGCAGGGGGAAGAAACCGGAGAGTCCTGTATTGTTTCAGTGCAGGGCTAAGGGCAGGCTGTTGTAGAGAGGCCGTGCAGTCTAGTGGGTAGCCCCCTGGATGGGGGCTCAGCAGACCTAGGCTTTATCCCTGGCTTGGCTGCTGGGTGATCTTGTGCAAGTCACGTCACTGCTCTGTCCCTCAGTTTCCCCACTGATAAAGTGGGAATAATGGTACTGACTTCCTTTGTAAACTGCTCTGAGCTCAATGGTGATAAAACTAGGAGTTATTATTTGGATGACAGTGAAACAAGGAGCTACATTTCCCTCAATTTACCCTGCATGCAGCCCTGCCGGAGGAGGCCTTCCATGATGGAGGGTTTGTCATAGCTCTTCTCCAGCCCCTGTAGTTGGCGGGTCTCAAAGCACGCCACAAACACTTATGACATTCGGCTTCCCAAGCACCCACTAGGGAAGGGAAATTGGTTATTGGTCGTGCTGAGTGTTTGGAAACCCATCTCTTTGGGACAGCGCCATTACCAGGTGGCCCAGGTGAAATAAGTTGGTTGGTTCTCAGCCCAGTCGGCTCCTTTGTGGACCTCCTCAGCGGAGAAGCCATGGGCTAAAGGAGTCAACCAACGCCCTTCTTACCCCTGGAGTGGATTCCCCAGATCAGAGGCGTGGCATGTGGGTGGAGTGGGGCCAAAGATTGCCCTGCACATGCCCACACTTGGTTTCTGGATGGACAGAGCACTGCAGAATCCACAGAGGTCCATCCAGCGCTCGTTTCACCCAAATTGGTTGAGTCCATTTCCTTTTTGGCCCCACCCCTTGTCTGGGGATGAGCCAATAGTGTACGAGTGGGAGGGCCCTTTTGGAGATCCCTCTCCCCGCCTTTTTGTGGTCAAATAATCCAGCACTAAATTGACGCACATGTGTATAACCCAGCCGTGCAGGTACTCTTTTTTTTGGGGGGTGGCTGAGGTGGGGATTCTGGATCCTGTTCCCAGAATGGAGAGCAAGTTGGGAAATAGAGGTTTTCATCCTGCAGGAAATTTCAACATTAGTTTCTGTTTGGAAGGAGAAACTCGCCATCGTGCAAAATTTTGCCAAAGAAAAAAAAGGTTTCAAATCGGACACGTCGAATCAAACAAATGAAACAAGAATTGGACGTTCGCGCTCAGAATCAGCGCTTCCAAACCCAAAACGTCGTTTCCTTGACAAACATTGACTCAAACCGAAACCTTCCACTTCGATTCTCCCGAGAGGAAAATCGAAATGCTGCATCGGAATCAACATTTGCCCACGGAAAATGTCATTTCACCCAAAATACCTTTGCCAGTGGATCATTTTTCCTGGGCAAAATCCTCACAGAATCACTAAGTGGCTCTTCTGATGAGCAAGCTCAAAGACTGGATCCAGAAATGGCTATGAAGTGAGTTTCCCAGGCCGAGATTCATGTTAATGCATCCTCTGAGCTTTTTATTGGCCATTTCTGGGCAAGTTTGAAATTATCAGGCAAAACGTGGAGAGGGGTCTCCATCTCTGTGAGAGGGTTATGATGAGTCATCAGCTGATTCGATGCAAGGGGGAGCCTCAGGGCCAGGTCTGGGGGGAGTAGGGGGATGGATCTGTCTCAGCATTATTTGAATGCTTTGCATTTCTATAGAGCCCTTTGCAAACATCAGCTGAGCCTCAGAACCACCCTGGGAGGTGCAGGAGTGAAATTAGTCAAGTGAGTCAGAGAGAGGTTAAGTGACTTGCACAAGGTCACCTAGTAAATCAGTGGCACAGCTGGGAAATTTACCCAAGAGTCTTGCCTCCCAGTCCCTCCTGCTCGGACCCCTAGACAGCATCCCCCCCATAAAGCAACAAAGAGAACCCAGGCATCCTGGCTCAGATTCCACCTGCTTCAATTCCCAGACAACACATCCTCCCAGAACCAGGAGAAAAACTCAGATTTCAATTTCCCTCTGCTGTAACCACTAGACCATAGTCAGGAATAGAACCCAGGAGTCCTGAATCCCAGGCTCCCCACTCTCCCATAACCATTAGTCCCCACTTCCCTCCCAGCTCCGGGAATAGGAGTCCTGCTGCCCTCTTCCTGCTGCTCCGGCCCCTCAGCACTCTTGCTGTGTCAGCACAGACTGAGATGCAAGGCTGCGGGGGGCAGGACGGGGGGAGAAGGAGGGCGGGAGGCAGTGTCAGGCCGCATTTGGGAGTTGCGCCCGGCTGGCAGGCAGTGAGTAAGCACCAGAGCGAGCAAGGAGGGGAAGGTAATTAAAGAGGGAGGCAACTAGCCACAGCAAGTTCCCACAAATGGAGGCCCCGGGGCCACAGACACTACACAACAAAGCACCGAGCAATTATTTGGCTCCAGTGGGAGAGGATGGTCCCATTCGGAGCCGGTTTCAGCTGCCCGCCCTGGGGCTTCTTGGAGGTTTGGCACAAGGGGACGTGGCAGGTCGGGAGCAGTGCGTGGGTGAGCGCCCTGCAGCCACAGCCATCCTCCCCCCCACCCACTGGGCCACAGGTGAGGGGGAGGCGATACCCACCCAAGCCCACTCCCTCCTGTCCAGGGCATTCAGAGTCGGTGCCCAGGGCTTGGGGGCTCTGTGTGGGCACCGGGAGTCCAAATGCTCCGCAACCCCAAAGCAGGGCTGGGAACAAGAATTCCTCTGGAGTGGGCGGGGTCAGCCCAGGTCAACGCCCATCCTAACAACCCACCATAGATGCCAGGCCCAGGAACACGCCATGGCCACCCCAACACGCATCATAGCAACACTCTAGGGATGCCCAGGGCCTGTCCTAGCAACCATCCATGGATATGCTGCACCTGACATAGCAACCTGCCATGGGCACTCCAACAGCTGTCATAGCAACCCACGCTGGAACACCGGGCCATCCTGACACCCGTCATAGCAACCCACCTCAGCTACCTTGATACACATCAGAGCAACTTGCCCTGGGTGCCCCAACACCCATCATAGCAACCCGCCCTGGCCGCCCCAACACCTGTCATAGCAACCCGCCCTGGCCGCCCCAACACCTGTCATAGCAACCCGCACTGGAACACCCAGCTGCCCTGACACCTGTCATAGCAACCTGCCTCAGCTGCCTCGATCATCATAGCAACCTGCCTTGGTCACCCCAACACCTGTCATAGCAACCCACCCTGGATGTGCTACACCTGACATAGCAACCTGCCATGGACACTCCAAGAGCTGTCATAGCAACCTGCACTGGAACATCCAGCCACCCCAACACCGTTCATAGCAACCTGTCCCAACCTCCCTGACACCCGTCATAGCAAAGACACAAAATCTAGATAAATAACATCCACAAAAAGCAGAGATAGGAGCTGGTCTACGCTGAAAACTTTCTTCAGCATAGCTACATCTCTCAGGGGGGTGAAAAATCCACACCCCCTGAAAAAGGGAGCTATGCCAACCTAACCCGTGGTGTAGACAGTGCTAGGCTGATGGACGAATTCACCTCTTGGGGAGGTGGATTACCTAAACTGACAAGAGAATACTTCCTGTCGCTGTAGGAAGTATCTACACTGAAGCTGCTGTGTTTAGTGTGTATAGCTGGCCTAGAACTCTAGCCCTTTAGCTCTAAAGGGCTAAATGTGATTGGATTGGATGTGATTGGAATAACAGAGACTTGGTGGGATAACTCACATGACTGGAGCACGGTCATGGATGGATATAAACTGTTCAGGAAGGACAGGCAGGGCAGAAAAGGTGGGGGAGTTGCACTGTATGTAAGGGAGCAGTATGACTGCTCAGAGCTCAAGTATGAAACTGCAGAAAAACCTGAGAGTTTCTGGATTAAGTTTAGAAGTGTGAGCAACAAGGGTGATGTCGTGGTGGGAGTCAGCTAGAGACCACCAGACCAGGGGGATGAGGTGGACAAGGCTTTCTTCCGGCAACTCACGGAAGTTACTAGATCGCAGGCTCTGGTTCTTATGGGAGACTTCAGTCACCTTGCTATCTGCTGGGAGAGCAATACAGCAGTGCACAGACAATCCAGGAAGTTTTTGGAAAGTGTAGGGGACAATTTCCTGGTGCAAGTGCTGGAAGAACCAACTGGGGCAGAGCTCTTCTTGACCTACTGCTCACAAATTGGGAAGAATTAGTAGGGGAAGCAAAAGTGGATGGGAACCTGGGAGGCAGCGACCATGAGATGGTCGAGTTCAGGATCCTGACACAGGGAAGAAAGGAGAGCAGCAGAATACGGACCCTGGACTTCAGAAAAGCAGACTTTGACTTCCTCAGGGAACTGATGGGCAGGATCCCCTGGGAGAATAACATGAGGGGGAAAAGGAGTCCAGGAGAGCTGGCTATATTTTAAAAAAAATCCTTATTGAGGTTACAGGGACAGACCATCCCGATGTGTAGAAAGAATAGTAAATATGGCAGGTGACCAGCTTGGCTTAACAGTGAAATCCTTGCTGATCTTAAACACAAAAAAGAAGCTTACAAGAAGTGGAAGATTGGACAAATGACCAGGGAAGAATATAAAAATATTGCTCGGGCATGCAGGAGTGAAATCAAGAAGGCCAAATCACACCTGGAATTGCAGCTAGCAAGAGATGTTAAGAGTAACAAGAAGGGTTTCTACAGGTATGTTAGCAACAAGAAGAAAGTCAAGGAAAGTGTGGGCCCCTTCCTGAATGAGGGAGGCAACCTAGTGACAGAGGATGTGGAAAAAGCTAATGTACTCAATGCTTTTTTTGCCTCGGTCTTCACGAACAAGGTCAGCTCCCAGACTACTGCACTGAGCAGCACAGCATGGGGAAGAGGTGACCAGGCCTCTGTGAAGAAAGAAGTGGTTCGGGACTATTTAGAAAAACTGAACGAGCACAAGTCCATGGGGCTGGATGTGTTGGATCCAAGAGTGCTAAAGGAGTGGGCAGATGTGATTTCAAAGATAATGGCCAATGGCTCTGCAAACTCTTGGCGATCGGGGGAGGTCCCGGATGACTGGAAAAAGGCTAATGTAGTGCCCATCTTTAAAAAAGGGAAGAAGGAGGATCCTGGAAACTATAGGCCAGTCAGCCTCACCTCAATCCCTGGAAAAATCATGGAGCAGGTCCTCAAGGAATCAATTCTGAAGCACTTAGAGGAGAGGAAAGTGATCAGGAACAGTCAGAATGGATTCACCAAGGGCAAGTCATGCCTGACTAATCTAATTGCCTTCTATGAGGAGATAACTGGCTCTGTGGATGAGGGGAAAGCAGTGGACGTGTTGTTCCTTGACTTTAGCAAAGCTTTTGACATGGTCTCCCACAGTATTCTTGCCAGCAAGTTAAAGAAGTATGGGCTGGATGAATGGACTATAAGGTGGATAGAAAGCTGGCTAGATTGTCGGGCTCAACAGGTAGTGATCAATGGCTCCATGTCTAGTTGGCAGCCAGTATCAAGCGGAGTGTCCCAAGGGTCGGTCCTCGGGCCAGTTTTGTTCAAAATCTTCATTAATGATCTGGAGGATGGCATTGATTGCACCCTCAGCAAGTTTGCAGATGACACTAAACTGGGAGGAGAGGTAGATATGCTGGAGGGTAGGGATAGGATACAGAGGGCCCTAGACAAATTAGAGGATTGGGCCAAAAGAAATCTGATGAGGTTCAACAAGGACAAGTGCAGAGTCCTGCACTTAGGACGGAAGAATCCCATGCACCGCTACAGACTAGGGACCGAATGGCTAGACAGCAGTTCTGCAGAAAAGGACCTAGGGGTTACAGTGAACGAGAAGCTGGATACGAGTCAGCAGTGTGCCCTTGTTGCCAACAAGGCCAATGGCATTTTGGGATGTATAAGTAGGGGCATTGCCAGCAGATTGAGGGATGTGATCGTTCCCCTTTATTCGACTTTGGTGAGGCCTCATCTGGAGTACTGTGTCCAGTTTTGGGCCCCACACTACAAGAAGGATGTGGAAAAATTGGAAAGCGACCAGCGGAGGGCAACAAAAATGATTAGGGGACTGGAGCACATGACTTATGAGGAGAGGCTGAGATTGCTTAGTCTGCAGAAGAGAAGAATGAGGGGGGATTTGATAGCTGCTTTCAACTACCTGAAAGGGGGTTCCAAAGAGGATGGATCTAGACTGTTCTCAGTGGTAGCAGATGACAGAGCAAGGAGTAATGGTCTCAAGTTGCAGTGGGGGAGGTTTAGGTTGGATATTAGGAAAAACTTTTTCACTAGGAGGGTGGTGAGACACTGGAATGCATTACCTTCCTTAGAAGTTTTTAAGGTCAGGCTTGACAAAGCCCTGGCTGGGATGATTTAGTTGGGGATTGGTCCTGCTTTGAGCAGGGGGTGGGACTAGATGACCTCCTGAGGTCCCTTCCAACCCTGATATTCTATGATTTTAAACACACAAGCCCTGCCACAGGAACTAAAGGAGCTGTCCCTCAGCTACTAGCAGTAGTAGATCCTTTAGCCTCCCCGGAGACCTAACTGATAAGGCAACCTAACTCACTGCCTCATGCCCCCAAAGCCAGCACTGTACTCTGGCTGCAGTCCCACCTTGCTCAGAATAAATCCCTTTAGTACCATTGCAACTACTAATAAAAAGGGGATCCGCCCGTTCATCTAGCCATATGTTTCTGCCCTGCCTGGCTATCACCCTGGCATCTGGGCACCATTCTGAGTCCCATCTTGCTTCTGGAGTGGCACACTGAACCCACTAAATCCTTAGGCGGAGCTGGAGTTATGACAGCAGCCGCCCCTGCCCTCACCCATTCTGTCCTGCTAGCCACGTACAGCCCAGGAGATAAAGATGGCAGCCTCTGGGCTGCACCCCACCCCTAGCAGCCGCAGAGTGGCTTGTTTCCCCCCCAATCCTCCCCTAGAGGTCTTCTCCTGGGGTGGGAGGGGATTCTGCAATGACTGCTGGGAAAGGACATGCTCCCCCACTGTAGGCGAGGGGCCTTCATTACTCTGGGGCGATCATTGGCGTCAGCGCACGTGGGTGTGACCAGATCCAAGCAACCATGGGGCCCTTCCTTGGCAGGTCCAACTGCCCCTCTGCCCTGCAGGCCGGAGGCACTGTGAGGAGGACACTTGCCCTGCCTCTTGCTCCTGATCCTTTCCATTTCTAGGGGCCACTGTCTGGTCTTTCCCCACCTCCCTTCACCCCCTGCTGCTGGTGCCACTCACCGATCCACGGGAACTCTTCCCCGGGCCACAGTCCCCATCCCCCTAGCAGGGTTCAGAGAGAGGTCCAAAGCCCGTTCAAATCAGTGGATGGGCACTCGAACGGGCTTTGAGACATCACCCAAAGGGTTGGTCGTGGAGCCCCCTGGGGTGGAGCATGGAGAGCGAGAGATTGGGACTGCAGCTGAATTAGAGTCCCGTGCCCTTCCCCCGGCTGCCCCCTCTCCCCTTCCTTATTCTTTGCCCCCACAGCCGCCCCTGTCACGTTTGACGCTTCAGATCGCCCCTCCTTGATGGGCGGAAGCCCTGCCATAGACAGATAAATACAGGTGGGAGAGACAACGCGGGTTTATTTATGGTGCAGAATCCGCCCCCAGCGACAGGATTCCTAGCGCACTGCAGGCACTAATCCGAACAGTCGGAAGTGGAGTCCCAGCCCTGCCCCAGGCCAAACAGAGCGAAAGGCAGGAGGGGCTGGCTAGGGTAGTGTCCCCATTGAATAACCCCTACGGCCCCCCCTTGCTATCCCAGTCCTGGGCCACTCACCCACCCACCCACAGCTCTGCCGATACCCCCCAGTCCTGCCCCACAGCCCCCTGCTATCCCAGTCCTGGGCAACCCACCCATGGCTCTGCCGCTACCCCTCAACCTGCCCCACAGCTTCCTGCTATCCCAGTCCTGGGCCACCCACCCCTGGCTCTGCCGATACCCCCCACTCCTGCCCCATAGCTCCCCGCTATCCCAGTCCTGGGCAACCCACCCATGGCTCTGCCGATACCCCTCACTCCTGCCCCACAGCCCCCTGCTATCCCAGTCCTGGGCCACCCACCCACAGCTCTGCCGATACCCCCCACTCCTCCCCCATAGCTCCCCGGCTATTTCAGTTGTCGATTCACCCAGACCAGAGGCCGCCAAATCCTCATGGGGATGCCGGTGAATCTGAGACAGACCTGGGCAGCAAGCAGCATACAACGTTTAACCCTTTCTCCCCAAGCCCATGGCCCAGGCTACTGGGTTTAGAAGTCAGGACACTGCAGTGGATGACGCGAACTAGAGCTGACTAGGCACCAGCTGGTGGCTTTGAGTTCAGGCTTCACAAGCCCTTTCAGAGTCCCTGAGGTGGGGGGGATTGGGAGGCACCGAGAGCCAGGTCTCCTGACTCACAGGAGGGGGGGATGGGAGAGAGAGGCCTTAAGGCAACTGGGTTTCTCTCTGTGGGGGGTGCTAGAGCTCAGATCTCTGCCCACCCCCTTGATAATCAAAGCAATTACCCAATTAACAGCCCCAAGCAAAGGCCTGGGCACCTGGTGTGCATGCTGGGACCACATAGCCCCTGGGGAGAGATCACACCCCATACCCTACCCCCTTTCCCCTCCCTCTGCATCCCTCACTTCCATAGCCACTCATCCTCCTCTCCTTGTCCTGCCCACCAGCTGGTCCGGGTCCCCCTCCCAGCATTAGCTGATCTCTGGCATTAGTCAGGCCACTGTCAGGTGCACCTTCCAAGCAGGTTTAGTCCCCTGTGGCAATCCAGCCCGGAGCTCCTAATTACAGAGTCCAAAAGGGCATCACTGGGTTCTCTCTGACTTTTAGCTGCGGTCCCCTGATTCAATTATATCCCTGTGGCCTAATAGATCAAGTCCTGATCTAGGACTCCAGAGACAAGGGTTCAACTCCTGGCTCTGCAGCTAGCCTTCTGGGTTACGTAGGGCAAGTCATGTCTCCTTGCTGTGCCTCTGTTTCCCCATTTGTAGAACAGGGATCATGCTACTGACCTCGTTTATAAAGTGCTTTGAGAGGTGCTGATGGAAAAGCAGCAGGTGGGAGCTGGGTGTTGTCCACTCTGCTCTTGCAAAAGCAGCTGGGGATATTTAATGACTAGCAGGAGCTCTGTCAGAAAGATGGTGGGGCTTTTGGTCAGCAGTGATTCAGAGGGGAGACCACAGCTTGATGTTACCCACATCTCTCCCTGTACCGTACAGAATCTCACTGGGGCATTGGGTCGGTACTGACTCAGTGGAAGAGCACTAGCTACCCCCCCATCCCCTTGTCCTGAATACCTGCCCCTCTTCCATCCAGAGTGGTCAGCTGGCCCAAGCCTGCTTAGCTTGTGAGCTCAGAGGGCCTCACAGCCTAGAGTTCAAACTGCAGCCATGGGCAGGAAAGGAGCAGCATGGGCAGTGATGCCTGGAAAGCGAAGGAGGGAAAAATCTGCAATTTGAGGCCCTGTCCACCTAGCAAGAATTCCCTGAATGAAACAGCAATTATGGGACCCGCCACGGTTCTGGAAGATCTCTTACAGATAAGTTTCCCACCTCTTGAAACGCAAGTTGATCATACTGGTACCACGCCCAGAGCCAGGAGAAGAACCCAGGCGTCCTAGTCCTGAGCTCCGACTACTAGACAATGCTGCCTGCCTGAAAGCAAGGGTGGCTGGAATTCTGGACCCCTCCTATGCATGCAAATTCTGCAGCCTAATAGCGTGATGGAGCAGGGTGGTTATTTCAGAGTTGCCCATTAGAGGTGCGGCTCCACCAGGCTGGGCCAGGAGGCAATTCCCCTCTCTAATTGGATCATTTACTAAGGTTAGCCTCGGAAATATTTCTAGCCAGCCCAGTTTCTCAGAGTCCCTATGAACATCGCATTGCCCGGCATGGGGTGGTGCTGTAATGAAAGACGCCTCACGGCTGCAGCCCTCGCAAAGGGGGGAGCATGACCCAGCATCTCCTGGCTCCTCACCACCCGGGGAGGGCACAGAGGCAAGCGAAACGGTGACAAGAGCGATCTGGTTGCAACTGCATGCGTGATCGCTGCTAGCTTGGCCAATGCACCAGGATTGAACTGGGGACCCACCAGAGCTCAATGCACAAGTGCTAAGGCTCCCCAGCTGGGCCACAGCAAACTCATATCCTCAGCAGATCAAGCACCGGGGCAGGGGAGCTGTGACACACTTGGCAGGGCTGCCCTCAGACCTCTTCACTAGAGTCTCACCTTACCCCGTGGGCACCCCCACACTCCAGCTAGGCCCAGCTGTGCTCCCCTCCGATCCCAGCAGGGAGAGCGGACATCTGGGCTAGCTTTGTGGTGCAGCGGTTGTTAACCCTCTCCCTGCTGGCATAGGTGCTGGAACTTTGAGTACGGGGGGGTGCTGCAGCACCCCCTGGCTTGAAGTGGTTTCCATTATATGCAGGGCTTACAATTTGGTTCAATGGCTCTCAGCACCTCCCCTATAAAAATTGTTCCAGCACCCCTGCCTGCCAGCCCGTGACCCAGCACTCTGGGCTACCCCTCACATCTATCCCCTGGCCTTCTGCTGGACTTGCCCTGCATTGGTGATAGTTGGCCAGCAATGTGCCCAAGCCAGGCCCTGTGACGGTCACGGTTGTGAGGGTTCCTGAAGCAAGGCAGCTTCCTTCATTGCCCATGTCCCCCTACAGATCCCCCCCCCAGTCTGTCCCAGGCCAGCTCCCCTCCCAACCTATGCCCTCCAAGCCAGGCCAGGAGAGGCTCTAGGCTTTGGGGGTAGGGGAAGTCCATCCCTGCCCATCAAACAAAGGGGAGCTGCTAAGAAAGAGCCCCTCACCCCCACCCAAAGCATGCACTGCCCCTGCTCTGCACCTGCCCCCATTGGGTCCTCAGGCCCAGAGGAGGGATGGGGAGATTGGCTGTAACCACTTTAAAGCCCCCTCCCCCATACAGGTGATAAGCCCAGGAGCCCCCAAACGGCTACTGCTGCTCCAGGGAGAAGCCACGAGGTTGCAGCCTGCAGGGTGCTCTGACCCCAGGAGGGCTGCCATCGGGCTGGAGCTCCCAGAGGCTGCCAAGCCAGTGGCATTAACTCCCCAGCCCCTTCAGAGCTGCAGGCCATGGCGATCAGACTCCTGAGCGCACGTGTGGACGGACTCTCAGCTGCGCTGGAGCTAGTCGCTTCCTTGAGGCTTGGATGAAAAGTCCCAGCTGGCTGGAAACATGCCTCCTTCTCCTTCGGGCGAGGGTCTCCATCCGCACTGAGCCCCGCGGAGAGGCAGGCAAATACGCTTCTTCCCATCTCACTGTGGCCACGGCCACATGCAGGTCAATGGCAGGGATGGGAACAGAATCAAGAAGTCCAAGCCAGGCTCCCTCCCAAAGCCAGGAAAAGGACGCCATGGCCTTAGCGGTCTCCTGCTCTAACCACTAAGCAGCACTCCCTCCCAGAGCCAAGAGCAGAACCCAGGAGTCCCGAGTCCCTCTGTCCCCTTCATCCCCCACTGTTCACTAACCACTACACAGGGCTTCCCCTCCAGCCCCATCTGGCGACTCCCCGAGGCATTAGAAAGGACCATCAGTGACTGACGCATGAAACTGCCAGGGCACTGGTCCCTTTCCCTGGACCTGGGGTCTCCCATCTCAGCTCCACGCCCATCCCAATCCCGTTCCCTGCCTGATTTCCCACCTGCCGCCCCTCCCCTCCCCTGGCTCCTCGGTGCTCTGTTCTGTCACCCCCTACTTCCAGCCCTGTGGCCTGTCCCTTACAGCTCCTTGTCTCCCTGCTCCATGCCCTTCCTCCAGCCGACCTGACCCTTCCCAGCCCAGTTCCTTCACCTCCAGCTGCTGCTTTTCCCCAGCCTCTCTGGGCCTCTGGAGCCAAGTGGAGTGAATCCCCAAGCCAGGCCTATGCTGAAGCACTTCCCCTAGGGAACAGCAAGAACCATCTGGCTGTGGGATAGTCTCCCCAGGGGAACGAGGAAAGTCCTGTCCCTTGGGGACAGGGGAGGAGTGTGGACTATTGGGAAAATCCCTGCACAGATATCTATGGATGGAGCAACTGGGGCCTTTTCCTGATTCTATTGCTCGGGCCCTGGGCACCCCCAATTTTCCTGGCTCCCCAAAGGCTTTAAGAACCTAGGGAGCCTGCACTGTGTTGGAAAAAGCTCCTATTTCCAGCCCGTCAGGCCTTGGTTCTAGGACTGTAGGGCAGGTTGGGACCTGTCTTCCCTACCGCAGTCCATGGGTGGGCCGGGGCGGGGGTCTGTAAAATCCTTTGCCAGCTCTCTGTTTGCAGGGAGATCAAAGCCCAGGCTCCAAACTCTGAACTCTAAGAATAGCTGGCTCCCTTTGCAAGATGGCCTGAGATCTCCTCAGCCCTCCTACATGAATCTAGCTAGGATGGTCCTTCAATGAGGCCTGCAACCCAGCCTGCACCTGATGGTCCCTGACTACAAGCATCTGGGTAAGGTTGGCGAACAACAGAAGGCCTTATCTTGTTCCACTGAAGTAAATGACAAATCCCCCTTTTTGACTTTAATGGGGCAGGATCAGGCCCCAAGCTTAAAGCTCTTTAGGGAAGGGATTGTCTTTTTGTTCTAAGAAAGGGAGTACTTGTGGCACCTTAGAGACTAACAAATTTATTAGAGCATAAGCTTTCGTGAGCTACAGCTCACTTCATAATGCATCCGATGAAGTGAGCTGTAGCTCACGAAAGCTTATGCTCTAATAAATTTGTTAGTCTCTAAGGTGCCACAAGTACTCCTTTTCTTTTTGCGAATACAGACTAACACGGCTGCTACTCTGAAACCTGTCTTTTTGTTCTGTGTTTGTACAGCAGCTAGTACAGTGGGCTCCTGGTTCAGGACAGGTGCTAGTAGGTGTTACTGAAATAAAGACCAACACCAGACATGGAGTTTATAATTATTATTGATGGGCAAGAACATGTATTATTAATAGGGCTGTTGATTAATCACAGTTAACTCATGCAATTAACTCCAAAAAATTAATCATGATGAAAAAAATTGCAATTAAATCACACAATAGAATACCAATTGAAATGTATTAAATATTTTTGATGTTTTTCTGCATTTTCAATTGTATTGTGTGACAAGATGGCCGATGTTAGTCTGGTGGGTCCTGTGCTTGTCTTGGTGGGGAGCCAAGACGCCACCTCTTGCCCCTGTTCTTGGGGCATCAATGGCCCTGCTAGTGGCCCAGGAAGGTGGTAAAGGAGGAAAGCAGGGGAGGGGTCTGGGTTTACTCCTCAGTCTGAGCCCCAGCCCCTCTCAGCCTCTGCAGGTTCTTACCCTCTTCCCCCTTGGGTGGGGTACCTGTACTCCTTAGATGCTGGGGCAGGGTCCCCTTTACTTCAGTGCACTGGTTTCCAAGTCTTACAGCACACCTCTACTCTGCGCACGCACACACTCCGGCCATCCTTTCTTCCCTTTTCCTTTATCTGCCTGAAGCAGGGGGGTTTATTAGGTTCCTAACAGGGCCTTAATTGACTGCAGGTGCTCCAATTAACCTGCAGCCACCTTCCCTAGTCTACAGGGAACCACACTTTAATTAGCCTTGAGCTTATATATTTCCCCTTTTGCACTCTCCCACTGTTCCCTGGCCCTCCTGTATCACAATTGATTTCCTATTACAACACAGAATACAAAGTGTACAGTGCTCACTTTGTTATTATTTTTATTACAAATACTTTCACTGTAAAAATGATAAACACAAGAAAATTTGTTAGTCTCTAAGGTGCCACAAGTGCTCCTTTTCTTTTTGCGAATACAGACTAACACGGCTGCTACTCTGAAACAAGAAATAGTATTTTTCAGTTCACCTCATACAAGTACAATAGTGCAATTTCTTTATTGTGAAAGTGTAACTTACAAATTTAGATTTTTTTGTTACATAACTGCACTTGAAAACAAAACAAAGTACAACTTTAGAGCCTAGGAGTCCACTAAGTCCTACTTCTTTTTCAGCCAATTGCTAAGACAAACAAGTTTGTTTACATTTACGGGAGATAATGCTGCCTGCTTCTTATTTACAACGTCACCTGAAAGTGAGAACAGGCGTTCGCAGGGCACTTTTGTAGCCAGCATTGCAAGGTATTTACATGCCAGATATGCTAAACATTCGTATGCCCCTTCGTGCTTCGGCCACCATTTCAGAGGACATGCTGATGATGCTTGTTAAAAAAATAATGCGTGAATTACATTTGTGACTGAACTCCCTAGGGGAGAATTGTCTGTCTCCTGCTCTGTTTTACCCACATTTCATGTTATAGCAGTCTTGAATAATGACCCAGCACATGTTCGTTTTAAGAACCTTTTCTCAGCAGATTTGACAAAACACAAAGAAGGTACCAATGTGAGATTTATAAAAATAGCTACAGCACTCGACCCAAGGTTTAAGAATCTGAAGTGCCATTCAAAATCTGAGAGGGAAGAGGTGTGGAGCATGCTTTCAGAAGTCTTAAAAGAGTAACATTCTGATGCAGAAACTACAGAACCCAAACCACCAAAAGAGAAAATCAACCTTCTGCTGGTGATATCTGACTCAGATGATGAAAATGAACACGCGTCGATCCACTCTCCTTTGGATCGTTATCGAACAGAACCCGTCATCAGCATGGTTGCATGTCCTCTGGAATGGTGGTTGAAGCATGAATGGACATATGAATCTTTAGTGCATCTGGCATGAAAACATCTTGCGATGCCAGCTACAACAGTGCCATGTGAGCGCCTGTTCTCACTTCCAAGTGACATTGTAAACAAGAAGTGGGCAGCCTTATCTCCTGTGAATTGTAACCAAACTTGTTTGCCTGAGTGATTGGCTGAACAAGAAGTAGGACGAATGGACTTGTAGGTGCTAAAGTTTTACATTGTTTTATTTTTGAATATAGTTTTTTTTACATAATTCTAACATTTGTAAGTTCAACTTTCATGATAAAGAGATTGCACTACAGTACTTGTATTAGGTGCTTTGAAAAATACTTTCTTTTTCTTTTTACAGTGCAAATCAAAAATAAAATAGAACTTTACACTTTGTATACTGTGCTGTAATTGAAATCAATATATTTGAAAATGTAGAAAACATCCAAAAATATTTAAATAAATGGTATTCTATTATTAACAGTGTGATTAATCTCAATTCACTTTTTTAATCGTGTGATTAATTGTGATTATTTTTAATTGCTTGACAGCCTAATTATTAACCTATAATCATTAATATTTGATTTGTGTGGTACCCAAAGGCGAGCTAGGTGCTTCAGACAGATTGTATTTTAAGGTCAGGGCCATCCAATGGGTTAGATTGTACCTTTAGTGAATTGTATTGGCCCCTATGTTCTCTTTAAATTGTTATAAGAATGCCCAGAGCAATCAGATAGGCCCTTATTATTATAAAGAGAAAGGAAGAATGAGAGAACAAATGCATGGAATATGTTTTTCCTGTGTTTTCAAACTCTCCCCAGACCATCTGGTTGGCAAATATCACTCTGTCACATAGGACAGAGTGAGTATTGCAGGAACCCTGAGAACTGATTTGCAAATTCAGAAGTATTTGATGCCCCCTGGAGTTTCAGAATGACCTCTTCAGCCAGCTTTGGCAGACATCAA
The DNA here is from genome assembly GCF_009764565.3 of Dermochelys coriacea. NCBI lineage: Eukaryota > Metazoa > Chordata > Testudines > Dermochelyidae > Dermochelys > Dermochelys coriacea. The sequence goes on along the minus strand of NC_050094.1, from coordinate 10,824,020 downwards.
TTTTGAAGAGCCTGAACAGGAGATGAGCTCTTCTGAAAATCTGTTTCCAGTCTTGCGTGCTGAACATTTGACAATCTTGCTCTTTTGACCATTTGGACTCAAGAATAGAGCCAGGAACAAGGCAAAGGATTCTAAATAGCAGAGATCTATCGTTTAAATTGCATGTTCCCTTAACCTCCTTTTCCTTGCCTGCTTGCTCTTGGATGGTGAATTCCCGACACCTAGCACTGTAGTGTGTGATACAGTTCATAACAATATATATTTTATGTTACTAAAAGGAATTAATTAATTAGGTATTAATATGTAACTTCCTTCATCACTCAGGATCCCACAACACTTTCCGTACAGGAATGCACTGAAATGCAACCACTTCTGCAGTGCATCAGGGTAGCTGATCGCATCATTTTCCCCAAAAAAGTGGCTGTTGATTGATGTGTCTCTGATGTTGCAGAGGTGTTAGTCATTGGGAGCTCGGGCCGGGTCACCACCTCTTACAGTCCAGAGCTGCATCCGATGAAGTGAGCTGTAGCTCATGAAAGCTTATGCTCAAATAAATTTGTTAGTCTCTAAGGTGGCACAAGTACTCCTTTTCTTTTTGCGAATACAGACTAACAGGGCTGCTACTCTGAAACCAGTCCAGAGCTGGGCACCCAACATCTGCAGCCGATTTGGAACAAGTTACGTACATTTGTAAGCGTGAAGGCCCAGCACGGAAATGCAACCACCTCTGAAGTGAAACAGCTATCGCTGTTACTAACCTTCCAGAATTCACAGCCCAGCTGATTTAGAGGAGCCAATAAGAGGTTGAGCTGGACTGTCTGGCTTTTTAATTGGCTATTGTACATATCAATCATCGTCTGAGCTGACCAATCGCAGAATTCGACTGAAAAAAATCCCGCCTATTTTTAGTCCACTTCCCCTCCGCATTCACTTGTCAATCAATTACCAGGGGGCGATAGTTTGGTCTCCCGTCTATTGGTAAGCTGCATCGTCAATCAGAAAGCCGTCTTTCTATTGGTCTTCCAGATCCGTCCGTCATTCTCAAATCAGCCGCTCACTGGTGCAGCCGGCACTCCATCACTGGGTCCGATTGATCGGCGGAGACGCCAATCAGGCGGCAGTGGCTCTTGATTGGTCAGTGCCAGTGCGTCCGCGCTCCCATTGGCCAGAGAAGGTGCTGGTCGGGTGGGGATTGGCCGTATGGCGGCCGAGGGGGCGGGGCGTTCAGGGCGGTGCCCGGGCGGCCGAGGAGGAGGAAGATGGCGCCGTGAGGGGGTCGGAGCCGCCGCCGCCTCCGCTCCAGCCGGGTCTGTGCACTTCGCTCACCCCTGCCCAGGGCGGGCAGATCGTGGGAGCCCCCGCCCCGGGGCCCGAGAACGGGGGCAGGGCGCGGGGTCGGGGCCGGGCCTGGGCTCCGGGGCCCCGGCAGCGGGGCGGGAGCGGCGCCGACCCGGGCGGAACGGGGACCCGGAAGGGGGCGTGGGGCTCCCTGCTCCGCCCTCCCCGGGCTACGGGCGGGCGGCGCTTCCGGGGCCCGGGAGGAGGCGGGACGGGCGGGGATAACCCGCCTCCCCCGGGACCCGCAGTTCGTGCTGCGCCGGAGTCTCGGGGGGTTTGCAGGGTCCCCCGGGGCATTGGGGGGTGCCAGGGATGGCGGGGGGAGGGAGGTTTGCAGGGTCCCCCGGGCATTGGGGGGTGCCAGGGATGGCGGGGGGAGGGAGGTTTGCAGGGTCCCCGGGGCATTGGGGGGTGCCAGGGATGGCGGGGGGAGGGAGGTTTGCAGGGTCCCCCGGGCATTGGGGGGTGCCAGGGATGGCGGGGGGAGGGAGGTTTGCAGGGTCCCCTGGGGCATTGGGGGGTGCCAGGGATGGCGGGGGGAGGGAGGTTTGCAGGGTCCCCTGGGCATTGGGGGGTGCCAGGGATGGCGGGGGGAGGGAGGTTTGCAGGGTCCCCTGGGGCATTGGGGGGTGCCAGGGATGGCGGGGGGGAGGGAGGTTTGCAGGGTCCCTTGGGGCATTGGGATGGGTATTGGGGGGACCTGGGATAGGGATGGCGGGGGGGGGAGGGAGGTTTGCATGGTCCTCCAGTGTATTGGGTTGGGTACTGGGGGGACCAGGGATGGGCGGGGAGGTTTGTATGGTTTCCTGCTGCATTGGGGTGGGTGGCGGGGGGGAAGTTTGCATGGTCCCCCAGCGTATTGGGGTGGGCAAGGAGGTTTGCATGGTCCCTGGGGCATTGGGGGGTGCCAGAGATGACGGGGGGGGGAGGGAGATTTGCATGGTCCCCTGCGGCATTGGGATGGGTATTGGGGGCACCAGGGATGGGCAGGGAGGTTTGTATGGTCCCCTGCTGCATTGGGGTGGGTGGCATGGGGAAGGGAGGTTTGTGTGGTCCCCCGGTGCATTGAGCTGAGCATTGGGGGGTATTAGGGATGGGTAGGGAGTCAGGAATTTGTGTGGTCCCCTGGTGCATTGGGGACACTGGGATTGGGCAGGGGGTACAGGGTTTGCATCGTCCTCAGTGCATTGGGATAGGGTGAGGGACATTGGGGTTGAGGGGTATGGAGATTGGCATGGTCCCAAGTGCATTGAGGTGGGTGTGGAGGGCACTTTGTTCCTAAGGGCTTGGTGTGGCACCTTGGGGAAAGCGATGAACATGCTGCCTGGGGATGGGCATGGCGTACGGAGGGGATTAACTGGGTATCTGCTTCCCTACAGTACATGAGGTATGGTGGGGGTGAAACTGATGGGATTAGCAGGGGTGTGTGGGGATGCAGGGATTCTTGGTCCCTGGGTGCTTGGAGCTGGAGAACCTCACCTGCGTGGGATGCTTTGGGAGCCACAGTGTGCAGCAGGACTGATGCTGATGGAAGTCTCTGCAGGGCCTGATCACCCTCTCATTCCCTGATGCTGCTGGAGTCCCAAGGGCCATGTTGTGTTTACTATCAAGCCGTTAAAATATCCACACCCTCCAGATGTCTCCTACTGTCTGTTATAGGGAGGCTGTGAAGTACGGGTTTAGAGACCAGAGTCTGGGACCAAGTGACTCAAAACGATATCTTGGGGTTAGGACTATGTTAAGTCTAACTTATAAGAGGGTGTGTGTGTGTGTGCGGGCATGTGCCCTGGGAGCCAGTCATCTGCATAACATGACATATATATTGCCAAAGCACCAGTAGTCATCTGTACTTTGTCCACGTTAGCATAGCACGTTAGTACTATGAAGCTGAAATAGTGGGGGATTTCCCTAAAAAGTCTATTGAGGACAAAGCAATACAGCAGAATCAGGTATAGCCAAGTAAAATGTAAGTCTTGTATTGTCTTAGTGCAGCCTGATGTGCTGGTTACAAATTTGGTTATAGTGAAAACTTTCTCCTTCGAGGGAAAAGACAGTGTTAAAGAATCAGAATTGATGATGAAGAAACTGCAGAACTAACGTATTGAAGTTTTGGTGCTAGAGCGACCACTCAGGTTAAACGCTGTATCTTAAAAACAGTTTGCCTTAGTGATAAACATTTAAGAATATTAGAGGGGTGCTGTTAAGTTGAAATTCACACATTTAAAAAAAATGGTTTTTGCTAGAGATCACTCTTTGAATTCCTGAAAATAAATTTTATATAAAATTTTCAGTTCCCTTGTGGATATTTACAAGGGTCTTATAAATTAGTATAACTGGCACTAAAGAATAAGTAATATCTAGCAATAAGAAATAAGGCACACATTTTACAGGGAGGATAATTAACCACTTGAGCAACTTACCTATGGATGCAGTTGAGTTTCTGTCACTTCAGATTTTTAATAAATCAGGATTGGATTCTCTCTCTGATGCATGCTTTACTTCAACCAGAAGTTATGGCTGGATGCTGAAACCTTTTGGTGAAATTCTCTGGCCTGTGTTGTGCAGGGGGTCAGACTAAATGATCACAGTGGTCTCTTCAGGCCTTAAATTCATAACATTTGTTTCTCCTTTGCTAGCTGCCTCTATGTCAGTGTTCTCAACCTTTCTAGATTATTGTACTGCTTTCTAGAGTCTGACTTGTCTTGAGTACCCCCAAGTTTCATCTCACTTAAAAATACAAAAGTGTCACAGCACTCCAGTACTGAAAAATTGCTGACTTTCTCATTTTTGCCATATAATTATAAAATAAATTTAAATATAAAATGGTACTTACATTTCAGGGTATAGTGTATAGAGCAGCATAAACAAGTCATTGTCTATATGAAATTTTAGTTTGTACTGACTTCGCCAGTGCTTTCATGTAGCCTGCTGGAAAACTAGGCAAATATCTCGATGAGTTGATGTACCCCCTGGGAGGTCTCTGCATACCTCCAGGAGTATGTGTACCCCTGATTAAGAACTACTGCTCTACTGGGTAACAGTGAAACCAAGTAAACACGCAGTGCTTGCCAATCCACAGAGTAAACACACTGAAAAAATACTTTTTCTGTAACTTCTTTTAGGCTGTGTCTATACTTAAAATGCTACAACAGCACAACTGCAGTGGTGCCGCTGTAGTGCTTCAGTGTAAACGCTCGCTACAGCAACAAGAGGGGTTCTCCTGGTGCTGTAGGTAATCCACCTGCCCAAAAGGCAGGTAGCTAGATTGACAGAAGAATTCTTTTGTTGACCTAGCACTATCTACACTGGGGGTTAAATTGGCTTATTACGTCTCTCAGGGGTGTATGTGTTTCATCACAAGCTAATAAGAATTTAAGAACAGCCGTACTGGGTCAGACCAAAGGTCCATCTAATCATTATGAACAGTTTTACTGAGATCCATTTTTTCTCCATTAGCCTTAAATTTTGGACCTAATCTATCTGGTAGTCCTATTAAATGTAGAACTAGAGCTCTGCTCACCTACCCAATGTGCAGCTCCAAGCATCTTGATGACACTAAACAAATAATACAAAACCATTGTGAAGAATTGAGAAATAAAACCAAAATTTCTCCCTCAGCTGACTTGTGGTTTTAGGAATTATTTTTAAATTTCCTGAATCTGCTGTCTGAATGCAGTAAACGTATATTTCTAATCCTCTGCAAAAGAGGAAGCTTCTGTCCCATCTTATTCCTAACATCTTATTCCTTTTTAGGCCTTTCCCCTCTAAGAACAGGGCCATGTTACCTACAGCTGTGATTTGGTGAGGTCAGCTGTAGCCACATGTACAAAGGCTGCTTTTGGTTAGGTGGATGTTTCTTTGTGTTTTTTATTTCCAGTATAGTTTCTTTCACACATGAGCTCCAGCCATGCAATGTGATCCATATGGGTGGGAAGGATGGTTCAGTGGTTAGGGGGCCAGCCTGGGAACTGAGAATTGTCGGATTAAATCCCTGCTCCACCACAGACTTGCAACCTCAGGCAAGTCACTCAGCTTCTCTGTGCCTCAGTTTCCCATTTGTAAAATGGGGACAATACTTTCCTACCTCAGAGGGGTGTTGTGAGAATAAATATATTAAAGATTGTGAGGCACTTGGATCCTACAGTAATGTAATAAGTACTATAGATAGATAGACCTTTTACACCGGCGTAGTCTTCATATGTCTGTAGAAGACTGCCTATGTAGACCGGATTGCAGGACTTGGAGACATGTTCTGCCACTTGTGGTACTGAGTATTGATAGGTGTGTTATGTAAGTATTTGCATAGGCTCTTTATACTGAGAAGGAAGTTGTGGATACAAAGGAAAATTTCCTGATGGCAGAGCCTCAATGAAAGGGGCTAATTATCATTAGGGAAAAAAAACCCAACCACTCTTCCCTTTATATCTTTTGTAGAATGTTGAAGATAATGGCAGAGTTTCAAAAAATTAAGTCTTGTGACAAGTGAAGCAGTCGCCTCTCAGAAAACCTACCAATCGTGCTGGTGTGAATGTTCCAGCTGGCTTCTAACAGGCGTTACTACTGGCTGGAAATGGGTTCTCATTGGCTGGCGCGATTGGTAAGTTTTCTTGTTCTTGTTCTACAGCTTGATTGCTCAGTTTGCAGTCCTGTGGAGTTTTTAAATGCATTCTAAACTAACGAAGAGAGCTGTTTAGCCTGCATGCTTAAAGACTCAGTGTCTGGACGGTTAGCTAGTATGCACATGTCCCTGTTTGTGTATCTTAGGGTAGGAACAATTCCTAATTGTATTTGCTCAAATAACTTGATAAAAGAAACAACTCTTCAGCCAGCAGTCTTCCAAGGCAGAGAGCCAAAGTACAGTGGGAATGGGGTGGACAGAGAGGTTGTAACTTCGAGTGAGCGCTCTTTGACAGGTTCAAGGGGTGTTCTGTTCCGTTTGGCACTTGACTGTAGTTGTGGGTTTACAGAAGGGCAAAGTGACTCTGAATTGTTAAGTGACTTCTTGGTGAATAAGTGAGTAGCTCACAGCAAACTGCTGTTAGATTATGACAAATGGTGATAGTTTGCCAAGGAGGAACTTCTCCTGCCTCTCATAAAGGTCTGTAGCCCAGAAGTCTACAGGCTTGGAAACATTTATTCTAGTAAATTATAGTTCTGTCCCCAAATCTGAATTGGACAGAGAGATGGGCTCCTGGAAGTTGTGTTTAAGTAGCCCATTGATCTTACTATGCTGTAAGTGGATTTGTATTCTGCTGCCTTTTCAAAATGTCAAACTGTCACCAGGGGATGTTGGGAGGAAATGTTTGGGTGACAGATTAACACTGGGTTCAAACAGCAAACACAGAGAGATGACTTCTCTCTCCACATTTATCCCCCTAATTGATTCAGAAAGGTTAATGACCCCCCCCCACACACACACACACCCTTTTAATGTGTTTCATTTTTTGGCCTGGCTTAATGTCACTCATGTGCCATCCAAGAAATTAATCCATAGCAGTTCCTGCTTCTGCTGAAAGGGAGGTTGCAGTCATTTAGGTTGGGCAGGAGTTCACGCCCCTGGTTTTCTGGGAAAAATCTGTCCTTTTCTCAAAGGCCAGCGAGCTGGACGCTAACATCTGATGCTTCAGTGGCTGAGAGGTTACCACAGTGAATAAGCAAGAGTGGCTTGAAGGGAATGGATGCCCTTCTGTCAGAACTGGTTCAGATAATTTCCCTCTGATGATGTCCCAGGCTTTGGGATCTCTAAACTGATTCTCTGTGAGGATTTATGCACTTGGCCATGGCAGGATGTGAAACAGCCTTTGTGTAGCTTTGGGAGAAGCCTGGAGTCTCTCCTTACTCAGTGCTGAACTGTCTGCTTTTGGGAAGTGGACTCCTTGGTGACTTGGCTTGGAACCCGCTAGCTCAGTTTTCTTGCTACTCTCTGTTTGGGGAAAGGTTCGGCATTGCTCAGAGAGAAGTTTTCTGTCTCTGCTGACCAACGATAGTTTTAAAGACTGGTCAGTAACGTTCAGGGCAGTCAGAACAGCAAACAGGAGAATGAGAGCAAAGGACGTTGACGTTCCTAAGTGTTCTGGGTTTAATTGCATCCGAAATATATAAATAGCCTTTCTCCTAGCCCTGAGCTGTATTAAGATCTTATGACTGGTTCCTGTGTTGAGTAAAGTGTAGACACACACTGATTGCTAGAGTTACTCCTTAAACTGATAATCAAATTAAGCGGTACAGTATGTTAATTCACTAGGTGTCTCCATTGACCTACCTGTAAGAAATATTGATGTAATTCAGTTATATTTACTATTTATTATTTATACTGTGGTAGCCTGCAGTAGCCCCAGTCACTGACCGTGGCCCTATGGTGCTAGGTATTGTACAGATACAGAACAGACAGAGGGTCCTGCCCCAAACAGCTTGTGATCTAGAGATAAGACATGAGACAGCAGGTGGATACCAACAGATGGGGGAGCAAAAGGAACCAATAAGACAGTCCTGGTCAGCATGATGGGCAGTAGCCTTAGCACACCAGCTGCCTGATCATTGTCAAGTTTTTTAGAGGCATCATGGCCTAGGAGAGTTTGCAGGAGGTCAGGGGGGGTAGCTTATCCTCCTTCCATACGTGAGAGGCAGTGTAGAAGAAAGTACTATCGAGCACTAGTCAAGAACTATTCCCCTTGTGTGAATCACCTGAGAAGTAGTCAAATCTTGTAGCTGGTGGTAAATAGCTCCAGGGTTCACACTCCTGGCATGTCAAGACTGTATTCCTTTCCTCCCATCTTTTCATAGGCTGAGGCAGACTGAGCTGTCGTGTGCAGTGTGTCTCCGATTGTATAGAGACCATGCCTGCCATTCTGTTTCTCTCCCATTGTGGTGTCTTCCCTTACACTATTACTTAGGGTGTTGGTTGCTGTTCTTGGGGGGTGTGGATACTGCATCCTTGATTTGACTGCTATGGCTCATGGCGTGTGCAGGGTGCATGGGTACCGTACATCTCCCCAAGGTTGGGAGCCAAAGCTGGAGAGCTGCCTACCCATTTTGAGATCATTCCATGCTTTGCTGTGAGGACCCATTTCCTTTTAAATGGGCTGATTTTGCTCATAGCAGCAAAGCGAAGCAAACTGGAACTAAACACTTTCCCTCCCTATTAGCTAAGACTTGGCTTCTCCATGTCATGAGTGGATCACTTTTCTTGGACTTCAGCATTTGCCTTCTGCTTATGGGGAGGCCGTGTCTTCTGTAGGGGAAAAAAAGGTGGTTTTGAATCATTGGTTAGTATGCTAGTGTGGACTAGGCAATTGTTGTTTTTACAAGTGTTAGCTAGTCGAGATAAACCGTAGGCCCACCCCGCATTCATCTCAACACTTGTGAAATTACAGACTGCCTTTTCCACACTGGGATTTTACTATGTGGTGCAAAACCAACCTCTTTTTCCTAGTGCGGCTGCAGCCTTTGGTCAGTGTTTCTGACAGAGGATGCCAGACCTTTAGGCCGAAGATCATCCCTCCCTTTGTCTCTCTGAGATGGGAGAGTATCTGTGAACATCCATTTCCTCAAATGTCCATAACTCCCCATTTCAAATCAGTACCCTGCCAGTGATTGTAATGCAGAGAGTTCGGGCTTAGAAAAGCTCCCACTGGCATGTCTTCTAGGTAAATATTATCAAGCTATTGAGCCAGACCAAGAATGTTAGGTGGGATGACCGGGGAATTTGCCAAAGGAAATATCATGGATGAAATGTCTTTTTGCTTCAGGACAAAAGACTCTGCAAGTTCTAAGGATTTAGGAGGGTCTTTTCCTGGCTTCATTGTCTTTAAGCCTGTAACAAAACAATCCTTTCTGCTGTGCTCATTGCAACCTTCCTCATTCCCTTCTGTCTCGCTGGAGTCTGTAGCATGAGCGTTAGGGCTGAGAAGTTGAGAACTTGCCCACTCCTGTCAGAAGGGTGTTCAGTGGAGAAGCACAACTATTTCCATTAAGTGCTAACAGTATTAACCTTTTCACTGCTGATGGTCATACTGGAAACCTCCAGCGAATGCTGGACCTGTCAAGTTCTGATGCTGTGTAACAGGAATGTAGTATCTAATCAGAGTATTCAGATAATTGAGATGGTTGCTACTACAGGCTCTGCTTCCATTTGCTAAATGAGTCAAACAAGCACTTTTCTTACCCTGTCTCCACCTAGTGTAGCCTCATCTTTGACCTGAGCTCTTCTCTCTTCCCATTCAGTTGCCTATTTCAAACTCTGTGTACTCCACTCTCTAGCTTCAGCTCTCATGAAATCATCCACCGTGCTTTCTTGTCCTTTTGTTTTGAGTGCTGCAGCTATATCTCCTCCCTGTCCATCTGCACATTAGCCTTTTCCTTTCGACCTCCCGCAGTTGCACTGCCAACAGGGGACCTCCAGCAGAGAGTTATCCCATAATTGCATAATGACTTCTAAACATTCTGCACCAATAACACACCAAAGTAATTGGCACTGACTCTGTTTCCAACCCAAAACAGCATTAAAACTTTACCCTGATAGAAAACTTAAGGTATGTCTACACTGCAAAAAAAAAAAAAAACATGGCAGTGAGTCTCAGAGCCCGGGTCTACAGCCTCGGCACTGAAAATAGCAGTGTAGACTGTTTGGACTCCAAAGCCCAGGGAGTGGGGTGGGCTTTAGAGCCTGAGCTCCAGCCAAAGCCAGAATGTCTACATGGCTGTTTTTAGTGCCAGAGCGCAAGCCTGAGTCTATAGACCCAGGCTCGGAGACGCCCTGCACAGGGTTTTTTTTTTTTTTTTTTTTGGCAGTGTAGACATTCCCTTGAAAGCAAACAGAAGGCAACATGGACCTGCAAAGAGAGTACTGGATTGGGAGTCAGACCAGAGGATCTACTCTTCTTTCTGCTGCTGACCTTCTTTGTGGCCTTGGCCAAGTCTCTGGGCTTCTATTTGCCCGCCCATCGTTTCTCTGTCTGGTCTGCGTAGACTGTAAGCTCTTCAGAGCAGGGACTGTCTGTCTCTTCCTCTGTGTTTGTAGAGTGCTCAGTGCAGCAGAGCCCCAACCTCCATGCAAGGGCCCCTAGGTGCTGCTAAGACACAAATAAATAATCGAGGGAATCCATCCATTTCCCTCTGTCTTCTGATCCTTTGCTTCTGTTTGCTGCCCATGGTGACATAATGGTCCCTTCTACCATTAGCAACAATCCATGCAAAGACTGAAATAACAAATTGCGAATTGATAAAATCTCACTTCATATGAAAGCGCACGCTGCCAGGAACTGAGCTATTTGTTGGGTCAGCACTGATGATTTCGGAAGGCGAGATTAGTTCAAAGGACGGACGCGTTATGTGACTCCTTTAGGCGTCAGGCTGGGGGTGATGCAGAAGGGCGAGAACTATGCTCCTTGTTGTCAACGTTAGCCTTACTCCTCCTTCTGTGTGTTTCCTCCCTGCAGGTCAAGAGGACAATATGGCCGCCACTGCGGCAGTCAGTCCTAGTGAATACCTGCAGCCTGCAGCTTCCACAGCACAGGTGAGAGGGCGATTGCGTGGCTTCTTACTGTGGCATTGAGAGCTGCGGGACACACACCACGCACAAATGTGTAATGTGCTTACGGTGAAACCGTTTTGCTAGTGGCTGCTTTACTGCGCCCTCAGGGGATCAGCATCTCCTGCAGAGCTTCCTCCCCGTCTCTGTAGAGGTTGATGCTGTTGATTCGGAAGAAAGGGTGGCCTTGTAAATAGGGCTTTGGAGCGGAGCCCGCGGAACAGCTCCGGAGCAGTGGAGCTGCAGGTTCTTTCCTGGAGCTGGAGTGGAACCAGAGCACAGCTCCAAAGCCCTGCTTGTAAAACACAGGACCGGAAGACAGGTCTCCTGGTTTCTCTTTCTAGTTCTGCCACTGAGTCATTTTGTGGCCTTGGAGAAGTCCCTTCCCCTCTGTGTGTTTCATTTTCCCCATCCGCTTAATGGGTCTAGTAACACCAGCCTATCTCCGAAGGGAGATCAAAGGCACTGGTGATGGGTAAGGAAGATTCTGACAGCTGTACAGAAACCTTAGAAGCTTGCTTTGTGTTTACATCACCTCTGAAACTGATTTCCTGCGTCAGCTGAACCAACTCAATTCAAACCCGTCTCTTCATTCTCTCCTCCTCTAGGACTCTCAGCCATCTCCACTAGCCCTGCTTGCAGCGACATGTAGCAAAATCGGTCCTCCCGCCGTGGAAGCCGCTGTCACTCCTCCGGCCCCACCTCAGCCCACACCTCGAAAACTTGTCCCCATCAAACCCGCACCAGTTCCTCTGGGTTCCAGTAAGAACAGCTTTGGGATCTTGTCGTCGAAAGGGAACCTCTTCCAGATCCAAGGGTCTCAGCTTGGGACATCCTATCCTGGGGGGCAGCTGGTTTTTGCCATTCAGAATCCAACTATGATCAACAAAGGGGCCCGCTCGTCTACGAACATCCAGTACCAGACTGTCCCTCAGATTCAAGCAGCAGGGGGGCAGACCATACAAGTTCAACAGAACCTAGCCAACCAGATTCAGATTATTCCCGGCACTAACCAAGCGATCATTACTCCCTCCTCTTCCACGCACAAGCCTGTGCCAATCAAGCCGGCTCCCGCGCACAAGGCCGGGGCATCGTCTGTGCAGAGTGCAAGCAATGTTGTCAAGCTGACGGGCGGCAGCAACATGACGCTCACCCTGCCAGTTAATAACCTGGTGAATGCCGCGGACCCTGGCACTCAGGCTCAGATCATAGCCGAGAGCCCATCAAAGCCCTGTAAAAAGACTAGAAAGAAAGCCATGTCACCAGCCCAGACGACGGCCATGGCCGTGGCCGAGCAAGTAGAAACGGTGTTGATAGAGACTACGGCAGATAACATAATCCAGGCAGGAAATAACTTGCTGATAGTGCAGAGTCCTGGCTCAGGCCAGCCAGCGGTGGTGCAGCAGGTCCAGGTGGTCCAACCCAAGCAAGAGCAGCAGGTGGTACAGATTCCCCAGCAGGCCCTGAGAGTGGTCCAGGCGGCCTCTGCCACACTGCCTACCGTCCCCCAGAAGTCCTCTCAGAACTTTCAGATTCAGGCAGCTGAGCCAACTCCTACGCAGGTATCAGGTCCTTAACCCTTTCTGGCGGGTACATCTGTGTCTGGGAGATCCACCAAGGATCAGTGACTCAGCTGGTGGTGTTTAAAGAAAGGCAGAGTGGCCGGGGGATACTGCATGTGATAGGAATCTCTTTGCAGGTGGGGTTTGTGTTTAGAAGTGCCTGGGCAACTTCTCCTTTCAAGCTGTGTATTGCAAGCCCAGATTTCCATATTATGGAAATATTTCCATGTCATGGTGGTTTGATGTGTCACGAGGGAGGTGGAAGGCGTCTTTTAGTCTGTTGTAGAGAGAGGGGTGGATGTGACTGATGCGTGGCAAGCAGTCACCTTCCTGTGTGTTAGAAGCCTTTCTTGTGATGGATCCTTGCACGACTTGCCTTATTTTTACATAGCCGACTCCTGATTCTTGACTGATCATGACTAGGTGGAGAGATCCAGGGCGGCCCCAGCGCTGGGAGGGCACAGAAAACTCCTCTCGCAGGCTGGCCGTAGTGTACGTTAATTACATTTAATTCCTCGCGAATTGCGGACTTAGTACGGCGTTGGGTGCCCTGGGACCCGAAGCCCATCGTCCCGATCCCGTGGGTCACACGGGGCCGTATTTGTGCTCTGGCTTAAGCGACGGCTGGTCTGAGTCCTTTCCCATTTCCTTCTTCCTTCAGGTCTACTTCAAAACACCTTCAGGGGAGCTGCAGACCGTGCTCCTTCAGGAAGCCCCTGCTGTGACGGTGGCCCCTTCTCCCACCTCCTGCAGCAGCCCCATGTCCCGCAGCACCCAAGCAGGTGGAAGCTGCAAAAAGCCAGCTGCCCGCAAAGAGCGCCCCCTGCCGAAGATCGCCCCTGCTGGAGGCATTATCAGCTTGAACGCCGCTCAGCTGGCAGCTGCGGCCCAGGCAATGCAGACCATCAACATTAACGGTGTCCAAGTCCAAGGGGTACCTGTCACCATCACCAACACCGGAGGTGGGATATGCACTGTTACACCCTGGTGCTAGGGATGTGACGCGTGCTGACTGGGGAGGTGGGCGGGGTAGGGGGGAGAAGAAACGATCTGAGCTCCCAAAGCCTTAAAGGTTCTGGGGGCCAGGAACTTCCTCGCTGGCTGCGTAGATTTCAGTTGGATCTTAAGCCAAGCCTTGGTGCCCGTGACCGAGTACTGCAAGAGTGTTAACTGTCCTACAATTCTATAGCCCCTTTCGTCCCAAAAGATCCCACATTGCATCTCTCTGCAGCCCTAGGGAGGCCTCTCCAGGCTCCTCCTGGGAAAGCCGTGCCTGATGGATCAGCTGTGCTAAGCCCCAGGCTCTACAAGGGTGCTTCACAGCGTCTCTGAGCTACCAAGTTAATTAATGAAAGCAGGGATGGATAGTCACGCCTGTCTGAGGGCTAAGACTTGCTCTCTTGAGTCCTGAACCAATCTCCCGAAAGTCCTGGTAGATGTACAGACCCAGTGAGTTTTCAGCTCACCCACTTATCAGACCACCCCGAGACTAGAGGCAGATGGTTTGGAGAGCTGGAATTCCTGCTTCGTCCTAGTCTGTTCCTGTCAGGTGGTATGAGAGGGTACTGTACCAGCCCTCCAGCTGATTTCCTTCTTGAGTCTTTTGCCTTTCAACTCTCTGTTGTTTAGACAGCGGCTATTTAAAACAAAACCATTAGTGCTAGAACCCAAAAGCTTGGAATCCCAGCATCCAAGCAGTGTAAAGCCTTCATCTCTTCTCTCCAGTACAGGGGTTCTCAAACCTCATTGCACCACAGACCCTTCTGACAACAAAATTACCATCTGACCCAGGGGGAAGTAGGGTGCTGGAGACTGAGCCCCGCCATCCTGGGTGGGGTTGGAACTCGGTCTTCAGCTTCAGTCCTGAGCCCCAGCAAGTCTAATGCTGGCCCCTGGCGACCCCATTAAAATGAGGTCCCGACCCGCAGTTTGAGAACCACTGCTCTAGCAGGTGGTGAGTTATTACCTGCCACAATCACATGGGAAGACTACTGCGAAGGTGCTTCCCGTAGTCAGACCACTACAGATGCTTTCAGGATCTCTCAAATTTTCCAAGCGCTGGTCACGGACTAGTGATTATAAAGAAATCCAATGAATTCTGAGTGGCTGAGCATCCCAAGCCATGACAGCTCCTGCTTCATAATGCCCTTGCTGTTCAGTTCTGGACACAGCCCTGTGTCCCCTTCTTAGAGCAAGTGACTTTCCTACCATGCCAGAGAAAATATCAAAACCACAACTGCCATCCTGCATTTGTGCAGGCTGGAAGTAACGGTGAGTCTTAGCCCAGTCCCCAGATCTCTTTGGCAACAGAGAGGTTGCAAATATTGCAGTGCATTCAACTCCTCCTGTTCCAAGGTGGCATTGCTGACATAGACGCTTCCTTTCATAGCTGACTTCGGAGAATCATGGCTCTGTGGTGTGCTCCATCATTGCCTGCATCTGCCCCCAGCCAATGTGGTAGATCGACCCGTTGCTCTCAGTGGCAGGTTTCTACATTCCAGAGCTCAGGTGGGAGGCTTTTGCTGCAGGAAGCATCAGGAAAGGAAGTTCTGTCTGGAAAAAGGCAATCTGTTTTCTGATCCAGAAAGACCTGCCAGAGGGCTTCTTCCTGGGCAAGATTCCCAGCTGGATTTTTAAGTTGGAAGCTGTTCTTCCTCAGTTGGCTAAACCAAAGCAGTGTAAAATACAGCACGGTTGCTAATTGAGCTGCCACAATTCGTGGCTTGCACACACATCTGTCCCGAAACCAGCAAATAAATGAATCAGCACTGGCAGATGTTTAGTCCTGTCTGCATCATCCACCATGGTATAGTGGTTTCACAGTAAATTACCTGCTTCCAGCCTAGGGTAGATGGCTGAGGAGGCTAGTCCTGAGATGATGATGGAACCTTCCACCTCAAGGGTTGCAAGTTCAGATCCAGACCAGGCTCTGCAGGGCCTGCTGGCTGTTCCATATGTGAGATGAGTTGATGCCTGTCTCAGCCCAGTTTCCACAGTTAGAGCTTATTGGCCACTTGCTTGGAGGGCCCCCGTGGTGAAGCCAAGCACTGTGGAAGCTGAGCTGCCCTCTCCGCTGCAGAGAAAGGATCCCTGCAGAGCAGTCTTGATGCATGCTGAAGGGAAAGCATCTGCTCAGTAGCTACAGGGCTTCGGTCTGAAGAGGCGCTGAGCTGACCTTTTTCAGCAGCATTGAAGGATGTTGGATTTCCGTCACCCAGGGGCCCTGGGAGGATCAATTCCACTCGCTGACATTGACGTCAGTTTTCTTCTTTCCAGCTCCCGGCGCGGTCCAGGCTCCCGCGTCCCTGAAGCCAGAGCTTGGAGCTGGCCCCTCAGGGTGCCAGGTAAGTCCCGTTTTTTTTGTAAATATATTGCACGTTTTTTCAAAGTTTCTTTTTAGTTTCCTGTTCCGATCGTCCCCCCCCCCCCCAAGGGTTAAACTGAAAACTTTGAAAAACCGCACAGTATATTCAGAAAAAAGGGACTTGCCTCCCCCTTAAAGGGCCAGCACCACGGGTGGGGGGTGTTCAGGGCCGTTGGGACACTGCATGCTGGGGTGGCACAGAGGAGAAAGGAAGCAAAATCTGGGGGTGCTGAGTAGGGACTGGTCACATTATTGGAGCTGGTTCCTTTCCCTTTGCCAGGCCTTCCTTTTAAGGATTGATTTGCTTAGGCAGCTGGAGCATTGCCTGTGTGAGGAGTATGGGAAAAGAGGTGTGTACAATGCCAGCAGCGAGACGTTTGCATCTTCCCTTGGAGTTGGGGGTCACCCAGGGGAACGCCGAGCAGCAGCCTTAATTCCCTTCTCCCTCTGCTTCTCATCCGCAGGCCAGCAGCAGCTGACAGTCCAAAACGTGTCTGGCAACAACCTGACCATCAGCGGCCTGAGCCCAACCCAGATCCAGCTGCAGATGGAGCAGGCGCTGTCCGGGGAGATCCAGCCTGGGGAGAAAAGGCGGCGCATGGCATGCACCTGCCCCAACTGCAAGGATGGGGAGAAAAGGTGAGTGGGCAGATGGGGGCAGGATAGGTGATTATGGGGGGGAGAGAGAGACAGTGCCAGCCATCTCTCCCCTTCCCCCCCGCTACATCAGCAAGAGTAACAATTGCGATGGTTTCCTGTCCCTGCAGGTCAGGGGATCAGGGGAAGAAGAAGCACATCTGCCACATCCCTGAGTGCGGCAAGACTTTCCGCAAGACCTCGCTGCTGCGGGCCCACGTCCGCCTGCACACGGGCGAGCGCCCCTTTGTCTGCAACTGGGTCTTCTGCGGGAAGCGGTTCACGCGCAGCGATGAGCTGCAGCGGCACGCCCGGACACACACAGGTCTGTTGCCCGCCGCCCCTGCTCCCCATCTCCCATGTCCCACCAGGAGAGCCCTGCCGTGTCTCGGAGCTGGTCTTGTGGGACTGTCTCCCCCCTCCCCTGCTTCTGCTTCACAAGTAACCCCAGAGCATGTTGCTGCCTTGCCCGCCGAGCGCTTTGCTGAATAGGTGATGGGGAGGTGGGCTCCAGAGCATATGGGGTCTCTGCTGCTTTCACGTTGCCCCAGCTGCAGTTTGGCACAGATCTGTCATCTCCCTGCAGGGGGAGGGACGGGGTGCTAGCTGTGCACACGGGGAGCTGGGTGGGAAGGGGGGCATGCATCGGTGCATTCCCCCTTCCTGGCATGAGGACGCAACACACGCCCTTCCGGGCGTAAGTCTAGAGCTGGAGCGATCGAGGCTTGGCTACAGCAGCAAGCACTGGCCTCTGGCGCATTGAACGTTGCTCTTGTTTCTCTGGCAGGTGATAAGCGTTTTGAGTGTGCGCAGTGCCAAAAGCGCTTCATGAGAAGTGACCACCTGACGAAGCACTATAAAACCCACCTGGTCACCAAGAACTTGTAGGGTTAGCGGCAGCCAGACGCGGGGGCTGCCAGCTGGCCCTCTAGCACTGGCTAAGCCCTGCACTGTCATGGACAGTCCCCGGCATGGGTACGGCGTAGGGGTTGGGCAGCCGGCCAGCCTGGGACTCCACAGCCGTAGTCGCACTCCTGGCTTTGATACCCTCCCAAAGGTGTCCGCGCGGGGAGAGGAGTCATTGCTGATCTTCCTTCCTCGGAAGCCATCCGCCTTCCAGCACAGTCCTTGGGAATCCAGCTCCTTCCTCCGCAGAGCGCATCAAAGCCGGACATTGATTGCACAGGCCGGGATGAAGGGGAAGCCCTTATTTCCAAAGGAAAATGCTAACGTGGGTGCGAGCGGCAGATGCTCCTCGCTGCGCTGCGGGCTGGGGGAACTGAACAAGCAGGGCCGTGCCAACCTCATGTAAACGGGACAAGGATGCCGGTGAAACTTTCTCACGGTGCCCTCCCACTCCCCTCGCTTGTGAAGCTTTGACACAGTGGGGGGCAGCACTCCACAGACAGCCTACCTGGTGCTCTGTGGCACATTCCTACTTCATATTTAAAATCTATAAATATCTATAAATATCTCTCTATATAAACTCCTTTGGAAAGCCCTTTTTTTCTATGGAAACTGTTGCCTTATGCTCCCAGCTCCCAAGTATGAACACTGTATATCGTGAGTGCTTTTTTTTTTTTTTTATTTAATTGCGCCCGTTTAATAATCTGCCCTCCCAATCCTTTTCCCTCCAAAGTTCTTTTCCAATTATGAATTGAAGAGGTTTTTTTCCTCTCTGCTGATTTATTTTTCCTTTTAATTTCTCAGTGACATGGCGTTTCCTTTTGAATTTTGGATCTTTAAATCCTCTTTTGCCCATAATGCCAACCCCCACCCCTGCAGCCCATTACTGTGTATAGTGTATATTGTATCATAGACTATATTGCTTCCGTGTTTACTACATGTTTCAAAAACATATGGCTTGTTATTTTTGAGCTTTTAAATTAAAAAAAAAATCCACTTTATTTTTTAGTTGTAACTGCTTGAGGTATGTTTTATGAATTAAGTGACAGATCTGTTGTTCTTTATTAACGATGTAACTGGCTGGCTGGTGAAGAGTCAGCCAAGAGTTTTTTCTTGCTAAATAAATTTAGTCGCCAGAGGCAAACCCAGCATGGGAAGCAAAGGATCCTTTGTCTTGTAAGCGTGACGCCCGGTAAGAGGGACCAGTTTTTGGGGAGAGGTGAGATGGTTAGTTGGGGGGTGACCAGGTCAGTTGTTTGTATCACAGTAGCACCAAGAGACCCGCTGAGATTTCAATCCCGTCCACTGGAGCCACCTACATTGTCTCTGCCCCAAGGAGCTGACAGTCTACCTAGTCAAGGCAAAAGCTGGGAGGAGAAAGGTTGGGGCACAGAGGGGAAGTGACCTGCTCAAGGTCAATGGGAGAGCTGGGAATGGAACCCAGGTGTCCTGAATCCCAGGCCAGTGCCCCACCCACTGGACCACACTGTTGTTTGTAGTAGGGCCCCATTGTGCTAGGAGCTGTGCGTTAGAATAAGAGACAGTCCTTGTTGCAAAGAGCTTTACAGTTGCTGCCCACTGGTTTTCGTCTTTTGAAGCATCTCTCTATCCTCCCGAGCTTCACCCACAAAAGGATCCTGTTGGTACAGTCAGGCCGGACCTCAGAACCGTCTGCGAGTCTTTCCCTGGATGGGGCAACACAAGCTTTACCTTCTAACCTGCCTGACCTTGGGAAATGAGCTGCTGGTTCCCCACAGATGAGTGTCCATGTCGAGATGACATGGGACATTCTTAACCAAAAATAAGATGGAGGGGGCTCGCCCCTTTAAACCCCCTTCTCCAGGACAGGGGCAATGCTGGGGAAGCCCTGGTAGCTATCCCTGCTCTGGATACCTGAAGGCCTTCAATCAAGCCCCGTTCACCAGCATTGGGCAGGAAAAAGTACAGTCAATGATTTTCAAAAGCTGCCCAGTGACCTGGAGGGCAGGGGAAATTGCTCAGGAACTGGAGTCATTGGAAAGTGTCCCCCTACCTCCATCCCGCCCCCTCCACACACACGCTGCCCCTGCTGTGCTCTGGTAACATCTCCTGGAAGCAAGAGAAGGATCCTCTTAAAGGAGCCAGCTTCAGCATCCGGGGTCAGCTCATCCTCGGAAATGGGAAGGTGGGAATTGCTCCATTCTGAGCCTGCCAGAGGAGGCCAATAACTGCACCAAATTGGCCACTTTGAATTCTCTTTCACGTCACCTGAGAGAGGTGTTCAGGCCGAATCATGGCTTGGGGGTGGGGGGAAGCCCTCCTGTCCCAGATGCTGAACGATGGAAAGAACTCCTGGTTAAAATTACCAAGCCTGTTTTGGCTGTGTCTACTGTAGGCAGCTTAGCACTACTTTTAATCTCTGTGACAACCCTAGAGACTATAAATTCCACCATGCTCCCCCCTCCACCCTTAGCATGAGGAAGCAGTCAGAAGAAACAACTGTTGCATTCCAGCCTTTATTAGGGAAGTTGGGGGGAGAGGAAGGATGATTTTATTTACAAGAAAGAATATTTATGGGAACTTTCTTTAAGGGGGGAAAAATGCCTCGACCACAGTTAAATTCTTACACCTACAATGAGCAGAGAAATTGCTTGTTGAGCCACACCGTGAGCCTCTGCATGAGAGCAGACCTTGCCCTATGGGAGGGAGATGAAATCCCCCCACACTCCAAAGACTAAGGCTCTGAGTTTATCTACAGGCCCTGGTCAGTAAACAGTCTGGTAAGAACTGTTTCAAAGCAGAAGTTCCCCTGCTCTGGCCAGCGTCCAGTGCCGTGACTGCAGCCTGGGCCCCGTTCCACTGCCAGCATTGTCCTTCTTCCAGCCCGATGTGAGGGGAGAAGAGTTTGCCCACAGGCGGAGGAGAGGGCCGCAGTATTAATGTTCAGTGTCACGGAGCCGGGATTCCTGAATGGAGCTGACAAGTTTTGAAAGAGGACAGAGATTTCCCATGGGCAAGTGCAGTGCCCCAATTGGGATCAACCCTCCCTCCTCAGGGACTCGTTATAACGGAATGTCAGAGCTATTGTGCCAGAACATACCCGCCAGCTCTCTTCTCCCCCAGGCACGGCAGATCCCAGATGCTTCCTTAGAAGGCATAAGTCACCCCTCCCCAGGAATGCATGCACTGAGACCTATATGCTAGGACTGAATGCCCCAGGATGGCAGGCGCTTCAGGCCTTGTGGTGCATGTACTAAACTGCACCACTGCTGCTCCCATAATGTCTGCTGGGAGGGGTGCGTTACCTCCACCACGCTCACCCCCGAATGCAGCTGTGTGGGAGAGGACCTGGGCCACCAGCACCACTGTGTAGATCTCCCACCAGTGTACGTTGGAGTGGGGGCGATGGATCCTCAGGAGTCTTCGGAGCTGGCAGCTGGTTCGCCATTGTCTCGATGGATGTTGCCGGCTACTCCATTTTGATGATCATTTTTTTGACCGCCCTCCGGGAGGTGCCACACTTGCTGTTGATCACGGCGTTGAAGTTGCAGCTCTTGCCGCACACTTTGGTAACATACTCTGGAGGAGGGTGGGGAGGGCAAAGAAGTGGAGCAAAAAACCAGAGTAGTTCTGGCTTTTTATGAATCCACTGAGATGAATCACACCAGATCCCATCATGCAAAACCCACGCTCACCCCCAATGCAGCATGTGGGATCCAGACAAGGACACCATGCCCCTGGTACTGCACTCTCATCCTTGATGTGCTACTAACTTGCTCTGCGACCTTGGGCATCACCCATCCAATTTGATCTTGCATTTAGCACGGTGGTATCTTCACCCTCCAAATCTGAATCTTTGCTGCCGAACGGGG
The DNA here is from genome assembly GCF_009764565.3 of Dermochelys coriacea. Lineage (NCBI taxonomy): Eukaryota > Metazoa > Chordata > Testudines > Dermochelyidae > Dermochelys > Dermochelys coriacea. The sequence goes on along the minus strand of NC_050094.1, from coordinate 10,802,834 downwards.
TGGTAATCCCTACATCACAGGAACTGCGCGAGGGTGGCTGCTTAACTAGATCAGAAACGCTAGTGAGTTGAAGGTGTGTAAAGTGCAGGGGTCGAGACTGGCCGGCGTGACTGGGGATCTGGACTGCTTTGGCTTGTGGGTGCCCAATCTGAGACCCCTTGATGGGGTTTTCAGAAAGCACTTAGCACCAGCTCTCTGAAAATCAGGACCCTTTCAGGGGCCTTGAGTGGACCCTTTCTGGAGACCTTGGCCTGCATCTGCTGTTAGAATTGTTCCGGTGTCTCCGCCTGTCCAACCCAGGCACGCAGCTTGGGGTATTAAAACTAACCCTCTCTTTCTGCAGCCTCATATGCCTCTCACCACTAATGCTGGGTGGTTATGTTTTGTAATTCACTGGGTCAGGCCCAATGACTTTCTTGGCAGTAACAACGCTGCTGCATTTGGGGGTCCTGAACTACGGAAGAAGGGAGAGTTGTACCAGCACGGATGAGGGTACGGATAAAATATATTCCCAAATAGCAGATTGGAGGGTTCGAGGGGCTGGGAATGGGCTCTAAGCGTTTCTTCTCTAGGTCCCCAATTCAAGTCAAGTCCGGCTCGCCAGGGACTGAAAATCATTATTTCCCTGGGACCAAGGTGAAAGGAGTGGGGCGGCTCGGTCCTCTTGTCAGTAGGCAGCTACTCGCAATCCTCAGTAGCCATCACCACCTGGCATTAACTGGCCAGCTCTGGCAGTCTCATCAGGGGAGCTGAGAACTGAACAGGCCATGCAGAGTGGAGAGGCTGCCCAACAAAAAACCCCAAGCAGGCCCGAGTCCCGTTGGCTTTGCTATGGGACGGATGCTTGAACTGCCCCTGCCCCTGCCTGCACTATCCGCCGGTTCTGTGGATTCAGTCTCAGGTGGTCTGACTTCGCACCAAACAGAACCCCTCCTGCTGGGCAAGGACAATGGAGGAGGTGAGCAGAAGGAACCCATCGGCCAGGATCAAACAGCGTCATCCTGTCCCTTCTGTGGGGGATCGACACCATGCGCACTCTCCACTCTCTGTGTCTTTGGGAGCCCCAGCCTCACCCCATCTTCCTCCACAAAGCCCCCAGCCCACCCCCCCTACCTTTGATAGCATTTACCACAGCGACCGGCAGACGGATGGGTTTCTCCATGGTCGTGTTGTTGTGGGCGATGCGCTGGCCGGTGGCCGAAGATCTGGCGAGCGTCTCCCGGGAGAAGAAGTAATCCAGCAGGCGCCTGGTCATCAACTTGGGCTTGTCGGTGGAAACCTGCGAGAGGTCATCCAGCTGGTTGTGGGTGATGTAGACCCCCGAGTTGGGGATCAATTCCAGCTTGGGCCTCCCATTCTCCTAGGGCAAAAGAAGAGAAGCCCCTCGTCATTCTGCTCTTTGTGGGTGCCCGGAGTCTGGGGAGACGTACGCAGACCCCACCAGATAGGCTAAACAAGCGACAGATATTGGGCTAACCCCAGCTGTCCTTTTTCAGGCCCAAGCCCATTGATCTCAGTGAGGGGATATCAGGCCCCATTTTACAGATGGGGAAACTGAGGCACTGAAAAGTCGAGTAACTTGCCTTGGGTCACACAGCACGTTACTGGCAGAGCTGGGAATATAACCCAGGAGTCCTGACTCATCTCCTGCTCTAACCACTAGCCTACACTCCATCCTACAGCCAGAACCCAGGATTCTTGCCTCCCTGCTCTAGTCACTCAACTGCACTCTTGCCTTTAAACTGGAATTTAGGCAAGGACCTACTTAAAACAGGGCAGGAAGGTGTTTGTCCAAGAGCAGCGGCCACACTGAGAACTCCAAGCTGAGTGCGGCCGAGCACCCCAGATATTATAGGGCAAACCTGGAAGGGTAGGGATGGTCCTGGCTCCAAGGAGAAAAGAGCATGCCCAATCCCCCTTTCCCTCCCAAGGCATAGGCGCCACCCCCTATTATGGCCAGTGCCCTCCCGGGGTCCCATTAGGCAGCATCCCCATGCAGTCAATGAGCAATGGCCCACATAGGAGCTGATCGCGGATCACCCACCTCCACGGGCGACGCCCACACTGGGGTGCCATCGGGCAGCATATCTTGTACGTTCTCCTCCCATAAGCATGTGGCATCATTGAGCGTGACGGGGCTCCCCGAGCTGTCCTCTGTGCTCATCCAGGGTGGGAAGCTGCTTGGGACCCCTGCTCGCATCCTCCAGACCGGGGGGCTTTTGGGGACCTCTGAGGTGCACCTCTGCTCCCCCATATTGGGAGAGGAGAATGGCTGGAGGCCATTGGCCTGCAATAGGAGCAAATGCGTGGGGATGCCATGCACAGGAATGCATGGTGGAAAAACTGGGTGATGAATGAGCTACCCCTTTCTGCCTCTGCCCCTTCCTGCCTCCCAGGAGAGGACAGGTCTTCCATACAACTCTGGCCCGACCTGCTTTCAGTTCTCTGCTCCTCAACACCAGACAGAAACTGGAGGGTGTTCAGAGAAGAGCAGGGTCCTGGCTGGAGAAACTAAGCTAAATCGTTGAGGCTTGGCTAACAGGAGGACGTGATCAGAGGCTGTGAAGGGGGGAAACACCAAGGGGGTGCCCAGGAGACTCGGCTTGCCCCTGCAACGATACAATAGGGTTTAACTGGGATATGGGGTGGGGTGGAGGGAAGAATGACAGCAGAGAGTGTGGGATCATCTCCCCAGGAGCAAAATCCCCCCATTCTCTCAAATATTTAAAATTACACTGTGCCATGCCTTAGAAAATGTTCTCCAGGACCGAGGGGCTGGGCAGATGGGCTCGAATGGGGTTTCTTCATCTCCGGCCTCTCTGATTCATATGCACCCTTGGAAGGGAGACTAGCCAGGGAAGCCTTTTGCCTCCAAGGTGCTGGTAGCTACTGCTCGGACAAGGGGAGACACTGGGGCACCCACCTGCAATGCCGTGTTGCTCTCCAGCAGCCCCACCAAGCCCTTCAGGAACTGGATGTTGCTCTCGTTGATGTCTGGGGAGAGACACACGGGGAAAGACAGAACTGAGCATCGCAGAGGCCCGTGGGAAACCAATTCCATCCCTGGCCGGGCCTCAGGCTGAGCTGGGTCACATGAGAGTCTCAGGTACACAGAAAGAATAGGCGTCCTTCCCTATCCACCCTGCTGCTCACCTGGTGCCCACTTCTTGCCCAGAGTTCCTACAGGTGCCTGTCCCTTTGATCCCAGCCCAGGGGCCTCTCTACAGAGCTGGCACCTGTGTAGCTTCCCAGATAGCTGGCCGTGCTCTTCTCTCTAGCTCTCTAGGCAGAACCGCTAGAGTTCCAGCCACCACACTCGAGCTGGAGGCGGGACCCCATGGAACACGCAGAGGGAGGCCAGAGTCTGCTGCCAAGCCCTGAGCTCACACATGGGTATTCCCAGCTCTGACCTAGGGACATGGGCTTTGCCCAGCTGGATCAGACCATTGGTCCATCAGGCTGAGCTGCTGCCTCCAGCTGGGGCCAAGGCCTGACACCTCAGGATAAGATGACTCCCCCCACCACGCACGCTCTGATGCCTCTGGCTGGCTGGGCACCGTTTTAAGTGGGGAATGTAGAGACCAGCGGCGGCCTTGGAGCCCGAGATCGGGTTAACGCCATCGGAGCTGGCATAGCTGCAAACTGCTTCCACGACGCTAAGACAGGAAGGGAAGGAGGATTCGGTTACCAACACAGCTGTTTCCGGACCCCAGCACCGTCCTGGCTGCTGCTGCCCCTGCCCCGTTCCTGCTGGAGAGGAGGTCGTTCTGCTCCTCTAGGTTCCGCAGCTGGCTCTTCAGCTGCTGGTTCTCCAGCTCCAGCTCCTTGATCCTCCTCTCCTGCCATATGGCGGCCTCTTCCCGAGAGGCGAGGAGATTCCGCAGCTCGGCCATCTGCAGCTCCAGCTCCTTGACCAGCTCGGCGTATAGACCCGTCACCTTGCTCGCTTGGCTGCTAATGCTGCTGCCTCCTGAGGGAGCTCGGCCGCTCCATGGACAGCAATCCTCGAGTCCGTAATTCAGGGATGGAGACTCCAGTGGCTCTGTCGTGGGCTGGTAGAGCACCGAAGCCCCAGAATGCGTGGCTCTGGGATTGTCCGGAGTCCTGGTGTGTGGCAGCCCATCCTGGGGACGTCTGCTGTGGAGATCCAGGCTATTGCTCTGAAGGATGTGTCCAAAGGGGGATGGGCCCTGGGGCTGTGGCCCGCTCAGCGCACGACGGAAGTGAGAGACAAGGCTGGGACTGGCCTGGGGTCCATTGGAGAGCCTGGATCTTTTCCGATTCTTGACCTCCTCTTCCACGCACAGCAGAGAGTGGCTGGGCCTCCCAAGGCTGCTCAGGGCTCCATGGGATTGGGCGCTGGAAGCAGACAAAAGCCAAAAAGAAGAGATTATAATTAAATTGCATCTTTCCAGCCCTTACTGTCTCCAAATACTGTACAAACAGTGTGTATGCACATGTGCGCATGCAGCAACCACATCACCCGCCAGTGAAATGCAGCCCCCTCTGGGGTGGTATGTGGCAGCTGTTTAACACAGCAATTTATGGGAGGAAGTGAAGGTGAATGTTATATCCACTTGAAACTCCAGGGGGAATTTCTGGAGGTAGATTGGAACCACTGGAACTCCACCACTGGGCAGGCTATTGGGGCTAACTCTTGTGAAAAGTTCCAGAGGGTCTTTAATGGCCACAAGCCTTCAGGATTGTGGCTTTCGGTGAGATTCAAAAGACAGCGTATTCAAAGCCCCTCTGACTTCATTGAGCATTGCAGGGGCCTAGCACTAATGCAAAACCTAAATTGCTGCTATGCACCTCCTGGTATGTTGCCGAATCACCAGCACTGGGGTGGTCCGTGGAAGTCTCCTAGACAAAGACTAGGCTCTGCTTAGCTTGTGAGATCACACAGGTCCTAGTGACAAAGAGCTCTTCCGTTTTCCCCCCCAGCTAAAGCTATTGTATTCACTCTATCTAGGGACTTAGATGGCCCTCTTCACTGCAGCATCAGAGCACCTCACCCTTATTAATGGACTCAGATTCCAAGGCCAGAAGGGATCATTGTGATCATCTAGTCTGACCTCCTGTACAACACAGGCCAGAGAACTCCCCCAAAACAATTCCCTGAGCAGATCTTCTAGAACAACATCCAGTCTTGTTTTAAATTTGCCAGTGATGGAGAATTCACCATGACCTTTGGTAAATTATTCTAATGGTTAATGATCCTCCCTATTAAAAATGTACACCTTATTTCCAGTCTGAATGGGTCTAGCTTCATCTTCCAGCCGTGGGAGCGTGCTAGACCTTTATCTGCTAGATTGAATAGCCCATTATTAAATATTTGTTCCCCATGTAGGTACTTAGAGAATGTGATCAGTCACACCTGAACCCTCTCTTTGAATCTATCACTACAAGACATTTTCTAATCCTTTACTCATTCTTGTGGTTTCAGAGTAGCAGCCGTGTTAGTCTGTATTCGCAAAAAGAAAAGGAGTACTGGTGGCACCTTAGAGACTAACAAATTTCCATCTGTTTGCATTTGGAGAGGAAGATGATGTCTGTCTGTATCTGTGCGAGTTTTTTCATGAAGTTGACAGATTTCCACTCTATACAGCTAAATTCAGTGCCTTGCATAATCACAGGTTTCAGAGTAGCAGCCGTGTTAGTCTGTATTCGCAAAAAGAAAAGGAGTACTGGTGGCACCTTATAAATTTGTTAGTCTCTAAGGTGCCACCAGTACTCCTTTTCATTCTTGTGGCTCTTCGTTGACCCCGCTCCAATTCATCTTCAGTTGTGGACACCAGAACGGGACTGTATCCTCAAAGCACGCCTGGGATATGTGGGAAGTATTATCCCCACTTTATGGACAGGGAATTAAGGCTTGGGATTAGAATAAGCAGCCTAGAGATTCCACAGCAGAGATGGGTTTAGAACCCAAGCCCAGCGCCCTATCTGCTACACTCACACGAGTTTATGAATTGGGGCCCTGCAGAGTCATTCCCTAGGAACTGTGATCTTATGAGTGGGACCAGAGAGCTAAGGGAGTTGGGGCCTTTCCCCTATTAGTGACAGTTCAAATCCAGCCCAGTGACTGCCAGCTGTTACCATCAGTTGGCTGTTCAAGGGATTGTAAGAAACAAGCTTCAGGGTCGCAATTCAGTTCCTGCTGGGCAGGTGTCCCATAACAACAGCAACCATTAAAGCTGGAGGTGAAGTAGCTTGCCCAAGGTCACCCAACAGGCCAGTAGCCAAGCCAGGAATCAAACTCAGGTTTGCTGAGTCCCAGTCCAGTGCTCTAGCCTCTAAGCCACACTGCCTTTTGCAAAAAGTCACCGCAAGTGCCCCACTACTGTGCCTTCCCACCAGTTCTCCATGGGTCCAGCTGGGTGAATCAGCTGTGGCATGTCCCCCCTCCTACCTGGTACATTCTGGGGGGGCATGTCCTTGGGACTCCTGGAGCTCCAGTTCCTGGGGCTGCTGGAAGTCAGGGCTGCAGAGAGCAGCACCTTCCAGTCCAGGTTCAGGCAGTCTGTACAGTGGGTGATCGTCTGGCTGCTTGCCATCTCCTATCCCTTTTTCCATGGCCTGGAGATGGCTCTGCACAGCCTGCAGGTCAGTGACAGCACCAGACATTGGCTCTCATCATCACAGCTTCCAGCCCCAATGAATCATAGTGGAGGAGAGGGAGGAAAACTCAACCTGCTGAAGAGAGAAGGGAGAGAGAGATGGGAAGAGACACCAGCAGGAAAAAAGACAAGGAAAAGGATTATATACAAATACCAGTTTTGATCTGACACTGTCCTAACACTCTCACCATTGGTCCCGTCGATCCAGCCCCCAACTTCTACCTCCCCTCAGCACCCACACACACATTCTCTGGGTTCAGGATTAGTTTAGCTTTCTATCCTTCTCTCTGATTAGCGCCATCACCCTCTCCTCTGACCTCCCTCCCCTATCTCCCTCCCCTCTCTCTGATGCACGTCCCCCTCCTTGTCCCACATCTGATACCCCAACACCCCTGTAAAAAACAGCCCTTTGCCTATTTTGATACCTGCTTCTCCCTCATCCTGTTCCAGTCTGGCCCTTCACTGCTCTCTGTTCCCTTCTCCTCCTCCCTTACTACCCCTGCCCTGATTGCCCACTTTGCTCCCTCTTTGCCCTCTGTCTGGCCTCCTCCCTTTCTTGTAAGCTCATAGAATCATAGGAGTTGAAGGGACCTCGAGAGGTCATCTAGTCCAGTCCTCTGCACACAAGGCAGGACTAAGTATTGTCTAGACCACCCCTGACAGGTGTTTGTCCAACCTGCTCTTAAAAATCCCCAGTGATGGAGATTCCACAAGCTCCCTAGGCAATTTATTCCAGTGCTTCACCACCCTGACAGGTAGGAAGTTTTTCCTAATGTCCAACCTAAACCTCCCTTGCTGAAATTTAAGCCCATTGCTTCTTGTCCTATCCTCTGAGGCCAAGAAGAACCATTTTTCTCCATCCTCCTTGTAACAACCCTTCATATACTTGAACCTGTCTATTCCTTTCTCTTTTCATCTCTTTTCCTTTCCTTGTCCTCTGCCTGATTTCCCTCCACCCATGACATCTGTCTGATCCCCGTCCGCTTCTCCTTGCCCTGACTGAACCCACTTGTCTCCTGTCTGGAGCCTTGTCTGCCCCTCCCCCTCTATTTTCCCCACATGTCCCCTGTCTGCCCCTTCCCTCTGTCTACTCCCCCCATATGTCTCCTGTCTGGCCCTTCCCTCCTTGCTCCTGTCTGTCTCCCCCACATCCCCTTCCCTCTGTTTCCCCCATATGCCCCCTGTATGGACCCCCCCTTCCGTCCCCCACCTCCTGTTAGCCACCCCCATCCTTCCCTCCCCTCGGGACGCTGTACCTTTAACAGCCCCTCCATGTGCCTGTTTACAGCCCTGACACCATTTCCTGGTGCCCGAGTCCCGCCCCTGCCGCTTCCCCACTGGCCGAGGCCTGGCCCTGTCTCCCTCCTGATTGGAGGCCAGGCATCAATTCCCTATTGGCTGCTGGGACAGGGGGCATGAGCTGAAATCGCCCCGCCCCGGCCTGCGGCACGTCCGGCTTCCTGCCCCCTTAAGGGGCGGGGTCTTCGCGCGCGCGCGCGGGGGAGGGGCTATGATGCGTTACGCGGCGCGGAGCGGGCTGCGCGTTTGGGCCTGGCTCGGCTTCCGTCCCCCTGGGCAGGTGCCGGCTGCAGCCATGGACCTGGGGCCCCTGAGGAAAAGCTACCGGGGGGACGAGGAGGTGAGAGGGGTCCCGGTGGGGGAGGGGCACGTGGGGAGAGGGATCCAAGTGGGGGGGGCTACGGGGGGGTCCCGCTGGGGGAGGGGTCCAAGTGGGGGGGGCTACAGGGGGGGTCCCGCTGGGGGAGGGGTCCAAGTGGGGGGGGCTACAGGGGGGATCCCGCTGGGGGAGGGGTCCAAGTGGGGGGGGCTACAGGGGGGATCCCGCTGGGGGAGGGGTCCAAGTGGGGGGGGCTACGGGGGGATCCCGCTGGGGGAGGGGTCCAAGTGGGGGGGGCTATGGGGGGATCCCGCTGGGGGAGGGGTCCAAGTGGGGGGGGCTACGGGGGGATCCCGCTGGGGGAGGGGTCCAAGTGGGGGGGGCTACGGGGGGATCCCGCTGGGGGAGGGGTCCAAGTGGGGGGACTACGGGGGGGTCCCGCTGGGGGAGGGGTCCAAGTGGGGGGACTACGGGGGGGTCCCGCTGGGGGAGGGGTCCAAGTGGGGGGGCTACAGGGGGGGTCCCGCTGGGGGAGGGGCCCAAGTGGGGGCGGTTGAGAGGGGAGGGGCATGTGGGCGCTGCAGGGTGGGGGAGGGGACTTGGGATGGGGGGTCCCGGTGGGGGAGGGGCTCAAAGAGGGAGGGGGCGAGGAGGAGGAAGGAGCGGGATCAGCGATCTCTGCCCCTCCCCTCACACAGGTGGGGTGCACAATCCCCCCTTCCCCACAGGTGCCCGGGCTGTCAGGTGAGCCAGTCTTTAGCCTGCTGCCCCTTGAGCCATGATGCTTCCCCCCCCCCCGATCCTGTCCTTATCCAAAGTCTGGGCAGGGGGGTTGTGGTGGGGATCACAGAAAAGCCCTGTTAGGGCCCCGTTCATCTCTAGGGGCTGGGATGGATTCCTTGCTCACGGCCAACCTGTGGCACTCGTCAGTCAGGGGATGTTGCGAAGGCCAGAAGTACAGCCAGGCTCAAAGACTGAGATGAGTTCCTGGAGCACAAGTCCATTAATGGCTCTTAGCCAAGATGGTCAGGAACACCCCACCATGCTCTGGGTGTCCCTAGCCACTGTTTGCCAGAAGCTGGGACTGGATGACAGGGGATGGATCACTTGATGATGACCTGTTCTGTTCATTCCCTCTGGGGCACCTGGCATCTGATGGAAGACAGGAGACTGGCCTAGATGGACCATTGATATGACCCAGTGTGGCCATTCTTATGTTACCCACAGGGCAGTGCCTGGCTTTAATAGCCTGCCCTTCTGTCTAAGGACTTGGCTACATAAGAGAGTTATAGCAGTATAAGATAAGCTGTGAATTTAGGTTGTGTGTACACCAGTATAATTATATCAGTATAAATGGTAAAACTTTCCCATGTAGGCAAGCCCTAAGCCTCTGAGCATGTTAAAACCAGTGGATTAATCCTCATAACCACCTATGAGGGACCTAAATACTCATCTTAATTTACAGGGGAAAATGAGGCACAGAGAGGCAATGAGAGGGCAAGGTCATGCAGAGTTGGGACTAAAATCCAGGTCTCCTGATGCCTAAGCCCATGCTTTAAGCTTCAAGACCAGCCTTTCCATTACTCAGCGTGGGATAAGACAGCAGCTTCACAGAGCTCAGCTGACCTTAAAAAAAACCAACAAGCAGTGAATGAAATAAAAACCAGGGAGTGTTCTCCAGTGGGTAGAACAGGGAGATGGGCAGGGCAGTGTCAGGACTTTAGGTCCTGTTTTGACTCTGTCATTGGCTCACTGTGTGACTTTAAAGCAGTGTGCCTCCTTTCAAATGTGGATAATCAGAGACCGTTCAGCCGGCTGGGAGTTGTGAAGCTAAACTCATGTGGACTGGTTCCTGCAGCTACAGGGTTAGCAGGATTTGAGATGATGTGTGGGGAAGCGAAGGATCCTGACGGTTGATGGGTGGGGGTGTAACACTTCAATTCTTCTGCTCTTCTCCCTGTTTCTGTCCTGTGCAGGCATTTGAGGAGAAACATCTCACCTCCTTTGACCCGATTAAGCAGTTTGCCATGTGGTTTGAAGAGGCCGTGCAGTGTCCCTCAATTGGCGAAGCCAATGCTATGTGCCTGGCCACCTGTACCAGGTGGGCATTGCAAGGGAGTTGTTGGCAACGTGCTTGCTGGCCCAGAATCTCTCCTATCTGCATCTTTGAGTGGCTTCCTTTGCTGCTTTCCTGTGGTGAGGGGCACAGCTAGCTTTCGTATCCTAGGCTGGGTAACCTGGCGAGTAGGGAAGCAGACAGCTTCTGACATGTTTGTATGGATAGCAAGGAGCAGATCCAGGGGCACAGCTATGTGTTGGAACCGGACTAGGCATTTGCCCTGTTACATCAGTCAGGTGACCCATCCAGCCCATTATTCTGACTCCAGTGGGGTCCAATCTCAAATGCTTTAGAGGAAGACACAAATGCCTGTAATATGCAGCCTCCTATAATGAGGTACAAGGTGAGAGAGGGTGGTGAACCATCCTCCTGATCTCAGCAATGCTCAATTCATGACTGGAAAGAAGAGGGTAGATTCCCTTCACCTTTGCCTGGGTGGGTGAGCAGTCTCTGGAATGTATCTATGTATGTGGTTCCACTTCTGTGTTGACTTGTGCATTTGTTCCCTGGCTCAGGGATGGGAGGCCCTCTGCCCGCATGGTGCTCCTGAAGGGATTTAGCCAGGATGGCTTTCGATTCTTCACTAACCACAAGAGCCGGAAAGGAAAGGAGCTGGTGAGAGCTGCCTCGTGGGTTACAGACCATGTTGTTCATTGATTTGTGTGGGGCATGTCACTTGAGGACAGGTTTCGGTCACGCTCTGGCACCTCTGATGAGGGGTGGGCGTGATGCCAGGAGGGAGGATCCTGGGGGACATAGGATGTTGACCAGCAAGCAGGTAAACTACCCACTGGTCTGTATTTTCCATAACTCTGTGGGCACCCGAACTTTGCTCAGATGAGGGGCAGGACGCCGATTTGCCAGGTGCTCAAGGTCTGCACCAGGCTTGCATTGAATCAAGTGGATGGCAGCTGCCTCTCTCCTTCAGTATAGAAGAGCAGCCCACAGATATGCCTCAGGGACCAAAGTGCCTTGAGCTATGTTGATCACAGGTGTGGGGATTGGAGAGTGGGAGGGAGATGTCTCCGTGTGCCCCTCTCCACTCCCCATCCTGCTTTGATCAAGGTGATGCATAGCATGTTGACTCCTCCCCATGGGCTGTGTTGGCTTAGTCTGTCTTGCGCTCTTAAGTTCCTCCAAGTCCCAAACCATCGAGCTGGGAGAGATGGGTAATTTCTCTAGCTTTTAAGATCTGAACTATTGCCTAATTGATGAAAGTCCTTTGTTTTGTGTTTTTTATCCCCCTGCCTCCCCACTCTTCAGGACTCCAATCCTTTTGCCTCAGTCGTCTTTTACTGGGAGCCCCTTAATCGCCAGGTGAGTTGTGCCTTCTGATTCCAATCAAGGGGAGGAAGCGGCAGAAGGGATAGACTCAGCACCCTGCATGCAGTATCATAGTTACATTCGTTCGCTGGGATGCCCTGGTGATGCCTGTTGTGGAGAAGTGCTAGAGGAGATGGCAGATGTGGTCTACTTCAGAGCCATACATCGCTTTCAAAATGCAGACTACAGCACTGAGCAGAGACCCTCTGTTTGCTCATCTTGGGCTGGGGAGGCTTCTTAAAAGATCAAAAACTGCTTTACACCAGATGGGACGGGTGGTTGGAATCTAACTTATTTAGCTCCTTGGGGGCTGCGACTTCGAGAACTTGAGGTATTCTTACCGCGCCGGAAGCATGCTGGGCTAGCTTCTAGGTTATGAATTGTGCTTACAGAGAATGCTCACACACCACTGAAAGCAGCTGCCTCTGGGATAGAAGGTGGTAGTGGTGTAACAGGCCTCAGCAACGCTGCACAATAGTTCTTAGAAGGGGAATTGAAGAATAACGCCAAGAAGTGAGTCTATTGACTTGAAACTGCAGGGTCATTTAGGGAAGCAAACTGTAATTAGCAGAGTAGGAGACTGTATGCAGGTCAGCTACGTACCAGAGAGAAAAGGGAGGGCGTGGCAGGTTTCTTATGGGGGAAGGAAATCTGGGTCTTTAATAATGGACAGTGGGGAGGCAGGCACTGAAACCAACTGAGTTCTAAGTGTCTCTCAGGTGGGGTTCTCTAGACCTTCCCAATTGACTCTGCCTGAGGTGGGGGGCTGGTGAGTTGGCTGCCTTCCGGGGAGCTAGGTTCTGGAGAGGAGTTAGAGCTCTTTCTACCCTGCAGGATAGGGTGGTGGTGATTCAAACTGTCTCTAGCTCATCCCCATCTCAGGCCGGGGTTAGTGATCACCTGGTATAACAGCAGTGGGATGGAGTGAGCACTTGACATTTGGCGAATCCGCAGCGGGATGATAGACTGATGTCCCACCCTTATTCTCGTGGAAACCAGGATCATAATCTTGTTGGCAAAATTTATTTGGTCTCCTTCTGGCCCCTAGCGGAAGTGTGTCCACCTTCTGGGGGCCAGGGCTCATCACTGTGGCTGTTGCAGGTGCGTATCGAGGGCTCAGTGGAGAGACTCCCGGAGGAGGAATCGGAGCACTACTTCCACTCCCGGCCCCGAAGCAGCCAGATCGGGGCAGTTGTGAGTTGCCAGAGCTCAGTGATTCCCAACAGGGAGGTGAGGAGCAGTGGGACTTGAGGTGGGGTGGATTGTGCTGGATTCCGGCCCCTTGGGTGTATCAGAGCTTTCCCCGGGGACTGTTGTTACCTCACTGTGTCCCCCAGTGCATCTTATCTCCTATCGGGGCAGTGAGGGCCCCAGGCCACGCTTTGCTTGCTTTTTGCATGTTTGCTCTACGGCAGAAAGCCCCAGTCCTTCAGACTGTCTCCCTTTCCCTTGCAGTATTTAAGGAAGAAGAACACAGAACTGGAAGAGCGGTACCGTGAGGGAATTGTGCCAAAGCCTGCCTACTGGTGAGTGGTGCTTAGCTGGTAAAATCAGCTTTTGTGTAAGCTAGGCCTTGTCTCCCACTCTCTCCTTTGATGTCCCTTCCCATTCTTCCGCTACAGCTCTGAGTGCCTCAGCTGTGGTTATTAGAAACTGGGGCGATATTGGTCTCCTTAAAAGTGCCAGAAGATCTCGGATTCCCGGCTGGTAGAGATGGACAGATGGCACCTAGATTTAATCTTTCCAAAGGGTGGTACCTCTCCGTAGTGTTGCTGCTGCTTCCCCCTTTGCCAAGCTCTGCCCTTCAGCATCAAGGTTAGATTTAGATTGAAGGCCAGGTGCAGGGCTTGAACCTAAAGCTTTCATGCAACTGAGTACCACCTCCTGAAAAAGCCTGGATTTACTTAAAGGATTCTTCGGGGAGTCAGTTAGGGTTGAGATTGGCCTGCTTTTGAGCTGTTCCCTGCAAGAAGAGGCAGAGTGCATCCCAGAACAGTGAGCATCGTTGGGCTTGGCATGCGTGTGTGCAGACACCTTACATCCTTTTGAGGTGCCCACAGACGGTTGTGATCTGTGCTATGTAAAAGCTTAGCTCCATCCGCTTCGTCGTAGGGAACTTCCTGGTCCCACTTGGATTTGTGTGAAGGCTGCTGCTCTGCATGGGCGCCTCTAACAGCATCTGTTTTTCCCTCAGGGGGGGATACATCCTGAAACCAGACGTTGTGGAGTTCTGGCAGGGCCAAACCAACCGCTTACATGACCGCATTGTCTTCCGGCGCCTCCGGGACGCCACTGCCCCCACAGGACTCATGACACACAAGGGAGAGGGGAACTGGGTGTATGAGAGGCTTTCCCCTTGAAGGCCAAGAGCTAGATCATTTCATATAAGGAACTGGGATATATTCAATACCCTTCTGCCCCCCACCCCCTTAACCAGGAGTAGCAGAGAATGGGGTACGGCCCCCTTGCTCCTGCACTTCACAGGGCAACTATCTTAATTTTTACAAAACCAGGCAATATTTGGGGGAGCTCAGAGGTACCGGATTGACAGCCCTGGAGACTGAAGCCCTCTATCTATCCCAGTGTGAGCTTCCCCCACCAAGATGTCTGCCCTGACGTAAAGGGACAACTCTAGGCGTGGGGTCAGTTCAGTCTCCTTAGGGGGGCAGTTAGGACCAACTGTGGTGGTTTCTGTATCATATGGATGCTGCTTCACAGGGAATTGGGCTGAGACCCACCAAACTCATTTCACAGAGAGGCCATTGGCTAGCGATTCTCTTGTTGATTATATGGACCCGCCTGCCAAGGGGGTGGCTGAGACAAAATCACAGGCCGGCTAGCTGGCTCTCCTGGACAGCCTCTCTGTAAGCGCCTCCTGCCTGAGGGCCTCCCTGTTTTAACCTGCCAGTCCTCAAAGACCAACATGACATGGGGAGCAGAGGTGTTGTGTAGACGTGCGCTGTAATCAGGTGTTTAATTTTGTCCAGTGCTGCTTTGAGTGCAATAACGTCACCGATTCTGGATGCAGACAGAGCAGTCATGTTGTTGGTAATGTCTGTGGCCGTGTGATCTGTATAATCTCTGTGTATAATCCCTGCTGGACTCCAGCCTGGAGATACTGGCATGTCTCACCATGCCTCTGGGTTTAGAGTTGCTTTTATCAGTGCTGCTGTGTAACGCCTCCCTAAATGTATAAACTCACAAATAAAGTCCAAGCTGATGAGTGGAGCTGGAAGGGGATTTGGTTTACTATTAACTTGTGTGTTATAGTTGTTAAAGGGTAAAAACATGCCTAAGTGGGGGAGGGACTGGTTGTATTCTTCTGTCTGTCCAGCAGGGGGAGCTGCGTCTGTTTTTCAATCTCCCCCTGGCAAGCAGGCAGTGCCAGGGGCCTGTAATCCCCAGCAGGGGTGGCTGGTCTCCCAGCCTCCGAGCAGAAACTTGGCCGGAATGTGTGTGTTCCCTGGGTTTGCTCTCGCTTTCTTGGGTTGTGTCCCAGTGAAACTGCAGCCTGATAACCTCTGCCCTCTCCCGGCTCCTTGCGCAAGTTTGCACTCTTAGTCATTTGCTTCATCCCCAGCCAATCGAGGTCAGGATCTGTTGGCTATTTCACATGTGGTGGCAGGATTCCCATGCCGCAGGGTGAATGACCAACGGTACGCCCTAAGCACTTTCTTTGCTCTTAGCCTAGGGCTCTCCCTTAGCCCCAGGCCTGCCCGTCCCCGTCCCTCCTTTGCCACCTCATCACTGTGTAAGAGCAAAAGCAAAATCTAGTGACTGCAGTTAGGAAGCCCCCTCCTATCTCCCAGCCCTGCTTTTATCCACTATAAACACTTGTGAACAATGAGACCCTCTCCCTGTGGGGATTGTTTTAGGAAAGATCAGAATGGGGCAGTAACTGCTGAGTTCCTTTATCTCCTGCATGGCAATGAATGAAAGCACTTCGCTTACAGCTCCCCTGTGCAGGGTGTTTCATAATTGTCCGTGTCTGGGTTTCTTGCCTGGCTGCTGTCGGAAGTAGGTCTGCTCTAGTATAGCAATTGCCCCCTTGTGCTGGGAGCAGCGAAGGGTAAGTAGCAGCATCCCGTGGCCCTTTCTTATGGTGCAGGGAAGGGAGGGATGGGGCGGGGGAAAAACAGGTGCAACAGCCGGCCTGCCACATGTGCCTCCATCAGCCTTCGTTCGGCTGCAGAGCTAATCAGGGTGCTGCTCTTTCAGCTGCGGATGTGGCAGCCTGGCTGAGCCAATCCCCCCATAAACTATAGGCAATTGGTACCTTTAACCAAAGGGAGGGGTTTGTTGCGTATCCCCTGACTGCTCTCACAGCCCTCATTGGAGCAGGTGCCTGAAGTCCCCATGGCTGCATACAGCAGACTTGGGGGGGGGGGGGCTGCAAAAGTTGTGTGGCTCTCATCAAAATACAGCTCCTCTTCAAAACCCCCCTCTCTGTAAGATAAAATAGCTAAAGCCAGACCAGTCACAGGGCAGCTTTCCCTTTCCGCTTACACTCTGTGCACGGATACCCCCACTTCTAGTGCATGCTGCCTGCTCCTTTGACAGACGGGCAGTGTTTCCAATCCAGCATCTGCTGCTGTCCTGAACTCACTTGTCTTGTTGGAGGTGGGGGGGTTCACCTGCCTGGGATTCCCTTAGGGGTGCAGTGGGTTGTAATGGAGTGGCAGGCCTGGCCCATTGTTTTGCTGGGAGGCTCAGGGAGCCAGGTGTAAGGCAGGCAGGTTTCACTCTCAGCAGACATTTACGTAGGCTTAATGGTTCGTATTCCAATGAAGGTTTGAGGCTGGAAGCTGCAACTCATTTTTGAATGCCTGAGGGGAGTGGGGCAGATGGGGGAAAGCTGGGGAGAAGGGGGACCCCTAAATTCTTACCCAATGGGGGGCAGGATTGTCAGCCTAGAATAAATTCTGAGGGTGCCTCTGGCTGCAGCAATGGGAAGTGCTTGGGATGGGTCATGGGTTGGTTCTGAGCAGCAGGGAAGCATGACCTCAAACCCCCAAAGCTGATCTCTGCAGGAGAGGGGAGATCCCAGCTCTGTGTGAATGGGGGTGGAAAATCATCCAGCAACAATAGCTTGGTAGTGAGTCACTCTCCACACCCTCTGCTAACTAAACAGGAGCATTGCAGAGCCTGAGGGCTAGTTGCATGCCCAGGGCAGGAAGAAGGGCTTGCCACTGGGGACGGAGCAGGTCTCCCCCCGCTTGGCTGTGGGAGTCCCAAGGGCAGAGGTAGTACACACAGCTCTGGTTTCTAATACAGGCCAAATAGCTGTGAGCTTCCTCCACCCCTCTTGGGCTGTTTCACAATGAAACTAGCAAATGACAGGGAGATAGTGTCTGTTGTTACCGGTTGTTGCAGTGGTTCCATGGCAACTTCTGCCTAACATGGCTTGAGGTTGCAAGTAGTTTGAACCTTCCACAGCTCCTTTCCAAGGGGATCTCGCAGCATTTTGCGTACATGTGAGCTCCATTTCACCGAGAGGTGAAAAGACTTGCACAGCTGTTGTAGATCTGGGTATAGAACCATGGAATCCTGACCTCCTCCCCCGCCTTGCTGTAATCACCACTCTTGTGCCAGAGCTGGGATTAGAATCCAGAACTCCTGACTCACGGTTCCTGCTCTAACCACTGGACCATGGGGGGACGTGGGTTGGAGGCAACCAGATCCCGCAGTGTGCTCCTACCTGGGGACAATAGCTAGCTTTGGTCATAGGTGGAGCCCCACGGTTCACTCTCTTGCAGAGCCTCCTTTGCTAAGATGCAGGTTCGTTTTCCTCTGGCCCTTTGGAGCGTGGCCTAGAAGCTGCTAGAGCAGGGGACTAGGAGGCTCAATCCTCGTGTGCTATTCACAGCTCTGTCACTGACTCACTGTGTGCCCTTGGAGCTGTCCCAACTCTGCAGGTGGAAGTTCAGGCATCCATAAAATTGCAATAGCATTTGCCTGCTTTGTGGGGGTGGGGTGGGGAGAGAGTCAGAGAGCATCTGTGAAGCCGCTTTGAAGAGGGAAAGGGTTAGATCACTGATATTTGGGTTTTAAATACTAAGCAAAACTCTGGCCAGCCTTTTCCATTGCCGCTTTCCTAGTCACCGACCGGAAATGGAATCTGCTTATGTCTGTTTCTGAAAGAGGAAGGATGACCCAGGGGTTAGGCTGCTATCCTGAGCAGTGGGGCACCTGTGTTCAGTTCCCTGCACTGCTACAGACTGCCTGGGTGACTTTGGGAAAGTCACTTGGGCTCAGATCCTCAAAGTTATTGAGGCACCTAACTCCTTTTGAAATTGCTGGGAATTCGGTGCTGACACAACTCTGAGAATCTGGGTCTTAGGCTGCTTGTGTCCCAGTTCCCCAGCTGTAAAAGGAGCCCTGCCTCCCCAGGATTTGTGACAACAGGTACATTAAAGATGGCGGTGCTCAGATATGGTGGAGACAGCGGCCAGATACCTACCCCGGAGAAGGTTATTTTAAAACGAGAACATTTCAAAGCAGTATCTTTTAAAGAAGAAAATGTTTCCTACTCCAATGCCAGGAATCGGGCAGCTATGTAAGCCCCGGGGGAGCCACCAGCTCAGTGATTGGGCTGAGAAATTCTCTGCTTGGCTGGGGAGATCAGAACTGTGGACAGAGACACAGGAAAGAGCAGGAGGTTCTGTTCTGACAGATCGGAGAGTAGCACATGGATGAATGAACTCCTGCAAGAAACTCCCTCAAAATACAGAACCTATCTTAAAGGAACGGTAGCAGACAGCTGCTGCCTGTCTCTGCTTGCAGCTCGGCTCTGCCCCTCCCCATATTCGTATGGCCGTGGTGCTTAGTAGCCCCAGTCTTGGACCGGGCCTCTGTTGTGCTAGGTTCTGTACAAACATGTTAAGTTGACAGCTCAACTGCTTCCTGCTGAATTATTTCCTATCCCAGGCTTTATCGAGTGCTCTAACAAGACATGAGCAAGGTAATCCTGTTTAATAGAAGATGAAGTGATGAGACTATTTTTCCCCCCCTCCCTTGCAGCTTTTCCATTGTCAGTTTAGAGCCGCTGTACCTTGTATGTAGCTGATTGTAAGCTGGTTTGTCGGGCTGAGGACAGCTAGGGTAGCTGCAGTGAATCTGATGCCCAGGGAAATAGACCAGGATTTTCTACTCACAGTGACTAATGACAAAGGTGAGTAAATTCCCAGCATTCCCAGCCACCGTTGTTGGGCAGCAAGCTGCCACTTGCAGCTTGAATTTTGCTTTCAAATAGTGTTGCAAGTGCCCAGATGCTGCAGTATGGGCTGCTGTGTAATCAGATCTGCAGAGGCCTCCTGGCTTTCCTTCTCCATCCCCATAGGTCTTAGCCAATAGTTACATCCTTCTTCCTCTCCACCCACCTGTTCAAGGAGCCCTGGTTCTCACTGATCACTTGTCTTGGACAAAGAACACCTTGTGTGTCTGCAGAATTCTTCCTCTGTTTATTTTGGTAACAAACTATAAGGGTGGAGGCTGCTGGGGAAGACAATATGCCTGGGTTATCTAGGGGCTGTGTGTTTGTGGAGTGGTTAAATATTGGGGAAGGGGGCTGTCTGAATCAAAGCTGGTAGGATAATATGACCTTTATAATAACTAGAAGGTCACTACTTTCTTTCCTTTCAGCTTCAGGCTCAGCCACTCCCTGCTAAAAAACAGAAAATCTTTTTGAGCGTCCCTGTGAAACTATTTATGTTGATCACAATGATCAGGCAAGGAGGGGCCCAGTCTAATTCACTCGCCCTCCTGTCTTGGTTTGACTCCTGGCATCAGGCGATGCGGTGTTGGGGGGAAGTCCATGCTGGGCACTGGTAACATGAGAGGAAGTGACAGGGCTGTGTGTGTGTGAGTATGGCTTTGGCTGAAGTGGTATGTCTGAATGCATCCCGCTGAAGCGGTACTGGAACTGGAGAGCTCTGCACGAATGCACCCTCCTCTTAGAGCACTACCCCCATTTCTTTGAAGCTCCCCCAGTACGTCTGCGTGCGCGCTTCACCTCTATGGCCTCCATAGAGTCCTGAAGATAGCATTCCATAGACTCAATGGTGGCACCAGTTAGGCCCTGAAGACTCATTACGTACAGCTAGGTGCGGGGAGACACCACCTCCCTTAATTTAGAAACCGTATCACCTGCTCCTTGTCCAGTGTTGGAGAGTTAGGGTCCCTCTATCTTTTCAAGCAGAACAGGTTTCCATCTGGTCCAAGCCCTGGGGTGTTTTCATAAATCAGCCACTGACCTTCCTTTGTTTTCAGGTTTGTTTATTAACAAAGAACATTTACAAACACTTACAAAAGATGCCTCTTCAAAAAACAAATCAATTTCAGGCTCCGGCTTTGAGCCCTAACTACAAGCGTGTTTTGTCTCTTAAGGGTGCAAGGTGTTACCTTCCCCCTCTCCCCGCAAGCCACCGCAGCTGGCCTACACTGTGCGTATGGTGGCCAACCCTCAGTCTCCCCAGCACGGGGAACAGTTCAACTGCCCGCCCCCTGAATTAGTGACTGAACATGAAAAAAGCACCAGCCAGGAAGATCAAGGCTTCTAAAGTAGCAGCAGCAAAATGGCTCTTGGAAATTAAAAGGGCCATCAAACTTTTCCTTTTGTAACCCAGAGGGGGGAGAGAATTCTGCATTGTTGCATCAGGCTCTTCTGCCAGAAACAACATGAATTCAGCAACTGCTCCTATGCACAAAGTTCAGCAAAACATGCAGATTTTATGAGTGCAAAATGGCTTGATGAGTGAGTTATTAGAATCTCTGCTGCTAAAGTCCACCTGGGCTGCCAGCTATGTGTGGCTGGTAGCCACTCAGAGGCAGATGAATGCAGGGAAAGAAGTTAACAAATAACTTTGAATTTAAGTTACTGGGAACATTAGCGTGTCCTTGAGCGTGTTTTCACCTGTGCAGAAGGAAACGTCAAAGCAAGATTATGGTTCAAAAGCTGACTCGAAAGATGGCCCTTTCGTGCTCATAGCAGGAAACTGAGGCATAGCTAGAGGGAGAGCCTGGATTCTATTCCTGCCTTTCTCATTCCTGGTGCTCCTGTGCTAACCACTAGACCATCTGTCCTCTCTTAGAGAGTCACCTAGCAGACTTCAGCTGGTTTCTACATCAACCAGTGCCCAACAGTGAGTCAAAGAAAATAAGCTCTCAGGGCCGTAACCCCATTCCAAAGCCCCCAGACCCCCGACCTGACTGGCCGTAGTTTCTTCTATCAGTGGAATCTTCAGTTGTCTTACCCCCGTGCCCCCCCCCCCCCCCCGCTGGCTGGAAGAACAGATCTACTCAAGTGTTGCTCTGTAGTAGCTGAAGGCCAAGAGACGCTATTGCTACAGCTAAGGTTGGTTCTCCTTTAGCTCAACTGTCTGAGTGCTGCTATCCAGGACACAAGGATCCCGGGTCCTATTCCCAGTTCTGCCTTTAGTGGTGCAGTTCAGCTGGTGACTGCCTGTGGCCAAGTATTTCTCTTTCCCAGGCCAGGGAATCTCTGTGGTATTAAAAGATGCAACCCTGTTTCCCAGCCAGCCTTACGTTTACCTTTCCTGTGTCGGTGGGTGCGGACAGAGCTGAGGCTAGTTGCTGTGAAATCCCCCAGGGCAGAGCCAGGTGAAGTTTCTAGCCCTTCTCAGCCATCTTCTAGGTGCAGTGGTAGAATAACAGGGTGGATGAGAATCAGCTGGCTCCTCCCATCCCATGGCCCCCTGCAGCAGACGGCTGATTCTGAGCCCTTGGGCACTGCTGAGAGTGTTTGCAAGGGGCCTCTGAACTGCTGTGTTTGACTCCTCCCCACCTACAAGGCTTCAGAGCAAGATCTGGGTGCCTCCATCTCATGACAATCACCCAGTGGCATTTATTTTAAATATGATGATTGGTATTAAATTAAAAGTATTGAGTCCCTTCTCCTTCACGAGTGCACATCAGAACCGAGAGTCTTTGAAATCTACAGCGGGGCGGTCCCTGCCCCCTCGTTACTTCATTTGCGGAGAGAACAGAATTGACATCTAGGCTGGCTCTGAGTCGTGAAGGGTCCACGCGTGATGGCCTCAGGGCATTGGTTCCACCCTGCAGCGCTTTTCCCCCAAATGCCTGCTTTCCCCTGCCTCACTTCTCCTCCCGCTCGCCAGCGGTGAAGAGGTTGGGGTTTTCGGCCAGCGTAGATCGCACTTTCTTCTTCTCCTTGAAGCGCCCGGAGTTGGAGACCTTGACGTGTTTGCCTTTTGTGTTCTTATCCACGATCTTCTCCAGCCGGACATTGAATTCACTGTCGGCGCCACCGTCACTCCCCACCTCTGTCCGTGTGGCCTCCTGGTGGTTCTCGTTGGCATAGATGTCTGGGCTCTCGTACAGGACCTTGGGGGTGGATTTCTTCTTCCGCAGGAAGGTGAGCTTCCACCAGCTGTAGTTCTCTGCCATGGTGGTTTCTCCTCGCTGGTGGCAGAGGAGTGTGTCTCTAGAGAGAAGGCAGATAGGTTAGCAGACCCTTTTTCTAGGGTTTGCTGTTTGCCTGGACAATTGGATCAATTTTACACCATGCCCTCCCTTGGAATGTAGATGAGATCCCTAGATCTTCATCTCCAAAACCGCAGCTATGCTAAAGGAGAGCTCCTTCAGATGGCAGAGTAAGGACCGGTCCCTTTTCTACCCTGTGGGCTGATCATTAGAGGGCAGCATTGCTTGCGCACACAAGCCAATACATTACATTATCCATTCTGTGCCATCTGATTTGTCTCCACTTTTGCTTGTCCTCTTTCGTGGTCGTGGGTCAGCATGACCATCCCCCTGCTGGCTGAGATTCCCTTCAGAGCCCATTGCCCCCCAGGGAGAAGGCCATTCCCTTTCCCTCCCCTCCACAAAGACCAACGTTGCCAACATCAGAGGAGAAGCAGGAACGGAGCCTGGGTTTGGCAGGTGGCAGGGCACAGTGTTACCTGCTCGGCCACCGAGCATGGGCATTCCCCCTGTGGTTGCTTCTGAAGAAGCTGCTGCAGTGGTTGCTGTGAGGGAAACTCGGGGCTCAAAACTCAGCCAAGTCTCAGCAAGGCCTCGGCTGAGAGTCAGGTCAAAGGAGCAGCGGCCCCCGCAGCTGTCACTTTGTGGTGCTGGGTTTGCGGCCTCGACTCCCTGCATCGTGATGACGCAGCCTGGCGCAGAGAGCCTTCAGCGCACGCAGCGGGAGCTATTCATTTGCAAGATGCTAGGGCACTAGCTTTGGAGGCAAGAGGCCTGGGGGGGATTCTACTCCCGGCTGAGCTGCTGATCTGCGGTGGGACATTGGGCCATGTCACTATCCCTGTCTGTGCCTCTGGTCCCTCTGTATTGCTTGTCTGGTCTGCTTAAACATCAGAGCAGGGCCTCTCTTGCGATGTGTTTGCACAGTGCCTAGCACAATGGAGCCCTGATCTTGCCTGGGGCCTATAGTCACTATGGCATGTCAAAGAGCCGCCTCCAAACCATTTATTTTGCCCACGTCAGTCCACGTTCTCATTGCTACTTTTCTCCCCCTCTCTGCTCTGGCCAATTCTTTGCTACTCTCAGTTGTTGCATCCTGTCTTAATTTGACAGAAGATGGTGTGGGGCCATGGCCCATCTCTTATCCTGTCTTGCCACGCCTAAGCGTGCTCCCAGTAATCAGAAAAACCTGTTGAATAATCCTATTGAACTGGGCCATCTCTGGATTCTGTAGGCACTTTGTCCATATGAAAGACCCAGTCCTGAAGCCCCAAGGTAAAACTCACTCCGTGCCTTTGGAAACTTGGCCAGAGTAACGATGATCCATTTCCTGTTCATCCCTATTTTACAGATGAGGAAACTGAGTCATGGCAAAGTGACATACTCCAAGGGTAGAGCCAGAAATAGAGTCCAGGTCTCCTGACGCCCAGATCGGGTCCCATCAATGCTCTTGCCACTACTCCCTATAGTTTCAAGTCCTTGGTTTCCACCCTGCTTTTTTCCTGGACGGCAACAGCCTCCGGCATGATCCTGTCTGGGTGTTTGCTGAAGGCGTATCTCACCCTTTGATCGTTCCCTCCAGCTGTTTGTACAGAAACATTCAATCGCTCTGTAGCCAGGGTGGCAGCCAAGAGGGGGGAGGGGGAGGATGGTCAGTCCCTCATGGGGTGTCCTGTACAGGGCGCATCAGCCCTGCCTGACCTAAAGACACAGCAGAGCTCTTCCAGATATTCAGCAATCTACTGGAATGAGTTGGAAAAACCTAACATGGGCACAGCTGGGCAGCCTCCCCGGGTCGCTCTGTCCATTTGTGCAGCCAGGGAAGGGTAAGAAAAACTGGCCCACTCCGTGGAGAACTGGTCTCCCCTAATCTGTCCATAGCAGCCTAACTGCCAAGGAAGGTGTACAGCCTTGGGGTCATTAGCTGTCGAAAAGGCCTGTTCGATCACCAGGTCCATTCACCACTGCCCTACAGAACAGCACCCACCGATAGAGGCAGCTTGGTTTTAGGGGCTGTGGGCCAGAGTCACCCCACTGTAGAGCCACCGCCATTCTGTTGGCTTTGGCTCAGCTCACCTGGATTTGTCTTTACGTAACAGATAGAAACTTGGGCCTAGTCCCCAAAGGGTTAACCCTGGTGGGGTTCTGTTGGAAGCAGTGTGAATGATAGACTGGGCGTTTCAGGCGCCTGGCTCTGCAGGGGCACCTCTCCCATTCCAGTGTGAATGCCGGCCAGCTGGGGAGGTTATGTCACCGTTTGGGTATGTCGCCCCCCCCCCCCGTAGCATTGTCCCTATCCCAGCACAGAGCCCGATCGCTTCCCCTAGGCTCCTTTGCAGATTGCACTTGTTCACACCCTCAGCTCCAAGCTGGAGAGCAAGGGAGGGTGCTCTGTTGCCATCCCACTCTGGGGGAGAAGCTGCCTCGAGAACATCCCGTACAGAGCTGCTGGACACCCAATCATCCCTATATTGAGCCCTTACCCCCCACAG
This sequence comes from Dermochelys coriacea, assembly GCF_009764565.3. Lineage (NCBI taxonomy): Eukaryota > Metazoa > Chordata > Testudines > Dermochelyidae > Dermochelys > Dermochelys coriacea. The sequence continues at coordinate 10,778,201 of NC_050094.1, read as the reverse complement.
TGCTCTTTGTCTGTCTGGGCAGCCATATGCACAGACACTCTTGTGCGGACCTATATGCCCCTGTTGTGAATCCAGTGCACCCATACGTAGTGTGGCTGTACATCCGCCTGCAAACAGACCCATGCATACGCAGAGATCCCCAGGTAAGTGCAAACAGCGGCAGTCACAGAAGGACACGTACACAGGGGCGTGCGCACACACACCCACATGCACCACCATTCCCCATAAATATACAGGGAAAATCCCCATATCAGAAATGAGCCCAGTAGCCAAATCCCACTCAAAGTCACCCTGGCCCTGAAATCCAGTGGGTCTCTCTGGGGAAGTGGAACCCACGGTCATGTGCAGTGACCTCCTGTACTGAGAGAGGGAAGAGGACACAGGGAGTTGCCAGAGGATGTGGCCAGCAGTTCCCTGGGCTTCCCTGCTCAGCTGTCTTCTTGCCTCCTCCCTGAGCACAGCATACCTGAGACAGGCCTGAGCCCCCACAGGAGCTGTTAGCCATAGGGGCTCCATTTACCCTCTGCAGCCTTGTGACCAAGTGGCAGAGTTCCTGCAAGCTGGGCGGTTGGTGTTACATCAGCCGGGGGTGGGGGGGGGGGGGGAGATTTCAGCACAGGCAGGCTTCAGCGGTAGTGGGTGGCGAGGGCACATCCCGTGAGAAGTAGCAATAACCTTGGGCCAGGTCCATCAGATATTTCAGCAAGTTAAACATTTATAGCTTAGGCAGAATAGCAGAGCCCAGGCAGGGGTATATTGGGGGTGCGGGGGGTGCCAGTTCCTCATGCCTGATGGGGAAGGTTTCCAGTGTCGGAGATCTCTGCCCTCTCGATCCCCCCAATTACCCCTCCCCCCATATTTACTATCTCAGTGCCCTGAGTGGCCCATTTGCTCTGCAGATGGCACGAGAGACCCTTCTCCATGCAGCGCTTCCTGGGGCCCTGTGAGATGAGACTCCTCTCTCGCTGTTACCTACCCCCTAAACAACCCTCCAAAATTCCCACTGGCTGCTCCAAAACCTACCCAGCCCTACCCCAAGCAGGAGATTCCCATGGAAGGAGCTGCCGCGGCGCATCCCGCATGCAGTCGCTTTCCTATGTCAGTGACCCACAAGGGGGTGGGGGAGCCCCTTGCCATCTGTAGCTGGTGTTTGCATATGATGGGGGCAGCCCCAGTGTGGAGGAGGGCTGGTATAACCCTTCAGGGGCTTCAAATGGCCAGTATCTCTACACCCCTACCCCCTTAGCATTCGTTTGGCTACAGGCGTGCCAAGGATTAAGCTCATTTTGCATGGAACAAACTCAATGTCCCCCCCTCCATTGGCTCTTTAGAGCAGGTGCTGCTGTCATTAGTTCTGTCCCAGAGAGACTTCAGCAGTTCTAGTCAGGGATGAATTGGGCTAGTGGGTTATAGAAATCATAGAATCTCAGGGTTGGAAGGGACCTCAGGAGGTCATCTAGTCCCACCCCCTGCTCAAAGCAGGACCAATCCCCAATTTTTTGCCCCAGATCCCTAAATGGCCCCCTCAAGGATTGGACTCACAATTGAGCTGGGTTTAGCAGGCCAATGCTCAAACCACTGAGCTGTCCCTCCCTGCCCCGTTAGGCACCAGCTGTCTGTTCCACCTGGGAAGGCTGAACCTTTACCAAAAAAGCATCCCATGAAAGGTGCTGGGTTGATGGCCCTTGATAGCCACCGATCGGGGCTAGCTAGGGGAGTGGCAAGGTAACCATCCCCCAAAATGCCCCCCTCGGCATGTGCCTTCATCTCCAGGGCTAAGAAGAGTTGAGTCTCCCTGGCCCAATGACTCCTTGGCCTCCCTATTGAGATGGCAACAAACGAATGCCCCTAATGTGCTCCCCCCCCTTCGCCCCCATTCCCATGGATCCCAATCACACAGGAGCAGCTTTCAGTCACTGTCAGCCTGGGCTAGAGGTAACAGGCCCCACTTGAGGGGAAAGTGGGGGCCTGACTCTGACTCTGACTCCCCCACAAGCCATCCAGATCCCCCCTCGATCATGGTCAAACCTGCCACCTGAAGCTGTCTTCAGGCCCGATCCTCCCAGGGGCTGAGCGCCCTCAACTTCCCCAGAGCTGAAGGCGCTCAGCACCAGGTTGGCCGGTCCTCGGCAGTACTAATCCATGAAACATTCATGGAGGCACTGAGGCACGACGTCGGGGCTCAGGTTTCCCTCTCCTGCCCCCATCCCCCCAAACACCCGGGCCAACATACCTGCTTCGATTCAGCCCCTTGCTGGGTGTGTTCTGCTCCCCCAGGGAGCACTCAGGGCCAAGAGAGAGGGGACCGGGGGCAGAGTGAGGGGCTGCACTGCGCCTGGAGAGGGTGGGGACAGTGGCTGTCACATCTCAGGTGCATGCGGAGGCAGGTGCAGGGGTGCTGCTGCTTTACCTGTTGCTCCCTTTCGCTCTGTGTCAAGGTTAACCTGAGATCCAGCCACTCCTGCCTAAGTAAATAGTAACAGAGGCTGGGCCAGGGGAGCACTGAATATTCATGACAGGGGAAACCTGATCTGGGCAGCTGCTGCCACTGGCTTTCTACAAGCAGCTCAGGTTGCGCTCACCTGGGGCATGGGGAAAGGAAGGGGCAGGGGCTTCTCCAGCGTTGGGGTTGCCGGGGGAGGGTCTCTAGGTGGCCTGACACCCTGATGCTTGGGCAGCAAAGGGTTAAAGCGGCTGGTGCCGTTTGCCTAGCAGGATGTTGTACGTTCACTATTCTTGCCTTCTAGGGATTAGTCGAAACTAGACTCTGGCTAAACTGGTTGCTAGACCGGTTCCTCTTTCTGTGCATCTCTGCCTCGGTCCTTCCTCCATCTCTGCTTTCCTCTGCAGCCTGCCCCCTTCTTGGCACCCGCCCGCGCCAGGCCCAAGGCTTGAGCCTCATCGCTCTCCTGTTTCCCACCTCGCACTGCTGCCGTCTCAGCAAGGACAACATCAGAGTAATGGCCAGAGAGGAGGAGTATGGAATCCAGGGACTCAAACCCCTATAAGATCCTACTGTCACAGCCCCAGAGGCAGCAGTGCCCCATTGCAATTTGTTGCGTTATGGGTTAGGACGAGGCTAACACGTGAAGCTCCGGCAAGCAGAAATTGTATCTATCTGAAGGGCCATATGCTGTCCTCACTGCCCCATACTTCCCTTGTCTGCAATGGGGTTGCCCGGCTGTAGCTGATGGCAGAACGTGGTCTTTAAATCCTGCTGATCTGACCCGTTCCCCTTCACCCAAAGCTGAGCTTCTGCTTTTTGTACAAACAATCCTTCCAGGCAGCTCCAGGGAAGGAGTGAAATTGGGTCCAAAGCTGCCATGAATATCGCCCCTTTACCCCCCGGTGGATGGAACCAGCTCTTGGATCAGCTCTGGAGGGCATGAGGCCTGGTTAGTTTACTTCCAAGATAAGCAGCCCCGCCTAGCTCCTGGCAGGATTTCAAGACCACGAAGCTGAGCTCTCATTCATTCTTAGCTGCTTGGTACTAGCTATAATTTTAACAATACTAATGCTTAACAATATCCAGCTGTAGATCTCAAAGCACTCTCCAAAGGTGGGCCAAGATCCCATATCCCCATTTTGCACATGGGGAAACTGAGGCACAGAGAGGGAAGCGATTCCCCCAAGACCACACAGTGAGTCAGTGGCGGAACCAGGAAGGAATCCCAGACCTGACTCCCAAGTCAGCTTCCCCTTCCATTCACAGACCTGGTGACATAGGAACTGCTGCTGCAGCTCTGATCAGTGGTCTATCCAGGCTGATCTTCTCGGCTGGCCAGTGCTCTGAGGGTGCAGCCCCAGCTGTGCTATGCTATCCCAGGGAGAGAAGCGTCTTCCTGACCCCCGTCTGGCAATCACCTGTAATTGAAGGGTCAGTGGCTCTGCTTATTTTTATCCTAGCTGGTTTCCCTGTAGACATGATTCTTATCCGTCTGCACGTCCGATGCTCTTTTGAAGCACGCTCCACCGTTTGACTCATTAACATCCCGTCTATCTACCCATCCATCTATCCTGTGGCTGCCAGTTCAGTAGGTTAACTGTGTGTTGCATAAAATAGCGTTTCTGTTGGGCCATTTTATAGGTCAGCCGTTCTGTTTGCTCACTCTACAGCTCCTGAAGGCTACCGCTCAGGTTATGATGCATACAAGAGGCAGGGCAGGGCAGGGGTTAGAGCAGCGAAGGGGGAGTCAGGACTCCTGGGTTCTCTGCCACTGACTTGCTGAGGTGACTTGGCATGTCATTTCACCTCTGTGGACTAAATCTGAGACCTGTGTGTAAATCTAAGGAAAATGGCCTTTCCCATAGCGCTTGGCACAACCTTCAGCCCCTGATATTGTAGCTAGAAGGAGGTTGTGCCTAGCTATGCCTGCACTGAGAAGGCCCAGGGATGATAGTGCTTTGCCTGTCTCTGGCGCTACCCATATCAGGATCTTAAAGCCATGAATGAATTAGGCCTCGCTACTCCCCAGGAGATAAGGACATATCATTCTCCCGGTTTTGCAGAAGGGGAAACTGAGGCATAGAGAGGGGAACTGGGCTGTTTGAGATCATGCAGCGAATCAATGGCAGAACCGTGACAGGTTTCAGAGTAGCAGCCGTGTTAGTCTGTATTCGCAAAAAGAAAAGGAGTACTTGTGGCACCTTAGAGACTAACAAATTTATTAGAGCATAAGCTTTCGTGAGCTACAGCTCACTTGGAATCCAGGAGTCCTGAGTACCTGCTCTAGCTACTAGATGGCGCTGATTCCCAAGTTATATACAGGATGAAAGGGCAAGTTCCAAGAGGGTTTTACTCCTTTGCCAGGTACATTGGCCAAACCGGCCAATTTCTACGCGAAAGAATAAATGGACACAAATCTGACATCAGGAATCATAACATTCAAAAACCCGTAGGAGAACACTTCCGTCTCTCTGGTCACTCAATAACAGACCTCAAAGTAGCAATTCTTCAACAACAAAACTTCAAAACCAGACTCCAACGGGAAGCTGCAGAATTGGAATTAATTTGCGAATTAGATACCATCAGGTTAGGCCTGAATAAAGACTGGGAGTGGTTGGGTCATTACAAAACCTAAACTTAATTTCCCCTGTACTAATTTCTCCCTACTGTTGCTCACACCTTCTTGTCAACTGTCTGTAATGGCCCACTCTCTTACCACTTCAGAAGTTATTTCTCCTCCCTTGGTATCCTGCTGTTAATTGATTTATCTCATTAGACTGACGTAACACTTGGTAAAGCAACCCACATCCTTTCATGTATTTATACCTGCTCCTGTATCTTTTACTTCATACATCTGATGGAGTGGGTCCTAGCCACTTTTTTCTAGGGTTATACTGATTCTCTGATGGCCTTTGAAGGCTTCTGTGAGTGCTGCCTTCTAACCCTTCCCCAATGGGGCAGGGGTGGAAAAGGAAGACAGAGTCCTACGGCTGGGACTCTGGAACAAATGGGGCTGGAAACAGAGCAAGCCAGGAAACGTTCACATGCAGGGAATAAGCAAAAGAACCAAGATGGTGGAGCCAGTCCGACCGGGGTAGGGGCGGGTGTGGCCTTCGGGTTGGCCAGCCAGACCACACTCCTCTTCAGCGCAGCTGACATCCCGGGGGTGGGTTTGCCGGGACTCCGTGGTTCGTGGGGAGGCTGATCTGTTCCAGGTAAATCTTTGCTGGGATCCTTTGTGTTTCCATGCAGCAAGTGGAATTCAACCAAGGAATCTGAGGCGATTCCTTAGCCGGAGGCAATGGATGCTGTTCCTGCTGCCTGGGGGTACAGAGGAGGGTGATACTGAGTGGGGGTGTGGGGCAGGGGGGTGTTGAACAAACAACCCGAACAGAAAGAAAGAGCAGAGTGTGTTCGGGAAGCAACAGAAAGCACATTGACTCCATGCCAGTGGCTGGCCTGCCTGGGAAAACACAGATCTGTGCTGCGGTTTACTTTCGCCCCAAGGGGAACTTTTCACTGCTCTGTGGCCAGCAATGGTGTGGCTCTGAGCTCCTTGCCAAACTCCATGACTTGGGGGTGGACGCAGGCAACCCTATCTGCATTCCCCACCCCTACTCCAGACCGGAGCTGGGACTGGAAGCCGGGCATTGCTTGACAGAGGCATTGGTGAGACTATGGAACCAACTGTCCATCAGATCTCCCCCTTCTCTATGGGGGTCTCTTCTCCAGTGGGAGACGCCGCAGTCAGAGTCTGTGGGGTCTCCCCCATGAGTGGGAGTCTTCAGGGTGTCCTCTATCACCTCTTGGAGGACTGCCTGGTTTCAACTCCATCTCCAGGGAGCAGGCTCCGGTGGAAAATACCTGTGTCAGGGCCCTTCAGAGCAGCCACCATCCCTAGCTGCCCTTCCCAATAGCCCTCTCCATGCTGCTGGTGTCCAGTTGTCCCAGAGACTGTCACACCTCCCTCTCTGACAGGTGAAAGACCTCAGCCACCTGGGGGCTGAACACATGGTGCTGGGCAGATCGAAGGAGGGGGCTGCTTGGCCCCATTCATCACAGAAACAGATCCAATCGCAATCAACATCACTTCTGCATGAGTGTGGCAGTGACCAAGGGGTCAGCCCCAGCCCCAGGCTACAAACAGAGTCCGTGGAAACAACTTCTTGATGGATGCAAGCCTTATCTAGGAGCCAGGGGTTGTTTGTGTGTGTGTGCGTAGGTGAGGGGACACCTGGCTGTGCACACATGAGGGCCTGTATGTATATATAGCTCTATGTGGTGTGTATCTGGCATGTATAGCTCAGAGTGCGTGTGTGCTCTCTGTGTCTCCATGTGCAGGCATAGCCCAGCGGGCAGGGTGATTTGTTTGCCTTATTCCTGTTCAGTTTCCTACGTGCAATCTCCTGCAGCTGCCTTGTTTGACGGCTGAACCCTCGTTATTGCTAAAATTCAATCCGATCGAGCCACTCAGCAAGTAGCGACGTGGGCTGGAGCCACGCTGTGCTAGCCAGTCTAGCGCTGCTGTCAGGAAACATGCAGGGATGACAGATGGCACGTTGCTCCCGAGCCATTGGCCAAAAGCACAAAGCCTCTGTCATTCAGACACCCCAATGCTACCCCAGCTGACATTTTGGGGAGCCTTTCCATGGTTCCGATTCCAGTTCTGGGACCTTGGCCCCATTTTTTTCCTTTTTAAAGTCACTGGCTTAGTAAACTCTGGAATGATTCTTCGGCTTCTTTCCCAGCCTTTGGCTTCCCGAGATCCTGTTTTCATGCAAATGAATGAATATTAATTCAATACTAAATAATGACTATTAACAACAACATATATTCCCTTCCCTCTGAGGATCTTATTGTGCTTCACAATCGTTCGTGAATTCTGCCTCGGGACCTGGCCAGGCCCAGATGAAGACAGTAGGCACTCTAGCTCTGTGCCTAAGGGTTGCAGTTTCCTCAGTCAGGTGACTACATCTGAAACACTGCTTTCATTTTCAAAAGGAAGTAGGTCTCAACCTCTCGTGGCTGCAAGGGAAAGCTTGAAAATGTGAAGCAAACGGTGTCTGCCTGAGTCTGCAGAGAGCCTGGTGCAGCAGCTCTGAGAGCTGTGAACTGCCCCATTCATCGCGAAGGGGGGCAAATGTCAAGATCTGTTGTTCTGGGGGAAACCTGCCCACCCCACGAGGAATTTGCATGTGGCAAGAGTGGAAGAGTTCAGTGGGCCCAGCCCTGGGCGGTAGGTATCATAGGCTGGGGGAGGCTGTGCCTCCCCAAACAGCCAGGTGCTGCCCCACCCCTGCTCCACCCCAGGCCACTACCCCTTTGCTTTCCACTCGGCGCAGCACCACTAGTCCTCATGGCCCCAGCTTGGGTCTCGCCTGCGCCGCCCACCTTCCCGGTGCTCTGGGGCTAGGGGCACTAGTCTGGGGCGGGGGCCAGCAGCTGCGCTGGGAGGACCTCCGGGCTCTGACCGGGGGTATGTGTGTGTGTGAAAGGGGCAGGGCTGGGAGCTAGCCTCCCCCAACTGGCGGTTCACACGCCACCCATGTGCCCAGCACACCTATTCTTGATTCATGCCATTGCCTCCTTGCTGAGACTGCCAACATAGGGGCCAATTGGTGTCACGTGTAATAGGTGTTGAGGGACCTCTGGGCTGAGGCCCATCAAACTCATTTCACATAGATCAGATAACTTTAGGCTGGCTTTGAATCACGGACAAAGGTGAAAGGCTCTTTATCCTGTCACCAATCCCCAAGCTAGTCAGTTGCTCCCAATAAAGACATTCCAGGGTTAGAACTTCATTGGCAGATCCAAACCCTCTGAACCTTCACCCCACATCCTGTCTCATTCACTACATGCTTCGTAGAGAGACAACTTTTCCCTCCACCTGCCTCCATGAAGGTCATTACTCAGTGGCCAGTAGAAGCTCTTTAAGAAAACCAGCATCTATATAAATCCAGTCCCTAGTGCCCTCGCTCCACACTGGGCACAAAATATGGCTTCACGTTGCACTCATGTTGGCCACAAATTCATGCCCAGCGGTTTCAATACTCAGGATTCCTCCCAGAAAGCAGCCCAGGATGTCTGGGATTTAAGGTGGCTTTAAAGGCAGCCTTTAAAAAAAAAAATACACACAAGGAAACAATCTTTCCCCACGTTAACCCAGTGTATTTGCATGTGTTGGATTGGAAAGAGGAAAAAAGGTCTAAAACAGTATTTTTCAGGCCCTGCAAAAGGACAACAAGCAGCTGGTGACCTGCCCTGTACCAGCTATTATATCATGTGTGCCAAGCTTACACAATGTGACCAACTCTTGGGGGAGGCTAGCGGAAGCAAAACAAAATCAAGAAGGTGGCTGGCTCCCTGTTTACTGAGGACACCCACAAAAGTGCTGCTCAGAAGACGGGGGTAGGGGTTCTGCAGAAAATTTTGATTTTGTGATCATTGGGACTACACATTTACCCTAATCATGAGATCAATTGTAAAAAGTATATGAAAGTTCATAAGATGTTACAATAGCCTATAATAACAATTGTTGATGGAAAGTAGGTCAAGCTGTTTTTCAATGAGTGTAATGAACAGATGCAAGAGAACCAGACAGACTACATTAGTGCAAACAAAAAAGGCCACATTGATAATGATTCAAGGATTATGTTGAAATCTTGCTTGGTGAAGATAGAAGTGGAACCAGAAATTAATGAATGAAAATGGATGCGTCAGATATTGGGCCTAATTGGTGGACAAAATAAGGGGTGGGCTAGTCCACCCATCACTCCCTTTTTTGGTGCTTAAAGAAAAAGACTTTGGGGGGGAAAGGCAGAAGAACAGATGGAGGCCACTGGAGCAAGTTTCACCAGCATGGCTGCCACCCACAGTTTCCTAGGTCCCTGGGTCTTCATCCTCCTAATCTTAAGAGATGTCCTGACCAGACCAGGTCAGAGAGAGGGAGCTAGATAACATCACACATCTGCCTCCTCCAGTTAAATCCAAAATGCCACGTGGGATGAAATGGGATCGGACTGTAAAAACAGCCGCCCCAGCCCTTGTTAAGGTCTTTGCTTTTCTGCGAAAGGACAGAGACTTGGTGGGTGAGGTCATGTCTTTTACTGGACCAGTGTCTGACGGTGAGAAAGACGGTGAGATTTCTGAGCTCTTCTTCAGGAAGCTCGTCTCTCTCACCAACAGATGTTGGTCCAGGAAAAGATATTCCCTCACCCACCTTGTCTCACTACTATCGTGGGACCGACCCTGCATACATCCTAGCCATTGTCAGACAATGGGGCTTTTCCTTTCAAAAACCTCTCTGCAGCTCAAGGGACGTGCCTTACTCGGTCCTTTACGTTTCAAAGGCTTTCGCTGTTTTACCGTCTTTTCTGCCTCTTTAATGAAAGGCTAGGAGGGTTTTCAGGGCTGTCTTTGCTGTGACACTAGGCAGGCTGAGGTCTCTTCCCTGGACCTTGTTTAATGCTGTTGGACAGTGAGTGGGTGACGTTAACACCTTTGGCCCATGTATTCCAGCTAATTTAACCTATTGCTGCACCCTCTGCAGGGAGCTGAGGTCCCAGGGTGCCCTGGTGCTGCTGCCAGGCCAGCTGGGGGCTAGAGCTGGGTTCAATCACACACAGCACGTGGGGGTAACCTAACCCTGACTGCGCGTGCGTAGTAGAGCACATTTCCCCCCTCCCGTTTGCGCCTGCGATTACAGCTCGCTGGGGCCACCTGTCGGGCAGTTGTCGCCACTGTGCCCCTCCCAGCCACGTTCTAATTGGTCAAAGCGCCCCCCTCGCTCCAGCCAATCGGAGCGCTGGCACGTTGCGCTTTGCTTCCTCTGGATTGGGCGCGGTCCCCCCGTGCGCGCGTACGTCCTGATTGGCGGCGCCGGCCCGGGGCGCTGCCCGGTGATTGGCTGGGGCGGAGGGGGCGGAGTTTCCAAATTTCGGCCGGAGACAGGGACCAGCGGAAGGGAGCGACGCTGGAGGGGCCATGCAGGTGGGAGCGGCCCCCCCGGAGAGTGCTGCGGTTACCCCCCGAGCAGCCCCCCCCGCCGGACCGGCCCCCCCCGGAGAGCGTCCTCGCCCTCTTCCCCCCCCGCCGGACCGGCCCCCCCCCGGAGAGCGTCCTCTCCCCCCCGCCAGAGCGGCCCCCCCCGGAGAGCGTCCTCTCCCCCCCCGCCCGACCGGCCCCCCCCCGCAGCGTGTCCTCCCCCTCTCCCCCCCCGCCAGAGCGGCCCCCCCGGAGAGTGTCCTCGTCCTCTTCCCCCCCGCCAGAGCGGCCCCCCCGGAGAGTGTCCTCGCCCTCTCCCCCCCCCCGCCAGAGCGGCCCCCCCCGGAGAGTGTCCTCGCCCTCTCCCCCCCCCCGCCAGAGCGGCCCCCCCCGGAGAGTGTCCTCGCCCTCTCCCCCCCCGCCAGAGTGGCCCCCCCCGGAGAGTGTCCTCGCCCTCTCCCCCCCCGCCAGAGCGGCCCCCCCGGAGTGTGTCCTCGTCCTCTCCCCCCCCGCCAGAGCGGCCCCCCCGGAGAGTGTCCTCGTCCTCTCCCCCCCCGCCAGAGCGGCCCCCCCGGAGAGTGTCCTCGTCCTCTTCCCCCCCGCCAGAGCGGCCCCCCCGGAGAGTGTCCTCCCCGAGCAACCCCCTCCAGAGCAGCCCCCCCCGGAGAGTGTCCTCCCTGCCTCGCCAGAGCAGCCTCCCCCCACCAGAGCAACCCCCCCCGGAAAGTGTGTCTCCCTGCCCCTGCCAGAGCAGCGTGCCCCCCCCGCCCCCTTCCCTGGGAGTGCTGGTTGTCTTGGATTCGCGCTGTATACGTTTCTCTGAGGCCTGGTTTCTCAAGCTGGGGGTGGTGAGCAGGTGTCAGAGCTGCTCCCCTGCTCCCCTTCCCTTGATACCTGGAGGGGCTTCCACTGTGGAACAGATCGATGGAGGAGTGAAGAGCCCCATGGGGGGAAAGCTTGAGGAGCGCTGCTCTGATCTGTATGCCTGGTTGTTCACATGGCCCTCATCCCCCTAATATCTAAGGCCCAGATCCCCAGTAATATTTAGGTACCTAAGGGAGTTAGATGCCTAGATACCTAGGAGGCACTTAGGCCCACGTCCTTCAAAGAAACAATTGAGAAATAACTTCTCTCTGTTTTAATCCTGGAAGAGTCAAACCCAAACGCACTAAATTCTCTTAATCAGGCAGGTTACATTGATTCCGTGTGTGCATGTGTCTAGAGCTGTTGTAGGAGAGCTAAATCTTTGCATTTAGTTCTGAGCACCGTGAGATCCCTAGTCCTTTGGATCTCTTGTGGCAGGGAGTTCCCCAGTCTAGGCCCAACTGCTGTCTGAGTTCCATCTCCTGCACTAGGTCAACTGTTTTCAGAGTTCTGGTGGAAATCGCACTTACCCTCCTGCTGACTTTTGGTCTCCAAACAAAAACAGTTGCAAACATTCGGTGCAGTCGTGATAACGCATTTGTCATACACTGGCTGAGCATAACCTCACCTGTTGTCCCCAGACGTCCTTTGTCTGGCCAGGAAAGTAGAGCATCCAAGTCTGGATCAGCACCGCAAGAGACTAGACCTTTGCCTTCTGTTAGGACCTGGAACCCAAGGGCTGGGGAGCATCGTTTGCTAGGAGCTGGGGTAGCAGGAGAGTGTCAGAGATGGGCTTGGAGCAGGAAACGCTGGAAGATGGCAGATGCTAGGGGTGAGGGTGGGAAGGTGTGTTGGATGGGGAGGATTACAGGCCATGCACCGGCTTTTGTTACCTGTATTATCAAGCTTTGTTCATCCAGAAGATTCTCCCTGTTTATTGCAATGTATGTCTCTCTTCGCCAGGACTATCAGAATTTGCCGATTGACATCCAGACAAGCAAGCTGCTAGGTAGGATACTAGCTCCTGTCTCTGGCTGGAGAGGGAGGGCATTGTGGTGTATGTTTTTATACACCGGGAGAGAGGCACATGGTGGAGACGTGAGGGGTTAGGTGGGCCAGAGAACTGGCTGTCAGCACGCGCACAAGTTTCCTTCCACTGTGAAGCTCGTGTCCTCCTCATTCCCAATTCCTGCTGAAATCAGAAGAATTTGTCCTCATTTCTCCCACTGGGGTGAAACCCTGGAGGAAGCGGAGCAGAGTTGCCCCTGTCAGCACAGGTCTTGTATAGATTAGTGGGGTCAGCATATGGGTGGGGTGCTGGCTTGCCAGTCCTGGCGACTGGAGTCCTCCCTTAATCCCCCGAACAGGCCAGGTGCAGATCCCCTAGCACACTGACGTGCCTCCTCCCTGCTCAGGGAAGTAAGAGAGAAGTTAGTTCATTCTTCATCTCTCTCTGCTGAGACAGGCAGCAAGGAGTGGGGGGGAGCTTGTGGTGCAGCTCCCCCGGAGACCCTCCAGCTCAGAGAGGCTACTGAACAGCCGCCAGAGGGTGACGATGGCTTCTAGTCACTACCCATTTTGACCGCGTTTGCAGCAGCTGCCTAGAGGTGAGGGACTTCTGTCCCTGAGCCAATGACCGGAAACCCCCCCCCAGCAGTGTCCTCCCTCTGCTGTCTCCCGGCTGCTCCTCGCTCCCGCTGGTGGACACCGAGGTGTTTAACGTCCGTGTGTCCCTGCTACAGACTGGCTGGTGGACAGGAGACACTGCAACCTGAAATGGCAGAGCCACGTGCTGACTATCCGGGAGAAGATCAACGTGGCCATTCAGGACATGCCGGAGAGCGAGGAGATCAAGCAGCTGCTCTCGGGATCCTGTGAGTGGAGCTGGGTGGGGGGGAGAATCTCCCTGACGCAGGCTTGGGTGCCAGCATCTGAAGCAGAGTTGGTGGGACCCATTAATGCAGGGGATTTGCCACGAAGGCTGTTGACGTCCGTGGGGCCTGGTCAGTTGCTTGGCATTCTGTGGCCTCACTAGCAGTTCGCTGCTGCAATCGAGGGTCGTGAGCGTGTCCGTCCTGGGGCTGAGGTGCTTGTGTCCCCCCCTCCCTGCCTCCAGTCATCTCTTGCATGCACTAGGCCCATTGCAGATGCCAGAGGAATCCAGCGCCAAGGGCTTCGGGTATTACAAACGTCCCTGTTTAGAAAGGAGACAGAAGCCAGTGACGTGTGCCCCCTTGCCCTGTTGCTGCCCCAGCGTACAGTGCCAAGGGCTCAGCAAACCTGGGCTCCTCGCCCTTTCCCCCCCTTCCAGCCCTGAGTGACCGTGTATCGCATCCCGTCTGCTGCCGTCCCAGCTCTCTCTGCCTCATTGCAGATATTCACTATTTTCACTGCCTGAGGATTGTGGAAATTCTCAAAGGGACCGAGGCCTCCACTAAAAACATCTTTGGTCGCTACTCTTCCCAGCGTATGAAGGTGAGCAGCCCGTGGAGTTGGACTTGTCCAAGAATTTGCCAAGCTGGTTCCACTTTCAAGCAAGTCAGGCTGGGCTGGGCTGTTAGCAGGATGCATGGAGCCAACGTCTCTAGGGTGCCGATTCGAATCCAGCCTGAGTCAACAGCAATTAGAAGCCGTTCCTCTCTGGGGCCTGTACAGCAGCCCCTATGTGAAACGAGTAACAATAATCCCTAGCTCTTATCTAGTGCTCTCCATCAATGTCATCATCTCCATTGTACAGATGGGGAAACTGAGGCACAGAGCGGGGAAGTGATTTGCCCCAGCTCATTCAGCAGGCCTGTGGCAGAGCCAGGATTAGAACCCAAGTCTCCTGAGGCTGAGTTAGGTGCTGTATCCACTAAGCCACCCAGATGGGTGGATGCCATCAGTTCAGTGCCTGTGTTAGAGGGTACCTGGCACACAGCCCACCACCTCAGCTGAAAGGCCCTGGAGTGACTGCGCCATTGAGCCACGGGTCTGCGGGAAGCTTGTGCTGCCGTTGCCTGATTGGCTGTGGGCACCTTTCCCTCACACTGAATTCCCCCTTTGTCACCAAGTGTGGCCGCGTGCCCTGCCCCTGTTTGTTCTTTGACTCTCACGCTGCACGGGCTGGCGCTCAGGGGCTTTGTGCTTCTCCAGCTGCATTTGGCATCATCTTAGCCTCTCCCTTTCTCTGCTCTTCGTTCCAGGACTGGCAGGAGATCCTGTCCCTGTATGAAAAGGAAAACACCTACCTAGGTAAGGCAGCCTCACCTCACCGCATTGAGACACAGAGGTGTTTAGCAAGGGGCAGCCGCCTGCTTCTTCCTGCCAGAGCTCTGGGTGTGATTTGCTGGGGATGGCATCTGCCTGGCGTGAGCTCACCTGTACTCCCAGCTCTCACGTGCTGAGCCAGGTCCCTGCGTCCCGTCCCATCCCCACTTCCCTCAGCCTTTTGCAGCCTGTATAAAGAGTCATTCACCCAGAGCCGTGTGAGGGCAGGGAGCGCAGAAGCCGTTCTGCACCGGCGGCACTAACCATCTCAGCAGTGTCAGAACTAAGGCACATTGGCAGGGATGGCGGGGATGTGGCAGCGGTGGCGTGAGCACTGTGCCCATTCTGGCATAGAAGCCTTCGCTCTCCTGGCCCACTGCTCAGCACTGGAATTGCATGTCCTTAAAGTGAGTGGTGGGGCTGGAGCGAATGGGTCAACGCTAGGAGAGAGAATCCTCCTGCGGCCTTGGCTTAGGGACTGTTCGGCCCCGTAGCCTGGGCGCCTGCCAGCGCTTGGCCTGGCTTTCCAGGTAGGAAAGGTCGGTGCCCCACGCGTCTCCTCTCCTGTCTGTCCCTTCCCCCCACTACAGTGGAACTCGCCAGTCTTCTCCTGCGCAACATCAGCTACGAGATCCCGTCCCTGAAGAAGCAGATCAGCAAGTGCCAGCAGCTGCAGCAGGAGTACAGCCGCAAGGAGGAGGAGTGCCAGCTGGGGGCCGCCGAGATGCGGGAGCGCTTCTACGCCTCCTGCAAGCAGTATGGCATCACCGTGAGTCCCTCGCTGGGCCCGGGAGGGCCGGGCCTGCTCAGAGAGCCTGGACGCTGCCTTAGCCCTGCACAGCACTTGCTGTGTGTCCCCCTGTGCCCAGGAGGGGCCAGGCCTGCTCAGAGAGCGTGGGCAATGCCTTAGCCCTGCACAGCGCACGCCACATGCCTCTCTGTGCCCAGGGTGGGCTGGGCCTCTCCTTTCCGAGAGGGTCCCAGCTCCTGCCACCTCTCCCCATCGCTTAGATCCCTGGGCCTTCAGTGCCCTCTCCAGTGACCCACCCCCGCGGTATTGGACCGCTCTCAGCACTGCACAGTCATTCCCACCAGTGCCCTGAACAGCCCTGCCCCTGGCTCTTCCTCACCTGCCTGTTACCAATGGCTCATCCCAGGAACCTCCCCGTTTCCAAACCTCCGGGCCTCGCCAGGACCCTGGGCATGCCTTCCCCGCACCGCTGGCAGGCTGTCTGAGCAGCCGAGGGCCAGATGTGCCTGTCCTAGGGGGACACCTGCATTGGAAAGTACCTCTTCCACCCCCACCCCCAGTATTGAGCTGGCTCCTTGCGCCCAGGCTGCTAGTGCCAGGTTTGTGCCCGGGGGACTGCACGTGCTGCCACTGCTCACCCCTGCAGATCCACTGGGCTCCGGTTCCTCTGCTTCTCGTCAGCTGCCCCACCTGCTGCTTCAGCACCACGTGCTGACATGACAATCGGATCCACTCGCTCCTGCCTGTTCTGTGCTCCAGCAGCTGAGCAACTTCCCCGGGGGCTGTCCCTGGCAACTCCACCCCAGCTCCCCCTGGCTCTGTTGGTGGTCTCCTGGCCTTAGGCCAGCTTGCGTTCCAGCATTCTCTAGGGCTCCTTCCTCCACCCATTGCCCTTTGCTGGATCAAATGCTCCATCCCCGCAGCCTGGCAGCCCAAGCTAGCCCCTGAGTCCCCGGGTCCCTGCTCTAATGCACCGCTGCTCGTTTTCACTGGGCAGGGCGATAACGTGCGGCGGGAGCTGCTGGCCTTGGTGAAGGACCTGCCGGCGCTGCTGACTGAGATCGGGGCCGGGGCCCGGGTGCTCTCGGAAGCCATCGATTCATACCAGGCCTGTGTGCAGTTCGTGTGTGAGAGGTAACCAGACACCGGCACTGGGAACTTCAAGCAGAGCGAGGGGGGAGGCAGACTGGTCCCTCTCCTCTCTCCCAATTCGAACAGGTGTTGATCCTCTGCGCTGAGACTCCCTGTGCTCCGGAACTCGAATCCAGAGGTGTTAACGCTGCTGGGCTGGGTCGCCCCCGGTCCGGGCATGTTAGGGGGCGGGCAGGCCAGATGTGCGGAGCCTCTGAGAGGGAGGGGGATGCTGGGGCTTCCTTCTGCTCCAGGGTGTCTCTTTCCTCCCTCCCCCGTCCTGCCGGTACGTGGTTTCTGGAGATCTAAACCCGCCGGCTCTGGTTTCACACCCACCTTTGCTGCTCAGTTTCCCAGCTGAGATCTGCCCTTGGAATTTGCTGATTGTGGAAGCCCTGGGCTTTTCCTGGCTGTTTTGGGCCCATCTTTAAATACCCCCGTTCCAGACAGAGCACTGCTGGGCTCAGTCCCAGACCTTCTCAGCAGGAGTGAGCTGCCTGGTTTGCTGGCTCCTCGGTGACTCTCCGAGCTTCCCCATCCCTCCTTGGCTGGGAGGATCAGAGACCGCAGTAAGCCTGCTTTAAATCCAAATAAGGTTGCTGTGACTGCAAGGAGAAAGGTGGCTGTAAATTGCCTTCCCCGGGCTCTATGTTCCCCCTCTCTGAGCCGCCCACGTCCAGCCGGTGGCAGTGCTGGGAGAAGGGGTCGTTATCTCAGTGCCAGAGAGTCGAGCGGGGGTCCTTGTTGCTGCTCCTGGCAGCCGCTGTCAGGGAGATTCCCCGCTCAGAGCTGAGCCGAGGCCCTCCCAGCTGATGCAGACCCCCAGCCTGCTCCCCCGGAGCCCTGTGGCACTGTGTGCATCGATGCAGCTGGCAGGAGCAGAACCGGGGGAGGCAGAAGGGCTCCCAGTGCCCGGCTGCCATGACGCCGCCCCGGCCCTGTCGTGTGTTCCAGCTCCCCGGAGCGGGTGGTGCCCCTGCTGCGACATGTGCAGGAGCGCGGGAACACGACCGTCTACGAGTGGAGGAGGGGGGTGGAGCCCACCACGGTGGAGCCCCCACAGGTGGAGGAGGTGCCCGAAAAGCAGGACGAGGAGGCGGTAGGTGCCGGCCGGGCTGCCATCGAATGGAAGAGACTATGGCCCGAGGGGGGTTGCTAAGCAGGTGGGCCCGAGTCTAAATGCCCAGGTTGCCTTGCATGGTACAGAGGCAGCGGGGCAGGCCCAGTGAATTGACCCAAACTCAACCCAGTCTTTCCTGATTGGCTTATTCTCATTCCCAACCAGGCCGACTCAGCCCTGCATCTTCCCCAGGGAGAGAAGTTGAGTCCCCAGAGTTCACTGGCAGGCAGAGACCTGAGAAAACCAGGTCCTCTCTGCTCTGCATGGAGCTCACAGGTCCCGTGGTTTGCTCTGGGGTTTGCTCCTGGGTCCTTGGCCAGAATGTTCCTTCCCCTCCATGCTATAGACTGCGCTGGGCGCTGGTTCCACCCCAGAGGTGGCTGCGTTTCTTTGCTGGGGGAAGGAATCCCTAGCGCTTGGGGGTCCTTCAGTGCAGTGTAAACATACAGGATCACCCTCCTCCCTGCGCTTTCCAGCGCTGCCTGGTCATGCCGAGGTACCACAAGAACCGGTGGCTCTTCCGGGACTTCTGGCATGATTTCCAGCCTCCCGGAGAGCACCTGAAACAAGCTTCTGAGGGTCACCCCTGGCTTGTGTGAAGGGGACGCTGGTCTCCCAGGCGCTTAGGCAGCATCTTCCAGAGCGAGCCGGGGAAGCGCCTGGGGATCCAGAGCAGCGAGAGGAGAGGTGTCTCCATGGGCCAAGGAGATCAGCCCAGCCTGGAGCTGCCAGCTAGAGACAGCACAAGGGCAGTCAGCCCCATGCTCCAGGCTCTCCAAGCCTGATGCCGATTAGAGCTCCTCTCTCGGGGGGTGTCTTGCTCTTCTCATTGCAGATCGATTGGGGGGACTTAGGGGTGGAGTCCACACCTGCCCCCGTGGGGGTTGATTACAGCATCTCCGGTGAAGACGGAACCCAGGTCGAGGAGGTGAACTGGGGGATCTCACTGGAACCCGACCCACAGGTGAGTGTGAGCTGTACCCCTCTTCCCCCTGCTGAGCAGCCACCGGCTGGGCAGCTACTCACCCCATGGGGTCACAGCTGTGCCGCACAGTCCAGGCTGGATCCGGTCTAGCTGGGACCCTGGGGGAAGGCATAAACTGTGGAGGCAATGTGGCCTAGTGGCTAGAGCACTGGACTGGGACTCAGACCTGGGTTCCATTTCCAGTGCTGCCACTGGCCCCGCTGAGTGAGTGCCTGCCCCATGGCTTAGTTTCCCCATCTGTAAAATGGGGATGATCCTATGTAAAGTGCTAGCTCTTGACTGCTTCTCTCTCAAGGCAAGGGCAGCTCAGGGCTCCCATCCTGGGGGCGGCGCTATGGGGCAGAGCGCCTGTTCTTACAGGAGGTTGCGTTTGACTCGCTGCAGGGAGCCGGCACTGACGGGATAGACTGGGGAGACGGGAGTGGCGGTGACCCGGTGCAGATCACGGTGCTGGAGGCTGGCATCCAGGGTAAGGTTCTCGTTCTCTGCCTCTCAGCAGCCCCGGGGCAGCTGGCAGTGTCGGGGCAGTCGAGCACGGTGGGGTGGGCGGCTGGTATGGAGATGGGGCGGGAAACGTACTCGGGAACCGTGCCGCTGGGATCGTAACCTCTGCCACCCTCCAGTGCCTGTCTGTGGCCTTCTCCTTCCCAGTCTCTAACCTGAGCCGATATTGGCCTCAGAGACTCTGTCACACTGGGGTGCCGGCTGACTCCCTGGCAGAGCTGGGGGGTGTTGGTGGGGGGAATTTTGCTCGGAAGGGACAGGGCGGTGGGGGCTGAGGTTCCCAAATGCGTGGAGCCAACAGAGCTCTTCCAGGGGTGGGGGAAGGGAGTCAGGCCCCTGGCACGGCCAGCGGGGCACACCTGGCACCAGAATGAAAATCAGGCAGCCACTAGAGGGTGCCAGGGGATGGCACTTCCTGCCTCAGGCAGTGGGTTCGCGTTGGCTTTAAATGCAGGATGCTGCCAGGTCTGGAAGGAGGCCGGCTGCTCCCCCGGGGGCTTGGGCAGGGTGGCTGGGCCCAGCGCTGTGCTCACCCAGTTGGCCTTGCTGGGCGGCTGCCCCAGGAAAGCATGTGGGGCTGTGTGGTGAGAGGCAGAGACTTGAGGCGATCTGGTGCCCGGTGGGGAGCCCGCCCAGACCCTCCGCAGCTGCTCAGTGAGGTCTCCCCCTGCCCTGTGTGCTTCTCCTGTTCAGTCCCAGATGGAGTTGCCCGAGGGCCTGATGCTCTGACCCTCCTGGAGAACCCGGAGACCCGGAGCCAGTTCATCGACGAGCTGATGGAGGTATCCTGGGACAGGGCTTAGCACACACTAAGGAATTAAGGAGAAGTGGGGTATGTTGCTATCCCCCTCATACACCTGAGGAAACTGAGTCACGGAGCAGCCTAAGACATACTGCCTTAATGACAAAGCCTGGAATAGAACCCAGGAGTCCTGAGTTCCAGACCCCCTTCTTCTGACGGTTGGACCCCCAGAGCTGGGAACAGAACCCAGCGATCCAAACTCCTGGTCATTTCCTGGGAGCTCTGCCCTGAACCCGCGTCCAAAGGATTTCTGCCTCTCTAGTGAGGGCTGAGCTGGCTCATGGGAGGGAAGGGGCCCTGTGTCCGGGCCTCCTGGGCTGCGGGAACTCTGTGTTCTCCAAGGGGTTTTAAAGGGCCATGCTCCGCGTACGGCGGGGTGTCCACGCCTGCTCCCCACTCTCCGCCTCCCCTTCCCTCCCCAGCTAGAGACCTTCCTGTCCCAGCGCATCGAGGAAATGAGCGAAGAGGCCGACGTGGTGTCAGTGAGCCAGTTCCAGCTGGCCCCGCCCATCCTGCAGGGCCAGACCGCAGAGACGGTGGGCACCATGGCGTCGGCTGTCCAGGAGCTGATTGGCCGGCTGATCAACCTGCAGATGCAGCACCTGTTCCTGATCCTGGCCTCCCCAAGGTGCGTGGGGGCCCCCTCCTCTCTCCCAGCCTGCTCTGTAGGGGGGCGAGCCCATTCTTTCCTGTGGGGGTGGGAAGGTTTGTCCTCAAGGGAGGGGACCCTAGGGTCGGGGGGACAGAGTGAATTGACGGAGCTAGCTCTGGGGTAGCCTTTGCAGAGGCAGCCCCTTGGGGTGGGAGCGGGGGGACGGTGGTCTTGGTGGCATTGAAGGGGAGGGTGTTGATGGCACACCTGGGTCTCGTGGGGCAGGTACGTGGACCGTGTGAGCGAGCTCCTGCGCCAGAAGCTGAAGCAGGCGGAGCTGCTGGTGCTGAAGAAGGAGCTCACGGCGCAGAAGAGGCAGGAGGCGCTGGAGGAGCAGGGTGTCCTTGAGCCCAAACTCGACCTGCTGGTGCAGAAAACCAAGGAGCTGCAGAAACTAGTAAGAAATGGGGAAGGGCCCCTGGCCTTGGGACACGGGGCCGCTGGTGCGATCTCGCCCCTGTGAGGCGGGGCCCCCGAGTCAGATCTCACCCGTGCGGTGCCCCCCGCCCATGACGCGGGGCCCACAAGTCAGATCTTACCCACGCGGCGCCCCTCCCCCCCATGGCAAGGGGCCCCCCTAGTCAGATCTCACCTGTGCAGCACCCCCTGCCCCCCCCGATGAGGCAGGGCTCCCAAGTCAGATCTGAACCACACGGCGCCCCCCTCTCTGTGACGCTGGGCCCCAGTCAGATCTCACCCTCACAGTGCCCCCTCCCTGTGACGCAGGGGTCCCGAATCAGATGCTGCCCACATGGCGCCCCCTTTCTTTCCCATGTAGCCGCAGGCCCCTGTGTTTGATTTCATGCATGACCGCTCCCAGCCTGTATAACTCAGGCTTCGTTGTCCTGAGTACTTCCTCCCTCTCCATGGAATCCCTGCCCCCCCCCACCAGTCATCCTTGGGGGGCTGCCCTCTTCCCCAGTAACCCCACCCTGGGCCTGAACCTGTGCCCTGTCTTTCAGATTGAAGCAGACATTTCCAAACGGTACAGCGGGCGCCCTGTGAATCTGATGGGCACCTCCCTGTGACCCCCCCACGGTGATGCAGCCCCCTACGGAGCCGGGGTCCCCCGAAGGGGCCGGACAGGGGAGGCTTCCCCGGAGCTCTCCTAATCAGGACTTGCTCACGGTGAAAGGAGCAGACGTGTACGGGGGGAAGGCTGCTAACTGCGGCTTTTGCCCTTTCCAGGGACTCCAGGCAGCCAGGAGGGAATTGTTCAATCAAGCGGGGGAAGCTCCACCCCCAGCCTGCTCCTCATGTGAATTCACACCCCGATTCCTCTGGCCCAGCCTGCAGTGTCTCTCACTGGGACGCTGGCCCCTCCCCCTGCACGGGGCAAAGACCCCTCCCTTGTATGTTTACCCAGGACACTGATTCCTCCCCCTGCACCGGGGCAGACCCCCTGTGCATCTCACGGGGACCCTGATCCCTGCCCCTCTTTGAGCAGGAAGATTGTCATTGGGTGAGGACCTAGTGTTCCTTTCCCGGAGCTGCTCCCCCCGCAATTGGCCCAGCGCCTGGGGATCTGAGCCGGGGTCAGACAAGAAGTGGGGCTGCCAGCAGGACCCCCCCTTTCCCCTGGCCTGGTGCCCTTCCATCAAGCTACTGCCAAGTGCTTTACCTGGCTGCTTGTTATCAAGACAGCTCCCAGCCCGGCCTGCAGCACCCAGCTGGCCCGTGTCAAGTTTGGAGGCCGGCAGTGCTGCGAAATGCCCCCCGGCCTGCTGGGAACTGCCTCTGCTCCCCAGGGGCCCTCTTGACGCCTTGCTCCAGGCTGGGCCCTGCTCCCCCCCCATCCCGCTGTGCTCCCAGGCGGCTTTTGGGGTGAGGGTTTGGGGGGGGATTCAATTTTAATTTCATAGCAGAGCAGTTGATTCATGGCTCTTTGTCGCCGGCGTTGACTCCCGTAATGACTTTCCATCAAAATGAAAAGTGGAGTGACACCGCTCATTATTCCTGCTGCTTGTTATCTCAGTCGTGGGGGTGGGCCGCCCCCTCCCCACTGCCTTTCAGCCGGCTCGGACAGTGAGTGATGGCCCCTATTAATCACCGACCCCGCGGACTCCGGCGGACACGCGCTATCCGCAGGAGAAGGGGGAGAGAGATAAGGCACCGGCAACCGCTCCAATCAATTAACGTCAAGAGGCGTCACCCCTCGGCCTCGCCCCCATTGGGGGGCGGTGATGGTGGGAGTGGGCAAGGCACAGGAAAGGAGCGTTTGCGCCTCCTGCACTGATTGGGTCTCCCCCCCCCCAGTGCTCGCCAGCCCCCAAGGCCAGCTCCGTGCTGGGGTTGGAAGGCCCGTAACCCCCTCGTGGCGCTTCAGCCAGTAGAGGGCACCCCCAGGAAGCTGTTTATTTTGCACAGGCTCTCCCTGCCACAGGCCATTGGTCCAACCCCGTCTGCTGTCCCGCCTCCTGTCCTCTCTCACCAGCCCATTGGTCCTATCTCCTCCATCCCGCCTCCAGCATCGACCTGGATGCTACCTGGAGTTTCAGAAGAAACCACCTCCCATCCCCAATCATCCCCAACCCGCTCTCTGCTCAGCTCCTGCTGTGCCCTCTCCCCGAGGAGAGGAGGGGTCCACCTGAGCTCTGGCAGTGATGGGGTGAGCGCCCGCTACGTGCTCAGAGCTGTGCAGTTGGAGAGGAAGAGATCACCCTGCCCCAAGGAGTTCCCTGTGTGAACAGCCGGGGTGGGAGAAGGGATGCAGCCCACCAGCAGAGAAATCTGGGCAGGTGGGGATCTGGGCAGCGACTTGACTCCAGGTTGGTTTGGGGGTAGGGAGAGGCGGGTGATGGGGTAGAAAGAGACAAGGGCTGAGGAAAGGGGCATTGTGCCAGGAGCAGCGTGAAAGTCCAGGGGTAGGTGGTGACACAGCTGGGCTGGTTAGTGCCCGTGGGTTGGTATGTGGCATGGGGCGAAGCCGAGCTAGCAGGGGAGAGGCCTGGCGTTGCTGTGAGCAGTGAGGGGCTGGAGACTGACTGCTCTGCATCAACGGCTGTTGTGGGAAAGAGAGAGCATTGGGGGCATCCCGGTACCACCAACCCCACATAGCAGGGAATCCACTGGGCCTGGCACAGCTGCTGCCTGGCAGTAGGGTGTCCTGGGAGGCCCCTGCCCTCTGCTGTGGGGCTTGCTGCTGGAGTGTGCCTGCCCCTGCACCTAGACCCTGCAGCAGCAGGCTTGGGGCCCCTTGTAGCTTGATAACGTAGTGCTGGTGATATAGCCTACGGGCTGGGCCCAGAGCCCATGAGTTCAGTGGGCAACGGGGCCAGCCCTTGGTGAGCTGCTGTCGTGGACAGGTGCTGCCGATCTCCATTACGGCCCATCAGCTCTGCCCCGGCACCGCCACACAGATGGCGTCCTCTTTGCAGCTAGATACATGCGAGGCAGGTGGAGAGCTTGTCAGCTGTTCACCTGAATGAATCCAGGGGCAGCGAGTTCCCCCGGTTAACGATGCAGCTTTGCCCTGTGCAGCATCTTTGGCAGGGGTGGTCCCAGGCGTGGCGCTGTTCGATGGGGCCAGACGTTGAGCTGAGCTGGGTGTTGATTTCAGATGCGGGCTTTCAGTGCCCTTTGCTGGCATCCCTTGTTCTGTAACTTTCCTCTCAAGGCCCTTCATCCACCCCAGATGCCCCTCGCTGGGACAAGAGGGCCACCGAGGGGCCATCTCAGCCTGGCCGGGTGCTTTGGGCTCCTGCAGGGTGAAAGGGGAGTCCCTCCCCCCTGCAGTGGGGGTGGCCCCGGCTCTTGCTGATGACAGTGGCTCCCTCTTTGGAGTTTGCGTTCTACTGGGTGAATCTAGATTTGGTTGGAGGTGCTGGATCGAGGGCCCTGGATCCACCCGCAGGGCTGAGGGGGGCATTCTGTCTCCATGGCCGCCCAGCCCTGGGCTGCCCGCTCAGGGGCTTGCAATTTAACCAGGAACTGGCCCGAGAGCTTCCTCCACTCGTAACCAGCTTCGCCTTTGGGTCTCTGCCTCCCCAGGCTGGGTTTGTGGGGGATAAGGCTGCAGCCCAGACACCGGCAACTCATCTGCCTGTGGCAGCTCCCCTCACACACATGCCTTGTCCTAATCCCACTGCTCGAGGGGCAGTGGCTGTGGGGGGGTTCCTCTCCCAGAGGACGCCTCCTCCCCACATCCCCCTGTGGGAACCTGCAGGGGCTGTGCACTCTGCCTCAGGTGGCCCCAGCGAGATTGTCCCCATCCCGCTCCCTTGCCCAGCCAGGAGGGGTCACTGCTGAGCAGGCTGCTCCTGGATGGAATGAGCCTAACCTCTGCCCTGGCCGTGCCCTCTCGGCCCAGCTCAGCCAGCCTCGGCGGGATGCCTTGTGCGGGCCTGATCCCCTCCTCGATACCCACCTCCCCGTGGGCCTGCTCTGTGTCGGAGTCTGCTCCTGAGGGGCCCCAGCCTTGCATGCCTGTGGATCCAAAACAACCCCTTCCTAGTGCTCCCAGCCGGGCATTAGAAGGGTCAGCTGGGTCGGGGGGGGGTCCAACGTGGCCCTTCCCCCTGTGAGCGGGACTCCCCCACACTGAGCTGATGGAGCACTTCTGGGGGGGAGCTATTCTCTGGCTGGATCCCCCACTGCCCTAGCTTGGTATCTCCCCTGCCTCCCCCCCATCCCATTGCCCTACCTTAGCATGGCAGAGATGCCCCATCCTGCCTGATGCCCTAGCACCTCACCATGCCCTGCCTGGCCTCCCTGCCCCATTGCCCCTCCGCCCAGTCCCCATTTGAAATCAACATGGGTGAAATATTTAAACTTCTCCGGCGTGTCTAATCCAAAGTTCTGGGCTATTTCCCACCTTGGTGATCCATTAACGTCGCCCTACTGCCCTGGCCCCCCGCGCCGCCTCCCCCCAAAACCCCCCGCGCCGCCAACCCATTTGTCAAACGCTGCCGCAGGCTGCGCTTGGCTGTGTCTGAAAGGACGAGGCGCCGTGGCAGGGGAAGGTGAAGATGAATAAAGGGGCTATGCAAATTGCTGCTTAATCTGCAGAGAAACACCCAGGCTTGGGGGAGACTCTCATTACTCCTCGTAACTGTGATTAACGGACAAATTAAACGGCGCCCTTAACTCGTTCCTGGCCAGAGGAAGGCCCCAACTCCCCGCCTGGTGCCAGGAGAGTGAGATGGCAGCGAATCCAGGTGGAGCCCTTTCTGCAGCGGGAGGGGGCTTCTGCTCCGGGGGGCAGTGGGTATCAGAGAGGGGCAGATGAACCCTTGTCTCCCAGCCCACTGTGTGCGGGGGGGGGGCAGAAGTTACCTGTGAATTTGGCGGGGGTGGGCTGATTGGGAGGGAGGGAGAAGGAGCCACCTCCAGGATGGGAAGAGGGTCCTGGGGGGGTTCCTAGCTGCTCCCTGGCTACCCCATCTCCCTGCTCTGATCCCAGCCCCATCCTCGTCTCCACGCACGCCTCGGCATGCATGAGTTTACCCAGGAGCAGAGCCTGGACTAGTCCCCTCCCATCTCCCCCAACTCCGGCGGTTGGGGCAGATTTGCTGTTGTCCCCATTGCAGTCATGGGGGTGTTGTGTGTATTCCAGTAGCACCCAGAGGCCCCAGCTGAGATCTGTGCCCTGGCACGCAAGGTGCTATACAGAGGCAGTCCCTGCCCTGAAGAGTTGAGCTGAGAGCATCGTTTGGCCCCTTTTGTCCAAATGGGGAAATGAGGCCCAGAGGGGTGCGGTGACCCGCCCGAGGTCACCCGGCAGAGTACCCAGGAGTCCTGACTCCTGATCCCAAGCTGGGCATGTCATTTTCCTCTGCCAAGGCGAGGGCTCTCTGGGCGTGCCCCATGGCAAGGGTATGGGTAGTGTTACAGGGAGATAGTTGAAGGGGCAATGAGCCAGAGGCTGCCAGCAGCCCTCCCTTGCTTCGCAGCCCGGCTCTAGGCTCTTTCAGACACATTTATAAGGGCCCCAGGGTGGTAAGTGAGAGCTGCTGGCAGCAGGCATGTGACAAACCCAGCAGGGCCCTTTGCACTAAGAAGGGGGTGCCACCCCTGGGTGGGCTGCCCTGACAGACTCCCGGGTGCTGAACAAGAAGGTGCTGTCCCTGGGGGCAGGGGGTAGGAATGCCTGGCCATCGGCAGGGGGATCCTTGCCCCCTGTGCCAAGGGCCTGGGCATTTCTGCGGGGCGCCCCGGGTAGCGAGGCGAGCAGGGGGCGGTTGCCAGGTGACGAGAGATGGCAGGCGGCACTGACAGATGGTCCATCAAAGCAAAGAGGAAAAGGCAGGATTAGGTCCCATCTTTTATGGTGTCACTTTGTCAATCAGAGTTGGGGGGGCTGTCACAGAAAGCAGGGGATGACAGCTCAGCCGGGCCACCCCCATCACCCCGATTTACTCACACAGACCCAGCTGTCATGGCTATTAAATGCCTTCCCTTAAAACCCTCATCAACACCCTCTGGACCATGTGCGAGCCCCTGCACTGAGGGGAGAGATGCAGCAGGTGCATCTTCGGCCCATCCCGCCCCAGTGCAGCCAGGGCCTGGCCCCACTCAGGTGGATGCAACAGGCCAGTCCAGTGCCCCCTCTGCCCTTCCAGTATCGGGGCAGGGGTCCCCCCCACACACACACACATTCCCAGTATTGAGGTGGGAGATGGTCCAATTTCCCCACTCCCCATCCAGTATTGGGGTGGGGCTGACCCAGTCCCCCCTGCCAGTATCAGAGGAGGCCCCTGCCTTGCTCCTGTCTCCCCATCGTTAGGGGTAGAGGTGAGTCCAACATCCCCCATCCCCACTGTACCCTCTCTCTCTCTGTCCCACCTCCTGTTCTCAGCCATGCTGTCTTGGGTCCTGGTTCTTACCGGGGCTCAGTTGGGTGTGGTCTCAGTGAGGGGCCCCGTGCTGGGCATATCCCTGTTCCAGCTGGCGGGACGTCCACCCTCCCACCTCTCCCTCCGTCTGTGAATCACCCTTGCTGCCTTTCATGTCTGCTGCTGTACCATGAGCTCAGAGCTTCGCAGCAACTGATCTCAGCTCCACTTGTTCCAAAAGCACGGGAGCCCTCTCTTAGATGAGCAAAAGGAGAATCTCCACCAGCTGGTAGCAGTAGAGGGCTTATGAATGGGCCTGAGCCAGCCAGCAGAGGGCAACAGACAGAAGGAGACACAGCGACTCATTACTCTAGGTTGTGACCCATCAGCAATAGCATCCTCCACCTCTCCAGGGACTTTCACCCTGAAGGACCCCAATCTGGCCTCAGTTTACCTGTTGCCAGGGTGAGATGCAGCAGCCACCTCTGGGGAAGGGCACAGCAGCTGTTTAACAGAGCACAGCCGCGTTGCATGACAGCGTAGGACATTGAAGAGATTGTAGTGAAAGGCAGATTGCAAGCTCTTTGGGGCAGGGACTGTCTTTCTGTGCTGTGTTTGTCCAGCACCTAGCGCTATGGGTCCTGGTGCATGACTGGGGCTGCTCCATGCTTCCGCAGTAGAAATAATCGATACTAAACTGAAGAAAGCTGCAGAACAGAATGGCCCAGGGTGAAATACCAGCAGGATTATCCCCTTGATTCCTGCAAAGAGCAGCAGACTCTCTTAAGGATCACAGGGCACCTCGGTGCCCCATGCCTCGTTGTACACCCCAAGGATGCGTGACCACAGACCTCACTCCCCCACCCCCACTCTGCCGGCTCTGAGAACCCTCTCGCCAAACAACACGAGATGGGCGGGAGTCGAACGCGAAGCCTCCAGCCCTCGCTCGCGCCAGCGTGAGAGTACCCAGGTCTCTATCCTTGGGGCCTCAGACCTCAGGTCAGCGGCTGGTTTCATTTGGGATTCCTAGTGCTGTCATCCAGTGCTCCACCGGGGCACCTCCCAGCCCCGTTTCCCCCTCTGAAAGGGAGCCCCCCCCTTGAGGGTGTTGTGTGTGAGCTAGTGCACATGGGTAACCTCCCCATGATGTGCCCCACTCAGAGCGTTCCTTCCAGCTGAGGATCTCGGAGCCCTTCAGCCTTGCCAGCCCCACGGGGGTCCAGATTTTCCAAAGTGACTTGTGACATTGGCTGCCCATCTGGAAATGCCTTAAAGGGTCCTGAGCACTTGCCCTCTGCGAACCAGGGCCCTATAAGGTGACTCTGGGTGGGCCCCCAAAACCACAACTTGTGTTGGCAAATCCGGGGACACCAAGGCTGAGAGAAAAGAAGCGACCGGCCCAAGACAGAGCCGAGGTTAGAACGTCGATTTCCCGGCGCTCTGCTCAGGTCCTGGGCTCAGCCCCAGATCACTGGACAGATCCAGGCGCAGGATACGTGAGCGAATCAAACCTGGATCGAAGATTCGTTGCGTCCCTGATCTACACTCCAGAGGCAGATGCTGCAGGTGGCCCTGGTTGCTGGCTCTCAAGGGAGACTCACCCCAGGCCTGCCCTACACCTCTGGTCACACCAGCTGCCACACCCGAGTGAGGGGTCTGTGTGTCTGCCTGAGGGTTGCTAACGGGACCACTCGAGCCGCTTGCCCTCTAGGCAGGCTGGTGCCCAAAGGTTTGTTCTGGGGGTGCTTCTTGTGCTATCTTCAAAAGCAGCTGGCCCTGGCCGGTTGGAGACAGGATCCTGGGCAGGCTGGATGTGATGCGGGCGGGCAATTCCTACGCTACAATGGCAGCTGCCCCCAGGGAGCAGTGGGCCTGATCCTGCCTGGTGCTGAGCACCCAGGACCCCCGTTGGCTTGGAGGAGCCGGGGAACGAGGGGATGGGTCCAGAAGAGGGGGGGGACAGCTTCAGGCCTGGAACTGCTGATCTGTCGGTTCTCCAAGGGGAGCGTCTTGGGGAGGGGAGAGGGGCACGGAGCCGGGGGGGGGGTTATTGTTTGAGTCCCCCCCCCCTTCCATGCATGAATCAGGAAAGCTGTCCGGTCTCCATGGCAATGGAGAGGGGAAAGAATCCGGGACAGTGTATTTTTCTCCTATCCATAATAGCCCCTTTCTCCGCAGACACAGGAGTTGCCTGTGGAACTAATTCCCCCCCCGCTGCTCGGCTCACAAAAGGCCGGGGGGGAGTTTCACACAGCCCCGTGCCCGACCCCCCATGACCCCGCGCCGCTTTCTGGGGGCCATTCCTCGCCCCCAGGCGCTGCAGCTGTTCCTCCTCTCACACAGCGGGGTCAGCGGAGGGGTCAAGCCTTGGCCTCCCGGGGTAGGGTGGGGAGGCAGAGGGCAAAGGTCAGCACTCTCTTCCCCCCTCGGGGGTCATGCCTGCGATTGGCAGGGAGAAGGGGTGGGATCGGGAGGGTTGGGGCTGGGGGGAGTCCTTTTAATGTGAAATTAAAAGACTCTTTGCAGATGAGCAATCAGTTGGCGGTGCTGCCAGATTTTGCTGTTGTGTGGGAAGCAGTGGGGGGGGGGGTCTGCCGTGTTCCCCCTTCCCCTGCCCACCTTATTACTGTTTTGCCCGCTGGTATAATGTAATAGGTCCCACTTGGCATCGCCCCGCCCCTCTCCCCCCAAAAAACCCTCTTGCTAGAAAAAGTGTTTTATTAGAATGCCGTTCAGTTCTGTTATTAATATAACTGTCTGGGCGCCGTCCCCGAGATCTGATCGCGCATGAAATATTGGCCTCTAATGCCGATCGCTGTTCCCATTATCTCCAACATTCCCGGGCGATAATGACAGAAAAATAAAATAAACCTCTTCCCCAGCTTGCTGTAATTAGCATTCTGGGCTGGCGGGGGGAGAGGGGGAGAGAGAGAAAGGCAGGTCTGCCTTGTGCTGAGGACTCAGGCAAGCTGTAAACAGAAGGGATGGAGGGGGAAGCTGGAGACAGCTGGGATCTATCTATCTATCTATCCCCATATACAGCCCACTATCTATCTTCACCATACACACCCCAATCTCTCTCTCTCTCTCTCTCCCCATACACACCCCACTATCTATCTATCTTCACCATACACACCCTAATATCTATCTATCTATCTATCTAGCCCCATACACACCCTACTATCTATCTTCACCATCCAATGTCTATCTATCTACTTCACACTCCAATATCTATCTATCCCCATACACAGCCCACTATCTATCTTCACCATACACACCCCAATCTCTCTCTCTCTCTCTCTCTCCCCATACACACCCCACTATCTATCTATCTATCTATCCCCATACACAGCCCACTATCTATCTTCCCCATACACACCCCAATCTCTCTCTCTCTCTCTCTCTCCCCATACACACCCCACTATCTATCTATCTATCCCCATACACAGCCCACTATCTATCTTCCCCATACACACCCCAATCTCTCTCTCTCTCTCTCTCCCCATACACACCCCACTATCTATCTATCTTCACCATACACACCCTAATATCTATCTATCTTCACCATCCAATATCTATCTATCTACTTCACACTCCAATATCTATCTATCCCCATACACAGCCCACTATCTATCTTCACCATACACGCCCCAATATCTATCTATCTATCTATCTATCTATCTATCTATCTATCTATCCAGTTCCCATCATCAGGGTATCTCTGCGCCCACTGGATTCTTGTATCA
This sequence comes from Dermochelys coriacea, assembly GCF_009764565.3. Classification (NCBI taxonomy): domain Eukaryota; kingdom Metazoa; phylum Chordata; order Testudines; family Dermochelyidae; genus Dermochelys; species Dermochelys coriacea. Next base: position 10,747,195 of record NC_050094.1, on the reverse strand, counting down.
TGTATCTTCAAGGTGTACAGAGCCAGAATCCCAGAGCCCCTTGGCTGGCATCATACCCTCACACCTGCCAGGTGGGGATGAGGTTTCATGTGGTCAGGACGTCACCACTGTCCTGTCATTGGAAGGGGCAGATTTGGGTAGCTTTGTTTTGTGAAGCGTCTGTCAAGCAACCAGGTACAACCAGCTGCAGGAGAGAAGGAGGAGAAATGTGTATCGTGTGGGGGTCTTTCCAATGAGGCCTTTCACATCTGAGGCCCTCTCCACTGGCTGTGGCCCCTCTGTCCAGGCAGGGCAGTTGACCCAGGGTCCTCAGTCTACAGTTCTCCTCCTCGCCCTGCTTCATGCCACCCTGCTGGCTGTGTGGACACTGCCCTTGCCCTTCACGCTGCGGGGAGCCAGCTTTGGTGGCAGCCCAAGTGGCTTCTGAGGATAGCACCAGGTCTTCGGCTGGTGTCCATTGGCATGTCACCGCCTGACGCCAGCTGCAGGGATCTGGCCCGTTAGCTTCAATGGGGGAAGCGCTGATTAACACCAGCTGGGAAGCTGGCCGCTGGAGTGTGTTTGGGACCCTTTCCATGGCAGGTGTGGAAGGCAGGATTCCCCCCGGGGCAGGGTCTGAAGAGGCCGCCGAGGGAGAGAGCCTCTAGGGCAGCTGTTGCAGGGGGCAGGATTACACAGAGCAGCTGGCAGATGGGCGTGAGGGGGTGGTGCTGCTCTGCAGGGCAGGCAAGGTGGGCAGTGGTGTTCTGCCTGGACCAGAGCCTGGGGGGACCCCTGCAAGAGGGGCTCCATGCTCCAGATTATCCTGATTGTCTGGGAGACCCCCAGCTTCCAGCAAACCCTCTCCCCTTTCCCCCCGACCCGAGTCTGTCTCCGTGCTTGGCAATACCCCAGTGGACAGAGACAGGCAGCGTGGCTTGGTGGTCCCAGAGCCTGGACTCCGGAGGCCTGATCCAAGCTTGTGCTGCGTTCTCGGGCAAGTGGCGTGATCCCTCAGAGCCTCAGTTTCCCCATCGGCGAGGAGGGGTCAGGGTGGGGGGACGGTCCTCACTGTTAACAGCTCCCTGGCCTGGGATTTTTTGCCCAGCTGAAGGAGGATCTGAGGGTCTGTTGGGGGTTAACCTCTTAATTCCCCTTTTCATCCTCACCCCACTAGCTACCCCGCCATCTCCCAGGCTGCAGGGCTGTGCTGAGCTGGCTCCCCGGCTCAGGCCTGCCTGCCCCATACTCCTGATTTGCATTCCACTCCGGGCTTGCCACTCCATCCTCATTCTCTGCTCCCCTGCCGGCAGGCCCCCTGCCTCCCCCGCCCCCTCCTCTTGCCCAAATGAGCTGCACAGCCGCGCGTCGGCAATGCATTATCCTCGCAAGATTGAGGAGCTAATGGAGACCATCCGCGCTGCTCGCCGCCCAGAAAGCCAGACCCTCCCCGTGCCAGGAGTGGGCAGCTCCTCGGAGAGTCTGAGCTGCTGCGCACCCTCTTGTGGGGGACACCGTGGCGAGGGCCTTGTCAGGGGAAAGGGGGGTCCCCCCGGTTCCTATGTGGGCATCTGGGAGAGCGGAGCGGTCCTGTAGTCTAAGGGTCCCCGGGGCACAGTGCCAAGAGTGATCCAGCCTGCTGAAGGGGCTCTCCCAGAGCTGAGTGCTCTGGGCCCCCCTGCCCCCAGCTGGGCTGCACAGTGCCAGAGGGCCCCATCGTGCACCCGGCGCATGGGGCAGCCTTCAGCTTCGCTTTACGGTGGGACGAGGAGCCTGGTCCAAATTGCATTGATGTCGGCGAAGAGATGCTGCCCTATCCTGTGGCTCAAGCCCCAGTTGAACCAAGGCCAAATGAAGCCTGAAGAGCATCCCTGTCCACGGGACCCTGAGCCCTCTCCCCTAAGTCTGGCTGTCGGACCTGGGCAGTGTCCCAGCCGGACCGGGGCTGCTGGGGCAGGTGCTGAAGAGCCTCACTGAGGAGCAAGCGCTATTCCTGTTAGCAGCAGAGCTATCTCCCTACCCCCTAGAAATCTCTCATGCCCCGGGAATGTCGGGGGCCCAGTCGACGTGGTAACCCCTTCCCTCTGCTCCCCCGCTCCTGAACAGCACAATAGCTTCCCCCACTGCCATACAAGTCACCCCCCTGGGGTACAGTCATCCCCCCCCTGCTCCAGTAGTTTTATCTGCACTGGATTATCCTTTACTCCCCAGTTCTGCACCCCAAGGACTTTGGGGTAACTCCCTCTGCATCTATCTATCTAATCTATCTATTTATCCCCATACACACCCCAATATCATCTATCTATCTATCTACCTATCTATCTCGTAAGGAATTAGCCAAACCAATGAAATCTGTTGTGTCCAGACCTGCTGCCTTGCTGCTGGGTCCCCTCTCTGAGCACAGGGTCTGGCCCCCCAATATGTGTGCGCAGCCTGGATATTTAAAAAGTTCAGCGGCTCTCTCTGAACCTCAGCGAAGGCTGGGGGTGGCCCCGAGCGGGTGACCCTTTGCTGACAGTCCCAGGTGCCGGTGTCAGAGCTGATGGGCCATGTGATGAGAAAGGGACCCCCCTCCTCCACCCCTGAACTCCCTCTGGGGAGACTTGTGGATCTTCCCTGCCAGACCTGCAGCCGGACGACCTCTGACCCCACCTGCCATTAACTGCCATGGCGTGCGGGACCTTCCCCTCCCACCCAGCGACTGTCGCCCCGAGCCGGCCGGTCAGAGATCGATGGGGCTGCCGAAAAAGGGGGGCTGCAGCCCCTTCGCGAGGTCTGGGCTGGGTTTTTATCAGGCAGACAGAGTACTGGAGCAGCGATAACAGGCTCTTGTTCAGCACAATCCATTTCAGGCAGACAAAGGCGAGGGGAGGGAGAGGGTCGCTTTCCAGGCGCGATAAGCCACACAATCCACCTCGCCTCGCAAAAAGAGCCGAGAGGGCGGAAGTGGCTGGAGCAGCGAGCGGCGCTGGGGCCTGGGATATGACCTGTCCCCTCCTCGAGCCCTGGAGCTGGTGTGCTGTTAGTCCGGGTAGGTCCGGAAGAGGCTGCTGGTCTGCCCTGGACCCATGAGCATCCATTGGGAAAAGCTATTAGAGCCGGGCTGAGGTAGTGCCCAACAAAGCTGGTGCAAGCATGGTCAGGCTGCCCTACAGCTACTGCACCGGGGGGCAGCAGTGTCCGGCGGGCGGGGGGGGTTGGGTTGTGAGTCTGGATGCCGGGGTTCTATGCCTGGCTTTTCCGGTGACCTGGGACAAGCCACGTCCCATCTCTGTGCCTCAGTTTCCCCACCTGTAAGAACAGTTACCTTCCACTGTAAAGTGCTTTGAGGTCTATCTATGAATGAAGAGTTAAGGATTAGTGTTATCTGGGACCCTGACCCACAGAACTCACCCTGTTTTGGTCAGCTCCTTTCCCTTTAGTTACTCCCGCTGGCTGAAGGGAATGGTTAGCTGGCCTCATGCTGCCCTCAGCTTGGGTCCTGGAACAAGGAGCGGGATCCGGCTGCATCCTTATTTAGTCAGCCTAGCACAGCCTCAGCGCTTCCCAGTGGCAGGCACCTGCATCCCTTGACCCTTTGCCTCACACGAGAGACAGGGTGGTCCCATGGTAAGAGCACAAGCCTAGGACTTGGGAGACCTGAGTTCAAGTACTTGTTCCGCTCCAGTGCTTCCTGTGTGCCCTTGGGCAACTCACTTAGCTGATCCATGCCTCGGTTTCCTCCATCTGCAGAAGGGGATAACTGCCCTTCCTCCCAGCAGGGTTGTGAGGTTAAATCCATTAAAGAGTGTGAGGCGCTTAGATGCTATAGTGACAGTGGCCACCTGAGATAGCTAGATGGACACATAGCACCAGCAGGGCAGGAAGAAGCTTGTGCCTATCCCAGGGCCTCCTCCTCGTTGCAGGGAGGTTGTTTCTGGCTGCTGCCCCTTCCCTGCGGGAATGGGAACAGGTGGCTGGAAAGGAGGAGATGCCCTGGGTCACCCTAATTTGACAGGCAAGCAGATGCTTTTCCCTAGAGTAGCCTCAGCCAGGCCCTGTCTCCACTGGAGATTCCCCAGGGAAGCGGCAGGGTGGACCGAGGATTTATCACCAGCCTGCTGTATTGCAGCTGCCTGACACCCCTTTCCCTTCATGCCTTTCCTCCACAGGGATCAGCTGTCCCTTTCATTGCATGGCTGGGATAGCGCTGCAGGGTTTGCAATAGAAAGGAAGCCAGGGGCTCTGCAAGGCTGGGGGGGCATGGGCCAGGCAGTCAGAGCATACAGAGAAAGGAATGCACAGAATAAATGGCATGTCCCAGAGGAAAGGGATGGAAGGCCAATGCTAGCTCCCAGGACAGTGCCGGCTGGCTGGGTCTCCATGCAGGTAGAAAGCGGTGTGGAGGCAGGACCCAGAGCAGAACTGTGACATCGCCAGGTACAGGGCAACACAGAATCAGGCCCCTCGTGCCGTCATGCACACCAGTGCAAAGCAGTGCCCCAAGAACGTGGCACCAGATGGCAGCCCTCGACCACCCACTCTGCCCACGGTGCACATGACTTCACGAGACAGAGCGCAATGGAGGATTAGCCCGAAGGGAAAGACAGGCCCGAGTCCCCTCTCACTTCTATCAGCCTCATGCCCCTTGCTCCAGTGTGGTTACTCCTTCTGGATTTAACCCGGCAAGAAGGGGGATCAGAATCTGGCCCCGTTTTTGGAAAGCTCTCTGCGGTCTTAAGGAGGAAGGTTTCTGCTGCAGGGATTAATCATACTAATTATTGTTTATAATGATTATGATGATCAGCAGAGAGCCCTGGTGCTGACGTGATGCATAGAGGACATGACTGCTGTCAATTGCACCCAGGGTGACGCAAACTTGAAGCCCCAGTTGCCATGGTTACAGGAGCATGGGTAAGAAAACATCAGTAAGAGCAGGATGGTAGGAAGAGATCACCTCTTTCATTGGATCCAGTGGTGGGTGCCCTTGTTGATCTAAGGCACTTAAATAACCCCCCCATCACTGCAGTTTCTGGGTGCTTCACACTTCAAAGGGGTGAAATCAATGAGAGTTAATCTCCTAAATACCGCTGAGGACCCAGGTCTAAGTGACTTGCCCAAGGTTACACAAAACATCTGTAGCAGAGAACAGAATTTAACTTTGGCCTTCCAAGTTAAGGTAGCACTAGGCAATCCTGCTTCACAGGTGGAGCTGAACCTGTGATTGCAAAACATTCCCATGGACTGCAGCTGTGGGTGCTCAGGGCCTCTAAAAAGCAGGCCCCAGGTGCCTCAGGTTGGGCACTCAATATCAGTGAGCACTTGTAGGCTCTGCAATCTGGGCAAGTCTCAGAGCTGGTTTCTTTCCACCCTTTCAGCTCAGTCATGCTTCCTCCCCAATCCCACAGGGGTTTTTCCACAGCAGCTTGGCACTGCAAATTCCACTTGAGAGCTGGATTTCTTCACTGCTCTTTAAGACCTGGCCAACAACATACTGGAGTGGGAGACCCTGGCTCCCTGGGGATTGGATCCGTTAGCCCCTTCCTAGCAGAAGTCCTCTTCACAGGTGCATCTGGCTAACACGGGTTGGTCTGAAGCCAGGGCTAAACCTCATGGCCTGGAAGGACGAGTCGGTGCTTGGGACAGAGCCAGAGCGCGAAGGAGAATGAAGTGCCACCTCTGGCTGCCTGGGCTCTGCAGGAGGAGCGGGAAACGTTGTGATTTAAAGGACACGGAGGCCTTGTCTGAAAGCCTCTTCGAGCCTGGTACTGAGCTGCTGCCCCTAGGGTCTACCCTCCTGACATAACCATGTTGTGGCCAACACCCAGTTTCTGCTTGTGTGGGTACAAACGACTCCTCGTTCTAGCTATGAGTCTAGGGTTAAAACACAGCTGTGATGGCCCCCAGCCTGCTCTGGCTGTGCTCAGCACAGGCACCTGGAGCCTATGGCCAGGCAGGGACGGCTACAGTTCCCTGCATGAGCTAGAGCAGCCCCAGGGGGTTATAACAGCTATGGGGAGCTGCTGTCCAGAATAGCCCCAGAGCAGTAAACTCTGGCCACACCTTTTCCTTCTCCCAGCATGGCTGCTGCTGCCTTCCTCAGAAACACCCCTTGTATGTCCTTCTGCTACCAGGGAATCCCCTTTAGGGGCATTCCCCAGAGGGAAAATCCGCTGGCTTTGCCAACGCTGGATGCTGGCCCAGGGGCTGCAAGGAACCCTGGGCTAGGACCCAAGACGCACACAAGCGAGAGGCAGGCAGGCACTACGGGGGTTAAGGAGCCATGCTGAAATGTGTGCTAGGAAACTGTCTGTTTCTGGCAATGGAGGCCAAAGGTGGTGCCCTGCCACCCTTCAGGCGGTGGTGAAAACGGTGGCCCAGCTGCGTGGAGGGGACCAGCAGAGTTCAAGCCCCATCAAGGCAAACTTCTAGCTCCACCGGGGTGCCACTGAGCTCAGCTGATGGGGCCTTGGCCAGAGAAATAACTGATTGGGGCACCGGTTGAGGGGATAATGGGGCAGGTGCAGCTGGGGCGGACACAGCCCAGGAGGATGACATCTCTAGCGGTGTCTAGGCGAGCGGAGTTGCTACAAGCTGCCTGGCCCCCCCCACCAGACAGGGAAACCCCTCCACACTGGAAAACAGCTGCCATGCTTGGCTGCAGCTAGCAGCCCAACGACGCAAGCGGAGCCGCGGGGAGCGGATGAGACGGGGTGGTGTTGACAGAGCCCCTTTGCCGAGTGCGTGTAGATCCCTTGACCATGTCCCCTGTATTTGTCATGACTGTGGATCTGAAGGCACCGGGCGGTCCCTGCGTGGAAGGTGACGGGGATCCAGGGGGAGCAGGGCCTGCTTTGCCAGGGGACGGGTTGCTTTGCAGCCCCCTCCGCAACACCCCTGAGAGGGGCCCAGGCCTCTTGTGCCTTGTGGGGCTCAGGTTGCAGCTCCTGCCTCACCTGCCAGGCTGGAATTTAATTACCAATTAAAGGGCCTTCCATCTGTCTGAGGCCTGCCCGAAAGCTCGCGCTCCCCTTTAATTACATTGCTGACAACAGTTTCACTCAATTAGCTGCTAAACACGGCAGAATGCAGGCAACCCGGGGCGCCCTCTCGGCTGGCCCATCTGGGTGTCTGGCTCCACCCCCCACTTCGGTCCGTCTGTCCCTCGGCCTCGCAAAGTGTCCATCCATCTCCATCCCTGCACCACCTCGTCTGTATCCCTCTCTCCGCATCTGACCAGCCTACTGCATGGTTTATTTTCCCCCTTGGGCCTAACACACTGTCTCGTCTTCTCCTTCCTTCCCTCCCTCCCTCCCTCGCTTTCTGTCCCAGCCCCACCCTGTCCCTCTGTCCATCTCCTGCCCCCCCAATCATTCTGTCCACCCAATCGCCCCACCCTCGGTTGTGTCACAAGTACTCCAGGCCTCAGACCAATATTTTTATTAGGAGAAAGCAGAATGGATGAAGCAAAGCAGCCAGTTTCTATGCCTCCTCCAGTGCCTTACGGTTGGGATGGCTCACTCTCTCCTTCCCTCCCCCCATGCTTCTCCTTCCCCCATACCTCAAACCCCCCCTCCCCCCGCTTTTGTCCTGCCACTTCAGAGCCCCCTTGGTAACATTTATTCTGCCTTTGCTTTCTTATGTGTAGACAATACAGCTGCTTAAAGAGCTCTAAATCTTCCCGTTAAAACAATACTTAACTGTGCGACAGATGCCCCAGTGCACCTTGGGACGAATGTATTACAGACCCAGCTCTGCAAACAGTGCAAGGCAACTTTCCTTTTCTGTCTTACCAGCTCAACCCACCCACCCCCAAAGGTTTAGTCAATACAAAACAGCCAAGGGAGAATGATAAATACTGGGCTGAACCACGGCTCTGTTTCTCCTGAGGATCTCAAAGCATTTGATCAGCACAGAGAGGGAAGATGACTATCCCAGGTCATGCAGCAGGTTAGTGTTAAAGCCAACATTAGATCCTGCATCACATGATTGCCAAGCCTATGTTCTAAGCACTAGACTGGTGGTTTTCAACCTTTTTTTCCATTTGCAGACCCCTAAAAAATTTCAAATGGAGGTGGATATTTTAGACATAGTCTGCAGACCTCAGGTTGAAAACCAGCGCACTAGACAATGCTGCTTCTCCTCACAACAGCCCAGGGAGGAAGGTAAGTAACATGGAGAGATTACTTCGTCTGCCTCTGAAATGCAGTCACATCTGGGGTGGAGTCTGGCAGCTGTTTCACAGCCACACTATAGTTTAGGGTAGGAGGTGGGGAAGGATACTGGGCCAGATTCCATGCTGTGTCTCTCAGGAATGTGGTCTGGTTTTAAAGCAGGGGTCTGGAAACCAGGACTCCTGGTTCTGATACTGAATGACCTTGGGCAAGCAAGCTGAGCTAGCTGTGTCTCATGAAAGGCATATAACTTGTTTAGGTGCAACCTAATCCACTACCAGAGTAGGAAAAGCCCAGTCAGGGACTCACACTCTTGGTGCAATTGTAGTAACAGAAAGCACTCATCGATTCATAGAGTCCAAGGCCAGAAGGGACCACTGTGATCCTCTCATCTGACCTCCTGTATAGTGCAGGCCAGAGAACTTCCCCAAAATAATTCCTGGAGCAGATCACTTAGAAAAACATCCAATGTTAATTGAAAAATTGTCCATCATGGACGATCCACCATGACCCTTGAGAAATGGTTCCAAGGGTTAATTAACCTCATTGTCAAAAATTTACACCGTTTTTCCCATCTGAATTTGTCTAGCTTCAACTTCCAGCCATTGGATTGTGTTAGACCTTTCTCCGTCCAAGTGAGATCTCAGGCTGGGTTCTTCAAGAGTCCAGCTCCCAACTAAGCAGCAAAATAAGAGTTAGATGGTCAAAAAATGTTGTCATGTTGGTGTCACAACAGCTGCCACCGGGTCCGGAGCACTGCTGAAAATCTCAGTATTGCCAGCCCTTGCAATATTTGGGGTTTTCCTTAAAGCCCCAGCTCCCAGAATCATATGAACAAGGAAGAATTTCAGCTTTGATTTAAAAGGGAGGGGAAAAAAAGCATCTGGCGGTTGCAGAGAACAGCTTGAGAACAGGAGCCAAGGCTCAAAAACCAAAGGGTAAATACAAAGAACCCAAAGATCTACCTTCATAGGTATGTAGGTGCCTAACTCCCATTGATTTCAAATGCCTGAATACCTCTGAGGATCAGGGCCAAAATTTATTATTATTTTTGTTTGTAAATCTGGCTATTTATATGCCAGTTTCATGAGGGGTTTTTTTGGGGGGGGAGGGGGTTATGGTCTGACAGGATTTTGGAACCCTAGTGGCTGGCAATGCCAAAATCTGGTCCTTATTTAGGTGGGAGCAGACGGAGCTCTATTGACAATCCAGCCTCATTTGGGGATGCTGAGCCCTTAAAAATCGAACACCTCAGGAATGTGGCGGAGGTGTCGTACTTTCCAAAGCAAATATTCAAAGCATCATAACAGGTTGAGACTGAACCCCTGATTAGCGTACTCTACACCTGCCTTTAATTATTGAAGACAGAGAGCCTGACCCTGCCCCCGGTTGAAGTCAATCGCAAAACTCCTGTGGGAGCAGGTTCTGTTCCTGAAATTGAACCAAAAAGCCGTGCCAGCTGTTGCATGTGGAGCCTCAGACACAAGGAAAAAATCAGGGAGAAAATAAGCTCTTTGGTTTATAACAGTAGAGATGACCTTTAGGTCTTGGCATTTCCTGGCTGTTAATGATCTAGGAGCCTAAGGCCCTTAACCCAGGTGGCTGTTAACGGGCAGGAAATGCCCAACATGGAGGTCTGTTGTTGCTTAATCCAGCACTCACTGTTCAACTTGGGCTATAGCATTAGCATCGCAGGCCCGCAAAGCCCAGGCCTCAATCTTCACTTTACTGCTCTAGAAACACTCCCACCCCCACCCCTGCCCCTGCCCCAAGCAAAAGCAAAGGCAAAAAGGACACAAAGCATTGTGGGGAAAGTCAAGGTGCATGCGTTGTCTGAACCACAGCAGAATTCACTGTCCTCCCAAAGGGGCTTTGCCTAGCATCTGGGTAGCAAAAACCTTGTCCTAGAAAACAGGAGGCAAACTGAGGCTTGACCTGGCTTTGCTGTATTTTGTAGGCTGAAAGCTGACAGCCTACAAAATACAGCAAAGCCAGGTCAAGCCTGAGCCTGGTCATTTAGATATTGTTGGGAGGGGACTCCCCCAAGATCCTCAACTCTATAGAGCCACCAGCTAACATTTAATATAAAGATCCCTCACCGTAGTAGGGATTCCAGATAGGGACATTCCTTGCCAGCCAGCACTAGAGTATGATAAAGTCCCTGCATCTATCCTGACTCAGAACATTCCTTTCTAACTAACGTTCCCTCCTAACCATATTAGAAAAACACCCCGATCCTTGCTGTTTAATGCCAAGATGCTCCTAACATTCTCCCTTTAAGGAAAGTCGCTCTGAAGAGCCACCTTCTTTTCCCAGATTTCCATCTCTAAATACCGGGCTTTAAATCCTAAGGAGGTGACAGGAGTTGGGTGGTGTCAGCCAGCCCTTTTGTTTACATCCCCAAAACTCTACTGTGTTTTTCTTTTCCTCCTGCGTGATTATCAATTTCTGCCTAAGAGAAGCTCAGGGCTGGAATAGCAGGGGAGCTGTGAGTGGAGACCAAAAGGCATATCGGCAGAGCTGTGTGGGGATCCTAGGGCTGGAACAGCCGGTGGTAAATCAGAGTTAAATTGTACTGGCAAAGATTTATGTGTCGCCCTAAACTTGATTAGCTGAAAGTGATGTGGGTAGGTGTGTAGACAATGCTGGGTGTGGCCTGGTAATGGATCAGCAGCAAATGCTATAGGTGAGGACTGAGGAGAATTGGCAAAGCTGCTTAGGGAGAGCAGGACTGGAATAGTGGCGGGGTGCTGCATGACATGACTGAGGTGCATTGACAGCGCTCTGGGGGGTCCCAGGACTGGAATAACAAGGATGGTATAAATTAGGACCGAGACACATTAGCACCACTGTATGAGGCATAGTTCGCCCACTTCGAGATTTGATCCAGACAGTGAGCATAAGAAAATAGATGACAAGCCATGGAACTGCTTCCATAGAGTCAATGGAAGCAGAAGCAGCCCCTCTCTGTGAGTTGGATAGGGAGGCTATGCCTAGCAGTGAAGAGGGTTAGTGTGTAGAGGCCTGTTTTATGGTCCATCTGTCAGTCCCAGCACGAGAGACAGTGTGAAGGACGTGCAGATTCTTGTGCTATGCCCATTGCCCTCAGACTGGGGGGGGGGCATTCCCTGCATTTGGATGATCTTGTAGGTGTAACACGTCTGCCCATGCCCAGAAGCTATTAGTTGCTGGCAGACATTGCTCGTGCCCCCAACCCCACCAGCCTCTTCTTGTGCTCCTGCCCTTGTACACGATGCTTCCTGATGGTCCCCGGACACGGTGCTCAGCCGTGCTGTGCCGGGAGCAGGCGAGGCAGAGTCTGGCAGAGCTGTGCTTGAGCAGACTGTCGACTTTGACTCCTGGCTGGCTGAGCTCTGGTTCTCACCTTGCACGGAGGGGGAGGCATCACAAATATAAGCGAAGGCAGGAAGACTCATTTTAAAATCCGACTAAGCTGGCCTCTCGGAATCCAGTCTCCTGTCTCAGCAGCTGCCTCCTCTCGGGGGGAGCAGTGCACGGGCTGTGGGGTCACAGCTGGACAGAGAAGGAAGGGGATAGAAAGAGAGAGAAAGAAGGCTGAAAAAGAGGAGGAGGAGATAAGAAATATAGAAAGCAAGAATGAAAACAAAGACTATAGAGAGGGAGAGAAAGGGATAGAGAAATGACAGAGAGAGAAGGAGAGGGAAAGGGGGTAAGGAAGAGAGAGAGAAGCAGGACATTGACGCTCTGGTGCTTTAGTAGAACATGAGCTTTTGCCAGTCTTGGATCTCGCATCTAAGATCGCCAAGCTAAGGACTCAATAAATACTCTGGCCCTGAGTGGCACTTCTGTCGAACCAGCCCTCCTCCTCCCAGCCGGCTTCCCGGGACCCAGGCTGCCCCGCGCGACTAGGTGTGCCGTCCGATTTGGTAGGCAGTGTCTCTCGAGATCTGAAGCCCATCTCCTGCCCCTGCCACCCCTCTCCCGGGAACCGCGCTTTCCCTCCCCCCTGCGCCCAGGTAGGCAACAGGTAGAGAGGACGCCGCACAATCATGGATCTTTAATTGCTTCTGCCCAGCAGCCCTCCGCTGGAATCGCTTCTTTCTCTCCCTTCCTCAAGCGCGTGGGGCTCTCGGAAGATGCTCCGGATAAGCAGCCGGTCCCTGCGCCGGCCAATCATTGTCTGAGCTATCAATCAAGGGTGACAGCCTCGGGAAACATGAAAAAGCGCCCAGCTCCCATTAACAGCCCCAGTGCTTTGCAGCTCCCCCCCCCTTCCTTTCCCCCCCCCCCCGTCCCAGAGACAAAAACAGACTGACAAGATGGGGGCTGGGGCATCAATCAAAGCGGCCGGCGGAACAACCTCTCCTTGGCACTAATAAATACCTTCCCCTCCCCTCATTGGACACTCGGCCTAATTTGTCCCCCCGCCTTCCCTTTTTTTTTTTTTAAACGGTGAAACGCCGCCTGTTTCTTCCCCCCCACCCCCCCCTCCCAAATTCCCAGCAGCCCTTGGGAAAGCAGATGTTAGGCTGCGGAAATGGAGCTAGGCCGAGGCTCAAGTGGCCCAGTAGGCCTCGGTTGCCATGACGACTGCCAAGGCCTCCTGCTGTCGATGCTCTGCCTTGTCTCGCTGGCTCAGTGATTATCTCCATCTCCGCAGCCCTCGCCATACGGCCCGGGCTCGAATCAAATCCCCTTGCCCCCCCCCAGCCCCGCCCCGGTCTGGGGAATCCCCCAGGATAGCCCCACCACCCCCCGCGCACACAGAGCCGGCGTTCGTACGGAGGCAGCTTTCAATGGCCCCCTCGAGGCCTGGCTGTGTCATTGGGTGGGAGGTGAAAGGGTGAGGCTGGCGAGAAGAACGAAGGGCCATTGGGACTGGCGGGGGTTGGAGGGTACGAATATTTGGGCTGTGGTGGCATCTCGGGCCCCTCCGCCCCCGCCCTAGCCCTGCCCACCCATGTGTATTTTCCACCAGGGACCGATACATGGGCTCCGTGGGCAACGAGGTCTGGCCAGGAACGATGAGATTTGGGAACCAGATCAGTGCGCGCAGCTGCTGGGATGGCGTTGCAATTTACCACCCCCATTCCCTGTCTCCCCTTTTCTGTGGTCCCAGTTCACCTGTACAGAGAATGAGAAGGCAGACAGTGTGCCTTCCTGATCTCTAGGCTGCCCTAACTTGTGCCAAACTACACACCACCCCCATGGGCCCTTGTGGCAGCTGGGAATAGCCAGTCCATAGGAAGACTCTGGGCATGGCCCCGCACTGCCCCTATGTTGGGGAATCCTGTAAGGGATGGATATGGTCAGCTATGCCAGCTCAGTGCCTGTTACGAGGTTCCCTACCTTGGTGGTATTCCCTGGGGGGGTGGATGGTGCTGGGCAGCGGTGGATCCCCCATTCCTGTCTGACTCTATTTCAGATACACCCATCACTATTGTGTTTAGATTTGAAGCTCTTGAGAGCAGGGACTCTCTCTTCCTATACGTTTTTACAGCTGCTAGCACAACAGGGCCCTGATCCCCTGGGGCCGCTGGGTGCTATTGGTATATAATCCTAACCACTGTAATATCTGAGCGGCTTCTCTTGAGACAGAAGGGAAAGAAGATTCAGGAGGCAGAAGATAAGAATCAAGCTGGGTATTGAGAGTTAGCTAAGAAGGATTGTCTGTGCCGGGGAAGGGGTTGTGCTTATTGGGGCTATGGTCTGTAGGGTATGTGGGTAAACAATGCCTGATTGGGGTCCACATTGTTGGATCTAGGCCCCATTATTTATTTATTTATTTTTAATATTAATATTTATTTATTTTTATTTGCATTTTTGTAGTGCCTATGGGTCCTAATTACAGATGAGGACTCCATGCTGCTAGATGCTGTACATATACAGAACAAAAAGTCCCAAAGAGCTTACTGTCTAAGACAAGAGTCACCAGATGGATACAGACAAATAGATGGGGGAGTACGAGAAAACAATGAGACAGTATTGGTCAGCACGCAAGGTAGTGGTATCACTGCACCAGCAGCCTTTTCCCCTATGAAATCCAATATTGCCTGACCCCAAATGTTCAAAAATCATACGTTGGACACCTCCTGCCCCGCAAAGTCATGAGATTTAAAACAAAACAAAACGACACTCCGGTCAAGTGGTCAGGCTTTTCTCTGCAATGACGAGGGCTAGAAACTTGCTTGTTTGTTTTCAATGAAAGCTGAGATTCTCTCAGAATCACTTAGCTCTAGGAGCTGGGGCTTTATGTAAAACATCAAATATTGCATGACTCTCGGCTCCGGTTCCATAGAAATCCCGCAATTGTGAGGCACAGGAAGGAGCATTATCCGAGTGCTAATAACAAGACCAGCCTCACTAGAAACCATCTGAATTTGTACGAAACGGGGGAGGGTAGCAGGAACATAAGAACATGGGGAAGGATATGGGTAGAAGGTACCAGGTTCACAGCCCTGAAACCAAACATTCCTCTTTATCTCCAGAACAGGTGCAGCACAGCGAGCTTCAGGGAGCTTTCCCCTTCGCACCCTAACCTACTGATGTGCCTCAACCTGGAGGGACCATCCCCAGAGGTAAGAGTGGAGGTGGCCCATTTGATCCTTAGCCAGCTACTGGGACCATCGCTTCATTTTTTGGGCTGCCCAGCAGAGGGTGTTCCTTTGACGTATAGACCAGCTGCCATAATTTGGCTGGGAGGGGAGCTCTGTTCTCTGCCCTCTTGGCCTCTGCTCTCTAGCTTCCCCTCCCCAGTATCTCAGTGCACACTCTGCACGCAGCTAGCTGAAATCCAGAGTCACCTCTGCTTTCCCAAGGAGCTGAGCCAGAATCCTGGCCACTTGGGTGCCTTTCCAAAACCCCTCCCCAGTGTCATTGCAATGTCCCATCATCAATGACCGACAGTGGCGGCCTCCCTTGGAAGCGATGTCTTTTGTCAGGCTCCTCTGAGTTGATTGTCTGTAGCTCTGTCTTTGTCAGCGTGTGTGTCAAAGGTGAGCCACTGATTGGGAGGTCAGGGTAGGCGGTAAAGTGACTCACTGAGGAGGGGGCGGGGGGGGGGATATGCTGCAGGCAGTGAAAGGAGTGGGCAGTGCAGCCATTGTTCCTGGCTTCCCTCTCCACCGCTCCTCTCCCTCCTTCCAAACTCTTTGTTCCTGGCAGGAGGGTTTAAGCAGGGGCTGCATTGGCAGTGCTGGAGAATGAAGTAGCCCCAGAGTGGGAGGCAACCTGAGCAATGACAGGGCAAACTTCACCCACCCTACCCTTCCTAGGTGCAGTTATTTCCTTGTCATCTCTACTAGTGGCCTGCTCATCCCGGAACATGGATACAATGTTCCCTGGATACAGTGTCCCTTCTTTTGCTGCAGCCAGCTCTCAGATTGTTCCCCACCTCCTACCCTGTTTGGGAGCAGCTGTAGGTATCACACAAGTGCCTCAGGGACAGGATTCAACCCCAAGGCTAGCCCTCTTCAGACACCAGGTCCTGCTGCTTCCAGACTCCCCCTCTCTCCGCTGCTCCGACCCAGTGCTGTTAGTTGGAAATGCTCTTCGAAGGCACTGGTGCCCACTTTGCTGCTGCCTAGTATACTGGGTGTGTGGGGGTACAGCACTTCAGAATAATCAGGGCATAGGCGCAACCCAGCCATGCTCCTAGCCTGCCCCCCGGGCCATCTCCTGGTGCCTATTGTGTCAGGCCGCCACACCAGGCAGAGGGGCTCCCTGCATTGGGTGTATTTTGGGTGGGAGCCGAAGGGAAGAGGGCTTTATGGCTGCCTTGGGGCCCTTTTGCACGAATTTAGCTAGGGTCACAGGGCAACAAACACTCTGGCTGCATAACCCTATGCGGTCCGCTGGAGTAATGGGGAAGAAGGATGGTCAAGGGGTTATACCACTAGCAACTAGGGTTTGATTCCTTGCTGTGCCACAGACTTCCTGTGTGACATGGGCAAGTCACTCAGTACCCGAGCTGTACCGTAGGGGTAACACCCCGGCCCTACCTCACCGAGGGGATAAATACATTATAGACTGTGAGGTGCTCAGACACTCTGGTGAGGGGGGCTGCAGACGTACATAGACACCATGTAAGACAAGGAGAGGGACTTGGAACCGATCCCTGCAGCAAACGTGGTGCTGGGGCGAAATGGAGTTGTGTTTCTCTAGCCAGGACAGCTAGATTCCCATGTGGTCCCTGCCAGACTAGATGGGCCCTGTCACCTTAGGCGATGCCCTGACAGGGTTCCATACTTGGCCTTTGGTTGCAGGCATTTCAGGGGCAGAGCAGGCAGCAGCAGCTGGGAGGCGGTTTCCTTAGCTTCCCTCCCAGTCTTTGCTTTCTTGCACTGTCCTGTTCTCTGGCCTGCTTCTCCTCTTCTTCCCCGTGTCAATGGGGAGGCCACGGGGGAGAGGCACGTCCTTCCAGCGGCTGCAGTTGTGGTGCCCACAGGGTGCCACTGCGTGCCTCTGCGTGTGTAAGAAAAGCCCCAATGAGTCATGAAACATAGAGGCAGCAAAGCCCCGGGGCTTGCACTGAAAGGACTAGTCATAGATTCATAGATACTAAGGTCAGAAGGGACCATTCTGATCATCTAGTCCGACCTCCTGCACAGCGCAGGCCACAGAATCTCACCCACCCACTCCTATGAAAAACCTCACCCATGTCTGAGCTATTGAAGTCCTTAAATCATGGTTCAAAGACTTCAAGGAGCAGAGAAGCCTCCCTCAAGTCAACCATGCCCCATGCTACAGAGGAAGGCGAAAAACCTCCAGGGCCTCTCCAATCTGCCCTGGAGGAAAATTCCTTCCCGAC
Organism: Dermochelys coriacea; assembly: GCF_009764565.3. NCBI lineage: Eukaryota > Metazoa > Chordata > Testudines > Dermochelyidae > Dermochelys > Dermochelys coriacea. The sequence continues at coordinate 10,730,272 of NC_050094.1, read as the reverse complement.
CCCAAATATGGCAATCAGCTAAACCCTGAGCATATGGGCAAGATTCACCAGCCAGATACCCAGGAAAGAATTTTCTATAGTAACTCAGATCCCATTCATCTAATATCCCATCTCAGGGGATTTGGCCTATTTACCCTGAATATTTAAAGATCAATTACTTACCAAAATCCCATTATCCCATCATACCATCTCCTCCATAAACTTATCGAGTAGAATCTTAAAACCAGATAGATCTTTTGCCCCCACTGCTTCCCTTGGAAGGTTATTCCAAAACTTCACTCCTCTGATGGTTAAAAACCTTCGTCTGATTTCAAGTCTAAACTTCCTGGTGGCCAGTTTATACCCATTTGTTCTTGTGTCCACATTGGTGCTGAGCTTAAATAATTCCTCTCCCTCTCCTGTATTTATCCCTCTGATATATTTATAGAGAGCAATCATATCTCCCCTCAACCTTCTTTTAGTTAGGCTAAACAAGCCAAGCTCCTTAAGTCTCCTTTCATAAGACAAGTTTTCCATTCCTTGGATCATCCTAGTAGCCCTTCTCTGTACCTGCTCCAGTTTGAGTTCATCCTTTTTAAACATGGGAGACCAGAACTGCACACAGTATTCTAGGTGAGGTATCACTAGTGCCTTGTATAACGGTACTAAAACCTCCTTATCCCTACTGGAAATGCCTCTCCTGATGCATCCCAAAACCGCATTAGCTTTTTTCACAGCCATCTCACATTGGCAGCTCATAGTCATCCTATGATCAACCAATACTCCAAGGTCCTTCTCCTCTTCTGTTACTTCTAATTGATGCGTCCCCAACTTATAACTAAAATTCTTGTTATTAATCCCTAAATGCATAACCTTACACTTTTCACTATTAAATTTCATCCTATTACTATTACTCCAGTTTACAAGGTCATCCAGATCCTCCTGTATAATATCCTGATCCTTCTCCGAATTGGCAATACCTCCCAGCTTTGTATCATCTGCAAACTTTATTAGCACACTCCCACTTTTTGTGCCAAGGTCAGTAATAAAAAGATTAAATAAGAGTGGTCCCAAAACCGATCCCTGAGGAACTCCACTGGTAACCTCCCTCCAACCTGACAGTTCGCCTTTCAGTAGGACCCGTTGCAATCTCCCCTTTAACCAATTCCTTATCCACCTTTTGATGTTCATATTGATCCCCATCTTCTCCAATTTAACTAATAATTCCCCATGTGGCACGGTATCAAATGCCTTACTGAAATCAGTAAGTCCTGTGGCAAGCAGGGGCTTTTCCCTCACGCTCCTGGGAGCTGACGGCCGGGGGGTGCTGAAATGCTGCCGAGTCTCTTCTCCTCCCTTGCGCTGGTTTTCTACCTGATGCAGACTGGACTAGGAACAGTTCTCAAGCATGGCTTAAAGCATTCACCATGGAGAGACTGAGTGTTGCCTGTAACGCCCAGGGCTGCTGGGGAAGCTGGGGCTGGACATCGGGGCTAACCCACAGCCCTGGGGGGAGCTGGTACTGTGCAACTGGACTTCGCCGTGCACTGTTCAATGACTTCCCACTTCACTCTGAAGCCTGTGGTTGGCCTGCTGTGGGCCCTCTGTATTTGTGTGTGGTTCTCTCTGGGGCTATGTGGGTCCTTGCAGAGACTCTGGTTGATCCTGCATTGCCATCTGCTGGGGACACATGGATCCTTCCCCTGCCCCATTGCTCTGGTTTCTGTTGTGAAAAGGGAGGTAGGAGTTTCTCCAGCGGTTGTCATGGTGCCGCCCCCTCTCCACCCCACATACTCTGCCCCTGTCGATGGTTTAAAGGGGGTCAGGTTGCGGGTGGCAGCATGAAGTAATCCAATAAGACCAGCCCCATCACAAAGTGGGGCAGAGGGGATGGGAGGAAAGTGAAGAGACTGCTCCTCTCAGTGTGGACCAGAGGGGGCTCTGGAGAGGTAGGTACACAGAAAGCCCCGCCTGGTGTGGGGTGGAGAGGGCTTAGGGATGCATGGTGGGGAGTATAGAGACAGCCCCTCCTGGTGTGGGACGGGGGAGCTCAGGGATGTGGGGGGGGCTACCCAGACAGCCCCTCCTGCTGTAGGGCAGAGGTAAGGACATTGTGGTTCTCTTTGGTTGGCACTGGGAAGACGGATGGGCTCAGGGAAAGTCACCCCAACCCCAACAGCCAGAGCCCAGCCAGGAAGATGGGGTGAGGATAGGAAGGGGACTGGGTGCAGCCTGATTAGGCCACGGGGCTCCCTCTAGCTTGGGACCAAGGCTCCTCCAAAGGGACGGGGTCTGGGCAGCCAGTGACGTGCCACCTGGGTCCCAGCCAATCACAGGCAAAAGCCATTCATCAATGTCTGGCCAGGGGCCAATCAGGCGAGGGCTGCCTTGCTGCCACGCAGCCAATGACAAGAGTGCCTGTTTTTTATGGCCAGTGGCTATAAAAGTAGGGCACGTGGGGGCAGTTGGGAGTCAGGACTGGTCCTTCTGGCATGGAGACTGGGGCAGGCCAGGCCAGGCCAGGCAGGGAGGAAGGGGTGGGTGGATGTAAGGCTGGCCTGGCCTGGCATGGGTGCCCCAAGGGCAATGCAAGAGAGTGACCTGTCCAGACTGGGGTGCCACACACACAGATTTTGACAGTAACTTGAGGCGCACGCATGCGCACACACACACATACTCTCTCTTTCTCTCTGCTAGAACCAGACCTCCCAGGTGCTGCAGGGAAACTGGCTCAGTGGATTACTAGTCCCCCAGATGCACTGCACCCCCAGTGCCAGCCTGTGCACCCCTCTGAAACCCACGCCTACTGGTGGAACCCCAAAACTTGCATCCCCCCACAACCTCCAACTCCATCAGGGTGGTGCTGGGGCTCAAGGATGCAAAATGCAGCACTGGGGTTCAGGGGAGCTGTGCTGTAATAGGGTTTGTGGGGCATAGTGCGGCCCTGGAGTTCAGGGTGTGTGTGCAGGGTGGCACCAGGGGTGCAAGGTGGCATCAAGATTTGGGGGGAGGCAGGGTGGTACCAGAGTTTGAGGGACTCGAATAGCACTGGAATTCAGAGAGAGGTTGCAGGAGTTTGGGGGATGGAGTTCGGGGAGCAAAATGATGCTGGGATTCAGGGAGGGGCTGCAGGGCCATCCTGTGCTACCCTGCCTCTTCCCCGAACCTCAAGACCTCACCCAAGCCTCAGTGCTATCCTACACTCACTGAATGCCAGCACTGCCCCACCCTTGCACCCCAAACAGTGATACTGTACTGTGTCCCCATAACACTCTTACAATGCAGCTGCTCCAAACCCTAGTACCATGCTTTGCACCCCAGCGCCACCCTGCGTCCCACACCAGACCTGTGCGCTGCATGGTGCACCCAAACCCCTGCACTTTCCCCGAGGGCCTCCCAGCTTCCTTTAAACTTGGGGAGCAGCAGTGTTAGGGTGTAGCGTGAGCCCAGCAGGGGAGGCTTTGGGAGGGTGAAAGTGAGAAATGGGGGGATCTTTCCCCCCCCAAGGAAAAGAGCACGAGACAATGAGATGAGTGAGGGTGGGAGGCAGAAGAATGGATTCTTGGACCACAGACCCTCCCCTGCTGAGGCTGTTCTGCTAAGCAGCAGCTGCTAGGCACAGCTCATATGTGGGTGGGTGAGGAGCAATTTGTGCCTTTGGTACCCATGCACTGCCCCTTGCACTCTGTCTCCAAGCTGGGACAAGTCAGCCACATGCCAACAGCTAATGAAGCTGTCTGGGGAGACTGGTGCCAGCAGGAACGGGGCTTGGCTGGCAGCCAGGCTGAGTGACTGGAGCTCGCCAATCCGGCTCCATGGAGAACCTCAGTGAGGCAGTGAGAACATGAGCTCTAGACCCTTCAGTCACAGCCTGGAAGCAAAAGCAGGGACTCTCCCATTCCCCTTCCAATCATCCAAACAGTTTTTCCAGCCCACCTCACCTCACTTCTCCCCGCAGGTACTGCAAGAGCCATCTCCTCTGCAGCTCCTGCTGTCAGGAGCAGCCCTCCCTGTGTCTCCACCCCATTTCTATCCCCACCTCCTTTCTCCCTCGTCCTGTGCTATTTCTTTCAAACTTGCCTCACCTCTGATTTAACATAACCATGTACGTTTCAAGCCAACTTCCATCCCAAATGCCTTCAGAGCTATGAACAGCCAGTTCTGGGGTGGGCCTATGTGACAATCAGGATCCAGACACCCCAAAGGAAGAACAAGGGCTCTGAACCCCAAAAGATGAGCAATTGGATCAATGGGTTGTATACCAGGTTATTGTGTATAAAAATATGCTAGGTAATGTCTTTTATGAAAGCTTGTAGTGTTCTGAACTTGCTGAGCTTGAGGAGATATGTATATGGATTGTGGATATGAATCCGTGTATAGATGTATATAGAATAGCATGCTCATGACCAGAACTACAATTTCAAATGCACCTCAGAGCAGGATGGGTCTCCTCCCAAACCAGTTCTTTACATGAAACTAACTTCAAGCACCCATCCGTTGTCCAGCCAGGGAGGGACAATGGCAGACCATTAGAGATAATGGGAAAACATGGAAACAACTTGAAACTGAAAAGAAAACCCCAGTCTTGGAAAACTAAGGCCTGGTCTATACTAGAAAATTAGGTCAGTATAAATTCCTCGCTCAGGGGTGTGAAAAATCCACACACCCCAAGTGGCTTAGTTAAGCCAACCCAAGTCTCCGTGTAGACAACGCTAGGTCAATGGAAGAATTCTTCTAGCTACTGCCTCTTGGGGAGGTGGATTATCTATGCTAATGGGAGCATTTCAAGCCCAGGCTGCTGGAGAGGCAGGAATTTCCCCCACCATGAATCACCATAGTCTGAGTGAAAGGAAAAGAATGACAAAGAGAAGGGGTTTGGTGTAAAGCATAGCCAGAAACCGAGAGCCAGCATCTAGGCAGGGCCCTGTTTGTGAAATGCTGGTCCCCTCTATGATGGGTACACTGGGAAACTGTCCAGAGGCAATAAGTATCTCCTATTAGAAAAGGGAATTTAGCTAGTAGAGAAGTGGAAAGCCTAAGTTGCATCCATATGTGTATTTTCTGTGGGGCTTGTCTATGATAGCTCTCCCTCACTACTTCAGCTCTGAGTCTGCGTTTTTTCATTATACCTTCTGTTTATTTTTACCCCCAGGTCTCTGCTATGCAAACAGTGCGGACTGTGTGTGACAAACTGAGCTGATAGGCAGGTTTCTCTCCTTTGGGGGTGATGAACCAGAGAGGGAAAGTCCACGTGTCTGGTAGTTGAGACCTCAGGGAGATGATTTGGGGAGACTTGCGACTGGAAGGGCTGGTAGAGTCACCCTGAAAGGAGTAACTAGGTTGGTGGAAGCCGAGGTGAGACCTTTATGTTTGTGGGCTGGCTACTGGTGTCAGGACTGAGCCAAAGCAGCGTCACTTTAAGACACCCAAAATTATAGGTCAGGCGGTGATAGAACCCTTAATGCTCTGAGTGATCCCCAAATAATTCGGCATACAGCCCCACTGCCACTGGTGCAGACCCTTCTCTCTTCTTCTGTAAAGTGCCCTGCACCTTTAATGATGGCGCAAAGCAATGTCCTTAGGTCTGCCTAGCAAGGATGAAGGATAGTGCTGAATTTTGAATGCGGTGCCGGAGACTCTGCACTCCCTAACCTGACCCAGCCCCTTAAGCCGCTGGGCCGTAGAGTTTATACCAGCAGCCCTCTGCCTCATGGCTACAGCTTGCCTGGCAGATGCTTTGCAGGACAGAGCCATCTCATCAGGGGCGGTCGCTGGCATCTTTGGCACATCAGAGGCAGCTGGAGGGGGAATCTGAGGAAAGAGAGAAAGAAGGAAAGGACAAAAGGTGAAAGGAAGGAAGGATGGCTGGCTGGCTGGCTGGCTGCAGAAAAGGCAGGAGGAAGAGAAGATTCTTTCCCCACTCCCTGCCAGGGGCAGGGGCCAGAGGGAATGAGCTGCTGGAATCTCCCAAGGAGGTCACAGCCCCAGGGGGACAATGCTGCGGGTAACCACAAGAGGAAAGTCCCCCACCCCTCCAGCCCTCACCCAGCAGAGGCCCTGAGGAGCAGCATCTGTACCCCAAATACCCTAGCCCTGCCTTGGAGGGGGCTCCCGAAGCGTGGTGTCCCTTGTGAGCGCCAACCCTGCAGATGAGAATGCTGGTCTGAGCTAGGCAAAGGCTCTGCTCCGGCTGCTGTGGGAACCAGCTGGTCAGAGAGCCCCCAGCCTGCTGCTGCTGCTCGGCACCTGCCCACAGCAGTGTCCAGCCAGAAACTTTTACAGGAGGCTCATCAAAGTATTTTTCAAGTATCCCTCCACACCCACAGGCACAGGGAGGGATGTGCTGGTTTGTTATTGTAGGGTCGCTGATGAGTGCTGGGTGTACTGGCTTATTTTAGGGTCTCCCCTCAAGTCTGGGCCGTGTGCATTGGTTTGTTATTGTAGGGTCACTCCCTCCTGCTCCCCAGTTTGGCTTGTGTGCACTGGTTTTGTTTTTGTTGGGTCACCCCCAAGGCTGGGCTGTGTGCAGTGGTTTGTTATTGTTGGGTCACACCCCTCCCCAGGCTAGTCTGTGTGAACTGGTTTGTTATTATAAGCTCACTCCCCTCCCCCCCCGCCCCCGCAGGCTGGTCTGTGTGCACTGGTTTGTTATTGTAGGGTCACTCCAGGCTAGTCTGTGTGCACTGGTTTGTTAGTGTAGGGTCACCCCCCCCAGGCTGGTCTGTGTGCACTGGTTTGTTATTGTAGGGTCACTCCAGGCTAGTCTGTGTGCACTGGTTTGTTAGTGTAGGGTCACCCCCCCCAGGCTGGTCTGTGTGCACTGGTTTGTTATTGTAGGGTCACTCCAGGCTAGTCTGTGTGCACTGGTTTGTTAGTGTAGGGTCACCCCCCCCAGGCTGGTCTGTGTGCACTGGTTTGTTATTGTAGGGTTGCTTGTGAATGTTGGGCCACTGACATTTTCTGGGGAATTTAAAGACCTCCCCTCCCCCGGCCCAGTCTGCAGGATACATAGGCCAGCAATTGGGGGTGGGGGGGGCATCTGTGTGATGAGCCAAGACCCTCATGTCTCCTCACACCTGGGAAAGTGGAGCAAAGGCCCCAGAATGGCTGGCGCTGGGGGGTGGGGTCCCTGAGAGGATGAAATGGGGCTGGGGCCTGAGGAGCAGGAGGTTAAGCCCTCTGGACTAGGAGGGGCTAGAGACAAGGGAGTGCAGGGCTTTGGGGCAGGCGTAGTGAGCCTGGCAGGTTGGGAGTGAGCAAAGAGACTGGCTAAAGGGACCTGTGAGGCTGGAAGGGGTATGGGGCAAAGGGTGGAGTTGGGGGTTCTGGGGTGGGGGAGCCATGGGGAAAAGCGTGATGTTGGGGGGTCTGGGGCGGGGGGGCTATGGGGAAAAGATGAAGTTGGGGGGGCGGAGGGTAGGGATGGAGACTGGGGTTTGGTCCCCGGACAGTGCCATCCCAGTTTCCGCCAGCAGGTGTCGCTGCAGGATCACTAATGGGGAGCCGCGGGGGCGGGGCTAAGCAGGACTGTGGGCGGAGTTTCGAGTGGCTAGGGGCGGGGTTATGAAAAGGTTCTGTCTCATGCGAGGGAGCGAGGAACAAGAGACAGTCCCAAGCCGAGGCGTTAGGGACCGTCACAAACGGAGGCGAAATCAAGCCGTGATTAAAGAGAGCTCTGGCTTTACCCAGAGATCTCTGCGGGAGCCCAGGCCAGCCAGGTGCATGAGGTTCCCAAGAGATGAGGAGCCAGGTCTGAATCTCCTGGAAGCCACCCCCAACAGAGTGACTTTCTTGGCGCTAGGGTGACTAGATGTCCCAATATTAGGGGCTTTGTCTTATATAGGACTCTGTTACCCCTCCTTCCTGTCCCAATTTTTCACACTTGCTATCTGGTCACCCAGTTTGGAACCTTCCCCCGGCCATGTGGCCGTGCTGCATTAATCCATTCTGTCACCCTGGGTCCACTCCAGACATGTTTCCTGCCCCCGCTAAAGAGCAAGATGTGAAAAGATAGTCCTCCGCACACTTTAGAGTGACCAGATGTTCCATTTTTATAGGGACAGTCCTGTTTTTTGGGATTTTTTTCTTATATAGGTGCCTATTACACCCCAGCCCTTGTCCTGTTTTTTCACAGTTGCTATCTGGTCACCCTAGCACACTTATCCATTTGATCCGAGCTGCTTCTAGCAGCTCCTGATGAAAAATCACCCGCCATTCCCTTTTCTCAGAGAGACGCCTGGTCCTACCGTGATGTGAGAACACACGCAGCAGCCATGCGGGCTGAAGGCAGACTGGACCGTTTTTCATGTACACTAGGCCATGAAACAAATCTGCTGTCCCAAAGTAAAATAAATATTTCAGCCCCCTCAAAGCCATGGTATGAAGCCGCAGGGTGCAGAAGTTCACTGCAAAGATAACAAATGTAGGCTCCTCGGGAGCGCGGCTGCCACCGAAGGAAAAACATTTAACAAAAATAGACACGTCCCAGGCTGATGCTGTGCCTGCATCCGAAGTGATTTTAATGGATGAATTATAAACCCCTCAAAAAATCAAGCCCTGTAATGGAAAAAGTGACAGTCTTAATTCTGCATGGTACAGTAATAGGAGCACGCAGGCACCCACGTGCATTACAGACAGGAGAGACCAATCGGGAAAAATGACCCATGTGCTATAAAACTTTATTTGTTGATCATAAAAGAAGCTGGGCATGCCCAGTTTACAGAAGTGGACTGAAATGTACCAAGCTCTCGATGAGGTAAGTATCACACAGCTAGCCAATTCTCCTTCATTCGATTTTCATTTTTTTCTTGCTATTGATAATCTGGGGTGTTAAAGGGAAGGAAATGATCGCTCTGGAAATAGGATTTTTCCCATAGCTGGATCCTTTAATGATGTTTGAGCCAACAACTATTTGCAACAGGATTGTTTTTACAAAATTAACAACAGCCAAAACTGCACGAGGGAGGCAGTGCTGCCTAGTGGCTGGAGTACTGGATTGGGACTCAGGAGACCTGGATTCTATTCCGAGCTCTGCCACTGGCCTACTAGATGACCTTGGGCAAGTCACTGCTCCGCTCTGTGCCTCAGTTTCCCCATCTGTATAATGACCTGATCTCCTTTGTAAAGTGCTTTGAGATCTACTGATGAAAAGCACCTTGTAAGAGGATTTTTTTTGGGGGGGTGTTATTAGTGCTCGTCATTGGGATGTTTTGAATCTTACTCTGACAGGGTGACAATGATTCCTGTGCACTCATCCCCACCCTGCACGTGAGAGGACGTGACAGAGCCACTTACTTCACGCTGACCCTCTGCACAGGCCTGGCCATCCCCAAAAGGGATCAAAGCACTGGTTGCTTTGGGAGACAGCGGAAGAGATTTTGGACGTGGCTGAGATATTCCAAAGAGCCTAGGGCAACCTAGATGCCCAAGCCCCAGTTGTTTGAATGAGAAAAGGGCAAGCAAATCCCTTCCTATGGTTTTGAAAGTCTCAGGCGGTGTCTGTAGGGCTCAACCCTCACTGAGAAGCAAGCAAGCATTGGCTCGCTGCATCGATCAACAAGGGTGCAGGCACTAGTGACAGCCCCGCAAAAGAAGCAGCCAGCTCTTTACTGGTGAAACTGAAGATTCAACTATGATATGTTCTGGCTCTGCTCGTGCCAAACAAATTCTAATTGACTCTCACGCAGCGCTTTAGGTGGTGTAAATACAAATGATCCATCCTCCTATTCATTCCTGAGGAGTTCTGGAGTTCTTTATGGATCTTGGGCCAGGTTCTGCTCTCAGTTACACCTGAACTAACCCCATTGATGTCACTCCACATTTACACTGGTTTAAGGAGCAGAATTTGGTCTCTTAACCAGTCAATTCTCCCAACCCCAACCCTCCCCTTTAGCATGCAGAGAATTTCATGGCACTGAGACCAGGTTTAAACCAGTGTCCGTGGAAGGCTGGAGTTCCCCCAGGAGGCGCGGCCCATGTCAGCCATCTTGCATCCTACCTCAAAGCTTTTATCAGTCTTTTCATGCCAATTTGCAAACGGCTAATCGAATAAGGAGAGGAATCATTTGCCGTCGCGGTTCAGACCCATCCAATCGGGAGGATCCAAGCGCTCTCCTCTGGGACGTTCACTTTAATAAGGACCATTTAATTTGCTCTTTGGCAGATTGCAGAACCTATTAAGGAAGTGGGGGGAGGGAAAGGAGAAGAAAAACAGAGAGACATTAAGCCCCATAGCCTCAGGGATTCTGCAAACGGATTACGACTCCATATGAACTCAGCAGGACTCCTTCACGGGCACCAGGAGACCCATTTAGTGCCAACATAAACCTGCCCCATTCAAGAGGGAGATTTCTGATGTGTCTCCATGAGACAAGCAGGGTGGTTTGCATCCCGATTTTCCCCAAACAGCCACTAGATGGCAGATGTGCCTCTTCGATACAGCAGGAGTGGCACCGGCTGTAGCAAGGACTCCAGACAAGGGGGTGAGTAAGCTCCTTTTGCCTGTATATTTCTATAGCTCCCTCCATCCCTGAAGGAAACAGGGACTCAAGTCCCAGAGACCCGACAGCCATAGATTCCCCTTGTTCTCACAAGCCCTCAGGCTGCTCTCTGGGCTCAGACACTCAGGAAGATGCAGCAGTTTTGCAATGTCATGGGGGAAGGCACTTCTCTCCACGTCTCAGCGACCCTCCCTCCAGCTGAAGAGGGCTCTACCCGAGCCAGCAAACTCCATTCCAGGGATTCGGTATGTCTGGGAACCCCGTTTTAGCCTCAATTGGCATCCTGGACCCTAAGCACCGATCAGCAGGTGTCACCTCATCAACAGAATTTGCTGGGGCTAGAGTTGGATCCTAAAAAGAACCCCTGGTTTGAACATCCTTGGATCCAGGAGGCCTTCACATCAGGGTCTGCATATCGCAGCTCAGGGGAAATGCTGGCTGGAACTGATGTTTAAAACCAGGTCTTGCACCTGTCCACCAAATATAGTTCCTGATCCAACGTAGGGGGTAGATTTTTCCAAGCAGCAAAGACATCAGTGCTGATGGGAACTGGCTTTAGACCCATCCACCTGACTGGGCACTCCAAGCTGTGATCACCCTGGATACACATGCCAATTACATACCACAGTGTTCAGAGTAGCAGATGTGTTAGTCTGTATTCGCAAAAAGAAAAGGAGTACTTGGGGCAACTTAGAGACTAATAAATTTGTTAGTCTCTAAGGTGCCAAAAGTACTCCTTTTCTTTATACCACATTGTGTGTGTTTGGCAGCCAGCAAAGGGAATCCGGTGGTTGGGACCGTTACAACAGGTGACCATGTATTGTCAAAGAACCCGGGCAACTATAGTCGCGGTTTAATGTCGTTTTTAGCCACCCCACCCTCAATCTCAAATGGGTTTCTCCATCCAGCCATCCTGACCACCCGGCGATTTGCAGAGCTGGGCATGTCTATGAGTGGAAACATGCTAAACCACCTGGGGTGAGGGGAGTTAGGACAGAAGAGAGAGGCAGTTCCCTAGGAGAGGTATGATGCCAGCCATGCACAGAGGTGAGTGGGTACAGCAGGCGGCGGCACGCATTGGCTGCACCGTGGATACAGAGCAGACACCAGGGCAAGGAGGTTTTTTCCAGCTGGTTCTTTGGAGGGGAGGGAAGGAAGGGGTTAAGTGAAGTGACATGGGTGCTGCAGCCACAGGCAACAGAGATATGTGCAGAGATGGGCCCCAGCTGCGGGAGTCACTTACTCTGCCTGGTGTGAGAAGGTGGTTAGTGCTGGGTTAGACGGGGACTCGGCCGCAGGGCTCATGCTGACAGGATTAGTCTAGACAGAAAGACCTGCAAGGAGAGAGTGCGTGAGGGGCACTGCAAGGTTCCTGCTGATACTCCCCACACAGACCCTGCCTTTCCAGCCGCCTGGAGAACCGCCCAGCATGGGATGTAAGGAACCTGCCCAGAGAGGGACGTCCTGTCTTCAAGCTACCCACACACCTTGCCCCATCCTGAGGAACCAGGTGGAGCTGGGGGCTTGGTCTGATGAATCTCGAACCTGCTGTGGGCACTCAGGCACGTTGTTACAAGGCTGGACCCAGCAGAGCAAAGCCTGCTAGAGGCACGTGAGTTCCAGGCATAGCACATTTCTATTCCAAGCTTTTCCCGACCTTCCCCCGAGTGATGCCTTGTGGTGAGAGCAGGGGAAACTAGGAGTCAGGACCCCTGGGTTCTGTGCTTGGCTTGGGAAGGGGAGTGTGGTCTAGTGATTGGGAGTCAGGACACCTGGGTTCTATTCTAGAGAGGGAGGTTGGGGTTAGAGCAGAAGATTATAAATCAGGACTGGTGAGTTCCCTCTCCTGCGTTTGACACGCGGTGTGAACTTGGCCAATTCACTTCACCTCTCTGTGCCACAAGGTCATTAATGGGGATAAAGATACACATCCCGGGGGGGCTCTGAAGCTTCCTTGGCCACGGAAAGGGATATTGACACACTGTTGTGAGTGGGACCTGGTGATTTAAAGGCTGACAGCTCCCAATGTTGGAAGGTGCTGTACTGATGCTACAGGTCCGGGGGGGGGGGGCGATTCTGACCAACCCATCTGTGCGGACAGCCTCAGGGGTAGAAGAACCCCTCCAAGGGGCTGTGTGCCCCCAGGGACTGGGACTATAGAATACCCACTACTCCTCCTTGTATCACACAGCCTTGCTTGGGTGCTCCCAATGGCTAGCATAGTGTGCCCAAGAGCTGATCCCTGCAGCGCATGATGTCCATCTCCTTCACGCTGGTGCCCCAGGGGCAGGCCACTTCACCAGGCTTCCTCCACAGCCCAGGTGCTGCCCTCCCACACCAGCCCCCAGAGAGGAAAGAGGAGTCCTGGGACCCTTACCTGGGCGACGCTTTGCTCAGACAGAGGGCTGTCGTCCACCTAAAGGAAGGGAAAGGACAGGGAGGTTTAAGGAGGCAGATGGATGGGGGGGGAAGGGAATGGGAGCAAGTGCAGGGCTGGGGTGCTGGATCAGACAGGGTACATGGGGGGAGCAGATCAGAGGAGCTCGGATAATTTATAGTGTGTTCATGGTGCAGGGGATGATGGCCAGGAGACAGAGTGGGAGCTAACCCGGGTCGGCCCGAAGGGAGGCGCAGAAACCAACCTGCGGCTTCCCTGGCTCTCCCCAGGCTGCGCCTTTCTGAGCTGCAGCCTCTCGCCTTGGCTTGGCGGGAGGTGCAGGCTGGCAGCCGTGGCTCGGAGATAGTGCATGCGGGTGGCCTGGCCATTCTGTGTAGGTGCAGCTTGGTCCTGGACTGCATGCGTGGGGGTGGGGGGAGAGATCACGCAGGCTGGAGGGCAAGCTCCCCTTCACTAGACGTGATGGGGAATCCCACCGGGGCAAGGCCCTGCTTGGCACCTGCTTTCAGCCACTGCTAGGGTGCTGTGTCTCTGCACCACTCCCCACGGGCGCTAGCTCGTCTGCGTGCACCTTCACCTACAGCCACGCCACCTGCTTTGGGATCCCAGCACTACAAGGAAGCTAGGTGGATGCAGGCTGGCTCAGCCCTTGGATGGAGGACCCTGCATGAAACACCTGGTGAGATTTTCCAAAAGCACTTATAGGGACTTGGTTGCCTCGTTCCTTAGCAAGCCCCTAAAGCCAATGCCTGAGGCTAGGGTGAGCTGTTCTCTGGAGGGCAGATTTGGGGCGACACACAAACCTGAGGTCATTATGACTGTTTGCCAGCATTAAAGACCCGTAGGCACTTAGGGGCATTAACCCCAATGTCTTGACCATGCTCCCAGTCAGTTGATCGCATCCTGCCCATCTAAATTCCCTCTGTAGGTTCATCTGTATGAAACCAGCTTCACTTCCTGTTGTGCTGGGCAGTTGGTAAAACAGCTGCCACGTTCCACCCCAGAGGTGGCTGCATTTCAGCCATGGGAGGAGTGAATCTGGCAGAGCCCTCCTCTGCCTTATGGGAGTTTTATGAGATGAAGCACTTTGGGATCCTCAGACGGAGCCGGGCACGACATTACGATGGTTATTCTCACTGGCCCACACACATGCGCAGTGCAAGAGAACCCAGGATGAAGGCTCGCTCAGCTGTCCACGCTGCCCTGCAACCCACTGCTCAGCCCCCTAGAGCCCCTTGGGATGACATCACGGCGGTGGAATGTCATTCTCCTTCCCAGCTGCCTGTGGCCACGCTGCTATCGGCCCAGGGCTTGTGTTACGCAAACACAGAGCGCACCGGAGATAGCAGTGCCTCCCGTCACAGCTGTTTCCAACAATCTTGGGGGGAGCTGGATTAGGAAACGCCAATGCGGCTGGCGTGTCCGCTGTATTTGTTTACTGTGTTCTCAAATAGAACAACTGCCTCCGCTCTGGCTAATGACATGCCCGGGCAGCTCTGGGCTCATATTACATCAGCACAGATCAGCTGCTGTGGAAGAGGCAAGTCTTGCTTGGGATTGTTCTGCTTCTCTTAGGCCTTGGTACAAGCATGGCAAGCGTAGCTCTGGACGTGCCCAGCAGACAGCACACAGCTAACCTGACTCAGTGTGTTCACAGAACACCATTTTCCCAGGGTGCCCTGTGTCAACCATGCCGGGTTTTCCACCCCTACCATACAACAGTGCATGCTGGGAAACTCTGTTGGCTATCCCATAATGCCTTAGCTGTTGGTGCACAGGACTGCCCGTGCAATGTGCGCTGGGATATCCTCCCGGCCAGAAGCCTGGGAGGCAGGACGACTGGTTAATTTGATTACACCTACTCAGTTAGATCATCCAACCTCCACAGCAGGATAACCATGTCAGAAGCTGGTAATGACCAGATAATCGTGTCATGGGCAGAGTTGTTACACTGTAACCCCACAAGATTGGGGACCCAGCTACGCCTTGACACGAACTTTGTACAACCTCAGTACAAATTGCTATTGCCAAAAACTCCTTAGCAGACAGCAAAATTCTCACTCTATTAGCGTTGCTCAGACTGTGATTTAGATCTCTCCTTGAGACCAGTGTTCAAATGAGACAACCCCAGAAGCAAGCACACACGGCTACTCCAGGCTTGGAACGATCCAATTAGCTTCAATCCATTTTGAAAGCGATAGATGTTTATTTCAGATGTTTATTTTTTACAATATTTTTACCAACAAACTCCGTCCTGGCAGGAAATAAACGTGGATACTCCTTGCTAGTTTGTCAAAATCTAGCAATAGTTGAGATTTGCAATAGGTTTGTTGATAAAAATCAGATGCCATTGTTAATATTCCATAATCATACCTGTCGGATACACTTGAAGGCAGCGGGAGACTCTAGTTCTCTATGAGAGCATAGTGTCCTACTGGGAACATTTTAAAAAGTGCTCAGAGCCCAGGAGCTCTGTTTAGGTGCCTAGGAGGGTAGTGAAGCACTGGAATGCATTACCTAGGGAATCTCCATCCTTTGAGGTTTTTAAGGTCAGGCTTGACAAAGCCCTGGCTGGGATGATTTAGTTGGGGATTCGCCCTGCTTTGAGCAGGGGGTTGGACTAGATGACCCCCTGAGGTCCCTTCCAACCCCGATATGCTATGATTCTATGAAATGGGAGCAGTTGGGTGCCGGATCCGTGTGAAAATTAGTCCCTTCCCACTCCCTGCGTGCCAGTTTTGTTTGTTAAAGATTTTTGGATGGAGGCAGAAACTGACAATGAATAATAATTACTAATGAAAACAGAATCTCTCCAAGCCTGACTGCCACTCCAAAGTCACCCATGGCATGCAGAAGAGGGTGTGACCTACCCAGCTAGCCCACCAGAGCTCCCCATGGCCATGTAGCAGGGCCACGTGAGACATGCTTAGAAAGAAGTGACCTCACACCTGCTTCCCAGCTGGCTGCTGCCTATTTGCCGCCGTTGGCAGGCACGGATTCACTCTGCCCTGAGTTACTGGCGATGTAATCAAAGAGAACAAACCCGTATGCCGCAGGCTCCGAGACCGTCTGGGGTGGAGAGAGTTAAAGAGGGAGATTAGAGCAGAGGGCTCGAAGGGCAGAGAAGTGAAGGGGAGCAGCGGGAAGCACTCACCCTGAAGTTCACCTTTTGGATCACTTGTTGAGGATCGCTCTCCAGAATCACGCTACGACCAGGGGGAGAAATGGGATTTTCCAGTCAGATCACAGCTCTCTTACGGGCGCTTTCATGGTGCAATTACTCCCCGTTGCCATAAAATGGGACATGAGTTCTGAGCTGAGGCAAGGGGCCAGATGGACAACCATGGAAACTGACCCCCTCTCCTTGCCCCAGGAATGGGTACAGCATAGGCCCTAGCAGGGCAAGCTTTTCCCCCCTCCCCACCAGCAAACCTTAGCTCTGATAGGGCACTGGACTGGGACTCAGGAGATGTGGGTTCAATTCCCAGCTCTGGCCCTGGCCTGATGAGTGGCCATAGGCAGGTCACTTTCCCCATCTGTAAAATGGGGTTGGTGATACTACTCTCTTTTGCAAAGCGCTTTGAGATCTATGGATAGCAAGGTGCGCGATGTAAGAACCGGGTCGTGGTGTTAGCAGTGGGAGTGAAATTCCGTTGTCTTGGCCTATTCAGTACTTGGCTGACAAATGGGTCGGCTAATGCTGACGGTAGCTGTGGTTGATCCACTGGGGTCGGGACTGAGACTTGCCAAACTCAGTTCACGTTGGCCTTTAACAGCCACCAGATGGTAAAGGCTTTGGGTTACAGAGACAGAAGGTTCCCACCCCGAGCCAGCAGCCGTCCCACACCCAGCACTGTACTGGGAAGCCCGTCTGCCCTCTCCCTCTCTTCCCCACCCCAGCTCCAAGCGAAGCCCCAGAGAGCAACTGCACACGGCACCTCACCCCCCGTCGACGATCTCATCCACCACAAGGAACACCCCATCCAGGTTGTCCAGCAGGGAGCGCTTCTCCACATTCTTCCTGAGGGCAAGACAGTATGAGCTGGTGAGAGCTTGGGATGCTCTGTACAACCAGCCCCCAGACCTGGCGCTGCTCCGGAGCTCTGAGTCCCAACACAGCTGCAGAGACCTCCCCCCACTCCCACCCGAGTAATGCCAGCTGCCAGAGGCCCTCATGTGCAGGGGAAGGGTGACACCCGCTATCTCATTCCGAGGCCCTGCAGCGGGAACCGGTCTCCAGCTCTACGGCATGCCTAGCATACGGGAGTCTCGTGCTGAGAGCAATCAGCTGGGAGCCAGGACTCCTGGGTTCCCTTCCAGCCACAAGAGCAGGTGCAATCTAGTGGTTACAGCATGAAATAGGAGTCAGGACTCCTGGGCATCGCCACTGAGTCTCTGGGTGACCTTGGGTGAGTCACTTTCCTGCTCTGCGCCTCAGTTTCCCCATCTGTAAAATGGAGAGCACAGCAGCCACCCCACAGAGGGCTGCTATTAGGATATTCTGCTAGCGCCCAGGGTGCGTTAGGCACTGCACCCCAGGCTTTCAGGCTATGAGGCTTGATTCCTTCATGTGGGTAAAGGGCTTTGAGACTCTTGAGTGGAAGGGTCTGGGGCAAGGCTCAAGCGCTGATGTTATTAGAGCCAGTTTGGGACCCTGGAGCCTGTCCCTGGGCAATCTCGCTAGATGGGATCGGGAGCGCTGGCCGTGGCCACATACTCACCGTAACATGTGATTGAGGGAGTCGAAGAGACAGGTGAGAACTGCCACTAGCATCAGCTAAAGGAGAAGGAGACATGGGTCAACACGGTGCAGAGCTGCCTTCCTGCCCACAGGAACCTCCCCCCCATGCTTGCTCTGCCAGCAGCCCCTGGGTTCAGGGTGCCTGACGGACACCAATCCTACTACTGGCAGCTGGACAGAAAGCCATGACTGCAGCATCCACGGGTCTCCTAGGAACATGCTCATGCATCGGAACCCTGGGCACATCAGGGAAGAGGAGACAAATCCCTCCTCAAACCCCTGTGGGGCAGAGCAAGAGCAGACGGAGCTGGGGCGGGGCCTGAGGACGTGAAGGGCTGTCTGTGTGCGGGGCCTGGTGAGTGGGAACGGAGCGCCTCTCTCCCACACGACAGGGTGAGTGGAGAAAGAGAAGAAACTCCCAGCATGGAGCGGGCCCACTGCTCAGTTATCCTATGGGAGGAGTGGGCCCCAGGGAGTTACCTCATTTTCCTGGGAACTCCCCACCACGTAGAAAAAGAGGTCAATGCTGCTTTTATAGACAATGGTCAGCCCCTCCAGAAAGGCGATCTCACCTGACACAATGGGAGGGAAGGAGAAGAGGGGGGCAGCGTTAGGCCGTTGCTGAGCACAGATCTCTGTAATGCAAGAACAGGCCGTCCAGACGGGAGATGGGACGGGAAACCTCGCCTCACCCCTATGGCAGGGCAACAGGTGGAGCATCCACACCATGGGAGGGCCATCAAATGCTTAAAGTTCCTGATCGCCTCCTTTCGCCATCAACAGCCCAGTGTGCCCAGCATGGCAATGCTGGTTCTGATTTGCCAGCATGTGACTATGATGGCCCCAGTGCAGTCTGGGATTCCTAAAGCCTCTCCACTTCTTACAGCTTCCTACCCACCCTTGGACGCAGTGTCGTAAACGGCACAGGGCTGAGTGAAAGACCTCATTTCAGGTGTTGCAAGCTCCGCTTGTCAACCTCCTGGGCCAGCGGGTGTGTGCGGACCTGAGATGTTGTACAGGCCTTGCCAGCATCCTTGTGCTATTTCTTTGGAGTGATTTGAGATGATCGCCTCCACAGTGTTATCGTCAATATTATGACCCCTCCCTGGACTGCAATGCCGGTGGGAGAAAGATGTTATCACACAACCCAAGGGATGCACAACTGCTGGCAAACTTCATATAACCCAGCAATATAAACAGCCAGTGGCCTGAAGGAATATACAGGAAAACCCTCCTCTCCATCTTCTGCTCCCCTTCCCAAAACTCAGCTACTTACTATCAGTTCTGTGGGTTTTATTGAAAACGCTCCTCTCAAAGGTCTTCTGTTCTTTTGTGGATGGAAAGGTGTCGTCGTAGTACTGCAGGAGATGGGAACAAAGGAGTTAGAGCATCCATGGGACAGGCAGAAAAAGGAAGGAGAGCTTGGCTAGATAGAACCAATCATGGACAGAGACCCCAGAAAGGCTATCTATACTGACAGGCATGTTAAAGAACAGTTTGGAGTGGCTGGGAAATCGTTGCTTAAATAGATTTGGGATCATTGTTTATCTCAGCAAGTCAAGGCCACTTCATTGTCCCTCTTCAAATTTTTTCCTTAAAACTTGCCTAGAGAAGTGGTGCCCCCAAAACCTGGACATCGGATAGGTGTGATGAGATTGCTGCTCATCATGCCCACCAGTACTGTGTTATTTCCATGTGCTCCCTCCATTGGTCTGTCTCTCATAGACTTAGATTGGAAGCTCTTTGGGGCAGGGATTGTTTTTTTCGTTCTGTGCTTGTCCAGCACTTAGCCCCCCCGGGCTCCTCACCCATGACTGGGGCTTTTAGATGCTACTGTGATACCAGTAATAATAATCCAGAAGTTGCAATCATTACCCCAGGAGCTTCCATAACAATCATAGATGCAAGAAATTATAAAGATCAACTAGCCCAACACCCAGCCAGTGTATATAACGCAGTCCCAGCCCACTCAGTGGAGGTATCAGAAAATACCATTCGTCTGGGGCGAACATTTAAAACGGCAAATGCTGTTAAAATGAGGAAATTGCAGGTGTCTTGCAGACAGCTACGAAGACAAGGCTCATAATTGAACAGACAAAGGCTGGGAGGAATGGATACAGCAAAGCAAGTGACTGATGGGTTTTGTTTCCTTCCTGTCACGTTAGTTCCATGATTTTTGTGTGTGTGTGTGTTAACACTTAACTGTATATAGGTGTTGCCTGATCTATTGATTGTGTATTAATTACATTGATTACACTATGAGGTTTAGTAGGTTCTTATCCCAAGATCACGCCCAGTATTATTAAAATTAAAGTTTAGTTGGGAACCGCGATGTGTGCAACTGCAATGCTCACACTCACACTTTTGAATTTGCAATAGTTTTGTTAACATGGTTAGCAAAGTTACAAACACTCCAACCCAGCAAGGTAGATAGAGACAACTCAGAATGTGCATCTGAACGTCCATATACTCACGCCATCCCTTGCAAAAGGACCCAAAGTGTAAATCATCCTCCTCACCATCATCATCACCACCAGTGGTTGTCAACCTGGCATCTTCCAAGGCACACACGCCGGGTTGATGACACCCCTATGCCTAAGGCATACTCCCCTTTTCCTTGTTTGTATTTCCTCATCCTGCTACTGTTGGGGTGCCCTTCTCCCATAGGTTACTAGTCAGATTAACTGAAGATCATTAGCATATCCGCCAATTAGTTACCATGGCATTCTTGTGGTCAGACATCTGCTGATGTTCCTAATGTAAAATATCCCAAACTGCTATAGACTAGCATCTTGTGGTTACCTGTCAGCAGTTCAGTCATTACAGCAGCATTCTCTCTTGTGGTAACTTACAATCTAGGGTTAGCTGCTAAGCTATTGTCTTATAGGCCTTGTAGGCTCATTAGGTTGCTGCCTTATCTAGCAAGTACCTACAGGGCACACAGGCCTTATGGAGGAAGTGTGTTTTGAGGAGGTCTCCTGGCCCAGGTCAGTGGCAATCTTCCAGGTGCTGGGAGATGAGCATGGGAACATTATAATCACAGGACCCAATCCTGCAACTGGATCTGTGCTTTAGCATGCTACCCAGCTAGAATTAGCAAAGAGCTTCTGAGAGCAGGGCGAGTGTCATCACCCCCATTTTATAGATGGGAGAAACTGAGGCACGGAGAGGTGAAATGACTTGCCTAAGGCCACACAGTGCCTAGAATAGAACCCAGGAGTCCTGACAGGTGCCCTCTATGCTGGCCCATATGGCCAAGGATGTAACTTTTGCCCAGGTAGCTTTATACATCTCCTCTTTTGCAGCAGCCTGGAATGCTTTTAGAAGTTAACCTTGTCTAGAACTGCCATGGGGGCAGCGGCCTCCATAAAGCCATGATGCCCCAGACGCTGTGGATGCTGCTCGCCCCATAGGAGCATCTTCCCCACCTCACTGGGAGGCCAGAGACCTGGGGTTAGGGTTTTCTTCTCAGGCAGGTGGGTGGCATTTACCTTGGCTAAGAGTCGCTGTCCATCATTGTCCAAGATGAATATGGCCTTGACTGTGTAGAGGGAAGGCTCCTGAAACTGACACAAGGACAACGTGAAGCCAGAGGCTGCATCCAGCAGCCCCCACGGTGTGTCCAGAACCCAGGTACCTCCCATGCCTCAGGACTGGGTCTGCAACGCCTCTCCCTGTTGTCCCCCTCCCTCCCCCCCCCGCATGACTCCTTGAGGCTGAACTGGGGCCACAGCACTGCTTTCTCCCAGTGGAAGCGCACAGAGAGCCTAGCACTCTCTGCGCCTGGCCTTGTTCTGATTCACGTCCATCCCTGTGAACCCAAAGGCCCCGCTCCACGCCGGATCCCCAGTCCCAGGGCCAGAGGGGATTTGAGGGCTAAGGGTGGTCTGCGAAAGGGTCCATCCAAACCCAAGTTCTGTCATGCACTGACTGCTCCAGAGTCCAAGTCCAAGTGTACCACAGAACCTGGGCCGAGAGGACTGAGATGGGCCTGCCCCAGAACCTGGGTTGAGATGGTTCACAGGGACCTGGCCCCAGAACCAGAGCTGAGAGAGGGGCCTGGCCCCAGAACCTGAACTGGGACGGTTCACAGGGTCCTGGCCCCAGAACCAGAGCTGAGAGAGTGGCCTGGCCCCAGAACCCGGACTGGGACGGTTCACAGGGACCTGGCCCCAGAACCAGAGCTGAGAGAGGGGCCTGGCCCCAGAACCCAGACTGGGACGGTTCACAGGGACCTGGCCCCAGAACCAGAGCTGAGAGAGGGGCCTGGCCCCAGAACCCAGACTGGGACGGTTCACAGGGACCTGGCACCTAGGGTGACCAGATGTCCCGATTTTGGGGTCTTTTTCCTATACAGGCGCCTTTTATCCAACACCCCTTGTCCCGATTTTTCACACTTGCTGTTTGATCACCCCACTGGCACCAGAACCAGAGCTGAGAGAGGGGCCTGGCCCCAGAACCCGGACTGGGATGATTCACATGGGGCCTGGCCCCAGAACTATCTGAGCCCCGGCCGCCCACTGAGAACAGCTGCTGCAGTAGGCTCCCCTCCAGCCCCCTGGCACGGCCCCTTCCCCCCAGCGCTGTCCCCCCATCTCTTCGGCCCCATGGGCTCTGCCTTCTGGGACTCCCCCCACCGGAGACGCCCCCTGCACCCCGCTGGCTCTTCCCCGCGCATCCCCCGGCTCTGGCCCCGGAGCTCCCAGCGCAGAAAGTTTTGCCCGGCGGCCGGGAAGTTGGCGAGTTGGCATCGCGGCGGCGCCCCCCGTCCCCGGGGCAGGGGAGCCGCCCGCGCCCCCTTCCCCGCAGCGCCCCCCTACCAGCAGCCTCGTGGGGTCCATGGCTCCCGCGGCGGCTGCTGCAGCTGCCCGGTCCCCGCCGCCTCCGCCCCCCGGGGCAGCCCCCTCGGGGTGCTGACGTGGCCGGGCCTCGGGCCGCTGCATCCCGCTGCACAGAGAGCTCGGCCGGGCCGCTCCGCCCCATGCACCGCGGGAGGGGGGGGGGAAGCAGAGCCGCGCCCCCTGGGAGCTGTAGGAAGGGTGTAGCGGGGGGTGCAGTCCTGGGGGGCTGGTCTCCCGTCTCTACTAGACCATCTAGGGAGAATTCCCACCCCAGGGCAGCCTGCACTAAGAGTCCCCCCGCAACTGGGTTCCCTCCACCCCGCAATACTAGAGAACCTTCCCCCACCCCAACAGCCTTGCAATAATGAGGGGGGCTTGTAGCAAAAATCAGGATCCTCCCCTGCACCCACCGGACAGAAATAATGGAGGGACCTAGGGGGATTCCTTCTCCCCCTCCCCCCCATCAAACTGTCTCTTCTGCAGTCAGCAATGGGGGAGGGGGAGAGAGAAAAGGGGAGGAGGGCTATTCCCTAAATGGGCTCCCCCCTGCACCCTGAAATAATAGGAAGGATCTGGGGGTACCCTCAGGCACCCCAGGGCAGTCTGCAGCAATGTGGGTGATCTGGAGAGCTGTGTCCCTGCCTTCCCAAAAGAAATCAGGGAAGATAGGAGGATCTGGCTGTTTAGCTGAGTCCATGTAGTTATGTATGTGTCGCCTGAGGTGGCGGCAGGTGGAAGGTAAAGGCCTGGCAGATGGCCCAGAGGTGTGTCTACATGGGGACTCTTCGCAGCAGGTGTGGGAAGACAAGGATTATAGCTCCACTTTGGAAGAGCTCCTGGCTAACCCAATCCCTGGGTCCAGTGGCTCAAACTCAGGGGGCCTCTGTGTCACCTATGGGATGGGACACATGGAAGCATCAGAAGAATCCAGGGCAGAGCATGGGGAGAGAGAGAAAGTGGGTGGGTGTGTCTGTGTATACCCACAGCTGGGCCCAGGAACAGGCTGGGCTTGGCACAGGAGAGAAAATGGCTTGTAAGTGAATGAGTGAGACACAGGAGCTAACACTTGAGGAGCAAGAACCAGCCTGGCCGGAGAAGCCTGGGGACAGCATCAAGGTTTTATGGGGTTCTGCGTGGTCAGGCCGACTTCTGTAATACACTCTGAGCTGGGGCTTCAGATTATGGGAATTTAAATGGGGGTGATCAGAAAGTTTAGTGACAGGTGAAGGTGATCTATCTATCTTTCTAATCACCCACTATCTGAGTGCTGCCTTTTGGGTGGAGGGCTCTTGTCATCTGGATTCAGATGGGATAGGAGAGATCAGGGCTTTTCTAATCACCCACTATCTGAGTGCTGCCTTTTGGGTGGAGGGCTCTTGTCATCTGGATTCAGATGGGATAGGAAAGATCAGGGCTTTTCTAATCACCCACTATCTGAGTGCTGCCTTTTGGGTGGAGGGCTCTTGTCATCTGGATTCAGATGGGATAGGAAAGATCAGGGCTTTTCTAATCACCCACTATCTGAGTGCTGCCTTTTGGGTGGAGGGCTCTTGTCATCTGGATTCAGATGGGATAGGAGAGATCAGGGCTTTTCTAGATTAGCTCCCAGGAGAAGCGTCTGTTTCTCCCCTCCTTCCTGTGTTGTGGGGGTCTGGAGAGCGAAGTCCCTGTGGGATGGAGTGCGTTGCACATGCCTCTGGAAGTAGCTCTGATTCCTGTGGAACAGGTTGGCGGACTGGAGAGAGTGATGCAAGGTAGGTGGATGTACATCTGAAAGGAGGAATTAGAAGATCAGGTGCAGGAGCCTCAAGGGCAATCATTTTCAGTGTGGTCTGTGCTGCGTTCACAGCATTTGCCTTTGGCACTGATGCCAGAAGCAGCAGCAGACACACTATTGTTAATCCTTTCTTTGCCAGTCCTCAACGGCATCTGTTGTCCTGCTAGCAACCATAAAATATTACAGTGGAATATTACAGAGGACACATTCCTGTACTCCCACTAATTCTCTCTCGGCTTCCTTCTCTGGGGCCCCCTCTAAGACACACAACTCTGTGCTCTAAGGCTGTACCTGGAACATTCAGCCGCACACCAAACACCCCTTCACACCACACTCTCTCTTTTGATGTTAGATAATTCAAGTCTTATTACTCATCCTGACGCTCATGATATGCTGTAATGGTTGCTTGCTAGATTTCTCAATGACTCACAGAAATTGCCACCTGTTTTACTTCCTTGTTTGCTGTCACCTTTGGGATGCAGGCAAGTGATGAGATGGAAGGAGACAGACTCCTGCACTGGTGACCGAGGGACAGATCCTCTGAAGTTCCCAGCATGTTGGGTGTGGAGGGTCAGAGTAGGGGGCTGCTGATGATTAAATGATGGGCTCTTTTGCAAATCTGGCCTTGGCTGTGGCCCATATTTTGACCTTTCAGCATTGAACTTTTGAAGCTGTTATAGAGAATTTCCAATCATGCCTGTGCACCCACGAGAGACGAATCCTGCAGACTTTTGCTGAGGCTTCACTCCCACTGCTGTCTCTGGGAGTTCTGCCTGAGCGAGGACTGTAGGATTCAGCCCCATCTTTAGAAAATGCCCATCCATGAGTCTTCTCTGTGGAGGAAAAGCTCTTTCCTCCCCTCCAGTAAGTTTCCCTTTTATATCTCACAGTGATTGGTACCATTCTCTTGTACCTAGAATCATAGAAATGTTGGGCTGGAAGGAATCTGAAGAAGTCATCTAACCCATCTCTCCGCGCTCAGGCAGGCTTAAGTAGCCCTAGGCGATCCCTGACAGGGGTTTGTCCAACCTGTTCTTAAGACCTACTAGTGTTGGGGATTCTACAAACTCCCTTGGAAGCCTACTCCAGAGCTTCACTACCCTAGGAGTTAGAAAGTGTTTCTTAATCTCTAACCTAAATCTCCCTTGCTGCAAATCAAGCTGATCCCTTCTTGTCCTATTCTCACTGGGCATGGAGAACAATTGATCACTGTCCTTGTCACATCGGGACTTTCAGGGCAACCTGTACTGAATACCCAAGTCTTTATGTGTGTATGAGTCACCCGCTGCAATGACTTCCCATCCACCACATGGGTCATCACTGGGGATTGAGCCCAAGACCCTCTGGATTAAATGCACAGAATTCTACCACTTGAGCTAAAGGAGGAAAGCTATTAACTGGCAGCAATCAGTAGGCTCTTATCCTTGTATGTAGGCCACTGAACCGGTAGGTTATACTAGCCCCTTTCATAGTCGGATGCAGAAAACAGTATCTAAAATAGCCTCACAGCACCCCTGTGAATTAGATAGGGGGACAATGGTACCTTTCTCCAAGGGAGAAACTGAGGCACAGAGACTTGCCTAAGGCCACAGGAAGAGTCAATGGCAGAACCAGGATTAGAGGTTTAGGTTTTAAGCCCTGTAACACTGGAATTTATTGGGCCAATAAATTATTTATTCAGTTTGGATAAATGAGTGCAAGCTCCATGGAAGTCAGTGGTCTTGGGCTTGCTTATGCATGCTCCGAATCCGGCCCTGTGACTTTGGAGCTGTTTTAGTCAAACCCAGAGCAGCTCATTCATTGTCGTGAGGCTTAATGAACTTGCTAAAGATACTGATATTAGGTATAGAGGGTCCTGTTGTCTGGATCTGTTTGGAAACTGATGGGATAAGTTGAGGGAAAAGTTCGGGTCCATAGGAAATATTGCAGTGTGCGAGGCTCCAGACTTGAAGGGTTAAAAAGGACAATGGAAAGGTTTTGACCGGTGTCTGTCTGTCTGTCTGTGTGCGCGTGCTGGGGATGGTCTGATTCACTTTAAAAAATACCACTGCATTCTGCACTGAGTTTGAATAAAGGGGACAAGCCACCAGCAATAAACGACATGACTTCACTTCTCCGGAGGAACTACGCTTTTGGTCTATTCTGTTCTGTGCTATAGAGGTTCTTTTACCGCTCATCACTCTAGTATCCGAGCGCCTTCCAGTTACTTCATTTAGCAACACGCCCACACATGCATCACGTGGCCTTTCCTCTTGCTGCCTCATCCCAGGGGCAGAAGCGCACGTGGCTGGATTTGGTTCTGTTTGGAAAATAGACGTATTGCTCTGGGTTCATGCTAGAGAAGGCGGGTCAAAGAAACACGCCTTGTCCCGGGAGCAGAAAGAGGGGAGGTGTGAGATGGTCTTGGACCAGCCCCTGGGAAAGTTCTACCTCCCACTGAGATAAGCCAAGGGTTGCAAAGGCAGGCCTCCCATCTCTCCTAGTGCTAGAGACTGCAAAGGGAGCGTGCTGGGTACAGCAGGTGAAGTGGAGAAGTGCTCTGTGCTCTGGCAGTTCTGGGCTGCAGATACTGTGAATTAGAATTACTTATGCCAAGAGCTGCACTGACCCATTCTGAAATCCTGCAGAAGAAAAGGTGGCTTAAAGCCTCCCCTCTCCTGAGCTGCTCCGTCTCTGCTGCACCTCCACAGCACAGACTTGGGCCCGGAACATGCTACAGAAGTATCTCTAAGTATGGTTATTATTAAGGGCTTCGCACCCATGCAGTGCTGTCCCTCCATTCAGCCAGTGGGTGGGTATTTCAATTTCTTGCAGCATGCTGTGACCTTTTCACTCCCAGCTGCCACATGCTGCTTCTGAAGAAGGCTGGCTGTCTCTTTCCATCCCCTGACAGAGCTCTGAGCAAAATGCGAGGGATGCATCAATTAGTAAGGACTTGCTTTGGCCCTACTGAAGTCTAGGGGAGTTTTGCTGTTGATGTCAGTGGGAAAAGGCCTAGGCCTTAAACCAGGCATGCACCTCAGTGCAGGAGATGAAGACGTTTGCACGTGAAAAGAGGATGGAGAGCAGAAGCCTTAAAAAAATATCCTGATGAATATAAGCGTTGGTGAAAGGTGATGGATAAACAGCTACAGGAGCTGGAGGTCTCTTTCTCTCTCTTGAGACTGCTATGAAAAGGCCAATTCGTGTCCATTCTGAGACAGGGTCTTGTAATGGAGGGACACTTATTCATTGGAAATTGACTAAGAGTTGAGACCCACCAAACTCATTCTACTGAACAGCTGTCAGAGGGTAATAATGACTTTTAGCCTCTACTGATCCAGACTGAATTTGAACGGATGGCAACCCACCACTAAATTCACGAGTCCAGGCCACCATTTAGAGGCATCATTAGAACATTTAAAACAGTCTAGCAAAGCCCTATCTCTATAATATAGTAAATGATACCAGAGCAAGGCAATAGGGAAAGGCCTAAATTACATGATTTGCAGTCAAACCTCAACTATCTGATTGGCACTGGGAAAACGGAATTAATCTGGACAGATGAGAGTGCACGGAATTGAGAGAATATTTAGTGCAATTGGTGAGTATTGTGGGCCATGATCATATTTTGGATAAATGAGGTTCTCTGATACTTGAAGTTCAAATAAATCTGGCTGGGCAGTATCACGGATGCTTAGATTGTCAGCTCTTGGGGGCAGGGACCGTCTTTACGTTCTGTGTTTGTACAGCGCCTAGCACAGTGAGGTCCTGATCCATAACTAGCTGCTACGGAATTACAAATAATAATAATAATTGTAGAGCTCTGTCTCTACACAGGCCCTGATCCTGCCAGCTGATTTGTGTGGGCAGGGCCCCGGCCATAGATTTCATGGGGCCTGCATGTGGGCGCTAAGATTCTGACTGCACGGCTTGGATTCCAGGATCAGGGGCATAGAATTCCTTTCTTGGCTGTAATTTAGCGTCTCCAAATCAGATTAACTCTGAAGAGTGCAGATGGGTGACCAGACAGCAAATGTGAAAAATCAGGACGGGGTGGGGGTTAATAGGAGCCTATATAAGAAAAAGACCCCAAAATCGGGACTGTCCCTATAAAATTGGGACATCTGGTCACCCTAAGTGCAGACCAATGCGGGGAGCAGGCGCGGCAGTTAATCATCACATGACTTGGATATTAGCGACTCCCTTCAAATAGCACAGAAACGAAACTAAAAATAAACCCCATGCAGGGACAGCTATATCGGATTGCATCAAACACCCCCTCTTCTGCACTTCCTTTTTGCGGATACAGACTAACACGGCTGCTACTTTGAAACCTTTCTATGTAGGACTCGCTACGCTGCGGGGAGAATTGAATTCCATGCAATCACAGTTGCTTTGCTGCTCAGGGGACTGGTTTGCTCGAGAGAAGTTTTGTTTCCTTTCCTCTTTGTAAACGTGGTTAACCCCAGTGGGATTGACACTCTAATTATCCTGACACTGAGGCTGCATGTGAAATCAGAGACCTGACTGCCCGTCTACGGGAAATCAACCTTCCACCTTTTCTGCTAGCAGGAGGAGTTTACATCTGACCTTCCGGCATTAACCGGTGATGAGCTATAAAACGTAGGCTTATGTATGTGCTCGATGGCCCACTTGTATCAGCTTTGTCCTTGTTGCTCGGGCTTGTATACCGTGCACCCAAAGTCCTGTTCACCTGCAGACAGCAGAGACAAACAGAAGGCAGGCTCCTTGCTCAGAAATCACCAAGTCTGCCTCTCCAGTGAGCACTGCACCCAAAAAACCTCCTTCTCTCTCTCTCTCTCTCTCTCTCTCTCTCTCTCTCAGGGTCATCCTCACAAATGTTTCTCCAGGCGTTCTGCCTCTAACTCACACAAAAGGAAGCTGCAAAACCACTCTCCTAGCCCCTGCATTTACATTCAGGGAAACCCCTCAGCCCACACGAACCTGCCATGTGCTTTGGGCAGTCTCTCCATTGATAATTGCTGTTGTTGTTTCCTGTATAAAGGGGCTTGATTGCACCTTCCGTTGAGTCTGAACAAGTGTGTTTGGTCCATCCATTGACTTTACCTAGGTTTGTGATTGGCTTTTAAAT
Organism: Dermochelys coriacea; assembly: GCF_009764565.3. Taxonomy (NCBI): domain Eukaryota; kingdom Metazoa; phylum Chordata; order Testudines; family Dermochelyidae; genus Dermochelys; species Dermochelys coriacea. The sequence goes on along the minus strand of NC_050094.1, from coordinate 10,700,942 downwards.
AGTGTGACCAGATAGCAAGCGTGAAAAATCGGGACAGTGAATGGGGAGTAATAGGCACCTATATAAGACAAAGCCCTGAATATCGGGACTGTCCCTATAAAATAACCCAACCTCATCAGGCTTCGGAGTTATACAGCACTGCCTTCACATCTTCCTGTGCTTGCACTGTTGTCTCAAACATCCTATTTGTCTGCCAGGCTGTAAGCTCCCTGGGGCAGGGGCTGAAGATGTCTGTTTTAGGCAGCTGTTTTCTGTGCAGCTATGGCGTTGTATAAATAGCAATCACTTGGTGGTGCTGCTAAATGCCTTAGCTTCCTGATGGATCCGCCCTCAGTTAGCCACCCAGCTTCAGACAATTGCTGGGAAAGTTCCATCGTAAAGGGTGGGTGGAACCTGGAACTAAACAGACTGGATGCTTTTCTAAAAGAGATGCTCTTGATCAACCACAGCTGTTTGGCCTGGAGCAGGAATTAATTCAGGGAAGTCCTATGGCCTGTGTAATTCAGGGGGGCAGACCGGGTGATCACAGTGGTCCTTCACAGCCTAAGAATTTATGAATCTCTGTGATCCTTCCCATTCCTGGTTGAGGGCCATTTTCCACAGCCCGTGTAAGACTACTACCGAGGGAGACAAGCTTAATACTCATAGGAATGTAGGGCTGGATGGGACCTCAAGAGGTCATCTAGTCTAGCCTCCGCCATGAGGCAGGACCAAGTACCCCTAGTCCAATGATGGGGATTCCACAACTTCCCCATGGCGCCTGATCATCCTACTTCGCACATGGCTCAGGGTAGCAGGATGAAGACCCTTTTCCTCCCAAGTTCAAATCCAGCTGAAGTTGGCAGCACCCCTCTGTGACCTACATGCAGTAAGTTGGTGGGCTGAGCCCAGCTCCCAGATGTCTGCCTCAGAAAAAAATGTTTCCACAAGTTGTAGCCTGGCCAGAGACGCCAAGGACTGACTCACCTTTTGCCTCCTTCCCAGAGGGGCAGCAGGAGGAAAGCTTGCCTGCCAAGGCCCATCCTGTGCCCTGTTCTGTGGATCAAAGAAGATCACTGGCGCTAAACAAATGTAGGGATTCACTGGGAACATAACCACCCACGGGGCTGATCCTTTAGGTTCGCTGTCCTCCTGACTAGCGCTGCCTTGTGGTGGCGTGGCATGGAGTTGGGCCGAGCCAGCCAGCAGCATCCACCACTTCATGGCAAGGCTGGTTGGTAGTAGCCATCGTTGATTTGGGCAGGAAGCCCAGCCCTCGTTAACGTGGATCAACTGGGAAAAATACAAATAACATGCTGGGATGTGATGATTTGTGACATTAATGCCCATTTCTGCTAGTTTATTTAAATAACTTACAGGGTATCCATCACCGGAAAGGCTCCTGGGTGCTATTCTTGGAATAATCTAATAGTTAATAATCAGACTGTGCACTAAACTCCTCTGCCATGCAGAGAGGGGCAGATGGAAAGAGGAGACGTTAAAGGTCCCGCATTAGGGACCCAGTGGACAGAACAATAGGTTGGAGCTTAGGAGACCTGGCTTCTCGTCCCAGCTCAGTCACTGGCCCACTGGATAGGGTGACCAGATGTCCTGGTTTTATAGGGACAGTCCCGATATTCAGGGTTTTGTCTCTTATAGGCGCCTATTACCCCCTCCCCTCCACCCCAGTCCCGATTTTTCACACTTGCTTTCTGGTTACCCTACCCCTGGATGACCTTGAGCGAGTCGCTTCCCCGCCTGTTTCCCCAAATGCAGAATGGAGAGCAATACTGCTATGCTCTGTGAAGTGCTTTGAGATCTACAGATGAACAGCATTCAATGTTTCATTTTAAGAACATGAAGGACTTACAGTGAGATCTGAAAACTGCTGCAGGGGGTTTCTGACCAACCTACTAAAGCAAAAAATTCCATAGACAAAGCCCTAGAACTAAGGGAGCCTGCTCTGTGACTGTCTAACATTGTCCGAAACTCAGTAAAGTAAGCAAAGGCATAGGACAAAAAATGGTCCAATAAGTACCTTGGCACTAGATTAAAGACCTTAGAAATCATTATTAGACCCTGAGATGAGGAATCATGGGTCAGTGGTTAAAGCATAGAGCTAGCAGACAAAATTCTTTAGTTCTATTCCCAGCTCTGCCATTGACTCACTGTGGGAACTTGGGTAAATCCCTTAACCCAATGGTTCTCAACCAGGAGTACGCATACCCCTAGAGGTATGCAGAGGTCTTCCAGGTCTTCCAGTTGACCTAGATATTTGCATAGTTTTACAACAGGCTATGTAAAAAGCAGTAGCAAAGTCAGTACAAACTAAATGACTTGTTTATGCTGCTCTATGTACTACACACTGAAATGTAAGTACAATATTTATATTCCAATGGATTTATTTTATAATTATATGGTAAAAACAAGGAAGTAAGCAATTTTCCAGTACTAGTGTGCTCTGGCACTTTTGTATTTTTATGCCTGGTTCTGTAAGCAAGTAGTTTTTAAGTCAGGTGAAACTTGGGGATATGCAAGGAAATCAGACTCCTGAAAGGGGTACAGTAGTCTGGAAGGTTGAGAGCATTTAATCTGCTCACAATATAATATTTTTAGGCTGTGTACTGCCGTGCGATCTAAACAGCAATTATTTTGGATAATGACACTTACCAACCTCCCATGGAAGTTTGAGGCTCAGTTCCATGATGTCCATAAAATGCTTGGAGATCTTTGAATGCAAAGTTTCTACAGTGGGTCATCTTAGGATTCTAGTTGTATTTTCCACTCAGCCCAGTTCACTAGTGTGTCTGATTTACTTTATGGACCATCTGCTGTTTGAGAGGCTGTTGTGTATGTGCTGAAATATAGATTGTGCCTCCTCTGGAGAGGTAGAAAAAGTTTGGGTTTTTTTGTGATGAAGCTATGGATATTTAGAAGGAGACATCCTTTTATGAGTTGACATCCTTTCCCTAGTTTACAAAAGGCAGCTGCAGCCCTTTCTGGCTAGTTTTCAGTTCATTCTGGCTGTTGGTGAGGAAGACACGGAGCCCCACGCAGAGAGATGATTACAATAGTTTTTTGCAGTTTCCTGGAGTAGACTGTCAGTGGCACTTGAGACTGATGGCTTATTCAGCCTTGCCATCATGGCCCCATTGGATGGGAAGCTCGTTGATCCTAGAAGCATCCAAAACTGCCCCTTGCTCAAAATCGAACCACTGGCTTGTACTTCTTGGTGCTTCAGTTAAAGGGACATGGTCAACTTGGAAACCAGCCCATTAAAAGTACTTTTGGTCCTACATCTGCCTCTGATCCCTCTGCCAATTTTTACATCACACTTCCCTCTCTTTTACAAGGTATTTTTTCTCTCCTGTTACTGGGACCCATAGACACAACACAGGAAACTGATTGGGGGAGGTAGCGGATGGGGAGAAAGAAACAGTGAAATTGAGTAGACATCAACTACTTAAGATAAACACACTGCAAAAATATTTTCTCTAATCATTCCCTTTTAGTGGTCTCACATGAGATTTGCAAGAATATTAGGTAAAACATTTTCAAACAGTGTGACCTTTAAGTTCCAGACTATTTTTAGTTGCTTGTGCATAGTATTGTAACTGTTACCTGTCTTGGGGTGCCATGGTACATCAATCCCTGGTGACACTCTTAAGCAAGCGCTGTTGGTATGTCTGCTTTAGCACCCGATGGGCCTTTTATATTAGTCCAACTACTGTAATCCTACCCGACACTCTGCCTCTATGGCCCACTCTTCTCCAATTACCATGGAACCACCTGGTGACCTGAGTTCCTCCTGAATGGGACAAAAAGAGGTTCATGCTGTCCTCTGCTAAGCTATTGCTGATCAGCATAGTCATCACAAAATATTAACCTACCCACTGTGAAGTGGGGTTTTGAAGCTTCCCTTATAAACATTTGGAAAGGCCTTTGAAGATGAAGAAGCTACCTGAGGGCAAAGAGTTGTTCCTACTGTGGACAGCAGCCACAGCAGGAGGGTGTGCCATGATGCAGTATCATGAGATTTTGAGGCCACAGCGCGTTGAAAGATCACTGAGACGCAGCATCAAATCACTACTAAGAAGCAGTGTTGAAACCTTTTGCCGTGCAAAGCAGCCTCACAGAGCCCCCGTTTGGTGTTAGCAAAGTGTAACCGCAGCGTGAGGCAACGGCATCTTGACGCGGCGGAGCTATGTCGCGTGGCAGCGATGTTTTGGATGGTTTGGGCCATTGGCGTTTTGACATGGCTTTAGGTTGCGTGGGTGCCCCGCAGCTGTATTTGATAAGGACATGTTTTGACAGTGTGGGCGATGTTCTAGTGCAATCTGGACGCTTTATAAATAGCATTTTGGAAAGGGCCAGATTAAGACAACATGGGCCCTAGGCAGGCCACATGCCATGGCCTCGGGGATAGCAGCATGTTTCAAAGTGAAGACGAAAGGGTCAGTTCACACCTCTGAGCTGTTGTTTCAAGCTTTTCTTTGCACTCCTGAGGGCTAGAAACCTTTTCTTTCTTTTTTTTTTTTAATGAAAGCTGAGATTGTGTTGTAATCATGTGAGTCCAGGAGCTGAGCTCTAGGCATTGGCCTATAGCACCTAATGACAGAGAGGGATTAAGGTTTCGTGGGACCCTGTGTGGCGCTAATGCCCTAATTTGACCTTCCCTGGGGGGAGTGGGGGAGAGAAAGTATTGAGGCTTCTTGGTGGTGCCGGGCAGGGGCATTTCAAGGCCTTGTAGTGGGGTTGGGGAGATCTTGTATATGATTCATAATAGAGAGGATCATCACCATAGCTTATTGCTGCAAAACCGCAGCCAAGACCTGGTGTGATCACTTATCTCAAATAGTTCCTTGGGAGTATAGGATGTTGACAGAGGGCACTGCACCAGGCAGTGTTCAAGTATTTGCCTAGGCTCTCTACATTCACATTTGGAGTCATTCCTCCCCTTCCACTTGATCATATAATCTCCAGCCTTTGCCATTCCATCTCTTGCTCAATTTAGAGCACACCAATGTTTTTGTTTGAGGTTCGTTCCGGGAAAGAGTTGTTCTGCCGGAGCCAGGGTCTCTAAGATCATCAGCATTTCCTGTGCCATTTGGTTACTCTGTAGCCTTCCACAGGAGGATTTTGGGGTAAGAGATTTTCGGAGGCAAAGTTTTTGCTGGAATTCAGCCTCTTGGTTGGTGCAATGTGTCCATGCAACGGGCATCTTGGATCTTGCACCTGGTTTTGTCTTTCCCCTGCCAGAAAAACAGTGTGGATAGTGTATTGGTGCCGAAGGACAGTTCCCAGAGAGAGCTGGTGATGAAGCCCAGGTAGCTCCAGGAGTTTGGGGGACCCCATTACTTTGTGTTTGACATGAGCTTTTCACTGCTTGGGGGATAAACAGGTTTATGACACAAAGGTTCAGGGAGAGATGGTTTTGAGGCCCCCCACGATGACAGCAGGCAGTTTAAAGGCAGTTCTAAGGCCCCCCCAGGTGGGCAGTGGGCAGTTTCGAGGCCCACGCGATGGCTGTTGCCCGTTTCGAGGCCCCCGGGATGGCAGCGGGCAGTTTCAAGGCCGCTGGGACGGCGACGGGTGGGTTTGAGGCTCTGGCGATGGCAGTGGGTGGTTTCTAGGCCCCCGGGGATCACAGTGCGTGGTTTCGAGGCCCCCAGGATGGCAGCCAGCAGTTTTGAGGTGGTTTCGAGGCCCCCCGGTGGCATTGGGGAATGGTGTCATGTGCGGGTTACAATATGGCGTCCCGTGAGGGGTGACAGTAGGATCCGCAAGGCCTAGTGAGGGCCTGGGAGCGAGGTAATGGTATCACATGGCCAGGCCGAGCCTGGATTCTCCACAGGCCTCCTCCGCTTAGAGACCGGGGCACACGGTCCCCATGGCAACAGCATGGGTCAAAGGGAGAGGTAGTGGTACTGCACGAGATGATTGGTCAGTGATGCTGTTATTCAAGCTGTTCGGTAGGCGGGCGTGCCTGCGCTTTCGAGGATTGGTGAGAAATGCTGTCGTTCGGCCAAGATGGCGCATACGGTTGGTCCCCATTTTTGTCACTCAATCTGACGCGAGGGTAGGCGGGCGTAGTTGTTCTTTGGCTCATTGGACCCGCGCTCCGTCACTGAAGAGGATTTGGGAGAGGGCGGGGGGGGAATGAACTCGCCGATCTCCGATTGGGTGTCCTGGCTGCCACTCCCCAGGCTCTGAGGGCGGGTATAACTGCTCGCTCGGTGATTTGACGACCGCCTCGTCAGTCCCTGTCCTTTCGGTGGCGGGATTGGAGGGGATGCCTCGCGTGGGCGGGCTCAGGCCCGCGGTGGCAGGGAAGCGGCTGCTGGTGCAGCTGAGAGTGGGCCCGGCTGGCCGGTGGTGGCTGCCTGTGGGGCCGGGAGGGGCGCGGCTGAGGAGCGCGGAGAGCGGGTACCGGAGAGCGGCCGGGCCGGGGGGCAAGTGGAGTGGGGGGAAGGGAAGCGGCGGAAGGGAAGTGGAGCGGGGGGGGGCAAGTGGAGTGGGGGAGGGGAGTGGAGTGGGGGGGGAGGGGAAGAGGGGTAAGTTTAGGGGGAGGCTGAAGGGGGAATAGGGGTGGGGGGCGGGAGTAGTGGGGTAGCTGGGGGTAATGGACGGTGAGGGTGAAGAGGGGCAGGAGGTGTATGTACGGGAGTGTGTGTATATATGGGGCAGTCGGGGGATAAGGCGAGATCAGGCCTGGGGGGCTATAAGGAAATTCTCCCCCCCCCCCCGCTGGTGCCTGTGGGGGCGCTGACCGCCCCCCCCCCCCGAAATACAGGGTAAAAGGTTTGGGACGGGAGTTAGGAGTGTTATGGGGCAGTTCTAATGGGAAGCGTGAGGGGAGCGTGTTCCCCGTGGTGGGAGGGGGTTGTCTTTTCTGTGGGATCAGAACTGGGGGTCTGTGCATTAGAGAATTGTAGGAGATAAAGGGGTGTAGGAAGGCGGAGTAAAATAGCTGGAGGGGAATTTGTTAAGGGGTGAGGTTTTTTTGAGGTGGCTGGGGACTAAAGAGATTTAAGCAATGCATGGCTTTGAGGACCGTGCACCCCATGGTGCTATTTAAATAAGAGGTGGGAAACCCCGTACTATAGTCTCATGAATGAAGAAAAGGAGGACTTGTGGCACTTTAGAGACTAACACATTTACTTGAGCATAAGCTTTCGTGAGCTACAGCTCACTTCATCGGATGCATGAATGTTACCGTACTGTTCAGCACTGAGGGAGTCCCTGATGCTCCCACATGTGCCATGGGGGGTGGGGTGCATCTTTGGGTAGATTTAGTGAGGATGAAATTCTTGTTAGAGTGACTAAAAAGCTCAAAAAAGCATGGTGACCTAGATGCTGGGATTAAAGGGTTGGAAGGAAACTGTAACCTGGTGGGGAGGGGCTCCTTGTTCCTTTCAGTTTCTGAGTGACTGAAATCAAAAGTTTTCCAATACAAAAGGAAATATTTGGCTACTGGATTAATTAACAGAGATCTGACAAGTGAGTGAGTTGATAAATTAGAAATATTGGACTGTAATTATATGTAGGCTTGGAAGAATTAGGGTTTTGTTGGTGAATGCAGTAAATATTGATTTCACTGTATACACAAACAGATGAGAAAATATTTTGATGGATGATAATCAACACTTAGACAATGCTTGAGAATTTATTAGAGTTTGATTTAAGGATATTTACTCTGTATATTTTGATATGTGATGTTGACAATTTGGATTTTAATTGTTATAAAGCATTTAACTTCTTGAATCTCAAGTCTAAATATCTACTATCACTAAATAATTGTCTGGCCCTCCTCATAATTTCCCACAACTGTGAAAATTTAAATTGATAAAAAATGCTAAAAGAAATAAAATTGATACTATCTGTTGAAATTGTCAAAGAAGAATTCTGTCAAACCTAATTATATGTTTACTTGTAACAGATGAGGTGGAGAATTGAAATTGTGCTTGTTTTGCCCTGATGAGTTACTTGGTTTCAGAAGGGACAGTTTAAATTAACCCCTAATCCCAAAATCTCAATGGTTCTCTCACTCTTGCCCATGTTGGGAGTTGAGAACAGATATCTATCAACTAAGAATCCTCAGGTGATGATGAGTCCACACCTAGCAACCTTTGAAATCTATTTTTTAAAAAAACAAACAAAAAAATACAGGGATGCTAGGTGGAGGAGAAAAATAGGGGTGTACCTTTTGACAGCCTCAAAATACACTGATCTGGGACAGGTGTTTGAAGGGACAGATGGTGAGGGTAAATTTTGCTACAAAATTGGGGGCTGCAGTCTCCTCAATTGGGACACTTGCTGTGCGGTGAATTGCCCAGGAAGGTCACATTGTGGAATAAAGGCATCATAAGCACGTTTTTTGTTTTTGTTTTTAAAGTTCCCTTGTGAGTGATGGGCAGGCAGAGGAGAAAGGACTGCAGAGAAAGGTAGCAAGCCCTAGTGTGTTGCAATGTTGTTCTCGGTTGCTTATTTGCCACAGAAAGCCCCTGTTGGATTATTATAATCTTGCTGAAAACTGGAGTGACAGGGAGTCAGAGCTGAATTCCTGCTCCAGAGAGTGGAAGCTGACGCACCAGCCTAAGAATAGAGCAGGGAGTGGGAACTCGGACAATACTGATTCAAAAGATAACCTTTGTTTTATGTGTGTTTGTGGCTATTTTGTCAGCAAACCATCCTTTTGAGAGAAATAGATTTTATTTTGTACATGGCTTGAAAACGGTGGTGAAACTGATACTTCCTAGTATAGTAACTGTATATGTAATGCATAGGGTGATATCTCGTCAGCATCTTACCGTGTTTGTTCTCTGGTTATATTTCAGCTTCTAATGAAACCACGGCCGGGACTAGAGGAATCGTTGAACCCTTCCTTGGTGGAAACCTTTGACTCTTCAAGTTTCCTTCAGGAAGCTTCTCAAACCAGGAGGAGGGGGAGAAGCAGCAACCAACTATCAGAGAATACACCCTGCTCTGGAAGCAGGGTGGGGAATCAGGAAGGCTAGTGGAAGTGACTGCATGTGGACTTTTGAGACAGTAAGTCACGTGGGGTTTATATGTAGCTTCGTGGACTGTTATCAAATAGATGTAGTTCTGAAGAGGAGGGGAGAGTGGAGGTTGTTTACTGGGGTATAATTTCATTCCTCTGGAGATTTAGATCATTAATTTGACTCATCTGAGTAACCTGATTTTTTTTTTTTTTTAAAATTCCTAATTGTTCAAGAGAACCTAAAACTGAAGCTTTGAATTTTCCCTTAAACTCTTGGTGAATTATGATATTTTGAGTTCTTAGTTCTTGGCTGTGGTTGGCGGTTTTTGTTGTTTTGTTTTGAAACCTTCCACTTATGTTTGCTTTTTTTCCTCCTCCAGAAATGCTTTCTCTGAAGAAATATTTCACTGAAGGACTCATCCAATTCACCATTCTACTCAGCTTGATAGGTGTTCGTGTGGACGTGGATACCTACCTGAACTCGCAGCTTCCCCCTCTGAGGGAAATCATTCTGGGCCAGAGCTCTGCTTACACTCAGACCCAGTTCCACAACCTGCGGAACACCTTGGACGGATATGGCATCCATCCGAAAAGTGTAGACCTGGACTATTATTTTACAGCCCGCAGGCTTCTCAACCAGGTGAGGGCCCTGGACAGGTTTCAGGTGCCTACCACTGAAGTAAATGCCTGGTTGGTGCACAGAGACCCTGAAGGTTCTGTGTCCAGTGCCCAGCCCAGCCCAGCCATCGCCCTAGAGAACAGCAGTGGCCTGCAAGATGGGACCAATCCTGACAACGGCATGAGGGAGAATGGACCTGAGCAAGGATTTGGTGAAGAATTGGAAGACCTAGGAGCAGTGGCTTCTCCAGGAAATGGAGACTTGACCAAAGAGGTAGGCAGCACCTTCTTTTATGAAAGATGCATGCCCAAGAAAGGGAACTGTTTGAGGACTTCCATGGGAGAGGAGTAGTTTAGAGTTTAACTTTGAGTGGTGCGTAGCTTCCACAACTCCCACTGAAGTCAGTGGGAGCCATGTGTACTTAGCACCTCTGAATATCGGGTCCCTTAATCTGTGAGCCACATGGCATGGAACTTAATATTGAGGTTGGGTGGTTCTGGGCACTTTCTCTTGATGTGTGCTGTGTTTTGGTCTGAAATTGGGTGGCTAGTCAGTAACTCAGTTTGAGTGCAGATTTGCATTTATGGGAATGATACAATAGCACCTTCTCTTTCCCAGTATTGGGTAACAGTTGCATCCCATGAGTCACCTGAGTGGTAGATTACTTGACTCTGGAGTTTGTCCAAATAATGTTTACAGCTTGGTTGCCAGCAGAGAGTGGGGAGGATGGTGAATTAGAAAGTGGCTTTTTTTCCATCTGAGTGTATTCTCCCAGATGCTATGACACAGTCATGTGTTTGACCCCCCAGCAGCTGCTACTCTTTCTTTCCATTAGGTTTCTTTGGCAAGGCATGTTCAGACTTCGCTTCCCTGTGGCTGTATTGTATTGCTTTTTAGTGATGGATTCCAGTGGAGAATGTTCGCTTGGATGCTACAGCCTCTCTCCTAAACTGTGCAGCTCAGACAAGCCATTATGTATGGTGGGGACTAGGCAAGGGATTTCCTAACTGTCCTGATCCCTAATCTCCTGTGATGAAGCTTAGAGGCAGCTCTTTGGAGTCAGAAGCAGGGAAATTTTGCAGGCAGCTGTTGAGGCTATCTTGAACTTCTGTCACTGATTTCAGTACAGCTACAGGTAGGAAACAGCATAAATGTGTCTCTGATGTGAAAGTGTTCCAGGAGAGGAAAAAGGTGAAACTTGCTTCAGATCTGATAATCTACTGAATGGCATAATCTTGCCACTGGAAGCCTGCATGGAGCATAGCTTGCCTGAATATGAGACCCTTCCCCTAGCCACTGGAAAAGGCATCTGCTAGGGGAAGGAACAAAGGCTTACAGAGCTAAATCTGGCAATGTTCCTTAGTGTTTAGAGCAGGGGACTCGGAGTAAGAGGTACTTTCTGTTTTCATTTCTATTACTTACTTTTCTGTGTGACCTTGGACAAGCCAATAATTTATGGTACCTTCCATCCGAGGATCTCAAAACACTTTACACAAGCATTCACAAATCTAGCTTCTTACCAGTCCAGTGAGAGAGGTGTATACTTACCCCCATTTTGCAAATGGGAAACTGGGGCACAGATTGAAGTGACTTGCCCAAGGTCAACACAGTCTGTGGTAGCATGGGGAAAGGAATTCAGATCTCCCACTCCCATCCTATGGCTTCACCACAAGATCAGCCTTCTCTGTGCCTTTGGTTTTCCCTCTTTTAGAATGGGCATAATGTACCTGGAGATCTTTTGATGACACATACTGTATAAATACAAAAAGAAAAGGAGGACTTGTGGCACCTTAGAGACTAACAAATTTATTTGAGCATAAGTTTTTGTGAGCTACAGCATACAAAGTGGGGGTGGTATTTGGGAAGTGGTAGTTAGAGGAGTTGAGAGGAGGCAGAGTGTATGGGTTGTAGGAAGAATCCTACTGCTGATTTGTATGGTCAGTAGGTTGGTGGTATCAGTGGTTTCCTAATGCCTGCTCAGCTGTATTTTTTTAAACTAAAATTGTGCATTAAATACCATTCCAACTGTAAGCTCTCCATAAGCAGGATGCAGTGACCCTGCTGCAAACCTGGCCAGCTCAAACTGGATTTGCTGCAAATGAGTCTCCTGGATGATCCAGATTCAAGCCTTCTGTAAAGTGTACTTGTCTGGACTACCATAATTGCTGCTTTTTTGGGAGGGGGGGGGATTGCAAACCCTTTCTTTCTGTGTTCTACGTATTCAAGTGCATGTTTTCTCCTCCCATCTTTTCCATTTTTCACTAAGAAGTCTGGCTCACACTTTGTAGATTTTTTTTTCCTTTAAACCTGCACCCAGAAGATGCGCTGTGACTTCCTTTGGGACATGGCACTTCCCTGATTTATTTTTTCCCCCCGTCCCCCCCCCCATTTTATTTTCAGCACTGATGGCATGCAGTGCTGGAATTCCTGCCTCCCAATCCCTCCTCTCCTGATGAATGTGCATTTCGTACCTCCCTATGTTCCCCAAGGGGCGGACAAGACTGTACTTGCGGCTGATGTGAGGCTACAAAGCATGAAGTCTTTTTTCCCAGCATTATTTATCTACATGATCATTTTTCTTTGTCTGGAACCTTGAACCTCATTCAGCTGTGTGGCTGATAAATGTAGAGGGACTTGAAAGCTTTTCTGTCAGGTGTGTGCTGTGCTGTGCGGTTCCTGGCAGATGCTGTAATTGGAATTCACCTGAGACGGGCTGGAGGTTTGACTCTCCTGCTGTTAACCTGTGGGAAGCAGACAGGAGGATAGTGTTGGGCAGACAGCTGCAGAAGTAGGGGAGATGCATTTCCCAGGTCTTCTCCTGGCACTTACAATCTGAATAGGTTTCAGAGTAGCAGCCGTGTTAGCCTGTATTTGCAAAAAGAAAAGGAGTACTTGTGGCACCTTAGAGACTAACAAATTTATTTGAGCATAAGCTTTTGAATTCATCCGATGAAGTGAGCTGTAGCTCACGAAAGCTTATGCTCAAATAAATTTGTTAGTCTCTAAGGTGCCACAAGTACTCCTTTTCTTTAATCTGAATGGGGTGGCAACATTTTCTGGTCCAGACCAGATCTTGCTGTAGAGGAAATGCATTGTATCTTGGAGCTGGAGCTCGCCCGGTGGTATGGTGCGAGACACTCTGTTTCATTGTTCTGATTAGCTTTGAGGATGGTTCTGAATTGGAATTTGACTTGCTATCCTGTTCTGTAAACATACTAATGGTGGTGTCTCCTGGTGAGGGTTATTCAGGAGCATCCCAGTGCTTGCTCTTTCTTGTTGTCTTGCTATTCTAGCATCCCAAGGGCAATGTTTTGGGTTTTTTTTGTCCTCTTGTCTGGGGTTTTTCCTCTTCTCCAGCACAGCATGGGGGAGGGAATTGTTGTCCTGTTGGCTGATCTTTGGAAAGACTGGCCCTGTGGATTATGATGTCCCTATAACGTTTCCACAACAAGAGGATAAAAATACCCAGCAAGTGGAACATGTGACAAACTGTTGGTGCTGGGTATTATCCCAGTATGACAAAGCCCCCCTCCAACAAGTACTCTGGTAACAGGGAATTAGAACCTGGGGAAGATCTTCTTACACTTGGCTGTCTGCATAGAACGGACTTGTTTCTGGTCAGTTCCCAAGGGACAGCAACCAGATAAAGTGACCAGCTGAGCACATAGTTTCTGTTAACCTTAGAGATGAGGGATAATGGGAGCTCTTTTTTGGAGGGGGAGGGGCAGTTGAGAGGATTTAGGTGTCTGCTTGGACTGGGAGGTGCAATGTTAGACAGGGATAGCCCAAGGTTATATAGAACTTCCTTTTAAATATTGAAATAGTATTTACTGCCTACAAAGTTTCTGTAGATGCCAAAGCTCTTTCAAAGAGGAAAACCTTATTAAACAGGTAACTCATGAATTACTCATCTGTAGAATGAGGATAATGACATCCTCCATTTTGTTAAAGTGCTTTGAGATCTGTGGATGCAAAATCCAGTATACCTACCAAGTATTGTCATTTTACATGGTGAAACAAGGGCGCAGAGAGGCTCAGTGAGTTGTCTATTGTCACACAGCAAGTCAGAGGTGGAGTTGGAAATATAATTAAGATCTACTAACTCTCATTTCTGAGTTCTAATTTGCCACAAGACTATAAACTGCATCCACTTTAAGTGCTGGCTCTTCTGAGAGGCCTCCAAGGAGTGGAGTGTTTAGAGGAGAAAGGCAGAGACTGCAGGTACTGAGGGTTAGCTCTGGGGTTACAGACTTTAGCTTGCAACCAAGATGTTATGACTTGGGTCAGATAAGGATCAGTAAATGGATATTTCAAGATGCACATTTTGGATGTGCAAGACTTTTCCATCAAGCTCCATGGGGAGCCAGGACAGACTGTACATAAAGCTGGGGGTGGGGCTGTGATAACTAAAGGACATAGCGGAAACGGAAGGGATCCAGACATGGAGCTAAAACGTTTTGAAACTTGTACAGAATATCATAAAGAAATTGAAAAGGTTAGGACTTAAGTTTAGAGAGGAGACAAGGAGGGTGGTGGGGGGGGGAGAGAGAGGGAGAAAATAAATAATGATATAGAGAAGGTGAACTGTGCACTATTGTTTATCCTTTCCCTCTTTGCCATAACTAAAGCTGCAGGTTTGTGTCAGCAGGTGAAAAAAAAGTCAAGGATAGCCTGATTTTCCTGTTATCTGTGGTGTCCTGTGTGTGTGTGTGTCCATGACTCACCCCACAGGGCTGGGCCCAGCTCCCTTCTCTGGGCATTGCGATCAGGAGTGTGAGGTTGCAAAACAAATCAGATTTAACTAAGATGTCCCTTTGTCATGATGGAGGGGGATAGGTCAAACCTACGCAGTGCTGTGACCTGGTATGCCAGGTTGCAATACCCAGAACATGGTGCTGGGCCCAGCCTCATGGGATGCAGAAGCAACTTAGGCCAGAGGTGAGTGCAGGGTATGCTCTATCTCAACTCCGGGAGCTGCCCTTCCCTGGGGTGCATGCGGGGCAGGCTCTGTCTCCAGCTTTTCTCCCCCCTCTGGATGAGCTGGTGCGGAAGGTTCTATTGTGCATGGTCAGTGCCCCCTCTTTTTTTTTTTTCCAGGGCATTTTTGCTCAAAGGTTACGGAGCAGTCACTGAACCTGTGAGTCTTATGAAATTTACCATGACTGCTCGCTCTGTGATATTTTTTTCCTTTAATTAAATGCTGTGACAAATCTGCAGCTCTACCCATAATGGAAGAACAAGGGGATAGTCAGTGAAATTGAACAGCAAATTAAAAACCGATAAAACAGTTTATACAACACATAATTAACTTGTGGAACTCACTGCCCCAAGATATCAGTGAGGCCAAAACTAAGCAGGATTGAAAAAAGGATTAGACCTTTATATAGCAAATGAGAACATCCACAGTTATTAGGCCAAAAGATATAAAAAGTGGATCTCAACCAGGAGTACATGAACCTGTGGTGGTATGCAGAGGTCTTCCATGGGGTGGGTACATCAACACATCTATTTTTTGGTCTCATTTTTTTTACAACAGGCTACATAAAAAGCACTAGCAAAGTCAGTACAAACTAAAATTTCATACACACAGTGACTTGTTTATACTGTTCTATATACTATACATTGAAATGTAAGTACAATATTTATATTCCAGTGGATTTATTTTATAATTATATGGTAAAAATGAGTCAGTAATTTTTCAGTAACAGGGCGCTGTGACACTTTTTTGTATTTTTATGTCTAATTTCGTAAGCAAGTAGTTTTTAAGTGAGGTGACACTAGGGGGTATACAAGACAAATCAGACTCCTGAAAAAGCTCCAGTAGTCTGGAAAGGTTGAGAGCCACTGATAAAAAAGGATAAACACCTCTTGCTTCAGTGCATAAGCCAAATGCTAACTGCCAAGCATTAGGCAGAAACGTCTCTTACGGGCAGCTTACTCCATAATTGTACAATGAGAGGACTCGAGCACCTTCCTGACGAATCTGTTACTGGCCACAACTGGGGATATAGTGCACTGGACTAGACAGACTACTGGTCTGACTGGTATAATGGTTCCTGTTTCTAAGTCGCTCCCCTCCTGCTGGTGTGCGAATGATGGGTGCAGGTCCATGACTGACTCGGTGGCAAGGCTCGTGCTCTCATCCGGCATGTAAATGTGATGTGCAAATCCTCCCCAATCTCCCCGTGACATCACTGCACATGTGCAGATGGCACAGACACCCTGTCTCTGGTTCTGACCTATTTCCCCCCCCCCCCCCGCCCTCCATGGTAGGGGAGGCCAGGTGCCCGTTTCCTAGGGGGTTCTGGTCTCGCAGGATGTGGGGCCCAGCCACAGCAAAGCCGGGTCCCCTCCCCGGCCTGGATAAACCGGGGCGGGGCGGGGGGGAGACTTTGCCTGTGCCAGAGGGGGGAGCCGAGCGGCCGGGAACCCCCCGGGCGAATGTCAAGAATCCTGGCAACGGGGCCATTCGGCCCCAGCTCCCAGCAGCCCGGGCCAGGCCTCCTGGGGGGTGTCACTGCCCGGAGCTGCCGCCAGCAGAGGCCGTAAGTGTCCGTGGGGAGGGGAGAGATCCCCTGACGCTTCGCTGCCCCCCCCCCCATTGCACCATCCCAGCAGCGCTGGGTGGGGCGCCCTGGCGGGGGAGCGTGTCCTCGAGGAGACACGGGCCCGAGCAGCTGAGCACAAGGGGCGGGGGGAGGAGCCGGGCTCTCGCCGCAGCCTAGGTGACGAGCGCGGGCGGGGGGGGGGGAAGGAGACAGGCTCCCTCCGCATCCTCACCAGCGACCCGGGGCATGGGATTGGCTCTCGCCGCAGCCTAGGTAACAAGCGGAGGGAGGAGACTGGCTCCCTCCGCATCCTCCGCGGCGACCCGGGGGAGGGGATTGGCTCTCGCCGCAGCCTAGGTAACGCGGGGCGGGGGGGGGGGGATCGAGTCTCGCTGCAGCCTGAGCGCTGAGCATGGGGTGGGGATTCGGCCTCACTCCTGCCTAAGCAACAAGCGGGGCCCATTATGGGAGCTGTGGCTTAGGGAAGGAGGAGGGGGCGGAGGGCTGGCTGGAGCGCAGCACCTGTGGATCACATGCTGTTGGGGGGGCGGGGGGGCTTCCAAACAACCCGGGGTCCGGCCTGCCAAAAAAAGCTCCGTTACTGAACTCGGAGATGTCTGTGCGGCACCGTGCCCGGGTCTCACAGCTCTGCCTGCCTGGAATGCGCCCCACATAGACCATGATCTGCAGGGACAGCTCCATGAGCAGCAGCTGGGGACATGAAAAAGGTATCCCTTACCTTAACCCTTTTATTGTCCCAGCCTAGTGTGCTGCTCCAGGCGAGGCAGAGACGGTGGGGAGAGACCTACGAAGTCCGTCTCAAGGAGACAGATGTATGATCAGAGCACAAGATAGCTGGGGTAGTCAGAGAAAGGGTCCTTGCTGAGTGACATTTGGGCCTGGGGGACTGGTCTTTGGGGAGGGTGTGACAGTGAATGCTCAGGGCAGAAATGGGGGTCGGGATGGTTTCATGGTAGCATTTGGGATACTGTGGAGTGTAGAGCCTAAATACTTTAGACATTGTGAAGGGTGACATTGACCTCACAAGAGGCTGGTGTCTAGGGGGCTCTGGTTGTTTGCAGTTGGGGAGGGAGGCTATTGTGGATTCCTCTTGTCCATTTCTGCAAGTCCCAAATGTGATGGTAGCTATTGGGGAGCCTTTTTCACAAGAGCGGGGAGAATATTTTTAAGAAAGCAGAGATGTCCTGTCTCCTTGCTTTGAGATGGGGGGAGGGGTGCTAAGGGCTCATTGATAAACTGTGAAGTCGACTGCCATAATTTTTCAGTAAAATAAACCATCTGTGCTGTGATGTGGGATGCAGGGTGGGGAGGAATCTGTACTTCCCAGGCTTAGGTGGTAATTCTAGGGTAGGGCCTTGGCTCCTGGTCATATTAAAAGCTCCTGAGGTTTGAACCAGCACAGGGGGGTGGAGTGTGCCCTGGGTTAGGCTTGCATTAGAAGGAGGGGCTTGTGGGTGGTGGTGGCTGTGAAGAGACACAGTGTTTGCAGATTCTGGATGTTATGTGGTTAGGGATAAGGCATCTGGGTTCTTGAACATGTTGATGCAAGGGAGCAGGAGGGTGGGAGCAGGCATTTCCCGTCACACTCGGGGTCACGGACTTTTTGCATGGGGACCCTGGGGCTGTAGAGGGAGGGAAGATGACAGTTCTCAGAATGGGGTTAAAGTTCTGGCAGGGTGGGGGGGGCGCTCTCAGTTGGAAGGCTGTGCTGTCTCTCATTAGGGGGTGAAGGGCTGGGCACGGCTGGCATCTCGGCCGTCTGTAGACAAGTGGTGAGCAGGCAGCAGGCTGGCAGCAAGGATCTCAAGTTGCATCAGGTGGCTGGGAATGCAGGGTTTTTCCTCTCCAATGCACTCCACCCCTTTATGCAAATGTCGAGAATGGCACCACAGGCTGATGCAAGCTCCTCCATGGAGCAGCAACCCTGCATGACAATTGGCCCTCGCCATCCAGCCAGCATCGTGCAGCCCAGAGGAGTTAAAGCTGCAGGCTCCTTTTTTTTTTTTCCCTGAGATGGGAGGAGGCCCCAGCGGAGCATGGAGAGCAGGGAGGAGACCGCTAAAGTCGCTTTCCAGTGGAGTTCTGTTCTTTCTCCAGCCTGGCTCCTTTGTGCAGCTGCTGTTATAGAGACCAAGCAGGGCAAAATGACCATAGGCTCTTGTGCAAAGGAGGCACGGCAGCTGGCCTCTGTGCAAGGCAGGGGAGAAGGACTGGTGTCTGGAGTCCCCAATGGGGATGGTGGGGGTGGGGTGGTATGTGAAAGAAACCATCGTAGAAGGTTGGACCTGGGTCCAGTAGTAATGGATGGGTGGAGATAGGGCACTGTGCCCCAAGGAAGGTGTTGTAGCGGTGGGAGTGTTGGTATTGGGGTTGCAATGTAGCACAGGAAGGGTGGCTCTGAATCTGGGTGGAATGAGGTGGAAGGGGTGCTTGTCTGGGGAGGTTGACGTGCTGCAGGAGTGGGGGGGCAAGGGGAGAAGAGGGTCTTCTCTCTGTGGTGGGGTGCCAAGTGCTGAAGGATATCTTGTGTGTCTTTCAGGACATCGATTTGATTGACATCCTGTGGAGACAGGATATTGATCTCGGCGCTGGGCGAGAGATTTTTGACTACAGCCATCGCCAGAAGGAGAGCGAAGTGGACAAAGAACTGAGTGATGGGAGGGAGCACGCGGACAGCTGGAGGAGCGGAGGGAACGAGACCCTGGATAGAAACCTGCTAGTTGATGGAGAGACAGGGGAGAGTTTCCCTGCACAGGTAACAGCCCCCTGAGTAGGGCTTACCCCTCATTCCAGGGTGTATTGCTGTGTTGTGGGATTTGTGTGTCTGCCACCCAGCAGGGGAGGAGAGGGAACCATCAGCTAGCTGTTATTAGCAGTGGCACTGAGTGATTTTTAGAGGGGTCACTCTTCCTCCCTTCTGGCTGATGGTAATGGCTGTTAAACTAAGAAAGGGCATGAAGAACACCCCACCCATCCGGATGACAGGCTGTGATGCTGGAGAACAGTCTGTCTCCCAGGCTAGAGAGAACCTAATACAGAGGTGAACTAGGGGAAATAACCAGGAAGCTGTTGGCACCCTGATTATCTGCTGCCAGGAAATAGGCAGAAGGATCCAGGGTCACTAACACAGAGCAAGACAAGGCCAGAGTCTTTTTGAGTGTTGACAAAGCTTTATTCCAGTGAGCGGTTTGGGAGTGGGAGTCCTTGGCTCCTGTTCTGCTTTTGGGTTCTTTGCAGAAGTTGTGAATGAGGCACAAGGCGGGAGAGGGAGAGAGTAGGCACTGTGCAAAATCCTCACTAGGCTATGGGAAGTTTGAAGCTGAGTCTTTATCTGCAGCAGGGGTCAGTGAAGCTAATGCAGAAAAGTCAGTGTGAAACTAACCCGAACACGAGTTTATTTGACCCCCGGCCCATTTAGGAGCAGTATTGACTAGCTTCAGAAAGTCATGGCAGGTTCTCCTTGGCTAGCAGGATACTGATTGCAACTTGATCAAAACCATGGGGGACTCTGGATATTTGGGGTCTATGAAGAACATACTAAGCCATTGGGTCCCTGATGCTCTTGGTTCAGAAACTTGCACCCTACCCTTTAGGGAGGTCCTTACCCTTCAGTAAACTGTGCTGAAATGATTCATTGTCCCAGGTGCCTGGCGTGGTGGATCAGACGGCCCTGTCGCTGGAGGAGTGCCTTAGGTTGCTGGAAGCCACCTTCCCCTTTGGGGAGAACTCTGAGGTGAGTTTGTGCATTCTTACTGACTCATAGATATTAAGGTCCGAAGGGACCATTACGATCATCTTGTCTGACCTCCTGCACAATGCAGGCCACAGAATCTCACCCACTCACTCCTGCAATAAACCTCTCATCTATGTCTGAGATCTTGAAGTCCTCAAATCATGGTTTAAAGACTTCAAGGTGCAGAGAATCCTCCAGCAAGTGACCCGTGCCCCATGCTACAGAGGAAGGCGAAAAACCCCCAGGGCCTTTTCCAATCTGCCCTGGAAGAAAATTCCTTCCCAACCCCAAATATGGCGATCAGCTGAACCCTGAGCATGTGGGCAAGATTCACCAGCCAGATACCGAGGAAAGAATTCTCTGTAGTAACTTGGATCCCACCTCATCTAACACCATTTCTCCATGACTCATTTCTAAGTGTGACAGATCCAGAGCCTTTTTTGTTGGTGCTTTGGGGTTTGATGCCTTTTGCCTCCCATTTAAGACAAATATCAGAGATCACTAAACTGGCAGTAAATTGGGTTAATCTGCCTAAGGAGGCTCCAGGCACAGCTCCTGTGAAGCAGCCAGTGGGGAAGATGGTCACAATTAATTAAGGGCTTCTGACTTTTTTTTGTTTCTAATTAGTCCGCAGTGAACTGTAGGGGAATATCAGCAGCTAGTTCTCAGTATAAAATAAAAGAAAGGCAGTTCCCTTTTGTGGAGCCTGAAAGGCATTCAGGGCTTTGCTGACCTGCCTCTCCTCGGCAGACCAGATGTGGATGAACTGCTTTGTATTTAGTTTCCAGCTGCGGATGCCTCCCACCTAAACGAAGCTGTGCCTAGTGAAAGCGAGTCCTCTGTTATCCAGAGCGGCCTCCTGTCTCCTCTTCTGACGGAGACAGAGTCCACATTCGATCTGGAGCAGCAGTGGCAGGATCTTATGTCTATAATGGAAATGCAGGTTAGTTCTTGCTAATCGCTTTACAATAGTTACTTGTCTGGATCCCCGTTACTCCCTTTTCTCTCTCCAGTGGGTATCCGAAGCAGGACTGATGGAGAGGGGTGTGTATGGGGGGTTGTGGGCATTCCTGAGCTATGTGTAGGTGCAGAGCAGGATTGCTATTGGAAATGCTTGATACGTGTGCCCCCAGGATGTGGTATCTCATCCCCTTTGGGCTAGCTGAAGTATATGTCAACATGCTGAATGTTTAGGTGAGGGCGCAACCTGGCGTGTGCCCTTCCCATCTCAAGCTGCTTCTGTTCATTTTAGTGGTTTGATGGCTGTTCTAAGCAGCTGAGATCAAAACTGCCTCTGTCTTTGGGGTGGGGAGAGGAAACATAGAGGGAGGGGAATTTCTTATTGTTGGCAATATGAGTCTTAAATCTTCCAGAACCTCCAGACCTCATAAGCGCTGCTGGAACTAGCTCACCCCATGATCTCTGCAGGCAGTTGTAGTGCATATAGAAAATGGGGGAGAAGGGTAGTGCCCAAGGCTGGATCATTTGCTGAACTGCTTCTAATCTCTTTCAGGCTATGGAAGTGAACAACACAACTGCTGAAATCCTGTATAATGGCACAAATGGAGACCTGCTGACTGCTAACTACAGTCTAGCTCCAAACACTCCCATCAATCAGAATGTCAGCCTGCATCAGGCATCTCTGGGTAGCTGCACACAGGACCTCTCCTCCCTCTTCAGCTCAGAGATCGAGAGCCCCTCCATGGCTAGCAGCTCAGCCCTGCTCCAGCTGGCTCCTGACAACTCCACGGGCCTCAACACCACCTTTGGATCTACCAACTTGAGTGGCATCTTCTTCCCTCCGCAGGTGAATAGCACAGTCAATGAGACAACTGGCCCTGAGCTACCAGATCCATTAGGGGGTCTTCTAGATGAAGCCATGCTTGATGAGATCAGTTTGATGGACTTGGCTATTGAAGAAGGTTTCAACCCAGTGCAAGCCTCTCAGCTGGAAGAAGAGTTTGATTCTGACTCAGGGCTTTCTTTGGACTCTAGCCATAGTCCTGCTTCTTTCAGTAGCTCAGAAGCCTCCTCCTCTTCCTCCTCCTCTTCCTCCTCCTCCTCCTCCTCTTCTTCTTCCTCTTTTTCTGAGGAAGGAGCTGTAGGCTACAGCTCAGATTCTGAAAATGTGGACTTTGAAGAAACGGAAGGGGCAGTTGGATACCAACCGGAGTACAGCAAGTTCTGCCGCATGAGCTATCAAGACCCATCCGAGCTACGCTACTTGCCTTACTTGGAGCATGTTGGTCACAACCACACTTACAACATGGCACCTGAGAGCAAGGAGAAGCAATCTGACTTCCTGGATAAGCAGATGAGCCGGGACGAGCACCGAGCTAGAGCCATGAAAATCCCTTTCACCAATGACAAGATTATAAATCTGCCAGTGGAGGAGTTCAATGAACTTCTCTCCAAGTACCAGCTCAGTGAGGCACAGCTGAGCTTGATCCGGGACATCAGGCGGAGGGGCAAGAATAAGATGGCTGCCCAAAACTGCCGCAAGAGGAAACTGGACACCATCCTGAACTTAGAACGGGATGTGGGAGACTTGCAGAGGGACAAGTCCAAACTGCTCAGGGAGAAGGTGGAATTTCTCAAGTCCATTCGCCAGATGAAACAGAAGGTGCAAAACCTGTACCAGGAAGTGTTTGGGCGCCTGCGTGACGAGAATGGCCAGCCCTACTCTCCAAATCAATACTCCCTACAGTATGCCAGCGATGGCAGTGTTATCTTGATACCTCGCGCCTTGGCAGACCAGCAGGCCAGGCGGAAGGAGAGGAAACAGAAAGACAGGAGGAAGTGAGCTAGGGGGAGGAGGAGGGAGCTCACTAAAGTTAGAAACTGGAGAAGGGCTGAGCCTGGAAGTACTAGAGGAACTTTCATGCCTTCTTATCCAATATATCTTCTCAAACATGACTGCTGCCGGTCAGTGTACAGGAAGAGACTGCTGCACGTGGAGGGTGCAGGACCTGCACTTTGAATTTCTGATGGCTCCCGTCAGGGAGTGACCAGGGAGGAACAGATAGTGAACTGGGCAAGCCCAGCTCCCTCTACAACTTGGAATCCTTTTGAGTATGGGGAATAAGCTGGCATCCTTGGTGGTGAGAATCTACAGAAGATGGAGAAACTACTGTTTAGGAACGGGCTTTAAAAAAGATTTAAGCAAATGAACTTAAAGTTATAGGAGAGACATTTTTCTGAACTTCCAAAGTTCTGTGACTTCAGGTAGTTTTTTTTTTTTGTTTTTGTTTTTATTTTTTTTTGTTTCTGAACCAGTTTTGACATTGGTGTGTGATAAAACCTGACTTAATTCCAGATTAACCAATTTCCCTTCCTAGATCAGACCAGTGCACGCATGGAAACACAAAGTGGTGTGTTTTTCATTAACTCTTTCCAGTCTGAGGATCCTTAGATGGGGCTAGGAGAAGTGGGAGAGCTCTTATCTTACCATCTCTAGAGCTGTTAATCCTCATGTGCAGTGGACCTTAGCAGCTGCACTACAGCTTTGGGGTCGGTGGATCTGGAAAGGGTTAATAGAACCAATGTGATGATGTATCCCCCACGAAACTCGGAGCATGTCACTGCCAATGAGCCAGCACCATGGCGTTAGATGATGGCAAGCAGTAGCCTGCATGCAAACACTGTCTTCTCCCACTGACTGGCTGAGGAACCAGGGTGGAAAGGGGTGGGTGGACTTGCGTCTAAAGCTTGTCTGCAACCAGT
Organism: Dermochelys coriacea; assembly: GCF_009764565.3. NCBI lineage: Eukaryota > Metazoa > Chordata > Testudines > Dermochelyidae > Dermochelys > Dermochelys coriacea. The sequence continues at coordinate 10,677,318 of NC_050094.1, read as the reverse complement.
TCCTTTCCAGCTGCAGAAGCTTGGGGAGCTGGCTGCTGGATGGCCTGAAAGGAGACGTATGTGGGGTTGGGGTGTAGCAATTCTGGTTGGTATAGAGCACAATAGGGGGAGCGGAAGGTTCCTACCCCATGAAGTGGGCTTGTCACTTATTAGAAATAGACATCTGTTAGGATTCCTGTTTCTCAACCATGCTTTGTTTTTTAGGTCTTCAGCTCTGTTTTCCCAATAAGCTCTAGAGCGCTTGTGTTGAGTAAAAGAGAGAAGCCCCAATGTTCAAAGCTGCTCAGTGTTCTCTTTGCCATAAAGACTCAGTGTACCCGTGTGTGATCACATTATAGGAGTCTCTTCTGTCCCTAGGTGTTGGTCTGACTTCCTTTGTTTTAAGAAGGGGGGTGGGGGTAGTGCCTTGATCGCTGCTGGTCTTGGTCTGTAAGACTGAGACAATCCTAGAAGCTGTATTTACAATATAGCACAGCTGGGCGTGTACTGACTTTACCAGCAACTGAAAAGCAAAATGGCTTTCCTAGCCAGTCCTGTGCATGTCAGATGGTGTGAGGGCATAGCACTGAATGGAGAATGTGCATCCTGTGGAGGACTTGGGGAGGGAGGCAGTATCTGCAGTGAAAGTAACCTTGCAATGAAAAGTGAGAGCAAAGGTCTGCTGTAAACAGCCTGGAGAAGTCTAATTTCATATTCTAGTACTGCAAAAGAAGACATCTGTCTAAAATGTGTATTCCAGGCTATTTTAAAAGCAGCTGCATCTTGTCGGAGTGCATCACGATGAGAACTCTAGGGCACTTGGTTAGTATAGTCACTGTGCCATGATCTCATGCTGAACAGCAGGAGATGGACTTGCTAGGACCAAACAGGTCTCTTCCATCTTTAACTTCTGTGATTCAATGGCTTTACTTTCTTATATGCATGAGATGAAGCACAAGTAGTGAAGATGTAGCTGGGTGCAGGGAGGTTGGAATGGAGCCCTGAGTGTATGTTTTAAATTATTTTCCTCTTAGAACCTTTATTTTAATGATCTGTGACCTGTCAGGGAGAGAAGAGAGATTGTGAGCGCACAGGACAAAAATAAAATGGCTTATTCGCTGTATGTGCATTTGTTTCATGGAGTCTTTTTTTAAATTATTATTATTGAGCAGAAGGGAAGCTAAAATATTAACGATCCTACCTGGCAGTTGCTTGTATAAAATAACTGCCTTGTCTGCGCCGATTTGCTTCTTCTCCTGGATTAGAGACATTCTGGGGGTAAACTTGGTTCGCCTCTTGAGCACTAACTGGGCCCAACCATTGTATGTGTCTGGTACTGGCTTAATTCTTATTCCTACTTTAAAAAAAAAAAATTGAAAGCCTTAAAAGGGCATCTTTATGGTCTCCAGTCAATAGGCTCTCCTTTCTCCTTCTGAGACACTTGGCTCCAGCCCTCTTTTTTTTTTTTTTTTTTTAAAAGATCTGAGTTTGTGCTTCCCTCACTGTTGGGTCAGACTCTTAAGATAAAATAGCCTCTGTTTCAAGGGTGCTGCATATCCAATTTAAGTACACTGCTGTACCCTCCAGCAGGGAGATGCTCCTGGTTTAAGGCTTTCTTCAGAATTCCAGATGGGAGTGAATTGGATTCTGACATCCATTGAGTAGAGCTACTTCTGAGCAACTGACTTTGTGTTAGTGGGTTAAAAGGTTTCACACTTGATCAACTAATTGGTATCAATAAGCCCTTAGCCTTCCCCTGGAGTCTGAGTAATGGTTGCAGAGGGGTTGTTCTTTTCAGGAATAGACTAAGAAAAATCAGCATGAAAGGGAGGGGGTTGAAGCAGGGATGCTCCATGGAAAACAGCAGCTACTTTCATATCTCTATGCCCTCCCTGTTGAAAAGCAGCTGCTAAGACAAGCTTCCCTTCCCACTGCACCTGCCAGATGCCAAAATCTTCCCTCCTTCCCTCCCCAGGAGTGAGAGAGCATATATTGTGAATGGAACCACAATCCCCTTGCTGCCCCTGTTCAGCAGTAGTAAGGCAATTTAGAATGTGACTGCAGTTTGCATGGGTGCCTTGAGTTGCATATGATGGCAATGCTTGGTCTTCCTCCTGCTGCAGTAATTCTCTGGAAAGCTTCTTGATACAAGAGCCAGCTGCGCAGAAGGGGAATAGGAGAGACGTTCTTGCCAGGTGTGTGTCAAAAACAAAGTCCTGATGGAAGCTTAAACAAGAAGCGGTGGGTACGTGAGTATTACCTTACAGGGAGTGGGCAGCCTGATTACCGCTGGACTGAAGCTTGCAGGCAGCAAAGCAGCCTGCCAAAGGGAAGGTCCTCATGATGCTAACAGTGCATCCTGGGGTGGACTATTTTAACAAGCTGCTCTGTTTCTCCATCTGACCTGTAAACCTCTGGTTAAACCAGAGAAGGAAAAGTACAGGCCTAGGATTGAGTAGCTCTGGTAGTCACCAGTAGAACCCAGGAGTCCTGCTTCCTGCTAGGCAGCCTAAAACACAGCTAGGAACATCCTTGAATACCTAGAATATCACGTTAGTCAGGGCAGGGTGGTTGTTATACTCACAAGAACCCTTCAGTCCTCAGCAGGCACAGCAGCTAGTGGATACAGACTAACACGCCTGCTACTCTGAAACCAGCAGCTAGTGAGTGATAGGTTGTGTCATAACCACGGATGCAACCTATCTGATACCTTGCAAATAACTCTCTCTCACTCCCTTGAAGGACTAACCTGAGCCAGGAGCTGGGGAAGGGAAGAAGAAGAATGAAAGTAGCCAGAGAGAAAGGAACGTCAGTTTATCCTGAGATACAGCCTCATTCCCTTGTCTGCAAGGGGATAAATATTTCCACATCACCTCCATCCCATTGTCAAGTGACAGGTACTAAGGAGTCTCTCTCAAAGTCAAGGAGTTAGGTAAGGAGCTAGTGAGTAGAATTTTCCAAAGCACCTAACTTCCCCTTCCCCCCTTTGGTTTATTGGTGGTGTTAACTTTTGGCACAGGGCTGTGGGGTGGCTGCCAGGCAGAGGCTTGAGACAAATCCAGGCTCAAGCAGCGTGCCTCTTTGCACATTTGCTGCCTTTCCAGACCTTTCTCGAGGCAGAACTAATGATTAATAACCTGAGCAGTGAGGGCGTGCTCTAGGTGACAAACCCACCCAAGGGCCTTACACCCTCCACCCACCCTGCCCAGTTCTCTTGAGGCAGATGCTGGGTGAGTTGGATCTGTCCAGGCCAGATCCTGATGTTACTTTGGGGGAGGGATAGCTCAGTGGTTTGAGCATTGGCCTGCTAAACCCAGGGTTGTGAGTTCAATCCTTGAGGGGGCCATTTAGGGATCTGGGCAAAAATTGGGGACTGGTCCTGCTTTGAGCAGGGGGTTGGACTAGGTGACCTCCTGAGGTCCCTTCCAACTCTGATATTCTAAGATATGAATGAAGCTATTCCATCTTGTCGTCTGAAAATCTGGCCTCTTTGATAGACTCTGCCCCAAAGAGCTTCCAAAATAAACAGTGAGAGAAAGGAAGTAATCATTCCTGCTTTAGAGGATGAAGTGACTTGGCCAAGGTCTAAGGAGGCTGTAGCAGACCTGGAAATTGAACCCACCTCCTGAGGCCCAGCTCAGTACCTTAACCTGCAGCCCATTGCTCAGAGGGGAGTAAAGGGGCTCTGGGCCCAGCCCATTCTGCAGTATTTCCCTTAAAGATGAGCTGCTCCTGTGCCAGAAGCTTTGCAAGTAGGAGGAGGAGCTCTGAGGCAATCCTGGTGGCAGTGGCGTCTCCCCCCAGGCTTAGGGATCTGTTATTCTTACAAGTATCAGGGGGTAGCTGTGTTAGTCTGTATCCACAAAAACAACAAGGAGTCCAGTGGCACCTTATAGACTAACAAATTTAGAGCATAAGCTTTTGTGAGTAAAAACCCCACTTCTTACAGAGAGAGTAGAGGCTTGGGCCTGCTATAAGCTCTCTACTTCTACTTACCTCCTCTAGCAATACCTCTCTCTCGTCCCAGAATCCTACAGCACTTTACAGATGAGGAAACAGGGCTGCCAAAGCTGAAATCAGACTCAAGCATCCTGCACATTAGACACAGGTTAATTGGAGCCCAGCCTCCCTTGAAAGCTCATGGTCATCCTGTTTCTAAACCCCCAAAATTACTTATGAAAATAAAGTGCATTTCAAAAATTACCATAATATAGCAATTTCCCCCTGGTTATGAGAGAATAAATGGCTGTTCATTAAAGGGACCGTAACCTATAGGCCAAAACTCTGCATTTCAAAGTTCAAACCATACTAAAAATGCTTTCACTAAACTTAAATCCCCCTGAAAATAGTACTAGTGGTTGGGTTTAATTAACATTCCTCCGCAGGATTTTGCTAAGGAAATGTGCTATAAACAAAAGTGAAACTGACAGCTGTTTTTCTCAAAGCGCACATCACTAGGAACACAAACTAGTTTTTTAAAAATGTGATTAAGCTCAGGTATTAAAGCCTGGGTAAGGAAAATTGGCTTCAATCTCTAGTAGTGACTACAACCTGCAGGAAGGGCCCTGAAATGTTTCCTGTAGCTCCTATTATGGATTTATACCTATGGGCCAAAGTGGTTCCTGCCCTAATATTTTTTTTTAGCCAGTTCGCTGTAGAATTTATTGATACTTAAGGCAGAATAGGGCCTTTAAAGCAAATGAATGTGTGAGATCTGCAAATGTTTTTTACTTAGTGCATCCATTGGAATAGCCCCTCTTTCCATTTAGGAAAATGGGGATTTTATATACTATAAATAGAAGTGTTTTCCTGAGAAGACATGGGTTTCTTCACAGGATTTAAACCTCCCTTTACAGGACTAGAAACAGTCTTGCTGCTAGTATGTGACCCTGAGCAGTCCAGCTTCACTCCAAGCTGAATTGCAAAAAGGAAGGCAGCTAGTTGTTTTTTTTGTTTTAAATAGGATTTTTAGTTTTGGCAGTTTTGCATTGTAAATTTTACTTTCCCCTGGGGCTAATGCTTCTTGGGGGTTTACTCAAAATGGACACCACTCATGTGATATCTAGTCAATTCAAAGTATTTTTAGAGGTTGCATATGGTGCTGAGACACCCTGAAAATGTTAATTGTTTTACAAGGTTTTTCCAAACTTTCTCCCTGTTGGTGTGAGCAGTAAGCAGAGGAAACAGATTCCCACCTTGCTCCTGCAACTGCTCACATGAGGAAAGTTGACCAGGTGTGTGAGTTGGCCCCCTTGACTATACGGGGGAGGGAAACCATGAAACTGACCACATACAGAGTGCTGTTGAGTTAAGATAGCTACAATGTCCTAGTGCTCGGAGCACATCTTACTCCAGCGATGTTTCCTGGATTTCATTTTACAACAGCCAACATTTGCATTGTGATAGGACCTTTCAGCAAAGGCTCTCAAAGCTCAAACAGTTAATAAAGCCTGGCCCAGAAAGGAATATTTTCTCCCATTTTTTGTGTTAAGGGCCAGATTGATTCATTAACTTCCTTGAGGCCACAGAGCAAGGGGGGAGAACCTGAGTCTTGCTTTAACCACTGATCATGCTGATTTCCAGCAGAATATAGTCAGGAAGGAATCTGTTCTAAGAGGGTCTTTTCCACCTTTGTGTCTGATCCTGCAATTGAAATTTGGAGTCAGAGTTTCCCAGCCTGCCCAGCTGGCAGGCCAGACAAGTGGAAAAAACAAAAAAAAATTTGGTTGCCTCAAAACCCATGCAGTTGCAAAGCAGCAAGTCAGAGGAAAATTAGCCTGACAGAGCCATTTACTTCTGGGCTCCCTGCCCAAAGCTGTCATGTCTCGCTTTGGGCAGCCAGGCTCTGGCCTCTTACCAGAGGTAGAGGGGAAGGGGCTTAAACACCTACCTCCATTGCTGCTTTTACCTCATTCCTGTATGGCGTGCCATGGTTCAAGCTGCCTCCCTACTGCTCAGACCTTTGTTTTCAAAAGCAGGAAGTATTTCTCCACTGACAATTCAGTTTCTATGAGAACATAATTTCTAAGGAGCATCAGGCTGTTCTGTTGTTATTCACCACTGGGGTCAATCAGTTCAACACTAACAGTGTCATTAAGCACCTGACAAGAGAGGGCAGCCCCTTGCTTTTCCCAGACATGCAGGCTCTGGTGAAAGGACTGTGGCTGGAGCCTGCCAAGGAAATAGCTACTGTTCCCCTGTCAGGGTCCATCAAAGCCCCACTCCTAATGAGACTTCTAGGCAGGGAGCACACCAGTCTGTTGCCAGGAGCAGAGAGGGGCACCACTCAAGACAGCCCAGGGAAGAGTCCTGCTCTATGCCTCTATGAGGCTTTACAATGGTGGAGGATTAGCTTCACACATGGAGAAACTAAGGCAGCAGGAGGTGTGGCAGTGCTGGGAATAGAACCTAGCTCACCAACCCCTAGTCCCAGCCCTGTTCCAGCCACTCAATGCAGCTCCCCCCATGTGTGCAGCATTAACACTGTTAGGAGGAAAGCCAGACACTACCTGTTAAGCTGCAGTTCCATCCCTGGGGTCTTGACTACACTAAAACCTCTTCAGCTAGCTGCTGCGATTTATATCACCAGAACCACCTATGGGATCCAAGCCTTATTACGTTCAATTAGCTGGACACTGATGCAGGTTTAACATCCTCAACTGCCCCAGCAGAGGCCGTAATGTCATTTACTGCTGGGTACAGAGTGCACGTTTACAAATAAGCTGGATTGTATTGGCTGCAGTTTTGTTTCACTAAGCACCAGCACTCTGATTGGCTGACCCTGATTTCACTGGCCATGAACAGATGAGAATCTCACTAGTTCCTCTTGCCCTAACTGCAGAACTCCAAACCCTGCTGACCCAGGGCTGCAGCTGTCTGAATTACTCAGGTTTCAGAATATGCAACATTTCCTATTATGCCAGGATGCGTTAGTTGGCTGAAACAAACCAGCCACGGTACATTTCGTGATGCAGTACCGTTGGTTTGCGTGTTCATTCTTGCCAGCTTGCAGCATTCTGTCACTCCTGAAAGGTTGGCACAGGAGTGAGTGAGGTTTGAAGGTCTGACCTTCTGTTTTGGTGTTCCTGGGACCCAAGGCCCTGGAGCCATTAAGAGAGCTTTATAAAACCCACTGCTGCAGGCAAGACAGCTGACCACACTCTGCACTCATTGCACAGAATCCTAGAGTACTTTAAACATGAAGGAAGTCTCATCACACCCATTCCACAGTTGTGCTGCACTTTCCCTCTGATTGCTTGGCTATCTTGGGCAAGTCACTTAAGTGGGGAAGAGCATGTGAAAGTGTGGCATTATATACACACAAACTTCAAGCCAGGGTAAGTTCCACTGGTGCAAATTGCGTTCAGACCCAGCAGTCTCTGGCCAGTGATTATCAGAACCAGGGTTACTAGAACCCTAGGAGATTTGACTCAGGAACTTGCACTAGACACTAACCTCCAAAATACTTGCTCTCTTCAGATGGGAAGTCAAAATAAATAGGCTGCTGCCTGCTCTGAAATTCCTGCCTCTGTAGCCACCTAATTCACAAATGCACGGGCCTATCACCCATGCTGCGTCAGTGATCCAGTGCTGTTGAGAGTGGACATCTGCAGCAACATGTTAACTCCTCTCCATTAACTGCTCTATGCCTTGCGATCGACTCACACAACAACAGCTGCAGAAGGGAGCAAGTTAAAGAGAGAAAAAGTTAAAATCGGGATTATAAATCTAAAATTTTATTGAGACAAAAAACGGACAGAGCCTGGTATGAAGTTAAAATCCAAACACTTACTTTACATTTAAACAATGTTTTCACAGAAACCTAAACACATGCTTTTAAAAAAAGGTTTGTACAATGCAGTTCTAGATACATATCACCCTACAAGGAGGTGCCAGGAGCCTGTAGAGCTCATGACTCCAGACATTAAATATTTCAGTATTTTTAATAAATCCGTTTGATTAAAAAAATTTCAGCAGAGCAAGAGCTGGCTCCAGTGCTGAAGTTTGGGCCTGAAAAACAAATCACTTGTTAGGGGAGGATTTTGAAATGATTTCACCTCCCTCTCACATTACACTAATAGGATTAAAAACAGGGAGGAACATGTTATCACATACATACATACATACATACAGAGAATAAAGGGGTTCCCAATGCTGCCAGCTGGACAGAATCCAATTGGGGTTGAAATGAAATCAAATAGAAATCAGAACTTTCTATTTCCCTAATTTCACAAAATAGCACCTTAACGCAAAGGGGGTAGAAGGCTTTTAAGGGGTTATCCATTCCCTCCCCATTCCCCACCCTCTCACTTACAATGCACAAGTCAGTTCTGTTTGGAGACACTACTTATTACAGGCTTGCATCTTTGCCGGTGCCTCCTGCCTCCCCCCCGCTTCGCTCCCAATAACATTGCTCTAGGGGATTTGGACATTCACAGCTTCAGTCTCATACCATTGTCCCTCCCCCTAGTCCTATTACCGATACTTGGGGGTTTAAGTTAATAAAGATGTTTATAAAAAAGGATTCTGGTCATGGATCTGGAACACTGTCAACCGTTTTCCCTCCCCCCCGTTAAAAAGACCCACCCCCATCCCTCAAAGTGATACACCAGTAATAGCAAAAAGAAAAAAACCTACACACATGCTACGTTGTAAAAATGCAGAGTTAACACTATTGGGAAGAAGGCTGTGGGTTGCTGAGATGGTCTTTGAAGAACAAGCAGTATCCATCTGCTCTCCCTTTCCCCAGCCTATCCAGCACCAGCGATAGTTCTTCGTGGAAGGGGCTTTCACTTCCTCTCCAGAAAGCTGCAGAACAGACAGCCTTGAAACACGTCTCCTCCCCCCCCCATGTCAGGCTGGTTTGAAGCTGGACACTGGCATGGGGCTGCACAGAACAGTCGGGCAGCTGCAGGGCACAGACATCATACTGCCTCTTCAAAGGGCATCTTCTCAAGCCACCTCTCCGCTAAGTAGAGCTGCATTCTCTCACTGTCGCTCCAACCCACAGTCTGATCTTGATACAAAGATTGGCCAGAGCAGGTGTGGGTTAGTTCTTGTCCTCTTTCTTGTCATCGTCTTCTGAGGGGTAAGAGTGCCATGTCAGTCTCTCCTCATAGAATGAGATGACCACCTGGGGGCACTTGATGTTGGCTTCCTTTGCAGGGACCAGGTCAGCCTCATCAGAATTCTTCCTACAGGGGGTTGGAAACAGGTGTCACTAGAGTAACCCAAGAGGCAGCAGGTAAGGAAGGCCTCGGCCAGATGAGTTTTCCAAGCAACGCTCCAAATGGCCGAGATGCAAGAAGCCCACCAAACGAGTTCAGGTGTAAGCCTGGACTCAGCTGTTGGTTTGTAGGGGACTGTGGGGAGCAGGGGTCAAAGCTGCAGCCCCGCCCCCCCATCTCATCTGCAGTATGCAACACCAAGCAAGACAAGTAGCTCCCACCTCTGGCCACAGCTGGGGCTGAACAGACCTAGATTTCCCCCTGCCCCAGTGGCCCAACCCTGTTTGGCACAGCCGACAGGGGAAGCTGTGTCCGATGTGGCTCTATTCCCGACGCAGAACTGGAGGCCAGCACCATCAAGCCATACCCTCCTCTCCCCAAGCTTATGCCTGTGGCAGAGATCTTAAGAATCCCAGAATCCCAAGGGTCCTACCTGTTGGCAGCAAATCCACGTTAGCCTCAGCGCCGAGGGTCAAGTCAGGCGGCAGCGCCACCACGAGAGATTTCAGGCCAGCGAGCAGAGACTCCTGAGGTGCAGCTCCTTGCCTCTCTGGCACAGAGTAAGTGAAGAAAGTGACTGACACAGACACACTCACCATTTCATCAGGAACATGAGCTCCCCGCTGGAATCTGTGGCGCCGATAATCCGCTCAGGTTCAAACCCCCGGGCAAAGCCTCGTGGTTTCTCCGACTGAAAGACAAAGAGGGAAGTTTCTACTTGCTGTCGGAGGGGGGCGGGGGGGGGGAGCACGTGAGACTAAGACTTGTTGCGCCTCAGGCCTGTGTCTGCAGAAAACCGAATGGGCTGTGAAAGCTGAACTCTCCTAGCACCACGAGGGGATCCTGCCAGGTCAGGTCTGAGGTGCAGCAGTGATGCTTACCTACTTGCGGCCCATGATGTGGAACAAAGGACCTGATCTCCAGGGCTGGGGTCCCACAAAGCTCTGAGACCTTGCTAGCCAGCTTCCTCCTGGCACCAGCCAAGATGTCCCTCCTCCTGAGCTGATGAATGAAGCCAGACTGGGGGCGTTGTCTGGGACAGTGGGGCCCTTCTCTGGTCCGCAGAGTCCACCAACCCTTTGGGGGCAGGGGAAACTGTCCAGGGTTCTCTGCTCTGTGCTCCCTCTCGTTCCCTTGTTTTGACCTAATAACCTGCACCACTGTCCCCGTTGTGCATTTTTTTATCCCCTGTAGTCAGTGATGACCTGAGGTCAGTGGGAGGCGCTTCACTGCTGTGGTGGACTTTGCCCACCATCCCAGGAGGGCACTTCAGCTTAGCCCTAAACGCTGCCCCAGATTTATCAGCTGGCCGCTGGCTCAGAAGGGGAGGCTTGATCTCTAACTGTCGTCAAGCCAACAGAGACAGGGAAATGAGAAAGGATGTTTTTGCTCACGTAAGGATTTTAAAGCACCTCACAGACACAATTAGCCTCTCTGTGGGGTAGGTGACTATTATCATCTCCAATTTACAGCAGGAAAGTGGCAGGGCGAGTCACAGGCTGTCAGCAGCAGGGCTGCAAATAGAACCTGAGGGGCCTGGCTCCCTGTCCTCGGCTCTAACTACTACACACTAGTGATGAATCCAGGAACAAGTCTTCATGGATAGGGGATGGGAAGGTTCTCCTCTAGTAGTCCTGCCTCACCTCTTCCTTTTTCTTCTTTGGTTTGCTCTCCTCCCCTCTGTCCTCTGTGTCAGATTCAGCTTTGCGTTTGCTCCCCTCCGATTTCTCACTCTCGTGTGCGGTTTTCTGGGACTGGAGAAACTCTGCAATGAGGTCGGGGCAGTCGAGATTCTCCTCCGGCTCCCACGTGTTATCCTCACTGAAATCAAAGGAGACAGCTTGCTCTCACTACCACAGCCTGTGGCTCAGGCCAGGGGGTTAGAGTCAGTGAAGGGACGCTCTGGACCCAGGGCCATGGAGATGCTACCAGAGCCTTAGTTGTCTACATCCTGGCTGTGTTCTGGGTACCCTGATCTGGAAGGGAGGAAGCTGAATTGTAGAAGCTGAAGCCTCTCACAGATTTGCCCTGATGGGTATGTGTGACCCATTTCTATACCAGCCCATATGCACTTCACTCAAAAGTTCAGACTTGGCTCTGTAGGGACAGGAAGGGGAATCCTTTAAGGCAATGTCTCGCCCTCTCCTCCCATGTACACCGAACTGGATTGACCATCCAGATCAGAAAGAAAGGAAGAGCTGGGGACTGCCATGGCCTGTGAACAGCCCATTCCTCATGGAGAAAGGAAGTGGGACATTCTTGCTCCCCCAGTCGGACTGGCACTCTCTCACCGTAGTTGAATATCTTAATCATCACCACCCCCCTACAAAGCAGGGCAGGGCAATTATCCCCATTTTATACATGGGGAACTGATGCAAAAAGAGGCTACGTGACTTGCCCAAGGTCACACAGGGAGTCTGTACTGGAGCAGGGAAATGAACCCGGGTCTTCCAAGCCCCAGACTGACACCCTAACCACTGTCAGCACAAGGAGGGATCACAGACTGGGATGCAACCTCTCCACTTACTCTGAGAAGCCTTTCCACTTCAGCAGATACTCCACTTTGCCTTTCACCACTCGCCGGTCTAGGACTTTCTCCACCACATATTCCTCCTCTTCTTCCTCTAAGACCTCCTCCACTTTCTTCTTGTTCTGCTTTTTTCCCATTGTGCTGGCCAGTTTTTCAGCTTAAGGGCGACGCTGCTGAAGTGGGGAGACACACACACACACACGTACGTCAGGGTGGGGAAAGCTGCAATACAAGGAGGCAGAGCCCAGGACACTAATGCTGCCTTCTAAAAGAGAAAACGAAACACATATACAAAAGCCTCAAAGAGTTGGAGCGAGATTGACCGGCAGAATAATCTGGCTCATCTAAAATCAGATGCTTCCCATTGGATAATGCTATTAAACAGATACATGTAGATCCAGCTTCCTCTCCACGCGGAACAGTCCGTATGCCCCCCAGCCCTCAGTTTCCATCTCTTATTCTATCAAATTCAAGCTTCCCATCACCTTCAAGGCCCTATGGGATCTCTGCAACACACACACCGCCGCCCAATTCCCTGACCTCATGGTACCTGCCACCATACCAGCTTGTGTGTGGAGCAGTGTCCCAGTCCCCATCTGCATAGCGCTCTGAGTTTTCTGCCTTACAAAGTGCCCACACTCGGGATATCCCTGCTCCATTCTCACTACTGACCCCCAAAATCTGCCTTTTTGTGAAATGGCCTCCCTCATCTTGCTTCATTTTATTCTCCTATCTAGGAATTTATATTCCCTGCCCCCCACTTTGACATTACTAAATTTATCTTCAAAACCCACCCGTGGGGCAGGGAAATATCCCCATTTTACTAATGGGAAACTGAGGCACAGGGACTAAGCGATTTGCCCAAGGTCACACAGGGAGTCTGTGGCAGAGCCAGAAACAGAACCCAGGTCACCTGACTCCAGTGCCTGGCATTGGCCCCTGTGGGAAGACAGGACACTGGGCTAGATGGACCTTTGGTCTGACCCAGCTGGCCGTTCTTTATGTTTGCCTTATTCATATGACCAGCCTTCCTCCCTTCATCTACTTAATTCAACTCCATTTTTGCAAAACTCTGTGCTGCGTAAAGCATTTCCAAACAATGTAGTAGTAGGAGAACAGCACATAGCAGATAACAGAATTGCTTCTTCTCCAAGGTAATCTCAAGCCACATTCCCTGATAATCAACTACCCCGTCATTTATTATACGCAACAGGGAGGGGACTAGCTCATGCACACCCTGGGAAATAGCTCCCCTACCCAAGATATGGGTGTCACCCATCTGCACCAGTAGTTTCAGTAATAGCTTCTCCGTTTAAATCCAGTGACTATTAGGAAGCGGTGAAGAGAGCATGGGAGGAAAAGATACTGGTTCACTGTGTGGCCTCCAGCTAGTTCCTTTGATGCAGTTTCCTCATCAGTAAAGGGAATGTAATAATGGGCAGATATTCTGGCTTCTGTTTCCTCTCCACACCAGGAAAGCCTGCAGCGAGCAAGGCACACCCATGCCAAGCGTCAGTCTGACCCTGCTAGCGAGCCAAATTGCTCTCCTAACTGACACGATACACAGGGAACATAAGAGTACCACAGCCCCACAAACACCTCCAGCTCACACTGGGTCTCAGTGCTGCAACTCACACAGTAGGGACCTCTCCCCACCATTCCCAGGAATCAAGACTCCCCCAACAGAGATCTGGACTCCTAGAGTGGAAAGGCCCCCTGATAACCCAGCCTCTATACTCCCTGCAATACAGGCATTTCTGGAATGAGCAATCAGTGGAATTCTGAGCCACCAAGGATACTTGGTCCCAGTTATTAGCTGCACTCACATTCTAGCATTACACCAGGGCTGCATGGTCCAGCTGACACGGTGGATGCCCCCAGTATTAACTGCGGGGTAGGTAGATCTGCATTGTTGGGAGAGGAGGTCAGAAAGCTAAAGTCAGTCAGTCTTTGGTCACTAATACTGTGTGAGGGAGATAGGCATTATTATTCCCACATCACAGATGGGGAAGAGAGGCACAAAGAGGTGAAGTTACCTGTCCTGCATGTCACAGCAATCCTGTTGCAGAGCTGGGAGAATGCAGATCTCTTGACTCCCAGTCCTGTATCTTTACCACTAGATCATGCTTCCGGCAGTAATTGTTCTTTTCTAATCAACCAGAACAGTGTGTGTAGCTGGCCAGAGTTTTTGCAGCCTAAATGCCAGGGAACAATTTCTGAACAGTCCTGATGAAAGGAAACTTGCCAAGCAAATGACTACAGAGCAGGTCAGACATGTCCCCTGTCAAGAGACAATTTTTTCCAGCTGAAGCCATTTTGAGTTGCATGTGAGAAACTTCAGCTGGCAAAAATTTTGCAAGTTTGGGTTAGCTTGAAAAGCAGAAAATTAAAAGAGATTCTTGTAGCCTGTGGGTCATCCCTCTGCACTGAGGGAGATGGTTCAACAGCTAAATAATGGTTTTTGAACCCCAACATTCAAGAGAGATGGGTACAATTCCACACTGTTCAAGGCTGCACAGCTGTCATGCAATTGACAAGAGACAAGGTGGGTGAGGTAATATCTTTTATTGGACCAAAAGAGACAAGCTTTTGAGCCACACAGAGCTCTTCTTCAATTGACAAGACTCTCTGAAGTGGGAGGCACAGGCATGGGCCAAACAGATCTCATTATGGGTACTGTAATTCAGACTCACCAAAAGTCATCTCTCCTAGAGAAGGCACCCTGCTGGGACTCCCTATTTTTTCTCTTCTAGATGCTTTAAGTGCAGTGAGGGGCTTGGAAAGGCAGGGCCTCTGAGGGCTTCTCCCTTTGGCAGATGCTGTAATTCATGTTTATCTGCGTCTTGGACCCTGTGACTGCATCTCTCAAACTGATCTCAGCATGCAAGTTCCACCAGCTTCTCAATTCTGGACTATTCACTTGACACTCAGTGCTCCATGCCTGCACCGCAGGGGCCTTCTGCTGGAGCTGGGTTTTGCTGAAAGACAGACTTTAAATCCAAATGACCTGCACATAACAGGCAACCTTCCCTTTGTGCCCTGCTCTGGACAGAGGCATCAGGAAACCCCTTCCACACAGTCTGGGCTTCAGACGTCCTCAGAGCTCAGTCATTTCCTGACAGGGGAGATTCCTAGACACCTGCCCCTCGGTGGCAATCTGCCTTAGTGCTGAAAGCCCTGTGCCATTTATGAGCAGGGCGTTCACAGGATTAGCAAGGGAATCCAGACCAGGTGAAGCCATTACTCTGATTGCTGTTCAGTGACCTTGGAGCCAGTCAGGGGGTCTCAATGCAGCTTCAAGTGACTAAGTGTCCCATGTCACAAGTAGAGCTGGACAAACAACTGAGTTTTTGGTTCGCTGGCACTTCCGAAAATACTCGGTAAACTAACATTCTGAACATTGCAAAAAGTGTTGGTGAATAAAAAAAAATACAATTTGGGTCTAACAAACATCATTCAACCCAAAATGCTTTTTTCTGTGTATTCTTAGAGGGCTAGAGTCACACAATGGCCAGAGGAAGAGGTGGTGCCCTTCTTCTAACATTTAGCACAGTGATTGAGGCACCCACCTGGGATGTGAGACACCCAGGTTTAATTCCCCCCTCTGCCTGATGTGGAGAAGAGATTTGAATTTAGCTCTCCCACACTGTAGGAGAGTGCCCTAGTCACTGGGCTGTGGAATATTCTGATGACACCCCCTACCCCTCAATTTCTGCTATTGAAGCTGTTCAAATTTGTATAAATAATTAAATAGCCACTGGAGCAAAGACTTACAGCGGGGCAAGAATGACTACAGCTTGGTGGTCAGGGCACTCACCTAGTACATGGGAGACCCAAACTCAAGCCCCCTACTCCAAAGACTGTTGATACAAAGTGGAACAGATTCAAGAGAAGACAAAGAAATTCATATCAGGATATCCCACAGCCCAGTAACTAGGGCACTCTCCTGCAACTTGGGAGACCAGAGTTCAAATCCCTTCTCCACATCAGGCAGAAGGAGAAACTGAACCCAGGTTTGCCACATTATAAGTGAGCACCCTAACCACTGAGCTGAAAGATAGGAGGGCACCCGCTCCCAGCCCATATTTTATGAACAGTGCCTAAATCCTGAAAAGAGGGTGTGGCTGAAACTATTTGGTGAATTTACATCAAACTTGCAAATACTTCTCACCAGAAACTGCATTTTTGATTAATAAACTCTGTGCAAAAACTTCTGCCCAAATCAAATTTCACCTCCCCCAATCCCAACTAGCACTAACCAGCCCCCTTGTTGGTAGCCTCAGCAGTGGGATCAGAGATTGAACTGGCTGTGGAGATTGCACTATCCTCTCCCACTACAGGTGGCTCCTGCAGATCAGGGTTGAGGACAGACTAGTGTGGTGGCAGCTTGCTCTGCTTATGCCTGTGCTGTTGTGGACACAGGGCTTCGGTCTCCACCTTTAGTCAAAACTAAATTCATCTAACATATTAAACAAAAGAGGGGAGAATCCCAAGATGGGCAGCGTGCTGACAATTTCTCCCACAGTGGTCCTAGGTGCAAGTGACTAACAGAGACAAGACTTTCCTCCAGATAAGCACTCCTGCCTCCCAATTAAGGATCCCACATTAAATGCAGCTCAATCACTGATTTAATGCCAGGGTATTCAGGCCTGACCCAGCAAGGTGCTGAGCCCTCCAGCTCAGACTGGGGCCAATGGGAGCCGAGGGCATTCAGTGTCTCACTTGTCAGGAATGGATGGAAAGCTGAAGCACCATTTTAAAAAGCAACCTTAGAAAAAACACAACAGGAGAGAGAAATGAGGCTGCTGCCTTCTGAACTCCTGGGTTTAAATACACTCTGACAGGGTCTTTAATCAGATGCCAGACAGAGGCAAACCCAAAGCAGCAAGGCTCCGGGTTGCCTGTGGACTTGTTGTTGATGGAGGCCAGGCTGCTTGGCACCACATCACTACAACAATGCACAGACTCTGACCACCAACATCTAATCCCCCAGAAGGAGCCAGCAATGCAGCAGGAAACCGAGGGCTCAGGTTTCACTTGCAGAGGCTCTAGAATTCTCTAGCAGATTCTCAGGCAGGAGCGTAATACTCCATCCCCTACAGCAAAAATGCAGAGAGGTGCCACGAAGGGAGGCAATGAATAGTCTGTGACACTGCTGGTAAAAGGAGAACTCCAAGAGGCTCCATGCCTCAGCAAGGGCACCTGATAAGGTTGGAGGGAGACAGCCACCACTTCTGGAAAGCCCCCTGTGACAGTGCACTCCATATGTTTTATGGAAATATGCTTATGAGTAAAGGAGGACTTGTGGCACCTTAGAGACTAACATTTATTTGAGCATAAGCTTTCGTGAGCTACAGCTAGTCTCTAAGGTGCCACAAGTACTCCTTTTCTAACACGGCTGCTATTCTGAAACCTTTTCTTTTTGCGAATATAGACTAACACGGCTGCTACTCTGAAACATGCTTATGAGTGTAATTAAGATGTAACTGGAATATGCTTTATGCAAAAGATCTCTTGTAATGTATCATAACAAAAGTTATACTGAATACATTCCTCCTATTTGTATGCATGTATCATTCTTGTATCTGAAGCTAGAAATATGAAGTATAACTCTGAGGTCCTATTGTAATTATGCAAACTGTGGGCCACTGATGGTGGTTTAGAATCTTGATGGCTCCCACTGACTAGGACAATTGGTTGTAAATGGTTTATTTACCTGCAAGCCTGCCTATGTAGGTGTGGGCCAACCCAGGAAGAATCGAGACTGGGGGGAAGGGTCTTACAGTGACATGTGACCCTGTCACATGATACTGGAATCCATCTTAAATCTGGTACTTTTCCATTTAGAAGGAAGGGTGGGGATCCAGAGAGACAAAAGATTCCCACTTGGTGCCAAAGCTATAAAAGGGGATGTAGCAGGACAAAGGGGGCTGCCAGTCATGCGAAAACCCGTGCTTACCACCTGAGATGCCTGCTGGAACTAACAAGGACTGTATCAGGGGAAAGGATTGGGCCTAGACTAGGAAAGACTCTAGTCTGTGAAAGAAGCTTATTGGAACATCTCTGAGGGTGAGATATTTATTACCTGTAATGAGTTTCTTAATGTATTAAGCTTAGACTTGCGTGGTTTTGCTTTATTTTGCTTGGTGACTTTGTTCTGTCTGTTATTACTTGAAACCACTTAAATCTAGCTTTTATACTAAATAAAATCACTTTTGTTTATTAATAAACCCAGAGTAAGTGATTAATACCTGAGGGAGCAAACAGCTGTGCATCTCTCTCTATCAGTGTTATAGAGGGCGGACAAGTTATGAATTTACCCTGTATAAGCTTTATACAGAGTAAAATGGATTTATTTGGGGTTTGGATCCCATTGGGAACTGGGTGTCTGAGTGCTGGAGGCAGGTAACCTGCTGAGCTGTTTTCAGTTTAGTCTGCAGCTTTGGGGGCATGGACCAGAACCTGGGTCTGCGTTGCAGCAGGCTAGCTGTATGGCTCAACAAGACAGGGTTCTGGAAGTCCCAAGCTGGCAGGGAAAACCGGCTCAGAGGTAATTTCAGCACATCAGGTGACAGTCCCAAGGGGATCTCTGTGATGGAACCCGTCACACCCCCAATATAACCAGTGAGGAGGAAGTTGACCTACTTGAATACAGTTTGGATCTTGGGGAGCCAGTATCTCTCTGCAAGGGACCTACTTTTTTCACCATGGGTCTAATGAATTTCAGTCACAGATGCTGCAGGATGTGGCTAATGCTTGGAGACAGAGCTTGTTTCTCATAAAGCATCTAATATTCAGCTAGGGAGATCATTCAACTGGCTCTGTCGTCTAGGATCCTGTCTACGGCAACTGGATCATGGATTCTGCATTAAACACAGTACAGTTCCTATGTAACATGCTTTGGACCAGCACAGATGAGACCAAACCATGGTGCAGCCTCACTTTGAACTGCGACAGGGGACTCTGTACTGTGAGAACAGTCACTAGACAGCTGATTTTATGAAGATTGCCAGTGGATTGTGCTATTAGTCAAGGAGCACTGTGACTGCTCCTGCAGAGACCCTGAAACAAGGAGGGATGGGGAGAAAAAGCGAAAGAAATAAGGAGACAGTGAAGAACAGTGGGCAAAAAAGAGGACAGCCAGAAAACAGAGAATGGTGATGGGTTCTAACATCCCTGAGATTGCAAGCAGCATGGGAGGCAGAGAACTATACTATGGAAAGGTCAGGCTGCTGTGATCCAGCTCCTGGGCAAAAGACTAGCAAGGGCAACTTGATGGAGAAGCCACAAGCACTGCAAGGAAGGGCCAACATTTGCCAAATGAGGGAGGGAGCAACAACATACTGATCAGCAAGAGGTAAGTGGATATAATCTCCAGGCCATAAGGTGACTTTCATGTACCCTTGTTAGAGCTTTGAACTGTCTTGGGTCTGTTCCTGACTCCAGCTGCTGTTGGGAGAGAAATACTTGCCTGTTTCAAATTATGAGGATTCAAATTATCAGCAACATTTTATTTTTTTAAATCCACAAAGTGAGTAGGTTCAAACATTAGTGTGTGCATTTATTAGATCTTTGTGGTTCTCAGACTGGTTTTGGTAAACTTGAAACTAACTCCCAGAGATTAGAGCCTAAAAATTCAGCTTTCAAATGATGAAGTTTGTGCCACACAGAGAGACAATGCTCCATCCCGTTAAAGGCCCCCTTACCTCCCTTTGCTCCAAAGAGGTTTGTGTCAAGGGCAAACCCTGATTTTCATATGCAGGGTCTGTTCTGGATGGCATGCTAAGAGGCTGTTCCTTCTGGAATAGTTCCTATGCTAGAAACTGCATCTGGCTTTGCCAGAGTTGCTCTCAACAGCCTGCATCCAGTAGGATGCTCTGGGCAGATACATGGCCTGGCTACAGCTTCCAGTTCCAATCTGTTCCTACACACATTGCATATATTGTCCTCGCTACTCTGAAAGATGAATAAATCAGTGTTTTTTGCTGTAATAAAACGGACCCTGTTGAAGTTTGAGAGAGGAGAGGCTGAAGACCCCAGTGATGGTACAAACTCTGAGCATGCACTACCCAAAGAGTAATCAAACAAAGGGCTTGTCTAAATTTAAAATGCTACAGTGGCATGTTCTCCCATCAGCAAAGGTAATCCATCTCCCCAAGGGGCGGTAGTTAGATTAATGGAAGAATTCTTTCATTGACCTAGTGCTGTCTACATGGGGGCTCAGGTCAGTTTAACCACACTGCCCAGGGGTGTGGATTTCTCACATCCCTGAGCAACACAATTATGCCAACCTAATTTTCTACTGTAGACCAGCCCTAAAGTAAGGAGTGCTGTTGAGAAGCTGTGCTGTTTCCAATGAGATTCTGACTTTAATGGCACAGATCCTTTGGTGACTCCTAGAGTATGCCAGCAGTCACAGAAATTAATGAACCAACAAGTGTCCACAGCACCAGAAAACAAGTTACCACAGCACCAGACACAAGAAGTGCTAATTGGCTTCCTTATAGGCAGTCTCTGCAGAGAGGAATGAATGGACATTGAGACTGAGCTATTTTCACCCCTACGTGTCAGGAGTGATGCACCAATTAAGGGTTCTTTGATCTCCCCGGTTGTCAAGCAAACAGATATCAGCATGATGTTCATTCACACAAAAAGAAAAGGAGTACTTGTGGCACCTTAGAGACTAACAAATTTATTAGAGCATAAGCTTTCGTGAGCTACAGCTCACTTCATCGGATGCATCCGATGAAGTGAGCTGTAGCTCACGAAAGCTTATGCTCTAATAAATTTGTTAGTCTCTAAGGTGCCACAAGTACTCCTTTTCTTTTTGCGAATACAGACTAACACGGCTGCTACTCTGAAACCTGTCATTCACACAAAGTTACAGTTGGAAGAGATACCAGTTCACTTTTCCCATCCCCATGGCCAGTACAAGATCCCCCCCTATTTTTCTGGGGAAATTGGTCTCATCTGACCAAGCTGATTGCTAGGCTATTCCAATCTAAGCAGACCCCACATTTAGGATGTTCTTCCTAATATTCACCTTCAGTTCTCTTTTGCTTATTGTCTGGAAAACAGCCGACTTTGCATTAACGATATTTTCTGACCCAAGACCAAAAAGGACTTAAATGCTAACAATTCCAACCGTCACTGGACCATCTTAAACACCAGCATTTGGAATAAGGTGGAATTCTTTATAAAGGATAAAGCAGAACACTGGAAAGAGAGAGAAGAGCTTCACGTCAGCAGTTAAAGGGAAAATCCAAGACACATTAAACCACTTGAAAAGAATTCAAACTCCAATAAAAGGCAACAAGGAAAGAGGCCCAGCACAAAGTATATACAAAAGCCTCCTTTACTGCGACAAGAATAGCAGACAGAGGGGTAAGAGCCAGAATCTGGCAACACAGCAGAGAACACACGTTACTGCATGGCCTTCTGCAGAGCAGCATTCAGGTAGTGAGAGAATTATAAAACAAGCCCGAGAAAAAGCAAACAAAAGTGCTGAATGGAGCATCAACCTCTTTAGCTGCAGAATGTGCAGTCTTTAGAGGAAGGTAAGTTCTACATAGTGTCCTTCTAGTATGTCAGATGCATTTGTAAAGACTTCAATAGCTTTAAGATAGAAGACTAAGCCAGCATAACAGGAGGACCCAGAGATCTATTTCATTTGAATACACTCAGTCTAACTCCACTGACTCAGAGAATTAAGAGTTAAGTGCAACTCTGATGCTCTGTAACTTAAAATATTTCCCCCAATTTCCCTTCCCAAATTTGGTTAGGATCACACCCCTCTTTGAGGACTATGAAGATGCCAAGTTTATTCAGCATTTGCCAGGAAAAAACAGCATGTGTATTTCTTTTGAAGTGGGAACAAGTGTATTAAGTTTTCCACCCTCCAAACCTGAGCAACTTTCACTCAAACTTTCCAGAAATATTAGCCTGGGCTGAGATGAAGCAAGATGAAAGCTCAATGGAGAATTTGGGAGAGCTATAAGTGACTGAGCATGGACTGTCCTTCTCAGCTATGACTACATTCACAACTCACATGGGAAGTGTATCTCTGAAGTTACGGAAATCTGCACAAGGGAACAAGAGATTAAGGAAAAGTCTTGTCTGCGTGGCTGGGCTTTCTAGGTTCAATCTGCATGAGGAGGAAGCAGAGAGAAGACAGAAGTATTTTTACACTCTCTCCTCTAATCAGAGAAATGCTACCAGAGGCAGGGCACAGACTTGATTACTCATTTTTAGAGTAAGAAAGACAGATTTAGCATGTGGAGACATCTAAAAGAAGTCACCATGGGATGATGCTGCTCAAAATGGCATAAGACTCCCAACTGCCCAGTGCCTGCAGGACAATGCAAACCTCCCTTCCCATAAACATTCACCTTTTTACTCAACTTTTTCCAAACACTAGTGCTTTCAGGACACAGAAAGGCAGTGTCAGGATAGAAATCTTTTTTTCAGCACACACATGCTCCTTTTGCCTGTGTTACTAGCACATGAAAACGGAGACTGGTTACTGCCTTTATTCACTTGCAATCTCTGCTAGTTATTCTTGCATTTCATTTTGGGAAGACAGTGAAACACTAGACTGTCTTGTCTGTTTCTAGTCAGTTTCACTGCACAGCTCCCTAGCACTAACACAAGGCTGTGATGTTTGGTTTGCAAACCTGGCAGGGGCTGTTTAATCCAAACAAATCCAAGATTCATAGAATCTTTCTAAGTTAGTTAAGTTTTTTAAAACTATTTTTATTTTAAATTAATAAAACTTACATTTAGAACCTGAACAACCTAGCAGTCTCTATCTTACCCACTTGATTTTGTAGTCACAGGACACATGCCTCTCATCTGCAGCTCCCCTGTCCCCAACACTCCCAGCACAATTCCACCATCTCCAAGCCCCCAGGATAGCTCTCACCTCCCCAGCTAACACCCTGGGTACAGCTTCACCAAGCTCCAGTTTTTGGATCAGCTCCGGACTCTCCCCTCCCCCCTTCAAAACACACACACACAAGATCTTTTGGGGCAGCTCCAACTCTGCACAAATCTCAGTGCTTCCCTAGGTCCCCCTGGTGCAGCTCCATCCACACCTTCCTCTTCACTAGGCACACTAGTGCAACTCCAGCATCTCCTGTTCAAATATCCCCAATACTCCTGGTTCAACTCCATAGTTTCATTCTCTCCCCTTCAGTTTTACTATCACCCCAACCATGGCACTCTTGAGCTGAACAGGGGTCCACACCAGGTCTCTGCCCCATCCTCACCTCCCCCAGTGTAGCTTCATCTTCCCTTACCCTGGTCCCCCTCTTGGGTTCAGCTCCTGCACCCCATTGTTCCCATTATGAATGCAGCTTCATGTTCGGTGCCCCCATTTTGTCTCTTCAGTGCAGCTCCATCTCTACGTGTCCCTTCCTCAAGACCCATTTCCACTATTGTTCTGTTCTGTCCCCCCAAAAGTTCCATATCCACCATCCCCATCAAACAGCCCTTGGTGAAGCTCTATCTCCCCCCGGATTCCCTAGGACCTCCTTGGGGTAGAAGCTCTTTTGCCACAACTAGCTTCTGGAGATGTCATGGCGCAGCTGGATCTTACTCCCTTTCCCACAGCTCCTACTGCGGCGTTATAACCACACAACTCCCACCCCGGTGCAGCTCCACCGCTAGGCTGCTGACCAGGTCCCCCCTTCTGTGACGCTCCATCTTCCCCCATGCACACATCCTCGCCCCCATCACCCCTCCAAGCCCCACAATCCCAAAGACCTCTGATGTAGCTCTCCTCCCCACCCAATCCCAGCTCCCCATGGTCCCCCCTTGAAGCGCCACACCCCCATCTAATCCTAGCTCTATAATGTTTCCACGCATCTCCCCCCCCACCAAGTCCCAGATTCCCCATGTAGCTCCCCTCCCCCAAATCCCAGCTCCCCCGCAGACCACGAATGCACCTCTCCTTCCCCCTCCCAATCCCAGCTACAAAAGGACCCCCTGCAGCTCCCCCTCCCCACCCAAATCCAGCTCCCCACAAACCCCCCCCCCGCAGCTCCATACCCTCGCTTAATCCTAGTTCCTCAATCTCCCCTGCAACTTTCCCCCCCCCACCTCCTGGCGCCCCCTGGCTTCTTCCCCTCCCCCTCCCAGTCCCAGCACCCCCCTGGCTCCCCCTCACCACAACTCTCAGGACACCCCCTGGTTCCCCCTCCCTATCTCCACCCCCGTCCCAGCGCGCGCGCCTCCTGCAGCTCCCCCTCCCCCACCAGACCCAGCGCGCGCCCCCAGCCCCTGCAGCTTGTCCCGTCCGCGCCCCCCGCCGCGGCTCCGTCCCCGCCCCCCCCGGGACCCCGCTCACTTTTCACAGCCTCGCCAACGATGCCCGGGGGGAAACGGAGCCGTGGGGGCGGGGGCTGCGCGCTGCGGCGGCCGGGCCGAGCTGAGGCGGTGGAGGTCGGCGGGGAACCGTAACCGTCGGCGCCGCGCCACGGGCCTGGCCGCTCGCGATCCGCCCTCCGCCAAACAAAAGAGCCCAGCAACCCCCTGTACCCGCCGAGCGCAACGCGCCTGCGCGGCGACCCCCCGCCTCCCGCGGCACGATGGGAAGTGAAGTTCCCCGTGGACTACAGCTCCCAGCAGGCCCTGCGGCGAAGCGTCGCGGCGGACGCGCCCTTTCGCCGCGCTGCCTGCTGGGTAGGGTAGTCCGGGGCGGGGCTTGGCCAAGCCTTGGGACTACAACACACCATTGCTCTGGGGTTATGCAACGTGACTTTGCACAACCAACGTGACCCGAGCGAGGTAGTGATGCACAAGAGCCCGCCTGCAGCGCACACTGTGGTGCTAACTCTTCCCTTTTTAAATAGCATGTGGTCAAAATTAATGACCACAAAAACCTTCAAAGGATTATTTCAGGATTGAAGCCAAATTCTTAAGTATTAGAGGTCATAAGATTTTCTTAAAGATCTAGCTCCAGGAGGCAGGTGATTAGGGGAGAATCAGATTTAATTCAGAAAGGAAATTTCTACCTTCATGGTTAGGAAGAATAGTGTGAAAACATGACCCCATAAGAACACAGGAATCTCCAGAATGGATCAGACCCAAGGCCTGTTTAGCCCACATCCTGTCTCTGACAGTGGCTGGTACAAGATGCTACAGAGAAAGGTGTAAGAATAGTCTAGCAGGCAGTTGCGGGACTGTCTTCCTCCTACATAGATCTCATCCTGATCTCCAATAGTTAGAGATTGATTTAGCTGAAGCATAAGGTTTAATATCCCTTCAAAAAATTATATGGTAATTAATTATGACACTGCATATCCTGGACACCTATTTAAATATCCAGTCCCTTTTTATATCTTGTTACGTTTTTGGCCTCAGTATCTTTCTGTGGTAAGAAGTTTCACATTTGTATCATGCTTGGTTGAAAAAGAATTTCCTTTCATTGGTTTTGAATTTCCCAGCTTTTAGTTTAATTGAATGCCCCCTTGTTCTTGTATTACGAGACAGGGGAATAGAAGTTCTCAATCAACCTTCTTTAAACTAAAAAGCCCCCAAAAACTCAAACCAGAATGCAAACAAAAAGACCATGACATATATTACTTTTTCTTTTGGTTTTAAAGCTAGTCACATGAGTTTTAGGGGCCTGACTCATGATTTTGGAAAGCTTGAGGTGGGCATAACTACTACAGCACACCACAGGTCAATAAGACTTAAAACTGCACTGTAGCTCACAAAAGCTTATGCTCAAATAAATTTGTTAGTCTCTAAGGTGCCACAAGTCCTCCTTTTCTTTTTGCGAATACAGACCAACACAGCTGGTACTCTGAAACCTGTCCATATAATGATGACACATTGTGCATATGATATCACATTGAATAATATGCTACAATACAGCATGCTACACTGTAATACAACACTATGCGCTACACAATACTACTTCTGTACTACAGAGTACGGTGTAGCATGTTACACAATGGCAATACACCAAGAAACCATACAATGCAATGTAATACAGCACAACCATAACACAACACACTATTCACTATAACACAGTGGAAAACAATACACTGATAGAACACCCTATGACACTCAACAGCCACTGTTACCTGGGCAAAAAATGTCCCAGGAGCTTCAGTGCCAATGTATTCCCCTGCAATTGCATTATTTAACTCTGGAGAGATCTTTGAGATACACTTTATAGCAGAGACACAATATAAGGATGGGTCATGGTGATACCATGCATATCCAAAAAGGCCTGGGACCTGCATGTATGGGACTGATCTGTTTTTCTAGAACTCAGTGAAATGGGTCAGGTTTACCAAAGCTTAGTAGCACTGTCAGGTTGCAGGGATACTGACTCACTAGAGGCTCCTGTTACAGGGTCTGACCCAAACACGCCTGGAGCATCCGGTCTTCAACACTTTGCTTCTCTCAGTGGGTTGTTTTTACTGGTTAAAGCAAATGAAGTGAGCTGTAGCTCACAAAAGCTTATGCTCAAATAAATGTGTTAGTCTCTAAGGTGCCCAAAGTCCTCCTTTTCTTTTTGTGAAACAGGAAAGAAAGTGGTCATGGCACCAACCATGTGTGAGGTGCAGGAGGACTGCTTACCCAAGTCAAGGAAAAGAGAGGGAGCTCTTTTTTGTTCCCTTCATTTTAAGCCCTGTAGTTTTGTTTTGAGCCTTTAGGGTCCATCCAGGTCACATTTTCAAGCTTTTTTCTGAAGTCATGAGGGCTAGGAATTGACTTTTGTTTTAAATGAAAGCTGAGATTCCCACCTAATCACTTGACTCCAGAAAAACATCAAATGGCATGAGAATCATCATGACAAAAGAATGGGAGCTGGCAACACTGCCTGTGTCCAAAAGGCCCCCCATGGACTAAGTGGCAAAGGACTTGGTGAAACAGGAGGGGGTTATAAGGTGGACATAGGGGTGGGGAAGGCTGAAGGGCTGCTGTCCTCTTGTTATATGCAGTGATGTTGTAGCCATGTTGATCCCAGGATTTTAGAGAGACAAGGTGGGGGAGATAATAGCTTCTGTTGATGAAAGAGACAAGCTTTCAAGCTCCCCAGTGCTCTTCTTCAGGTCTGGGAAATGGAAGGTACAAGGTGGAATAGATATTTGGGTTTGAATAGAGACTGGGAGTGGCTGGGTCATTATACATATTGAATCTATTTCCCTAAGTTAAGTATCCTCACACCTTCTTGTCAACTGTCTAAATGGGCCATCTTGATTATCACTACAAAAGTTTTTTTCTCCTGCTGATAATAGCTCATCTTAACTAATTAGCCTCTCACAGTTTGTATGATAGGTTTCAGAGTAGCAGCACTGTTAGTCTGTATTCGCAAAAAGAAAAGGAGTACTTGTGGCACCTTAGAGACTAACAAATTTATTCGAGCATAAGCTTTCGTGAGCTACAGCTCACTTCATCAGATGCACCGATGAAGTGAGCTGTAGCTCACAAAAGCTTATGCTCGAATAAATTTGTTAGTCTCTAAGGTGCCACAAGTACTCCTTTTCTTTTCACAGTTTGTATGACAACTTCCAACTTATCTGTACACATCTATCTAGGAGGGATAGCTTAGTTGTTTGAGCATTGGCCTGCTAAACTAAGGGTTGTGAGTTCAGCCCTTGAGGGGTCAATTTAAGGATCTAGGCCAAAAATTGGGGATTGGCCCTGCTTTGAGCATGGGGTTTGGACTAGATGACTTCCTGAGGTCCCTTCCAACCCTGAGATTCTATATCTTCTTAAAAAGAAAGGCGTACTTGTGGCACCTTAGAGACTAAGAAATTTATTAGAGCATAAGCTTTCATGAGCTACAGCTCACTTGCTGTAGCTCACAAAAGCTTATGCTCTAATAAATTTCTTAGTCTCTAAGGTACCACAAGTACGCCTGTTCTTTTTGCGAATACAGACTAATAGGGCTGTTACTCTGAAACCTAGTAAAATTATGAATTTCAGTGCCCAGGTGTGTCTTTTGAAGGTATTGCTCAGGTTTCCTTTCCTTTCCTTTCCTGACTGTAACCCCCTGTGAAGAGTAGCTGACGCGTTAGTCTGTATTTGCAAAAAGAATAGGAGGACTTGTGGCACCTTGGAGACTAACAAATGTATTTGAGCATAAGCTTTCGTGAGCTACAGCTCACTTCATCGGATGCATTCAGTGGAAGATACAGTGGGGAGATTTATATACATAGAGAACACAAAACAATGGGTGTTACCATACACACTGTAAGGAGAGTGATCACTTAAGCAGGGGAGGGGAGGGGGGGAGAAAACCTTTTGTTGTGAGAATCAAGGTGAGCCATTTCCCTGCTCTCCTGCTGATAATAGCTCATCTTAAGTGATCACTCTCCTTACAGTGTGTATGGTAACACCCATTGTTTTGTGTTCTCTATGTATATAAATCTCCCCACTGTATTTTCCACCAAATGCATCCGATGAAGTGAGCTGTAGCTCACGAAAGCTTATGCTCAAATAAATTTGTTAGTCTCTAAGGTGCCACAAGTCCTCCTTTCCCCTGTGAAGGAAGCACTCTGTGGATGGGAGAGCTTTTCCCGTTGACATCGCTGTTGTCTCCACGTGTGCCAAAGCTTGTCTCTCTTACCAACTGATATTGGTCCAAGGGAAAGATCTTACCTCATCCACCTTGTCCTCTTGTGAGGCTGTTGTACACACAGGGCGCCAGGTGACCTCCACAAATAGGTGCACAGGTCAGATTCTGCCTCTTCCTCAGGGTGAGGACCTTCCAACACACCCAGCCCCCAGTCTCTCCCCTATGTTCTCTTTTTTCCATCTCTCTCCCCCCCCCGTCCTTCCCCCCTTTCTTTCTCTTCCTCCTCTTCACGCTGGCTTAGCCTCTTTTTTATTTGCACCAGCCTCTTTCTTTCTTTCCCTTTTCTCATTCTAGTCTTTCTCACTCTCATCCTAGTTTGTTTCTTCCTTCCTTCCTCCTCGCCAGCCTATCTACAGGGCGAGGGTGGGGTGGGTGGAGTCCTGCCTAGGAGTAAAACTACATCTCCCATCCTGCCCCTGGATTCCACCGGAAGGAGCCCGGGAGCTCGGCTTTAAGGGAACGGGAGCTGAGCCCCTCCGCTCTTAAAGGGGCCGCGCCGGCACTGGCGGCAGCTGTCCTGGGGGAAGAGGTGAGGATTCGGCGCAGGGGGGGTGGTCTGCAAAGGGTGGGGGTGAGTGTTGGGGGAGCCACGCACAAAATGGGGGGGGGAAATTGGGTAGGGGAGGGACCCATGTCGGGTGGGGGGAGAAGAGAGGGGGAAATGGGGAAGGGAGGGACCCATGTCGGGGGGGGGGAGAAGAGAGGGGGAAATGGGGAAGGGAGGGACCCATGTCGGGGGGGGGGAGAAGAGAGGGGGAAATGGGGAAGGGAGGGACCCATGTCGGGGGGGGAGAAGAGAGGGGGAAATGGGGAAGGGAGGGACCCATGTCGGGGGGGGGGAGAAGAGAGGGGGAAGGGAGGGACCCATGTCGGGGGGGGGGGGAGAAGAGAGGGGTGGATTGTTCCCTTCCAAAGGGGCGGGGGCATGTCTCAAATTCTGCAGCTTGCCTGGAATGTAGCCCCACCCTGCCCTGCAGCTGGTCAGCTGAGGGCTGAGACTGCCCACGGGCCTCTCTGGGCATAGGGTAGGCTGCGTATATAACTAGAACCCAAGCCACACAGATAGAAATGAGGCCAGTTAGAGACACTGTGTTACTGTACCAATGCAACTTATTGTCATCACTCCTATTGTGACTAATGGGGAATAACTGCTTGGCTTTGCCTATGAAACCTGCTCCATGGGCCCCTGCTACTTCCCTGCCAATAGCATTGCCAGGAGAGAAGTCTACCAGGGCTGCTAAACAGGATAGCCGGGTGAGTGGAGTCCTGGATGTTGCATTGAAATAATAGGATGTATATAATGCTTTCAGATAGAAACCGCCTTCTCGGTTCTCCTCCAGCTCAACTGCAAATGTATGTAAAAAAGGCCAGTATTATAATAACTTTTGGGTGCTTTTTTTTTAAAGCATAGGTTACGGGGTTTTGTATGGGGCAAGTCCGAGGACAGATTCTAAAAGAGCTCAGTATGTTGGTTGCTGACCTTTTGGAAATATGGCTGAAATCTTGAAGTGATTTCAAATTCCACTGAAGTCAATGGTAAACCTCCAATTTCAATGCAGTTAGGATGAGAGAGAGAGTGTCAGTGTGTCAGTCAGTCACAATTAGCACTCCTGAAAGCCTGGACCTTAGTTTAGGTGCTTAAATGAGAGCTGAGCTCTTCTGAAAACCTAGTTCCAATTGTAAGTGTTGAGCCCTGCAAGTTCTGGCCCTGGATGTCTAGATGGATGTGGGCAGTGGAGGGATCAGTCTGGGGTTCCTTCACTAGAAAGGAGAGTCAAAGGAGAGTAAAGTCTGTCTTTGAAATCTGCACAGTTTAAAAGAGAATCCTGTGCAAAATAGCTTCATCTAAAGGTGACCCGCCCAAGGAGGAATGAAACTGGATTTGTTCCCTTCTTTTCCTGCAAAGCCAACCCAGAAAATTTTCTCTGGCAATCTAGATCTTATCTAGCTCTTAACCTTGAAGTCTCTGTGCTAACTGGAGTCTTGGTACCCCAGTTAATGGGGGAATTGAGACCTGACTAAATGAGGCTGGGCCAGCACCAGGTTAGCTGCACAACTAACCAATATTACTGGTGTGGATTTCTAGACAGATGAGGCCAAGACCTGCACGCAGTGTGAAGGAAGAGAGTGCTGGTGGCGGTAACTTTTTTAATTCAGACCGTTAAAAAACCCCAAGGATTTTGAAACATTTACTCAACAAACACTTGGGAGGAAAGCACATCCTGTCAAATAATAAGGAAGAAGAGGATGAGCGTCCCCAAGGAGACAGTTGAGTCATCTAGGAACTTCTCCAGCAGAGGAGACAAACCAGTGTTCTTTATTTTTAAGGCAAAAATAAGCCACTTTTAAATTTTTCAGGGGGGTGGAGCTGACTTTTTATACTTCACAACAAAACTAAGGCCTAGCCTATATTCAAGGCTGCACTAGTTGAATTTTAAATCAGTTTAAATACTGATTTAGCTAAACCTAACGAAGACACCCCTAATCAGCATTGTCACTCACAATTGTTTAAAAATCATGAGTCAGTCATGAGATCAGGTTAAAAATCATGAGTCTCAAAGAGAATAAATGTTGGTTTTTTTATTTGGCTTCTTTTTTTTGTCTCTGTAAGGGTAATATTTTAAAGCATTTTTTCCACAACCATGAGGGCTGGGAACTTTTACAAAAAATTAAAGCTGAAGCTGTCACATGACTCCAGGAGCTGGGTCTTTAAGAAAAATTCCAAAGATCACAAGATTTGGCACCTCTGTTTCATGCAAATTAAAGATGGCAAGGAATCAAATTAAGCTAAATCTACATAAACCAAGTTAAGATAATCCAATTTGAACTTTGTTTATATAAATTTAAGTGTGTTCTGGTGCAATTTTGAATAGAGACATGGCTCAAATGCAATAAAACTTTCTTTGTAGGTTGCCTTTAAACATATAAAAATGCACTGGCAGTATCTGAGACTGAAATTTTGCAGCATTGGGAACCTTAAAGCAAAACTGACTACAAACAAAAGCGAAACCTATGCATCCGATGAAGTGAGCTGTAGCTCACAAAAGCTTATGCTCAAATAAATTTGTAAGTCTCTAAGGTGCCACAAGTCCTCCTTTTCTTTTTGTGAATACAGACTAACACGGTTGCTACTCTGAAACCTATTTCATTTATTTTCCTTGTCCAAGGTGACAAATGCACCCCCTAACTCCCCCCACCCCCTGAAAAATCCACCAAACAATAAAGAGCAGAGTGACAAATTGGGTATTTTAATTCACTTCTAATTTAAGAGGTACTAGATTTTTTTAAAAAGCATGATTTTAAGCATTTTTAGGTTGAATTTGTCTCTTTAAACACAGTTGCAGCAAAAACTGGTTTCTGCGCCATCTAAGCTAGAGATTTTGTATTGCAGCCATCAGGGGCTTTTTGTGTGGCCACAGCCTTCTGGGTGGTGCTGGGCAGGGGGGCAAAACAGTGGCCCTTCTCCTGGGCCTGCCAGCAGGGGCTGGTCCCTGCCCCCTTCTGAAGCCCCACAAACATTGTAGAAGCAGATGATCAGTGGGAGTTCTCCACTTTCCTGGGGGTGGGGTGGGACTCGGGCTTCATCCCTGGGGTGGTGGATGGCAGGCTCTGGCTGTGTGGCGATGGGCTCGTTCCCCCAGCCACAGGGCTTCATGCTCTGGCCCCGGGCTCATCCCCCACCGTCGCCCTGACTCCTCCTCCCTCCTCTAGCCCCCCATATAGACCCCCAATTGCTACTGCACCCTCCCGCCTCCCTACCCATCTCCCCATCCAGGGCTTAATTTGTCCCCCAGCTTGCCGGGGCTCAGTAAGTCTGCTGTGAAAAGTAATAACAAATCACTTTTCACCATAGCAGCCTTACTAGCTAGCAAGTCTAAAGAAAAAAAAATCAACCAAAAGAGCCAAGCACCTTATTTGTGTTTCTATTCTGTTTATGTCCGGTAAAGAATAGAGACAACTGTAGATAATTTTGTCTGCAAAAAAAAAAAAATCTACATAAATATATTACAATGATTTGGACATGTATATGTGCATATTTATTTGTTTTTTCTAAAGTTAGTTAAATATTTTAGGAAAAATTGCCAGAGTGGCCACCAGCAAGAGTTGGTGGCCACATTCTGAAGCCACCAAAAATTTTCTTGTGAGAACCCCTGGTCTAAGCAACCTGTGGTAGCTGAATCCAAATAGGGATAAATCCATGCTTAAAATCAATGTTTCTGGCTGTTCAAAGTGCTGTTCGACAGCCAATGAAGACTGGGGTTAAGATCCTATCTACACTGTAAATATAACATTGTCTTCTATTGTGCACATAGGGCCTCAGAGGCACTGTCAGATATTTCCTGATCTCTAACGTACAAGGGAGCACCAGACAGAAGCACGTTCCTTAAAGCCGTTAGGCAGGGGGCCTTAAGGAATATCGGAGAAAGGTTAAAACTCATAGTAACCAGGTCTTCAAAGGCAATTCCGAGAGGTCCCGATTGTCTGTGCACAGTGACAGGAAAGGTCTCCCCCTCCCTTCTTGCCTCTTCTAATGTCTTGAAAATTATTCTGGAGTAAGATAGGGTATTGATTTCAAATAGATTAACTGTTCCTGATTAACTCCATGTGTAAATACTCCAGAACAGCGTTTCTCAAATGCGGCCACCAGGGGCTTTTCTTGCATCCACAGCCTTCTGGGTGGTTATTGGGGGGGGGGGGGGAAACAGTGGCCCCTCTCTGGAGACACACAAGCTGGAGGAGCAGGCAGTCAATGAGTTTCCCACCTTCCCAGGGGTGCTGGAGTTGGGCTTCAGCCCTGGGGTGGCAGGCTTCAGCCACGGGACTTTGGGCTCTGTTCCTCGAGCTCGCCACCCCTACCATCACCTCTGACCCCCGCTGCCTCCCCTAGTACCCCACTGCCCCTGGCTCCCATTGCCTCCGTACCCACCTCCCCATCCAGGGCTCAATTTGTCTCTGGGATTGCCAGGGCTGAGTAAGATTGCTGTGAAGAGTGATATTTGTGTGTGTGTTAATCTCACTTTTCACAGCAGACTTAGTAGCTAGCAAGTCTTAAAAAAAAAAAAAAAAAAAAAAAAAAAGCCACCCAAAAAGCAAAAGAAACAATAAGAAAAAAGACAAGAATGTGCAAAGCACCTTATTTGTGTTTCTATTCTGTTTAGGTCCAGTAAAGAATAGAGACAACTGTACATTATTTTTATTATTTAGTCTGCAAAAAACCCCAAATCTTACATAAATTAATTACAATGATTTGGACATGTATATGTGCATATTCATTTGCTTTTCCTAAAGTTAAGTATTTTAGGAAAAATTGTCAGAGCGGCAAAATTTGTTGAGAACCCCTGCAGAATAAGAGTAAGACTGCTTTATTCTGAACCAGAGCTTAATCCGTTGCTGATTCAGATAGTATCAACATATGGAGTAGATCAGAAATCGCCTCCCATGTAGACAAGTCCTAAATATCTGTCTTGATCCTCCCTCACTCTTATTTTTCAGGCTCCTGGCTGATTTGGGCACATGAGCTAGGCTGTGTCCTCTCTGCCATTCAGTTGCTGGAAAATTGAATTCTTCCTTCCAATTCTGTGCCATTCCATTAGGCACATTTTGATTCTCCTCTTCCCCTTCTGTGTGTTTCTAACCTAGCTAAGCCAACAGGAGGTCAGACTAGATGACCATGATGGTCCCTTCTGGCCTTATGAGATTATGAGAACAGGGCTGATGCTTTTAAACTACTTTGTGTGCAATAGTGTTAACCACGCATCTCTGGGGAGGAGAGGGAACATAGGGGATAAGCCAGCTGGTGCTGGTTCTGTTGTCTGTTCTGATCTGCTCCTCCTCACCTTAGTATCTGAGCACCTTCCATTACTGCATTAGGTGCTGTGTCTAACATCTCTCGTGTGTGTGTGTGTGTGTGTGTGTGTGTGTGTGTGTGTGGCCTGTTCTTTCTCTCATCTTCTCCCTCGGGGGAGAACTGTGGATGCAGTACCTTGTTTGTTCCGATGGCCAGCACTCAAAATTGGGACCATATTTCCAGACCTACTCCACACCCAGCCATTCCCATTGTAGTATCTAGGTGCTGAGCATTTCTGGAAATTTGGCCCTCATTTAGGGACCTAAGTGGAACGAGCCTGGTAAATTAGGAATCGGTGGAAGGAGACTTTTCCTGCCTGAGGGAAGCTTTCTGCTTGGGTAGCCTGACACAAAGTGCAAGGTGGGTGCGGGTGAGGGAATATCTTTTATTGGACCAACTTCTGTTGGTGAGAGAGACGAGTCTTCCAGCTTAGTCTATGGCTACATTACGCAGCTTTTAGTGACATGGCTGTGCTGTGCCGTTTGTCGGCAGGGGAGAGCTCTCCTGCCAACAAAAAAGCTTCCATCCTCCATGAGCGGCAGTGGCTTTGTCAGCTGGAGAGCGCTCCTGCTGACATACTGCTGTTCACACTGGCACTTTTCGTTGGCAAAACTTCTGTCGTGCGGGTGCGTGTGGCTTTTTTTTTTTTTAACACCCCTGAACGACAAAAGTTTTGCTGACAAAGTGCCCGCGTAGACATACCCTTACATGGAGCTCTTCAGGTCCGGAAAAGTACTCAGTGTCACAGCTGAATACAAGATGGAGCAGGTTGTTTACAGTAAGTAGTTAGCACATATTTCAAGTTTCAGAGTAGCAGCCGTGTTAGTCTGTATTCGCAAAAAGAAAAGGAGTACTTGTGGCACCTTAGAGACTAACAAATTTATTAGAGCATAAGCTTTTGTGAGCTACAGCTCACTTCATCGGATGCATTTGGTGGAAAAAACCTTTCCACCAAATGCATCCGATGAAGTGAGCTGTAGCTCACGAAAGCTTATGCTCTAATAAATTTGTTAGTCTCTAAGGTGCCACAAGTACTCCTTTTCTTTTCACATATTTCAAGGGAACATTCAAGGTGAAGTGGCCTAATGCCTCTCCAGTCATGGGGTGGGGGAAGAAGCAGGGAGGCAGGGGAGTGGGTTTTAGAGATTTGTTATAGTGAGCATCCAGTGGCTAATCAGTTCATGATTTTTAGTATCTAGCAAAGTTATGAATTTAGGCACCCAGGCTCATCTTTTGAGAGTGTTGTGCAGGTTTCCTTTGAGGATGAGGACTGAGAGGTCAGATGTGTAATGATCGCTTTGTGAAAAGTGTTCATCCACAAATGATAGTGTTTTAGTCTTGTATGACTTTTTTTTTTTTTTTTTTTTTCTGTGCGAGTTCATTTGCGAGCATAGTGATTCTTGGTTCACCCCCTTAGTTATTGTTGGGGCATTTAGTGCACTGGAGGCGGTATACCACGTGTTGTGATAGGCATATGTGGGATCCAGGGATCTTGCAAGATGTGTTGTGAGGGGTGTAGATCATTGTAACAGTGGATATATGTCTACAGGTTTCGCATCTATTGATCTGGTGCTGCTTTGAGTTGGTGTGCCCTAGTATGTGGGGAGCTTGCTTCTGATGATGATTGTGGAGAGGTTGGGGTGTTGTTTTGAAGGCCAGAAGAAGGGTTCAGGAGGGATTTTTTTTGTAGATGTGGTTCCCATTGAATATAGGTTGTAATTTTTTGACAATACCAGTATGGGTTCCACTGTGAAGTGGTAGGTGACAGATCGGGTTGTGTGGTTGGAGTGAGTTTTATTTCTGTATTGAAGAAGGTTCAGAGCATTGGAGTGGGGCATGTTCCAGAATAAAGAACCAGGAGTACTTGTGGCACCTTAGAGACTAACACATTTATTTCAGCATAAGCTTTCGTGGGCTAAAGCCCGCTTCATCAGATGCATGTAGTGGAAAATGCAGTAGGAAGATATATATACAGAGAACATGAAAAAATGGGGGTTGCCATACCAGCTCTAACGAGACCAATTGATTAAGGTGGGCTATTATCCGCAAAAGAAAAACTTTTGTAGTGATAATTAGGATGGCCCATTTCAAACAGTTGACAAAAAGGTATGAGTAACAGTAGGGGGAAAATTACACTAAAATTAGTTAGTGTAATCACTCATCCACTCCCAGTCTTAATTCAAGCCTAATTTAATGGTGTTCAGTTCAGTTCAGATTAATTCCAGTTCTGCTGTTTCTCATTGGAGTCTGTTTTTGAAGTTTTTGTTGTTGAATAATTGCGACTTTTAGGTCTGTAATTGAGTATCCAGGGAGGTTGAAGTGTTCTCCAACTGGTTTTGAATGTTATAATTCTTGACGTCTGATTTGTGTCCATTTATTCTTTTTCATAGAGACTGTCCAGTTTGGCCAATGTACATGGCAGAGGGGCATTGCTGGCACATGATGGCATATATCACTTGGATAGATGTGCAGGTGAACGAGCCTCTGATAGTGTCGCTGATGTGATTGGGTCCTATGATGGTGTCCCCTGAATAGATATGTGGACAGAGTTGGCAACGGGCTTTGTTGCAAGGATAGGTTCCTGGGTTAGTTTTTTTTGTTGTGCGGTGTGTGGTTGCTGGTGAGTATTTGCTTCAGGTTGGGGGGCTATCTGTAAGCGAGGACTGGTCTCTCTCCGAAGGTCTGTGAGAGTGAAGGATTGTCCTTCAGGATAGGTTGTAGATCCTTGATGATGCCCTGGAGAGGTTTTAGTTGGGGGCTGAAGGTGATGGCTAGTGGCGTTCTGTTACTTTCTTTGTTGGGCCTGTCCTGTAGTAGGTGACTTCTGGGTACTCTTCTGGCTCTGTCAGTCTGTTTCTTCACTTCAGCAGGTGGGTATTGTAGTCGTAAGAACGCATGATAGAGATCTTGTAGGTGTTTGTCTCTGAGAGGTTGGAGCAAATGCAGTTGTATCTTGGAGCTTGGCTATAGACAATGGATCTTGTGGTGTGGTCTGGATAAAAGCTGGAGGCATGTAGGTAGACATAGCGGTCAGTAGGTTTCCAGTATAGGGTGGTGTTTATGTGTCCATCGCTTATTAGCATTGTAGTGTCCAGGAAGTGGATCTCTTGTGTGGACTGGTCCAGGCTAAGGTTGATGGTGGGATGGAAATTGTTGAAATCATGGTGGAATTCCTCAAGGGCTTCTTTTCCATGGGTCCAGATGATGAAGATGTCATCAATGTAGTGCAAGTAGAGTAGGGGCATTAGGGGACAAGAGGTGAAGAAGCGTTGTTCTAAATCAGCCATAAAAATGTTGGCATACTGTGGATCCATGCAGGTACCCATAGCAGTGCTGCTGTCTTGAAGGTATACATAGTCCCCAAAAGTGATCCCATTAACGTTCCAGAATGTGATCTACTTCTCTGGTGGAGTGTCCTTGTTTGGTGTCCTCCTCTCACCAACGGAAGTTGGCTCAATAAAAGATATTCCCATACCCACCTTGAAGGTGTTACGGTGTGTATCCTCGATTTTCCCCCCCATGACAGGAGAGGTGTAAATGGGTCACTTCACCTTGAATGGTCTCTTGAAATATGTGCTAACTACCTACAGTATGCTAAATAATCTGTTCCACCTTGTATTTAGCTGTGACACTGAGTACACTTCCTGGACCTCTTGTCTCTCTCACCAACAGAAACTGGTCCAATAGAAGATATTACCTCACCCACCCTGTCTCACTCATATGCTGGGAGCAACATGGCTATAACAACACTGCATACAAAGCCATAAATCCATCCCTCAAAAACGGTCTACAAACAATCGAGCTGGAAGAGGTGAAGCCAGGATGCCCCGGGCAGGCTCAGCCCTCCAGCTGCCCAGATGAGTGGCCCAGATGTGTCTGCAATATATAAAGCAAGCTGAACTGGTTTAAGAACCTTGTCTCTGAAATCTGCAGGGTCCCACTGGCTGGACTGTTGCCACCATTTGTTGTTGTATCTGTTTCTCTTCAAACTATTGAGAGTGAAAGCTAATTATGTTGCAGAACAGGTATTGCAAACAGCTTAAGTCAGAAGCATTTAATGGTGCATCAGATCAACTGATGCCATCCAGTACAACTTGGAATTACTGAAGGGATGCAGTAAAGGAAGTGGTTTGTGTGATGGTACTGTGCTAATATTTCTGCTATGTAACTTAATTGCTAAAGCTTGATGACTAATAATACACAGGCCTCCTTTAGCACCTCTTATTCAGGGCTTTCCAAATACTTTACAAAGGTTAATTAACCCTGTGCTGAGAAGAAGATGGGTGTTGCTATCTGTGTTTACAGCACCATGGAGTCTGGCTTCTGATGGGCTCCTGTGTACGATCACAACACAGATGACTAATATAATTACAAATGGTGGAATGTGAGGCACAAGGGTTCTGCTGCTTGCCCAAGGTGCGTCAGTGCATCAGAAGAGTTGGAAATAGAGACACAGTCTCTTGCTCTAACCACTAGATGACATGCCTCCACTGTATAGCTTATCAAGACAACTTGGGAGGCTGGCTTTTTGGATTCCACCACACAGGTTAAAGTGTGATCCTTCCTCAGAGGTTACATTAGTGTTGGCAAAACATGATACTGAAGCAGATAAGTTGTGATGAGACTGAAAACTGGGGGTAGGGGGGCTGTAAAGCTTCAGAAGATGGAATCTGTTTGCCCCTTTTTTTGCCACAATCTCATCCGTGTGAGATGAAGAACTAGGAGTCACCAAATGACATTAACAGGCAGCAGGTTTAAAACAAACAAGGAATTTTTTTTTTTCACACAACGCAGTGTCAGCCTGTGGAACTCCTTGCCAGAGGATGTTGTGAAGGCCAAGACTATAACAGGGTTCAAAAAAAACCTAGATAAATTAAAGGATAGATCCATCATTGGCTATTAGCCAGGATGGGCGGGGATGGTGTCCCTAACCTCTGTTTGCCAGAACCTGGGAATCAGCGATAGGGGATGGATCACTTGATGATTACCTCTTCTGTTCATTCCCCTTGGGACACCTGGCATTGGCCACTGTCGGAAGGCAGGATACTGGGCTGGATGGACCTTTGGTCTGACCCAGTATGGCCGTTCTTATGTTTGCTAGGCTGGGTTGAGTTTTTATTATGGTGAAGTGCAAAAATCAGTCAAGTTCCCAGCATGTGGAGTGAATGAAAGTTGCAGCTGTTTTAAGAGGATAACTTCCTCTGAGGTCTAGCAAAAGCTGAGACCGTCTTCAGCCATCCTCTTGTGCATGCACACATCCAGGACCTAATGAATCCAAAGGGCAGGCTTACATTTCTCTGCCTGCAGGTCTTGAAACCACCAAAAATGTACGGAGAACTGGGTGGAACTTACCAGTCCTTTCGACTGATCTCTCTTGGTTTTTGAAGAACTGAACTAACGTCCTGTCTGATGACCAATTATTACTTACGCTGCATATTACTGCAACACCTGGGACGCCGTTGTGTTA
Organism: Dermochelys coriacea; assembly: GCF_009764565.3. Lineage (NCBI taxonomy): Eukaryota > Metazoa > Chordata > Testudines > Dermochelyidae > Dermochelys > Dermochelys coriacea. Next base: position 10,637,670 of record NC_050094.1, on the reverse strand, counting down.
GGCAAAGTACAAACACGGAGCAAAAAGGCTGTTTTTTGCTAGAAATGTAACCTAGCTGTGAAGTAAGATTGGGTGGCAGAAGTACCAGTTATCTTGGAGGGGAAGTGTCCTACTCACTCCCTGGCACAGGTTGAAAATCTAGTGAGGCTGACTCAACCCTCCACCTTTCCAAGGTAGAGTAACAGAATCCACACAGGCCATTTGAACTAGACCTTAAAAGCCGGGGTCCTCTCTGCCCTGCGTGGCCAAAAATCCTGGGTCACCGTTCCTGAGAAAGGGCCTTTGCTTAAAACAACCTCTGTGATTGTTGTGCTGTACAGCAGCTGGCTACCATTCCCCTTCCCCCCCCGAGCTGGCTGCATTTTGGTAGCGCTATGCACAGAGATCGGAAAGTGTTCTGGGATGAGGTGCTACACAGGTAAAATGTTCTCGTAAGAACATAAGAGTGGCCCTACTGGGTCGGACCAAAGGTCCATCTAATCCAGTGTCCTGTCTTCCGACAGTGGCCAGTGCCAGGTGCCCCAGAGGGAATGAACAGGACAGATAATCAAGTGATCCATCCCCTGTCTCTCATTCTCAGTTTCTGGCAAACAGAGGCTAGGGACACCATTCCTGACCATCCTGGCTAATAGCCATTGATAGACCTATCCTCCATGGATTTATCTAGTTCTTTTTTGAACCCTGTTATGGTCTTGGCCTTCACAACAACCTCTGGCAAGGAGTTCCACAGGTTGACTGTGCTTAACAAGTGTTTTCAAATGGTTGCTATGGGCCAGCTGTAGGTCTCCTGAGCCACAGTGGGTGCTATTGCTTATCCAGACACAAGCTTCCTTACAACATGTGGGAGCATGGCCTCTAGATCCCTGCTGGGCTGGGACACTCAGACCTGAACCTGGCCTTCTCCCTGAGGGGGAGGGCTGAGCATCGCCGCTAGGATAGCCTCTCCGAGGACCTGTCTTCCCGTACCGGTGTGCCGCTGTAGCGCTTTAGTGAAGACGCTCATCCACCGATGGGAGAGCTTCTGCTGGCGTGGTTAATCAGTCACCCTGAGAGGTGGTAGCTATGTTGGTGGGAGAAGCTCTCCCGTCGCTATGGCGCTGTCCACACGGGGGGGGGGGGGTTAGGTTGGTACAACGATGTCGCTCGGGTTGTTTGTTTTTCACACCCCCTGAGTGAGGTGCTGATGCCGACGTAGGTCTGTAGCGTAGAGCTGGCCGGAGTTGTAGCCTTTCCGATGCAATACTTGGGTTATGGTGGGGGATCTCCCTTTGCAGGAGATCAGCACCTTTGTTGGCTGAGCTTGTGAGGCCGGGCGCTCAACCTGATGGCCTCCATCTGTACTACGGTAACTTCTGAATGTGGCATCTGATCAATTCCACATGGTTCTAGGCATCCATGGGTGGAACCATATTGATTTGGGGGAAACCTGGGGCTGTACAGAGCCCTTGTCAACCCTTTAGCAGATGCACAGCTTCAAGCACCTCTGCAAATGGGCTGTAGATCAAAGAACTGGTTGATGGCACCCATTACCGCCTTTCAGTAGAACACCACCCTGTCTCCACTCTGTCTGTCCTCCCAATGGTTTAGCACCTTGGCATTCTGAATAACTAATCTCCCAGACAGAAGAGAACTAACAAAGGTGGGGAAGGGGATGGGCACATGGAGGTGAGGAATAGAGGACCCTGGCATGGGGGGGGAAGCAGAAGAAGGATGCACACAGCTGTGGGGCAGAGCAGGGGAAAAATGGGGTACCCTGGTGTAGGGGGTACAGAATCTCTGGCAGGGGGGAGATTGGGGGACCCTGGTGTGGAGGGTAAGAAGGAATGGGGAGGGGGGGCATCACCTTCAACTGAACATGGGAGCCTGCAATGAGTCCAGGCACCTGTAGCTTAGGGTCATATCTGCTTCGTCTGAGGGTCTGTTTGTTTTCATCTGGACAGATGCTTCTCTCTGGGCTCTGGTTGTAGGATGTTGGAGAATCAAGAGCAAGAAGTAAGGCTCTCCCGAGTTTCTGCCATTTCCTGTTCCATATTTGGGGGGCTGGCAGGTTGGGGGGAATGTATGGAGCCTTTGAATTCAGTCAAAGATCGAACCCTAGTGTGAGCAACTTAATGCTAGCAAAGTGGGAGGTACACATAAGGGGAAGAGGTGGGCAGCCATTAGCTGATACCCAGGGGGATAACTTAAAGTGTTTTACAGGGTCAGGTGGGGGGATTAGTAGGGGTGGTCAGGGCAGGAGCTGTCTGCTTAGCATGGCTGCAGCAGTGTGGACCTTTAAGGGTAGGATGGGATGGGAGGATTATAGTTTGGGGGATCACCGGGTAGAACGAACCTCAGAGTATGGTTGGGACACTTCCCCTTCAAAGTCTGGTGCTCCTGAGATCAGTACCCAGCTTCTCAAAGGCAGCACCGCTTGCCTGTTCCTGCCACTTGCAGACCTTGCCACCAGCTGCTCTCTGCTGCGAGTTACAGCTGGGTGACAGGAAGTCAGGGATAGGCTGTTTCAGGATGGGGCCATTGTGAACATCTCCTTGGAGTTAGGTAACAGTTTCTCTGCCCTCAGGAGCTGACCACGGTGCGTGTTCAGGACCCTCGGCTCCAGAACGAAGGTTCCTGGAATTCCTATGTGGATTATAAAATCTTCCTCCATGTAAGTGCAGAGTGGCTCCGGGGGGGACACAGGAATGGAGCTGAGAAGCACAGGCCTGACTGACCGTGCTGTCGCCTCTCCCCCGTGAAAAGGTGTAAAATGCTACTTTCCGATCTGGCACCACTTTGCAGTGATGTCAGACGGTGCAGGGCGCTGGCCAATCTGAGCCCCAGGGCCGCTGCACTCCAACTAATTCAAATCCCAGGATGGTCCACTCAGCCCCTCAGGCAGGATTCGGCTCTGTGGAACTTGCTTAGCCCTGTATGGTTATTGGTGCTTTAACTAGTTGATCTTTAGATCATCTCTCACTCCCACCCATGAGGAAAGCCATCTCTGCAGGCCCCATCTAGATTAGTAGTTCTCAACCAGGGATCCGGGGCCCCCTGGGGGGTCACGAGCAGGTTTCGGGGGGCCCAGGGCAGAAAGCCAAAGCCCCGCCGCGTGGGGCTGAAGCCTGGGGCCCTGAACCCTGCTACCTGGAGCTGAAACTGAAGCCTGAACAACTTAGCTTTGCAGGGCCCCCTGTAGCACGGTCTCCAGGCAATTGCCCTGCTTGCTACCTCCTAATACCGGCCCTGGCTTTTATATGCAGAAAACCAGTTGTGGCACAGTGGGGCTGTGGAGCTTTTAAAGTGTGTTGCGGGGCCTCACAAAGGAAAAGGTGGAGAACCCCTGATCTAGGGAATTAAATGATCCCTAGCCCCTTGGTGTCAGAACAGGTTCCAGCAGCAAGTTGGGGTCATGATTAGAGCTGTTCCAGGCTCTCAGCTCCATTTTCAGGCCATGAAACCATGCTGTCCCCCCACTCGTTTGCACGTAAAGTCCTGCTGCTCCTCCTGACATCAAGATTGGCTTGGACCCTCCGCTTGCAACTTAATACCACGTTCTGGTTCAGATCAGAACGTTCCCCTGGGAGCACAGGACAGCAGGACCTTATGGAAAGAATGAGCTGGTGTTGAAGGGAGATCTGACCCCACACCCCGGGGCATCCTACAGGGAGCCACCTCTGACCTTTTCCTTCCTCCCGCGTCTCGTTTCACAGACCAACAGCAAGGCCTTTACCGCCAAGACCTCGTGCGTGCGCAGACGGTACCGCGAGTTCGTGTGGCTGAGGAAGCAGCTCCAGAAAAACGCTGGCTTAGTGTGAGTGTGTAATTCCTACTTAGCCTCCCTGAGGCCAGACGCCAACTTCCCCTTAGCACAGAGGCGTTGGGTATCCTGACCCGCTGTAGGATAAGGCATTGTAGGCAGAAGAGAGCGGGGGCAATAGAAACCTGGCCCAAAAGGTTGGCTGCACCCACAGATTCTAAGTCAGGTCAGCTGGGTTCTAGTAACTGTGACCGGGGGCCAGTCATGTGGCGTGAGCGAGTGCCCAGCACCAAAGTAGATGCCTAAACAAAGGCCTTGAGCTCAGCACCCAAAGTGCTCGCCCCCCCGGGCAATCTCTTGCTTGCAGGGGACGGAGGGGTGTCTAAAGCTCCAGCTATGGAAATGGTGGCTGTTCCAGGGCCCAGGATTTCCACAAGCGCCCAAGGTTGGCGGTGGGTGAAAACGTGCTCTTGCTGTTTGCACAAGGCTGGCTCTGAGCCACTTCTCCTCCCAGGTCTGTCCCATGTCACCTCAGTCAGTCTCTGGATACTGAGCCGTTTCCTTCCTCTGCTCTGTTCCCTCAGGCCTGTCCCGGAGCTGCCAGGGAAATCCACCTTCTTTGCAGGCACCACCGATGAGTTCATTGAGAAACGGAGACAGGGGCTCCAGCAGTTCCTGGAGAAGTGAGTGGAAGGGATGCAGCTCTCCCACACAGCTGGCTTGGTGCCTGAAATGGGTTGGGGCAAGGGCTATTTCGCCCCAAAGCCCTGCTTCCCAGGAAGAAAGAAGGCTGCCTAACTGCTCCGTTCCCCCAGGCTTGAGGGTGGTGGTCTGGGGTCAGAGAAGAGTGTTCCCGCTAGGGAGTCTGAGCTGGGAGGGGGTAATGCTGTTTTTTGGGGGGGGCAGGAAAATGCTCACTATCATCTTCAGCAGGATCCTCCCCTGCCCTTGCTGTCTACCAGCCCCTGTGGCTGGTATGCAGGCTTGGGGGACTATACCGCATTCTGCATTGTCCCCTCACTTCCTGTCTCTCTCCAGGGTGGTGCAGAACGTGGTCCTCCTGTCAGACAGCCAGTTGCATCTCTTCCTGCAGAGCCAGCTGTCAGTGCCAGAGATCGAAGCGTGCGTGCAGGGCCAGAGCCCCCTGACAGTCACGGATGCCATCCTCCGCTACGCCATGTCTAACTGCGGCTGGGTGCAGGAAGAAGACACCCGCCCTGCGCTCGGGGCTGGGGCAGAACTCTACTGCAGGTACTGGGAGCAATCTGAGGGGCTTTTTCTGCAGTGAGACTGATAGCTGGAACCAGGCTAAGAACCAAGCCCCTTTCCATGTTTGGAGCTGATCTGTGCTAGCTAGACCAGAGCTGGAGAATAGCTGGAACCTGGCTGTGTCCTCTCCAGACAAGGCAGTGGCTATGGGCCTTACCACAAGTTAGCCACTGCATCAGCTGTTGTGACCAAGTGGGGTCTAATGTGCTTGGTATGATCCTCCCAAAGAACACACCACATCCAAATAGGGACGTGGCTATAATTCACACGATCCCCAGCCCCCATCTGCTCCTGAGCGCCCCAGGACTCGTCATGGCCTGTTTGGAGGATTTCTCCACGCAGTGCTCCATCTGCCCGGAAGGAGCAGTCCTGAGTCCCATCGCTGCTCTGCGCTCACCACGGGCCTCCAGCGCATCCTTTCATCAGTAGCAAAGGTCTGGCGCTCTGGAGCGATGCGGGCCGCATATCCGAAGGGCTCAGCTGCCGTTTGGGCACCAAAACAAGCACACGCTGCTTTCCTGATGCTCCCCCTGTTGAATGTGGGAGCCCCCACCTGACTCATCTAATACCCACTTCCCTTGGCCTTTCCCCTACTGCACAGCTGGGCTTGCACATCCTGGTTTAGGCCCAAGGCAAACCCAGACCATGTCCTGAGCATCTCAGACTGGCACGGGTGAGGAATGATGGTCATTCTCCAGTGGCAAAGCTGCCTTGTGGCTGACGTGGCTCTGCCCTGGGGGAGTCGCCTCCACCTTCCTTGGTGGAGGGGAGGATGTGGTGATCCTCACACCCTCTGGGAGGGGAGAAATCCTGGAAGGGGAAAAGACACCACCAGACAAGCTCCTGCGTGTCCCCACCCGTGGCCCCAGCAGTAGATCTTATAACAGGAGAAGCGTCTTGTGCTCAGGATTTGTACCAATTTCCATCACTCAGTGAGTCTGTTTCTGCAGCCTGCCAGCTGCCCCTCTCCTCTAGGGGGGAGTAATTGGGTCGGGGAGCTGGTAGTTGGTGCAGGATTGGGATCCTGCATGGCCTGTGGTCCTCACCCTCAGCCCCTCTACTGCAGGCACCGAGAGTAGACTCTCTCTAAGCCTCCTATGTGATGTGGGGGGAGCCACCCCCTCAACTCTGAGCAACCATTTAATAGAGAAGCGCTGTAGTGCAGCCTCTTGCAAGACCTCAAGGCACCTGTCCCCAGGTGCGGCGGTGCTGAGAATACTTCATATTCCGCTGCCCTCCGAGCACAAAGGCTCCTGTACACCAGCAGCTGTGCAAAATCCTAGTTCCCTGAGGCGTGAAGATGCGTTTCTCACCCTGGCAAACCGGAAGGGAGGTGAATAGAGCCATGACAAGATCGTCGTGCCTAGGCCCCTAGAACATCTGCCCTAAGCCACTGTGGAGGCTGCATTGCTTGTGTGTTCCCTTGCCAATTAACCAAATACTTTAATTGGTGCTGGGTGCCCCCCACCCCATTTAGGAAGACCCTGGGGTAGGCTCAGCCCAGGCCTAGCTGAGATTCCTTGTGCCCCTGTGCTCCTCCGGGGGGATCCGTTTCTGGTGCAGAATATCATGCACTGCCACAGCCTCACTCTTGGTTTTAAATAGCAGGAAAAGAGGTGTGGGCGGGCTGCAGCCCGAGACTCGTTTTTAAGAGAGCCCCCCACCGGTTTAAGGAAGGGTTTGGAATGGGCGCGGTGAGCTGGGCTGACGGGTCGGTATCCATGCAGCTCGGCAGGCTAGATGCTTCGCTGGCTCAGCTGCCCATGCTCTAAGCCCCTCCCTGGTGACGCCTGTCCTGGCCGCCCCGAGGGATTTGCCCATCTCTTTCCCCTCCCCTTTCCCTCTTCGCAGAGGGCTCTGTGCTGTTTTTGGTGGATGGGGTGCCTGGAAGCAGAGGCGGGGTGCAGGGGCATGCGGAGCTGGAGGAGGGGAGCAGCTGGCTGGCTGAGCAGGTTGCACCTGGGCCAGCTGCGGAAGAGGCCCCCGTGGAAGCATGGAGAAGCAGCTGCAGGCAGATGGGGGCAGGTGGCTGAAAGGAAGCTGCCTGCTGCTTTCTCCCCGCTCCGTGGGAGCATTTGTGCAGAGGTGGATCTGGAGTAGGGCAACTTTCCCAGCCTCCCCCCACCCCGCTGCTCCTCCCAGGATTGCTGGGATTGGGGGCCAGGCTTTAGAGTGCTCGAGTCCTCTTGTTGCTGCCAGCTTAGCCCCAGCATTCACAGGAGCCAGGGTAGTGTGGAACGAGTGAGGTGCTCACGCAACTCCTCTGCCAGTGGCTCACTGCTCCAGGCTGTTACATGGGGCACGTGTGTAGCTCTGGAGAGCTGGGGCGGTGCATCTTGCCTTGAACCCCTTTTCCTTCCTGACTCGCTTGTGCCTTCTCTCCGTAGCTGCGCTGGTCTCGAAAGCCCCTCTGTTCAGAGCTGCCTGAAACCCCCTTCGCGCTGGAGCGACTTTGGCCTGGAAGACAACCACTTGGATAGCCTGGATTCTCCCACAAAGCAGCCGGAGACGGAATAAGCAGCACAAACGATCTTGTACACCCTGTCTGGGAGCAGCGGCTCTTGCTCTCCGGAGAGCCGAGGAGGGCCTCTGAGTGGCTCCCGTTGGTGCAGGATTGGGACCCTGCATGGCACATGGTCCTCACCCTCAGCCCCTCTGCTCCCAGAAGCTTGTGACCATTTCCTGCCGCCTCTGGACGGTCCTCTTATGAGGCAGGTGCTGGGTGAATACACAGCTGAGCTGTACGAAAAGGGAACCAGTGCTTAGTAGAACCTAAGTTTGTTACTCCCCAGGGCTGTGTCATGCTCTTGTGCGGGGACCTGTGCGTATTAGGGATGGGGGCTGTTTGAAAACAAAAGCCAGCTCCCTTGATCTTGGCTTGATCCTCTGTCCCCTTAGAGCTGGGTCATGGAGGCGGATGCTCATCCGTGCAGAGATCCTCCAGGAAAGAGGTTGTCTGGATCCCTGGGCCGAGCTGCTGTCCCTCCTTGTCCAGCAGCAGGTCAGGCCGCTGTCCCAGCAATGCCCAGTGGATTCTCGTTCTTAGAACGAGAATTCAGTCTTCGTAGCATTCCCCTCTGAAAAACCAATGGCTGCGTAGGCACGAGTGGCGCTCCTTTGCACGTCCGAGAGCCACATTTAAACAGCTGCTGTGGGGCGGCCTCCCCTCTGTGCTGAGCCGGAAGCCCCCGCGCTGGGTATGGATACCACCTCCACACCTGGTCCAGCTCGGCCTGCAGGCTGCGTGCAGCTGGAATGAGCCAACGAGCTTTCCCTGGGGGCTCTATATTGCAGGATTGATTCTTCCATTGCAGCAGGGGTGGGGGAATGTGTTGTGGTGGGACAATGAGGCCAAAGGTTGTTTTGTTTGTGCTCCCCTTTTGTGCGGGACATCCCTCAAGCTGGGCTTTCTTGCAGGAGACCAACCCTTTTGGCTAGCACAGGCCTGCCTGAGCCTAACGGCTCAGAGGGCAAAGGGGAAGGGCAAAGGGTGGTGGTCCCTATAGCCAGCCATAAGGGAGCAGAACAGAAGAAAGAATCCCTTAGTAAAGAATGGGCAATCCCACGCTGCAGCTTTCACCAGGCCTCTCTGGTTTCAGCCCATCGGGTCCATTTACTCTGCTGCTCCCTGTATCTTTCCACCAGCCCGTTGTCTGGCATTGTCATGGCTCAGAAGGCAGAGCTGAGGTGCTCTGGTCTGCAATAAATGTGAAGCACATGAGACACTGGGTGCTGGTGATTTACGTCTGGCGGAGCGGGGAAGAGACTAGGAGGGACCCAGGGGAGCAGGGAAGGCTAATCACAAACTGATCATGCTGGGGAAAAAAAAGAATGGAGCTGATGCATCTTAAGCAATAAACGTGGGGCAGGGTAAGATGCCATCAGAGACCATCCCTGCGTCGGTTGCACTGGGCACTAGATCGTGACAGCTGATGAGTGTCCAGTTGCAGCTGTGTGTGGGGAGAGGCGAAAGGGCTTTTTCTCCAGGCTGGGCTCCCCAAATAATACGCCCCTGCTAAGGCATCTTTCACTCAGGGCTCCTACAGGGCCGGACAAAGGGGCCTCGGTATTATCCTCCGTCTCTGCAGGGCGAGAGAACCTGCTTCTCTCTGGCTCTGTGGGACACTTGGTCAGGAGACCCAGCGCTAGCCCCACTGAAAGGGGCTGGAGCAGAGGGGCTTGGTTTCTGGGGCACGTGCATGTGGCTTTGGGGGGGAGGGACAGTGGCGTGTAGGCCCAGTTATGTCCTTGTGCTCCTTCCTTGGGCTGCGGCAGGGGGCTGACCAGCGGCAGGAGCCCTAGAGAACGGCGGAGAGGCTGCCTGCTCGGCTGGCCCCTGGCGGGGGCCAGGCTGTGCTATTCTGTGCCCAGAGCTCAGCAGGGGTGTGTGACCTGCAAGCTGGGCTGGCGGAAGGTGAGGGCCACCCTGCCGCCAGGAACGCAACCCGCCACGCTTAGCAAGGCTGGAGTCAGTTTCCCTCACGGCGCCTGCCGTATTTATCAGACCACGCTAGCAGAGCCTGCTCTGACGGGGGGGTGGTAGATTACACTGTACCACGCTCAGTTTCATGGATTGTCAGAGTTTGGTGGTCGCAGGGCCTGGCTGTGAAAATCAAGTTGGGGGGTGGTCGATTTCCCCAGGTGCTTGTGTTGAGGTTTTTCTTTCCTCGCCCCCACTTCACACGGGCGTGTTCTCCGCCTCACCCGATGAAGGGCCAGGGTTGGGGCGGGGGGAAATGAAGCCGACAGAGGGAAAATCTAAAATGTCAAAAGAAGTTCATTTAAAAAACCTGACAGATGCTTGCTAACGGTAGCTGCTCTGCCGATTGGCTGGGGCTGCCTCCTGAATATTCATGAGAGCACAGCTCCAAATGGTGCAGCTGTGCCCGCAGCTTTGATCTAGAAACTTCCAGCCAGGAGCTGGTGGGGTTGGCGATGCAGCCGCAATGCCAGACCTGCCAGGTGGGGGCTGTCCCTGCTCTGCCCCCTCAGCAGAGGCTTGACCTGCAGGGACAGCGCAACTCAGGGGCAGACACGCGCCAAGAGGCATGTGGGCTGCACCCAGGGGGGAGCTGAGCCCCCATTAACCTGAGCAGCATGGGTACTGAAGCCAGGCTCACAGAATCCCAGCATGCAGCTGGCTCTGGCATGGGGCTGCCCTGCTCGGAGACCTCTGCCAGAGCACAGGCTCCCCGAGGGTTTTCCCTTCTCACGCCTCTCTGCAAGGACCGTGCTTCCCAAGCTTGCTGGATAAACACACTGAACTACAGTCTCCTAAATGCCATACTGGGGCAGTTCCCTTCCTGCTAGCATGTGGTCACTGAAAGGCAGTTCCCCACTGTCCTCTTGCTTCAGGTCACGTTCTGGGACTAGAGGTGCCCTGGGGTCTGCAGCTAAGAGCCCCAGCTTCCCCTTACCTTTGACACCTACCGCCTGGCACAAATCTAGGCAGCTGCTGGCTGAAACTCTATAAAATGACCCTGGGGAAGGGGGAAAGCCACCTGAGCGGGTTAGTCCTGGCTGCTGCTTCAACAGTGCCTACGCCCAGACCTGGTTTCAGAGTAGCAGCCGTGTTAGTCTGTATTCGCAAAATGAAAAGGAGGACTTGTGGCACTTTAGAGACTAACAAATTTATTTGAGCATAAGCTTTCGTCAGCTACAGCTCATGTCATCGGATGCATTCGGTGGAGTGAGCTGTAGCTCACGAAAGCTTATGCTCAAATAAATTTGTTAGTCTCTAAGGTGCCACAAGTACTCCTTTTCTTTTTTACCCCCAGAGTTGGCTGCATCTCAGGGGCCGCAAAATTATTTCTAGAGGTGCTGCAAAAGTGTCATGAAAACACATCAATCCGGATGCAAAAGCTACTGACTTTTCCAAGCAGGGTGGGCCTGACCAAACCAAAACTGACTCAGGCTGAGTGGAAGTGTCAGGCTAACTCGAGAGCCCTGGGGCTTGACAGTGATGAAAGGTGCTGGGGCACTGGGGAGTCAAAGGAGGGGGGATTATAACGCTGAGATGTTTTCCAGAGCAGCAGCTGGGCTCTAGTCCTGCTCCAGAACGCTGCTTGGTATGCTGGGAGACGCTGCTCTGATCACTGGGAGGCGCAGGTTCTGTTCCCTTTCACCAGGGAAGGGCTTGTATAGGTATTGAATGCTGGTCAGCTGCTGCGGGAGGATCATTTAGACCCCAGCTCTCCTAGCCCTCTGCTCCGGTCGGAGTTTCTCTTGGCACGAGCCCTGTTTCTTTAACAGGGAAACTAATTTTGCTGCTGCTGCCAGTAGCATAGAAGCTGGGGTGGGTAAAGGCACGGTCCGTGCCCACCGCAGACCCAGTAAGCGACGGGCAGCTGGGGCAGCTGTGGGTTCATGTGGAACTGGCCAGCTGAGAGGGGCTGCAGGCAGGCGCCGCACTGGGAGTGAACTGCTTCCTTCCTGGAGCCCAAGCCCTAGTCCCAGCTTGCTGCCTGCCTCCTAGCTGCGGCCAGGTATGTGACAGGCACACAGAGCGGCTCAAGGCAACCTCTTTCTTGCCCATGTGGCTGAGGCCTTCTGGAGATGACTCCCCTCGCCCCACAAAGCCTGGCATCAACCCAGCCTCTCTGCCTGGAAGCAATCCAGGCTCATCCTTTCCAGCTCCCCGAAGGAGGCCTGGCTGTCTCTCAAGTCTGTGCAAACAAACTGTAGCGCATGTACCACCCAGCCAGCTCAAATTGAGAGAGGGAGGAGCCCCCAGTCCCTGGCACTGACTGATCAGAATTACAGGCTGGAGCCAGCTACTTCCACTGTGCTAAGCCACCTGCCTGCTCCAGTGCTGGCGTTTAACCTGCCAACTGGGAAGCTGCTGCTGCCCCACGCCAACCCCCTGCTGTACAGAGGAATCACCAGCCCCGGGATTGAGCGCTGAGAACATTGCTGGCTCCCATCCCGCCCACTGCTGGAGATAAGGTGACCAGATGTCCCAACTTTATAGGGGACAGTCCTGTTTTGTGGGTCTTTTTCTTATATAGGGTCCTATTAACCCCCACCCCCCATCCCAGTTTTCACACTTGCTGTCTGGTTACCCTAGCTGGAGATGGAGGGAGCAGGGCCTCCCATCCCCCCGTGTCCAGAGAGCAGATACCCGGAGTGCACAGCGGATAAAGTCCCCCTTGCCTCCAACAAAGGTCTCTTGGTGAGAGGGTAATATAAGAGAAGAGGTCTCTCTCCCTGCTCTCCAGCGAGTGGGAAGCACCCAGGGCCAACCCCTGCCACCTTTACTGTGGGCAGGGCTGAGTTAGGCCTTCTGGTGCCACCAGCTGATTAGCGGCTGTGTCACCACTGGAATCAGACCTGCTGCATGCCGTAGATGCTCTGTGAGGCAGGTGCCCCCTCATAACCCCACTGCAGGGGATGGGAGGAGCGAGCGATAGTCACTCCTGCTCAACCCACAGGCGCAGCTCTGCCCACGTTTCTTTGAAAGCGTGAACCAAAATGTAGGCTTCAGAGTCAACACCCCATTGAGCTGAATGAGGCCGTGCACACCTTCCTCAGAGTGACTGTTCTGGGCTGCCGGCAGACCCAGGCCCATATCTTCTCAGCCTCCAGCGGCAGAGACTAGGGTGGGTGTTTTTCAAAGGAAACCAGCTATCAAGCCAAGCATCAGCTCACCTGGTTGCCAGCAGCAGGCCCGATTCCCCCACTCCCTGCACCCCTCACAGCCTCTGGGGCCCTGCCGCGCTGCAGCCTCCCCATTGGAGTATCATGCAGACTCCTGCCAGCGGGGAGAGAGGCCAGCACTGCAGCAGAATCGCTGCACCCTGCTGCATGCCAGGAGGCTCAAATATGTCTACCAATTACAGGACAGCTGTTCAACCGGCTGAAGGCGTGGGGTGGGGGGGGGGGACCTGTCTCTTTAAGAGCCCTCCCAGTGAGTGATGAGAGCTGGGAGATGCAGGCAGTCAGGCCCTGATTAAACACTCATTGTGCAGAGCACGCTTAGAAAATTACTGTAATTACAGTCGGGTCCCAGCAGAGGGATGAGCTCCAGTGCTGGTAATAACCTGGCCAGGTGCCTCTTTCCCTGGCCCACAGGAACCAGCTCCCGGGCCTCCTTGAGCTGCTAAAAGACCGAAGAAAGCTGCCCAGATTTCTGGCCGAGGCAGGGTTGGAGTGGGCTCTGCCTCCCGGGCATGGCGCTTTGGTGCAATGTGGCTCTCTGCCCAGACAACAAATCCCCGACTCCAAATTCAGGTGCAGCGACAGATTCATCCTCCATCACACCCTCCAGTGAGTGACTAGCTCTTTGCCTCGCAGTGGGCAGGGCTTGTCCCACCAGGTCTTTCCCAGCTCAGCTATGCTCCCGTGATACGGAAGCAGAAAACTGGCCGGAGCTGGGCTGGGGGTATGGACAGGATGGGAGATCACCTGCTGTTTACTGCAAAAAATCTAAATATCGTGGGATGAGGACAGGCCAGCCGGTGCCTTAACGCCAAACCTTCCAATCACTTGGGTGCAGCTCCATCTTCCCAGGAGCAGGAGGGGGTGTGGCAGAGGCGTTCCCGCACCCCAGCTGCCATAAGGACTCACATTAATATTTACATTACTGTAGCATCTACCGGCCCCAGACATGCAGCAGGACGCTAGGTGCTGCACAGACACCGAACAAAAAGTGGGTCCCTGCCCTGACACGCTCGCAATGGCATAAGTTAGGGATGCTGGCAGGGCTGCCTTACGCATTGCTGGGGACCGAAGAAGGGACGGTTGAGCCACCTGCCCTCTGTTCTTGCACTGGGCTCTGAGTCAAGGCCCGGCTTGGAAACAGCCCCTTGCACCCCCCGGATCTCAAACCCCAGCTGGCTGTGGCCCCACATCTACCTTGACTCTGAAGGGCACGTACTTTCCAGGGGATCATAGTGCAGGTGATCAGGAACAGGCGGATGCTAAAGCCCGGCTCAGTGTCCCCCCACTGTCTCCGCCTTTTCCGCAGTGGAGAGAGCACGTTAGCGTCTCCCGAGAGGGTCTTCGCCCTGCGTTCGCTGCTGAGGAGCCCAGAGTGCGTTGCAAACAACCCAGGAGAGAGCAGTCAATGGCAAGGAACCTCTGGGTGGACTAAAAAAAAAAAAAAGACCCACCAACCTCTGCGCAAGGCAGGAATGCTCACCTTAAGGCCAGGACCCCGAGAGGTCCAGCTCCTCAAAGGGGCCTAACTCCCATTGATTCCAACAGAAGATAGGTGCCTAAATACATTTGATTTGGGCTTAAGTTACTTGGCCAAGGACACAGTGTGTCTTGGTAAAGCAAGGAACAGAACCCGGGGCTCTGGGCTCACAGGCTCTTGCCTACAGAGCCCCACTCTGCCAGCCTTTACACCTGCTCCTGCTAACTCGCTCGGAGCATTTCAGCCCCAGTAGCCTCCGACTAAGGCATTTCTCAAGCTGGCTGCCGGTTTTTGGACTCTTGCTAGCTACTGCTGATCACTAGCCCCCATCTCATCCAGCGCTCATTCCCAGTGTTGCCGAGTCCAACAGGACCATGCAGCAGCCGGGGAGTTACTCCAGACTCAGCTCTCCTGGGTTTGAGCCATGATCGCATCCCTCTCCTGTGTGTCTGAGCCGAGGGCTGGCGGGCTGCCCAGTTTGGAGGGCTGATGACGGGAGGCAGGGCACAGATCATGCCTCCAGCTTACAAGGGGGCTAGTGTTTGGCCTTGCACGTTGCAGCAGGAGCGGTGTTTAGCCTTCCACGTTGCAAAAGCTGCCATCTGCACCATGAGCAACACAGGTCCCAGCCAGGAATGGGGAGTGAGGGGACATCTGACAGCTCCGAGTCCCTTCCTCTTGCCCAATTCCCTCCCTCCCCCGTGTGGCCGTGCATCGCTCACAGGTGAGCTGTCTTGGCACCATTGCCAGTGGAGCAGCAAAACTAATTGGAGCTGTCAAGGCTGTTCCCTGCTCCGTGTCCAACAGCAGGTGGGCGGGAAAGGCTTCCAGGTGCTTTGCTATGAGCTAGCAACCTTTCACAAGGCAGCAGGGGGCAGGTTTACCCCCCAGCCCCTTCCAACAGTGGGGAAATCCTTCCCTCCGTGCAGCCAGGGAGGGCAATGAGCTCAGCCTGCTACCTGCCAGCAGCAAGGGCTGGAAGCAGAGGCCTTGAAACGCCAAAGGAGTTAGAGACAAATGAGAACCAGCTGTCCCGATCCAGCTCTCCTCCCCGTGCTTTTGAGGGCACTGGCAATCCACCACCGAGTCGCAGCGTGGCTCCATCTCTACTTGGCCCCAGTCCTCAAAGGTGTGTAGCCACCTCGCGGAGCCTTTCCTGGAGAAACTGAGCCCCTGAATTGGGAAGGCCCTTAAAACACCAGCTTAAGTCCGAGCACCCAGGTAAGCAGTGGGCTGAATACGGACAAGACTGCACTTAAAAGGGCCAGTCCCGCCAGCAACAGTAGCTGGCTCGGGAGAATCAACACACTGGCCATGTGCTATGATGTGGGAGGTAATTTCAGGAAGGCTGATGGCTTTTTTCCCTTTGGCCCGGTGCTGCGGCCAACAGTTAGCTACTACCATCTAGTGGCACATGGGGGACACAGCCTCTCTCTTTCCTCCCCCCTGCCCCACGTTGATGGAAAGGTGCCAACCCATCCGACTTCTGGGCTGGACAGTCCTGGAGGATGAAGTTCTCTGTTGATCCCCAGAGATAGGGGAAGCACAGAGAACCTGTCCTCCCAGCCCCACACAGGAGCTGATGAAGCTCCTATCAGAAGAGGCTGGTCATGGGCAGAATTGGCTTATTGCGCTGGGGTCTACCAGGGCCGGAGAAAGAAGGCCAGTTCCAGTGTCGTGTCCTCTCCTGGCACACGCCCGTCTCTCCTCCCTGATCGCCGAATCCAGCCACAGAGCGAGCCAGGGACTGAGCCTACAGGGAAGCTGAGACGCTGCCAGAAACTGCGAGAACAAAAAGAGAATCTTTTTATTTTGGGTCTTCCCCCCCCCCCCGGCTCACAAAAGAAAACAAAACTGGCCCCCGTGTTGGCCGATTGCTCAGGCGTCTCGTCAGCTGGGGTAAGAGCCACATACAAATGTCATTCAGAATCAAGTGGGAAATGGGGCCGATTAGACAGACTCTGGAGTGGGGGCGGGGGGGGGGCGTTAGCTTGGTAACGGGCTCAGGGGAGAACGGGGGGCTCTGTGAAACATCAGCAGTGACGTGGGTGCTGGGACATGAGTCTCTTCACGTGGAGGTGGAGAAGGTTTCCATAGGTGCCCGAGGGGTAGCAGGGGAGAGGACCCCGAGATGGGGGCTGCTGTCCAGTATGTCGGGGAGAGAGGCACCAGGGAGTCTAGGAGGAAAGAGATACAGGAGTGAATATTGACAAGGAGAAGATGAAAAAGGGCGTGACCATGGCACAAGCAACCTGCGTGATGCACGCACAGCGACTCACAGCATGGGATGAGGTGACACCAGTTGATTCAGCAAGAGATGGTGTGGGTCACTGGTTAGTGCAGATGATTGGGAGTCAGGACTCCTGGGTTCTACTTCCAGCTCTGCAGCTAACTCGGAGTGTGATCTCCCAGCTCTGTGCCTCAGTTTCCCCACCTCTCTACAGGGTTTTGAGATCTTTGTGTGAAAAGTGATCTGTAGCCAATGCTCTGATAAGTACCATTTTGACTACCACCAAGAGACAATGTTTTCTGGGAACAAAATCTTCTGGGTTGCTGTTGGCTCCATCCGACCTGAAGGTAACAACCCTTTTCTGTGCTTCACCCAGGGATCTCAAAGCACTTGACAAAAGTCAGGGGCATTTCCATTGCAAAGCCCCTGGCTCGTGGTCACAGCTGGACTCACTTCAGATACCTGCCCACGGTCACAGAAAAGCTGGGAGTGGAATGCAGAACCCTTGATTCCCCAGTCCTGGGCTCGAACCGGCCACCCTCACTCCTTGAACGTCAACGGCTAATTCCTCCTACCCCATGCTACCAGGTCTTTGAATCTCCAGGATGGTTTTCCTGCCTCATTAGTTCCAGTGTAAGGTGAAGACCAGAAGATGGAGCCAAAGGCAAAATCCTCCCAGATTTCTCCATATCGATCTTCACAAAAGATTAAAAACATACTCCAGAACTGTCCCAGCCCCAGCCTCGGGACAGACATCTCAGACCTCCTGGCAAGACAGTTTTGTTATCAGCGAGGGCCGGGGTGGGGGGAGCGATCTCTGAAGAAGTGTGAAGAGTTAAATCACAAAGCAGCATGCCTCTTACCTGTAGAATCATCTTTCCTCCAGTTCGTAGGCGGCTGTGAGGTATTCCTTTGGGACGATCCCCACCTCGCTGTTCAGTTCGCCGATCCACCAGCCATACATGTTGTACTCCTGAGAAAACAAAGCAAGAAAGGGCCCATCTTGGACATCCTGGACTAGATAACTTAGTCCTGCCTTGAGTGCAGCGGACTGGACCAGAAGATGTCTCGAGGTCCCTTCCAGTCCTACGATTCTAGGATCTTAGACAGAGAGGATGCGGGTTACCATTAAATCACTAGGCAGACGGCCTGAGCTCCATTCCTGACTGCCAGACTCCTTAGGCAAATCACTTACAGCCACATTTACAAAGGTATCACTGACTAAGGCCCGCAACCAGAATTAGACCAAAGTATTAAAAGTCCTCAGGAGCCTAAACTCTCGCGTGCCACAGGCAGAGAACAGGAGGAGGCCAGCATCCGTAGGGCACTGATTAGTGAGATGTGCCCAGATAATCCTGGCAAACGACCCACACCCATACGCTGTAGAGGAAGGGAACCCTCTCCTCTCCCCCCCCCCGCCACAATATCCCTACCAATCTGACTTGGGGGAAAACTCCCTCCCAGCCCCACCTATGGTGATCAGTTTGACCCTGAGCATGCAAGCAAGACCCACCCGCCAAGCACCTGAGAGAGGGAACGCTCGGTGCCAACCCAGAGCCCCAGCCCACCCCTCCGGTGTCTCACATTCAGCTGTGGGCAATCTGTGATGCTTCAGAGGAAGGAGACAGAACCGCCCCTCCCGACCTTCCCCAAAAAATAGATGGGGAGAGAGGAAATCCTTCCTGACCCCAACAGGTGACTGGCTGGAGCCCTGAAGCATGAACTACATCAAGAAGAGACGAATAATACCGTAGAGTGAGGTAGGGCTCTCCAGACAAGCATCTCAGCACTCTGCAAACAGGAGGGGCAGCCCAAGCATAGGCACGGACTCCGTGGGTGCCCCGCTGATCAGCTCCTCCCCCTCTCCCCCAGCACCTCCCGCCTGCTGAGGATCACCTGCAGGAGGCGCTGGGGGAGGGGGGCGGAGCGGGGGCAGGGCGCGCTCGGGGGAGGAGGCAGAATGGGGTGGGAAGAGGCAGGGGTGGAGCCTTGGGGGTTAGGGGTGGAGTGGGGGTGGGGCCTGGGGTGGAGCAGGGGTCAAGCTTCCCCCCACCCGGGCAAATCAGAAAGTCAGCGCCTCTGAGCACAAGTTCTAGGCACCCCCGAAATTCCACTTAAGCCCTCTTTTCAGGGCGTAGGCAGGATTTAAGCAGCGCATAGACGCAGAGGAAGTGCCACACTGGATCACACCCATGGCCCAGCCCGGTATCCTTTCACCGACAGCCGTCAGCCCCAGTTGTTTCAGAGGCAGGTGCAGCAAATTCTGCAGCGGGTTGTTTCCACCTGGGATGAATTTTCACATGGGAGGTTTCCTCCTAAACCCTTTGGCTGGCGGTTGGCTTGGCTGAGGCACAGAGGCTTAGAGCCCAGGTGCGGATCCTCTGCACAGCATGAATTACGTCTCTATTTTACAGATGGGGAAACTGAGGCACAGATGGGCCGTGGTTGGGGGGTAGGAGCACACGATAAGTTAGAGACGGTGAGAGACAGAACCCAGCCCTCCTACGGAAGGACTGCCAGATGATGCTCTCTGTGGAGCCAGAGTCTGGCCTCCCCAACCCCAGGCTAACCAGCTTCCCAGCTGCGAGTGTGAGACAGGAGCAAACGCTTGGCAGGGTGGCTGATTTCCGCAAGCGATGTGCTCACTGCAGAATCTTTGAGCCAAGCAGACCTGCCAGGTTCCAGAGCGATGAAAGACCCTCCCCGGCCGCATTGCAACCCTCTCAAAACAGGAAGGAAAACCCTGCGGCAAAGAAAGCTTTGGATGATCAGCTGCCTTAGTGCGGAAATGAACGGGATCTGCACTTGCAGCAGGAGGAAACTAACCCACCCAGGAGACCTTTGGCTGGAAGGGGTGGGCGGGTGGTCAGAGAGCCGTCCAACGCATGAATGGAGCAATCCAACCCTCCCCGCCCCATCCCTCCTCTGCCCACCGCAGCTACGCCTCAGCCCGGACACCACGAGGTATTTTAAAATAATTTCTGCTTTGATGAATTGCCGGGGAGCTTGCAATTGCTCATAATCAAAGGGAGGAAAATGCAAATGAGAGCCAGTCGAGAACTATCGACACCAAACGTTTATTCCACTGCACAGTGCCAAAAAGAATTAAAACAACATTAAACTCCCAGCAATAATGTTTAAGTCCTCGTTTCCAAGTGCCAAATTGCACCACTCTGGATCATACAGATGTTTGTTAATTATGCTAATTCTTATTAAACTATTAAAACGGGGAGTGCACTGGCACAGCACGCCAAAGCCCGGCACCGAGTGAACCCTGCTTTCGTCTGGAGGTGCTAATTTACTAAGATGCTGACGCCTGGTTTAGGGGATGCTGAGCAGCTGGGTTTTTCTGGGGCAAGGGAGGAGAGCGATGGAGGACTGTTTCCCTGGAATCTACCTCATCAACTTCCAGCAGGGCCTGCATGCTCTGTGCTTGCACAGATTCAGCGGGGGTGGGGGGGGGGGAAGAAAGAATTTAGCTGAGACAATCATCTGGAAATTTGTTGCTTTGAGGAGGTGGGTGAACGGGCACCTGGACCTGTGGACATGGGGTCTGACACGCACACTCCCTGCAGAGCGATACACACCTGCGGTTCAACACCACTGTGCACCTGGCCGGAGGATCTCCAGGCACTTTGCATAGCCTCATGTATCCCCATTGTACAGATGCGGCCACTGAGGCAACAGACAAGGAAGTGACATGGCCACAGTCAGCAATTGAGTCCAGGTTGCTTTACAAGCCAGGGAGTCAACATCCTCCCCCTCCTCACCCCAATCCTCCTCTTACTAGCACCAGTTTAACCCCGCTGATTTACACGTCCCTCCTGATTTATCCCAGGGCAAGAGGAGACTCTGCCACCAACCCTTTGCAGGACGATGCTCGGTGCACACAGGTAACAAAAACCACCTGTTAGGTGTGCCAGGAGACCCCAGTTCCGCTCTCAGCCCTGAGACCTCCTCCCTCAAACTCAGAGATCTGGTCCCAGCAGGTCGGCCCACTACACTAGCCCCAGCACTCTCTGCATTTCCTGCCTGCGACCCGCGGTGACGAGCGCCCCCGAAACAGACGCTCGTTCCAATAACCGGCAGCCAGTGGGTTTGTGCGCGGGGCCGTAAAAGGATTGATGCTACTAATCTCCATCAGCAAGGGGAGACCAGACACCCCCCTTCCCCCTGTAAAAGGAACAGCCAATTCTATAACCGAAAATGCGCCATGGCCACCAGCACGGGATATTTCACAGCTTGAATCAGCCTCCGGTGGTTTCCCTGTTGCCATTTATGGTCGCGCGAACATCACGGCCCTCCTTAGCGATCCACCGGTCACAGGGCCTTGAATCCCTCCATGGGACTGCAAATGCCCTGCCAGTAGGTGTTGGGGGAGGGAAGCAGCAGGCTGCTCCTCATAAGCCTGGAAAAAAGTGATTGGAGCCCCCCTGCTACATGATTGCCGCATTTTAATTTCCAGCCACCCCCGCTGCTTCCTATTTGTGTGATCTCTTGCAAGGCAGCTCAGCCATGACCTGGAATGACCATCCCTGTCCTGGGCACAGATGAGATGGCTGGGCCAGATTCTCAGCAGCCGTAAATCGGCATAGCCTTGTTGACTTCAATGGGGCTACGGCGACCGATGGCAGCTAAGGAGCTGGCCTTGGCCTTTGAAAGTTCAGGCGAAGACCTGTTGGGGTTTCCCAGCCTCCAATGTTAATTTAATTCCCCGTCTCATGCTAATGGGTCCCCAGCCCCACCCTACAGGGCCCCAGAACCGGGGGGGGGCAAGAGGCAAATGAATCCCCCAGATTCATTGAGCTAGGGGCTTCCCCACACATCCGGTCCCACCCCTGGAGGGATTTTCTGCTCCCGGCGTGGAAGGAGAACTTCTTATTTGTATGGCGAGAGGACGGCTCCGTGGTGCTGGGTGCTGCATGGATACGCAGTGAGAAACAATGGCTGGAGAATGGCAGAGCTGTTGTCCCTCTTTGACAGGCAGGGAACGGTACCCTTCGTCTCCTGCCTCTCAGGCTGGTGCTTTTAGCCACAAGCCTGTCGCTTGGATCCTGAAACTGGGGCTGCATCTTTGGGCGGCTCCCCTCCTAGGGTCGTCGGGGGAACGCTAACGTGATATTAATATTGTTGCAAAGACAGCATCTGCTCCTCCAGAGTGAGCGCCCCCCGCCGTCCCCGAAATACACGCGTTTCCTTTCCTTTCCTTCTACCGAAAGCGGAGCCGGCAATATTTACTCCTCACCCCGGCCTCTGGCCCCGGCCGACATCCGCGCGCTTTCTGCCCGGCCTCGTAAACAACCCGTGCCTCCTTCAGGAACACAATCAATCAGCCCCCCTTTGCACAGAAGATCAATGACGCTTTGATGGATGCCCAAGGAAAAGCCAATCAATCAGGGACTTATCGGTTTATGATTGCTCGGCCCCATTATCAGCGTGTGTGTGTCATACATTATTGTTAGTCAAATGGAGGATCCTAATTCATAGGTGAGGCATGCCTTGTGCTATTAGAGGGTCAGCTGACAGGGAGTTTTATACCAGGTCAGCTATATATCTGTTTATCTAGAAAACTGGCTCGGAGCAGAAGCTAGCTCTGAAATTTAAAATTTACCTCCCCCCCTCAGGGAATTCAAAACTTGAAGCCAGCGGGGAAGATAAACAGTGTGTCTGAGCAGTTACTGGGCATTTAGAAAGCGCTCACCTATGTTTCCCCAGCATGGGGGACTTTTATCGGGTATCTTCTCGGAGGAAGAGGGGACTGGTCAAAGGCTCGGCGCTGTGCTAAACCGGGAGGTGGCTTCCCCGTTACTTCGGCGCGCAGCAAACCATCCTTCTCTCCTCCCCCCCTTTCTCGTTTATTATTCAACCTTTCTTCAGATAAAGCACAATAAAAATGAACGATTAAATTTGCCCCCAACCATTATTTATTTGCTCTTGCCAGGAACTTTTTAAATGGATTACCGCAGGCGGGAGGTGGACAGGCCCAAGAACACACGCGGATGGGAAAAGCAAAGTGGTGGCCGGTCGGGGCGTAGGAAATACAGGAGGTAGCAAGGGAGGGTGTCAAATGAAACGCTGCCATCCCCACTTGGGCAAAGCTGCCATTTGGGGTGAATGGGTTTAGCCTAGTTCATGCTGGACAGCACCAGAAGAATTTAGGAAGAGATTGGCCACTGCCCAGGTCTGTGAAGTGCAAGAACATGCTTACTCCCGATGACTCCCCCTCTGGGAGCTTTGCCAGCAGGAGGAGGTCAGGATTTTGCAGGGAACTTAAAAAAATCATCTCAATGGCCTGCGACAATAAACTCAGTTCATCCCTGGCCCGGGCCCTGGACTTGCACCACAGATGAATTTGGCCCAGAGATAGAGATGGGTGCACAAGGCCCAAGGACATTGCCTGACTGTGAATCAGATGGGCCCATGGTCTCTCTGTGTATGCAAGCTGCAGGAGATGTCGTCTGCCAGGTTAAAACTCTGCTCCCAGTTACAGTGGTGTCAATCTAGAGCGACTCCATGGAAGGCAAACGAGCTATTCTGCATTTACACAGGTGCAGACGCACTCCAGATCGGCAAGCGAGTGTTATTTTAGGAGGCCCATGGATAGCACGACATGAGGCACCGTGTAGGAACCCAGCTAGATCAGACAGACAGACAGCTGCAGAAAAGACTTGCAAAGCAACTCTGTAATTGAGGCAGGGGGTGCACACCAAAGAAGAGGGAGGGAGAGGTACCTTCATTTGCAAGACGAAAAAGGAAGGGGGAGAAGTGCTGAATTTGGAGACCACCGTGGCTGCCCCATTTCCAAGATGATGGGATTGTGAGATCATGTGAAACTGCAGTATTAATATTTATTCCATAAAGCACGCAGCTCACAGCTTTGCACCATTCTGCCGCGCTTTGACCGCAGTACCAACCCTCAGGCACAGCAACACAATTTGGAAACAATGTGACGGAAATGTTTAATCTGCTCAGCCCATCTGTGCTGCGTATTTCTCCAGCTCTCCCTGAGAGAGACGCCTTCGAATCTCCACATCGCCTTTAATATTCTCCTAAATCACCTCCCCACTGCACTTGAAGGGCCATTGCTACAATATCACAGGTTCATCTAAAGTGCACTGGGTTGGGGGGGCCCCCCTGAAGAACAGGGGTATGGGTGCAGGGAGAGACAGGGTGTTGCTTGGGCCATTTTTTATTTCAAAATAATTTCCAGGAACAGTCTTTCCATGCCCCTTGGAAAAAAAAAAAGTTATTGTGCTTTTTCTGGAAGGTGATTAGTGAGACTGTTTAGAACTAAACAGGCTGGAATGGAGGAAAATCGTTTCCAAAGAATTGTTTTTATTAATCTCCTGCCCAGCCGCTCACGTTCAGGCACGGCTTTTGTTCAGCTGGCCTTCGGGCCCAATCCTGCTCACAGTGGGTTCCGCCAGGACTGAGCCCTTTTGGCAGAGAACGCCCTCCTAGAGCCAGGAAAAGCACCGGGGACTGGGAGTCAGGGCTCTCGGGTACCATCCCAGGTGCTGAGAGGAAGCAGGGTCTGGTGGTTATAGCTGAAAGTCAAGAAAGTCCACTCCCGGCTATGGCACAGTGTTACGTGCCTCAGTTTCCCCTGTTTTGTAAAACTTGAATGATCCCCATAGCTGGGGGGGGAAGCTGAGGTTTATTTACATAATGCGTGTACAGTGTACGGCCGGAGAGAGACTAAATGTTGGACAGTCAACATTGTTTTATGATTATTATTTCTTTACACCCGTCACTTCCATAGCGGGTGTGGGGCAGCTGGTTGCAGGGGCTGGCTCGGGGCCTGATCCTGAGAGGTGCCTAGCTCCTGTGACGTCCCACCAAAGCCGAGAGGGCGCTCAGTCCCCGCACGCTTAGGGCCCCTCACCGGGGATGGGGGGGCCTGGCCTCCCTCTGAAAATGGGGTGAAACTGGGGGTGCTCAACATCTGCTGGAAGTGCTTGGTACCCCCTGGCTCGTGGAGCTGGGGCCGCGCGTGTGCACACGAGGGCCCGTTCTGCGCTAGGCCCCCCCGCACCTGCCTCTAGCTGGGGGGGAAAAAAAAAAAAATCGGGCTCCCTTTGAGCAACTCTGCGCATGAAAAGAACGGAAGAATTGAACGCTCAGGATCGTTCGCTGACAAAGGAGGGGCGCGGGGTGGACAAGGCGTCCCAATTGTGGCGCCCCCAGCCTGCCGGTGTGTTACATCATCTGCACACATAGGTGTTGCCATGGCAGCTGCTTATAGTTTCATTTCCTGGATCCCCCGAGGGGGGTGTCACAGCCGGATCCACCTGCTCTTTACCCTACCCTCAGTGGGGTCATAGTAAGGTCGCCAGAATAAATGAACGCGGGTACTAATGATCTGTTTGCTGGCTGTTTATGCTCCGTGTGTCAGGGGCACTCACATTTAGAGAGCTCATTATGGCTGCAATTAGACGGCACCATTGCTAGATATTTAACTCCTTTTTCTTTTAAATTAGCATTTTAATAACGTGCTTTGAGCAGGGGAAACAAAATGACCATTTTTCATGGCCAAACTTCTTAGCTGAAGGTGTAACTTTAATGGTAAAGTTGTGAGGGCAGAGAGGCAGGAGCGGCTGGTTCCCCTTCCACCTTTCCCCCACCCCCTTCTATTCTCCCCTCCCCACGAGGGAAAATAAAAATAATAAAGGGAGAGATTTTTATTTGCTTTACGGCACACTCGATTTCCTCAATGTGTTCTGCTGCCAATTAGATTCAGCTTGAAAGTCCCGAACACTGGGGCCTGATGAAAATTAGCAGGCACCGGAGTTAAACTTTGTGCGTGACCTGTGAAGAGGGCTTGAAATGATTCTGTGTGTGCATGTGTGTTTGTGTAAAAGGAGCCATTTATTTCAGATTCCCCTGGCTGAAAAAAGGAAAGGGGAGGGGGAAAAAAAAAAGAATAAAGCACCCATTAGAAAATCAGTGCTATCAAAATATCTTTATACAGTAACCCCCAGGGCCACTTCCTTTCAAAAGGTCACTGCAATTATTTCTGTTTTGTTCATAACTCTTCTGATGATCTTATAAGACTGGGTGGAAAAAAAGAAAAAAGAGGAGGAGATAAGGCACTACTTGTAATTACTGATCCTAGAAGGGACAGAGATGGAGAATTTACAAAGGAAGTTGGGGGCTAGCAAATTGAATGAGACAGAAGTGATGCTACAGTGGGAAGAGAGTCCAGAAGTTTAGCTTTCAGGAACTTGAAAAGGCCCCTGTTTTATTCACATGTGGTTTGAGCAGTTGAAAAGTACAAAGACCAGTAACAAATGGGAACATTTCCCTTAATTCCCAGGGTCATTTTATGATTGCTGTTTATTTCCTTTTAATTTGGGACCTTAAACTAAACATCATTTTGCAGACAAGGAGGTGAACGGGACTCCAGAAAATGTGTTGGTGTGGAAAAGAGAGATGTTTGTCAAGTGTGTATGTGCACACACATACAGTTAGAGAGCAGTGTTTAGGAGATACTGTTCGCAGTCAGGGTTGGAAGAATTAGATTATTATTGGTAAATGTTGGTAAATGTGAATTTCACTGTGTACACACAATCCGATGGAAAAAAAATTGCTCCATAGTTGATCAACAAAATATACAAAAAGTGCCGAATGAGAACATATTAGAATTTGATTCAAAGCTATTTACTTTGTCTATTTGGATGTCTGATCTTGACAATTGGTGAGTTAATGGTTATAAAGCTTTTACTTTTTTAATCTCAACATCTACGGTCGTTAAATAACTGTAGGACCTCCCCCAGAATTTCCTGTAACTGAAAATTGGGGAAAACCCCTCCCGCCCAAAATGGAAACCAATGCTTAAAAAGAAACATTGCTATTATCTGTCAAAATCATTTAAAAATAAAAAGGAAAACTTGAATTCTGCCAAGTCTGTGCACTTTATGCATCTGTGGGAGATGATACAAAAGCACGCATGTGAAAGTGGCTTTAAAAAATTTATTTGTTTCCTACCCTCTTGGAATCCCACATCCAAGTTCTGGCTGAGATTTTCTGTTCTGACACCGGGCTCACAACTCTTTCCGTGACAACAGACGGGAGGGGATTTCAGAGCGACAGGAGTTTGGAGGTCAATAGTTGAAGACCAGGAGTTAGGGATCAAAAACACTGGGAAAACACCCCCCGCGCGCGCACACACACACACACACACACACACACACACACACACAGACAGACAGACAGACAGTTGAAATAAAGATGATCTTGGTGAACTAGTAAGGAATCAGAAGAGGGGAAAAGTGCAAGGGGGAACTAAGGCAAGAAAAGAAAAAGGCAGCTTTTGTGAGAACAATGGTTTAAATGTTTACTCTTCTGTATCAGCTCAGCTGCACCTTCGAAGCTGCTGTTTCATAAATACAATACGGATGGCACAGGCTATAATTTGGTGATAGCTACCCCAGGACATATCTAGATACACTTCTGTTATTTTAATTAAATACTGCATTATGGTTTGTGACAACTTCATCGCTATAGCGTAAATGAATTTGGAATTAAAGTCTTATTTAGGCATCCAGCGTATCCCCCTCATCCCTCCATTTCTCAGTTTTACAAAGCAAAGGGCTATAAAATCAAGATGTTTGTTCATTTACAGATGGAGCAGTGTGGAAAAAAAAAGGGGGAAAACACAGTACAGAAGCTGACTCTGAAATACTCATGGCTTACAAGCATTCTCAGACAGAGGAGAGAATTCTTTTGATCATAAGTGGGCTATGCTGAGTATTAATTGTGTGTGTTTATTCTTATCTTTCAACCTGGGCTCATCTGAATAATTATACTGATGGCCATGGGATTTTTTTGCCTCTTTTGTTTAGTAGTTAATAGCCAGCTTTTAATTTTTAAACTGTTGATTTGTTACTGGCTCTGTGCAGTAGAAGTTTTTGGAAATTTCATTTGTGATCAAGGGGAGCGGAGCTGATTGAGTTTTTTGGGCCATGGATGGAGAGGAGTTATGGCAAAGGCCATATTCCCAGGAATGGGAGTTTCAATGCCATCAATCTATTAACTTCTCTCTAATGAAACTAGACCATACGTGACATTTTGCAATATAACTGCTTTAAATGTTACCACATCAATTGGCTTAAATGTTACCCGCGCCTCATGAACCAGGATATGGTTTTATAATTCTCTCTCTCTCTCTAACAAACAGATTTCCACTGATATTTTACACTACCAGAGGAAACAACAATGTAGTTTTAAATACAGATGCTCAACAGGCTACAATTAAGAAAAGAAATTTACAAATAAGTTTTGTGACCCTGCAAAAGGAGTTTTCCCTCCCTTGCATATTGGACAAATCAGTGTAAGTTTTAGTGTTTATGATTTATTTTTTTGTGTGTGTGTGTGTGTGTGTGTGTGTAATTTGGATTTCACACTAAATTTTTCCATTGTCCAACTTATTGCTGATGAACCAACAAAACAGAACAAACAAACAACTCTCACAGGAGTTTAAAAAAAAAATACAGCCGAGTCATGTAAAAGTTATTGTCAAAGAAAGATGGTTCTGAAAATGACACCCTGCTTGAATATTTTTCCATCTTGGCAACCCCCGATAAAGTGTCCCCCTCCTTTTAAGAAATAAAACTGGGAATTGGTGGACATTTGTTACATTAGAAACAAAAGCTTTTTTGCCACACATTTTAAACAGGGCATCTGAATGAAATGTCACCCCCACCCTCTTTGGCAGATTAGTAAAAGGTTTATTATTAAATCTCTGTCAAATAAAGGCAGAGTTGACTCGGGAGAAGCTGCCGGTTATAATGCTGGCTTCAGAAAATGGAAGGATTGTCACACTTAAAGACACAAATTTCCTCTGTAATATATTCGAATGGAAACCTCTGAATCCAATACTACATGGTCATATCTAATAAATTCACAATATTTCAGCCTCAACAGCCTACAACGGTTAGTTTTAAAGATTTATGTGGTAAAAAATTACTCAGTGATGAATATAGTTTATTCTGTGCAGTATTGGAGTGTGTAAGGAATTAAGCTACTGTCTTTAAACAGTGAATTTATTATTACCTCTGTCAAAGACGAAGTCTTTAACAGCATTTGTTATAAAATTCAGCACAAAATAAATGGTCTGAATATTAAAAGGAAAAAAAAGCTGGAGTTTGAAAATGCACTGGTGGTTCAGAAGATGAACCCAAGAGTGCTGCTAAAGTTTGCACAGTTCTGGGTAAATTCTTTGGTACGCTCCTGGAAAATGGTCATGTTCAGACTTAAAGGGAGGCTGGTGTGTGTGTGTGTGTGTGTGTGTGTGTGTGTGTGTGTAAGATTTTGATCTCACTTGCAGTGGCGTAAATGCACAGCAAAGAACACACTCCGATCTCACTTCCATCACAGGAACCTCAAGATCGGGGATGAATTTCTGCTCCCAGTGACACACACGAACCTCCATGGAAAGGAGGAACATTTTGCTCCTGGGGGCAGCAGGGTGAACTCATCACAAAGAACATGCTTTCATCTAACCTACACCAATGTAGTCCAAAGTAAAGGCCAGATCCTGCTCTGTCTGCTCTACACGGACGCTGGTGTAAATCCAGAGCAACTCACAGCAATCGAGAGCATTGCTCTATTCCAATACCTGCTCTGGGTAGGGTGATTGGGGGGGGGGGGGAATCAGGATGGGGAGGTAATATTGCCTATCTAAGACAAAGCCCTGCTATTGGGACCCTAGCTTAGGTTCCAGAATAGGTGGGGGCGTTGATGGAGGACCCATGCAGCGGGTTTGGCTAGAGTGTCCCGAGTGGAAACATCAGGGTTATTTCTTTTTCTTTCTTTCTGGGTTTATAATAAATGGCCTCTGGGCAGCGGAGGCATCATAGATGTGTCATTGTATTGCCTGCTTGCAGGTCGAGCCAGTCTTTTGTCCTCTTCTGGAATGGGTGTCCCCTCATTTATAAAAATTACCTGGGAGGAATGAGGCTGCCAGGGGTTTGTTCTAGACGATTGGTTCCTGGCGGGGGGGGGGGGGTGGGAGTGGGGGGAGAAGGAATAGCCCTCGCCTGAATTTGACCGGTGTATGACCGTTGCCTTCCAGCTGACCCCAAATCCCGTCCCCATCCCTCCTCACTCGATAGCCTCCCATCGGGGTTATTAATGGGTGCGAAACCCCTTCATCGCCATCACAGCCCTCCGTCATCACAGCACGGTGCACGGCGGCTTGTTAACACAGGACCGGGGGCAGTTTTCCGCTTCCCCCTCCCAGCCCATAATAAATATGTGGGGGTGGGGAGGGGGGGGGAAGAGATTTGCAGATACCATTCCCCTCTGGTTAGGTCAGAGGTGGATAATAGCTATTTGACAAGCAGCAAGCAGGTTCATTGTGCCACTCAGACCCCCCCTGCACCCCCACCCCCACCAAGTACAGTTGTTGGAGAGTGACAAAAAGGGCCACTAGATGTCACCAAACTCCTCCTTTCGCTCCAGGGTCCAAGGAATAAAAACATCCTCCCCCCCAAAATACACTTTCATTTCAAGCAATTGAGAGAATTAACTTCTCCGGTTTTATGGGCTGCGTGTCACATCCAACTAAGTCCACTTAAAATAGGAAGTCTCACAGCGCTCAAATAATTATCATAACGTACAAATCACCCAGCCCGGGGGAAAGAGGGCTGGCGTCCTTTAGCTACCGGGAAAAGGGAAGGGAAGCGGAACCTCGTTTTGCTAGCCCGTCACGCAGCCCAGATGTGCTGCACAATGGCACCGGGATGGCCCAGGGTCCGAGCGACGCTGGAGGTTCGGTAAAGGCCCAGAGAGGTTCCAAGTGGTAATGGGACCAGCCCTGGCAACATTCACAGCATTGGGAGTCCGGTGGAGGCCCCCGCAGCACGCCCGGTGCCAGAAGTGGAACAAATAATCTCTGGCCTGCGGTACCAATAAGACAGCCAGTGTTAGTACCGGTGCTGGCGGCAAAAAGGCCCGGTGCTTGCCGAGCCATGCAGGTGCCATCCTGTTGCAGATCAGGCAATGAACATCAAACACCTGCAGGCTACGCCCATCCTGGGGATTAGCAGGCACCGGTGCATTGCCGCTGGACTCCTTCCACTTCCAAGGGGCAGGCTGGGACTGTGGCACTCATGCCAAGCACACCAGCTGGAGCTCGGCAGAACCAGGATCTGCAGAGAGAAGGCCCGGCTTCCCTGCCCCATGCCAGGGGCCTCTGGCAGGGTCGCTGCACATTTCCTCGCTCAGGGGTGCACATGCTTCTGCTGGATTCAGAGGGAAGGGACCTGACACACTGATCTGTTTAGCGACTCACCTGGTTGTTTTACTTACAGCCATGACAGACTATACAGACAATTAGACATGTGGTTGGAAGCAGAGAAAACAGAATAATAGCAATGCCCCTCACCCCCTTTAGTGCCTTCCAACCAAGGATCTCAAAGCACCTTGCACATGTTAATGAATCAAGCCTCATCACCCGTGCTGGAAGGCAAGTAGGTAGCAACAGCTCCAGTTCACAGATCCAGAAACGAAGGCACAGAAAGGCAAAGTGACTTGCCCAGGGACACCCAGGGAGTCACTTGCCAGAGCAAGGAATATAATCCTGATTCCCTGATTTACAGACTCTTGCCCTAACCCCTAGATGACGCTAAACCTCTGTGCGTGCGCTCTGTGGGGACCCTGTTTCTACATCCCCTCCTGGCTTTTCTGCCCCAGTGCCCTGCGCCCCAGAGCTAAGGTTGGAATCACTCCTTGAGCATGCTGGGTTGTTGAATCCTGATTGTCCGCTAACCCCCAAATCATTGACCTCCCGCTGTCCATGCTGGAAATGTCAGACAGGACCCGAGCAGCAGCCAGCATGTGTTTCAAACACACCAGATGGATTTTTATATTAGCTACTATTTCATGTTCAGACAGAGCGACCACACCGCTAAAACGGCAGCCACGATGCTGCCGAGTTTGCTTCAATGAGATTAATTCTGGGGAATTAATTGGGACAAGATTGAAAAGGAAATTAAAATGCAGCTGAATGAACAGGCTCTTCAAATACCCTTTTTCTCCCTGCCCTCCCCTGCTTCATTCTGACTCAGATTCTGCTGTGGTTGCGAGCGTCCATCGTGCGAAGTAATTTACGAGAGGGAGACTCTCAGGACCCATCGGTTACGTGTGAGGAAGTCAGAGGAAGAGTCACAATCTGGAGCCACTGAAGAGAGTTCAAACCCTGCTGTGGTTCCAAGCTGCATTCCCTGCGCTGGGGTGCAGGAAGTGGGGGTGGGGGTGGCAGAGGGCAGCAGAGGCTGATTCCCAAACAGAGTCCATAGACGAGAGGCCAGGAGGTAGAACGCCAAGCCTAGAGTCAGGGTCCTGACTCTCTCAGGGAGGGTTTTACATGGGAGTAACTCCACCGATTTCAGTGGCGTCGCGCCCCATGCACCCCAGGTCTAGGCGAGGTCAAAACTCCGGCCACCTGGCTTGCGCACCCAGCACGACCGTGAGCAAATCGCTTCCGCTCGCTGGCTCGTCGGCAAAAGGGTGGGGGAAATGAGGTGAGTGAACCTATTCTGGAAAGTGTGTTGAGAGCCCCAGATGGAAAGGGCCAAGAATTGCTGCCAGAAAGAAACAACCAGGCCGCTCGCCCTCAGACCCAGCACAGAGCAGCCCGCGGTGCAATTAAAGCCTTCAGCTAGTCCTGTTAAAACCGAGGCCTCCTAGAAGTGGAAGGCTGAAATGGTCCAGCAGCTGAATGGGGTTCTCAAAAGCAGGGGAAGAGCTAAGAAGGGAACTCCAAAGGTTCCTATAGGATCTTGGTGTTCCACTGGGTCCTTATGCTCACCAGGGCGAGACCCTGGGTGAATTCCTTTGGCTCAGAGTCAGGGCTCCATATGGGCTCCTGAATCATCTCCAGATCAGACCGGACGAGGTTCTGCGCAGCCAGTTCCTGTGGCAATGAGAGGGAGAAACAAGCGGCCAGCGACTCCCGCACGGAGCTGCCCTCATCTATTCTGCTGCATTCTATTCTGCGCCCATCACTGGGGTATCAGATCACTCACATTTCCAACATAGGAAATATCCAGTTGTCAATGCCAGGGCAATTCAGCTCCTTTGCTTGGATAACCATCCTGGACTGAGCAGCGCTCGTACACTTTAGAGAACTTAACATGTAGTGATTAGTCCACCCCCCTCACAGCTGCCCAGCAATAAGCAATGGACATCCCCATTTTACAGAAGGGTAGAGTGAGACTTTAGAGAGCAGGATGGCTTGGCCCAGGGCCCACAGAGAGAATCACTGGCAGACGGGAGATGGAAGCAGGAGTTCCTGTGCTCAGACTGCACCTCCCTATAAAAAGAACACAGAGTGACCCCCTGTGGCCAAATCATTGTGCTAGGCGCTGTACAAACAAAATAACCCTGAAGCTGTTTGGCAGAGAGTGACAAAGCCACGCTCTTCACATGCTCCAATGTCACTGTGAACCAGACAGGGCATAGCACCGCAGCTGGTACCCGCCCTGCGGCCACCTCCTGGCCTCTTCTGAACAGAAAGAACAAGAGAGGTTGCTTGCAACCCCGCTCCCCGGCCCCCCTTAGACAGGAGCCTGGTTGAGGAGCCTGACTCTGTCCCCCTCCCCCCACAGGCACGTTCAGCACAGTGCACAGAGTTAATTTATTTACCTGCATGCTCCTGACAAAGAAAGGACCGGTCACACCTGGCTGAGCAACTCAATTACCCCTGTAATGCTAGAGAAACACCACACACAGACTCCATTATGGAAAAACATCTTGCCTGGGGGCATTTTAAATACCATGCGCTTATGCTTGGGACAGGGGAGGAAGCATTACAGAACAGTAAAGAGCCAACAGGGGAGGGGCGGGGAGTCAGCACTAGGCTCGCCTCCCAGCCGTGGGAGGGAAAGTTGTCCAGTGATTAGAGCACAGGACTGGAAGCCAGGACTCCTGGGTTCCATTCCCAGATGTGCTACTGACTTGCTGAGAAAATGGCCATGCTCTGTGCCTCAGTTTCCCCACCTGTGAAATGGGGATGATGATACTGACCTACTTCAGAGGAGGATTGTGAGGTTTAATTCACTCATGTCTGCCATGTGCAGACGGGAGGCACTACAGAAGGGCAAAGGAGCATTATTATGCATGCCCACCCTCCTGCTTTCTCAGAGTATTGCAAAATACGGCTGGCCGGGAAGCACCATCCGGGTCTGACTCGATCCTGGATTCAGTCCCACAAGCTCTTAGCAAGTCACAGTGCCCGGAGCCACTAGAGAAACCTGGATACATCAATCTCTCTTTGTGCTGCCAGCCAGCAAGGACCTGGGCTCCCTTCCAGATGTCAGGCTAAGTCCTTCCATGACTCATTCTCCAGGCTGTAAGGCACAGGAGAAAACTGGACTGCAATCATTTCACATCGCTGCTCATGCTGTCTTCCTGCTGCCGCTGCCGGGCATTCAGATATTGCAGTGCTGGGGCGGGGGCATGTAAACACCTAGACACCGACGCCACTTCCACATCTGGCCCATTAAGCTCAGAGGCCATGAATCCTCCTAGCTTTGGAGCGGTGCAACTGTCCCCTACCTTGCTCAGGATGTAGATGATATCCCCACGCTGGAAAGACAACTCATCTGGCTGGTTGCTGCTGCAGTCCCACATGCCTTGGTAGTAGTTTGCATAATCTCTTGTGTGAAGGCCTAGAGAGAGAGGTTAAGAACAGTGGACAATTACCAGAGGGTTCCCCCATTTTCCAGAGGATTGGTTTCTAGTGGCCATTAGGAACCCATTCAGCAGTGGGCCCCAATGAGAACAGATGGAAGAGTTCCATTATTTCTTGTAGGAAATTTGAAAATTTTATATATTAAAAAAAGGTGACATTTTCCAGTTACACTAAAAATGGAAAGAAAAAGAAGTGGGTTCAAAACCTTTTTTTTTTTAAAACCAAAAAGGTTTTTGAAAAGACAAGCCCCAAAATAACGAGGAGTCTGGTGGCACCTTAAAGACTAACAGATTTATTTGGGCATAAGCTTTCATGGATAAAAAACCCACTTCTCATGCGGCATCTGAAGAAGTGGGGTTTTTACCCACAAAAGATGATGCCCAAATAAATCTGTTCGTCTTTACGGTGCCACCAGGCTCCTTGTTGTTTTTGTGGACTAACATGGCTACCCCCCGATACTTAAGCCCAAAAATATTTACTAAAAACTGAACGGTTTCCTCCAATGTTCCCCTTTTAATCAAAATCTAAGACGTTATTACCAGTGAAAAACCGGAGAGTTTCTACCTCTCAGAACGTTTCCCAGGTAAGTTTTCATTCTGCTCAAAAAGCCATTTGCCCTCCAAAATCTGTTTCAGTAAAAACAGGGAATGCTAGCCCCCGGTCTAGCCCAGAGTCCCAAGCATGGGAGCTGCGGCTGGTTCAAGCCCAGGGCAGTGGAAGAAGAGTATTATGAACTAATGCCAGATATCTACATAGCCCCGCTGGGAGGAGACTGCTGCGGAAGGAGACAAGCGGCTTGATTCAAGAAACCAAGATGGAGGTTTCACTTCATTGTTCAGAGCTTCCCTTCTAAGGTTGCCAACCCTTCCGGATTGTCCTGGAGTCTCCAGGAATTAAAGATTCACCTTTATTTAAAGATTATGTCATATGATGAAACCTCCAGGAATAAGTCCAACCAAAATCGGCAACCCTACCACCTTCTAATCAACCAACACTGACACCTCCCTCCTAGTTGGTGTTGGTCCTGCTTTGAGCAGGGGGTTGGATTAGATGACCTCCTGAGGTCTCTTCCAACCCTAATCTTCTATGATTCTATGCTCCCCTGTGGTCACCTCCACAGCCAGTGAATACGGAGGAGCAGAGCAGGCTCCTACCAGTCCACCTGAGCTAAAGGACTTTCTCTCACTGCTGTGGGCTCTTATTCTCGCTGGACTAAGCAGCTGAGGGAGATGCTCACGCTCTAAGAGAGTATCTACACTTCCAGCTAGGAGTGTTGTTCAAACAGAGATAGCCGCAGTGGGAGGAGCTAGCAGCCCGGGGACATGCCTAGCGTCTCGGACAGGCACACCGTCAGGGTGGCTTGCCCTTCCTGCTGCCATGGCTACACTATTTTTTGGCATCCCCCCCCCAGCATGAAGGGTAGACTTAACATGCAGCCTGAGGGTCTGCTTACACTGCAGTGGCAGTCCAGGGGGAGTAGAACATGAGTTGGCGAAGTCTGGGTTTGTTAGCCTAGGGCTTGAGCGTCTACACGCACTTGTAACCCCAGGTTAGAAATGGTTGAACGCTGGATCCCAACCTAGGGCTTCAGCGTCCACACTGCATTATACAGGTCCGAGTCCAACCTCCCATATCCCAGACTTCCTAACGTCCTCCCGCTGTGTGGCTGCTCCAGCTCTTTATTTGTGGGGCAGTGTGGCAAAACTTGACTGTCCAGAGGACAAAAAATGTCAGCCTGTGGGATACTTCTGGAGGACTCCCAAAGCGCGAGTCTAGAGGGGCTGCGTCTACACTGCAAAGCAATAGGGCTTGAACCCTTGGTGCCTGGTTCAAGCATGGACCCTCCATCCTCATGCGGTGCTGGGACCCCGGTTAACATGATGCATCTGTAGCCTGAAGGGGGGTTGGGCTTGAGCCTGAGTTCAAACCCCAGGCTTACCCTACAGTTTAGACAAACCCTCAAAGGCCTGGGAAGCCTAAATATTAAGCCTCAAACTGTGGTCTATATAAAAATAGAGAGAGTTCTCATACCCAAGAAGAGGAGATAACATGTAGCAGGTCTGAGGCAGCACCGTTATGCCCACTTTACAACCAGGGAAGTTGAGGCAGAGAGAAGGGGAGGAAGTGACTCGCCCAAGGTCATTCAGCAAATTAGTAGCAGAGACAACAGAACTGCTCAGCTTCATTTCCCTGATGGAGGGTGAGCAGGAGAGCATTCTAAAGGGGTAGATCAAGACATTGGGATACTGAGAGCTCCCGCGTTCTGTGGCCCAATACGTGAAAAAAAACCTCCAGTAAAACGAAGAGCTAAGGGGTCTCATTCAACCACCGAAGGGAAATCACTGGAGCGACAGGGTGGGGAATCAGGCCTGTGAAGCATAAATAGAAAATACTGAGCACATCTTGCAGGAAATGTTCCTAATATGGTCTAAGGGATTGAATGGTAAGGGCACATCTGGAGATCTGTGCCCAGATTTGATCACTTAAATATGAGAAAGGACATTACAGAGATGGGTAATGATGCAGCGGGGAATAAACAGAATGACTCGGGGACTTGGGGAACTTCAGGAGAAAGGCTGAAAGAAAGTAGGTCTGTATCCTTTGGAAAAATATTAAAGGGGGAACTTAGTGGCAGGGCAAAGATTGTGAAGGGAATAGAAAGAGCAGGAGTGGCTGGGTTATTTAAGCTTGTATAAAACACAGGACCCAGCGGTTATGAACCGAAGCAAAGGAAGTATCAGCAGGCAGAATCTCATCACAAAGTGAACAGCGGATGGCAGACGGCAGGGGGCAGCAAAAAAATGGAACGAGTGCAAAAATATTTTTTAAGGGAATTAAAAGGCAGACAATCTGGTGAAGCCCAGAGTAACTCAGTACCAGGGGAAGGGATGCACCCCAGACTTGTTGGGTTTCTCTGGTGGAGCACAAAGCCACTCCATTTTGGCGGAAAAGGAGACACAAAACGTATTCCAGGAGGATGGAACTTCTTGGGGGGGGGGGTGGAAATTGCTCAGGTTATTAACTAAAATATTAGTGATCCTACAGATCATTATAAGTAAATCACTGACAAAGAGGTTTAAATACAGTGATGGCCAAATTCAGCGTACTTCCCTCTTCGGACAAGAACAGGTTTATTATTTTCCCAATATGTTGTGGGGGTGGGAAGGAGATTTGGGACTGAAATATACCACTTTCCACACTATAAGAAGTCAGAGGGTCTATATATGGGATTGCAGCACATATGGGGTACCGGCCACACTTTGATCACACTAGCTTGCTAAAAATAGAAGTGTAACCTCGGTGGCACGGTCTAGCTGCTCGACCACAGTCCTGCCCGGATGGTGGCTACGTACTTGGACAGCTAGCCCGGGCCGCCACGGCTACTCTGCACATTTTGGTGGGCTAACTTGATCAAAGCTATGTCAGATACGCCTATGCCTGCTGTAAATTACACTTTCTGATTGCAGTGCAGACATCCTCGTGCAGAAACTGGGACCACCGACTGTTTCCTCCTGTGGAGCTCTACTGCTGAAAGAAGTGGTGCGCCCGCTGGATATCGGTAGTTAATGAGAGCAATCAAGGAAGATAAGGACATTGCTGAGAAGCTCAATGGTTTATTTGTGACAGTTTTCGCTACTTGGTCGAGGAGGCTTTGGAGATCCCTACCCCGGATTTGCTCTTCCCTGGTAATAAAAAAAGAGAGAGAGAATCTTGGAAGTGGAGTGGCAGAAGAGGCAGCAAATCGATCATCTAAAAAGCAGTAAGTCACTAGGCCCATAGGAGAGATCTAAAGAAACTGAAGCACGATGTGGCTAAGCTATCTTGTGCAAGGTCCTGCATTGTTTAATATACAGTGTATGTCCCATTGTCCGAATAGCGTGGGGGACCCGGGATTAAAAGGGCAGGAGTAGCAGCACGGGGCCCAAGAACAGGCTTCGGATCATAAGGGCTTTGGAAAAACTGCAAGTGCACTGTATTTATTAATGATCTGGAAAGGGCGATAAGCCGTGAGGCAGCAACATTTGCAGATGGTGAAATGTTATTTAGGTTAATCAGGACCAGAGAGGGCCATGGGGCACTTCAGAGATCCCTAACCAAACGAGGGTAATGGGCAACAGGATGGCAACGGCAATGCAAAGTCAGTAAGTGTCAAATAATGCCCCGTGGAACTACTCTGGTACCTTAGAGGAATCTAAATTAACTGAATCCACTCTGGAAAGGGACCTGGGCATCATTATAAACAGCTCAATGAAGACCTCTGTGCAATGCGCAGCTGTGATTTAAAAAACAGCAGCAAAAAGCTCAGATGTTAGGTTGCATAAGGAATAGAAGGGGGGAGGATTCTGTAATGCCTTTATATAAAGTAGGTAGAAGAGACTGTAATGGCTTTATATAAGTAGGTGGGTGAGGGAATCTCTTTTATTGGACCAATGTCTATGGGCGGAAGTGACAAGCTCGCAAGCTTCCCAGAGCTCTTCTTCAGCTTTGAGTCCTGACCTGAAGAGCTCTGAAAAGCTCAAAAGTTTTGTGCCTTCCACCAACAAAAAAGACATGACTTCACCTGCCTTGTCTCTCTCATCTACTGGAACCAACAGGGCTACAACACCACGGCCAAAAACTTAAAATATAGCAGTGATGCAGCCTCATCCAGATACTGTGGCTATTGCTGTCCTACAGGGGATTTAGACAAGGGAAACAATCATGATCAAGGGCCCAGAAAAAACTCTCATCTGAAGAGAGATGGAAAAGATTGGGATTGTTTACCTTAGAGTGGATCCAGATGAGAGGATCACAAAGCACACCATCATCATCCCCATTTTACAGCTGGGGAATCAGGCACAGAGGTGAAATGACTTGACCAAGGCTACCCAGCAGGCCAGTGGCAGAAGCTGGAGTAGAAGCCAATTCTCCTGAGTTCCAGGTCCAGTGCTCTCCTCACTAGCCAAGGCTGCCTAGATTGGTAACATCTGTTCTCCTGGTCTCATAACCCGAGAAAAAAAGGGGGCTGGATGAAATTAAAAGGTTGGAGAATTTAAACCTCACAAGAACAAATACTTTTTCATACAATGTCTGATTCAACTGCAGAACTCATTGCCACTGGCTTCCAACTGAGGCCAATGACAGGTGCTTCAGGGGGGATAAACAGAACAGGTAATCATCAAATGATCCATCCCCTGTTGTCCGTTCCCAGCTTCTGACAAACAGAGGCTAGGGAAAAAAACCAGGAGTACTTGTGGCAAGATTCAGAAAGGGAATGGACATTTATATGGATAGAAAGACTAATCAGAGATAGAAGTAAGTTCAACACATTTTTTGGAAGGGATATTAACCTTCATGTGTCAGGGCTGACACCAATCTCTATTAGAGATCAGCATGAGACCTGATGTGGAGGGCAGATTATCCCACATCTGCTACTGCAGGGTTCTTACACCTTCCTCTGAAGCAGCTGGTACCGATTACAATTGGAGACAGGATACTGGGCTAGATGGGCCTCGGATCTGATCCAGTCTGTCAAATCTCACATTCCTGTATCCTGTATTCATTACTAAGCCCAGCTGCCACTGCCCTCGGGGGTGAGGCTGAGCCTACACTCGGTCATATGCCATACCAGCACCTAGATAGGCCCATCTGTCTCGACAGAAATTAGTTTTCCATTATAAAACAAACAAACAAACAAACAAACAAACCAAGCCTAGATTTTGTATTTGCTTACAATTTGCTTACTGGTTACGTCAGTGCAGCTGCTGCTGCTGATTCACATCAACATAAGTGGGAATCAGAATCTGGCTCTATATTTATAGATTCAATGGTCATTAAGAAAACCATCCAAACGGGGCTACTGCCATGTTTTTCTTCCCACATCTGCACTGCTTGAAACAACAGTCAAGGGAGGCGTGCAAGCTGCCCCTGTTCATTTCAGGGGTGGCCTGTTGACTCTGAAGCATAACAATAGCAGTCTAAATAGCAACAGGGGTTTTTTTTTTGTTTTGTTTTTGTTTTTTTGTTATTTTCATCTGAGCAGAAACATCCTGCTACTCCAGGAGAGGGCGGAGCTGTGGATCGTGGGAGGAGCCAGAGATTGTGGGTGACTGTTGAGTAGTGGAATTTGGCTGCCTGGTAAAATGCCTTGCAGATGCGGCTACCCTACCTCCCGCTTAGCTAATTCTAGCTCAGACCACAGGCTTTAAAAGCAACCAGTTGCTAAGAGAAGAAAATGAGTATCCTGTCAAGATGAGACTGCAGCTCTCAGTTTGATTTGCTGGGAGACGCTGGATTCACAGTGTCCTTGTGGCTCTCGGAAATGAGAAACAATAAGTTTTACATTAGCCAAATGCTCATCTGGCATTTTGACCATTTGATATAATTAAGAAAAATGCCCATTGCAACCCCCATCCTCTCAGCTTTCGTTTCAAGGACTTCACTCCACCTAATTAGTCTTCTATTCCGTTTGGACTGAAGAACAAAAAAAATACAAGATTAAAGCACAGAGACAAGTGCTTCCAGCAATGCGACAACCCTGTCCCTTGAAATCCTGCCCAGGGACGAGTCTAAAATATTATTCAGCATGAAAAAAGACAGGTCCTAAAGCAATCATGACCACAGTAATAACTAAAAATAGTTACAATGATGAACAATTAGCACCACGAGGAAGATACTAATGAATACGAGTAGGGCATCTGAATGGCTGTCAAGGCTGTAGTGGTACGGGCCAAAATTTTCAAGGGTGACCTCTTATTTGGGGTCCCCCCTTTGAGATGCCTGGGGTCTATTTTTCAGAGCACTCGCAACTCCATTCCCTCTTGAGCATCAGGCTCAAGGCATCGCAAACTGGGCCAACAAAATCCGAGGCCAATATGAGCCAACCGTGGAAAATACGGCCTTTAAAACCCCAAGCCAACGGCAGTTAGGTGCCCTAAGGGATTTGATTTTCAATGGGACTTGGGTGCATTACACCTTCCGGCACCTCTCAAGTCCCCAGCTTTAGGGAGCTAAACCAACTTAAGGCCACTTTAATTCTGAATGACCGCTCACACAGGGGTTTAATGCAGTTTCACTAATCCACTTTAAAATCACACCTTTAGTTAATTCGGATTAACTTTCCTGAATATCTCTGTGTAGACAAGCCCTTAGTCTCCAGTACATTAATAACTGAAAAGGGAACCCGAAATAGAAAGAGAAAAATGGAAGCCACTCAGCAACAAGGATCTTAGCTGACTGAACCCAGCCTGTACCTGTTCCAAGGACCTCAACGGCACACCTTTTCACTGTAGCCCAGGCCAGCACCTCCCTGAACAGTGGTGCTTCCAGGATAAAGAAGTCAACACGGTTGCTCTGCACAGACTGAGCCTAAGCCCTTCAGTAGGGGTTAGTCAGGAAAAAGAAGTGCCACTTTGTGGGAGTTGCATGTGGGCAGCCAAAGACCCAATTGATCCAAGGAAGATATATTATTTGTATTCCTGGAGCTCTTGGAGATTGAGGACAGGGCCCAATTGTGCTAGGGGCTGTACAACCACATAGTGAGACAGAGTCCTTGCCCCAAGGACCTTACAATCTAAATAGATACAACAGGAGGTGTGGGGAAACCAAGGCAGAGAGAAAGGAAGTGGTTCGCCCAAGGCCACTGGAAGAGCCAGAAATAAACCCAAGCTTCCCGAGTCCCACTCTAGTGCTCTACCCACTACACGCTGCTGCCGCTTTAGGATTAGGGGCTGCTTCTGTTGATTATACATTCCAACATCCTCCTAGGAGCCAGTTCTGAGAGGAGAATTAGGAAGTTCAGTGGGGAAATGGAACTAGTTTATTTTATTTTAATTTACTTGCTTAGGTTGATTTGTTTATGTTTTACAAACATGCCCCTCCAATATTCCTTCCATCTGTTTCCCCTCTGCCTTCTCTCTTTAGTTAGCTGCATTTGATCCTACACAGATGAAGGCGCAGCTTTGTGTCATGACCAAAGCATGGTTTATAAATAACG
This sequence comes from Dermochelys coriacea, assembly GCF_009764565.3. NCBI lineage: Eukaryota > Metazoa > Chordata > Testudines > Dermochelyidae > Dermochelys > Dermochelys coriacea. Next base: position 10,595,623 of record NC_050094.1, on the reverse strand, counting down.
GGACAACGTCTGTTTTCAAAGCTTTGGGGCGCTCGTACCTGCTGTAGCTGCCATATGCTCCAGTGGCCTAATAAAGCATCACGCTGGTGGGGCATGAAGGTGGGAAAACAGCACCACAGAAATGTGACATTCAGAAGAATTCTCATTCCCTCTGATCTTCACAAGCAGCTAGAACTCAAACTCATTTGGCCGAGTGAGCCAGTGATCCTGCAGCAGCGATGGCCCATCTCAAGGGCTTTCCTGGTCGGGGAATGACCATCCAGGAGATAAAAGGACTTACGGCTGGACCTTGTGCTTAGCTTGTGGCTTCACAGCAATGTTGAGGAGACATTGGCCCTCAGGTTCAAGGAGCCACTTCCACTCTCGTTGAGGGGCAGGCATCAAAAGTTTCTATTGATTGGCATTTTCCAGTGAAAACAAATCTTCTGGCCAAAAATTCCTCACCAACCCTATTTGTGCCCAACCCGAAGGCCTAGGACAGTTGGTGGACAGGCAAGTAAACCAGCATGGCCACACACAGACAGTCTGATACAGATTTTCAGGACTGAGACCTGAGAGGTGAATAGAGCTTTAACCTGGCTGAATCTCCCCTGCTCATGTGGTTAAACCTCCCCCTTTAATTTCTGGGACGTGAGCCCCATGGAAAGGGGGCAGGAAAGAGCCCAAGGAGGCGGGTCTCAAACCAGATTTTTGCCAGACGGCCGTGATTTCCTGAACGGAGCTGTAAAAAGGGAACTGGGGCTGCAGGAAGCTCACAGCTGCACCACCCGAGGCTGCTTGCACACAAGGGCTTCTTTCCTGTGGGTGGGGCGGACGCCCGATGGGAAGAGAAGCAGGTGGGACTAGGGGGAACTGGGCAGGAAACAGACCTTCCGCTCAGCTCCCACCCGAGGGGTTCTTAAGGAAAAAGCAGGGGTGGGGACGCTGGATTCCAGGCACATGCCGGGAGGCAGCTTGCTCTGCAGTGATGGTTTGGGGTTGGGTTTCTGGTGCCTCCAGCATTCCAGTACACAGACCCACCCCGCTCCGTTTTCCTCTTGGCTTTGCTGGCGGTGACTCACTTTCTGCTCTTTCCGATGGTTTTTTCGATGTGTCTCTCTCCCCCTCTCCCCAATCCCACTTGCGGCCTGAACTTTACAAGCCTGGCTCCCTCTCTGAGTGCTCCCTGGTCCCGATCACCTGCTGAAAACGGAGCAAGGGAAGACAGAGCAACGGCACATGCCTTTACAACCGAGATCTTTGCAACATGAAACGAGCTGCTGGATTCTAAGTCAGGCAGGGCTGATGGATGGAGCGTTCTCACTCGAGATATGCCAGGCTTTGCTGCAGATAGCACTGTGGGAGTGGCCATTGGAAAGGTTCCCTGCCACTGAAGGAGGCTTCAGAGGGGCGTCTGTCCTTAGGAACGCAGGATCAACTAGTTACCTGTAGCATGGATAACAGCAGGGGGCCTGAGGAGATGCAATTTCACATCCACCAAAAAACAAACACTTACATAGTCATATCCAAATGCGCCTGGAATGAAACCTGGGCATCCAGAACAGGGACCAGCCAGCGGTTCCACGGTTGCTGCTCTGATTGCATGCCTCCCTGGCCCTGCCCTCTGAACTTCCAGTCTCAGGGCATGGCGGAGTAGAGACGAGGCTTTTCCACTCCCCTGGTCCTCAGGGTCAAGGAGCCACTTCCGCTCTCGTTGAGGGGCAGGCACAAGATAAAGAACCACTGCCTCCATCCCTCCAGTGGAACCTGAACCTTTCCTCAGGGTCAGATCATGACATCTCCTCTTCTTTTCCCCACTGGGCTGCGCGTTCCCCCTTTGCTGATATGCCTGGAGGTTAGCTGGATCCTGGAGCTCTAGGCCCAACCTTCGGAAAGGGACTCAGTGTTGTCACAGCAGGTACGGGGCCACAGGAGAGTAGAGAGATGCTGGATGGTCTTGGGCTGCTGGAAACCAGCCAAGGGAAGATTGGAAGGAGAGGAAACCCCATGGTGAGCCCACCCAGCCTTAACGGCTCACAGCTGGTAATGGCGAAACCTGAAGAAAGGCTCAGGAGTGGAGGGGGGAGATAGTAGGCGGAGGTACCTCACAGCCCATTGGTGGAGCAGGGGGGCGTAGGTAAAGCAGCTGGTTGCCAGGGGATTCGGGAACAGAAAGGGAGGCAGCTAACGGAGAAGTTTCTCAAAAGGGTTCTGACCAGCAAAGAGCCTCCTCCCCTCCACACACATCGTCAGCAGCCTCACTCCCAGGACCTTTTCCCTCCTCTAAGCTCTCAGCCACACAGTCAGAGATGTACACTGACTCCTGATCTATCTAGCTGGTGGAAGGTCCTTCCTGTATCCCAGCCCCAAGGAGCCTGTTGCTTCCAAATGACGTGGTCATCTCTTACCTGTTTTCCCTTTACTTCCAATGTCTTCTCTGTCCTCCAGGACGGGTGGGTCAAGCTCCTCGTCTGGAGGGGAAATGAAATGAAAGAACTTGGTTAGTGAGGGATTATGGAAACCGCCTGGGAAGTCCCTCCATCCAGTCCCCTAGATGAGGGGTGGGACTTTTCCAAAGCTTTCAGCATTGTCCTAACTCTGATCCCCCTGAAGTCAGGAGTAAAACTTCCATTGACTTCTCTGGGTGCAGAACACCACCAATGCTGTCCGTTTTGGAAAATCCTGCCCTGGGGCTTTACGTGATGCCCACCGCCAGGGTCTCCGAATGCCTGGCACTCGGATTTTAGAGAGTAGTGGATGCCAGTCCATGCCCTGGGTTTGAAAAAAGGACATGGCCCACAGGAAAGCCTATGGACAAACGGCGACTCTGAAGACTTCCACGCACACTGGTTACGGAAGGAATTAATCCTTGAGGAGCGGCCTTCAGAAGACACAGAACCATTATGTGGAAGTCGTCGAGATACTCCAGCAATGCCAAGCAGCAGTATGAAACCAATAGATTACATTAGATTAGATAAAATAGATCGGATGATCTGGATCGAGAGAGCATCCGATTCTCAAACCAGTAAATTCAGAGCATACATTTGAAAAACAGGAAGGGGAAGTCCCCTGCTCCTGGGACAGGTAATATTTTAAAGCATGTTGCATAAACCCATGAATTCCTATTAACGCTGTTAAAAACAAATCACTTACGATAGCCCCATAAATTTACATGGCACTTTATAAGCATCATATAGGAAGAGACGTTTCCTGCACTGAAGAGTTTATGGTCTGCGAGACACAAGACACTGACCGAACAATAATTTCCAGGAAATGGAGGAGGTGGAATGATTTCTTGAAAGAAGCAGATTTAAGGGGGAAACTGAAGGAGAGAGAAAGGACACCTGCTAGTAAAGAAGAGAGAGGATGATCCAAGCATAGAGAGCAGATGGTAGAAGATGCTGAGGTGATGGGAGTTTAGCCACTGGTTTCATTAGGAGAAGGTTTGAGCCTTAGGGGAGAGGACTGTAGACAACAGGAGTAAGACGAAACCAAGAGCAGGGGGCCGGTGGGCGCTAGACTACTCATGAGCACAAACGGAGATTTAATTCAGTGCGACAGAAAGAAAGGCTTATTTATACCCAATAGTTGCACCAATTTAACTAAAACCAGTTTGGGCTAAGTCAGTGCAAACCCCTTTTGTGCACACCCTTAAATCGGTTTACAACTGGGTTCTGGTGATTTAGTTGAAATGGGTAACCTATCATTAGCACCGGCATTCACTCTCCCAGGGGCTGATTGGTGCAAGGTCCTTACACTGGCACAATAATACAGGTTCAGAGTCCCTGAATGTAGCGGCACCCACAAACGGTGTGTATGCACTACTTGGCCAAACCAGTGCTGAATTCAGTTTGGCGGCAAGCATAGGCAATGACAGGAATCAGGGCTGGATTAAGGAAATCCAAGATCCTAGCCACACCCCACCTACCCAGAACAGGAGATCTGGGTGCGGGGCCAGATGGCTCTAGTGTGCTCCCTCTGCCAAAGGCTGTCTGCAGACTCAGGAAGATGTCACTGCATCGGTTAGGCTTGGGTGATATTTGCAGGTTTCTCTTTGCAACCATGAAGTTTAGAAACAAAACCCAGAGTCCTGTGCTGTTCCATGTCTCTGGAAGGAGCATGAGGTACCATCACTGAAGTTCAGTCTGTGAACCCAAAGGCACCAAGTTTTGCTCTAATCTCAGGGCAGAGCCGTATGTAGCCCAGTTTCATGAGGAACCATGGTGGGGAGGGCCTTTCTAATTAAGTCACCGACGGGTCTTTTGCTGATACCGTGCAACTTGATCACAAGGTGGTAGATAATCTGCTGCCTTTAGACACTTTCGGAAGACAGAGTGCTCTCCCCCACCCTCCATGGCCCGGACCCAGCTGTCTCTACCTCCCAATTCTAATCAATGCAAATCAGGTCAGAGCTCCGCTGTGAATTACAAATTGGATCCGAAGTTGGAGGGTCACTGCAACGGCTCCCCCATTAGACGGGAAGTGGCACCAAAGATCTTTTCTAAATAAATCAGACTTTATTGTAAAACTCGGCCACTGACAAGACATAACCTCATTAGCATTGATTTTAAAATAAATTATTGAAAGTGGCTTTTGCCTGCTCTTTGCATTTGTAAAAGAGAATGTAAATGTATCTGCAACCATGATAAAAAAAACCCCACTGTCAAGGCAGTCAAAAGTAGATTCCTTTATCCTTTCGGACAACGGCACTTAATCTGGCCCTGGGATGAGAATGGGAAAGGGAACAAATAAAACCGATTCTTCCAGGGCAGTTCAGTTTCTTTGGAGTCATCTCCCAGGCTACAGCCAGTCTTATATGCAGAACAGCATGACTATCAACGAGGAGCTCACGACCTCTAGTACAGGATAAGGAAGCTTATCAGCAGAAATAAACTCTCTCCTGCCAAGGAGGACCACGATTAGGGAAAGGGCTGTAACAGCTCCCTGGCTACTTCTATAGCTAAGCTATAGAGAGGTAGCATTTCCAAATGGTTAGAGCATTAGCTTAAGATCTGGGAGACTTGGGTTCAAGTGGCTGTTCTGCCACAGATTCCCTGTGTGACCATGGGCAAGTCACTCAGCCTCCTGGTGCTCTAACATGGGGATGCTAGCGCTTCTCTACCTCCTGGGGAGTTTGTGACGATAAAGAAGATTGTGAGGTGCTCAGATAATAAGGGAATGGAGGTCATATAAGCACCTTTGTGAGGCAGACACTAATGCCAAAGTGTCCATGCCCACCCTTACAATGCCAGGCTTTTCGGATAATAGGAAGCGAGATGGAAGAATGGTGTGGGTGGAAAAAATTATCTGACCCAGCCTTGGACATACAGAATTCCTGCCTGACTTCCCCTCTTTTACCCACATTCCCCCGCCCCCGAATTTATCCAGACCATAAATTGCTTCGTAAACTCATTTGAGCAATGGCAAGATCATCTCTGCAATCATGACCTAGAATGATGCAGCTATTCCACTGGAACTGCGGACTAAAAAGGAGAGGCTCATGAATGCAGGAGACGGAATTTTACAGCTCTTGGAGCCAGCGGAACTCTTGTCCACAAGAAATGAGGCCAACCACTTACAGCCCTAAATGCACTTGATTTAGCTTTCCTTCGAGAAGTTACTTGCCCTGTAAACTAATTCAGCTGTTTCTCTTCTGGGCTGGAAAGGGAAAAAGATTGCTATTGTTACTTGCATTTTTAAATACTAAGGAGATGCTCAGATTACGCGGTGACCGTATACATATCTTGATTGATAAGTAGATGGTCTCCTGATTGGAGAGCTATCCATGCTTCACAGACTCTGTGCCTCAGTTACCTATCACTAATTGGGATTATCCTACCTGCCTACATCAGAGGGGTGTTGTGGAGATTAGTTGGCTAATTCCTGTAAAACCAGACTCATCTGAGTGTTGCTACAGAAGCTCAACGTATTGTTTTCATTCTGATTAGTGCTAACGGGACTCATCTGGAAGTTACAGGGAGGTGTGTTGACAGCCAGAATGCACGGGGACTCCGGTTGCAAACTCCATAGTGGATGAGAAAATAGTGGCCCTAACGAGAGAAAATGTGTTTTCCGCTGCACAGCAAAGTAACATGTGCAAACGAAACACGCTCCTTGGAGAGCAGGGATTGCACAAAGGTGGTCCCATTCCAAGCTCTGTTTTCTGTGTTAGCACCTTTGTGGTTGGCCACATCATTTCTCTCTCCAACCCAAACATCCTCTCCCTGTGCCATTCCATCTGCAATGTGATCCTTCGCTGTCTCTCTACCCCACTGTTGCAAAGAACTCAGTCTACACTACTAATTAATTTAGGCTTGAATGGAGACTGGGAGTGGATGGGTCATTACACAAAGTAAAACTATTTCCCCATGTTATTTCCCCCACCCCCGCACTGTTCCTCAGACGTTCTTGTCAACTGCTGGAAATGGCCCACTTTGATTATAACTACTAAAGGTTTTCTCCCTCCCCCCCCCGATGGTAATAACTTATCTTAAGTGATCACTCTCCTTACAGCGTGTATGGCAACACCCATTGTTTCATGTTCTCTGTGTATATAAATCTCCCCACTGTATTTTCCACTGAATGCATCCGATGAAGTGAGCTATAGCTCACGAAAGCTTATGCTCAAATAAATTTGTTAGTCTCTAAGGTGCCACAAGTCCTCCTTTTCTCTTTGCGAATACAGACTAACATGGTGGCTACTCTGAAACCAGTCTACACTATGGATTATAATCCAGCCAGTTTCAACCCAGTTAAATACTGCAGTGCAGAATGGATTTAGTTGTGTAATGGGGTTAAAACCTGGGGCCAGCCAAGGGTTGGGGGAATATTGTTAGGTTCCCCTTGTATTACATATGAACAGTGCTGCAACTGGGCCCGGAGACCTGCCTCAGTTATTGTTGTAGCATAGAAAGGACCTAAAATGCCCTCCCTCTTCCAAAGTCACGCGGTCAAAGAATGCCTTGCAAACGACGGCACGTGTCTTGCCTTTGCTGCCACTGGGTGAGAAAGGAAATGGCTAAGCTGCTCTGGAGCGCTCTCCAGGGAGCGACTTCTCATAACTCTCGCTCCTCAGGTCAGCTGAACGCCGGTGTCCCGATGTGAGGAAAGACAGGAACATTCCAGGGAGCACGGTTCCCTCTAAGCTGTGCGTGTGTGAGGGCACATGGCAAAACACCGCGCACACAAAAATTTGCACAGAAGCACAACACTTTGCACTGAAGAAATTTTTTGCGCACACGGACTGTCAAAAATTAGACAGGTTTCAGAGTAGCAGCCGTGTTAGTCTGTATCCATTGCCAGGGAGGCTTGGCAAGTGCACACGCAGGTACCGGCCCTTCGAAGGGGAGAACATACATCCACTCTGTCTTCTGCTGGCACTTTCCCCTGGGCGTGGCAGCGGGGATGGGGGCGGGTAAGGCAACTGGAATGGCAGAGCTACAACTCTGACATGCAAAAGCCCTGCTTAAAAAAAAAAAAAAAAAAAAAAAAAATCGAGGAATGGATGAAAGCTGCCACACCGAAAAGAGCCCCTTGCAGAGACCCACGGATCCACCTGGTGCCAAATGAAACAAACAGCTGGCGAGAAGCTTTCTGAAATGCCTCCACTGCTCCCCATGCAGAACAGGAGTGACCCCGCATGGGACAGGTTCCAACTAAAGCTTCTCTACTTAATGGCCATGTGGGCAGGGCGGATAATTAGCAAAGAGGGTTAATGATTAAGACGGAACCCCATCGTCCCTTCAGAAGGAACCTAAAGCCACAATCTGGAGTTGAATTTAAACAGTAGGATGAAGGACCCATTGGGGCACTTATAACCCATTCCCTATTGCATTGAGGTCACAAGCAAGTGGCTGAGTCCAGAAGCTAACGATCACTGTTCCAATCAGCATATCAGACAGGCAATCCTCCATGCTACGGATTTGGGACTGCACATAGCAAGTTGGTCAAGCTACCCATCTATTGCTGCCATTACCATAATATGGAAGCCGCCCCATACTCTAATACATTTATCCTCACCACACCCCAGTTGCTAAGTGACTTGCCCAAGATCACGCAGAAAGGCTGTGTAGGGAACTGAATGAAGATATCCCACATCCCAGCCTAGCATCCTAATCGCTAGACCATCCTTCCTCTCTAAAGTACCTTCCATCGGTTTGGCTCAATGGATATTCCCCCCATCCCCAAAACTAAATTTCCCAGATTTTAGTTTCTGTGTATTTCCCCCAATGAAGTACAGCCTGGGAGCATGGAGGACTAGTAGGTGGGCAATAGCCTTCTAGGTCCGCCATCCATTCATTTATGCAAAGCTGTACCTTATTCATCCACAGTCTATAAGTCGCATGCTGGGAAGCGTATCAAAAAGTTACCATGAGCATTTTGTGGCAAGTCCGTAACTTGGAGGAATGAGCCCCGATAACAAACCTCTGCTGTATGTCCTGAGTGGGGGTCCTGGCATCTAGCTCGCATGCTGACCGGCACATTATACGTGTGGTCGACAGAGCGTTGCACTCAGCGCTACTGAGTATCATTTAAGTCTCCATGAGCCGCTGCTAAGGCCTTCAGGAACTCAAATGCAACCCTCAGGAACAAGCAGCGCTCAACTTGGATTGCAAGCTCTTTGGGGCAGAGTTTGTCTTTTTGTTATGTGTGTACAGCACCTTGCACAATGCCCTGATCCCTGACTGCGGTCTTTAGGTGCTACCATAAATCAAATAATGATCACCCCTACAGTCCATACTCCGCCCACCCATATGGAGACACCCCATCCACTCACACCCTACATGCCCCTGATCAAACCCCATCTACCTGCCAACCTACTCCCCTGCCTATACATGGTTATACCCCCATCCCCCTGTGATCTGTGTGCACCTGATTTCAACCCCCATCTATTCCCTGCACACCCCTGCTTACTCATCTATCTCACCGCACACTATTGCAACTCCACAGACCTGCAATCTGGGCCTTTCATCTACCACACTCTGCAGCCTCCACACACCCCCAATTGCATCCTGGCCCTCATTCGAGCGGAGCTCCCTTAGGCCTCCATTTTCCCCAAACCCTCTGGCCTCTCCTCCCCATCAGCCAGCACTGGTGCAGGAAACCACATGACATTCCAAGGGGAGCCTTTCTGCTACGTGACTTTCGGTATGCGGGGGGAAAAAAAAAGTTGCATCCATTATGCTAAGCCCATCGGGCCTTCTGTGTCTCTCCCCCCTCCTGCCTTGTGGTGGAGCAGGCAGCCTGGCTCCTTTCCGCCCCTTCCTAGCAGTAACACAGGCTGCTCTGCTGGACAGCGGAGTGTGTACTAACATTTCCACGGAGGGTTATCTGTCTCGCTGCTTCTCTCTGCTTTACGGGAAACCCCTCCAGAGAGCAGAGCCGGTTCCTGTTGCCATTACAGCTACTGCGGATCCGCATTTCCCGCCTCTAATGGGTTCAGGCGGCTTGCTTGGTTCCAGCCCCCTGCTCCCAAAGACGACAAAACTTTATGCAAGGCCCTTTTTTCTTATTCTGCACTCAGCTACAAGGTACCGTGGCTGGCAAAGGGAAGGAAAGAGCACCTTTCCCAGCAAGTCTCCTTCCTCCGTCACCTCACCCCAACTTCACAGCTGATGTATCACAGAACATTTTAACCAGAACCTCCACCCCCCCCAGGTTAAAAGTTCAAGTCATGGGTGCCGGGAACAGGGCACCAGGCCTCCAGGGTTCTAGTCCCAACGTTGAGCAGAAGTGTTGCCTAGTGGGTAGAGAAGGGGGTTGAGTGTCAGGACTCCTTAAAGGTTTTTAAGGCCCGGCTTGACAAAGCCCTGGGGGGATGATTTAGTTGGGGATTGGTCCTGCTTTGAGCAGGGGGTTGGACTAGAGGATCTCCTGAGGTCCCTTCCAACCCTGATCTTCTAGGATTCTATTTCCAACTCTCAAGAGTGGGAAGAGTGAAGCCTGGATGCGAGTGCTCTTCCTGGCTCTGAAAAAAGAGGGTCATGTAGCGGCTGGAGGAAGGAGTTGGGAGTCAGGATTCTCTGCTGGATTCTCTTCCCGGCTCTGTCAAGGAGTTGGGCAAGTCACTTCCCTTCCAGTAAAAAACAGGACAACACCCTCTGTAAAGTGCTCTGAGTTCCTCCGAGGAAAGGGCCTATGGAAATGGAAAGTCTTTTCAGCCGATCCCGACAGGCTGCCGTACGCCTCCTGTATTTCACTAAAGGTACAGAGCCTTGATCCCACTTCTCTTTGCATTGCTTCGATGGGAGCGAGCGAAGCCTCTAAGACCTCACCGAATGCCCGAGAAGATGTGCAATGAGCGAGGTGCGGGGTAATTCAAACGTCTGCCCCTTCTTGGGATGGGGGTAGCTCGGCGTGAGGTCTGGTTTGTATCAATGACTAGGGCCATGTCTACACTTGAGTCTGCACTACAGTGCTTAGCTACACAAGGTGATGAAAGGTGCTGGCAGAGAGGGGCGCAGATGAAAGCTTTGGCAGGCGGACACCACGCTGTTGAAGATAGCAATGGGAGGCACTGTTTGGGCACGCAGGATACGTAGCCTAAGGTTCTGGCACATCTCTACGCATTTAAGGCAGTGATTCTCAAACATATTTGATCGTGCCTCCCTCCTTTGCATGTGTAGGAGTTTACGCCCCCCGCCACAGAAGTACATATACCGATAAAAAAATCGACATATAACTCTCACTAAATATTAAAAGCAGAAAGGCATTGATTCAAACACAGACATTTAAGTGTAAATTTTAAGTAAGATAGTACTTCCTGGCACCACACTGTTGTTACTTGTGTGATGGGGGAACCTGGGTTTTTAGGCAATATTATTTCACGCCAACCTTGCTTCTGCGCTGCTGCTGGCAGAGGTGCTACCTTCAGAGCTGGGCGCCCTGCCAGCAGCCGCCGCTTTCCAGCCACCCAGCTCGGAAAGAAGCAAGGGTGGTGGATTGAAACAGCTGCCATGGTCTAAGATGGATGCCCTGTTCCCCTCAACCCTCAAGAGTTATTCGTTGCTGTGGGGAAAACGTGCACAGGAAGTTGTTTTTCCCCCCGCTAAACCTTCTCACGCCCCCCAGAATACAGTAAATTCTGTGCTCCCCAGTTTGAGAACCTCCAGCCTAAACAGTGCCTCACCTTCTACGCTGCTATTTCTACCCATTCTAGCTGGGCAGGCAGCGTCTGTGTTGCACTGAGGGACCGAGTTAGCAATTGCCTACTGGGATAGTCACATGTTCTAAGGAGACTAAATTGCACAACGGCAAGCGGTGGCCATTCACCATCCCTCAGCTGCTCCTCCTCTACCCCAAAGCCTCACCTGGTGCCACACCGCAACTGAACATGCCACCCTGGGATTTTGGAGGGGGGTGGTGGTGTCAAAGCTTTATCTCCCCAGTGAGTCAAACCGCTCCCCTGCACGACCCAGAGGGCCAGGGAGTCAGACGATGCTGACATGCGCCGGGCTATGCAATTCACCAGCCACATGATGCCAGCATGTTCAAGGCTACATCCCTCCGTAAGCGGCAAGCTCCACGGTGTGATGGCAGAGGGGACCCTGCCTCACATGACACTGGCATGTTCAGGGCTCTAATTCCATTCACAGCAGGCTTCCTGTGCCGTGTGTGGCGCGCCCCGTGCCTGATGCCAGCCCGCAAGTGGCAGGCTGAGTGAGTGGATTGGAAGCCGTGAACTGAAACATTAATCTCATAATTAAATGCCAGCCTGTCTCCCAGCTGCACAGCGCCCCAGAAGGACTGTGATAGATGGAGGCTTTTAGGAAGGAAGGGGGAGAACTCGCAAGCTTTGATTGGATTTTCCTGGGGAGCAGCTTGCTGGGGTGCTGTGGGACCCTTTCCTCTCTAGTGTGCAGGAGCAAATATCCCAAAGGATGGCACCATCTACTGGACCCACTGAAACTGCTCCCTGCTGGTGCACGCTGGCAGGTCACCCTCCTCTGCCTGCAGCTCAGGCAAACACCCCAAGTGCTGGACGCTGGGGTTGGGGACAGCGATTAAGGAACTGACCCAGCCCCCTGCTCCTAAGCGAGGTTGGCCGCAGTCAAAGCCTGGAGATTCCCAGAAGAGCAGCCAGGTGGGAGACCCTTGTCTTCAAGTGCCTACACTGCTCTTTTTAGCTCCCCTGCCTGGGCTCTGCAAGTCCCAGTCAATTGACCGGGGCTCTGAGGGTTTTTCTTTGCAGTGTAGACGTACAATGACCACATCAGAGGCTCTGGCTCGAGCACCGTTTTGCCGTACTGTCCTGTCCTGGGAGAGTGTTAAAATTTGGTACCACGTACGGTTCTATGGATACTATTAGGCTGTTTACACTGTAACCCCTTCACACCATTGTGACCAGGTGCCCTGAGTCGGTTATAGTGTAGACAGGCCCAAAAGAAAAGGCAGGACAAGTTCTGCCTTCTAGGGCAGGGATTGGTGTCAGATACTACGGAGATGAGGAATAAGGGAACGCTGAAAAATAAAGATACACCCTCCGGCAAAACCCTGAGGGGTCTTTTCTGATCCCGCTTCCCTCCATCTTTCCTCCCCCTGCCAATATGAAATCTACCAGTGCCCAAAAAGGCTGAACACGCTGCCTTTAATGAGGCATTGATGTGGCACGTTCCACCACAGCTGGATTGCAAACCCAATCCCCTCTGAACCCCTGCAGGGGAAACTGGTTTCCCCACCCCCGGGTTCCAAAAGACCGGGGAATCTATCTTTCCCGTCCCCTCCCCGGGCACAGCTACCGAGCCCCCGGTGCTATGCCGGAGCAGCCTGCATGAGGGGCAGATTCTCAGAGGAGCTGTGTTTTAATGTAGCAATTTGATTCAATTTTCCACTCTATAAAATTACCCATCACTGCTCGTTGCTTCCTAACAGACACCTTCATTCTTAATTTAACAATCCTATCGAATTCTGCCAGGGAAATTGGAAAAATTTATCACCTGTGAAATTTTATTTTTCCTTGGTTGTATCTGTTTTTGTAAAACTTCATTAACGACGATGACTTGCTGAGGAAATTATCTCCCCCCTTTTCTTTTTTTTTTTAAATTTGGGACAAGAGAAAAAATAGCTTGACCTCAGCAGAGATTGTCATTTGCATAATAAAAAACACCCAACATGGAGATTCCCGGGGAGGGCAGAGCTTGAGAACGCAGAAGCTTCCTCAGTTAGTTCTCTTGGGTATTTACCTGGCTCCTGGTACTGCAGGATCTGAGCACCTCACAATCTTTGATGTATTTATTCTCACAACACCCGCTGTGGGGCAGGGCAGAGCTGTTCTCTCCACTGTACAGATGGGGCTCTGCGGCATGGAGAGGCGAAGTAGCTTGCCCACGGTCACACAGGGAGTCTTGAATCCAGGTCTTCAGCTACTGTCCAAACCACTGGACCATCCTTTCCTCTCTAAAGCTTCCTCTCTTTACGGTCCCCTGAAACCTGCCTCCTGCATCATCCAGCGTGGGAGGCAAAAATCACCTCCCATCCAAAGAACGCTGAGCAATCGTGGCGCCACTGGGAGGGAAAGGTGTATAGTGGCTCTGGGGACCTGGATCGCCCGAACCCTCTCCAGGGAAACGGTGGTGGATCCGCTGCCTCTGACACCCTCCAGGCCCACGTGCAGACAGGACATGCGCCGTAGTGAAGTGGCTTTAATCCACAAGACTTCTCTTATGATCCCAGTTTCCATAGGACAAGACAGGGCCTGTCTGGTAAGAGCTCCACCAGGAGCTTGTCACCCACCCCTGGAAGTTGCAAGGGACAACGGCTGCTAAGGTGGACAACCCACATCTATGCTTCCTGCAGCTGCTCCCGTCAGAAGGGCTGGGACCTAGCAATCCCTCTTTTGCCTTCTCCTGCCCTTCCCCCAGGATACTCTAGCAAGAACGACTCCATTCTTCCTGTGCACACACCAACGGACATCGATTTTCAACTGAGTTGGCCATCAGCAGGTTCTGCTGTAGTTTGCAGAGGGGACTGCCCACGACTATGGAGCACAGGTGAGGTGAGGAGAGGCAGCCCAGCACCTTGGGCTAGCAAAGATGGGTCACGGGGGTCCGCACCAAAGGGAGGGGACATGCTGTGCGGGGATAGGACAAGTGAGACAGCAACACTGTTTTCTTGTGGCACCCATTTTGGCCTTTCCTCCCAGCTGGTGCATTCTGGGAATCTACAGCATCTACCCACAAAGCCCAGCCCGAGTTGCTAGGAGCGGGAGACACTAGATAATTTCCCATCATGACAGTTTCCGTGTGGGATCCAGTTAGCTGAACCAGTGCCTCAGCAATGCTTCTTACTTCCCATCCATGCACAGGGAAGCAGGAGGAGAAAACAGGATATTCGTTGAGCTGGACTTGAGCTTGTTGCTTGTAAAAGACGTAAGCTGCAAGAGGACCAGGGCATGCAGAGCCTCGGAAGGCATGGCCAGGTCAACAGGTTCCAACCAATAGTTGGTTGCAGCACCAGGAGCAGCAAGGTGGGGAACTGGCAGGAGGGGCAAAGAGTTTTTGGAGATCCTGGGTTGACCTCGGCCCCAAAGGTGAATTTTTTTGGCGAGCTGTTACAGACTTAGTGAAGATGGACAGAAATGACTCGCCTGAAGTGTGATCTAAAACCAGCCCAGGTAAAGAGAGGGTTTTATTTGGATTTCAAACATTCCGCCGTGGCGCCCTGCAGCCTGAACATCACAGCACCTCTGGTTTTCCTCCATCTCATTTTCTGGTAGCACAACTGTGCTACCAGAAAATGAGATGGAGGAAAACCAGATGTGAAACTGGCTTCCCCTGGTTTAATCGGCCAAGCTCAGGGAGGCAAAAATGGCAAAGCAAGCAGCCCAGGGAGACCTCCCTGTCCCAGCCCTAGTCCTAGCCCTAGCCTGGGGAAGCCAACCAGCCCAACCTTTGTTCCGGGGAGCAACAGAAAGGCTGAAAAGAGGTTTAATGATTTTAGGCACATGCAAGGAAACCTGGACCCTGATTCTCTCCTTTCTTGCAGGCTGGGAGGTTATTCACACCAGCACATTGTGTGTGCAAACCTTTACCATTCCAATTTAGTAGCATTTTTCATCCACTTTGCACTGGTATGGCTGACTATGGTGGCTGCAGGACAATGGAGGATTTGGTCCACAGGTTTCCCTCACTCGTGCAAAGTGCTACCTAGATCAGTATGGTGGCATTTTAAATGCCCGTCACCCCCACACATACACACAGTCACCTTTATCCTCCTGGTAAATGACACCACCCAGCTGCAAGGCAGCAGAGAACGGAGCCCATAATTTTGAAGTCGGTGGATACAGTGCTCCTTGGGAGAGCGGCTACCAACTCAGGGAAAGTTTTGAAAAGCAACCTATTTCCAGACAGACAATCATAGGTCTCATATTTCCCCTCCCCAGTTCTTTTTATTACTTTGGGGCATTCGGACAACAATCTGATCCTTGCAGCTCCGAGGTTCGTCCGCTCCTGCTGTTCGTCCCCCCACCCGTAGTCGGAAACCTGCCTTTGTACTGTCACCGTTCATTGATCTGGAGCTGGTTGTGGGTACTGTAAACAGACCAGTATTGCCCTCCTATCCTGCAATCACGAATGCCCTAGGTGCTGACTTTTATTTTCCCCTGGGGGTGCTCCACCCCCTCTCTGCCCCAAGGCCCCACCCTTGCTCTGCCTTTTCCTGCCCCCTCTCTGCCTCTTCCCGCCTCTGCTCCAACCCCTCTCCTAAGGCCCCCGCCTGCCTGCTGCTCTCCGCCCTCCCACAAGCGCCTCCCCCAGCTGCCAAACAGCTGATCGGCAGTCCTGACAAACAGCTGTGGCTGCTGAGCACCCACTATTTTTCTCCCACGGAGTCGGTGCCTATGACGAATGTTGTTTGGAGCTGCCGAGGAAAATGCTCATCAACAAGGTGAGGTAGGGGTGGCAAAAGCCTTGGGTCTCACTGGACAAAGCTCAGTGTATCCCTCCCCCCATCCATCCGAGATCCTGTAAGCAACACGGGAGGGGTTAGCATCTTCCCCTGGCCCTATGTGGAGTTATCTCCCTGCCCAGACGAGAGAGTGATCAAAGTCCCAGGGAAAGAGAATCAGCTAGGCCATCGGGCAGGGTCCGCCGAAGGCTGGTCAGGCAGATTTAGACGCTGCGGCAGCAGCTTCTCGATGCACACGGTGAAGGTCACCGGATTCTCGAGGGCATTTCCTAGTGCCATGGTTCTCAGTGATTTCTCTGCCTGTCCCATGAGCTGCTCAATCCCACAATGCTTTGCAGTTGTTTAAGTGGGGCAAAGACCTCCGTGTAAGGATGGATTTCGCCCCCTGTGCACCCAAGTCCAGCCAAAACCAACACCCTGGACCCAAACGTTTCTGCACTCCAGGCAGGAACCTGGCAGTGATGCACATGTGTAGTTATAGTGTCTGTTACAATTACAACCAGCTATCATGCCTGTCGATAGCTGCAGCGGGGAGTGGGGGGGGGCAGCCGGCTTCAGCAGTGTTACTGAGCATGCTCATACAAGCCAAGTAGCAAATCGGCAGGGGTATGTGACCCTGCATGCTGCCCCCATGCGTCGCCTCTGGTTACACCACCTGGAGCCTAGAGGCTCCAACTGCGATCAGGGCTCCGTCGTGCTTGGCTCTGCACATACACCTAGCACGAGACAGCCTCTGCCCCAGAGAGCTTCCAGGCTAAACAAACAATAGGTTGGCGTGAAAAACAGAGGCAGAGGGAAGTGAAGCAGCTCAACCAAGGTTATGCAGCAAGTCAGCGGCACTGCGAGGAACAGAATCTATGCAGTGCCCTGCAACCTGCAGCCACCTCTACCTTGCTGCCAAACTGCTGAGCCCAGTCCCTTATGCCTGAGAGCTTGGGCTCTTAATTGCTGCCTAGTGGAACCTTCCTGACATATTTAATTTAATTTTTAAATCGCTAAAAATACAAAGCTCCAAAAATAAATAAAAGGAAACATGGACCTAATTTTCATGCAAATGCCCCTAGCCAAGGGGAAGATGGAGCAGGGAGGCGGGGGGGAGGAATAAAAAAAGACAATGGAAGAATTGTTTCTGACTAGAATATTTTCCAACTTTCTCTAGGCCGCCTTGAAATCGGAACAAGAGGAGAGGAAGCGGGAGCAAAGCAGGGTAGGGCATAAATCAGCAGTGGTGGTAAAGCAGCCTCTCACCCTGGGATCCTTCTAAAAGTCTGTCTGGTTCCCTGAGCAGGGACAATCGTCAATGGGGCTACGTGAAGAACACAGGGTACGTCTCCACCACAGCCAGGGGTATGGATGGCAGCTTGTGTAGATGCACTGGTGCGAGCTGTTCTCTCGCTACCTTGCTAATAGCAGAAGTGAGGATGCACAAGCCTGCCTGACTCCTCCGGTGAATGGACATGCTAACGCAGCCATATCAACTCCAATGAATAACGGTCCGCACTGCCACCTCTTCGGCCTCGCCACACTTGACAGCAGGCTCTGGGGCAGGTCCCATTGTGCTTTCATGTCAAGGTTCCTTCCCCACTCTGAACTCTAGGGTACAGATGTGGGCACCCTGCATGAAAAACCCCCTAAGCTTATTTTTACCAGCTTAGATTAAAACTTCACCGAGGTACAAACTATTTTACCTTTTGCCCTTGGACTTTATTGCTGCCATCACCAAGCGTCTAAACAAATATATAACAGGGAAAGAGCCCGCTTGGAAACGTCTTTCTCCCCAAAATCCTCCCAAACCCTATGCCCCCTTTCCTGGGGAAGGCTTGATAAAAATCCTCACCCTTGGATCTTAAGAACAATGAAAAAGCAATCAGGTTCTTAAAAGAAGAATTTTAATTGAAGAAAAAGTAACAGAATCACCTCTGTAAAATCAGGATGGTAAATACCTTACAGGGTAATCAGATTCAAAACAGAGAATCCCTCTAGGCAAAACCTTAAGACACAAAAACAGGAATATACATTCCATTCAGCACAGCTTATTTTATCAGCCATTTAAACAAAACAGAAGCTAACACGTATCTAGCTAGATTACTTACTAAGTTCTAAAACTCCATTCCTTTTCTGTTCCTGGCAAAAGCCCTTCTGAACTGTATGACTTTGCACTCGCAGGGCTGCTCCCGAGTCCCTCAACCGGCCACTACAGCTTGGTTCATGCCCATGCGCGTTGCACCTTTGGCAAGTTTCACTATATATTGTCCCTTGTCAGACCAGAAGCTGCCTCACAATTACAGATCCGAAGCCTGCTAGGAGGGACCATTGTGATCATCCTACAGAATGCAGGCCAGAGACTCCTGCTTTGAGCCCAGCAATGAGTGGGTTAAATTAGAGCAAATGTTTCAGACACAAACCTGACCTTGATTTAAGAGACTCCAAGTCACAGAGAAGCCACTGCACTGGGAGAGAAGCAGCTTAACTCTCATGGTCCGTGGTGGACCAAGCTGAACACAGTTGGGAAAAGCCACATAGGTCAGAACACATTATATATTCAGTAGAAACGTTCCCATGAACCAACCTTTTTTATTCCAAAGAAAGTGGTTTGTTGAGGGGATGTAAATACCCCTCTGCTGCGTCTATAGCCCATTGCGAGCGGCCAGGGCTTTTCTTCACCCGATCGCTTGGCTGCTCACCTGGTAGAACCTCATAGATGTCCTCTTCCTCCTCCCCACTGGCCACTGCCACCTCCTCCTCCTTCAAGTTGAGCGTATTGCGGGATTGTGCATTTGGAGAGCCAAAGCCGTCGATGTCATCATAAGCTTCTTCCTCTTCCTCATCCTCATCGTACGGGATGGTGAGGGAGCTCATGTCTGGCAGGAGGGACAATGAAAAAGGAAAGAAGGAATCAAAGGAAAACAAAAATCACTGCATTAAATCCTGGCGCTTCTGTCATGGGCTGAAATCTACCAAAAATGTCAGGCTAACATCCCACAGTGCTCATCATTAATCCTGTTCTGCAACAACACAGAACTGGGGGGATGGCGCCCCTTTTTATGGTCCATAGGTGTCTGGCCTAACACATGGGTTAGGAGCAGATGGGATGAGGATCGGAAAGGGGAATGAGAAACCCTGGGGAAGGCGAGGAAGTCTCCAGGGTGCAAAGCTATGTTTCTTTTCAAGCAGGAAAATAGGATGAAAGGTTTCTTACTGCCCCCACCCCCCAGAGAACACTCTGCAGGGAGACTGACCTCAGCGGAGCACCAAGGCAAGGAAACGTAGTCACTGGACTTGTCGCAGACCATGTAACGGAACTGATTTGCCAGCAGGGCCAAGGTATTAACAGACAGACTGAAAAGTGTTGTAGCATAGGGTGCACTAAAGCTGCCTTTCCTCTTTAGGAGGTTTGCACATCTCAGGCTAGCTTCTGGTCTCAGCTGTGCTGGTGTAAATCTGAAGTAACATCCATGAAGTCAGAGAAGTGACTCCAGATTTCCACCAGTAACACTGAGCTCAGAATCTGGCCCTTAGCGGCAAGTCACATGCATGAACCCAGAACAGGCCCACTCTTGTTTTTCAAGTTCTACTCAAGCTTCTTGCAAATAAAATAAATAAATAAATAAAATAAAAACTTCACAGTGGTTGGTTCTCTTGGTAGCAGAGGTATAGAGTGAAACTGGCAGCCCTTGTCCTTCAAACAACAACAGCATCTTTCTCTCCCCCAACAAAAGCTCACAGTCCAGTAAGCAATGCTGGATGACTGGGCCCTTTCCCCCATACTTCAGTCTCCCTCCTCGTACGTTCGGCTGGGCTAGCTGATTGTGGGACAACTGGATATGGTCAATAGCCCGCTCTGCTCAGGGATGACTGCATCTCTCTCTCTCTCTATCATATTTGATTATAGCTCCCACACCCCACGGTCAGTGCCAACCCCCCGGACTGGCCAGCAGAGGGTGCCATTAGAACAGCCATTCAGCAACCCATGAATTAGGTTTTAACCCCCCGTATTCTTCGCCCCGCGCCAATGGGCTGCCACGGCCACATCCTGCTTTTCTATTCATTTGGGCGCCTTCATTTATTGCAGAGAAGAGTTTAAGGGCATCAGTGCCAGGAGGAGAAGCAGAGTGGAAGGATTTGCTAGTGGTAAAAGCACTGGACCAAGCGCTCTGAGGGGGAATATTGTCTGGTTTTAGAGCTGGGGACTGGGAATCAGGATTCCTGGGTTCTTTTCCCAGGTCTGACACTGACTTGCCCTCTGACCTTAGACCTCTCCTGATTTTTCCATCTGTATAATGGGGATAACAACAATATAGATACCCACCTTGGGGGCTGTGAGGTCTAATTCATCAATATTTGGGGAATTCTTTGAGATCCAGGGATGGAGGCAGCTAAAGACATGCAAAGCTGTCTGCAGATAATGGCCCTGGACTGTCTGAATGAACTGTAAAGTCAAGCACATTGGCTATAGCACTCCCCCATAGCTACTCACCCTTTAACAGAAACTGGATCTGATCCACCCAGTCTTTAGCCTCCGCAGGACTGGAAGCTGTAAACTAGGGAGGGAATTCATTTGTTATGTCATTAATGTCTTAAGCAGAGGTCATGTAGACAAGCTCCTAGAGCAGAGGCCTGGGATCCAGGACTCCTGGGTTCTTTTCCTGGCTCTGCCCCTCACCCACTGGGTGACCTTGGGTCACCTCTCTATGCCGCCGTTTCCCCATCTGTAAAATGGGGACAATGCCGCTGACCTACCGCGGAGAAGGTTGTCAGGCCTAATTCATGAGTCAAATGATTTGGACTCATCAGATAAAAACATGTCAAGTGGGGTTATTATTGAGTCTGAACCGCAACTCCAGACCCAATTTCTCTGTTGCTTTGCAGCTTGCATTCTCATTTACTGCTGGGTCAGATGAGGGCAAAGTGCTCGGTTCTGGCTGTGTTTTACACCTGCTTTGTACTGGTATAAAGGCCCATACAAGATGCAGGGCTGTGGAGAATCAGACTATCCAATTGGCAACGGAAGTCAGTGTTGCTGCCGATTGTCAGTCTGGTCAAAGTAGGTCCGATTGAACACCGTGCAGCAGGTCACAATGGGACACTTGGAAAGGTTCGCATCAAGATGAGCATTCAAGAATGAGGGGCACCAAAACCTTCCGGCCTTGTTTCTCTGGCCACAGATTTGGGTTTGGGGGATGATGACATGGAAAAAGGTCTCACCCCACTCAGAGATTCAGACACAGCAGGCCATGCAGACCGTACAGTAAATAGCAACATGCCAGGTGCATGCCATGGTATGATACACGCAGCGTTCTCAGGCTCAAGCGGTTGGGGCTCAGAGAGCACAGAAATAGGACCATTTCTTCTATTGATCCTACCTCATAGCTGCGTTTGCCAGGGCTCATGAGTTTGAAACAGCATTCTCTTCGGGAGTCTTTGCGCAGGTGGAAAGCCAGCTGGGCGCTGTAGTACTCAATGGGAAAAGTCCCTTTTGGTTGCTTGCCTGCAATGATAAATAATAATATTGGCTTTGTATGGCTGCAGCACCTTTCCTTGAAGGAGCTCACAATGCTTCACAGATGGGGAAACTGAGGCACAGAGCCGTGACCTGCCCAAGGGGTCTCAGAAAGTTCACTGGGAAATGGGCAAAAAACTCCTAAGCCCCCTGGTGTGAGCATTTGTATCCCCAGGAGAAGGAAGGGTTTTAGCATTTTCCTTGTTAGGTGAAGGACCAGCAAAGCGGAGGCCCTTCTAACAGCCCTCGTGGGACTGTAACAGCAAAGGAAAGGTTGTTGGGTCACACGGACACACAAGATGAGCTGCCTGTAATGAAGCAGAGACCTGTGTGTACTTGGGGAAATATGAAACAAATGATTATTCTGCTGCTGGTAGAGGATTAACGGCTTGGTGCCTACGAAGAGAAAGAAGAAACTATTTAGCGAGGCCTTTGCCAATTTGCCTCTGGAAGCTTGTAGACATGCAGACCTGTGCACATATTGGATCAGATCCTCAGCTGGGGCGAACTGACGTAGCTCACTGATGTCAACAGAACTTTGCCAAATATACACCAGCTGCAGATCCAGCCCGTCATGTCCTTATTATAACTGGCATCGAGCTGGTTCCTTTTTGCATCAAGGGAGAGAGCACATCTAGTGGATACAGGAGAAGACTGGGAGTTTTATTCCTGGTTCTGCTACTGATTTGCAAGGAGGTCTTGGACAAGTCATGCCACCTGTCTGTGCCTCAGTTTCTCCATCTGTAAAATGAGGGTGGTGATACATAGTATCAGAGCAATGTAGGACTGGAAGGGACCTCGAGGAGTCATCTAGTTCAGTCCACTGCACTGAGGCAGGACCATGTATTATCTCTAGACCATTCCTCACAGGTGTTTGTGTGACCTGTCCTTAAAAACCTTCAATGATAGAGATTCTACAATCTCCCTAGGTAATTTATTCCAGGGCTTAACTACCCTAACTGTAAGGAAGTTTTACCTAATGTCCAACCTAAATCTCCCTTGCTGCAATTCAAGCCCATTGCTTCTTGTCCTGTCCTCAGTGGTTAAGGAGAACAATTGATCACCCTGCTCTTTTAACAATCTTTTAGGTATTAGAAGACTTATGTCCACCCTCAGTCTTCTCTTCTCCAGACTAAACAAACCCACTTTTTTTAATCTTTCCTCGTAGGTCATGTTTTCTAGACCTTTAATCATTTTTGTTGCTTTCCTCTGGACTTTCTCCAGTTTGCTCACATCCTTCCCAAAACATGGTGCTCAGAACTGGACACAATACTCCAGTGGAGGCCTTACCAGTGCTGAGCCGAGTGGGAGTATTACTTCCTGTGTCTTGTTTACAACACCCCTGATAATATATCCCAGAAGCACGTTACCTTTTTTTTTTTTTTGGCCCAACAGTCTTACATTGACGACTCACATTTAGTCTATGATCCACTATAACCCCCAGATCCTTTTCTACAGTACTCCATCCTAGGCAGTCATTTCCCATTCTGTATTTGTATTGCATTGTATTTGTATTTGTGCAACTGATTGTTCCTTCCTGAGTGGAGTACTTGGCACTTGTCCTTATTGAATTTCATCCTATTTATTTCAGATCATTTTTCCGGTTTGTAAAGATTATTTTGAACTCTCATCCCATCCTCCAAAGCGCTTGCAACCTCACCCAGTTTGGTATCATCCGCAAACTTGACAAATGTACCGTCTTTGGCATTATCCAAATTATTTCTGAAGATATTGAATAGAACCAGACCAGGACAGATCCCCGCAGGACCCTACTCGATACGCCCTTCCATCTTGATTGTGAACCATTGAGAACTACTCTCTGAGGTCACTTTTCCAACCAGCTGTGCACCCACCATACAATAGATTCATCTCGGCTGTATTTCTCTAGTTCGTTTAGGAGAAGGTCACATGAGGCAAAATCAACAGCCTTACTACAACTGAGATGTAATCTATCTACTGCTTCCCCACCTATGCACAAGTCTTGTTACCCTGTCAAAAGAAGGATATTAGGTTGGTTTGACATGATTTGTTCTTGACAAATCCATGCTGTTACTTATCACTGTATTTTCTTCTAGGTGTTTAGAAATGGATTGTTGGATTATATGCTCCATATCTTTCTGGGTACCAAAGTGAAGCTGACTGGTCTACAATACCCTGTGTTGTCCCTATTCCCCTTTTTATAGATAGGTGCTATATTTGCCCTTTTCCTGTCCTCTGGAATCTTTCCCATCCACCCCACGAGTCCTCAAAGATAATAGCTAATGGTTCAGAGATCTCTTCAGCCAGATCCTTAAGTAGTCTGGGATATATTTAATCAGGCCCTGCTGACTTGAAGACATCTCACTTGTTTAAGTAATTCTTAATGTGTTATTTTCCTGTTTTAGCCTCAGATCCTCCCCACTGACATTGATGTTCATAGGCGCCAGGGCTGGAGCACCCGTGGAAAAAAATTAGCGGGTGCTTAGCATCCATCAGCAGCCAAGTTCCTCCCTCTCCCCCCAGCGCCTCCCACCTGCCAGTGGCCCGGCCCCACTGATCAATTCCTCCCCCACCCTTCCAGCGCTGTTCCGCAGGTGCAGGTGGTGCTGGGAAGGAGAGGGAGGGGCATGGATGGGGTGCGCTCGGGGGGGGGCAGGATGA
Organism: Dermochelys coriacea; assembly: GCF_009764565.3. NCBI lineage: Eukaryota > Metazoa > Chordata > Testudines > Dermochelyidae > Dermochelys > Dermochelys coriacea. Next base: position 10,571,601 of record NC_050094.1, on the reverse strand, counting down.
AGCAGGTGGGGGTGGGGCCTTGGGGGAAGGGGTGGAGTGGGGGCAGGGCCAGAAAGAGGCGGGGCGGGAGCTTGGGGAAAGGGGTGGAGTGGGGGTGGGAAAAGGCGGGACAGGGGCTTGGAGGAAGGGGTGGAGTGGGGGGAGGTCAAGCACCCCCCTGGTAGAGAGGAAGTCAGCACCTGTTAGGCTATGTTAGTTGGCAATCACTGTTAACTTTTTTGGTGAAAACAAACAAAAACGGCCTTTAACACGGTGGCCATTGCTGCATTTTCTGTTATTGTCTTTCCCCCCTCACTGATTATAGGGTCGACCCTGTGATTGGTCTTCCTCTTCTTTCTTACTGTAAAATGTTTCTCCTTTATGTCGCTAGCTAGTTTAATCTCATTTTGTGCCTTGGCCTATCTAGTTTTGTCCCTACATGTTGCTTTGGTTTTTTATATTCATCCTTTGCAATCTGACCTAGTTTCCACTTGTTGTAGGATTCTTTTTTTGAGTTTCAAGTCGTTGAAGATCTGGTTAGGCCAGAGTGGCCTCTTACCTTACTTCTTATCTTTCCTATGCATTGGAATAGTTTAGTCTTGTGCCTTTAATAATGTCACTTAAAAAAAATATCGACCCCCTTGGGTGACGGGGGTTGCAAAGCTTAATCTTGTTACCGTGCTCTGAGATCCTCAGAAGAAGAGTGCTAGAGAAGGACAAAATCATTGCTGTCAGTGAGAGTCAGCGGATTTTCAATTTGTCCTAACAGGGAAATAGTCATCATAAAACGAAGAATATGATGCATGTTTGCGCGTGCGTTAAAGCTGTCGGCATGCAGGGTTTCTGGATGGGCGGAACTGTATAACGAAGCCCATATATCTAGCCGTGCCAAACTCTGCTGGAGGTATTAGCTATGTGTTTATCTGTACCTGATGGAGCATAACTGCAAAATATTTATATACACTGACACATGGATTATATACAGTCACTTGGGGGAGTTAAAGCCCAGGTGATGCTTAATGGAAAACTTGGTTCAGCATTTTATTTACACAGTTCCAGTCCTGTGTTTCTCTTCTCTTATTCTTTATCAATAAGTATATTGAAATAAAACAAAGCCAAGTTCTTTCTAAAAGTGCCTGCTGCTGATGCCCCATCTGGCATCAATCACCCTCTGGCACATCATAATTATTTACCAGCCATGTGAAATGAAAAGCGGGAGCTTCAAGTGCGAAACCAACAGACAGCAGGAAGCAATGGACTCTTAAGGAAACCAGGACTGAGCTATGAGTCGTAAGAAGAACTGAGCATCCAAATCCCTTAGGCACCTTTGAAAATGGCAGCTGATACCTTGTTTTGGGGCAAAACGAAGAGGAGGAAATTGGTGCATAGGCATAATCATTAACCTGTGGAACTCGCTGGAACACAACATCACTGAGGCTAAGAGCTTAGCAGGGTTAAACCTAACTCCAAAGATTAATGATTTGTATGGCTAATGAGAACATTCACAGCTACATAAGAGGGGATGAAAAACAAGGGATATCAACCTTCCTGCAAGGCATAAGCCAGCCAGCATCTAGCGTAATAGAACCTCTAGGCAATATTGTAACACGAATAACAGAAAATGACAGGTTTCAGAGTAGTAGCCGTGTTAGTCTGTATTCTCAAAAAGAAAAGGAGTACTTGTGGCACCTTAGAGACTAACAAATTTATTAGTTACAGCTCACTTCATCGGATGCAGGATTCAACAGAACAAACTAAGGAATGAATCCAATTCGCTGGAGCCAAATTTATCCCCTGAAGTCCCACGGACTTCAAGAGAGAATGCTCTGGAACTATCTCCCCATGAGGCATTAGCATTAAACAAGGGCTTGCCCCGTCTGGTCCCAGCCCACTTGAGCTCCCCGCCCCTTGGAGAACACAAGGCAGGTGCTTTGCCACTTACTTTTTTCATTTGCATAGTACAGAAAGGTCCTTTTGTTGAGGACACACCATCGCTTCTGCCACTCTGAGCCAAAGAAACCATGGTCTGTGGGGAAACAGGAAACAAAGCGGGGGTTAAGGGCACTGTGGAAAAGGTCTCATGATCTCTTTTGTGTATTTATAGTCAGTATAAGCCCTCCGTCCCTGCATAATCCCACAGGTTTCCCCATAGCATCAGTTGGGCTGGAATCAACTCTCAGAACTGAGCGCTAGATATGGTGCTGATGGCCCAAGACTCTGCCCCACGCCTTTGACCCCCGCGGGCATGTCTTCACTATGAAAAAAAAGGTGTGTTCTTAACCCAGTTTTGCTAACACATGGTAAATAACATGAGGTAAAAGCTAGTGAAGACATGCAATTTGTAGCTTTCACAGGGATTAGCAAGGCAAAGCAAACCTTAGCCTCCCGCACCATCTGTTCCTCGATCTGCTGACATGTGTGAAAGCTACAAATGACTCATCTTCCCTAACATTTCACTCCGCGGGATCTAACCTGAGTGAAGAATTCACCTTTTTTCCTAGTGAGGACAAGGCCTCAACGTTTAATCCCATTTCTGGGTTTTGCTCTTTGAGCAGAATGACGACCTGCAAAAGTTGCACCCTTTGTTATTTATGATGCATAAACAAAACCAGACACCCCACCCTGCAGAAAAGATTTTTTTTTCCTGCTTGTTCTTCACCTTGAGAATAATTAAGAGTTCAAATCTTATTTTTGTTGGAGAGCTCCTTGCATGACTCACACTACAGTGGAGACTTCTCCTGGCTCTTAAGTGGTGTTGAATCTTTAACGAAGAGAGCTTTCCTCCCACGCACTTTAGTTAAATACAGTAGGTATTAACAGGGAGTAACGACTGGGCTTTTCGGAAATGCCCAAGTGATTTAGGTGCACAAGTCCATTGACTTTCAATTGGACTTGAGTCCCTAAATCACTTGGATGCTTTTCAAATTCCCACTGATGGTATTTTAAATCACCTGACTAAAAAGTCTTTCCGTTTTGGTTTATCAGGTGTCATCTTGGTATTCCTGCTGTCACGAACCTATTCAGTTCTCCAGTCATCCACAGAGACAAGATTTGAATTTGCAAAGTAATAGACAAGCAGCAAATAAACCTTTTTCACTCCCTCAACCACAACCACCACCCACTCTCAGACTTATTTATATATCATCATTAAGAAGCATAAATAAAGGGGCATAACCCCACCCACCCTGCTTTGCAGGTCACCTTAAACCGGTTTATTTGACTGTTACCTCTGGACCTCTTCTCCAAGTAGCCTTGCTTCAAAACAGTCCCCAGATCTTGGGCAGGTTTCTGTATGCTGTCCTCTGATCCTAAAGAGATCAAACCAAAGTCTTGTGAAATACACAGAAGATTTCCTATCTGCGGGCTGCGCTCCGCTTCGACCAGGCATGACCATAGACACACAGTGCATGGCCAAACATGTATGCAACCAATGTGCATGAACACACATGCATAACCTCTGTGAACCCTTCCATACACATCACACCCAAATTGGATACTCCAGCCCACTAGAAGGGTCAACAGATCTTTTTCAAACTATGAGGCATCCCAGCACTGACATCAGCTTTTATCCGTAGGAGGCTGGTCTGAGAACTAGGCTCACAACGAACCTTGTTAGACCAAACTTTATTGAGGTTATTGAGATGTCCATCCATCTGCCATCACTTGGGCTTTTTAATGTCACCGTACATGAGGGAGGCGGAGGGACGGGGGCAGAAAGCAGGAGCAACACGGTAACACACAGAACACCACCAAGTCTGCAGGGAGAATTTTACAGGTAGAAAACAAAGGAAGTGCGAAGGGAGAATATTGCAGGACTCCAGGAGCAGCTGTAGACACAACAGCTCATTCTGACCTAGCAATATACTGCACAACACCCATGCTAACCCCGTACACCAGTGTCGATAGCCACGTCTACGATTCACGCAACCCACCCCCTGCGTTAGGTTTGCCACTCAGCTCCTTCCATCTCATGTGCTTTTATTGTGCCCGATCCTGTTGTTTCAAAGCACCCCCACACAAAGTCCTGAGCCTCTCCAGCAGGATCCCAGACGGCACCTTTCCTGTCATCTCCATTGCTATCTTAAGCAGGGTGCTCTCTTTTGGGTCCTCTTGCTTTCACACCAACGAGCTCTCTTTGCCCTGCACTTTGCGCAGCTACTTTGCCCTGGCGTCAGTGTCTGCACAAGGAGTCGGGCACCAGTGAAGCATCCGCTTTGACTACAGGGATGTCACTCATTTAGGGCCTGATCCAAAGCCCACTGGAGTCAGCAGGAGTCCTTCCATCAGGCTCTGGGCTAGGCCCTGGCAAGAAGAGAATCAGGCCCACTAGCCACGCTGAGGACACCCTGGGTCCAGCCCCATGCTCTGCAGAAAGAGATGGCACTTGGGGTCCATGAATACTGTAGCTGCATGCTTCACCTGCCTTGAGATCTAGAAATATTGGGGTGACTCTCAGCCATGAGCTCCCCTTACAGCCCTCTTCCATGCACAGAAGGTCTTGGCTAGAATGGATCGTCTGTGAGCAGCTAGTCATGGGCCACAGCTCACAGCTGTGGGGGTCAGTGCCCCCCCACAGCAGGCTTCAGCAGCTCAGGATCCTTTTCCTCCACCCCAAAAGGCTAAGGCTGGTTCTGGGGGCTAAGCCCCTGGCCCCCAGTGAGAGCTCCGGGGGTGTCAGCAAGTTGTAGGAGGCTTTTGCCACCTGGCAGGATCAGGCTCGTTATTCCCAGACTTTGAGGCCAGAAGGGACAATCGGGATCATCTAGATTGACCTCCTGCATATTTCGGGCCGGAGACCCTCGTCCGGCGACTCTGGAATCCAGGCCAAACCCCTCGTGGGTTGCAAGACTTAGGGAGGGGAGGCTGGCTTTGCAGCGCATTGTAAAACTGACTGGATTGCACCTCATCCCCAAAATCCAGCCTGGAATTCCACAGCCCAGGGCCTGCCACTGAGAGCGGCCCACCCTGCCGCTTTGTGTCTTAATAATTTGTGCTGAAACAGAAGAAGAAATCACTCACTGAACGCCACTAATCATCTCTCCAGTGCCTGAGCTTGGCAGCCTTTTAAGTATGAGTAACTTCCCAGAATCCCAGACCAGAAGGGTTGCTCCTGTTTTCTTAGCGTGTCTCTCTCCCGGCTCAATCCATCCCTCGTGTCAGCTCCCTCCTTTGCAGACTCTTTTCATTTTTGTGTTTTATAGTTTGCAAACTCTGGGGCTGCTATAAATCCCTGCCCACATCTCTCGGCGCGAACGCCAGACACGAGAGTAGCCCCAAAGGCACAAAGTCCGTTTTTGTACAAACGGCCCCCCTACGTGGGCACCCCCCTCTGTGCTTGTTATTACCTGGGAATCAGAGCCATCCACAGGGGCAGATCCATCACGCCACTGAGGTCAATTTATACCAGGTGAGGATCTGGGTCCTAGGGTGAAGCTCACCTCTGGGGAGAGACCCATCGCTTAAATTCTAGTTTGGAGGCTAGAGTGGTGCATCGGCCTCACGTTGGCCCTCTGGCCAGGGTGAATTTCACCCCTGTTCAGTAGGCCTGGCCTTTCCCCATGAAACTGAAAGGCAGCAAATTAAAACCAGATTAAAGCAAAGGCTTTTCCTGCATTAACCTGTGGAACTCACTGCAGCAAGATATTGCTGAGGCCAAGAGCGCAGCAGGATTCAAAACCAAGAAGGGACATCTGTTTGGAAGGGATATAAGCTTCAGGGCAAAACTGGACCGATAGCTATTTGGTGTCCGGTGGAAATTTGGTACTTTCCTCTGAAGCAGATGGTATCAGGCACTGACAGTCGCAGGACCCTGGACTGGTCTGACCCACTACAGCAATTCCTACGTTCCTAAAGCGGGACATGGGGTTTTGCTGCAGGAGGCCCCATTATTGACATAGGGCCAGCTGAGCAGTTCGGATCAGAATCCACGACTTTCCAAGAGACAGGGGTTGCTGAGAACCCTGGTGCAGGGGCCACCCGCCTGGCATCACTGCTCCCCACCCACACAGGGAGCAGAACTTTTGTTACAGACACACCACTTGCTTTTCGTTTTGAGATGCTGAACTTCCGACTGTAGGGGGGGGCGGAAAAAAAAAGACACAATAAGCATTTTGGTTTGTTTTTAATCGGAATCCAGGTCCCTTTCATTAATGCAAATCTAAATGTCATTTTATGGGACATTTATAATTATGAAAATGGGCTGACACTGCCTAGTACACAGGGGGACCCCGCAAGTATGAATATTACATTAGCGTGCCTGATGCCAGCTCACTGATCCCGCTGGCAGGCGTATAAAAAATGCTCGAGTGAAACTTTTATTTAGACGTTAAGATTCCAGACCCCAGCGGGGTGACGCAGGCAGCCCCTGTGAGATCCCATCAGTATGAGTGTTTGAATTGAATTACCCAGGGGGAAAGGCAGGAGCAGCGAGCGCTAGTTTGCTTATTTAATTTCATTTACTTTCAGTACATTATCAGCATGGAGCTTCCCTCGGTGCCCCCCCACCCCATCCCCCAAGAAACAAGGCTGCAGAGAAGGGTTGCCTGCATGCTCCAGGGGCCATCTGCAAGCTACAGATCTTTCCCATCCGCTCCTGCTCCATGCGCTTGTCCTTCATAGGCAAGCAGAACTTGCACTGTTTTTTGCTGAGGTCTCCTGAGTCAAGGAGGATTCTGGGAAGCTATAAAGGGTCCATTCAAACACCCCCAAGAAGGGGGAAAAAACAAGGTAGCATGGCCTAGGAGACAGAGCACAGGGCTGGGAGCCAGGATCATCCATATGTAACCCAGCTCCGTCACTGAGTTCACTATATCAACATTGTGTCCTGCTCTGCCCATCTCTCTGCATCTACCTGTTGTCTCGTCTTAGATTGTAAGCTCTTTCGGACAGAGACCATGTTCTTGGTGTGTTGTGTACAGCGCCTAGCACAGTGGGGACCTGGTTCATGCCTGGGGCTCCTAGACATGACCACAATACAACTAATAAATAATGATGCCTCTCGTTGGGCAACTCACATCTCCTTTCTGTGACTCAGTTTCCCCATCAGTAAAATAGGAATCATGAAACTTACCCTGCTTTGTAAATGCTATGTGACTGCTTAGTTTAAACACACACACACACACACACACACACACACACACACACACACAAAACCTTGGAAACATTAAAGGGTAAGCGCCCTTATGACTGCAGCATACAAGACAAACATCACTGTCAGAACCTCCGAAATACTGCCCTCATAATACACCCAGAGCCATAAAGATGAAATCTGCGGGAGGCATGTTACTGCAGAGGATATGGCAGTTCCGCACCTACTGCCCTATCGGGGGAGACACAGAGAAGACAGAAGCTGTGAGGCAGAGCGTTTTCTCCCTCCAGACTCACCCCGAGCACCCACGGCCAAGTCTGCCACACAAGCACTGAGCAGGATTCTATCTCTTGGCACCTCCGTGACTCTCCAAGCCAGCCATGGACTTGGGCTGCCCCAGGAAAGCCCTCCCTAGCAAGCGTTGTGTATCCAAGAAAGCAGAGACGTTGGAGCCTACAGGAGTCATGGCCTGTTTCACCAGGTGTGTTCTCGCTCAATGAGAAGAGAGAATCAGGGACAGTCAGCTGGTAACACTAGGCCACGGGGATCAGAACACAAGAGGCCACATGGCTTGGCTTGCACAGGGCATCAGTGCTGAGGGTGGGGTCTTTACAGAACAAGCTGGCAGCAGATGGCTAATTATCCTGAAAAGAAAATCACTGGGCTTTTTTCTTTTCTTTTCACCTTTTGCTTAACTTTTTAAAGCCTCCAGTTCATTCTCATGCGCTAGAAAAACAAACCCTAAGGGGCTAGTCACAAACCAGCCAGGGATGCATTCTGTGCCAAGCAGCTCAGGCAGGAAGGCCAGGAAGGATCAGTACAACATATCTAGTCCGACGCTCCCGGTCAGAGAATTTCACCCAGTAATTCCTGCCTCGAGGCCAAACAACTTGACCAGTCAACCAGAGCCTTAATTTAAAGACTAAGGCCTTGTCTAGAGGGGAAAAAGCGAGACTGTGCACTGGTGTGAGCACAGCTCCCCATCTTAGATGAAATTAAAATCCACATTTTTAATAGAGAATGTTAATCAATCATTGGGCCAGTTGCCAAAGAGGGGCTAACTTCTCTATCATTTAGGGCTTGTCTATTGCAGCCAATTAAAGCATGGCAAGCCAGCCTGTGACTCTACAGTGCACCAGGTTGCCGGGCAGTAACTCGCCATGGGGACACAGCTACCGTGCAAAGAGAGTCCTGAAACCAGCTCCTAGTACGCTAAGCCGCACTCTGGGACGTTTATTGCACTGTAGCAATGACCACATGGCAAGTTAGTGGCCGACATGCTGGTGCGGTGTAGACACACCACCTGGCTTGCCATTAGCTGCAATAGACAAGCCCTAAGCGATAGAGAAGTTAGCCCCTCCTTTGGCAACTGGCCCAATGATTGGTTAACATTCCCTGTTAAAAATGTGGATTTTAATTTCATCCGAGATGGGGAGCTGTGCTCACACCAGACACCCCTCCCCCCGCTAGAAATCCCATCCCAGGTGTCACGGGAGCTAAAGCCACACAGGCCTGGAGGACACGGCAGCCCTCACCCTACCATGTTACCTGCACGTTCAACGGCAGGGAACGTGGAGACGTTGCTATTGCAGTCAATTCCTGAGCATTTGTCATTCCTGCTCCCTCACTTCGGTTAGACACTGTATGGAGAGCAACCTTATTAAAATAAACCTAGAGGTGGGATTTTCCAAATCGCTTAGCAGTGACCTACCTACTCCTATTGCAATCAATAGGAATTTTGCTGTTGAGCAGAGTTAGGCCGACACGGAGAAACCGACTGCGGTAGCAACTTCACCCACTAAGTACAACAGGATTTGGCGGTAAATGGGTCTACAAGCATGGCAGCTTATGCGAACCTGACTGCATTATTTTGGACCATTGCTGTAAGACACTATGCAGGATCAAACCCCTCTCTCTTTCAGTCAGCATCTTATGGGCTCCCATAGAAAATGGTGAGTCTCCCCTTATTTAAACTGCTGAACCTCCATCTCTCTCAAACTCAAGAGGATTCTGTAGGAGACCCCGTGTTGCTAAGACACGGGCCCATGGAGGATGGTGGTCCATAAAGCCCTCCTGTGGCCTGCAGAATGGAGCACCTGGCAAGTCAACCCGCAGGGGTGTGTGGAGAGAGGGGAGGGGAGAAAACAGGGGGGGCCCACGAAAGGCTGTCTTTCTCACAAAGCCATTTGCAAGATGAAGAAGCTGGAGAGCCAGAGTTAAGCAGACAACACTGGACCTGGTGTAGGTCAACTGAAGTCAACAGAGTTACACCAATAAAAGAACGTTGTTTGATGAGTGGCATTCAAAAATCTCCTGAAAACTTCATGGTTGAAAACGGCACCATGTTGGCCTGTGTTCTCTGCACCCCCAAGCTCATCTCTTGCACCTTTTCCTTGCCCTCCACCATTCCTTTGTTTAATCAAAATATCTGCTTCATGTCCCGTTTTCTCTTTCTTCTCTCATTCTGCTGCTCCTCATCCCATTCTTCTCTTTAGTCTCTCTCTTCCTCCTTGCCCCCCATTTTCCTGTAGCCGTGCTTCTCTCTCAGTCTTCCAGCTCTGGAACTTAGTCTAATTTTGCAGTGCCTTGAAAACTTAGAATTGTTTATAAAAGAATGGGAATGAAATGAGCAGTCGTTTCTCAGAAAATGGGAAACTAAACAATTGTCAACGTGCATCATCGGAAATAATCTTGTTCCAGACTAAATGCATTGCCTTTTTTTTTTTTTTGAGGAGGTTAATAAGAAAGTAGATGAAGCAAAGAGAGTGGAGGTAATTTACTGGGGCTTCAATAAGACTTTTCTTAAGAGGCTAGTAAGTCAAGTTCAAAGGATAGGCATCTACCTTGGGATAGCTCCCGGGATTGAAAGTTGGCTGATAACCAAGGTGCAGTTTACATTCAAAAGCAGCAAATCACATGGATGAAGTTATCAACTGAAATTTCCTAGGGCTCAGACCCGGGTCCTGTTCTCTTCAAGGTACAAAAGCCTAACATACTGCATGGTATCCCAATTTGCAATGCTGTTTTGTCTGAATACAAACAATCCACCTAAGGTTTGCATTCAAAGTTGGAGACAGGTCAAGAAAAAAAGGATCCTCAGGGGGATGACACAACAGAACTGGCCACGGTGCGAGTTTTATACATCTTTTTTTAAAGCATCTGCAACCAGTCAACACTGAAGCCTGGATCCAAGGCTAGATGGCTTATGGCAATTTCTGTGTTCCTATGACAACTCTTGACATAAAGGACTAAATGCCAGTCCCACTGAAGTCATCCTAGGAAGTTACAAACCCATCGAAGAATGGAAGATGGTCCTATTGGAACGATGTTCTACTTTAAAATTCTTGTAGATGCCACAGTTATTGGCATAATATTGGTAGATCGGAAAGACAGACAGACAGGAGACAGACCTCTGTCTAGAGAGCTAGCTAGTTAGTGTAGGTTTTCCTAAGGTGTCCCTGTGGTATCTATGACTGACAACGAAACAAGACAGAACAGACAGACTTCCATGACTTCAGATGAGACTAGTACTGGCCTGGGGCATGTAAGGAGACTCTCAGTGCCTTTTATTCTGCCTGGAAAATTTCCCAGCAAGTCTGAAGTTAAACTAACTTTGCAAAAAGCAAAAATGGAATTCAGAAAGGAGGCAGCGCCTTTGGCCCCAAAGTTTCCGTCCAAGCCACTAAGTCTATAATTGCAAAATAAAAAACACTAAATCTCACAATCTATTTGCACAGCTCATTAGCTCAGGGCTCACACTCAGCAAAGAGGGAGGGTGGGAAAAAAACAACTCCCCCCCCAACTCTTCAGCACCAAGTACCTTTTGGAAGTTGCTATGGAAACCAGCCCTTTGCTCTGGCTTTGCAACTGAGACTTGCACATTTCTGCTCCGGTGCGCTTGTTCGTCTGTCCATCCGTCCGAGGAGTTTATGAGGACATTTTTTTTTTAAAAAACTCTTCTTTTTGTATACACACAGAGAGAGAGAGAGAGAGAGAGAGAGAGAGAGAGAGAGAGAGCGCTCTCGCTCCCCTGTTACTTCTCTCCCCCAAACATAACATTATGTCAGCCACTCGACCTGCCACGCTACCGGGACAGCATGATTTACAACATGAAAAGGGAAAACCTAAATCACCACAGAATGAAAACATTAAAGTTAATGCCTCACAAGTGAGGAATTTATTACCATTAACTCCAATAAACAGTTATAAACCACCCGTCCTTTCCTGTCCACGCACAGGGACACAGACGCAGGGACTTCATTATGCTCAACTTTCTTTTCTTCTTCACTAGACCAGTCATGTGTGTTCCAATTGGCCACCATTTATTGTTAACTGGACTGGCTCATTTTCCGGGGACTGAAGAAGGCATGAAGGCCTCATCCATTTCGTTTCGCGGGCGGCTCGGTGCAGATGGATGGAAGAAAATAGTTCACGAGACGTGCAGCTCGATGGGTTTATTTAAACACCACTGAAATACATGCTTGACAAAAGCCAACTCTCGCCTGGGCCCCGTACGTCATTACTCAAAAAGGCTGATGTATAAGTAACAACATATGGGCAAGCTGTGAAGTTACACCGGATACCAGCTCGCTTCAGGGTGCACTTGGCCAAATATTTGCTTCTCACTGAGGTTCCACCACCACATTGGAAACCTGAGCCTGAAATCTGAGGCCTTACTGAATTTGCTCTCTCACCCCATCTCAAAGGAACAGAGAGGAGCGTGCAGTTCCCTGTATAGTACCCTCTCTCCAAGGAAAAGCATGTAATAATAATAAGGTTGTTAATTATTGACCAAAGCCCGAGGTCTTTCTTCAGTTAAAAACATCCATTGGCTTCCACAGGACTTTAGGATCTCATCGTCATACATGCATCAGAGTTGGTTATTGGAGGGTTGCTTTGGGGCTCTTTGGAACCATTTCTCCTCTCCTTTGCCCTGGCACCGATCAGGACAAGCTCAGTTGAGGAGACCAGATATAGACCCACAGACTCTTGGTACCCTGTCCATAAAGGAGGAATAGTCAATTCAGCTACTAAGGGACCAAAACTCGAATCCTCCACATCCTAAATTTGCTTGTTAATGGTTACCAACACAGAAAGCGGCTGAGCAATACTGGCTTCTCCTGTCCAGAGGAACGTTGCTTGGCTGCTCTCTAGCTTCATTAAACACCCACTTGTGGATCTAACAGGACCAAGTATATAGATGGTTCTTACAATGAATTCAGAAGGCGGCTGGTTTCGGGCTCATCCTGATCCCTAATGGGAGCAAATTCAATGGCTAGGGTTCCTCCATGGAGATGCTCTGCCCTCTTGAGTTTCACCCTGGAAACATGCAGTTTTGATGGCTCCAAACAGCCCCAGACTTTTGTAGGAGTTTAATCCAAGTCCCAGCTTCACAGCTTGGGGCCCATCTCTAAAAGTTATTCTAAACCACGCGCCCAATAAGCGGGTCCCACTGAATCTACTGTGGCAGCGTGCTCATACGGTAGTAGTCACATGGACGTGGAACGGTAACAGGATACTGCCACAATCTAGCCTTGTGTTGGTCAAGCCCAAATTATCCCTCCTCCTCCAGCTTCCCCATGGTTTGTTCTGAATGGACAGACAGAAAATCTGGAGTCGGGAAGAAAGCAGAGGAATGTTAAGGAACAGAGCTGCTAGGGTACCAGAAGTAATTATCTTGATAGCTGTGCTGTAGTCAAGGTCATGCAGAAATGTACTTGGGTTTTGGGAACTGATAAACTTCACCAGTTTCTGGGTCGCACTGTACCTCTCCTTATGTTCTGTCCTCCTGCAGGCTGCCCTGTATACCAGAACACTGAGCCCAAGCCCCTGGCACTTCTCTGCTAGGAAAATCAGCGACCACAAAATCAATGCAGAAAAATTCCCAAAGTTGCAGATGTGATTTTAATTTACAGGGTCTCTGCCAGGCCACAAAAGACCAGACACCTGTTGGCTAAAGCCCATCTCATGGCTTAACCCATTATTTCTATAAAAATTCTGTAGCACATAATTGTCAGCCTTGACACAAACGATTCCTATAGATCATGGTGGAAAAATCAAGAGGATTTAAGGACAGAGGAGGGTAGGAAAAAGTGAAACAAATGACATGCAATTTTTCAAGCAGAAACAATGGCAATATGAAGATATATAGGTGTCAGCCATACAGGAGGAGGCAGGAGGCTATGCTCTTTTGCCTCTTACGGTGTCACTCATGACCTCTACCATTTGAAATGCTTTGATTCCACCTTGCCCAAGGGATCTCTGAGCGCCGGAGAAGAGATGAAGAATGCCGCACCTGACCTCACCTCTACATCGTCTAATGACTGACGGCATAAATCAGTGTTTCCTCTCCGCAGACCCGAGTGTCAAGAACCCATGTGAGAAGGCTGGAAATATTAAATGATTTCCCCCAGGGTTTTGATTGTTACTCTGTTTCTCTCCTGTAACTGTAGAGTCATGTTGCACATAAAGAAGAGCTGTCCCTAGGGACCTCAATTTGTGTATAGAATGAACTACAGAAATAAGTCAAACAACCAGCTTCCACCTTTTTTGGAGAGGGGCACAGAACAAAAAACAAACAAACAATGAATGGAGAATGGGCTTATTCTAGTCCATGCTTTGTGCTGCAGGGCTCTATGCTGGTGGGCCCTTTTGCACCACACCACTGGAATTAAGAGGTTTGACTGTATTTCCTGCAGAACCTCCCTCTCCTACTGGGCTGGAAGCCTGCAACAGATCAGAAGCCATCGCACAACATCCAACAGCTTGTTCCTGAGTTAAGCAAACAATCCCGCTGGTCAGCGGAGTGAGTGGTTCCTTGTGCTTTATAGGGGTAATGTGAGCTTTAGCAACAAGAACAGCTTGAGGAGTCAGGAATCCCCCCCGAGTTTGGATCCTGGCTCTGGCATTCGATTGCAGTGGGGTCTGAGGGTGAGTCACTCAACCCCTTTGGGAGGCATCCAGTTATACAGGTTGCATATGCGTCCTGTGAGACCTTACTCACGTGTGGTCCCAGGGGACTTGATTCTGAACTCCAGCGCCAATCAGGAGCAAGTCCACTGATGTCAAGGAGTTACACCAGCAGAGAGCAGTCAGGCTACTCATAAAAGCAGCAAGATGGGTGTGAACTGGGTGAGAAAACCCATGTAAGAGCATAAGCAGCTAAGGGGAGTAATCTAAACCAATTTGATGTGAGGTGGGGACCAGGCAGAGTACTTGGGATAATTTGAGAGCGTAGCTCCTACTTGGGTCAATGGGAATTGTGGCTACTCCCATCAGACATAGGGGATGGTGGAGCAGACATTCAAAAGTGTGTCTCTGGAGAAGGGTGTGGGGAAGCTGCTTTATCCACTCCTGGGGGAATTCTGTGCCAAACATTAAAAATTCTGTGCACAATATTTTAAAATTCTGCAAATGTTATTTGTCAAAATCACACTGTATAATCATGCCAGTTTCAATTATTTTGGTAATTTATTTCAAAATACCTGTCAGCAAGTATGTCTGTGACAATACAGACACGCACAAAAATTCCCCCAGGAGTAGAGAGTTAAAGAAACCCCTATGACAACCCAGTTCCTGATTCTCTGTCTCCTCCTCCTCAGAGCCCAGCCAGAGGGCCAGACACTCACACCCCCTCTATCCTTCTAGAGCCCAGGGATCCAGATGGAGAAACAGCCTGGTGCTGGGTCCTGGGCTGCATGGAGTTTTCTGCACACCATCACCTCCTTCCCTCAGGGTGTGCTGGAAGTGGAGCTGCTGGGAACCCTCCAGGTCCCTCCCCCTCCCCCTCCCCCTGGCCTCTGCCTGGTCCACTAGCCCCTAGTGTCGGCCAACCTCGCTGCCGCCCATTTCTGGGGGGGCAAAAAGGGAATTCTGCACACACAACATTAATTTCTGCAAAATTCTGCATTGCGCAGTGGTGCAGATAGGGTGATCAGACAGCAAATGTGAAAAATCAGGACAGGGGAGGGGGTTAATAGGAGCCTAAGAAAAAGACCCAAAAATCGGGACTGTCCCTATAAAATCGGGACATCTGGTCACCCTAGGCGCAGAATCCCCCCAGGAGTATAAATTTATCTTTCACCCTCTTCTTAGTAAATTTTTCATAGATTCATAGATACTAAGGTCAGAAGGGACCATTCTGATCATCTAGTCCGATCTCCTGCACAGCGCAGGCCACAGAATCTCACCCACCCACTCCTACGAAAAACCTCACCTATGTCTGAGCTATTGAAGTCCTTAAATCATGGTTTAAAGACTTCAAGGAGCAGAGAAGCCTCCCTCAAATCAACCATGCCCCATGCTACAGAGGAAGGCGAAAAACCTCCAGGGCCTCTCCAATCTGCCCTGGAGGAAAATTCCTTCCCGACCCCAAATATGGCAATCAGCTAAACCCTGAGCATATGGGCAAGATTCACCAGCCACATACTACAGAAAATTCTTTCCTGGGAAACTCAGATCCCATCCATCCAATATCCCATCTCAGGGGATTAGGCCTATTTACCCTGAATATTTAAAGATCAATTACTTACCAAAATCCCATTATCCCATCATACCATCTCCTCCATAAACTTATCAAGTAGAATCTTAAAACCAGATAGATCTTTTGACCCCACTGCTTCCCTTGGAAGGCTATTCCAAAACATCACTCCTCTGATGGTTAGAAACCTTCGTCTAATTTCAAGTCTAAACTTCCTGGTGGCCAGTTTATACCCATTTGTTCTTGTGTCCACATTAGTGCTGAGCTTAAATAATTCCTCTCCCTCTCCTGTATTTATCCCTCTGATATATTTGTAGAGGGCAATCATATCTCCCCTCAACCTTCTTTTAGTTAGGCTAAACAAGCCAAGCTCCTTAAGTCTCCTTTCATAAGACAAGTTTTCCATTCCTCGGATCATCCTAGTAGCCCTTCTCTGTACCTGCTCCAGTTTGAATTCATCCTTTTTAAACATGGGAGACCAGAACTGCACACAGTATTCTAGGTGAGGTCTCACCAGTGCCTTGTATAATGGTACTAAAACCTCCTTATCCCTACTGGAAATGCCTCTCCTGATGCATCCCAAAACCGCATTAGCTTTTTTCACAGCCATCTCACATTGGCAGCTCATAGTCATCCTATGATCAACCAATACTCCAAGGTCCTTCTCCTCTTCCGTTACTTCTAATTGATGCATCCCCAACTTATAACTAAAATTCTTGTTATTAATCCCTAAATGCATAACCTTACACTTCTCACTATTAAATTTCATCCTATTACTATTACTCCAGTTTACAAGGTCATCCAGATCCTTCTGTATAATATCCCAATCCTTCTCTGAATTGGCAATACCTCCCAGCTTTGTATCATCTGCAAACTTTATAAGCACACTCCCACTTTTTGTGCCAAGGTTAGTAATAAAAAGATTAAATAAGATTGGTCCCAAAACCGATCCCTGAGGAACTCCACTGGTAACCTCCCTCCAACCTGACAGTTCGCCTTTCAGTAGGACCCGTTGCAGTCTCCCCTTTAACCAATTCCTTATCCACCTTTTCATGTTCATATTGATCCCCATCTTCTCCAATTTAACTAATAATTCCCCATGTGGCACGGTATCAAATGCCTTACTGAAATCTAGGTTAATTAGATCCACTGCATTTCCTTTATCTAAAAAATCTGTTACTTTTTCAAAAAAGGAGATTAGGTTGGTTTGGCACGATCTACCTTTTGTAAAACCATGTTGTATTTTGTCCCATTTACCATTGACTTCAATGTCCTTAACTAATTTCTCCTGCGACTCACTCTAACCTTGGCATGATCTTGGGGTGTAAGTTACGCTCATTTTGCGTATCTACCATCTACCAACCGGGCCAAGCCATAAAGTTTAAGGCTGGATTGTCTAGTATGACCTCCTCACAACAAGCCCAAAGCATTATGACACCTAGGAGACTAAACTATTGTGAGGTGCACCAATGCCCAATGCCCCTCCAACGGGAAGGAGTTGACTAAGTGAGATATACCCAGATGATCCTAGCAAGTGACCTATATTTCATGCTGCTTTGGTGCTTCCACCTGAATTCTGATGAATATGCACCTCTTTGCAGTATTGTTGTAGTCACATTGGTTCCAGGATATTAGAGAGACCAGGTGGGAGAGGCAGTAGCTTTTATTGGACCAGCCTCTGCGGGTGAAAGACCGCTTTCGAGCTACACAGGATTCGTCTCAGACCCAAAGAAGAGCTTTGTTTAGCTTGAAAGCGTCTCTTTCATCAACAGAACGTGTCCAATCAGGAGCGGCGGACGTGCCCTAAAAGTGGGCGGGAACCTACCGCCCAGGTGGCGAAGGGAGGGCGGTGCTCTAGGGGTTAATTAGCGGATGTTTGTGCTGGGTTTTGCAAATGGGAAGCCCCGCAGAAATGCTAAGTGAGGTCATTATTTCATCATTCAAACTCAGCATCCTTCTGTAAAAACAAAATTTTGAAGGGTAATTAGGCCTAATTGCTTTTACCGTTTAGCTGCCAAGTTATTTCATTTAAAAAAGCAGGTCAGGTCACCTCTGTGGAAAGGTTCTTCATAAGAAACATCACTGCGAACAAACAATCCTGCCGTCACACAGTGGAGTGGCTAGCCTGTAACTACACAGCCCCGCAGCGGGCAGCTGCCCAGCAGGCTAGCGACGGAGAAGCAGAGTATAAAGCTTTGGCCTGGTCTATGCTAAAAAGTTAGGTTGACCCAAGTAAGCTACTCAGGAGGGTGGAATTTTCACACCCCCTGAGCAGCACAGTTAAGCTGACCCACCCCTGGTGTAGACAGTGCTAGGTTGACAGACGAATTCTTCCTAGCTCCTGCCTCTTGGGGAGGTGGATTATCTACTCCAGTGGGAGAAGCCTTCCTGTTGGCGTAGGTAGCTCTCTACTGACGCACTACGGCTGTAGCGTTTCAAGTGTACACAAGCCCTTAGGGCATAATTATGTGGAATCAGGAGTGTGGCCGCAGCCCATGTGGACGTTGATCTAGCCAGCTTGAGCAGCAGCAGCAGTAGTAAAGCCACAGCAGCACGAGCTAGCTGCTCAAGTACGTCACTATGGTCCCGGGAGGAACTGTTTGGCCCATGCTGCCATGGCTTCACTGCTGTCATTTGTGCCAGCTAGGCCAAAGGGCATGTCTACCCTGCAATCACGGGGTGTGATTACAGCCAAGCTAGCTCTAATCAAGCTAACTCCCGGAGCAGTGGAACTGCAGCAGCCTGGGTTTAAGTGTGTAGCCTGATGGAAATGCTGGTGCGATCTCAAAGGCGCCCTGGCTAGGATGATTTAATTGGGGTTGGTCCTGCTTTGAGCAGGGGGTGGGACTAGATGATCTAAGGTCTCTTCCAACCCTAATCTTCAATGATTCTAACTACATTGGGGAAATAGTCATGCCCTTAACTGAAGTAGTTATACTGGGACAAAATCTGTGCGCATCCCAGGCCTTCATAGAGCGGCAGCTTGACTGAACGCCCACTGAAGTTAAAGATGAGCCTAACCGGTGTGGGGAAGCAGACACTTCTGTTGGATGACGAGGGTACTTCACTTCCCTTGCTCCCGAGACAGGGCTGCACCCCCCCTGTTCTATTACAGGACATCATCAAGGAACCATCATGCTGAGGAACCTCTCCTCTGCATCCAAATTGATGGCCTGGATTTTCAGGTGAAAACTCTCACCCTTGGAGGAGATTTGGAAGCCTCATGGAGGTGCGGCTGCAGACGTACCCGCTTCAATCTAGCTAGTTTGCGTACTGGAGCAGGGAAGCCGAAGCAGCGTGGGCTACAGCAGGGCGAGCTACTCAAGTACTTACCCCCGAGCCTGGGATGGGCTTGTATGGCCTGCGGGCTGCCATGGCTTCACTGCTCCAGGACCTAGATGAAAGCCAGCTCAGTCATGACTACCTGAGCTGCACTCACACCCTGGGACTGCAGTATGCGCATGCCCCAAATCTTCATGTCTGAAGCAGGCCAGGATAAACAGAACAGGATCGGGGAAGCTTCTTCAGAGGCTTGCCTCAGCTTCCTTGCTTCTCATACAACTGAGGGAGGTGATGCAGCGAGGGTGGTGTGAACATCTCTGGAGTTCATTAGCAGCTTTTGCCCTGACCTGGACAAAGATGTTTCTGCTTAAAGCCCTGCCGGGCTCCTGCATTTGGGAGCCCAAGAGATGAAACATCTCAGGTGGTTTCTGTCCCAGCAGAGTGAGCGCTGAGAAGCAGAACCAAGAGCCTTGAGGCAGATACAAACATAGCCGTTAAGAGGCAGAGGCTCATCTTGAGCATCCATCCAGAAAGCGTGCCAGGGCAGGGAGCAGGAGCCAGTCATACCAGAGAGAAGAGGGACCCTGAACACAGCAGAGCAAATCAGAAGCAAAAGAAAAATGATCCCAGGTGTCAGATGGCAAGCTGGGCTGTGCTGTGGACAGGAGATGGTACTGGTCAGTGCACTGCAGCCTGTATACATGGAGAGAGATGGAAACCGGAGGCACCATGTAAGAGGAACAAGGCTTCAAGAATGTGATAGAAGCAAGGCATCAACCTTAATTTTTCCACCAAGCTGAAGCTCTGCTCTGGATATTGGCTGGGACTTTTCCAGCACTACATCTGGGACATGTCAGCAGAGACACGGCCATCTGGCAACCTCTGCTAGCATAGCTCTTATTTTAAACCTCATCTTTCTCTGTCGCCTAAACCACCAGCAGCAGCAGCCGCCCTAACTGGGCCCTTTCCCTGGACTCATCTGCTCCAATCTCCTTTGCCAGTCGCACTCCTCAATTTCTTACTGGAGTCTGGCATCAAGCCATTCTGGAGTTGGGAAGTGAGGAAACCTCCCCGTGAGCCAGGATTCATTCCAGGGAAGGAAGAACATTGCATGCGTGATGGGAGGAGGTTCCTCAAAGGCCCCCCCCACCCCCGTGTCAGATGATACATGGCTATTAGATTAAAGTCTCTTCCATTAGTGAAGAGTGAGAGTTTGCTAAGTGCGGTTATCTGTTAGCTCAGAGTCATAACAAACCTCCCAGATAAATGAAGTGCCAATTACCCCTTTAAAAAAAAATGCTGTTTCCTCTTGGAATTCCCAGGGCTCATAATTCCCGCTGGGAATGGCTGGAATTTTGAGCCGTACTGGACCATTTTCAATCAATTCCGGGTAAAGCGGCATATGGGAAAAAATGAACCAACCATCAGCACCAGGATTTCCCTAGGAAACGATAGCAACAGGGCAGATTGAAAGGGGGATTTGACTGTAGTCCTAACACGCATCATGGGGTGGAATTTTCAAAGCCGTTCATTTCTAAAGGGAATTGGGGTGATCTGTTCTCGTAGGAAGCCTTGGGAATCTCAGTCTACAGCTTCTAACCCCTGCACAAACATTCTTCCATCTCACCATTTGTTGGTGAGGGGGAGCAGATCTTATGAGGCCCATTTCACAGATGGGGACACTAAGGCGCAGAGCTCTCAAAAAAGAACTGAAGTGACTTTCCCTCACCCAGGAAGTCACCGCAGAGATCCCCATGCCATGCTAAATTCATTAGACCATGTTGACTCTCCTCTTTCCATTAACATGACTTGTCAGTGTGGCTGTATATCATTTCTAAGCTCAGCTCAGCAACGTCCTGAATTTGTCCTGCATTTGCAGAGAACTGCCATTACTTCTGACACCCAATCCAGGGCAAAGCCAAGGCTGGGCTCAGCGTGGCTGCAGCTCCAACAATAGCAATTATGGCTTTTTACAACAGATGAGTGTTATGATTTATTAGCTGTATTGTGAGAACACCTAGGAGTTCCAGCCAAGGACCAGGACCCCGATTGTGCCAGGCGCTGCACACACAGTCCTGTGAGACCGGAGCCAATGGAAGGAGACTGGTGTCAATTTGGCAAAATGAGAATCAAGCCCACCGGTTGCCAAACTGGTGCACGTTACCCCTTTGTGTGGCTTACACCAGCTTTCCGAGCCAATGAACAACATACAGCACCATTTACATCACCACTGATTATCCCAAAGACCCATGGATTGCCATTCTTCTTTCAAGCTGTATGCGGCCCATGATCCATGCTCTGAGGAGCTTACATGTAAAGCCAGTAACGATTGCAAGAGGCTACTAGCAATTAAGGGAATGGGAGGTGCTACTGCTACGGGGATTCTCAGTCATACAGAGAGCGGACGGTGCCAACATCAAGCATCTCAAGAGCTGTTCTCCAGTGCAATCCAAGATCAGGAAGTGGACTGGAACAGGAGACTTCTGCTGCTCTGAGCGGGCAGACCTGAAGAAGAGCTTCGTGGAAGCTCAAAAGCTTGTCTTTCTCACCAACAGAATTAGTCCAGTAAATGATATTACCTCACCCACCTTGTCTCTCTAATAACCTATGACCAACATGGCTACAACATCACACCTATATCAGAGCTAAGTATTACGGTTATTATTATATTCTCTGTACCTTGAAGTCTTTAAACCATGATTTGAGGACTTCAATAGCTCAGACATAGGTTAGGGGTTTGTTACAGGAGTGGGTGGGTGAGATTCTGGGGTCTACATTGTGCAGGAGGTTAAACTAGATGATCATAATGGTCCCTTCTGAGCTTAAAGTCTATGAGTCTATTACAGTGCCCCAACATCTCTCTGTTGGGCTCAGTGTTTAAGTTTCCATTTAAAAGACAAGCTTTCTAGTGCTTACAGTTGCAGAGAAAACCTTTCAAACGAGACCCTGACACAGTGCTTGGGTGACCGAGTCTGGTTTGATAGAAGCATGAATGAGCCTCCTTCAGCATTAACTCTGAAGCCTAACAATGACAAGTACCTGGGCCCCCTTCTCCACTGACTTGTTCCTGATGTTATTTACACCGCTGCAAAGTGAGTGGGAAATGCGAGTGTTCCAGAGCCACTTTGCACTGCCACTAATAACTACACAGAGGTGCAAGGCAACAGAGAATCGGGCCCAATGCCGAGAACGTTTCTTATTTCGCCGATTGTTCTAGCAGAAAGATCCAGCCACCAATCAGGACCCTGGCCGGGACGCAGCACCAGCCACGCGGTCTTCGCTACCCCGTATGTCAAGTGGGGATGAAACTTGGCCACTGCTTTGACTTGTTCCAGATAAGAACGTCATTCGTCACTTTGGGCGGGGGGGGGGAACGGGTTTTTAATTGAGAAAGTGTCACTCTGTCCACACCCCCCGGAGAACAAATGTGTGTTTTACCACCAGCTGAACAAGAGCAGCCTAACACCTGCGGCAGGCGCGTGCCCCCCGCCCCAATGCTTTTACCAGGAGGTGCGGGTTGGGGGGAGAAAAATCACAATGATGGATCTGACCGTCTTAATTAATGTAAACAAACAGAAGAGGAACATCAAATAATGCCCTTGACAGCGTGAAAACAGAGCCGGGAGTGCCAAGCGCGCTGTATAAAGGGAGAGCTTTTGATGTGCCGGCTGCGGGATCAAGATTTGTAAATAGCAGCAGCTCTGTATCGCGGCTTATCCAAATATTTTCATTTCCCATCACCGGCCGAGCGCCGGGGGTTGATGGTTTTGGACTCTTCAACTTTCAGCTTTCACCCTGCAGCCGCCAGGCGAGCGAGTGGGGGAGGAGGGCGATAGTGGGTCACTGAGACATGCCCGGGGATGCCAGTTTCACTCCCTTCCCCTCCAGCAAGCATTCCTGCTCACAGGCTGCCTGGAAGCTGTAACCCTGTGGCACCTACCCACCCACTGCTGCTCTCAGATCTTGTGTGGAACATGCCTCTAAATGACCCGTTTCCCTCTTCCTCCACCAGACATGGATGATCCCAGGACCCCACTGTGCTAGGCGCTGTATAAAACACAAAACACAAAGACTGTCCTTGCCCCAGTGGGCTTTGACATGCTCATATGGTGCCCCCTTCACCTACCCCATGTCGATCACAGTTCTTTTCCGAGACACGACACAGAAGGGACCATTTATTTCTAACCCCCTCTCCCAACCCTCTTGGGACACATGGTGTGACATGACCAGACAATCTTCTCCCATCACACACTTCTTTGAACATTCCTGCCTAGGTTGCAGGTCCCCGGTGGGCCGTGCCAGTGCACCACCAGGGCCTATCTCCTGATTTCACTTGACAGGTCTCCAATCAGGGAAACCTGTGGGGGAGGGGGAAACCAGGCACGTGTCCCTGTGTGGGAGGAGATTAAAGAATACCCCCCAAATACTCAAACAGGGTGGGTTGGCAGAAGGTGTCATGAGCAATTAGCATGTGCATTGTAACGTGCATTCTACAGAGAAAGCATGTCCCAGCAGAGAGTCTATTAGGATTTTTTTGATGGTCTGGAGGGAGGGAAAGAGAGAGAGACAGACCCCAGTTTTGGGGGAGTGCCGTCATGCATAACACAATCCTGGTCGTTTCCAAGCTGCACTCGAGCTAAATTTGGGTGAACGGGGCAAAAACAAACAAACACACAGGTTTGTGCCATAAAGATCCCATGAATTCCCATCCTGACACCGGGGCTGCGTTTCAGATCTTTAAAAACACATATGAATAAAATCAAGCGCTTCCATTGGCTTCTCTGGCCTATTTATGGGCACTAGCAAAGGGCTCTCAGACGGAAATCTGACTTTGACTTATAAAGGGCCCGGCAAAGGTCATCAGATGGATGGACAGGGTGAAGTGCCTCTCTCTGGTGAGCACAGGGAAGCAGGGACTCGAGGCAGATAGCGCAAACGGCTTTGAAATCGGGGCTCTGCCAACCTGGCGCAGCGGGTGCCTGCTTGGGCCGGCACAGCAAGGGAAGCCTGTGTCCTGCAAACGCCTTTGGCAATGGCCGAGAGGACTGCAGAGGGAAGGTGCAGTTCCAAAGGTCGGCCACAGGGAAGCAGCGTAAGCTCAGGATTTAAGATACTAGGCGCTCAGCCCCACCTAATCTCGCTCCCCGCTCTGCTTCTGATTTTAGGACCTATCTTGCTTTCCCAGCAGTGCGTAAAATGGGCAGCAGGGTCACGGAAAATCGCCTTCCCACAATCCCCCTTCCAAGCACACATGAGAGTGTATCCCCGCCCAGGCTCACACTCCTCCCAGGGGTGCACAGAGAGGGGAAGCAATAAAAGCCCTAGCAAATGCACCCCAATCAGGGCCAAGCTGCCCGTGTCCCCTTTGGCCCGCATCATTAGATCCGTTTGCTGATTGCTCTGTGCTGCTGTTCCGAAGGAGGTGACTTTCTCGTAGGTTTCATGTGCGGCAATCTCAGAGACGCAGGCAGTTGCCAGCGAACGCTTTGCCCTGCTCTCCCCAAGCCTGTCATGGCCTGCATCTCACATCCCCTCCCCAGCTATAGGTCTCGCCCTCGACACTGTAGCCACAGACTTCTCTCATGACTCTGGCTTCCAAGGATGTTGTTTATCCTAGGGTGTCGAGATAGAAAATGTAAAAAATCAGGACAGGGGATGGGGGGTGGTAATAGATGCCTATATAAGAAAAAGCCCCAAATATCGGGACTGACCCTATAAAATCGGGACATCTGGTCACCCTATTTAACCCGGAGATCCCAGGCTGCTAAGCATGTCAGGTCCCTAAATTTGGGATGCAGCTTGGATTTCCAGCATTGCTAAGTGGGTTTGAGGTGGGCGGACTGGTTTACTCCATTTGGACAAATTCTGTTCTCAGGAGCTCTCTAAGTACAAGCTTGACTTGAGCTCCAGAGATCTCTAGTCACCCAAAAAATGAAGATTTATTTTACCATGAAAGGCACTTAAAAACCAACCAACCAACCTTGATGACTCAGCTCCTATAGCTCCTACAACATAGTCCGGGTGGGAGGGGAAATCGAGGGTACGTCTCCACCGCAATATAAAACCCATTGCACCAAATCTCAGAGCTTGGGTCAATGGACTTGGGCTTGCAGGGCAAAAACTAGCGTAGACCTTCATGCTCAGGGCACAGCCTGGAGCCTCAGACCCCATGAGGGGGAAGGGTATCAAAGCCCTGGCTCCAGCCCTGAACATCAACACTGCAAATTTTACAGGCCCAGCCCTTGTCAGCGGCAGATCTTCTATTGCAGTGTAGATCTTACTCAGAGGGAAATGACTTGCCTGAGGTTACATAGCAGAGTAGGAGTTAGGAGATTCCCAGTCTGGTGCCCTACTCAGACTTCATGTGACCAAGCTAGAGCAGCAGCTTCCTGGGAAGCTAGGAATGGCCACTGTTGGAAGACAGGCTACTGAGCTAGATGGACCTTTGGTCTGACCCAGTATGGCCGTTCTTATGAGTCACCTGAGCCAACGCTCATCCACTCTCTGGCTTTCATTTCCTCTCACGACCAGGATGCTAAAGCAGAGCGGAGGCCTGGCCTTCCTTCTCCCGGACTACTACTTTCCCTGACATCAGCCTTTAACTCCGCAGACTTTTCTAAAAAGTGCTGAATGCAGCACAGCTTCCCTCCCAATTATTTATCCAAAGGTTCGGGGGAGAGGGAAAGAGAAGGGTTCTCCGATTTAAAAAAAAATTATTGGTAAAAAGATATAAAATAAAATATTGATCGCGCTCGCTGTATCCCACCGCTCGAAATGTAAGAAAGTAACAGGGCGGTATAAAGAATGCTTGCTCAAAAAAAAAAAAAAAGCAGCATCTTATTATCTTTCCATCACCCACCAGCAGTGATAAATCCAGGACCAGATAGATCAGGAGTTTATTATAAAAAGGCACCAAATGTGGTTAATCAGGTCAGAATCGTGGGTCCCCGGCTACAAATCCAGGCTCATTTCAGAGATCAGAACTTGTGGGCGAGACTGAGGCGACTTCCCCAAACTTCAGAGGAATCTCCCAGCATCCCTCTTGCCTATGAAGTTCATATTCACCTGGAGGCCTTTGTTATCCGTGGCTAATAATAGCCTTGGCACTGGAAAAAGACCACGCCAAACCAATGCAACACCCATCGCAGGGGACGTGACAAAGTGCCACTTTCGTAACATGTTCTGAACGTAGTGCACTTTAGAGCTTGAATGTCAAGCCTGGCTGATGGGAAGCTAAGACAGACCCATAGCTGACATCTGCGGTCCCAGTCCCAGTGTAGACGGGGCTGAAATGTTTAGGCAAAAGGAGAGAGATACTAAGACCCTTGAAACATCTCTCATCAAATCGAAACACCGGGCTTAACAGCTACCTACGAGACCAATAAAGGCACCAAACCTGGTTACGAGACCGTAATCTGAGGTTAGAGAAAACCTGGCAGAGCGCTGACTGACTGGAGAGTTATTGGAGATAAATAAAAAGCTTGCATTAAACCTAAGGGAAGGTCACCGCTTGAGCTCACAAAGGGTGACTGTGCTGATTATGCGGGCCGTTGTGTCATTGTGCACCTTGGGGATGTAGCTGGTGGTTTCAAGTCTTTGTCAAAGAGGACGTTTATATAAAACGGATTAATTTTTACAAGTGGCACGTTGGGTTAACACAGCAACTTGCCTTCCTCCGGAGACCTGGACCCACACCTCTCTTTAGTCACAAATGCAATGAGTTTGGTGGCCTCAAGCTAGTTTTCAAGTGGACATGATTATTTATTCCATTGATAGTTCAGGTTTCAGAGTAGCAGCCGTGTTAGTCTGTATTCACAAAAAGAAAAGGAGTACTTGTGGCACCTTAGAGCCTAACAAATTTATTTGAGCATAAGCTTTCGTTGAAGTGAGCTGTAGCTCACGAAAGCTTATGCTCAAATAAATTTGTTAGTCTCTAAGGTGCCACAAGTACTCCTTTTCTTTTTGTGAATACAGACAAGGAGTACTTGTGGCACCTTAGAGCCTAACAAATTTATTTGAGCATAAGCTTTCGTGAGCTACAGCTCACTTCAACGAAAGCTTATGCTCAAATAAATTTGTTAGGCTCTAAGGTGCCACAAGTACTCCTTTTCTTTTTATTGATAGTTCAGTAGCTTACTAGGAGCTCCAGTCACAGACCAGGACCCCCTGGTGCTAGGGGCTGGGCAAACACAGAACAAAAAGATGGTCCCTGCCCCCAAGAGCTTCCAATCAGCCATGTCACAATGCTGCAATGTTCAAGGGCAGACATTGCTTGTTGATGAGACAGGAAAGTTATTACAGGTTCAGACCTTGTTGAATGTCTGCCTATTTATTTCAGACCATTTGTCTAGTTTGTCGAGATCATTTTGAATTCTAATTCTGTCCTCCACAGTGCTTGCAACCAGCTGCAAACTTTGTAAGTGCACTCTTTGGGCCGTTATCCAAATCATTTAGGAAGACGCTGCATCTTCCTGCGACCTAGCAATGACTACACGGGGGCTTAGATTGGCTTAATTACATCACACAGGGAGTGAAATTTTTCACAGCCCCAAGCCATGTAGTTTAGACCAGTGATGAGCTGCCAGAAGCTGAAGAACCGGTTCCTTCAGTCGCTCTGGGTCTTTGGCGGCCAGGCCTTCAGTCGCTCCAGGTCTTTGGCGGCACTGAAGAACCTGCTGCTGAAGTGCCGCCGAAGGCCTGGAGCGAGTGAAGGACCCGCCGCCGAAGTGCCTCTGACTGCCCAGAGTGCCGCCGGGTGAGTAAAAATTCTCAGGGGAGCTTCCCTAACCAAGAGCTCAGGCAGGCCAGACAGGACGGTCCCGCGGGCTGCATGTGGCCCACGGGCTGGAGTTTGCCCACCCCTTTCACAACCAATTCTAAACTGGCTTCAAAATTTAACAATCGGTTAGCGTGAACCGGTACAAACCGGCTCCAGCTCACCACTGGTTAAGACCACCTAACTTTGTAGTGTAGACCAGCCCTTAGCGATTTCAGTTGCATGCCCTTCATGGAAGAACTATCATCTTCCTAAATTTCTTTACAGTGCTTGGCAAGATCTTAGCATCCACAATTCCAGATCTTCCAAAGAGCTCAAGCTCCCAGCGGCCTCCCCGTCATGACGCCCACGGTCAGATTTTCAAAAGAGCCGAGAGCCCACTGAACACCAGAGTAAGTGGGTCAGATCTGCAGAAGAACTCAGTCCGTTGGGTACTGACCATGAGCGTCACAATAGGGCTGAGCTGAACTCTTTGCAAAATTTGGTCCCTTGTGGGGGAACTTGATAATTTGGTCCTGTATGTATTTATGCTGCTCTTATCTGAGCCCTGCTCAAATAATAAAATAATTCCATAGGCTAGTTTTTTTCTAAAATACCCACTGCCAAGAGAACTCCCTGCAGCTCCCAAGGAGAGACACACCATTGTTTTATCTTGGAACATCACCGACTATAAATATGGTGTGAAGGATTTTCAGTTCATGTGAACTTTCTTCTCAAGGAAGAGACGTACTGTACCACTGCTCTGATCTTGGAAGATCCTCTCGGTACAGAGGGGAGAGAAAGGGAACATCATGAAGAATTTGTAACTGTGCATGCAGAGATGACATTTATAGGGCTCTCAAATTGGAAACTGTACATTTTATTGCACTCTCCGTCAAAAAATGCAGTTCCATCAGAGGTTAGAACGACAAGGAAAACAACCAATCAATATCCAGCTCTCTAATATCTGCACTGAAAAAAATCATTATCCTGTTACTTTTATGATGGCGTTATGCTTGAAATACGATAGTTTAAGGCTGTTTCCATTACACAGCCAGTTTGGGTTTTGGGTTGGTTTTTTTTTTTTGGAGGGGGGGGGCATTTCCCACCCTCAATTCCCTTTGGATCAAAAATCAGAACAAGTGATCCTGTGTGGGGGGAAATCTAACACACACATTCTGAGCCAAGGAGACTTGGACCTCGGTTCAGAAAATCACTTCAGTCCCACTCACTTCATGGCATTGAAATACTTTGTTGGACAGGGACCCCGCCTTCCTGCTGTGAGCATGACCACATTTGAGTCCCCCCGTCCCCCGCCCCCCGAGTTCCATTTGCATGCAGTCACTGCCAGTGCATCTGCAGAGTTATCGGTAACTGGGTCACAATGCAAAGCTTGCCCTGTGATGTGATTCTCCACACTGTCCGCAGATCAAAGACAGGACAATGTGACTTTTGCAGACTGTCGCAGTCCAGCCTCGTCAGGAAAGCTCCCCACAATTGGCAGCAAAGGGGAAAAAAAATCCCACAACAAGCCGCCAGTTTTAAGGAGTACATCAATAATATGTTGCAATGATAAGTATATTTGCACTCACACAACCCTTCCCCCAACGGGAGCTCAAAGCACTTTATATAGCTCTGAGAAAAGACAGCATCGGTATCTCCATTTTACAGAGGAGGGAAGTGGGGCCTGGAGAGGGTAAATTGCTTGCCTGATGTCACAGAGGAAGCCTGTGATGGGAGCCCACGCTGAGCAGGTCCCCCGCAGGTGTGCTTGGGGCTGTCCAATTGCAGAGAGCTTACAGTCTGAACAGACAAGCTGGACAAAGAGCGGGAGGGGAAAGTTTTGCTGAGTCCCGTCTCCTGAGTTCCAGCCAATTGCTCTCTCCACTGGCCCCGGTGGGCCCTGCCCCAAAGTCCTGACAGCCTGCCGTGGTACTAGAGGTGTCCCTAAAAACTTTGCCATGCAAACAAATCCTATGTAGGCACAGGAGGGACATGAAGAGTTTGCTTAACTTTTTTTTGGGGGGGGGGGGAAATGGAAGGAGGGGTACTTTTGTGGGCTAATATCTCAATGCTATTTCAATTCTGCGTTAGCATTTGGATGCTTATCAATGAGGTTTGCATTCCACGGCCATAAACGTTCGGTGCTGCTTTTCCCAGCTGTCTCACGTCAGTCCTATGGTGCACTAAGCGAGTCCTTAATGAACGAGAGAAAGGTCAGCTGGCCCCACCACGGGCCTCTGACGTCAGCCCCAGCAAGGATCAGTAGACACCACTGAGAAGAGTTCAGAGCTGTGCAAACGAGGCCACGAACCAACCCCACAACCTGCAGCAGAGACACTCCGGCAAGGGGCCTTGCTTCACTGCCGTTTGTAACCAGGTTTTTAAACCCAGAGGGGTCCATGCGCAAGCTGTGTCCAAACCCAAGAAGGCTCCTAACTGTGGGGGGATTACTGGAGCAGGGCAGTGAGTACAATCATCGGGTCCTAACACAATGGGGCTGCTGTGCAGACAGGACAGTCTGACAGGCCTCTGTGAGAGACTTTAACCTGCTTTCCTGGCCAGCCTTAAAATGCATCAAGCACCCCCCCACACCCCGCACACACACACACAGCATTTGCCTCTGGCACCAGTAGCTGAGGCAGGATGGGAGCACTGTCCAGATTTTCCCATAACGCCCCGATGCAGCACGGCAAGGAGAGACAAGCCAGCACTGGTGCACCAGGTGAACCGGTGCTGGTCAGTGAATGAATTGGGGTGCATAACCAATCCCTTATGGGAAAGCCCTAGAGAATTTAGTTGGAGAGAACCCAGTGGCGCTCTCTAGATGTTCAATAGGGTTCAATAGAAATTACTCTAAAAGCCTATAGAATTTAATAGAGGATGGTATCCTTCCTATCAGAGTTTTTGCACTATCCGATAGGGGGGTACATACGCCTCTATCCAATTTTATGGAATGCTCCACTGGACTGATCTATAAACGTAACCGGCAGATAAGCATTTCAGGGCCTATTTCAGCACTGATGGTTCTAACTATAGCATGGACAGGGTCAAAGTGGACTGTGTCGTTCTGAGACCCCCACTTGCCCTGCTAAGAGACAAATCACGACTCCCAGTCTCACAGGCAGGACTAGAGATTCCCACAGCTGCCCCGGAAATCCCTTATCTCCACGTGGGATGCTCAGTTAGCGTAGTGGACCTTGGATCAGGGCTTTGATAGGAAGACACATGCCAATAGAAGGCTATAACTGGCAAGGAAATAATTTACCGTAATACACAAGCTTTGTCATAATGGGATATTTACTGGAGGTGTATAAAGTTCAGTGTT
This sequence comes from Dermochelys coriacea, assembly GCF_009764565.3. NCBI lineage: Eukaryota > Metazoa > Chordata > Testudines > Dermochelyidae > Dermochelys > Dermochelys coriacea. The sequence goes on along the minus strand of NC_050094.1, from coordinate 10,540,691 downwards.
AACAGATTTCAGAGTAGCAGCCGTGTTAGTCTGTATTCGCAAAAAGAAAAGGAGTACTTGTGGCACCTTAGAGACTAACAAATTTATTAGAGCATAAGCTTTCGTGAGCTACAGCTCACTTCATCGGATGCATCCGATGAAGTGAGCTGTAGCTCACAAAAGCTTATGCTCTAATAAATTTGTTAGTCTCTAAGGTGCCACAAGTACTCCTTTTCTTTTTAGTGTTAACAGAGACCTGAAAGGAATTTGGAGGTAACGGGACATATTGTGTGTGCTATTCTCCCTAGACTGCAGGAGTCAATGGGAATCCGATTGATTGATTGTTCCATGTTGCTCACTGCAATTGCAGGGACATGCAGAAGCCGGCAAGTCTGCACCCTCGATACCCAGAGCTCTCTGCAACCGCAGGGAAAGTTTCTCCACCTTAGTTTTCAGCTGCTGTAAGATTCTCTCTATCCCCGTGGCTGCCTCTTAGTTATGTTAGGAGCTCTACATGCTTTCCTCGAATTCCAGTTCGGTGTTTCTCTCTCTCCCAGGTTTCTCACCATCACACTTTGCATGCCAGGGATCTTCAAATGGGACACCCCGCAAGGAGCGAACCTTTAAAGGATCCGTGGTTTAAGGGTTGGGAGGGACAGGATGAGGGGCATGCGGGAACGAAGACAGATCAATCCCAACAATTCATCATACCACGAGCTGTCCAAACACTCCAAGGCATCATCCAGGTTGATGTATCGCTGATGTCACCGAGCGACACCCTTAACAAGGCAGCTGGGACAACAGCTGCTGGTCAGGGAGTGTCTAAGCACACACAGGGCGAGGGCACAGGAACACACTCCATCCGTCACTGACCCACCTTAATGGCCAGTCCGATTAGTAAACGCTCTCCGGGCCTGAGCGTGTGCAGCGGTGCAGGAGCCTCCCTCTGAGCCCCACAATGCATTGCTTCACCAGGCAGCTCTGACCCAGGATGGTGCTGGGGAGAGCAGGGGCTGGCGCCTACCCCTTACACAGGGTGCGCGGCTAGGCTACTCACTGGGGAGCGCGTTTTCCAGATTTTAGCTAGGGAAGGGGACTGGGGGTGCATGAGTGTGTCTACGAACTGCGGCAGGTAAAAGTACTATGGTAGTGCCTAGGAGAACCCATCATGAACCATTGTGCAAGGCGCCGGGGCAAAACCAAACCGAGAAGACAGTCGTGAAATGCACACCTGCCTCTAGAATAGCGTCAACTTCATGCCCCGCTCGGTCACAGAAGGTTTATTGTTACGTGTGGGGGGATGGAGACATAGGCGCCGACTTCTGCTCCCGCCGGTGGGTGCTCAACCGCCTCCGCCCCTACCCCATCCTCATTCCAACCCCTTCCCCAAAGTTGCCGCCCCAACTCCTCCCTCTCCCTGCCCCTATTCCGACTCCTTCCCCAAATCCCTGCCGTGGCCCCGCTTCTTCCCTGCCTTCTCCCCTGAACAAGCCACATTCCTGCTCCTCCCCCTCCTTCCTAGCACACCGCCAAACAGCTGTTTGGTGGTGCCAAGGAGGGAAGCGCTGGGAGGTAGGCAAAGGAGCAGGGATGCGCGTGCTCCGGGGAGGGAGGTGGAGGAGGAGGTGGGGCGTGGGGTGGGAGGGGAGCTTGGCTGCTGGGTGCAGAGCACCCACTAATTTTTCCCCGTGGGTGCTCCAGCTCCGGAGCACTCATGGAGTCGACACCTATGGATGGAGAGCGTGAACCACAAACCTCCGAGTTCTAAACCCATCACCCTTCCACTGACCTCTCTCAGCAGCCATGGCAAGTCCCATCACCTCTTTGGGCCTCAGTTTCCCAATCTGATAAGGGGAGGAATGATACCAGCCCAACCTCACAGCAGGCAGGTGAAGTTCAATGCACTAAATGTTCAAACAACATTTTTAAATGCCTAAATGCTTATTACTTCTTTTGGTACGTGTGCAAATTACACAGAACAGGGACCAAGCGGTCACCAAGCAATTCCAAATGTGAAGGGACCTCCTGGACGTGTTTCCAACTTCACCACCACCACGGGACGGAACTGTTCACCACCTGTCAACGTAGAGTACCTTCTGTTTTATGTATGCCCCAAATTTTCAAAGGTGACTAAGTTTTGAGTGCCCATCTTGATTTTCAGAGCCCAGGTGCTCAACACTTTCTGAAAGTCAAGCCCCTTTAAAGGCATCTCAGAGTGATAAACCTTTCCTCTTCAGGCAAGTACATGCCAGTCCAAGAAGAAAGAACGGGATAGCTCAGAGTGGGACTGGGACAGATTTTCACCTCCAGGTCACTGGTTTCGAGCCAGACCAAGACAAAGTCTTTACAAGCTGAGGTCCGTTTAGTGGCCTCTGGTAAGTGAAGTGACTTTGGTAGATCTTAGTTCATCATTTTAATACAATAGGTGAAATTCATTGTATGCAAGGGGCCAGTTCAAAGCCTATGTACCACTTAAGTGCTCACACAGGACTTCCCAAAGACCCTAAACCACTAGAGGGCTTAAGTGAGGCACACGCTTTGTACTGCCCCTTCGCATTATGGGTGACAAATTTCACTCCAGGTCCACACCACCAATACCACGGCCACAACTGCTCCCATTTGCTGGTGGCTTCAGCAGAAGTCTGGACCCAAATAGACCAACGGGGACTGAATTGCTGTGACCAAGGGAGACCAAATACATCCCAGGTCCATCCAGGACTTGATGCACATGCAGGGAAGTAGCCTGGATTCAGGTCTCTATGTAAAGCAGGACAATTATGAACTGACTAAGAAACGCTTTTGCAATGACAGTTCTCATTGCTCTCTCCCTCTGTCAACGCTGCTGGCTGGACTTATCATCCGTTGAGATCTTCTGGAGACCTCAGCAACCGCACCAGGGGGCGAGGACAAAGCTGAGCAGCAGAGAGGCCACACAGCCAGCTTGTTGACAGGAGAGGATGTGCATGAATTTTTAGCCTAGGGGATAAAGCTGGTTCTACTTGTACAAGGGTCTGAAATCCCAAAGTTAAGAATAAAACAATTCACCAGCAGGTGGCACTTTTTTTTTTTTTTTTTTGCGCACAACCTCCCATCTATAAGTGCAGGCACACATGCATACCTGCAGCAGGAGAAGGCACTTTGGCACATGCACAACTGCAGTCAGGGAATGTATCCTGGCATGCACACACCTTGCAGCATATGCACACCTGCTTCTATGGGTCTGTATCCACAGCGAGCTTCCCTGTACCCGCACATATGCGCAAACTCCCCACGCTCCTTCTCTGCCAGAGGGGTAACAAAATGCATCGAAGCCTACGCACGTTAATGAGGACAACACAATCAGTGCTGCAAACGCGCCTTATAACCGTCTGCAACTCTCCCGCTTTGCAGGACACTGTCCCTCCTACGCATTAAGTTGTGCATAGCAACGCTCAATATCATGGGCATCAAGTCCCAGAGATAAACCAGTACAGAGGGCCTTAAACTTCCTGTCCTGCTACCCGGCCCCAAGTCTGCATCCCATTGGATTAACGAGAGTCCAGTTGATTGCTGCAGTTTCAATAGCTTGTTCAGCCATCGATTGCCATCATGTCATCAAGAGAAAGGGATTAATAATAGGGTGCTCGGGTTGGCTCAATACTGCTGATGGTGCCTGACAAAATACCGCGAGGAGTGCTCCCACCGGGACACTATCTGTGTAGGAAAGCCACAAGAACAATCAGTCAGGGTTTCTTGGAATAATGATTAACTCTAGATCTTCAGCCTAGAAAAATCCAACAAATAGTTTCTATTAATTCCAGATAAATTCTCTTCCCTTCTTCAATTCATCGCCATTTCATACACAGACCTTTTCTCCGAAACTCACGAGGGGAGATGCATCTTTTCCGGGAGCCCCCGGCTCCTTATAAACCATCCAAGGGGAAACACAGCCTTTCATAACCCTCCCACTTTCTTTGGCCCCTCAGCTAAGGCAAACGTATCCCCTATGCAACCCATAGGGCCGAGAGTGGTCAAAGGCCGAGAGGCAGCACGGTCCAATGGAAAGGACACTGGCCTGGGAGTCAGGAGGCCTGGGTTCTAGTCCCATCTCTGCTGTGGGACCCAGGGCAAGTCACTTCCCCTCTCTATGCCTTTATTTCCTTGCCCCTGATGTGCACACCGACGTAGACAGGATCCTGTTCCAATGTGTTTGTATAGGGCCTAGCACAGTGGGGTCCTGGTTTCAGCTGGAGCCCTCAGGGGACTGCTGCAATAGAAATAATGATAAAGTATGGTCCGTGAGCTGAATGCAGCCAATAAAGCTCTGTGATACAGCCTGTAGCTACCCTACCTTTCAACACATTCGAGCTCTCCAACTATTAGTAATCAGGAGGACACTTGAGTATGGGGTGATTCTCCGCCTACTGCCAGGCTTCCTCCTACCTTCCTCTGAAGCATCTGCTCCTGGCCAGCATCAGAGACAGAACACTGGGCTAGAGGGGCCTCAGGTTTGAGCCAGTCTGGCAGTTATCTCCCTCCCGGGGGGCGGCATACTCAGACCTGATAAATTGCCGTTGTGGTACTCATGGGGGCACGCCTTCCCATACAGGGTCTTCTTGCCATCACTTGGCGCGATTATAACGACGCTCAGCACTTTTGTTTTGTTTTTTTCTTTTTACTCCTGCAGGGAAATGCAGACTCAGAGCTGGAAGCACTGTGGAGGTTAATCAAGAACACAGTGGTTGCCACCGAGAAGCCAACATTTATCCGCTTTCTCGTAGGGCGTTACTGGATTAGGAAGGGACATCCTAGCATCTCCCTATGCTTCGGGAAGGATCCAAGTGTAGGATTTCACATGCTCCTGGGTGGCAACTGTGGACAAATCGTGATGGGAGAATACTAGCAACTCAACAGTGCCCACAGCTCAGACCTCAGCTGGCCTTAAACAGTCCATGGCCCCCAATGGTTGCCTCAGCCTGTTGTCATCTTTCCCGTAACATTGCAGGAGGCTTGACAACAGGGTCCCAAGGAAAAGATTCTCAACAGGGTCAACTCCCACAATCGGGGAAAAAAAAAAATCACACCCACGGCAGAAACATTTTAAGCTGATTTATGGTCCCGGCCCTTTAAAATCCCTCTGCTCTTACAGGGTGAATTCCACTGAACCACACTGGGAAATATAAAGGGAAACAGGAGGAGTTTTAAAGGACCAGACTCTGAATACATGCACACACAATATATTATATATTAATAAACACAGATGTATGCTCCTGGCATTTCCTTGCCATCTCCTGACTCCAAAGTCTCATTTTCTGCAAATGAGCTGCTCGGAGATGTTAATGATGCCATGAAAAGGGCAGGCTGGACAACTAACCTCAGCTAATTCAGCAAACAATCACTGGGAGTGGGGGATGAAAGGGGTGGGGGGAAGTGTCATGGGTGATTCAGAAGCTGCCAAACGTGTGGTTCACCCTGAAATTTCTGCACAAGGAGTGGGGGGTTTACACAAGCATGACCTGGGGCAACAGCTGCCTCTTGAGCACAAAGAGGAATATTGTGCACCCCCCGGACTCTGGACAAATTGCATTTACATACAACCTTTCCCCCCTTCTTCTCCCGCCACGAAGAGAAAAGATCGCAACCTGACATTCCATCCTTCAGCGTCTCCGAGCCGGTGCCAATCCGGTGACCTCCCCCTGAATAAAAAGGGGAAGGGACTGGGGGCAGTAAATCCCATCCTGGTGCACATCAGCCCGGCAGTAAATCGGAATCCTCTCCGTGCCCTCTTTATTATCACATTCACAGCATGAAGTTATGAGCTTCTACACAGCTCCTGCTATAAAAAAGTGATGGATGGCAGGGAAACCTCAGGGAGGTAATCTATTCTCCCATTAAATTTTACTTTAATTGGTCTTTGAGTCAATCAGAAACTCACTAGACAGTGAATTAAGAAAAAAAAGAGAAAGAAAAAGAATGAAACAGGGTGGGGGGGAGGTGTCTTTTTGCAGTTACTGTATTATAATGCTGGATGACTCTTCTATTGACGGAAGACAGGCTGTCAGTCCATACAGAGTTCTCAGCTCTTTTTGTGGTATCAGCAGAGAGAATCAATAAAGGCAAATCCTGCCCCCCTGCCCCCAACAAAACAGAAACATGGGCATCAATGAGCTCTGGTCTTCGGCAACAATAAAACAACGGAAAACCAGCAGCACGGAACATATCGGTGACAATAATGCAAAGAGCAGAGGGGGAAAAAATCAGCATTACTAAATAACATTAACATGAACATGGAGCTGGGGTGGGGGGGGGTAGCAGGTAGCATTAGTCAATTCTGGCCATCGGTAATATTAAATGGGAGTATAATTAATGCATTAAATGACAGCTCTAATTTCAGGGTAAAACAGGAGCAACTCCACTGACGGACCAAGTCTGTGCTTAATGCTAGCACAACGCAAACCAGACTATAGCCTCAGAAATCAGAAGAATTTTTAGTGCTGGCAACATCTGTGCAGTATTTAAAGCTTTCGTGGGTTCCGAGAAAGGTATTCAGGATCCAGTAACAGCCTCCTAGGACTTCCTGCCTCATTAGAGGGATAAGGAGTGCGTCACTGTAAAAGTCAAGCATCGTAAGGAAAATAAAAACCAGAGCAGAAAGATAAACCAGAGCAAAAAAAACTAAACAAACAAACAATGGAGGGTAAACAAGGGCAGCCATTGTTTTGGAGACAGTGTTCCAGATCTGACTTCTGAGGCTTATACCCTGAAATATATGATCAGGTTTTATGGGAGAGAGAGCCCCAGGGACTGACATGGTCCCTGTAAACAACGGACTTCAGGGGGAAAGCTGAGGTTTGTGGAACATCCTCGGCCTTCACTTAACGATACAAATAAAATGAAGAGCAGTAAATGCCGGAAATGAACACTCTGGTTCTGTCTGCTGGACCTTTCCCTGCAATGCCCGCACTCGGGGGGCAGACCATGACTGACTGCCAGCATTGGAAATACACTCAGCTTGAGCTTAGACAAGGAATTTAAATCTTAGTGGGTTCAGGGACCTCTGCTTATAGGAGATATGCCTAATGCCTGTAGGGCTCTAAGCATACAAGATATACCATCCACCTCTCCTGGCGTTTGTGGGCAGCTCTTCGGGGAGCAGGAGCTAGGTTGCCCTCTCTGCAGCAGGCATAACATGCTACCTACACTACCCCAATGATCATCTGTGAGTCCACCGAAATGACTGCAGATGTAGTACAAATGACCCAAACCTTGGAGTGCAGACAATCCTAGTATGGGAGGGTTAAAATCTGTAAGTAGGGCCCTACCAAATTCACAATCCATTTCAGTCAATTTCACGGTCATAGGATTCTAAATATTGTAAATTTCGTGATTTCAGATATTTAAACCTGAAATTTCACAGTGTTGTAACTGTAGGGATCCTGACCCAAAAGAGGGTGGGGGCTGGGGTGTCACAAGGTTATTGTAGAGTGGGAGGAGGTGTCATGGTATTGTCGCCATTACTTTGGCGCTGCCTTCAGAGCTGGGCCCTTGGCCAGCAGAAGTAAAGGTGGCAATACCACACCCCCACTACAATAACTTTGCGACCCCCCCACTCCTTTTGGGTCAGGACCTCCAATTTTAAAAATTCTGGTCTCCCCCATTAAATCTCTTTCGTATAGTGTAAAAGTACACAAAAGACAAGATTTCACGGGGGAGACCAGATTTCACTGTCCATGACGTGTTTTTCATGGCCATTAATTTGGTAGGGCCCTATCTATAAGCATCTCTTACTTTAACTGGCCCCATTATCAGACTTAAGGGCTGCTAGTGACATGACAAATTCCTCTGGTGGGGAAGCAATGCCCAGAATCACCCTGAAACCAGCACGGAACGAGCATCTATCAGTAATTCCAGAGCAGTGCTGCAAACCCTCATGACTTCACCACACGTTTCGCAATAGTTGCTGCTCTTCTTAAAGCCCCAGCTCCTGGAGTCCCAGGAGTATGTGGCAATCTCAGCTTTCATTTTAAAACAAAGTTTCCAGCCCTTACGCCTGAGGAGAAAAAATTCGACGGCACAAACCCAAAAGGCACAAAACCCAGGAGGGCAAACAAAAAGAACTTCATCTTTATTATTTTTAAGCCCATCTCATGATTTTGGGGGAGGGCCGACTCATACTTTTGCAACACTGCCGTAGCATCACCCAAAACCCTTACCACAATGAAGTAGTGTTCATGGCACTGGCCACCCTGGCTTTATTGAGGTATTTAAACCCATGCGGGACTCCTTCCCTAAAAGTCACTTGGTGCAATAGGGCAGCACGAAGGGGTTACTTAACCACCAATTCTCTGCCAGCCGCATCCCTGACAACGCATGAGCTCTGGTCCGACAAACCAGGCTACAACGCCATGCTTGCTAAACAGGAAGGAGAATCCGGGCCTGACCCCTGGATGAACCCTGATGCATCTTTAGGCAAATGGAGCAACGAGTCCCCTGACAACGTGCCCTTCTGTGCGTGTGGATGGGGGGGGCGGCGAGGGTGATTATGAAAATTAGATCTTTTAAGCGCCAGACTTTAGGCTCATTTTGGACTGACAGCTCACGAAGAGATCATCTGATGCCCTTAATGGGAGACCACAGGTTCAGGGGCTGTGCGGAGTTAAATAATGCACTTTGGTGACACAGCAAGAGGAGGACACAGACCCAGATGTGCTAGAAGGGAGAGCAGGGACTGTTTTATACTGAGCATCCTGCTTGTCTCTGGGGAGGAAAAAGGAAAATGTTTTGGGACGCCCACTTCACCAGCCTGCACACCGGACCCGATTCTGCCCTCACCTTACAACACTGAGCACTATTATAGGACGGCATTTAACAGGCCAGATTCTAATCCCATGTGTGCTAGTATAAATCCAGATTAAGTCTGCCTATGGGTAACAGAGATCAGAATTTGGCCCCACATGTTCAATTAGAACTTGCGGTAACCTGATGAAGATTGTCACATCCCCCTTCCAGATGGGAATAGAAGTGAAGCAAGTAAGATTGCAAAGCCACGGTTACAACTCAGGAGTTCTTGGGTCCCAGCTCCGGGTTGCCCATTAAGCCACTGAGGATGTGCAATTGACACACACCAGGATACAATCTGTTCTAAAATCGTCCAGCGCGGATTATCTGGTAAGGAACGAGATTGGCCAGGTCGTATATCACGGGAGGTTTACCTGCTCTCCTGTCATCGGAATGACCCTTAATGCTGTGACTAGACAACTCCTATTTCCCCCTTAGGGCAGGACCTTTTGGGGCTGGCCTATCCAGTTTGCTCTTTGTTATTGACCCTTCTGCCCCTTCCAGAGTGTGCCTATATCCCAGGAACACCCGGAACAAGCAGCATCCACAACCCCCGCATGGGAGGGTTGTGTCCTTTGGCCTTCTCTGGTACGCTGCTCCACGCTATCGGGGTTATCGTCCTTCAGTTAAAGAATTGCCCAAGGGATCATTAAGAACTGTGATCCAGAGTCTCATCTTCTCAGTTTCATCAGCGCAAATGTGTAGTAACTCCCTGACGTCAATAGTGACACTCTAGATTTACACCACTTGGCCCCTGTGCCTGCAGGTGTGCTGGTCTCTGGATTCTTCTCCTCTAGGATTTCAGTCCCCTCCACTTCTAAAACTTAGCAGACAGAGAACCTAGGAATAAAACAGTGGATGGCAGCTAACCTGCCGGGCGTTTGGCTTCCCGCTGCAAAAGAGGCCCATCTCCCTCAGTCCTCCAGGCTCCTTTAACTGAATTAGCTGTATTAAGTGCCTCAAAGCAGCCCAGGCAATGAACATCGTCCATCAGTGCCTGAGAAGGAATGTTCTGAGGGGTGTAATTCTGCCGGAGGAGAATGGACTTCCTGAGCACACGGGCCTAAACTACAGGGTAACAGGCCGCTAAATCTCCGGCTGTAGATTTACAGCCTCCATTCTCTTTCTTTACTGCAAATACAATCCGGCAGTAATGGTCTAACACAGGAACACCATCACCAACCGGCTGATGGCTCACATAAAAGCAATGTCAACCAAAAACTATGAGTTTATAAAAGGGAACAAACCCTCAACAGTGACAAGAACATGAAACCCATTAACAATTTAAACACTCTCCATTTTTTATTCCCCACCTTGAAGCTATTACGGCTGATAGAAGGCTTCACAGCTGAGTTAACCACTTCAAGGGAGGGCTGCACACGCACACGCACACAATTTGCCGAGACCATAGGGTGGGAGGTTATATGGTTGAAAACCATTCGGGGCTCTGTTCCCGCCAGCTGCCCGGCGAACTGAGGGTGCTCAGCACCTGGCAGGACTGGGCCCTTGGTGATGCAGCCCCAAAGCTCTTTGAAGAGCTGCCAAGTAACCCTGCAATATAAAAGATTATCACCATGGTTACTGGGGGGGAGGAAGTCACAGGTGTGTTGTAATTGTTTCTCCCTGGGATTGTCATGCTGCTCTGCATCTCTTTGGCACTTAATAATATTACTGAGTAAATGTTTGTGGAAGCTGCAGTCAAGTCCATTTCAAGGGCTCAGCAAAGAGACAGGGGTGGGGACGTGTGATCTGCTTGGAGAACAGTTTTCGAAGGGTTTCTGCAGAAGACCAATTGTTTGGGGTGATGTTTAACTGGCTTCAATTCAGTGCCCCCGGATCGGTGACAACTGCCCTTGAAAAGGAAGGGATCGGTGGGCTAAGTTTTCTGCCCTGTTGTGCTTCAGGATCTGCATCTCATAACTCTAAAGTCGTTGTGCAAGGGAAACTCAACTCACTAGACTACTGGCCAGCGTTCTGGTGGTTGGAGAAGTCAGAACTCTCGAAGTGGGCTGATCAAGAGTGCCTAGGTGATTTAGGAACACAAATTTCCATCCTCTCCTATTAAGCCTTGACTGTGTACATGGTAAAACTAGTAAGGAATTGTGGTAAATCTTTCTAATATGATCACAAATAGAACACATATAAAAAACACCCTCAGCATCCCAGATTATCCAGGATATCATTCGGATTAGCACGAGACTCAATTTGTGTTAATTGGGCGAATGTGTAGATTTCACAGGTTACAGGTCAGAACGGGAGAGCACCCATCGGTCTGGAGGAAGACGAGAAACTACAGGCCAGTTTCCTTAGAGATGGAGCCGTCTCACTCGCTCTGGGCCGTACAGGGAAATGCCTGCGTGGCTTGTGGAATCTAACACAAATAGATTCCAGAACAGGTTCGGAGGCTAAGAAACTAGTAGAAAAATAACCCAGTTTTTCTGGGCCGGTGCTATAATCTCAAAAGCAGCCTGTTCTACATCCCAGGCTGTAAATGTAAATAGTGCCCACATCCAGCCCAGCTATCCCAACACAACCCCCCCTTTCTTCCTTCCTGTCCTCGTCCCCGGACAAAGGGGGCAAACCGCTGAGTCCCGTGAGAACATCTTGAAATAAGATATCAGTCCCCAAAGGGAAGGAAGTCACAGTGGAGGCTGTGCCATAAAGCTGGTTCCATCCTATTGAAACGCCAGCAGATGGGGCCATAAACATTTCCTCCTCCCTTTGCTAACAGCCACAGCAGCTTCAGATTCATCTTTATCTTTATCTTTCTGTCAGGTCGTAAATACCTCTCGCTCTGTCTTTCACAACTGTGCCAGGCCAGTTTACTTCCTGTTGAGGATCATTTTAAACAACAGAGATGAAGGGGGGTGCAATCAGAGTGGGATCTTAAAAACAAAAGGAGGAGGAAGGAAGCGTCCCCCCCCCCCAATATAGGACGTGTCCCCAAGCGGGTTCTCTCTGAGTTTCATATTTAAAAAGGCAATGTTTGATATTTCCATGGCAGTGGAGCCAGGGCCTAGAAAGCCAGCCAGCTACAATGGTGGCTTCTGATTAAAAGGATCATCTTCCAATCCAAGGGTCACATCCATCCCCAGTTAACTCCACTGAGGTCACAGGAGTTGTGGCAGGGATGAATCCGAGCTCAGATACGGGTTTGACATTTACATGGATCGCGTGAACATCTGCAGCTGCGACAGACAGGCTAAAAGAGTAATAAGGATTGTAAACCTTTACGCTTCAAGTCATAAGCCAATCCGTGAGGAGGGTGAGAAAGAAATCTGTACTCCGGGGAAGCTATTACATCATGGGGGGCCTTTTATGGGGTTTCTTGCACCTTTCTCGAAAGCAGCTGGTATGGATCACTTGTAGAGACAAACTACTGGACTAAGCTGATGGGCCATCAGACAGCGTGGCAATCCCCACGTTCCTATTACTATTTGCATTGGAGAAGCACCCAAATACCTCAATCAGGCTCAGGGTCTGTGTGTTGCTTGGTGCCAACAAACACAAGACGACAGTGTCTGTCATGAAGATTTTATGTTCTCACTTCCTGTGCTGAAACTGACATCTGCAGCTTTCAGAATTAACACCGCATTGAGCAGAGTGGGGAAAATTCACAACTCCCTTCAACCTGGTCCTTCTGTCTGAAGACTCAGGCAGGCAGCTCTGCATCCAGGCCACACTTAGAAGGTTTCCTCTTTCACCACAAGGACTAGAGTTATTTTTTGGCATCGAAAGCTTAAAATTGCTGCAGAAACTGCAGGAGCCTACATCTAGGTGCATGTTTGGTTCTGCATACGGCCACGTTCTGGATAACTGTCAGTCCTGTTAAGCGTTTGACCTCAACAGTATCTTATAGCAATGAGTTCCACAAGTTAATTATGTACTATGTAAACAAAACAAAAGCACCAACTGTTAATTTTTACTGCCTATCATTTTGGCAGACATAGCTGGCTATTTTGTGTGGGACTGGGATACAATACTACCAACTCCCTCCTCTCCAGATCCCCATATTAGACATGGAGGAAACTGATTCACAAACATAGGGAGACTTGTGCATTAAGTCAGGAACAGAAGCCAGGAATCCCTATCCTAGCCATCAGACAATGCTTCCTCTCTGTGGCCACTGACAAACTAACAGGAAGCAAAGCCCAAGCATAAACACGGGTAACATTCATTCTCCACCGTCCAGCAAACAGGACAATCCTGACAGAAGACAGCACGCTTTTGACCCCTGCAATATTTGTGGAGAGGAGGTAACCCCTTGTACAACAAAGCTACAATCAGCTGTAAGACACTGTGCTTCAAAGAACAAATTCTGGCAAAGCAGTTAAAACTCCCTAACTAATAATAATAGTGACAGGCTGACATTAATTAGAACAAGTGGACTCTTGTTTAAACAGCAGTTTATGAAAGGCTGCTTCATCCTGCCTGGAGAATGGAAGCCCTGTGCTGGTTTATTACACTGGGCCCTGACCTTTGATTTTACATATATTGTTTTTTGTGTGTATCCTGGCTAACCGGGCGCAGGGTTCATGGGGGGAAGGGTGTTTTATAACAAGTGGTCCACTGAAGCCCGAATACTGGATGTTCCAACTCAGCATCAACGGACATCATTTTCAGCTCTCTGCATCTCTTTATCGGACAGTCCTGAGTTGCGACATGCCTCACCATGCTGGTTGCAGTGAAGCTGCCCTCATAGGGCCAAAAGCCATCGACTAGGGATATGGCTACACTAGAGTTGGAGGTGTAATTTCCATGTCCGGTAGCCATCCCTGTGCGAGTGCTCATCGAGGTAATGCACCAAAAAATAACTGCATAGCTGCAGCAGCGTGTGTGTGTGTGTGTGTGTGTGTGTGTGTGTTTGTGTGTAAATGAATTAGCCATTTCGAGTACAATCCCTTCCAAGACTCCAAGCAGCTAGCCCCTCTTGCCACTCACACTCCGACTTTTCACAGGCACGTGAAATGGAAATGACCCCTTCCCGAGGTCCTTCTGGATTTGTCCCACAAGAGGGCACCAGTTAGACCATCCTTCGTAACACATCAATCCCCATAGCGTCTGGCCATCGCTGCCTACAGTTAGAAGTGCATCAGTTCCTTCAGAGGTTTTAAGGCCAAGAGGAACCATTAGGATCATCTTGTCTGATCTCCCGCAAAAAGAACCTCGGCCGGTAATTTCCGCATGAAGCCCACCACATCTGTTTGAACTATATTGAAGAGGATCAGTACCCCCGATCCATCTCCTACAGCGTAAACCAGGTGGGATTTCCAGCTCGAGACATGCCCATGAAAAATGGACAGGTAGCCGCAGTGGTGAGAGTGGTGGGAGGAGGTAGCCACCGGAGTATGTACCTAGGTGACTGGGTTGCAAAATAAACATGGTTTATTTCGTAGACTACATAACCAGGGACATTTTGCAGCCCAGTCACCAGGGGAATGCTGGCCAAAAGAGACAATCCTCGAAATCACACGCTGCTGTGGGCAGGCAACGCATGGGTTGTTACCCACTAACCCTCCTTTGTCTTACCCTTGCAGAGGTATTGCACTTAATCTGTTCCACCTTGGATTTACCTGTGACACTCAGTCCCTTTTCCAGACCAGAAGAAGAGCTTTGTGTGGCTCAAAAGCTTGTCTCTTTCACCAACCAGGGGTGGATTATGCAGTGGGCCAACGGGGCCCATCCTCAGGGGCCCTGGCCAATTTGGGGGCCATGGGAAAATGGGCACCCTTGTGCTCTGAACAACTTTGCCTGCCAGGCACTCCAGCCCGGAAGCAGGGTCATGGCGTGAGGGCTGGCCCGGCACTCCTGCGGGGAGTGGGGTCGGGGCACGGGGACTGGTCCCACTCTGCCTGCTGGGCAGGGGTGCAGCATGGGCCAAGCCCCTGTGCCCTGACCCCATTTCCCTGGCAGGAGCAAGGGGATCTGCAGGTGGAAAGGGTGGGGAGGTCCCCCAGTTGCTCTGGCCCAGGGGCCCCACAAAACCCTAATCCACCCTGTCACCAACAGAAGTTGGTCCAATAAAAGATATCATCTCACCCACCTTGTCTTTACAATATCCTGGCACTCACAGGGCTACAGGTCCTCTGCTATCTGCATCAAGACAAAAAACCACCTATGGCTGGGCTCCACTAGGATTTTACATGAGAGAACAGATTCAAGTTAGCTATCTCAGTATAAATGCATCATGCCTCCCCCTCCCCCCCGAGTAAAGACTAAGCCAGAATCGTACACTTTTGATTGCAAACGGCAGCATTTCAAGCACCAAGGGCCAAATTCTGCTCACAAGTAATCCTGGTGTCCATCAAGATAACTTCACTGAAGTTCACGTGCATTTAAAACTGGTGCAAATGCAATCAGTGTTGTTAATAATTATTCAGGTAGCACCTAATGGCTCCAACCAGTATCCCTTCCTCCCCAACAGGCTGCAGGTTGTTCAGATATAAGCCAGCCTTGCTAGAGGATCCACAATCTAAAGAGACACACAAAGGACAGGAGGGGGGGAATATTCACAGGCATCATATAATTGTGCACATCGATCTGTGACAAAGCTGCTCAACAGAGTATTTGCATTTACAATTTCTTCTTCACTTCCTGAGTCTCTTGCTGCACTACAAGGTTTGAGTTCCTGCCCCCCCAGTATTTAATAAAGAGGGTTAAAAAAAAGAAAGAAAGTAAATAGGATATTGAGGAATTTATTTTTATCTTTTTAATTGCAGGAGATTATTCTGCATTTGTACTTTCCAGAATTAACAGCTAGAACCAATGCTCTCCGTTATCTAAATCTTCTCATTCTACTAAACATCCGCTACCCTGAAAGAACTCCACAGAATCCCATAAAACATTATTTATCTGTGTGCGTTAGCTGCACGATACTGTAATTTCCAGAATAAATGCTGGGTGTAAATTGTTGTTTATGTTAGAGGTTGACTGTCTTTACGAGAAACAAAGTGAAAACCGAATCTTCATGGCTTTATTTCTTCTGCTGAATCCGCTCCTGCAGTGGGAGAAATGCCTGGTGGAGAGCTTGAATGGAAGGTTGTAAAGACTGTTGGGTTCAAACAAAGTGTAGGGAAATCCATTTGAAGCTGGATCCTCAGCTGGCGCAAGATCAGTGTAGTGACCTAAGTGCACCTGGCTTGTCAATCTCATAGAAATCACATGGAATTAAAGCACAAACCTAGCCATTCAGGCTACACTTAAGGGCTCAGCACCATTTTTATTACAAACCTTGGCTGGTTAAAAAAACCAACCAACCAACCAAAATGCTTTACTCCATCCAATTGTCCAAACCCTGAATCCTAGCGGCGGAGGGGACTTCTATCCATCCAAAGGAGTAGGCCTGCAGCCTGTCTCTCCAGAAAACAGATAAGGAACAACTGGAGGATCCTCAAGTACCGTCTCCAAACAGCCACAGCACACAGCTAAGCTAGGAGCTCTACTGCAGCTGTGTTACCTGGCACTTGGGCTTGTCCACTCATCCTACCAGGGCTCCGCGTTACTTCTTTGTTCCTCATGTTGCAGGCCTGTCGAGTCAGATTCCAAGGAGCAGCCAGAGTTTGGGCCTAGAAGAAGACGAGGTCTCAAACCTCTGAGCAGACTTTTTTGGGGGCGCAACGTGGGGGAAAAAAACCCCGTTTTGGCTGCAACAAAGAAAACCCAGGGGGCCTGATCCTCCCAGTAGCTCATGTCCCTGGGAGTCGAAGATTCATCGATTCAAAGACCAGAAGGCACCATTGCAATCCTTTAGTTTGACCTCCTGTATAAAAGAGGCCATAGAACTCCCCCAAAACAATCCCTAGAGCAAAGCTTTTACAAAAAATTCCAATCAGGATTTTAAAATTGCCAACGGGAAGGAATCCACTATGACACTTGGTGAATTTTTCCAACGGTTAATTATTCTCACTCTTAAAAATGTACGCCTTATTTCTAGTCTGCATTGGTCTAGCTTCAACTTCCAGCCGTGTTGGACCTTTCTCCGCTCGACTGAAGAGCCCATTATTAAATAGGTGTGGCCCATGCAGATATATTTAGACTGTAATCAAGCCACGCCCTGGGCCCTCTCTTTGTTAAGCTAAACAGATGGAGCTCCAAGAGTCTATCACAATAAGGCAGGTTTTCTAATCTTTTGATCATAGAATCATAAAACCATAGAATATCAGGGTTGGAAGGGACTTCAGGAGGTCATCTAGTCCAACCCCCTGCTCAAAGCAGGACCAATCCCCAACTAAATCATCCCAGCCAGGGCTTTGTCAAGCCGGGCCTTAAAAACCTCTAAGGATGGAGATTCCATCACCTCCCTAGGGAACCCCTTCCAGGGCTTCACCACCCTCCTAGTGAAACAGTGTTTCCTAATATCCAACCTAGACCTCCTGCCCTGCAGCTTGAGACCATTGCTTCTTGATCATTCTCATCGCTCTTCTCTGAGCCCTCTCCAATTTATCAACCTCCGCCTTGAAGAGTGGGTGCTAGAATTTGACACAGCAGAAGGAGGCTCAGTGCAAGAGGATGGCAGGGTGGTTTTCCAGGCCAGAATTTGAGGTGTACTGGCAAGATGGCAGGAAGGAATTTTATGCCGCACACGCCCACTCTATTTCCTTGTACACCTATTTCTAAAGGACCAACCATGGCAGCATGTAAGTGCCAAATAAAAGCCTGAAGATGTTTCAGCATCACAGCTCCTGTCCTCTCTCAGGGAAGCTTTATTTCATGGCCCTGTTTCAGAGGGAGACAACTCTGGGAAGGAGAAAGATGGTCAGCAAATATGTTGCAGCCTCCGTTGGGAAGCAGTGCGCCCTAGCGGATAGGGCATTGGGCTGGAATTCAAGAGACCTGGATTCTTGTCCCAGCTCTGCTGCTGACCTGCCGGGCAAGTCATTTCCCCTCTCTGTGCTTCTGTTTCCCCTCCTGGATTTGGAAACTTTGATCATTAGCTCTTGGGGCAGGGACTCCCTCTTGTTATGTGTTTGCACTGCACATTCCACAAGGGGCAGGTTGAGGCATCTACTGTAATACAGACAATAGGCCAGCAAAGGCCCAGGTAACAAGATGCATTGCTCCCAACAGTGAAGACACGAGACAGGAATTCATCGTACAGGCGCTCCACAACCTGGCACACCTCACACATCGCTTCCAGCTCCCAAGAGCTTTGTCCTTGGTGCCATCAGCTTCAAGGGGCCCATGTGGATGATAGCAATCCTGGCGCAGTGGCGCAGAGTGATCGAGGTGGCCCATCCCACCAGCTCATGAGCTTCACTCCCAAATGGCTTAACATTCCTCAGCGTGAGTTGGTAGAGTGCCCATTAAAGAGACCTGGATTGAGGTGGATCTCCAAATGCAGAAGATAACCAGCACAGGTGCAACTGCCTCTCTACACCTGAGCTGAACCCTGCTGTGTCCCTCTAACGAGAGCATCCAAACTCAGTGCAACCTTCCTCCTCATCTTTGAAACGGAGCATACAGGGCAGAATGCCACTCCCACCTCCCCTCTCTCTCTCCTACGGGGTGGTGGAGAAGCTGTCACCACCACCAACAGCACAAATGGGGAAGCAGAGGATTAAAGTTCAGGGAAACTTTTGATGAAGTGCCAGAGCAAAGCCCATCATTGGGAGGCAGGAAAGGTCAGAGAGTGGAAAAAATAATAAGAAAATATAACTGCTTTCTTATGAGGAAAATATTATGAGTTCTTCCCCTTTTTCAGCTTTTATGGAAGGAGATTCTGCCAGTTCCCTCAGAAAAAAAGAAGAAAAAGTAGGTTTAAAATGAGATTATGCACCTTCAGGGTACCATTAGGAAGTTTTACTGTACTGAGATGACATGAAAGCTCTGGAATTAATATCCCTGAGATGCTTCAAACCTGCAATAGCAATTATTGTACTACGTGTCCCTGGATAAATAATAGGGCCATTCAACTAATTAGCTTCAATGATTTCAGCTCCCTGTAAATTCTCTCTCACTCGGCTATAAAAACAACACTAGGCAAACTTTTGGTAACAGAAACTTCATTCGGGGGGGGGGGGGGGGAAATAGGGTTTCCCCCAGCTCCTAATTCACAACAGCTGTCATGGTAAGGGTGTGATTCCAAGGTTTGGAAATATTAATACGCTATAAATAGAATATATAAAAGGAGGGCTACCATTAATTGCCATTTACTGGTTGTAATAAACCTATCACACCAATTTCTGCCCTCACACATGTGCAACCCCATTAATTTCAGTGGGGCTGCCTGTGTTAATTGAGAGCAGAATTTAGTCCTCTGGTTGTAATTAATTAATCAGATTTTCAGTATGGTTTGCATAATTTTTTTTTTTATAATGTCTTCACATTTCTCTAGGTTTGAATTATTCAGCAAGAGCCTGATTCTTCTCTGACCTGCACCTTGTGTAAATCATTCATACCCATGCAAGGTGTGTGAAAAATACCACACACACATACACACACAAAAATACATGTACACACACACACACACACACACACACACTTACTTTTGGGCCACATTCTGATTTTTAGCTACAGCACTATTAATCTGTAGCAACTCCTGTGAAGTAAAACTCTGGATTTACATTGGTGGAAGCAATCTGGATCGGATTCCCCGCCTAGCCAGATACCTATCTGTGTTTCAGAACATTTGGGAGGGAGGGAAAAAACAAACAAACAAAAAAAAACCCGACATGTGCTGTCAACGTTTTAGTTTGGCCCCTTTGAAAATCCCAGCCTAAGAAGTGCCCAACTCCCTTAGGCACCTTTGAAAATCCCAGCCAGAACTATTAGCCTTCATCATTGCTAAGTGACACAGACAAAGCAGCTTTCTTCACTGAATTAAACTACAGGATAAATGGAGTTGCTTTAAAAAAAAAATCCTGCTCCTTTTAAACCAACCAAGAGAAAGGATTTCATTATTTACCTCCAATTTTCCTCTTTCCTGCTGCAGTTTCAAATTACCATCAGATAAATGCTGTAAGATCCTGGCTAGTAGCATCTGAACTCAGAACCTCCCTAAACTAGATTCGCACTTTGAATAGAAGAAAGAACAAGGAGTACTTGTGACACCTTAGAGACTAACAAATTTATTTGAGCATAAAAGCTTTTGTGAGCTACAGCTCACTTCATCAGCTGCAGGCAGTGGAAAATACAGTAGGAAGATCCACACAGAGAACATGAAAAAATGGGTGTTGCCATACCCACTATAACTAGAGTGATCAGTTAAGGTGAGCTATTATCAGCAGGAGGAAAAAAAAAAAAAAACTTTTGAAGCGATAATCAGGATGGCCCATTTCCAACAATTGACAAGAAGGTGTGAATAATAGTATGGGGAAAAATAAGCATGCGGAAATAGTTTTACTTTGTGACCCATCCACTCCCAATCTCTATTCAAGCCTAATTTAATGGTGTCCAGTTTGCAAATTAATTCCAATTCAGCAGTTTCTCGTTGGAGTCTGTTTTTGAAGTTTTTTTGTTGAAGAGTTGTGACTTTTAGGTCTGCAATCGAGTGACCAGAGAGATTGAAGTGTTCTCCGACTGGTTTTTGAATGTTATAATTCTTGACATCTGATTTGTGTCCATTTATTATTTTATGTAGAGACTGTCCCGTTTGGCCAATGTACATGGCAGAGGGGCATTGCTGGCACATGATGACATATATCACATTGGTAGATGTGCAGGTGAACAAGCCGCTGATAGCGTGGCTGATGTGATTAGGCCCTATGATGGTGTCCCCTGAATAGATATGTGGGCAGAGTTGGCAATGGGCTTTGTTGCAAGGATAGGTTCCTGGGTTAGTGGTTTTGTGGTGTGGTGAATAGAGACTCCAGAACCTGGGTTATTTTTTTAAATCTAACAGGCCTGGCTTGGTAACCATCTAAGAATGTACTTTCTTAGAATGTACCCATTCATTTATGAAGCAAGTCTTGCATCTGACAGAGACCTTGCCCCTCCCAAAATTAAGTCAGAGCCATAAACTTCACCCTGCAGTTGAACTAGCCTCCTCCTTTAAAATGACAGAAAGGTGCGAACTCAGCTTCTGGTTACAGGGCAGTTGTGGTTTGGAGGTTAGAGGAGAGGAGAGCTGGTTCTAATTCTTGTGTCTGCCACTGAAGCATTAGGAAGTTTTAAGCAACAGACCCCAATGATCCTGTTGAAGTCAATGCTTAAAAGTTATGCGTGTAGTTGCTTCAGGGCCTTAGTTATTCTGTCTCTAAAAATAAGGACTTTGTTACCCTTTAAAGCTTTTTGAAATTGATGGATGAAACCCCACTGTAAACGCCAAATACTCACATGGGTCATCGTACAAACTTCCCCACGGTTTAGAGGCCTTCACATCTCGGTGTTGTTCTGGATCCATCTCTACTTAAAATGTTGTTATTTAAAGGCAGACTGGGTTGGGAGTTCATTTTGTAGTATAAAGAAGATGAATATAAAATGGCATGAAAGCCCTTCTGTGTTTCTGCTTTTAATTAGGCCTAACTTTCAATTATCGTAACTAAGAGACGGGGAGAATTTCTGCTTAACAGGGAGGAATTGCAGGGGAGAAAAAAAACCCAAAAAACTAAGGCCAGCATTTTCCAAAGTGCCTAGTGCTCACAATCCAGGTGGAGGAGCTGCCCCCTTAAAACTCTGGACCTGAGCTCTTTTGAAATTTTGTTCCCCCTCCCACATTCAAACCTGCAAGGTGTTGAGCCCCTTCGAAGAGGGTGTTGTGTCACCATAAAACCTACTGAAGTCAGGAGGTGCAGAAATACATTCCCACATGCTTCAGGTCCCCCCACCCCTCATTACTTCATATTTTCCCCATCTTCCGGCTCATGAAAATAAGCCACTAGTATGCATCCATATTTATAAATACAAATGTATAGATAAATAAAGTGAACAGATACAGGCTTAGGTGAATGGAGGAAGGCACATAAACACAAAGCGATTCCTCTAAAAGGAAATTTATCTCAGCCATTCTCCCATGTTAGGGCAGCTACACATTCCATCTACAGCATTCTAGGTTATGGCCCTCGGTGGTAATATTAATAAAATTAATAATAATGTGATCAGACAGCATGATCCTTACAGAACGTGCCCCGGTGTTATTCCAACTTTCTCCAATCTCTTTCGTCTTCTCTCCATTTTTGCCTAGTTAGGAGAACTGCAGTTATTTCAGTCCTCACATTTCCACCTTCGGAGAGATCTGAGCTCTCAGCCGATGAGAAATCCAGTCAGCTCACTGGAGGAGGATGGAAAGTCGTAACATTTGTTTTGGAAATTTATTTTAGCCAATATTTCTCAATAAAATAAATTGTATAAATGAAATCAGACTGACAAGGCAATATTTCCTAACTAGCTGGCGTCTCCATGCAGCACTCAATGCTGTCAGAGATTTTTCCCTGAGGTTTTCCCCATTTATTTTATTTTATTTGAAAGCAGGAGAAAGAGCAAAGGGAGAAAGGTATCTGTGTGGTATATTTTTCAAATCAATACAAATATGGTTACATAACAACCAGACATTGCATGTTTCATGAGGACACATGCTGTACTGTTTGACGATTGCTTCGCTTCTTAGGATCGGTTCCAATAATATGACAATAAAGGTTAAAAACAAAATTACAGCCCAAGCTTGCAAATAATGAGTTAACCCTTAACACCTATTAAGGACTGTGGCATCTGAAGATACTCGGCACCACTCAGGATTGGGGTTTCTCTTTTAAACTAGCATGTTAGTGTTGCAGTGAAATTGTGTACTGATACATGTGATAGGTGCTGAAGTGATGGTTCTCTGAGCAGGTGTCTTTGGCCTCAGTTGGACAGGTTGCACAAATAACATGACAACATCAGAAGGGTTGCACAGTCCTAGATAGTATCCACACTAATGAATCCATGATCCCCTCGGATGACACACCTCTGTCACAGGGCAACAGTTCTGAAGATTAACTCTGGTTCTCTGCATGGCACCAGACTTCTGGATCAGGGACCAAGATCCCAATTCAGCAAGGCACTTGAGCACGTGTTTCTCTTTAACCTGAAGGCAAAGGGACTTCAGCCTGTGTTTTGCTGAATTGGGATCCAAATTCATCCCAGGTCTAAGTCCATTGAAAGTTGCCCCAGGGGTGAACTGACTTACTATTTTATGCCCACAGAACATCACAAAGGTGGGACTGCAGTGCCACCACCCTCATTTTACAGGTGGGGAAACTGAGGCAGGGAGCGACTTGACTTGCCCTGACGTCACACAGTGAGTCAGTGGCACAGTTGGGAAGAAACCCAGGGGTGCACTATCCTCTGAAGCAGATGACTTCCCAAGACCAGCACTCCTTGCATCTAGAGATGAGAAAAGTGCTCTTGAAGCAGAGCAGTGAGATCCCGGGAGGAGGGAATGGCCAGGCATTGGCAAGTAGCAGCCCTCCTGACCAGTTAAAAAGCAAACTGAAGAGAGCCCAGAACCACAGCCATCCAGTTCAGCAGAAAGATGGTGCTGGTGGCCATGACGTGGGGCTTGGGCAGCGCAATATAAGCCGGAGGAAAGCTGGAGCATTCCCCAGGACGCTGGCAAGGAAGGGGGCAAACTCTCCTCCCCATACCTCCAAAAAGAGAAATAAGCAAAGCTTCTTGATAGGGCACAGACCTAATCCATCATTGCTGGAGATGGAATCTCCAGCAATGATCAGGGAAGGGTCCCATGCCCAGAGTACCTATTACTTAGTCTATACTTTGCTGGATCTCACATTCTCTGAACAACACACAGAGAGCTCTAGCTCCAGCCCGATGCCGCTGGAGTCTGTGGAGAACAAACCAGAATGGATACTATCATTTTCTGACTTTGTATGAGGCCACTGGTAGAGAGAGAACAGGGGAGGAGGCTGGATGCCTAAGTTCCATCTCCAGCTTCAGGGCAGCTGTAGTCTAGTGGATTGTGCAGGAGGGGTGGCAGCTAGGACTGCTGGGTTCTATTCCCAGCTCTGACAGTGATTTGCTATCTGAGCATGGGTAAGTCAGTCAGCCTCTCTGTGCCTCAGTTTCCCCACATTATAAACCAGTGATGATAATGCTTCACCACCTTTTAATCTACAGATAAAAATATGCTCCATGCATGCTAAGTATTATTATTATAGGGGATATATTGCAACACCCTGTTACTTTAGAGACATCCCTAGATGGATTATTCTACTCACTAGTCACAATGCTTCTTCCTCCTGGTATTCAAACCTCATTTCAGTCGGTCTCTCTCTTGGAGGCACATGTGTGTGTGGACAGACAGACACACAAAGCGTGCAACTCCTGCATTACAAATACAAAACATACGTCAAGAACAGGCCCCTTATTTATTGACTTTGGAAATTCTGGACCAAATCCTAACGTTCTTACTCAGTTTTCGCTCCAACTCCTGTTGTCCGACCTCAGCCTTGCAGCAACAACTCAGACCTGGGCAAACGAGACCCTGGCCCGTGTCTGGCAGCTACACACACCAGCTTTGCTGCTTGGACCTTTGAAACCATTAGAGTTTCCTATGGATGCGAACAAAATATATGTATGCAAAGGAAACTCCTATGGAGGGGTGGGGGCAAGGGAGGGCTGCCTCTCTCATTCCTCTGTAGCACCTGGAGAGCAAGATTCAGTCCCACAGCCAGAATCAGAGGGTCTCTCGCACCGCTCATCCCACCGATCAATTTTTACTGCTGGAGAGGATAATAATGGTAATAGCAGTATAAAAAAAAATCCCCGCAATGACCCATAACTGTAACATATTGCAGCCCTTTAAAAATGACTGTGGTGGAGGAAGCTTCTTTGTTTCTCTGGCAGCAGACAAGGAGAAACTCAGGGGCTGCCTCTGTCGCTCCTGAATGCACCCGAGAGGCTTAAATGCTCACAAACCAGGGAAGACGCTGTGGGAACGTGCCAGGTGGGAGAGAACACAAGTGGGAGGGAAGGGAGATCCACACAGAGGACCCTTGCCCTGATCCCAATGCCAGTACAAAGCGATGATCTTGTAATCCAGTAAAACTTCAGAATCAGCTGTCAGTATTGGCCTCATCCCCATGTAAGGAACGGATGCTACTCTCAGTAGTGTATTCCTCTACGGCTGGTGCTTCTGGTACTGAAGACCATGCACCCAGACACATCTGTAAACCAATGGAGCATATTGCACAGCTTAATTTCCCCCCCTCCTCCAGCCATATGCTGCATCACGAAAACTTGAAGATCTAGCACTTTACTGTGCCACCATGCACCAAAAGCGAGCTCTGTCCCTAGAGGTAGCAGACATTTACTCACCTACCATATGCAAGAGACACACAACCTAAGAAACTGGCCACAGACACACTTGCAAGCAGACACAATTTTCTTTCCACTCTTGAATGTTCCACTCCAAGAGGACTTCACCACAAAGGGTTTTTTTGTTTGTTTGTTTGGGGTTTTTTTAAGTATCTTTTTACTTTGGGAGGTCTGCAACATGAAGAATACTTACAGGGTTTAGATACATCAGCGCTGCAGGGTAGAGAATCTAACAGTACTTTCTCTGGACCGGGTTCTTTTGAAAATCTCACTGCGGTCCGCACCTCATAAGCGGACAGGATGTCTTTAAAATACTGGGCCTGATTCTCATTTACAGTAAGGCATTTTTATAGCAGCATGTGAAAGGGACCGTAACCATCACCTGCCCTTAATCTTCAGCAGATCATTAGCCACAGAATACCTGGTATCTAACCATGCTATAGTCTTCACTGTACCATCTCAGCACTGGACTAAAGATTCTCCTTTGCCATGATTCCTACAAAAATTTGATAATGGTTTGTTGGCTGACAAGCGGAGACCACTGCCCACCCTGCTGACCAAGAATCATAGAAGATTAGGGTTGGAAGAGACCTCAGGAAGTCATCTAGCCCAACCCCCTGCTCAAAGCTTCCCCGTCTCATTTGTTGTCGCTTGTCTTAGACTTACATTGTAAGCTCTTTGGGGCAGGGACTGTCTTTTTGTTCTGGGTTTGTCCAGCGCCTAGCACAATAGGGTATTGGTCTATGACTAGGGTTCCTAGCTGCTGTCACATTGCAAATAAAATAATAATGCTCTCCCAGGCACTTCTCTGCAGTTACTGATCCCAACCAGCTCTTAAAATGTACAGCTGTTTTAAAATTGTTACTTAGTAGCAGGGTGCCAAATTCTTCTCTCACTGAAATAGGAGCAAATCCAGAGTAATTCCATCTTAACTTCAGAGGAGTCACTCCAGGTTTATACCTGTGTAACTGACAGCAGAATTTAGTCCAAAAAGGACCAATGGGATATAAAGCAACAACAGTGTGAAACTCCCCTCCCTTTGTATCCTCTTCAGATTCCAAAATACACAGGGTAAGTTGCTTAACTTTACACAGGTGCACTAACACATTCATTCACTAAAGGTAAAATGTTACCTCCCACTGGCTCTCAAATTTGCATGCACAAACCCCAACCTGCCTGTCCAAACTGCATCTGTGTGGAAGGGAAGTCAGGGTGTTAGTTTCATGCAGCTCCCTAATCTGCATGAGCAGAGTTAGCTGGAGAACAATTTTAATGCCTATTTTTGAAAATCCTGCCCCCACTCTAAATCAACACAAAAAACAACCAAAACCAGCCTATATTCACATTTGGGTTTGGAAGGAGAGAGACATTAGAACAGCAGGGGTCTTTATAAATGCCCAAAGGGGGGCATTTTTGCCTGGCCAGCCTTCCATTTTTGGGTGTGATTTCCACCCTGCCAATTTTGCATCTGTATTTTCTGTGGATATAGGAGATTGGGCCTCTGGGTGGCTGAAATCTTACCTGTGCGTGCTGTTTCTACCAACAGAAATCTGGCTGTTCAGAACATTTCCCCAACTATGTTTGGAAGGCCTAGAAGAATACAGCCCACAAACAATCCCAGCTAAATCCACTATGGATGGGGGTGTATGCATCTCTCATGTTCCCATTGAAACTTCAAATACACCACTCCAAGGGCCTGATTCTGTCTCATTTATATCAGTTTCACACTGGTTTTAATTTCTTTCACTGCAATGCTCCTGATTTACACAGATATAAATCAGTACCAACATCGGTGTCTAGATTCAACCCAGCTGAACTCCGCTGTATTATTTTTATATTTTGATTTCTACAAGTACAAAAACACCTAAAACTAGGCTCTCATTAGTCCAAGAGGTGCAGCTGCCTTCAAGGATCAAGGAGAGGTTTATAAACATTGGGGCTTTTAAAAAAATGAAATGAAGGTGCACAATAGCACAAAGCCATTTTTAAATGTACAAATGCATGGTTTAATCATTTCTACATATTACACTTAAAAGTGTATGAAAAATACTGAAATAACTGAAATTTCAAATTTTTGAAAATGGCCCACATTTTTCACAAAATAAGTCCTTTTTTTTGCTTTAACATAGAACAATTTTAAAGGAAAAAGGGTCTTTTTATTTTACTCCCAAATGATTCTATTTTGGTGAGGGAAAAAAACAAACAAACAAAAAAATCAATATTTCCTTTAAATGTTCCGAGTGCAAAATTTATTTGATTAAAAAGCTGCCAAAATATGCTCTCTTTCAGTGTTCAAAAGGCAGTTCTGCAAACATGTTGTGAGAAAAAAAAAATCCACTCAAAATATCGGGATCACAAAACGAGAGAGAAATTATTTAGCTCTTCTACAAACCTCAGCATGAAACTACAAACATTTTTGTCATTTTTGCACAGCCTCATTACGGTGTGTTATGCTTTGTAACAGCTTTTCCAAGCATCATCACTAATGGATTTTATAACGTGCTTTATAAGAGGTTATTAAGGAATATGGCTATAGCTGGTAATCATTGTACAATATGAATAAAGCATTTAAGAAATGGCCCCTTCATTTAAACTGTTAACCAGGAACACTGTAGCATTATAAACAACATAGGAGACGCATGCACGTTTGGAGGAAAGACCCCCATCTCTCTGAATGTATCCCAGCCTTGCAAAATTTTGACATTCAGATTTCCCTCCCCCCCCCCCCCCCGGGAGAGAGTAAAATACCAGTTCGTTCATCATGACCCTTAAGACCCACTTTCACCGTCCCCTCAGACTATTTCCTTTTAATGTTATACGTCATCTATTCAATAAAATAGTATAATAAATTTTAAGAAGTTCAACCACGCTGTGTATGGGCCATTGCCAAGGAACTGTGCCCTCTCACTGCTGCATTTCCGATCTCTCGTCCCCGCATGCCTCACTCTTTTGTCGTCCCTTCGCCGAATCATTTAGGGGCTTGATTCTGCGCCCGTTGATGTCAAGAGCGAAATTCTCATTGATGTCAGCAGGAGCAGGATCACGCTCTTTGAAACGGGGATCATGTCTTTATGGATGCATCTATATGGCCCCCTAAGTACAATTTTGGGTACTCCATAAAAATAACAATACAGGGTGGGTGGGTGAACAGTTGGGGGGAGGGAGGAAGAGGAGATATTTTCATCACAATTCTGCTAGTTTCTATTACCCTAAATCCCAGAAGAGTTTTTCATCCCAGTTTTTGAAGAGAATGGGGGAATATTTTCCTAACGGACCAGAAAACAAAATCTGTCCAATATCATCTAATTCTCTTAAGGTTTTTTATATTGCCCATCACCACTGCATCTAACTTTTAAAACCAAGAGATCTATCAACAGTGCTAGCTCAAAGCATCCTGCACACAGAATTTTTACTGCTTTGGGAAAGCAGTAACGCAATGAAAAAATAAAATCCAGGTGCTTGTCAGTCTCCAAACTGCAAGTAGGTGGCAGTGGAGACATTCCTGGATAAGTCTTCTCAGCAGGAAATGTACAAGGAGAAGGGAAAGGGGTGGGGGTGGGGGGAAATAATCCTCCAACGGTAACAAACGTACAAAAATAAATAACCGTTCGAAACGTTAACAATGATCTGATACAGAGAAAGAAGTTAACAGCTAATAAAATATCTGTCTGCAGGGACCCAAGATATAATCCACCCCAAGAAAGAGAATTGCAGGAATGAAAAGTGATCTGCTGGTTTTTACACCATTCGGAGAAACGAAGGGGTCAGAATATTTGAACAATTGCTTCCTGTAAAATTAAACGTGGAGTCTGCGGGAGCTGTGAGTCACCAATCTCTAGGAGGTGGAGAAACAGCTCATAGCACAACTATTATAACTCCTGGTTACCATTTTTAAGACGCACCCATTAGCAAAATGCCATATTTTAAATGATTCATCCATGGAAAACCATATGACAAAGCATTACAGTCTGTGCTCTTATAATGCATCGTAATTAATATCAATTGAATTAATTATAATGGGCTAAGTGAAATGTTATTAAACAATGCAAAAGTACAAATATAGCATTCTCTCCAAACAAAATGTACCGTTTTCAATATTTGCCTGCAGCCAAGGACAATAAATCCTCTTAAATTTGCCTTCCAAGGTCAGCGAGTGCAGGAGATGCATGTATATGATTTTCTAGTTTACCTGCTAAGGAGAGACTGGGGTCAGTAAATTATACTCCCAATTCAGTCTAATTGAATAGGCTAGTGGACGTCAGGCTGGAAACTGGAGAGAGCATGAGGACACACTTGACAACATACATCTGTCACAGGAGACAAGAAGAGACAGGTAAATGGACTGACAGAGGGGAAAGATATACCACGCATATAATAACCACTATGTGATGAGCAGAACAAGTGTTAACAGAAGAGTAAGACAACCACCTCCATTATCGGAAGAGCAACTTTGATCATAGTTTTAACTGGCAGAACGTGCCACTGATAGGCAAGCAGAAAGGGAAGCGCAAGACTGATGACCAGCTGAAAACTCATTACATGTTCTAAGGCTAAAGTAAGCAGCAGGAAGTCAGGTCTTTGGACAGGGCTACCAAAATGGCCCAAGGAGGGTGGAGAATGTGATCTTGGAACAAGGAACGGGTACCGCTACAGGTACACAAAGCAAGCCAACGCATGCAACCTGGGGATTATATTAATAATTCTTGGCTGTTGTCATGCATGTTTATCCATAGATTAATGTTCTAGAAAGAGAAGGTTAAATACATTATCTCCCATCCT
Source organism: Dermochelys coriacea (assembly GCF_009764565.3). NCBI lineage: Eukaryota > Metazoa > Chordata > Testudines > Dermochelyidae > Dermochelys > Dermochelys coriacea. The sequence continues at coordinate 10,510,868 of NC_050094.1, read as the reverse complement.
ACAGAGAGGGGAAGTCATTTGTCCAAGCTCACACAGCAGGCCAGCAATAGAGCCGTGAACATCACCCAGTTGACCATGGTCCTTATCCTGGGCTATGACAACTTGTAGTGAATGGGACAGAAGAATAAGAATAAGTGGGAAGCAGACAGGGAGATGACAAAAGAGGGAGGACTGATCGGGTAGGAGACAAGGTGCCAGACATTCTCTAGGGAGAGCTAGTGGGGGCGGGGGGGGGGGTTGGAATCTGGTTCCTTTATTAAGGTCTTAGCCAAAGACCACTGGAGTCAACAGAAGCCTTTCCATTGATTTCAGCGGGCTTTAGATCAGACACCAGGCTTAGGAGGACATAGTGGTGGATTGGCAGAATAGGTACAGCTTGGGGTTGTGGGAGAGGAAAGAAAGGAAAAGTGGGCCTGCAGCCAACTAGGTAAGGTCAAGCGTTTGCACAGCAAGACCAAGGCAATGTAAGGATAATGGAAACTCCTGGCCTACACAAGCAAGAGGCAGGAAAGTCTTCCGTAGTCATTGTCCCCTGTCTTAATGGGCGTGCAGAGAGACAGCCTGCAGCAGCTATGCAACGTCTCCTAAGCGAGCAGTAGAGGCTGCATGCAGCTGGAGCGTCTTGGCTATGTGAGCAGAAGGGGGCGCCTGGTTGGAAGGCCTGCAGCATGGGCCCGAAGGCTCTCGGGGATCCGATAGCGGGCCTGCCTCCAGTAGCTCCATTGTTACTTGCCTCCTCCTGTGACAAACACCTGGCAAAGACAAGAAGGCCCCAAGCAGAACTCCATCCTCTTTAGCAGTCTGGAGCCACGCCTGCCTTGGGAGGATTCTGAGGGATTTCTAACTGCGGGCACGTTTCTCCAGCTGATGATGGTTCGTCTTTTTTCTAGCATCTCCCAGAGAATCTGAAAGCACTTTATAAACATTAACAACTTCACCCTGACAATGGAGATGTTGTCACACCCATTTTATAGATGGGGAAACTGAGGCACGGAGCGCAAGTGACTCTTCTGGGTTCTATTCTTGGCTCTGCTGCCGGAGTCCTGGCTGCCAGCCCTACAGACCCCCTAGAAAATACGCTCGCTTGCGATACCCTGTGCGCTTATTTGGAGGGAGGCCATACACCTCCCATTGTTTATTGCACTGAACAGTGGATCCAAACAAACATTTTCTTCAATGCTTTGACAATACACGTCACGCGGAAGTGGACGCCTAGCTCCTAAACATCCAGTTAAGCCTTCCTGTGCAATGGACAGCATCCTCCCCCATGCAGCATGCTCCAGATGAAGATCTGGAGAGTCACAATTCCCAGGACTCCAGGTGGCTAACAGCATTTAGCCTGTTTGGATGTTAATGACGAAGGAGTTTGAAATACCAGGAGCAGGGGACAAGGAAGCTGCCTCCGGGATGACGCGACCCACTGGCATTAGCAGGCTAGAGAGAACTTGGGATGTCTGCCAGTTACATCCAAGAATTCTGGAAAGCAGTCTCCAGGGGAAGGTCTCATTGTCTGGGTTTTGGCCTGGGGCCAAATTAAAGGGGCAGCCCAGCCTTGCTCCGTCTGGATATGCTGCAAGAAGGCAACCAAAAAGAGACTTTGCAGTGGGCACATCCTGCTCTTGCCTCCCCCTCTTGATCCCAGAGGGGTCCAGCCCACAAAACTGGAACAATTCTTCTGCGCAGACAAGAGCGAGCCCTCTGCACCACGGAGGCCAGCTAGCATTGCAGGAAATGCAGGGTGACGCGTGGGACACGGAGACAGTGGGTCCACTGCTAAATGGACCAACCACATGAAGAAGTGAGGCCTTCTAGATAAGAGAGTGGAAAGCAGAGGTTGTTCCCTCTCTGCCACTGGACTGCAGCTTCAGAGAAGCTCCGATTCTGCTACTCCGGTGGGAAGGACTCGGCTCACACAGCCCCTAGGGAAGGTCCTCAGGTCCACAGCCAAGCTAATCAGGAGACACCCTGGGAGCAGGATTTACAGTGTTGCAAAGCTCATCATGTTTGGTGATTTTTCTTATAGGCCCCTGTCCTGTAGTCATGCAACTCTTGGCTTCCATTTAAATATATACAGACGGGTTTAGCCCTTCCAGTTGCAAAGAAAAGCTTAGGAGTACTTGTGGCACCATAGAGACTAACGAATTTATTTGAGCATAAGCTTTCGTGAGCTACAGCTCACTTCATTGGATGCATCCGATGAATCCTATGAATGCATCTGATGAAGTGAGCTGTAGCTCACGAAAGCTTATGCTCTAATAAATTTGTTAGTCTCTAAGGTACCACAAGTCCTCCTTTTCTTTTTGCGAATACAGACTAACACGGCTGCTACTCTGAAAGAAAAGCTTGAAATGGGAACCCTTGAAGCTTGTAAATTAGAAGGCAAATACAAATACAAAGACCCAACATTGTTTCTTTTTAAATTTCATGATTTTTAAGCCAAGTTCATTGGGGGGTTGGTAGGATGACTTAATTTTTGAACACGTGGGGAAGACCATCCTGGATTTGGAAGGCTTAATGGTTCAAGCAGAAGGATTGAGCTAAAACGGCGCAAAAGGAAGCGGATGAAATCTCAACTTTACACCACATACAGCTTTTGTCAAAGCTATACTTCGCCGCATGAAACAGCAGCTCTTCGTGAGTAGGGGCAGGGCATGGAAACCCCGCAGTCCCTACTTCCCCCTGCGTGAAGTGGGGATGCTGCCACGCTCACCTGGTTTTTGAGGATTAATGGTGTTTTCAAAGTACTGTACAAACATTTTAAGAGTACTATGGGAAGAAACACACAGCACTGTCGGACAGCCAAGTGTTACTATAACAATAGTGGGGGGGGAGGGGGGAGATTCTATGTAATCCCTGTGTATTCCAGTACATTCTTAAATTCAATTTTAATCATAACCAATACAATTATACAATAAGAGGCCGTACCGTATTCCAGTGGTTTTAAACCTTTTTTCATTTACGGGCCCCTAAAATTTTTCAAATGGAGGCACAGACCCCTTTGGAAAATCTTACGGGTAGTCTGCAGGCCCCCAGGGGCCCACAGACCATACTTTGAAAACCACGGCTGTATTCTAATCCATTGTGAGATTCACTATCCCTTTTAAAGAACTGAATCCAATGGTGAACTCACAGTACACCGACTGTCTGTTCTACCAAAGGCTCCCTTAAACGCAAGAGATGGATAAAGAACAAGTATGCAGGGACCACTCCCTCCCACCATGGGAATGCAACCTCTTCTGGGGTACGGCATAAAAAGAGTAACAGCACACAGCAACGTCACAGGGCAGTTCAAGACAGAAAGGGAAAGATGGATAGGGGCATTTAGGGAGGAAAAAAATAATTTCATTCAGAATTTGGCCCGGAATTCAGTGTTATGGCCCCTAGGTTCTCTCACAGGATATTTAATCGTCATAAGTGCTCAGACCCTCATTTTTATTTCTTACATCTGAACAGCTTTAAGTTTTGGCATTTTAGATTTGTTTTCCCATTTTCCTGGCTCATTCTCAATTTTGGCACAGGCCAGAGAGTCTCCTGAACACACTTAGATGAATGATCCTTACTCTTTGAATCACCCCACTGAAGAAGTCAATGGGACTCCTCAAGTAGATAAGGACTCTGGGTGGCACGTGTCCACAGGATGTGCAGTGCAACTTTGTCCATCTGCTTGATTTCAATGCCGCAGGGGAAGCGGCACATCACATCCGTTGATTAGAATGGTGCCCAGTGCTAAATGAAAATAACTGAATTCCAGAATTTGAAACAGGACGGAAGATGATGACAACGTGTCAATTTCTGCAGTTCTGCTGATTAAATGAGATTGGATTATTAGAGATCTATTAGAGGTCTTCAGATGCAAAATCTGCATCTGGATCCACATTAAATTATTAGAGATCTTCAGATGTAAAATCTGCATCTGGATCCACATTGCAAACGATGAGCTACCAGAGGCTTGGACTGGCTCATTTGAAAGACAGGGCCATTGGCAAAATGTGGATCTCGATCCAGGTTTGGCTTTCAAACACCTCCACCCACCAGGCTGATGTTTGTCTCCTGGCTTTTGTTCGGGTCTCACTCTGCAATCTGCTTCAGGACAGAAGAGCCGCCCAGACCTTTAGCAATGCAGATGAACTTCTGCCATTGCCAACAGGGGACACTCTAGGCAAATGAGGCTCAGAAAACACAGTACCAACACATCCCTCACTAGGAGATACAGACAATAAACAACATAGTATGGATTCCTCCCCTCTTCGGGTAAAAGTGGAGCGGCCACTGCCTCCATTTCCATCCACTCCAGCTCGGACACGAACACGAGAATTCTGCGCCGTCCGACAATGTAACACTTCATATGGTTTAACATTTTTTGCACATTTATAAAAGGGCAGAGCAGAGGAAACGAGTTCTTTCCATTGTAAATGCTTTTCTTTGCAATAAAAAACTACCTTCACACCACACACACACACACACACACACACACGTGTCATTCCAAAATTCTCCCAAGACTTGCATGGATCCTGAGATTAGACCTATTGTCTATTCATCAGCACAAAGCACTGGGAGATTTTTTTTTTTTTAAGTGAACTCTGAATATGCTTCTGCACAGGTCATACCAAGCCAGTTCTGAATCGTGAGCGTTGTGCAAACACAGTTGCTAAGGAGCAAATATGTCCGTGCTCATCTCCCCAAAAATAATAATTAAAAAAAAACCAAACAAACAAACCCAAAACCCTGCTAGGTTGCAGAGGCTCGTGAAGCAACAAGAGGCAGTGAACTCTAAGCAGCCCAGCCAGCAGCACCAGGCTTTGGGAACAAGCTGGAATTATTTGGTTTTGACCGCCAGATGACCTGAAAGGCCGCCCAGCCTGATGGACAGTCGGACCATTAGTCCTTTTAAACACACATTCTTTTCCTGAAACACAGACATCACTCCGCTCGCTCGCAGAGAGCGCACCATCTAAACCAGCCATGACCCTGCCCGCTGGGTTATGGGCCTAAGGCTAGGGGAATTCAGAGCACAAAGAGCCCCCAAACCTCTGAAGCATGAGAAAAAAAAAATCTTACTAAGGCAGCCCCTAGAAAAAGACTGTATACAGGTCTCCGGTTCTCACCACTGTGTCCTGCACGACTGGGGCAACAAAAGGAAATATTTAAAGTCTCCTCTCTTTGTGTTTTCTGATGCTATTTATTTTCTAAGCAAATGAAACGATAAACACCCGTCAGCATCCTGGTTGGTACCGGCTGTGATTCCCGGCTTGCTTTGCCAGGGAACGCGAGACTCCAGTATGTTTTATTTGCCTCTCTCGTGTGGTGAGCCATAATTTTGGGTCTTATTATTTCATGCAAAATGAGGCAAAGCACGAATGAGCCCTGCTGCTAATAGTTCAGAACAACCTATTAATCCGCAGCAAAATCAAGTGGTGCAAAGGTTAGGAAACCGGTGGTCCTCACGTTAAACAGGCAGACTAAAAGGCCTGATCCAAAAACCCAGTGAGGACAGTAGGAGCCTTCGCATTGACTTCAATGGGCTTTGCATCAGATCCTAGGGGTGCGGTTCCAACCCTACTGCGGTCCACAGGAGTTTTGCCATTGACTTCAACACAGCCAGGATATCAGTTCTCTTCCTGGCTTCACCAGGGTCTTGCTCTGTGATCTTAAGCAAGTCACTGAATGCCACATATGCCTCAGTTTCCCTACTTGCAAAAGGAGGAGAATTTTTAAACCCTCTCCCTTAACAATAAGAACATAAGAACGGCCAGCCTGGATCAGATACCCCAGTATCCTGTCTTCCAACAAGTGGCCAATGCCAGGTGCCCCAGAGGGAATGAACAGAACAGGTCATCATCAAGTGATCCATCTCCTGTCACCCATTCCCAGCTTCTGGCAAACAGGCTAGGGACGCCATCCCTGCCCCTCCTGGCTAATAGCCATTGAATTACATCTGCAAAAAACACTCTGGAGGTTTACGTTGTGGCTGGGGAAGCACAAATTATTAAGCACCTAGCACATCCGGCAATATATAAATACAGACATTGTCTTGAGTGATCTTACTTTGCTCAGAATCATCACTTAAAAGGGCCAATTCTGCTAGAAAGAAAAAACACGTGCATTTGGGGTTGAGAGGGAATGAAAGAACGACAACTCCCCCCGCCCCCGCAAGGCACGATTTATTCGCTCTAAAAAATATAACAAGGGAATAAGTATGTAAGTCAAACACACACCAAAAAAATACATACATAAAAATTAAAGCTTTTGTCTCTGCAGATCCCCAAGGCCCCTCTTAATCTCCCTCTGGGGATGACTGACAAACTCTGCCGCATGGAGGGAGGAAATAGCTGACTTTCCTAAACCTGGCACTGGGCACCGAAGGCTGGCTAAAACAAGTTAATGAGTGAATGCCACTTTCACAAGAGCAGCTCTCCCAGTGAAAACAGCCTCGCTGAAGCAAACAAGGCAGCTCCCAGGCTTCGTGGGATTTAAAGTCCTGGATCGTTCCTTGCATACGCTCATTAGGGGGCTGCTTGTTAATGGCATGCCCCAGTCTGGGTTTGGACTTCAAAGGCCACTGGATGCCCATTTAAACACACCACTTCCTTTGCTGCCATTTGGTTTCTGCTGGGGAAATGAAAAAATACAGAAGCCCTTTATTATTAACAGGAGTCAGAACCAAACGCCGGTACTATACCTAATGCGCGCTATGTTCCGGGGAAGCCTGCAGAGCCGTTATTTATGTATTTATTTCTAAAGCTGCTTCCCACCGCTCCCGATGTTCTGCAGGCTGCTTTGGCTGTTTGTTTTCTCTAGCGCTGTGGCTGTACAGGAGAGTGGGCATGACCCCTGGGCTCCGGCTTGCGGTGTGTCTAATGGTCCCAGAAGGTAACCTTTTCACCAGAGTTTTCTCGGAGTGACCCCGGAGTGCCATCTGTCCGAAGACTAACTCCTGAGGCATGTGGAAAAGGCAGCTGGCCTGCACCCAGAATGCTGCCTCCAAGACCCTCCATCTGCATTTTTTAGCCTTTATCTGTTTGCGGAACATGCCTCCCCCCCCACAAACTTACATTAACCCTTTCCACCTAAGGATGGGAATTTTCCCCATTATTAATCAAAGTTGATTATGATTTAGGCACTCCCGTTCTGGTGCAAATCCAGAGTGGCTCTCATGATTTACATGAGTTACTCTGACCTTACACGGATGTGACTGAAGGTTAAAGCTGCACCTTAATTTCTCCCCTAGGATACTTTCCCCTTTTCCCCCTCGGTCCTTGTCAGCACTTGGTATTGCGGGTAATAAGCTGCTGCTGGGATTACTTAAGTAGCAATCTAAGAAATTAGTTTTGTCCAAATGCAGCATTTAGAGACTATAAACGGTGATCATGAGGAATATTACATGAATGAGTGGTTGGCGGGAGTCGTGCTATTCACCATGTGCATTTCTCTTTCGATCCAGACAAAGATGCACCTTGATTCTTGGAGGAAGACTGCAACACTCTTAATACTGTACCAGGATCGCACCAACAGCAGGAGGAGCATTAACAAAGCGTCAGAATTGTTGGGGGCTACTCTTGGAAATCCAGACCCTGTTTGATCAGCACAGGGATCAGCCATGGGAGGGTTATTTGCAACTGCAGTGAAACCTGGAGGCACCCAAAAAAAAAAAAAAAGACTCGTTTCCGCCGGCACAAAACCGCACCCACAAAAACAGAGGTTCTGCTTTAGACTATGGAGAGGCCATTGCAGGTTAAAGAGATGGCTTCATCTTAAAATAAGGAGGAGAGTGGAATTATGGAATGGCTCATATTTTCTCCAGCATCTTTCTGTTTTCTTTACTCGTGATACCTTGCAAACGCAGGATCTTTTTCCCCTCCCCTCAACTCCGCTGCCACAAATCCCCAGACGACTTAAGGAACAAGCATAAACATTCACACACATTCAACGGCCCTCGAGAAATTCCTATTTCTCTGCTCCACTGAGATGAGTAACATTTAAAAACAAACGCAAGTCCTGATTTCCATTACCCTCAGGAAAGCACTAGCAGTGCCGGGTGGAATTACTGATGTCAATGGAAGCTGAATATTCACCGCACCTTCCAGGATTAGGCCTTGGGGACCTAGGAAAAACTCCCATGGAGGTCAATGGATGCAGGATCAGCCCTTAAGATTTAGGATGGGGGGGTTCAAAGGCAAGCACCAAACTCCCATTGACTTTGGAAATGGGTGCTTAACTTCTTCAGCTACTTTGAAAATCTCCAGCTTTCACAAACACAGCTGCATGTCTGCCAGGCTGGCATGCGCAGTAATAGAGAACTATCATTTGTGTGTTCATAGAGTTAATCTTTCCAGTGGTTGACAACCAAAAGCATCTTGATAAAGAGTATTGCCCTGTCCCCTCTTGAATCATTTTAAAAACAACCCCACAAAAATACAGCACGGCATCACCATAAGGGACAAGACTGGCATCAGATAAAGGTTTCCTTTCTTAAGGCCTACAGCCATGCGTCTACCATCCATGACTTTAACCGTGTCGCTCTCCACAGCATGCTGGGCACTCAGATATTATAAAAACGTTATGCAGCGAAAGTGAAGTTGAATTACAAAAGCAGATCCCTACAGACTGCTAGCCTGTTACACATTGCCACTGGAAGAAATTAACCAAAGGCTACTTTTCATCTCGCATGGATTTCACCACTCCTCCTTTTGTAACTGACTCTAGCTGTTCTGGTTTTGTTTTGAACTTCAGGTTTTTGCAATCAAAGAAAAAAATGGCAGCCATTAGAAACAGCAGTTAGGGACTTAGTCCAAAATCAATTTTAATTAAAAACACTCCACTTTAATGTTGAACATGGCCATTTTTACCATTGCTATTGGTTAGCCGGGCAGGATAGTCTATTTTGCCACTGATATGCAGGGGAATTTTATACTAGGAATTACACTGGAAAGCTTCCTGTAATTCCTGTGAATGTCAAGGAGAGACCAACCTTCTTATGGATTTGAACCCTCCATAATTAACTTTAGGGATCATCATTCCCTAAAAGCTGGATTTCATTTTTGGGTTGGGCGGCAAATAAGCTGCAAAAAGAGCAACGCTATTTTATATGCGTGGCTGTGACCCCGAGTCAGTTGGTCACATGCAGCCGGCTCCCATTATCAAATCAATAAGCATTAAATCAACCTCATTTTCTACTATTTAAATTAACTATAACTGTTTTAATTGCAGATTCGTCGCCTGCAAATGGCTTAATATGCTTTGCACGATAGCAGAGATGCGATTGTAGGTTACAGACCATTGAGAGCGCTCTGCAAATTCGGCCCTCCTGAACAGCCCCTGTTAGCCTACAGTAGGAAGCCTATTTAGCACAGGGTGAGGAAAAAAAAAAAAAAGAGAGAAAACGGGGAGGATGACTGCAAAGACACAGCGTGGGAGCATGTGTTAACGGCCACACCACCTAGGGGAGCATAGGCTAGATCCTGCTCCCAGGGAAGTTTCAGCCATTCCCTACCATGAGAACAGGATCTGAGCTCTGAACTAGCTAGGAGAAGGCCTCCTACCACTTGAGTTCCACCTTAAGAGCCTGTGGGAAATGTAGATGATGCACAGTGGAATCTGCATGGCCCTAACTCAGGGTCTAGTAGACATGGCACTGGATTAGGTGTTAGGAGAATAGAGTTCTATTCCTGGCTCTGCCACTGGCCTATTGTATGACCTTGGGCAAGTCACTTCTCTCTTCCTTGTCTGTTTAGACTGTAAGCTCTTTGGGGCATGGAGAGTCTCTTATAAAAGGTACGTCTACACTGCCAACCCTGCCCTCCCCCAAACCCACAGCAGCAAGTCTCAGAGCCCAAATCAACAGACTCTGGCTCATACTACAGGGCTAAAAATAGCTGCGTAGATGTTCCCACCCAGGCTCGGAGATCTTCCCCACTCACCAGGTTTCAGAGCCCCTGCGTGCAGGGTTTTTTGCTGTGCAGATGAATCCTGCGTGTAGGGCAGGGGTAATTATTTTTTTTTGCCAAGGTCCAAATTTCTTGGTCAAGGTCCATACTTTTGTGTTATTTTCTCTGGAGTATCACTCATGATAATGAGTGAATAAAAAGATTTTGCGGTCCGTTCAAAAGCGTCTGGCGGTCCGGATGTGGCTCGCAGTCCACCTCTTGACTACCCCTGGTGTAGGGTGACCACCTTTTCAACAGGCAAAAGCGGGACACATGCAAGAGCTTTGCCCTCCTCTGTGGCTCCATCCCCACTCCTCTTCCCCCCCCCACCCCGAGGCCCCACACCCTGGCCAGGCAAGAAGCTGGAGCTGGGCCATGGTAAGAGGCACCCAGAGAACCCGGGCCGCCGTGGGGAACTCCAGACCCTGCATCTGCCCTGGGGTGGGAGACCAGGGGGCCTGAGAGCAGCCCCCGGCCCATGACTCTGCCCCCTGGGGCACATTGCCCAGGGCAGATGGAGGGTCTGGGGCAGCCCAGGTGGCTCTTACTACTGCCTGGCTCCAGCTTCTGGCCTGGCTGGGGCTGGGGGAGGAGGAGAGGAGGAGCAGGGGGCAGGGCCTTGTGGAAAGCGGGGGGCCTAAGGCCCATCTCAGCTCCCCCTCCCACCACTGGGAAGAGACTGGCACCATCCCTGAGCCTCAGGCAGGTGTGGCGTGGCAACACAGGGAATGTGGAACAAATGCTATCTCGCAGTCATTCAGACCAGGACACGAACTCCGCATGTGGGGCCTGTCCCACCCAACGTGGGACAGGTGGTCATCCTGCCTGGGTGTCTGTAGAGCACCCAGCACAATGGAGTGAGGCCTCCAAAGTGCCACTGTCCTAGGGACATGTGAGGAGAAGGGTGGTTTTTGCATTTCATGCGGATCAACACATGCGCGCTACCGTCCAGATTTTTTAACTGCATTCCGTCCTCATTTCCAGGTTGCTCACAAATCACTGAAGCAAGCCACTGTCGTTATGATTAGCACAGCCCTGCCTAAGGCAACCGCTTTTTAAAATGGTCTTTTAAGATTCCAATTCTCCCTCACGAATCCGTGTACCAAGATAGGGATATTGCTTTGGCCCTCTGCCTCCATTACTTTCCCCTTTCTTCCTGTCTCGACGCTGGGACAAGAAACAGTCTGTAGGTGCGCGGGGATCTGTTAATTTTTTATGGATGTCAGTCTCTTGACATCAGCATGAGATAGACTAGTCTCTGGGTCAGCGACAATGACCCCAGCAGCACTAAAACATGCTCAGAGTAAACACTCAAGGGCGGGCAGCTTGGCTTATTCTACAGCAAGCTTGTTCAGTGCCGGCTGTAGCCTCCCCCTTTGCCTAGCTATTAAAAGCAAGGACTCGTCATCGTGTGTGATTTAACAGGCCTGCTAAAATCAAACCCCGCTGATCCTGGAAATGGAGTCACCACTGGCACTGTAAGCCATTCTGTCTGGCCAAAATTTGGAAGGAAGATCCAGAGTAACTTTCCGGAGCCTTAAAAGGCAGACGGCCAACTGCAGTAGGGTTAAGGCACAAGACTGAGCCAGAAATTCTGGTTCTGTTCCTAAATCTGCCACAGAAATTTCTCCCGGGATTAGGTAAGGCTCAAACTCTGCAGCTCGGTAAATAAATCAAATGTAAATACGCAGAACAAAAGCGGAGCCCTCCAAAATCAGTAGTCACTTTAGAAAGTTCAATACCACTTAGCTATAGACATGTCTAATCTTTGTACCAATGTCTTTATCTAAAGCACTACGGTGGCGATATTCTATCTCCCAAATCTGTGCGCGCCCTAATACAATTCCGGGAAACACAAGGCCCAGGCCTGAAGCCCCCTTCCTCAGGAACTGAACTGAACAATCGACTCTAACAAGATTTTGTCGGCATTACCAAATCCTGGTTTTTCGGCCTGGCCAGAGCATCCAAGGCAAAGAACAAAAGCTTTAATATCTTTTTGCAAGCTGCTCTTCGTGGCGTGGGCTGTTTGCAGGATCCTGCTGGAATCTCTAGAGTCTCCGAGAGAAATTTAATTCTGAACTCCCAGGTTCTCTATCTCTGCAGCTGGCTCCTGAACAGAATTCTTTATGCATGCTAGGTATAAACTGGGACTACTTTACCATCTAATTTTAGCACAGCAAGAATTAGCTCATCCATAAATGACAGCAGGTCGGCAACTCCTGGGTCCTCTCGAATGCCCAGAGCACAGATTAGAGATAAAAATATCTAGTTTTCTACATGTTATACTGGACGATGAACTGCTGAATTCCCCGGGATGGATTTCTTAAACAGAATCTTTCACTTAACAACCTAGCCTGCCCTTATTTGAGGTGGGTTTTTTTTCTCTAAAGTTTCCAAGACCTTGCTGGTAGCAAACCAAGATACTACCAGGAGCCACATTCTAACAGCTAATGGCAGCAACCAGTGAGCTGATCAACACCTTGAGCACTTCACAATCTTTAATGTATTTATCCTCCGAACACTGCAGAGGTTGGCAGTGCTATTACACCCATTTTACAGATGCGGAACTCATAGCCTTTAAGGCCACAAAAGACCATCATACTCATCTAGTCCAGTGGTGGGCAACCTGCCACTCTCCAGGGTAATCTGCTGGCGGGCCGCAAGACAGTTTGTTTACATTGACCATCCGCAGTCACGGCCGCCCGCAGCTCCCAGTGGTTGAGGTTCACCGATCCCGGCTAATGGGAGCTGCGGGAAGCAGTGCGGGCTGCAGGGACGTGCTGGCCGCCGCTTCCCGCAGCTCTCGTTGGCTGGGAATGGTGAATCGCAGCCACTTGGAGCTGTGGGCGCCCATGCCTGCGGACGGTCAATGTAAATAAACTGTCTTGCAGCCCGCCACCGGATTACCCTGATGGGCAGCGTGCGGCCCATGGGCTGCCCACCACTGATCGAGTCGGACCCCCTGCACATCGCACGCCACAGAACCTCACCCACCCACATCTGTAACAGGTCCATAACCTGGGGCTGAGTTACTGAAGTCCTCAAATCTTGATTTCAAGAATTCAAGTTACAGATGATCCACCATTTACTCTAGATCAGCGGTTCTCAACCCGGGGTCTGGCCCACTGCAGGGTCCAGGCTCCAGCTACCTGGTTCGACGCGGGAGTCTGGGTCCTGAGTACACAGCCCAGGACCCAGAGCTCTGCTCCTGGCCCCACTCTGGGCGGGGGCGCTAGGCATAGGGGATTGTTGAGAGGTTGGGGGGGCACTGTGGTTCTCAGCCTGCAGCCCACATAACACATTGTGAAACAGGTTGTGAACCACTGCTCGTCAAACCAGCACGTGACCCAGCGCTGCAGAGTAAGGCACAGAGATTAAGAGACTTGCCCAGGGTGACAAAAGAAGCTTATAGCAGAGAACAGAACTCAGGCTTTGTAAGTCCCAGGCTAACACTCTAACCATTGGACCACCCTCCCATCCCAATCAGAAAAGGAGATCAGGTGTGACAGCACCAGTGCAGTCTGTAAAAATCCATGGGTTTGACCAGCCTCCAAGGCTGTGAAGAAACAGACCTGCTCTTGAGCCCATCTAACGGTACATACGGATACCGCCATTGGGGAGACCCAGGTGCCAGTCCCATTCTCTTGCTTCTTGAGTGATAGAGCACCGAGTACCCGCTGCAACATGGCCCAACTTAAAAGCCCTTTTTAAAAAGCATAAACCCATTGCAACCGTTGGAGGCAGGGGCAGAACATCCAATCTGGCAGGTACCGGGAGTCCTAGGCGGGAGGGGTGGATGCCTGCTTATATGTAAGAAAGATCCAGCAGAAGATAAAGACTCATCTCATTGTTCTCAGCCAAAGGGACGGCGATTATAGCATAGGGCCCCGAGGATGCTGAGAAAAAATGAGGCAATGTCCAAGGTTCTGATAGGAATGCAAAGGTCCCCACTCAGGTAGGAGAAAATGTGCAATAAAACTGGCTGGTTTAGCTTAACAGGTAATTACAGAGTTAATAAAATGAGGATCCTTGACACGACAGGGCCTAACTATGCAGCCTGGGTCACGGGAGCTAAGTGACTTTTTAGTTTGCTGATCATTGATCCGATAGACAGTAACAGCTCCGAATTGGATCGATGCAGCTGTCGGACTCCAGGAACGAGGCCGGATGCGAAGAACCTCATGAAATTTCACATGAGGAAGTTTACTGCTCTTGCACTATGACCTGCTTGGAAATGAAACATCAGGACCATTTACCTCACCTGCTTTTAATACAAAAAAGGGATTTTGCCACACTGTGAATTATTTGTCAGAAAGATCGATTTAAAAAAAAAATTTTAGAAGGGGAAAAAATGGCCTATTTTGCTTTTGTGCTATTATAAACATTTAAGAATAAAAAGATTATGTTTAAAAAGAAAGAAAGAAAGAAAGAAAGAACCCAGTCCAGTTTCCAGGCTGCAATTTGGGACAATATTTCTCCACATATTTGTTTTTATGCCATATTTTCCATTTAAAAAAATCCTGAAACGTTCAACCAAACCGAAAAGTTTTGTTTTGTTGTAAAGCCATTTTTAATTGGGACAAAAATTAAAAGAGGGGGAAAAAAAACAAAAACAAACCCCTGACCAAGTCTAGTACAAACCTGGCACGGTCAACTCCAAAAGTGTTGGGGTTTAGATTTATTAGAAACTGTGGAAACTTTGGGGGAAGGGGAAGCTCCATCTAAACCAAAATGGAACCAGATTACGGACAGGTGCAGAGAAGCATGTGGTTCGGACAGAGCCATCTCTTAGGGGAGGATCTACTAATGGAGATTCTCTATGTCCTAGTAAAGAGGAGAGGATGGAATATGATAAAATATGGGTAGGATCTGATGTGAAACAATCAAATGAAAAAAAAAAGTCCCATTCACATCATGTAATGGCAGACAGCTAAAAAGTTTTTAAAGTGCTTATATACCAATGCTAGAAGTTTAAATAATAAGATGGGTGAACTTGAGGGCCTTGTATATTAAATGAGGATATTGATATAATAGGCATCACAGAAAGTTGGTGGAATGAGGATAATCAATGGGACACAGGGTACTAAATAAATCAGAAGGACAGAACAGGTTGTGCTGGTGGGGGAATGGCACTAGATGTGAAAGAAAGTGTTGAATCAAACGAAGTAAAAATCTTAAATGAACCAAACTGTATCATAGAATCTTTTTGGATAGCAATTCCATGCTCTAATAATAAGAATATAGTAGTAGGGATATATTACCGACCACCTGACCAGGATGGTGATAACGACTGTGAAATGCTCAGGGAGATTAGAGAGGCTATACAAATAAAAAAGAATCTCAATAAAAGGAGATTTCAACTATCCCCATATTGACTGGGTACTGTCACCTCAGGACGGGATGCAGAGATAAAGTTTCTTGACTCCTTAAATCACTGCTTCTTGGAGCAGCTTGTCCTGGAACCCACAAGAGGAGAGGCAACTCTTGATTTAATCCTAAGTGGAGCACAGGATCTGGTGGTAACAGTGACCATAATATAATTACAGGTTTCAGAGTAGCAGCCGTGTTAGTCTGTATCCGTAAAAAGAAAAGGAGGACTTGTGGCATCTTGGAGACTAACAAATTTATTAGAGCATAAGCTTTCGTGAGCTACAGCTCACTTCATCGGATGCAGCTGTAGCTCACGAAAGCTTATGCTCTAATAAATTTGTTAGTCTCCAAGATGCCACAAGTCCTCCTTTTCTTTTTACATAATATAATTAAATTTAACATCCCTGTGGTGTGGAAAACACCACAGCAGCCCAACACTGTAGCATTTAATTTCAGAAAGGGGGACTACACAAAAATGAGGAAGTTAGTTAAACAGAAATTAAAGGTTACAGTACCAAAAGTGAAATCCCTGCAAACTGCATGGAAACTTTTTAAAGACACCATAATAGAGGCTCAACTTAAACGTATACCCCAAATTAAAAAACATAGTAAGAGAACCAAAAAAGCGCCACCGTGGCTAAACACCACAGTAAAAAGTGAGAGGCAAAAAGGCATCCTTTAAAAAGTGGAAGTTAAATCCTAGTGAGGAAAATAGAAAGGAGCATAAACACTGGCAAATGAAGTGTGAAAATATAATTAGGAAGGCCAAAATCTGAAAGAATTTGAAGAACAGTTAGCCAAAGACTCAAAACATAATAGCAAAAAAAAAATTTTAAGTACACCAGAAGCAGGAAGCCTGCTAACCAACCAGTGGGGTGACTGGACGATCGAGATGCTAAAGGAGCACTCAAGGATGATAAGGTCATTGTGAAGAAACTAAATAAATTCTTTGCATCGGTCTTCACAGCTAAGAATGTGAGGGAGATTCCCAAACCCGAACTTTTTTTTTTTTAATTAAAAAAAAGGTGATAAATCTGAGGAACTGTCCCAGATTGAGGTATCCTTAGAGGAGGTTTTGGAACAAATTGATAAACTAAACAGTAATAAGTCAGCTGGACCAGATGTTATTCACCCAAGAGTTCTGAAGGAACTCAAATGTGACATTGCAGAGTTACTAACTAGTTTGTAACTTATTTAAATCAAATGACTGGATAGCTAATGTGACACCAATTTTTAAAAAGGGCTCCAGAGGTTATTCCGACAATTACAGGCCAGTAAGCCTGACTTCAGTACCGGGCAAACTGGTGGAAACTATAGTAAATAACAAAATTGTCAGACACATAGATGAACATAATTTGTTGGGGAAGAGTCAACATGGTTTTCGTAAAGAGAAATCATGGCTCACCAATCTACTAGAATTCTTTGAGGGGGTCAACAAGCATGTGGACAAGGGGGAATCCAGTGGATATAGTGTACTTAGATTTTCAGAAAGTCTTTGACAAAGTCCCTTACCAAAGGCTCTTAAGCAAAGTAAGCTGTAATTGGATAAGAGGGAAGGTCCTCTAATGCATTGGTAATTGGTTGAAAGATAAAAAACCAAGGGTAGGAATAACTGGTCAGTTTTCAGAATGGAGAGAGGTAGATAGTGGTGTCCCCCAGGGGTCTGTTCTGGAACCAATCCTATTCAACATATTCATAAATGATCTGGAAAAAGGAGTAAACAGTGAGGTGGCAAAATTTGCAGAGGATACAAAACTACTTAAGATAGTTAAGTCCCAAGCAGACCGTGAAGAGCTAGAAAAGGATCTCACAAAACTGGGTAACTGGGCAACAAAATGGCAGATGAAATTAAATGCTGATAAATGGAGTAATGCACATTGGAAAACGTAATCCCAACTATACATATAAAATGATGGGGTCTAAATTAGCTGTTACCACTCAAGAAAGAGATCTTGGAGTCATTGTGGATCGTTCTCTGAAAACATCCACTCAATGTGCAGTGGCAGTCAAAGAAGCAAACAGAATGTTGGGAATCTTTAAGAAGGGGATTGATAATAAGACAGAAAATATCATATTGCCTCTATATAAATCCATGGTATGCCCACATCTTGAATACCATGTGCAGATGTGGTCGCCCCATCTCAAAAAAGATATATTGGAATTGGAAAAGGTTCAGAAAAAGGCAACAAAAATGATTAAGGGTATGGAATGGCTTCCGTATGAGGAGCGATTAATAAGACTGGGACTTTTCAGCTCGGAAAAGAGACGACTAAGGGAGATATGACAGAGGTCGATAAAATCATGACTGCTGTGGAGAAAGTAAATAAGGAAGTGTTATTTACTCCTTCTCATAACACAAGAACTAGGGGTCACCAAATGAAATTAATAGGAAGCAGGTTTAAAACAAACAAAAGGAAGTATTTTTGAAAATGCACAAGCAACCTGTGGAACTCCTTGCCAGAGGATGTTGTGAAGGCCAAGACTATAACAGGATTCAAAAAATAACTAGATTCGTTCATGGAGAATAGGTCCATCAATGGCTATTAGCCAGGAAGGGCAGCGATATTGTTCCTAGCCTCCGTTTGCCAGAGGCTGGGAATGGGTGACAGGGGATGGATCACTTGATGATTACATGTTCTGTTCATTCTCTCTGGGGCACCTGGCATTGGCCACTGTTGGAAGACAGGACACTGGGCTAGATGTACCTTTGGTCTGACCCAGTATGGCTATTCTTATGTTCTTAAAGCACAAGCCCTTACCACTTGAGATAACTCCAGTAGATGTCCTTAAGTAGTAGACTATTATAGTCACACTAGAAACAACCACTAAAGGGAGACATGATCCCATGCAATAAACCAGCACAGCTCTCTTGCACCCTCTGGGTACATGCACTGGTGGAGTCCCGTCCCCTCCAAGGAGATATGGCTGAGTTCAGCCCATCCCCGGCACTCCAGGTGGTTGAATGAAACTTGCCCTAAGGGAAAACATGTCTCTACATATACTGTGGCAGTTATTTTTCAGGGTAACAGAGTGCAATGCCACATCATACTGAATCCAAGCACAGTGGGGCCAGAACACCTCTTAGATGACACAATATAAACAATAAGAATAAAAGGGACCAGTGTCTAGACAGACAGAGAAGAGTGCTGTAAACACTTCCTCCTGTTTTGATCTTTTAAGTACAAATATTTGTAAAGCAACCAGTAAAAATAACTAGGATAAGTAACAACTTGTCTACACTGGAACAGTCATTCCTGTTTACTCCACTTCCAAAATGGATTAAGATCATTCAGAATAAGGCACTCTTATTCTGGAACAAAAGCATCCACACATGGAGTTAATCAGGTATAGTTAATCCACTTTAAATTCACACCCTACTTTATTCCAGATTAACTGAGCATCAAATCCTGCCTGGCTCAGTGTCCTACACCTGTACCTTGCTGCCTTTGCAATCAGTATAAACTGTAGAAACAAAAAAACCCCAAAACACAGTGAGATGAATATTTAACGATGCCACCCGGGCGTCTTTAAATATTACCCAGAATACCTTCACAACTTGTTTTAGAGTCACACTAGCACCAAACAGTTCCAAAAAACGTAGTCACCTATACTTCAGTTGTGTGTGTTTTGTATTACTGGAAAGAATCTGTAATTGGAATTCAACTTGTCTTTGCACGAACAGTTCTAACCTAATTGATGGGAAGCACAGTCCAGTGGACAGAGCATCGGACGGAGATCCAGCTTCAATCCCCTGCTTTGCCACAAACTCCCAGCATGACCTTGGACAAGTCCGCTAAACTGCCCTGCATCTCAGTTCCCTGCCTGCAAATTGGGATACCAGCACTGCCCTGAGGTGAGGATAAATACATTAAAGACTCGGAGGCATTCAGATACTTCAGTAATGGGGCCGCCTTATAAGTGCCATAGGGTATGTCCAGTGGTGAGCTGGAACTGGTTTGCATGAACCGGTTGTTAAATTTTGAAGCTGGTTTAGAACCAGTTGTTAAAGAATACAAGGAACCAGACAGTGTGGGTCCTTCAGTGCTGCCGAAGACAAGTGACTGAAGGAACTGGTTCTTCAGCTTTTGGCAGCTCATCCCTGGGTATCTCTACACAGCAGGCTGAGGTGTGGTGCAGTGGCACGGGCTTCACTGTAGGTTAGCAATGCAAGCTGCCACATCTACATTGCTAGCATTAGCCGTCCTCTGTCTAACCATGTTGCAATCACACCTCAGATGGCAGGATAGAAATACCCTCAAATAGAGTCCACAGTGCTGGGAGAGCCTTGGAAATGAACTGTGTAGGAGAGGAAGGGTGGAAAGTAATGGGGGGGGGAAAATGTATAAATCTAGCCTTAAACACCAATGCACACAGGACTGACCCACCGCTGCATTGCTCCACTGGTGATTCCGTCTAAATTGAAGCAGTTATGCTGGAGTGAAACTAGGGTAAAGCAAAAAGAAAAGGAGTACTTGTGGCACCTTAGAGACTAACAAATTTATTTGAGCATAAGCTTTCGTGAGCTACTCACGAAAGCTTATGCTCAAATAAATTTGTTATTTTCTTTTTGCGAATACAGATTAACACGGCTGCTACTCTGAAACCTAGGGTAAAGCAGCGAGGACTCGGGCCCAGATTACATATTTCAGTCTTAAACTCTCTCTTTTCCCTTTAATCTTTACAATGTCTCTGTGAAGGTGACCCGAGACCCAGAGGTGAAGAGACTTGTCCAAGGACATAGGGGAAGTCTGGGGCAAAACTGGGAAAGGGACCAGGGTCTCAAGTCCTGCTCCAGTGACTTTCCCTCAAGATCTTTCCCACTCTTAACAAACATGCTGACATGTTCTGGCGAAAGGAAAGGGTTCTGAAGCAATCATTTACAAGGTTACGGGTATAAAAAATTTCCACGTTCTCAGACATCGTAGAAATCACTCCAATTTTGTGAGTGTTAATGGCGCAGCAATAGGGCCCTCTTTATGCATGAACCTGTGGCCCTGACTCAAGCAAAAAAACAAAAAACAAAAAACAAACAAAAAAACCTCCCATTGGGCCTGATCCTTTCGCTGATTTGCATGGGAGCTTTGCTCGAGTGAAGACTGCAGGGTTAGCTCCACAGGTTCTTTATCCCTCAACAGCTTCTATGGCCTGCTGAGATGGGCAGAAGTTCCATGCGACGTCCCTACCCTGGGATTATGGTGTCATGTAGGAGGAGAGAACTACAAAAAACATATACAACAGGCAGCTTTATAACAACTAAAAAAGCAGCACTAGGACGTGGAAGTCATTCTGAGATATCTAAAGATCCATACTCTGCAAAGGGATTGCGGTTGTGAAATCTCCCATCGTTGGAGATTTTTAAGAGCAGGTTAGACAAACACCTGTCAGGGATGGTCTAGATAATACTTAGTCCTGCCGTGAGTGCAGGGGACTGGACTAGAGGACCTCTCGAGGTCCCTTCTTTCCTATGATTTCGACAGCAAGACCAGTTTACATATCTGATTTTTGGAAACTTTGGTTGCATAAGTGTATCGTAAAAGCGGCACCATCCCAAATCCAAGCACAGTGTAGACTCTAGACCTCAGCACCCCCAGGCTGCAACATTACCAACGTGAAATCATTCAAAGCAAAGCTGCCCTTCGGAATTTTTTTTGTCTGGAAGAGGAAAATCAACGGGTCTCAACACTGAGTAGAACAAAGGCACTGAAGGTAAATGTATGCTTTATACCTGTGTCACTTGGGACCAGCCGCAGTTGTCTAGCTCCTGACTTCAGGACAGCTGAAGATCAGTGACTGTCTACTAGCCTTTACATCATCAAGTGCTCTACACACTGCGGGAGCTGTTAGTCCATCAAATTTTTACCAGCCCTGCTCTGAGAGAACATGGTGTGTGTGTGTGCACATGCACACACACACACACACACACACGATGAGGTGAAGGGGGGGCATAGGAGGAGGACAAACTCTCCCCCCACACACACACCGTTCCTTCTTTACAACCATTCCCAATTCTAAGTTTAAATTTGAAAAAAAGTCCATTTGCAATTTTTAGCACTTTATATATTCAGAGCCGAGCAAACCTTAGCTCATTAAACCCTCACGATACTCTCTTCGCCTGTAGATCCCAAGGTGCTTCACAAGGTGTATAAAGCATCGTCATATCCATCGTACAGAGGAGGAAACGGACACAAAGCATTGAAACGACTTTCATGGAAATTACCAAAGACCTATCTAGTCCAGTATCTCCCTCTCCGACAGTGGCCCGTACCAAAACACTTCCAAGGAAGGTGCAAGAAACACTATTAAGGACATAGAATCATAGAAGATCAGGGTTGGAAGGGACCTCAGGAGGTCATCTAGTCCAACCCCCTGCTCAAAGCTCAAAGGACTAGTTATTATTCCTGGTTTGTATGCCAATCAAGATTGGAATAGATCAGACCCATGGGGGAAGTTTCTTGGAATGAAACCTGGTCGACACAGAAATTGGACCCATTTAACTAAATCAGGTTCCAAATAGATGTAGTAAAATTAGTGCAACCTGCTTGTGTGGAGACTACCAAATGGGTTTAAGATGCCCCAGGATCAATTAGCTCAAACTGGAGCCACTTAATCTCTTTGTGCTTTTAGCCTCTGATAAAAATTAACATTCATCCCTCAAGAGCGTTCACACCAGGGTGAGTGGAGGGCTGCACTGAATCAGAAATTGGATTTGGATAAATCAGTACCATGTGTGTATGTAGACATGCCCGAGCACAGGATAGTCAAAGAGATTGGTAATGAGCACTGTTCCCTTTAAGCTGTGCATGCACACACAGATCCTAAACCCCGTGCACATGGCGAAACACCACGTGCACAAACATTTGCACAGAAGCACAACAATTTGCACAGACGAAATTTTCTGCACACACAGCCTATCAAAAATTAGAGGGACCATTGCTAATGAGCTATACAGCCTTTCACCCCTACCTTTCCTGTTCAAATGTAGCCACAGTTTGCACGGATCTCGAGTTGTCACCACCTGATGGGAGGTCAGTGGCTTTATCCAATATGATTTTGATGCTTCCACATCGTATGAACCACCATGAGAAGTGACACTAATTGGCACCGCTGTGGGCACTCAGGAGGAAGAAAAAAAAAAAAAGATGGAGAATTAACTTCCCCCTCTCTCTCTTAGAGATTGTCCCCTTTGGGACATAGGGAAAGTATGTGGTGGAGTTGACTGCATCGTTGATGCTCATGCTGTCCTTGTTTATTGAGAAATAAGACACTTGCAGCACACTGAATCACAGGGAAAGCAATATTAGCTGTCACCCGAGCAAAAGGGTAGATTAACCTCCAGAGCGCTTACAAATATTGTAAAAATCAAAATTCATGTCACAGCTGCACCAGACGCCCCAGCTGAGATCCAGGACCCCTTGTATTGGGTGTTCTAAGATACGTAGCAAGAGACAGTCTGTGTTCAGAAGAGTTTACATGATAAATAGACAAGACAAATCATTATCCACATTTTGCAGGTGGAGAACTGAGGATACATCTACATGGAAGTCGGAGGTGCAATTTCCAACTTGGGTAGATGAACCTGGGTTAGCTTTGATCTAGCTTTTTTTTTTAACGTGCTAAAATACAGTAGTATAGCCATCTGTGGTGCAGATGGCAAGCCAGGGTAGATGTCCTAAATACAATCCCATCCAAGACCCTAGGTATGTACTTGGGGCACTAGCCCATGGTGCCACAGCTATATTGCTAATTTTTAGCAAATTAGCTCAATCAAAGCTAGCACGCATATCAGAAATTACACCTCTAGTGTAAACATACCATGAGGCATAAAGAAGATTTGCACAAACATCATATCAGGAGTTTGTTGCTGAGCCACGGACTGAACCCACATCTTACAAGTTCAAGTCCGGAGCCTTATCCAGAATATCATCTTTATCAGCTAGATCCTATTCTGTAATAAATCTATTGCCAAGCACCATAGGAAAAAAACAAGCTGGCGCACCTCTGCACAGATACGCAGGGGCAAATTCTGCTCTCATTTACAAGGGTGCAAATTGACTGACGTCACCGGGGTTGCACTGGCGAGACAGAGCTGAATTAGGCCTGCAGGAGCCTCCAAAAATAATTGGAGGTGAGAAAGGCACGATGGAAACACACGGCTTTTAAAGAGTATACATAAAATATTTAAAAATAGATAAATTATATATGTGTATACAATGCCCAGAGATGCCTCGATTTATATGATAGGGTTTCTGTAGCGCAGTTGAGCTCCAGGCAACAGAAATGAGAAGTCAAGCCGAACAGAGAGACTGTGACATCTTATAACAGAGAACAGAGCTACCCCCGGGGCCCTGTGTAAAAATTATGACATAGCAGCAAAACAACGTACATTAATTTCACTGAAATTAAACAACAGTTTCCTCCCCTTGAGCACATGGTGAGGTAGAATCCAAATCAGAAGGGGAGGAATGTTTAAAGAGTCAGGGCCTTTGGTTTGCTAAATCTTAGTCAACGTTTCTGAATTTTTCTTTGTCTTTTAAATAAGGGGACGCACCAAGATTTGGTGTATTTTAAAATCATTGCTTTTTCGCCCACTCGGGAGCTTCAGAATTAAACCTGCTTCTTTGTCAAACTACATTTTCCTCCTTTGGGCGCATACACTGGATGGCTAGCGGAGGCGTGTTCCCCAGTTCTGTGCTGGTGGAGGTGTTCACAGTTGTGTTTGGGTAGGGGGGTAAGTGAGAAGGTGATATAATGAAGCATTTAAAATAAACACGAGATCTCACATACACAGAATTATAGCATATCAACAAGCCCAATCCTGTAAATTCTTAAATCCGGCCCATAAAGAGATTTTATTCCACCAAATGCATCCGATGAAGTGAGCTGTAGCTCACGAAAGCTTATGCTCTAATAAATTTGTTAGTCTCTAAGGTGCCACAAGTACTCCTTTTCTTTATACCAATATAATTATAGTTTAGGGCTGTGATTTTTTTTTTTTAAAACCAAAAGAGTTATATACTAGTCCAACCTTCCAGACCATGTCTACACTAGGATCACTTTACCGCTATACTATGATGGCAAAGCAGACACAGCTGCTATTGGCAGAGCTGCTGCTTTGACCGGTACACCTTATTCCACGTTCCCACCTCCTCCGAATGAAACAATCTACGCTGGGCAGTTTTGCCAATATAACTGCTTCTACACTAGGGATTTCTGCAGGCATAGTTATGTTGGTCTGAGATCACACCTCTTCACACCCCCGTCCAACATAACTATGCCAGCAGAAATCTGTAGTGTAGACATGGCTCCAGTGCGGATACCAAGATAAAAGGGCCTTAATATTGGTATAGCGTATTTTCCTTCCTGTATAGACATAAGCTATACTGGTATAAGGCACTTTTATACACGTAAAACTGCATGCACACTAGGGGGAGATGTACCAATTTTAATTATACCGGTATACTTAAACCAGTACAACTTTGTGTTTACACAAGGCCTTAACAGACATGGGCTTGGATTCTGCAAAGCAGGTTTTCCGAGACAATCCCTAGTTAGCAAAGTACTTCTGCACATACTTAAAGCCCCACTCATAGGTGCTGGAACTAAGGGTGTTGCCACATTCCCTGGCTGCAAGTGGTTTCTATTCTATACCGGGTTTACAGCTTGGTTCAATAGCTTTCAGCACCCCCACAGTACAAATTGTTCCAGCATCCCTGGCCCCACTGACAATTTACAGAATAAGGGATTGTCTTAAACACATTTTGCTGAATGGGGGCCACAGGGCTTACAATGCTAAGTAGTTCTATTGAGCTAAACAGGGCTAGCCGTGATGTGTTTGCATGATCTAGGTTTGTAAAGTGCTGTGTCCTTGTGTGAATGTTTAATACAATATTATAAATTAGCCAGAACAATTTTAATGGAGAGTTACCTGCGAAGGGGGCACAAAGAGAAGGGAACAGGCCACAGTTGGAGCTTCTGAAGCCTGAGCATATCCTTCTAAGAACTTTAGAAATAAATCCAGGAAAGGGGGGCGGGGGAGAGGAGAGAAAATTCTTGTTGCATCACAAAGCTGGAGGTATCAAGCCTCCTGCCTTTTTTGTAAATCAAAAGCTTTCCCTCAATGGCGAAGACACCCGATTCACAGACCTTCCCGGAATTTCTTATCTCAGAGAAGTGATGGTGAGGGTGATGCTTCTGTTTACAGCCCTTAAACGAATCCACTGGTTATTTGCAGGCAGAGCAGGATTTAATGAGATAAACAGCAGTATCCCTGATTTTATGTCTTTTTCACCTTTAATTAAAAGGGGTGTGCTTCTCCTTACCGGCCTAATGGGTATAAACCAGGACATCACTGATAAGGAGGAGATAGCAAGACTAGCAGTTGAAAGTAGAACCCAGATGTCTTGACAATTACAGGATTCATTATGTGAACTTGCACATCACGGCTCTGTGCCTCAGTTTCCCCATGCTTCAAGGGATGGTGAGGAAATTGGGAGTATGCACCCACTCTCCCTACCCCCCAATAGCAGTTCTCAAAATTACTTTGATGCAAACTTTAAACACAAACATAAGAGGGGAAGAAATTAAATGACCTAGTAACAACTTCTAGTAACAGTAGGACCAAAGCAGAGCAAAAAAAAAAAAAACAAACAAAAAACAAAAAACCACAGAAGTCAAGAAATTCAGAATTAAGACTAAAAATCTATCAGCGCCTCATCCCATTGAACTTTGACGCCTGCGAGATGTTACTCTGTATGCTTCATATAGCACCTGAGACATTTGCAATGCCCAGGCTCGCAGAGCTACGTGCTGAATCCTCCCTTTACCCAGGCAAAACTCCTGGAGGCAGATCCTCAGCTGGTAGAAATTTGTCACAGCTCTCTAACGGCACTGTGACAATTTACGCCAGCTGAGGATCTGCCCCTCTGCGGAACAGGAATAGCTGGAGGATGCGAGGGTTCCATTTTATGTGAGAGATTGTCGCAAGCAGAGTTGGTTCAAACACACACACACACACACACACACACACACACACGTTTAACTTTAAGAGTGCCCTAAAAACCTTTTTTTAAAAAAAAAAGCGAGTGAAGGAAAAAAAGAAAAAGAAAGATCCTTTCCAAGCAGATGGATTTTTTTCCCCCTTAAAGTGAAGGGTGGAATTCAAGGGATGATTCTCTCGGAGCCCGAGAAAAATTAAAAGTGATCTACTAGTAAATAAAGATGTAAATGGTGCAAAAGGACTTCACTTTTCTTCTGGTCTCTGGGTTGTTGTTTTTCCTGTTTCCCTCAAACAGGAAAGCCAGGCACGATGGCCAATATTTCAAAAGCTGACAGTCCCCTCCATCACCGAAACAATAGCACCGTGCTACTGACCAGGGTCACAAATACACAGGGAGTTTCAGAACCCTACAATATCAACAGAAAACAGCCTCTCTCTTGTTTTCTTCCTCCAATTTCTCTATGGAGCAGCCTCAGAGTCCTGCGTGTTTTACTGAAAACATGTAAAAATCCATATCAAAGTCATTCTGTCCCACATTAAATGAAGAACATTTAAAGTTTATATGCAGACACTATGTTAGTAGCGTGTATTTTACATATTAGACTTAACTCAGGATTGTACCTTGACTTGTCGATGAACTAATAGGAAAATGGCCCCTTCCTTATATTATAGTTGGCTCACACATGTAACGTTTAAAAATATGAGATAGTATATATGAAACACAAATGTAGACCTTATTTCCTGCCACAGGTGCCAGAGAACCATAAAAATAAATACTAATAATACTTCAGTTCTATATGGTATACATAAAGCTAACCTAATAAACCAGAGCACCTCAGCATTTGCACCCTCCCCACCTAGGCTATTTTTGCATAAGGCAGATATTTACAAAGCACAAAATACTGTGAAATTCCTCATGCTATTTTACTTCCTGGGTGAGGATCAGGACTCCAGTTTTTTTGCCCCCAAAATGTCTTTGCAAAGTATATAAAAAAAAAAAAAGCCAGGAAGGGTTGTGAGTGTGTCGTAAACTAAAAACTCATGCAACCCCTGCTTATAAAGTGTTTTCCATTTTTAAAAATCTCTGTTCAAGCCTGAGAAACTTATAAGCCAAAACTTTACATTCAAGTACAGCGCACAGAACAGGAAATTCAAGAGTGCATGGGAACCAAGTTACTGTTATTATGAGTTATCATTAATATACATCTTGACTTTTGACTTTTCATTTTGTAACCCTCATGTAAGTTTTTGGATGTTCGTTTCCCATATTTTTGTAAGGAGGAAGAAGGGGGAAGTCCACAGGTGCTCAGTTTAAGGGACATACAAGACACCCACCTCCATAAATACACAAAATAAAAAGCCAGGGTGGATTCTCACTCTTTATTCGCTTGTTGGTGAAACAGCATTGTCATCCTCTGTAAGTTTACTTAGGAAGAGTGACAGGTAGCAGAGATTAAATAAATAAAAGACTAACCAGGAGACAAGGCTGAAAAAAATGTGTACTTTACAGGCTTTACCCATTATCTCCCAAACAGAACTGGAGATTTCAACGATAGGACGAGCAGGCAGGACGTGGAGAGAACACCTGAAAGATCTACTCACAGCACTTGTGTCTAAGGTTCTCAATGGCTGTTTACACCAAGTGCCATCTGGCTGTATAGATATAACAACAATTATTCCATTGAGGTATGCAGCTCTCTAAATCATATTAATATACAATGATTCCACTAGTCTTATAGGACTTGATGTTTCTGCCTGCTCCCATTTAACCTGGGTAATGCGCTAAAACAAGACTGCCTCATCATTAAGAATTGATTTTTTATTTATGTGACTATCACTCGCAATCCCATGATATCCTTTTGTAATTCAGGAAAACAGGGGCTGCATCCCTGTGTTAATCTGTTTTTATGGCATATCTTTAAAAATTTGCAACATCTTGCTCCATTTGGATATTTACGTCGAGATTTGTGTCTCCGCACCCAAGCTGCTGTTTTGCTTCAGAGATCCATTTCACAAGGCAATGGTGCAAAATGTCTAATATACTTCATTAGCTATATTACATCAAATAAGGGTTTTTATTTCTTTAAATTATTTAACCTTGGTAGAACCCACTGGGACCACATAAATTACAGCCACACTAATGAAAGTCATTAGTTAGGCTATTCAAAAAGACAACAGGAACAGAATTAAATATATTTTAAAATCAACTTTTTTTCTTTCCAATTTGAGATTTGATCATTCAAGGCACTCATCCATTGTCTTGGACTACCGTTGACTGTGACTCCAACAGAAATCGTATATTATATTTTTGCAGAACGCAAGTTCCCCCCCGCCCCAATTTCCAGAGTCCCCTTAAAAGCTTCGCTGCTGCCTTCCTAAAGCAAGCAGACCCTACTGAACAACATGGTTTCATCACCATCAATAGGGCAGAATTTAGTTCCAACTACAGATATAAATGTCAAACACCCGTGTGCCTTCTTCAAGAACAGAGCATGTGATCCAGCTTCAGAAATCTGAGAAATTACAGGTTAAAAAAAAAAAAAAAAAAGTAAAAGGCCAAATCCTGCTGAATGCAAAACCCGCATGGGGAACAGGATTGGGTCCCACATAGGTCAAAGTAAAGCAGTGTGCGCGGGGAGGGGGGGCACGGAGAGTAAAATTAAATACATTTGCGTCAGATTGTTACTCGAACATTAAGTAATAAAAACTGCATGTTTAATTTAGATTCTCCCCCACTAAGTATCTCACGAGGGAGATCTTTAATAACACCTTCCCCATCCATATCAATACCACTGCACATGTTGCCGCATTAATTCAAGTTACTCGTCTTTTTGTTTTTATTTTTTAAAGGCAGAATTTTGAGCCTTTGTTTAAATAAATAAAAAATTCTGCACATTCAAAGCACCCCAGCCTTTGAAAGAGCATTTGGGAAAGGAACAGGATTTCAGGATGTTTTCCAAGAAACCAGGCAATTAAGGAAACCCAACCTACCCCCCACCTTCTAGATTTTGCAGGCTGTTATTAAGAAGGGAGTCATGTCCTGAATCGTGTAAAGATGTTCCTCCTGTAATATGGTAACAGCCTGTTAAATAGATCAGATGATTCTATTACTGTATAATGTTTCTTGAAACAAAACCTCACTGCTGTAATGATCAGTGTTTTGTCTCTGCTATTTACAAGGCTGGTATTTGCAAACCTGTTCCAACTTCCTAAACCAACAGAGAGGAGCGTGGTTTTAATTTTTTAGAGAGAGTCCTGCAAAACTCTAGCCCTCGACATAGACAGCAATGAGAGATTTTTGGTGCACAAGAAATGCAGAATTATGCCCTAAGTCACATTATTGTGATCCATACGGACTCTTATTTGCATTTAATAGCATCCTTTGGTGGTGGGTGAATGTCATATTTTAGTTCTCAACTGTGGGCCCCCTTATGCCAGGTCATTCCAGCCACTCAATAGCTGTGCTTAAAAAAAAACACCAAACCAAAAAGGAGATAATTGTGACATGAAATTATTCCACGCAAGAATTTTTCTCAGATAAATACTGCTCCTGGGTCAGCTGAGAAGAACTATGCTGGCGATGTTTATTTTGGCCTTCAGAGCAAGGCCTTAGCAATACTGTTACTTGACCATGCGTCTCATGTTGGGGACTAATTTCAAACGGTTTGCAAAATTATGCCACCAAAAAATATGCAGTATTTGAGTGGTGTCAAGGATCCAATTAAAAAAATAAAAACAACAAAAAACAACCCACCACCCCCACATACCCACCCAATCCATAAAGGACCAAATTCTACTTTTGTTTGTTCTTCTGGAGCAACTCCAACGATGTAGAACACTCCACCAGAGCAGAATTCGGCCCACTCTTTCCAGAAGATTCAGGGAAGGTTGAAATGTCACCTTCACCTAGGCATTGGTTCACACTTGTACTGTATGTAAGACCATGTTCCCTACAATGACCCCCATGAAACTTAGACTTAAAATGGTGATTTAAGCATGGCAGCTCAATTTCCTGGCTCTTGTAGATTTTAAATTGGAATCTAATACAAGCCAAATGTATTTTCTGGTTTAATTACTGCACTTTGGTTTGTTTTAAAGGTTGGTTTTTAAAAAAAACAAAAAAAAACCAAAACCAACAACTATAAAATACGCTCTGTGCCTGGAGTTAATTTTAACGTCCAGCTGATAATCCATGAAAAACACGCAGTTTGCAATGAAACCGCTGACAGTAACAGTAAAGTGAACATATTGCTATGGGGTGTTTCAACCATTTGCCATCAACGGCTGTCTTTTTAAACAGAAAGCACCACATACAGCATGCAAAGAAATCAGAAGTGTATGCGATGGGGAGGAGAACACGTGGGGGGGGGGGGGAGAGAAACCTGCAGATCAATCATTTATAATTAACAAAAATCCGATTGGGGCTTTAAATAGAGATCAATGCATTGCAGGCCAGGCGGATTGAAAGGATGTATTCACCTTCTCGTAACTCTCCTAGCAAGCTGTCACACCTACAGAATCACCATTTGTTTTGTTAACAAAGCTTCGGGGGGCGCCAGGCTCCCATTGAAATTTCATTAATCTAATGGAGTAAAGTCCCATAGAAAAAAAATCAAATTCTCGTTGGACGAGATGGTACCTGGGAAAGATAACCTCTGTTTGAACTCCCAGGCTCTGATCGCTCTGCTATTAGTCTGAGGAAATAGACAGCAACAAGGATGATTACAGCCACCGGCCTCTACATTTTTTTTTTCCTCCCCGCTCACCGTCCCCCCTCCGCCCCCGCCTCCTCCCCACAGCCGCCCTCTTTCTTAACTAGCAATTTTGAGCACAAGTGCCATAGTGTCAGCAAAGCACCATGTTTCGTGCAAAGGGGAATTGTTCTCAGCTGACACTGAATAGCCCGCCGAGGATGATCGGCTGCTTACAGTCAGGCGGGGCAATAAGAGCAAGTGTATTTAGGGGACGGGGATGACGTCTAGATGGGTCCTCACAGGTAGACGCTTATGTGCGCAGGACACCTGAAATTGCAGTTACCCAAATCTCCATAACACTGAGCCTCCGTAGATCAGAGAGCAACGTCGGCTCTTCTAACGGTATGTCAACACAGCAGCTAGCGGGCGCCATTCCCAGCTGCGGCCGACATACGTGGGTGAGCTCCGATGGCCGCTTGGGCTAGTCGCCTGAGTCCAATCCCATCTGAGATCCTAAGGACATACTTGAGCAGCAGGCCCAAGTGGCTGTAGCCATGCATGGCTCCTTTGAGGGCATTATTTTGATCAGAGCTAGCACATGCACGTTCCCCCAGTCCCGCCTCCAGGGTAGAAGTGCCCTAGAATCACAGATGGAGAGATTGAGACAATGAGCCAAATGCAGCCCTGGCGAAAGCAGACCCAGCGTGCATTGGCAGCTGACTACATCCAATGAGTGGGAGCGCTATCAACAGTTGCCAATGGTCCTAAAGCCTTCATGCTCTCATTTGTAGCTCTTACCTGACACACTCACCCACCCACACGCACGCACGCACACACGCACCCCCTATTGGCTCCAGGCAATTCGGCTCCCAGGCTACAGCTCTCAAAGTCGTTAACATGGAGGGATCCAACGACGACGTTCGAGGCAGAGATGGGCCCGAGCCACAAAAGTTCGGGTGTGTTCTCATCCACACTTTGTTTCAGCCTTAGAGATACAGGCCCAGCAGCCTTGCCAACTCTTGAAGTTTTATTGCAGGTCTTGCTGCATTTGGTGTTTTTTTTCTTAAAGCCTCAACTCCTGGAGTCAGGAGATTGCATGTGTGGGGGAGGGGGGGTGCAAAGGCTTAAAAACATGAACCCTAAAGGCTTATAAGCCTGAATAAGAATAACACCCCGTATTTTTTTTAAATCTCCTAGTTGGGGTTGTAATAGTGGGTCAAGATTTTCAGTAGCACCCAGCACACAACTGAAAGCAATGGCCCTACTTGTGAAGGAAGGTGTTACTTAATGTGAGCAAGGGTATCAGAATCCGGCTCTGAACAAGTTACAACCTTACCTTCAACTGACGAGTCCGTCCCCCCCACTCCCACGCTTGGAAATTAGTCAGCCTGGCAAAATCTCAGTTTGCCATTTCTTTGGCGTGGGTAATACAAAGGCACCACACTTTGTGTCTGCGGCACATGGTTTAGTCACTCTTCTTCAGCAGCCAACATAAAGGAATGATTTGGGATGTTTATTTTAAAAATCAGAGCACTCTGGCCATAAATAGAACTTCAGAGGCATCGGGTGCAGGAATCGAATCCTAGAAAAAAAAGTCCTGTCTGGCTGAGTACAAGTTTACCTGGACTGGATTAAAAGCGTTTGCACCATTTCTTTAGACAATACTTTAGAGTGCTATTAACAGCCCCACCCCGGCCCAGAAAATGCTTATTTGCTTTCTGCTTACAATATACATTGTGCACTCTACTGCCTTCCATCCGAGGATGCCAAAACGCTTTAGAAGCGGTGAATTGAGCCTCAACTCCTTTGCGAGAGAGGGCGATGTTACCATCTCCTTGCAGCAGATGGAGTGTCAGAGCCTCCCGGCACAGAGCTGAGAACAGGATCTCCTGACTCCCAGTTCTGTGTTTCAGCCATAAGACCATCCTCATCCTCTGTATAACTCTATGTAGCCTTCCCTTTATTATTATTTGTTGAGTGCTGCAGGAGAGCACGCTGCTTTACAGGTTTGGAAGGATTTGATTTTTAAAATTGGTAAATGTGGATTTCACCGTACACACCACAAACCAATGGGAAAATATTTCTGTCAATAATCATCAAAATTTACAGAGAGGAAAAGCAAGAAAAATGCTCCCTGAGACCTTCTTAGAGGCAAAATCTAGTGGATTTAGAATTCCGAAGCAGGCTGGTTACAAACGGGCCAACAAATGAATAGTAAAAACACATATGATTTGTTTATTTAAGGAGACCCGCTTTGTATATTTCAACATGTGATGTTGAACGGTTTGCATTTTAACAGTTTATAAAAACTTTAAAACTTTTTTGCATCTCAGCGGGGGTCATTAGCTAAATGCCTGATCCCCATCCCCCAAGTTCCCGCAAGGATGAACATTTAAAGTAGACAAAAATCTTTAAAAAAAAATGCAATAAAAACTGAATTCTGTCAATACAATCAACAGGATGAAGTCAGCATTAGTGGAAAGGGACTGGTGCCCCTGGTTCTGGTCTAAGCTCTGCCACTGACCAGATGCATGACCTTGGGTAAGTCACCTCCCCTCTCTTTGCTTCTGTTTCCCCCCCAGCCTGGTCTGCAAGTTCTTTGGAGCAGGATTGTCTCTTGCTAGGCATTTGTACAGCACCTAGCACAATGGAACCCCTCCCCTGATCTTGATTGGGACCTCTAGGAGGTACTGTAGGTTCCTGCTCCAAGGTGCTCACCATCTTAGACATAATCCAAGATGGGGTGACAAAGAAAGAAGAATAGAGCAGAGAGATATTTATACAAGCAAGAGACCATAAAAAGATCAGATGTTTATGAGACAAGTGTGTTAGCTCCTCAATGGGGTGGGGGATCAGCCATTCAGGGCTGACCAGACCAAGCTTCGAAGGGGAGACTGGCCACACGGTCTACAGCCTGCGATAGAGAATACAGGAGCAGGGCTGCCCGTGGGAGGGGAAGATAAAGGGAACATCAAGGTGAGCTGAGTCAGTCGACTCCCTGGAGATGAAATGCAGCTGGAACAGACCTGTGCAGGGTCTTAGGGCTGAGAAGGAGGAGTATGAAGGGGATAGAGGAGGTGATCAGGGACTCCAGCAGGGGGCAAAGTTCTGGGAGTGCAGGACAGGGCAGTATACGGTAATCTCTTCACGTTGCACTCACCTGGCGCGGCTCAGTATGTTAATTTTTCCCCACATGTGCCCATCGCTCCCTAACCCCTCTCCTTTCACAGGAGCTCTATTTATTTCTCTCAGGAGCATGTTGTTGCTTCCCGTGGGCATCGACCTGGTAGAATTTGACTTTCTGCCTTCTGTACTAGGACACCTTTCACCCACCGCTGTTGGAAGATGCCAGCTGGAAGTGCCTGAAACTTTCTGAGCCAAAAGGATAAGGAGAGCGGGAACAGGAGTACAAGACGACAGACTTCAGATTACCCTTGGAAAAACAGCCTTTGCATAAAATAAGACACCTTTCTGGACAGCTGTCTCTTACCATAGGGGAGAGAGATAGTGTGTGTGTGTGTGTGTGTGTGTGTGACACACACATACACGCGCACACACATACACACACAGATGAGCCTTCGGGGAATTGTATGAACTTTTGAACCAGAGATGGTGAGACAGAGCATACCCTGTTCCCACTTTAATAAACAATTTTTTTCTTCAATTAATTAAGGTTTGGAAAGAAAAAAAATTGCAGAAGAGAAGTAATTTAGCATGCGGCACATACTTTACAGATGGATCCTACCTTTGGATGCTTATTAAATCTATGCATGATTGCACTGGAGAAAATTAATCGCATTGTTTTTCACTATTCAGAAGGGTTGCAAACAGCAAAGAAAATGATGCAAGGCTCTGATTCCTCCCACACCCCATTCCCCACCTTCAAATAGTAAGAATAAGAACAGACACACAAAGAGAAACCTCATTCAAATTATACCCACAAGACGAGAGCAGCAGAGTGGATGTATTTTAAACGTCAAGATTTTATTTCCTAAAATCAAGTAAAAAATCAAGACTCACCATATAACCTAAAGCTTATGCTCAAATAAATTTGTTAGTCTCTAAGGTGCCACGAGTACTCCTTTTCTTTTTGCGTATAACCTACTGGAACACGGACGTTTATTCTCAAAACAAAAAAAAAACCATCCCAAATTTCTGTCTCTGGCCTCTGAACTATTCAATTAAAGAGTGAAGGTTTTTATTCAGAGAAAGAGCTGTATGACTAGCTGGGGGTATACACCAGAGTAAATCTACTGCATCTCAGCTTGCCGAGCATAACCCCAACCCTGTCCTTTGATAATGGAACTTCCTGTTGAAAACAAGCCAAGGTATTAAAAGAAATGCCCAGTGCCTACAGTGCGGATGAATATTTGCATCCTGTCAGCTTTAATAAAAGACTGGTAGTTCCAGAAACTCAAGCCTACACCTACCCCCGACCTCTCCATGCCTCCACCATTTTGGGAGCAGTAGATGAACTGTAGCCTAGCCCCGAGTGCCCTGAAAATGACCTTACAGTGAACTTGAAAGGGACACTCTCTTTCTAAAGGAGAGGAGGTAGATGGTTTGCTGAACTTCCTCACTTCCAGGTTCTGTTAAGGCCAGAGCCTCACAATCTGACTTGACACAACCGGGTTTGTGTGATGGGAATCAGGCTCCATCAGGGGCTGAACGCCAGAGGTCCCACCCTGTTTCACTAAAGAGGGTTGAGCCTGGGTCACAAACCAGTCAAAAGATCATAGCTCTCTTCTTTCTCCCGCTCCCACCCACAGCAAGGATGCATAAGAAGCCAGAGCCTTGAATCCTGAGGCTTCTACATTGACCCGCACATTTTACAAACTGTCCGAAATCAAAATGAGAGAGAGGAGGGTGGGAAAAAAAAAAAAATCACACAAATGCAGCGAGGGAGTTTGCTGGCATGCAGTGGACGAATACTAATGACTTTGCCCAGTTCTGCAACGAAGAGGGCGGAGAGAGAGAGAGGACACAAAGTTGCAATACACAAAATGCAACATTGCTACATATGAGCAAGAGTAGAGAATCACCCTGCTGGATATCAAACAGGACTGAGCCCTATCAGTATTTCGATCAGAGACCTCCGAAGAAAACAGTCAGATGCTACAGGAAGTGAGACTGGGGATTCAGTATGGGGTGCTCATCCTATTATGTGTGTTCTGAACTAATAGCCCAGCCTGGTGCAAAGGGTGTCTGTGCTCCAGGGGCGTATCGTCTATCAGACTTCATGTACCACTCAAATCGGGACCGCTAGTGGTCACTGGTGATCTCAGGATCAGTTTTACATGGTAAAAATGTGAGTGGTTTAACCCAATTTTGACTGGGGTATTTACATTTTGCCTGCCTAAAATTCCCCCTATGATTTCGACTGGTATCTCTCCGCTCTGCCTCATCCTTTGTGCTGCACTAAAGATGCTCCTGAATGCTGCATTTGTCAACGTTGCTACAAAAAAATAAAAAAAGGACGGAAGCAAAGATGCACAGAGCAACACTGCAGGTTTTAATTACATTCTGGATTCCACAGCACATGTCTGGTGTAGCAATCTATGGATAGTACATTTCCCCTATTAGATGGGTATACACGGTGCTAAAGACAGTGCAGCCTGTTCCAGTGGCCCGAGCATGGGTCTGAGCGCAGGGAACCCTGATGTTTTAATCCATCTCGGACTCCTCTGTGGCACTGAACAACTCACTTACCCTCTCTCGGACTCAGTTCCCCACCCTCCCGTCTGCAAAATGGGGATAATTCTCACTCACCCCAGGACACGTTGCAAGTAGTAATTCATTTTGTGCCGTGTTTAGAAGAGGAGATGTGATATTATTTGGAGTGTGAGCAATAGGAGATAGAAACAGCTGCTGCATTGTTAGATCAAGGAAAAATAAGGCTTTGCTTATCCCACGGATATCAGCCACTGGTACAGCTGCACCAGCGCAAACCACTCGTGTATGCTATTCTAGGGATGTAAAGATCAACCAGTTAACCGATAAGCATCAGTCTTATCGGTTACGTATTCAGTTAATGTTTAAATGCCTAATGTGCAGGGTTGGCAGCCGGGACCCTGGGTGCAGGGCCGGCAGCCGGAACCCACATCTCTAGTTCCCAAACCCATCTTGTGAACTCGTTAACAGGTAAATGTTTAACCGATACAATTTTAATAGTTTAAACAGTTACATTTTTTTAAAACGCTATTTATATCCCTATTCTATAAAGGATTCTCTACCATGCTCATGACTTCTGTAGTGCATTAGGCAGGCAAAACCACAAAACCCGATTTGCACCCGGCTTCAAGCAGGGGTTAGCAGCATTGGTTCAGACCATGTCTTATAGCAGCTTAGTCTGTTTAAATTAGGGGCCTGCACTGATGCACCTACCTTAGTGTCTGTTTCTTGAGCACAAGCTCTTCAGGTCAGGCATCGTCTTTTTGCTACACGTGACCAGCCCCTAAAAGAACGGAGCGTTGATCCTTGATCAAAGCTTCCGGGAGCTACTTTCCTCTTCACAGCCACCACACTTGTATATCCGATAGTAAAGAAATTGCCATACGGACACATCAAGGGGTTCTGGTTTCAAGATGGTAGCCGAGCTCCAGTGGTCTGCAATGCTGTCAAAGCCCTAACAGGCATGAGTGTGTACAGCTTTGCTTTCAGTTTTCCTCCACCATGTTGTACATATTTGAAGGGTGACAAGATTTCAGCAAGAGAGCACACGTGCGTGTGTTAGTTATTAAATCATCGATAAAATTTACTGTGTGCTCTCCTGCATATTGGGTTTATAAGATTTGGTTTATTGATACAAGAAAACTAGAAAGATCAAAAGAATAAAAAGAGACACATGTGATTGTTTTGGGTTTTGGTTTGGTTCCAAGATCCTTCTAAATGCCACTCCAGTATAGACGGTGGTATCCCAGATCTCTCAGCTAACCCCCATAAATCCCAAGCCCACATCAGGCACAAGGATGTGGCCACACAGAACTCCTTGCATGATAAAAGCTGGACCATAGCTCATTTGCATTGAACTAGTACAAATGCTGTAAAAGTTGTTCAGTATTAATCTGAAAGTTATAGCCCTGTAACTATTTGTTAGAAGCAGTTGCTGAAAAACGAGACACTTGGAAGTCATATTTCACGGCTATGACAAAACAAGGATCTATAGCCCTCCCATTGCTTTGTGATGATGAAATATGACTTACTTTTGGTTAACTGGCAAGAATGTCTTGGCTGTATCCATTAAATAAATCCTTGACAAATCCTGTTGTCTGTAAAGTGCCATGCCTATGTATGGTGCTCTAGGAATACAAAGTAACGTCACAAGTAGTTAATATGAGGAAATAATGCATTGAACTTATTCAGCACCTTTCGTCCAGGATTCTCAAAGGACTCATACACTTTAAAAACTTCTAAAGTATAATTATCCCCATTTTAGAGATGGGGAAAGTTGAGGCACAGGTAGGTTGTGAGTATTCTCTTGGGTCACATGCATAACCAGAAATAGACCTCAAGCCTCTCAACTCCCACTCTGCTACTCTAACCTCTTGACCACACTTTCTCCATGTTGGGACACATACATTTATTACAGAGACCATTCACTGAATTCAATTCTGTTCCCAGCTAAGCCGTTGTGGCTAGGATTGGCCTCACTGCTGGGTTCTGAGGACGTACTTGCCACAAAAGCAGGCCTCTTGCAAAGGATGTTATCATGAGCTGATTGCGCTGCCAGGACAACAACATCCCACAAAAGGGCTTTGCTTTCATGATTACAACAAATAATATTTTCATTGCACTAGATCAGTGGTTTGCAACCTGTGGTCCACAAACCCCTGGGGATTTCCAAAGGGGTCCACATTTCCATTTGAAATTTTTTTCAGGGTCCACAAATAAAAAAAAAAAAAAGAGGTTAAAAACCACTGCACTAGACAGAATGAATTTTTGCAGCTGTTTTTGAAATCTTCAAGCCTTGCAGTGGCCACTTGTGTTGAGGGTACGTCTAAAGTGTGACTGAATAGACATATCCTCGTTAGGACTGCTAAAACAGCAGTGTACATATGGCAGGATGGGATTCAGCGTGGGCTGTATAAGCACACCTGGGACACGTACTGACCTTACTAGCCTGTGCAGAATTCAGGGCTGCCCCATCTCCACCGCTATTTTTAGCCATGCGAGCATGGCTAAAGTCATGGGACAGCAGTATAGATTATACTCTTAGGCCCCCAAATTCAGGAAAGCACTTAAGTACATAGCCATTGTCTTGAGAGGTGGGGAGGGGGGAAAACAATTGCCTTTATTTTGTTTTATAATATGAAGTCGACAATATCCCCTATCCGATTTCAGGTCAGATTTGTAACAGCTCAAGTTATCCCAGCCCGATGGCTACAGACCCATGAGGATCTTTTCAGAATTAGGGAACGAATCTGCCACAGAAAATCCCATCCCTTGTGGCAGAACGTAGCAGTGACCTGCCAAAGCCCCTACACACATACTAAACCCCTACATAGCGTAAAAGAACAAAACTGTACCTACAAATGTTAGACTTATTTGTATTAAGGTAGCACCTCAATGTGTCAACCCAGATCTGGGCCTCGTTGGGCTGGGTGTTGTATGTGCCTGCTTTGAGCAGGGAGTTGGACTAGATGATCTCCTGAGGTCCCTTCCAACTCTGATATTCTATGATTCTATGATTCTATGTACACAGGGTTAACGGAGCCCCTGCTCTGAAATGCTTACAGGGTAAAGAGACAAGACAGGCCAAAGGGTGCATAGATGCCGACTCCGGGGGTGCTCTGGGGCTGGAGGACCCATGGGGGAAAATAGTGGGTGCTTAGAATCCACCAGCAGCCCCATGGACCAGCTCCTCCCCCTCCCTCCCAGCATCTCTCACCCACTGTGATAAGCTGTCCAGCAGCCTGCAGGAGGCCCGGGTGTGGAGGGGGAGAAGTGGGGGCAGGAAGAGGCAGGACGTGGGTGGAGCAGGGGTGGGGTCTGGGTGGAGCACCCCCCAGGAGCCTAGGAAGTCAGCACCTAGGAAAAAGGTGGGAAGGGACTTTCCCAAGGTCACCGGAAGAGCCTGGAATTTATCTCCAGTCTCTCCAGTTCCAGTCCAGTATCCCACACTGCCTCTGCTGTATAGAATATGCACAGTGAATGTATTTCCACCCTTAGGTGTATGTGTAATGGAAATGTATATAGGATCAAATCCCCATTTATCTTTTACTCTGGCAAACTCCTTTGTCTAGGGTAGGATTGCACAGAGTAAGCAAGCAACCCAAAGTATGTGCCTGTATTGCAAATATACTGCATATAGATGACAAACATTTGTACCCACCCACCCTAAGAAAATCATTTAAAAGTAAACATTAAAGTTCCTAGCACTTATGGCTCTGAAGAAAACCTTAAGTGAACTTCAACCTGTATCTGCCTGAGTCTGCAGAGAGCCTGCAACAGCAGCTTTAAGAGAAGGACCAACTCTATGCGACACTGAAGTAGGACACGTTGAATGCCTTATTTCAGTAGCTTTTTTCTTCATTTTGGCAGACACATGAAGCACGTGCATTGCCCCATTAGTGGCTGCAGTGGCAGCTAATGGCTGTCACGAGTTTGCTGAGGAGAAGAATGAAGAAGTCAACCCTCCTTTCCCAAATTTAAAGTCCCCCTGTCTAGTGGTCCGTCGAACTCTGCAGCTGTCCGCCGGGCACGAAGACCAACTCCAGGCGACATTTTCGTTCTGCGCTCGGACAAGCTATAAGGAGTGTCAGGAGATTTTCGCCAGAGGGCTGGATGAGAGGGGAACCCAAACTTTCTGCATCTTGGCAGTAACGTACAAAGATGTGATGACTGGCCTGCTAGGGGGTGTGCCAATATGTTTGGGATTTTTTTGGTTTTGTTTTTAAGGGCCGGGGGGAGAAGGGAGCAAAAGAGGAGGCATGGACTACACTTTATGGTTGCCATGGATGCAAGGTCAGCCTTCCAGACTTGGCTTTACCAGCAGAGTTCAGACGGGTCAGCGTGTGACCGGCTCAAACCCCGAGGTTAAAAGTTCAAGCAGCGATGCAAAAACCAATATGTCCATGCAGAGTATGCTGTACAATTTATTTCAATTTACATCAAGCCATGCATATAAAATTTAGATAAATTCCATTCAGATCTGATGTTGCCTGACACACAATGTATGCAAACAGATGTCTTTGGAGGCTCGCTCTCAGTTTTAGGGAGGAAAAGAAATATATTTTTAAATTGAGTGTCTCTCATGGATTTTCTTTATTGCATTACCAAAAGCAAAAAAAAGCCTCAACAACAAAAACCCACCCGGACAATTTTAGCTTTAAAGATGTTGGATCCCCTTTTCCAATCTGATTTTTTATTTTAGCCTTTGTAATTTATCCCGCTCCCCCAATCCACACCGTGTCATATTAAGAAAGATAATGAGTATTTACAACTGTAGCCCTGGTGTCATTGCTGTTATAGCCTCTATTTATATCCGGTGCCATTTTCTCTGGATTTCTAGTGATTGATCGTTTTGATTTATATTTGGGTCCAGTCCTCCCTCTTTCCTCTCCTTGATACCCACCTTCAAACCAAAAACCTTCCTAGAATAGCCACAAGATGGCTCCCTATACCCCTTCTCCTCACCGAACAGCCCATCTACCTTGGCTACGTACTATGGAACAATAACTGTTCCGGGTCTGACCGCTTCATAAATGCAGTGTATTTTCATTGCAAACTAAATGGACCACAGCATATCCACTGGTGTAATAAACTGCAATGCAATACCGGATGGAAAGAACAGAGACCTCAGCACTTCTTACCTAGGGTGACCAGATAGCACTTGTGAAAAATCGGGATGGAGGTGGGGTGGGGGGTTGTAAGTGCCTATATAAGAAAAAGCCCCAAATACGGGAACTGTCCCTATCAAAAATCAGGACATCTGGTCACACTCTTCTTGCCACTCGTTCTCTCCAAATCCCATCTCCTGCGACAGGAAAACACACATTCTGTTTCCTGTTTTGATTGAAAGAAATAGCAGAAAAATAAGGTAACAGAACGTCCAGCAGGCTGGACCTGCCATTGCAGAACACAGGTGTGCAAAGGGGGGAAAAGGGTTTCCAATGAAAACACACAGCACAGGTACAGAATCAAGTTGTAAATCACTCTCTGAATTGCTGAGTCACTGGGGCCACAATCAAAGCCCCCTGAATGCAGAGAAATGACTCCCACTGGACTTCAGGCTCCCCGGAATGGGGTCTAGATTTCTAAAATTAACCTCAGAGCTACCCACAAGCCTTGATCCTGCATCCCTCCTTACAAACTCAAATGGCATTTCCCCATAGCGAGGATCTGCAGGATTAGGCAGAAAGAAGGAAATGAGGGGAGAGGAGGAGGGCTCAGAAAAACAGGACAGCTTTTTAGGGGAAAATTAACCAGATTGTTTCTGTAACGCATTTAACGAGAAACAGAGTCACAGGTTTAGAGGGGTTCTCTAGTCTTCTACAGTAATCAGAAGCTGCAGTACTTTGGACCATTATGACCATCATTTTTGGATTTTCCAAAAGGGCATTTGGTTGTAATAAGTACCTATGCGCCTTTATGTCAAGCAGCACGTCCCAACTTTCTATTAGGATTTAAAAAAAAAATAGAAACATAAAAGAACAAAAGCTCGAGCAGCAGCTTTTAGTCTGAAAAATGACCACAAAATATTGATCCCGAAACCTATTTTGATAGATAATGCTCTACAAAAGCAGTTTATTTTAAATAGAAGTTGGGATTTTAAAGTGCCAGGTGCTTGCTTTTAGAGTTTTCAAAATATCGGTGATTTTATCTCTAATCCCACCTCCCCACTGTCCTGTTCCTCCTTCCAAAGAGGCCTCACAGTTATAAATTCTTCAGCCTCAAAGAGCTTCTCGTCAAGTTCCCACTGAAGTCAGAAGACAAGAATTTTACACCTCAAAACATAAATCCAATTCCTTCAGGGAGCAATTTTAAGGTTGCAAATAATGGACTAACTCCTTTAGTCCATACTAGCTT
Organism: Dermochelys coriacea; assembly: GCF_009764565.3. NCBI lineage: Eukaryota > Metazoa > Chordata > Testudines > Dermochelyidae > Dermochelys > Dermochelys coriacea. The sequence continues at coordinate 10,467,858 of NC_050094.1, read as the reverse complement.
TATTAATAATTATTGTCTTTGATGAGAGTTTTGCCTCATGCACTGAAGTCTCTGAGTAATGCCCAAGTAATGACTTAATAAGGGCCTTGGTGGATTAAGGTAAGAATATTAGGTCAAATGCTAATCATCCATCCCAGTACAGAAGCGTATGTTTTGTGCACGTCTGAAGCCTTCTACATGTTCATATCAGTTCTCTATTCTGGGACCTGGAATTAATGATCCACCCACTTTTCAAATGACTAACATGACGGGGGACAAAACCTATTTCAAAAACCCTCAAATTCTCAATGTACAAGCTCCTTATTTTCATCTTCCCTGTCAGTCATGACAAGTCCTCCCGACAGGACAAACACTCACTCAAATTCTGGCCATTCATTTCTATTCCCGAAGATTTGAGAGGAGGCTTTCACCATATACGGGGTTCTGCATCTTCTGCAGAGGGAACAATAAGCTATAAAACAAGGAAGAAAGATTTTAAAGACACTGTATAAAGGTTTAGCTCTTACATTTCGGTCTCCGATTCTGCAAAACAGACATTTCATTCCCGCCCAAGACGTGCGGGTTGCTGGAAACCAAGTTCCAGGAACAAAATTTACTGCATCAAGAAGCTTTTACTGTATTTGTAGTGACTGTTTCTTTTATATCAGTTCCAGACTCCAGCTAGCAGAATCCCTTGAAGAACAGATGTCCTGGGGAAGTGCAACTATTCATTCCAACAACAGTTTGGGGGGTCAGTCCCATAAGAGTGCCAGGCCAAAAGGGCTACGGCTGGCGTGAGAAATCCACTTTTATGATGAGCTGAACAGTCAAATAAAATGGAGCATTGCTGGGAGCGAAAAGACACTGATTTGCTACACTACTGTATGTGGGGGGAGGGAAAGGAATAAAATTCCACATAGTTAGAGTCTCACCCATGTTTAGAACCTGCTTCCAGTTCTTCATCAGCATGAAAAATTACAACTGTAACCAGATTCTTCTCTGTCGCCTGCGTAAATGTGCTATTACAGCTGTTCATATTTTCACTCTAATGAAGGGTTGCACATTTAAATGGTAAGATTTATTATATATTGTACACCGCCTGTGTACATGCAAAACTGTTAATTGACACCTAAAATGCTGCTTGTTTATTCTGACATCGATTATCATTTTTCTCAATTTTTAAATAAAAAACAAAACAAAAACAAAAAGCTCATTCCAGCACAGACGGGTTTTTGTTGCTTATGAAGAAACAAATAAAGAAACTTAAAAATAAGAGGAAGAGGAGGATTTCAACCGAGGGATAAAATAAAGCTTATTGAGGGAGGGGAGAAAAGTCACTCTCCCCCCTCATCTGGGTGAAAAAGGGAGTCAATTGTCCAAGCTGGTTTGATTTTGCAGAGAACTGGTACGAGGCTGGGTTCATAAACAGGTGAAATGATGGAGTTTATTGCAACGAACATCAACACTGAAACTAAATAACTGTGTTCCCATCTTGGTCCTGCTGAAAGACGGATGGTAAACTTGACCTGCCGCTGGTACTATCCGATTGCCATTTTTTATCCCCCTTCACCGCCCCCCCAGGCTGAGCCGCGTTGTGTAAATGTATGTGCTTGGTCAGGTCAGGCCCCGGGATCGGGTGAAACTCCGTTCACATTTGCATACAGGCGGAGTTTCACAATGAAGGCCCATCTGTTCCCGTCAGAGAGTACAAATCGAGTGTCACCCAACTCACTGCAAACGACAGCAGCATGGCCATTAGATGGAGGAACACTTAGCTCAGGTTACGGATATGGAACTGCTGATTTGGGTTTAAATACCTGATAACTGAAGACTTTTTATTGCATGTGAACAAAGAATGAACCCTGAACTGAACACAGGAGTCTCCCCCAACCCCACATATACACCCTCCACCTCAGCACTCTGGCTTCCCCACCTCAACTGAATCCATTACCAATACAAAGCTGCTGTATTTTCCTCTGTCCAAAAATTAAACAAGATTGAAGTGTCTCAATGGTCTTTAAAACTATATATATGAAAAGAAGGGAAGGGTGCAGTGGGGGGAGAGAGAAGAGAGAGGAGAGAGGAGAGAAAAAAAAAAAAAAGTAAGGGGAGGGGTAAACAGAGGATGAACTCTGAACTTTACATGCCCTCCGAGGTCATTAATATTGTTGCAATGTTGTTCCTTGAACTTCTAGTAAATTTCGTCGGTGTGGAAATTTTTGTTGCTGGAGTTCAACAGAGGTGAGAAGCCAGCCTCCACACCCCTCCCACCGCTTGGGTTAGGGATCCCTCCGTGAATCCAAACTATTCACTCGTCTATTGATAGGACAGTTTATACTCAAAAAGAAATCTATCAAGACCCATGTCACAGCCTGTTCCTCAACCTTAAAAAAAAAAAAAAAAAAAAAAAAAAACAAAAAACAAAAAACAAAAAACCACCACCACAACCCAAGGTATATATTACAGTTGACGGACAAGTCACACAAACAAGAGCTGCTCCGTACAACAAACAACACCTCTACAGCCAGTGGTGGGGTAGTCCAAGTTCATAGTGAAATACAGCCAAATACAAAGGAAGAATCTATAGGGTTTGTTTGTTTCTTGTTTAAAACAAAGGCCCTTTTCCTCCTATTTTCACTAAGATTTGAAGTTTCTTGATAAAAACCTTTCCTGCTTTGGTATTTGTTCTCCTTTGTAAATGGCTCAGTACGAAATACTGTTGTTTATTTCAGGGGTGACGTTAAATAAGTAATATGTACGTACGTACCCTTTGTCCCAATGAAAGAAAAGGAGTACTTGTGGCACCTAAGAGACTAACAAATTTATTAGAGCATAAGCTTTCGTGAGCTACAGCTCACTTCATCGGATGCATTTGGTGGAAAAAATGCATCCGATGAAGTGAGCTGTAGCTCACGAAAGCTTATGCTCTAATAAATTTGTTAGTCTCTAAGGTGCCATAAGTACTCCTTTTCTTTTTGCGAATACAGACTAACACGGCTGCTACTCTGAAACCTTTGTCCCAATGATAAGCCTCCCATCTGAGGATGGGCCTATTACAAACAGTGGACTAAAAAAAGTCTTAGAACACCCTTGGGATGTATCATCATCCACATTTCACAGATGGGGGGGCGGGGTGGAACTCTGGCCCAGTGAGGGTAAGCATTTTTCAAGAGCAGGCTCTAATTTTTGGGTACCCCACGTTAGACACATAGGGCCTGATTTTTTGAGGTGCTGAGCACCTGGGGCTGCCCGCTGATGTCAAAAGGGGCTACAGCACCTCCAAAACAAATCAGGCCCAAAACTGAAGCACCTAAAGTTAAGGATTCATTTTTGACAGCATGACTTGAAGCAACTTCCAAGGTCAAACAGCGAGTTAGAGGCAAAGTTAATAAAAAAAATCCACAATGCCTGATTTCTAGCCCAGTTTTTAACCACTAACCCATCCTTTCTCTCTGCTCAAAGCCAAAGCAATTTTTTTAAAAAAAGAGGCCACACGGCTTTATTTCCCCAACCCCATCACTATCGAAGTGCTTCGCGATCAGTCTGTAGAAGACGCTGTTTCTATAGTTTGTCAAACCCGATGCTCGTTAACCCTGAAGGAAGTTATACACTTAACAAAAGGAGAATGGATTTCTTGTTTCGGAAGCATGAACTCAAATACATTTTTGGTCTCCTTTAGTCAAGTTCAAGAGAAACAAACCCCAGCTAAAAATAAAAAAACCCAAATGCGTGCAAGTTTGCCCACTGTGTCATCCTGAACCCTACATGCTAGCTACATTTCCCTGCATACCATGATGCAAAGTTCCTGTAAACAAGCTTCAGAGTAGCAGCCGTGTTAGTCTGTATTCGCAAAAAGAAAAGGAGTACTTGTGGCACCTTAGAGACTAACAAATTTATTAGAGCATAAGCTTTGTGAGCTACAGCTCACTTCATCGGATGCATTTGGTGGAAATGCATCCGATGAAGTGAGCTGTAGCTCACGAAAGCTTATGCTCTAATAAATTTGTTAGTCTCTAAGGTGCCACAAGTACTCCTTTTCTTTTTGTAAACAAGCTGCGTATTTGCATATTCTATTCAAGCCCCTTGTAGAGATGCCATGTATTTGCATGTAGGGTGGCTAGATGCACCCATGTACTAAGGAGGAAAGAATAAACCAAGAAGCAAAAATGATTATACCAGGTTTCCCCTTCTGTCTGCTCCGGGGGGGGGGGGACCATTAAGGCTCTGTCGCTTTTTTAATTCCAATTTTCCTACAGGGATACAACCCAATTCCCCTCCCCCCCACAAAAAAGGACAAACACACACAATCTGATGGAAATATTGGCTGCTTGGATTCCCGTCTCTGCCCCTCTCCCCCGCCAGTTTGGAGTGCACAGGAACTGAACCTTGAACTTAATTTACCCTTTGAACTTGTTACCTTTAAAACAAGATTCCCCATGCTTTCCCTTCTTCAAACAAATTTCATCACAATTACAGTCCCTTCCACTTCGCTTAAAGATATATAATCATTGATTTGACCTAATTACCTGGTGCGGGCCTCTCTCTACAAGGTGAAAGCCATATTGGTGTGAACAGACGTTGACCCTTGTATTCTTGATACCCCAATTTTGTTCTAATTATTGTAAAGCAGGTTTTCCATCTTAGTCTGTCTCTTTCCCCCTCCCCTTTGGTATTTCGTTCCTTTCAGACTCTGTTATGCCCCTTGGGTTATGAGCAGTCTAATGCCAGGCTTCTAAGCACTTCTTGCATTGAAAGCATCAGGCTTTAGCTACAGAATTTGAAAGAGCGGCCTTGTTTTCTTCTGACGGAGCAGTTACACAATCCTGCTGCTAATCCTCTATTTTTGTTCTACAAAGAAAAAAAAACCAAAAAACTTTCCTTCTGGAAAACTAAGGTTCTTCTTATAAGGAAACCTGCATTATTCATCGAGGCCAGAAGGGGCCATTGTGATCATCTACTGTGACCTCCTGTATCACACAGGCCAGAGAACTGCCCCAAAATCATCCCTAAAACAGATCTTTTAAGGAAAAAAAACATCCAATGTGGATTTAAAAAATTGTCGGTGATGAAGAATCCACCACAACCCTTGGTGAATAGTTTCAATGGTTAATTACTCTCACGGTTAAAAATGTATGCCTTATTTCCAGTCTGAATTTGTCTAGCTAAAGCTTCTAGCCATTCAGATTCTAGCTGTCTTTCTCTGCTAGATTGAAGAACCTACGATTAAATATTTGTTCCTTATATACATACTTGGACTGTAATCAAGTGACCCCTTAATCTTCTCTTTGTTAAAATAAAAAGATTGAGCTCCTGAAGTCTATCACTGGAAGGCATGTTTTCTACGTCTACACTACTGCAGTAAATCGACCTATGATACGCAACTCCAGCTACGTACCTCCCTTTGACTTACCTTACTCTTCTCGTCGGGAATAGAGTACAGGGGTTGACTGGAGAGCGATCTGTAGTCAATTTGGCGGGTCTTTACTAGACATCCAATGGATTGATCTCAGAGCGTCAATCCCCGCTGTAGTGTAGACCTGCAGTATGCCTTTTCTCATTCTTATGGCTCTTCTTTGAGCCCTCTCCAATTGATCAACATTCTTCCTGAATTGTGGGCACCAGAATCAGGCACAATATTCTAGCAGTGGTCCCACTGGTGCCCAATACAAAAGTCAAATAACCTCTCTGCTCCTACTCGAGACCCCCTTTTTTATGCATCCCAAGACTGAATGAGCTATTTTGCCCATACTGGGAGTTCGTGTTCAGCTGACACAAACCCCACATCTTTTTCAGAGTCACTGCTTCCCAGGATCTATCTTTTAAGTATGGTCAACATTCTTTGTTCCTAGGTGTATACATTTACATTTAGCTCTATTAAAATGCATATTGTTTGCTCGCTGGCTCTCAGCTTACCAGTCACTCCGTATTCGTCACCTGTTCTCTTCATTATTTACCACCGACCCAAATGTGTGTCATCTGCAAATGTTACCAGTGATGATCTGATGTTCTCTTCGAGACCATTGATACAAATAGCACAGGGCCAAAAACCGGCCCCTGCAGAGGACACACCCACAAGCAATCACATTTTGAGACCTATCAGTTGGCCAGTTTTTAATCCATTTAATGTGCACTATGTTACTTTAATATCATTCTAGTTTTTTAATCAAAATGCTGCGTGGTACCAAGTCAAATGCCTTACCGAAGTAGAGGATGTCAACACTATTACTTTTATCAACCAAACTTGTAATTTCAGAAAAAGATATCAAGTTAGTTTGCCAGGATCTATTTTCCATAAACCCACGTTTATTTGCAATGATTTGCATTACCTTCCTTTAAATCTTTATTAATTGAGTCCCATATGAGCAGCTCCATTATCTTGCCCAAGATAGACATCAGGGTCACAGGCCTACAATTACCCAGGTCATCCCATTTACCCTTTTTAAAAATTGGCACAACATTAGCTTTCTTCCCATGTTCTGGAACCTACGTAGTGCTCCCAACACACACTGAAAAATCAACCTTAGGGGTTCAGCAAGATCCTCAGCCAGCTCTTTTAAAACTCTTATATGCAAGTTATCTGGACCTGCTGATTTTAAAATGTTTAACATCCTCCAGAAACACTAGTGTTATCATGATATAAGACTGCATTGCCTGCTTTTTCCCCAAAATACAAAACAAATATTTATTGAACATTTCTGCCTTTTCTGCATTCTTACTGATCATTAGGGCTCCTTGTCTGTCATGGAGGTCACGGAAGTCACAGAGCTGGAGCAGCCACAGCCGAGGCCCTGGGCAGCAGCCCCCAACCAGCTGGAGCAGCCGTGGCCCTGTGCACTAGAGCAGCTGCAGTCTGCAGCTCTGGGCAGCGGTCCCCAGCCAGCCACAGCAGCCACGGTCCATGGCCTCAGGTAGCTGCTGACGCTGGCCTCACAGTCCCCAGTAGCTGCTGCCGCTGGCCCTACCACCCCCATTAGAGCCCTCCCACATGTCTCCCCTCAACAGCGGCCCCACCCCACCCTCCAGAGCCCCACCCCCGAGATTTAATCACAGGAAATTTTAGCTAAGTCATGGACAGGTCACGGGCTGTGACCCATGAATTTTTATTTATTGCCCATGATCTGTCCATGACTTTTACTAAAAATACCCGTGACTAAATTGTAGCCTTACTGATAATTCTACCATTTCCATCTAGTAATGAACCAATATCATTGTCAGGATTCTTTGTTCCCCATATATTTTAAAAATACCTTTTTACTGTCCTTAACTCCATATATTTAATCTTGTATCCCTTTGCTTCCCCTCTCAATTTTCTACAATTCCTAACTTCTGATTTATAGTCATTAGTCAATTTCCCCTTTTTTCCATTTGTTTTTTTTTTTTTTAGTATGTATTTTATAGCGATCTTCACTTCCCTTCTAAACCAGACTGGGTTTTTAACCAGCTCAGCCTTCCTCAGTTGTGGGATTGTGGCTTTTGGGGCATCTAGTAAGGTGTTCTTAAATGAGTCCCAATTACCATTCACATTTTTCTGATTAAATTCTTCCTCCCAGCTGACTTAGCTCATAATTGTTTTCATTTTTAGGAAATAGGCCCTATTAAAGCACCAAGGATATACATTACTGGTCCGCACCTTATTCTGTTAGCACATTATAAATGTGATCAAGTCACGCTCACTTGTGTCTAAGCTATCAATCATTTTTAGTTATTTGCCCCTTGTGTAACAAATGCACACGGGACATATCTTTGACAGATTCATATACTTTGCCACCTCCCCGCCAAGCATCTCACAGTTTACAAACTTGAATCATCATCAACATCAGTGTGACCAGGGAAGTATTATCTTCATTTTACAGATGGAGGAGCTTTGGCACTATAATTAGGACGATTCTTCCAAAGCTGTGCGCCCAAAGTGAGGCTCTTAAACCCAAATTTAGGCACCTAAAGTCAGTGGCCTGATTTTTAAAATGGTCTGAGCAGCTGCAAGTCCCTGTTCCTTTCAAATCAGAGCTCCGTGTGCTCAGTACCTTTGAAAAATACAGCCACTTACGTCCCTAAAATTAATTTTAGCCTTTTGGTTTAAGTGTCTTGTCCAAGATCACACGATTGAAGACTAGAACCGAGACCTCCTTGCTCTTAGCCCTGTGCCTGATCTGCAAGGCCATTTTGCCTCTCCACTATGTAAATGAATGTGAAACTGTGGCCTAGTGAACATAGCACCAGATTCCATTTCTTGCTCTGACACTGAACTGTTGTGTAAACTTGGACGAGTCAATTCACACACCCACTCTTCCATTTTCCCCTCACACCCCTTTATCTGTCTGGTCTATTTACACTGCCAGTTCTTCAGGGATGGGGACATTCTCGGATGTCATGTATGTGCTGCACAATGGGGCTCTGATGTTGGCTGCTTCTTGGTGCAACTGCAACACAAATTAATACCGGCACACACAAAATCTTGACGTTCCAGTGGTTGGGGGTGGGGTGCATGACTCTGATTTGAACCCAGCCCTAAGCAAGAAATTAAAGCAACATGGTTCCCGCCCTTTTACAGGAACCTTTTCCATCTTAGAAATTAGAGTAGTACCAAAAAAGAAAGATAACCCAACCTACAGTAAAATCATCTGAACAGCTTTAGGTGGCAATCTGAGAAGCTGGAGATTCTTTATCATTTGGAAACACTGGAGATATTCCAAAAAGGATTTTAAAAGATCCCATTAAGGATTTCCGCCCACACCTATAACAAATAGCAGCAGCCACTGACACTCAGGGTCAGTGAGAAATGCCACCTCCTTAAACTTCTCATTTGGTCTTGGGCAACTGAAAAATAGTTTAGCAAATTGCAAAAAGGTTCCTAACCTAAGAGTGAACACGGGGAAAAGGGCCGCTCTTATCTTTCCCCATGCCCTGGGGTGGAACATTCTCCCATCCATGAGATGAGCGCCACATTCGTGAAAAGAAGTGATACAGGGCGGTGGAAGGGAAGAACAGGTGTGCAAGGTCAACCAAGGCCCGTTCTTTCCACCCAAGTCCTTTTCTGTCCTCTCTAATTTAAAGTGTCATAACCAAGAGGTATGCATCCGATCAAGTGAGCTGTAGCTCACAAAAGCTTATGCTCAAATAAATTTGTTAGTTTCTAAGGTGCCACAAGTCCTCCTTTTCTTATAACCAAGAGGAAGGCCAGAATTAAAGAGCCAGCACTGGATCAGGCAGATAGGTGCTGTGATATCTCTGACACACAACTGAGACTAAAGTGACCATTTTGTCATCCCTAGTGAGAAAGGCCATCCTCAGATCCCCTGAAGCTACTCTGTAATAGACTGACACTGAAGATAAAAGGAACAAAAGTCCCACAATCTGCCCCGAGCCCAAACTCATGGATTTAGTGTTGAAGGGCTACCCTCGGCTAGCACCATTTTTAGGCTTCAGTAGCTCAAGAGGTTTGGCTCTCTGCTGATCTGCATCATCCGGGGTTGAACTGGAAGCTTTAAAAAGGGTTGGTAACTCTCCCAAACTCCTCCTAGAAGTTCTGCCCCACCCAAATACAGCATCAAAACAAGGCGCTATCAACAGCGGATAGAATGAGTCCTTTATAAGATAACGGCCTCTCTTCTTCTGTGCATGCTTCGTTATGAGCTTTAACGTCAAAGGACAGCGGCAAAAGAGAATATCCAGGAACTGAAGGAGAAGGAAGAGGTGAGACGATTAGGGCTAGTGGAATTTTTTTTGCCGAAAACTTTTAGTTTCTTTTTAAAAAAAAACAAAAGAAAAAACAAAAAAGGGGTCTTGGGGAAAAAAAATCTCCATACAGTACAAAAAAAATCCCTTTTTCTTTTTTTTTTTGGTGAAGTGAAAAAAGGTGGATTTTTATTTTCAATAAAAAGGTTTTCAACTTTGGGTAAAACAAAACAAAAAACACACAAAATGTTTTCATTCTGATTAAAAAAATCAGAACAAAATTCTCATTTCAAATGGTTTCCCTGTAGGAAGGGAGGGAAAGATGGAGAATTATGGGAAATAATGTCAGACAAAAATGAAAATGTTCATGGAAAAGAAACTTCATGGAAAAGAATTCCCAATTTTTTAACTACTGCTAGTCACGATACTGAGGACTATGACCTGGGCCATTTGCAATATGTCCGGGCAAGTGAAACAATAAGAAAGGCAAAGGAGGTACCGAAGGTGGCTAGGTAGCTTCCACTGGTAGGATGAAAACAAGTTCTGAACCAACTAATGAGGAGTTTAAAACCGAAAGGATGCCATACTCATCAGGAATTTTAATAGATTCATAGATTCCAAGCCCAGAAAGGACCATTGTGATAGTCTACTCTGACCTCCTGTACAACACAGGCCATAAAACTCCCCCAAAATAATTCCTAGAGCAGATCTTTTAGAAAAACATCCAACCTTGATTTTAAAAATTGTCAGTGATGGAGAATTCCCCCGACCCTTGGTCAACTGTTCCAATAGTTAATTACTCTCACCATTAACAAGTTACGCCTTATTTCCAGTCTGAATTTGTCTAGCTTCAATTTCCAGCCATTGGATTGTGTTACACCTTTCGCTGCAAGACACAATCAATCACCCAGACATCTGTTGGATGACAAATGCAGCTAAACGTGGGATTACCAAGGAGGCTATTTAGCTACCTGGAAGACACATTATGATCCAGGAAGCAGACAAAGTCACACGGCTTTTTATCCATTTCAAAGAGCCAATGGAGGGCGCAAGCAGTGACCACAAAACTGATTGTATGCAATATACTCAGTAAAGGGCTTCCTAGATTGTAGCTGCACACAGGTATTACTTTAATCCTGGCTGATTTTAGGGCATGAAGTAACCCAGTGAGAATGGTGCCGAGCATTCATCCCACAAACCACATGGCAAGGTGCCGTGAGTATCCAAGACCCACCAGAATAACATCCTAAGGAAAGAATAAGAAGAGGTTGGTGGAGCTTCGAAAGGAATTGGTGGATCTGAAGGCTTCCTGTTGGGAAAGTGAGAGCAGGAAAGGATTAAGGAAAAGATACCAGCTGCATAAAAGCAGAATAAGTCCATGTTCCAGCCTATTGTTAGTTTTGTGCCCCATCCATCAGCATGTAGTAGTATCCAAGAACCTTCATCAACAGGGCTGATGGGCTTTTATAAACAGGACAGGAAGGAAGAAAGCAGGCCAATCCATAAACCAGGGCGTGCAGGAGGCTTCGGGTTCTATCTTGTCATTGCAAGCCACAGCTATACTGAGGAGAAACCTATCGGGGGGCCCACAGCCAGTTTCTGGAGGCATTCTGCACATGGAGCATCCAGAACCTTTCTGGTGGTGCAAAAGGACAGCACTCAGAGAGGACTCCTAAAACTCCCCTGTGGGGGTGCAACGGTTGCTCCCTCTCCCCCTTACCCGCTGTCTATCAGCTGATGCAGAAGGAGGTGGGCAAATACCCTGGCTTTTGCCATGCCCCCATTTGAATCTTTTGTGCTTTTGAAGTCATTCCCATCTCCCGCGCCTCACTAAACTCCAAATGTAAGGACCAGGATCACAGGAGGTATGAAGGAGGGTATCAGTCCCCACCTCAGCATCCTCCCACTCCCAGTCCAGCTATAAAATGGCGCTAAATCATCCGAGCCACCCATGCTGCTTTCCTAAGGACAACTAGCAAGTAACAAAGACCTTGTCAATAAAGCTATTGATAAAGGGCAGGTAAGTGAATACTTGGAGAATTGGATACTTATAAATCTGTAGATTCCAGTGATTTGCATCCTCAGGTCTTGAGGAAATTAGGATAATGAAATTACTAAACTGCTGGCAATTAATTCTGAAAAGTAAATGGAGACTCAAGATGACACCAGAGGATTTGGGAAAACAATCAAACAATATACCCATCTTTTAAAAAACATAAATAAATAAATAAAGCACATAAGGATGAACCTCGCAATTACTATATCAAATGTCACTCATATAAAATAATGGAATATTAATATATGAACATAAGAATGGCCGTACTAGGTCAGAGCAATGGTCCATCTAGCCCAGTGTCTTGTCTTCTGACAATGGCCAGTGCCAGATGCTTCAGAGGGAACGAACAGAACAGGGCAATGATCGAGTGATCCATCCCGTTGTTCAGTCCCAGCTTCTGGAGTCAGATGTTTAGGGACACCCAGAGAATGCAGTTGTATCCCTCACCACAATAGCTAAGAGCCATTGATTAACTTATCTTCCATAAACATATCTAATTTTTTTTGAACCGAGTGTATATTTTTGGCCTTCACAACATCCCCTGGCAATGACTTACACAGGTTGACCATGCATCGTGTGAAGAAGTACTTCCTTATGTTTGTTTTAAACCTGCTGCCTACTAGTTTCATTGGGTGACACCCCCCCCCCCCCGATTCTTGTGTTATGTGAAGGGGTAAATGACACTTCCCTATTCATTTTCTCCACACCGCTCATGATTTTATAGACTTCTATTATATCCTTCCTTAGTCGTCTCTTTTCTAAAATGAACAGTCCCACTCTTTTCACTCTCTCCTCAGAAAGAGACTGTTCAATACCCATAATCGTTATTGTTGCCCTTCTCTGTACCTTTTCCAATTCTAATATATCTTTTTTAAATAGGGCAACTAGAACTGCATGCAGTATTCAAGGTGTGGGTGTACCATGGATTTATATAGTGGCATTATGATGCTTTCGGTCTATTATTTATCCTTTGCTAATAGTTCCTAACATTGTTAGCCTTTCTGACTGCCATAGCACACAGAACAGATGTTTTCAGAGTACTAGCCACGATGACTCCAAGATCTCTTTCTTGAGTGGCAGCGGCTAATTTAGATCCCGTCATTTTGTATGTATAGCTGGGATTATGTTTCCCAATGTGCATTACTTTGCATTTATTGACATTGAATTTCATCTGCCATTTTGTTGCCCAGTCACTCAGTTTTGTGAGATCCCTTTATAACTCTTCACAGTGAGCTTTGGCTTTAACTATCTTGACTAATATTGCACTGTCTGCAAACCTTGCCACTTCCCTGTTTATCCCCTTTTCCAGATCATTGATTAATATGTTGATGAATATGAATATTCCAGTAGAGATCCTTGGGTGACCCCACTATTTACCACTTTCCTGTGGTAAAAACTAGGGAAGGAGGAAAAAATAGCCTGAAGATCTGGATTCTGGGCAACAAGCAATCTGAGACTGTAATGGGTAATTGACATGGGGAAAACTGGATCATGGTTTCTGATGGAGTTACCAAATTAGCAGATGAAGGGTGAGGCAGGTGATACAGTGCCCCAGCAAATCTTGCTCGAAGTATTAATTTCAATCAGCTTGGCTATCAATGTCTCATGGACTGAAAACTGACCCAAGATAGCAATCAATGTCTCTATATATTGGGAAGAAGTGTCCATGTTGGGGTTCTGTTGGGTGTTGTCACACATTTGATCTAACATGGGCAAACTGCATTAATTCCATGAGCTGGAGGAGATTAACTAGGAGGCGATGCAAATATCAAGTAAAGGCTGAGGAAACAATACCAGGGGACACAAAGATGTTAGGAATAGGAGTAGGAGAATAAAAATGAGTTCAACTTGCTGAAGTGCAAGTTAGTACATCTGGGGAAAATAATCTAATATACATTCAACGAGAGAGCGCGTGGTGGAGCAGCAGTAATATTCTAAGGGAACAACAGTAGTGAACAAAACAGGACAGAAACTTGCAATGCAATAGAGCAGCACAAAAAGAGCATGATGTGGAACTACTTAAGAGGTAGTATCACGCTATGGACAAGAGTGACAAAACATCTCTCTTTACAAGTAGGAATGGCCAAACTGGGTCAGGCCGATCTACCTCGGTGGTTTTCATCCTGTGGCCCACGGACCCCCAGAGATTCACAGACTATGTCCAAGATTTCAGCAAGGTGCATACTTCCATTCGAATTTTTTTAGGGGGTCTGCAAATGAAAAAAAGATTGAAAACCACTGACCTACCTAATTTACAAAAACTAGACAAGCCATTTACAACACATACTTTGCTTCTCTACAAAAGAAAAAAGGACACTAAGCTATCTAAACTACTACATACAACAAGGGGCCACAACAGTGGTTCCCGTTACCCACCCAGTAATATTGTTAATCTATCCAACTATACTCTTAGCCCAGCAGAAGAATCTGTCCTATCTCGGGGCCTCTCCTTTTGCCCCTCCACCCCCACGAACATGATACAGTTCTGTGGTGACCTAGAATCCTATTTTCGACGTCTCCGACTCAAGGAATATTTCCAACACACCTCTGACCAACATATTAACCCACAGAGACCTTCCTACCAACACTACAAAAAGAAGGATTCTGGGTGGACTCCTCCTGAAGGTCGAAACAGCAGACTGGACTTCTACATAGAGTGCTTCCGCCATCGTGCACGAGCTGAAATTGTGGAAAAGCAGCATCACTTGCCCCATGACCTCAGCCGTGCAGAACACAGTGCCATCCACAGCCTCAGAAACAACTCTGACATCATAATCAAAAAGGCTGACAAAGGAGGTGCTGTCGTCATCATGAATAGGTCGGAGTATGAACAAGAGGCTACTAGGCAGCTCTCCAACACCACTTTCTACAAGCCATTACCCTCTGATCCCACTGAGAGTTACCAAAAGAAAACTACAGCATTTGCTCAAGAAACTCCCTGAAAAAGCACAAGAACAAATCCGCACAGACACACCCCTAGAACCCCGACCTGGGGTATTCTACCTGCTACCCAAGACCAAAAACCTGGAAATCCTGGACGCCCCATCATCTCAGGCATTGGCACCCTGACAGCAGGATTGTCTGGCTATGTAGACTCCCTCCTCAGGCCCTACGTTACCAGCACTCCCAGCTATCTTCGAGACACCACTGACTTCCTGAGGAAACTACAGTCCATTGGTGATCTTCCTAAAAACACCATCCTAGCCACTATGGATGTTGAAGCCTCTGCACCAACATTCCACACAAAGATGGACTACAAGCCGTCAGGAACAGTATCCCCGATAATGTCACGGCTAACCTGGTGGCTGAACTTTGTGACTTTGTCCTCACCCATAACTATTTCACATTTGGGGACAATGTATACCTTCAAATTAGCGGCACTGCGATGGGTACCCGCATGGCCCCACAGTATGCCAACATTTTTATGGCTGACTTAGAACAACGCTTCCTCAGCTCTCGTCCCCTAATGCCCCTACTCTACTTGCGCTACATTGATGACATCTTCATCATCTGGACCCATGGAAAAGAAGCCCTTGAGGAATTCCACCATGATTTCAACAATTTCCATCCCACCATCAACCTCAGCCTGGACCAGTCCACACAAGAGATCCACTTCCTGGACCCTACGGTGCTAATAAGCGATGATCATATAAACACCACCCTATATCGGAAACCTACTGACCACTATTCCTATCTACATGCCTCTAGCTTTCATCCAGATCATACCACACGATCCATTGTCTACAGCCAAGCTCTATGATATAACCGCATTTGCTCCAACCCCTCAGACAGAGACAAACAACTACAAGATCTCTATCATGCATTCCTACAACTACAATACCCACCTGCTGAAGTGAAGAAACAGATTGACAGAGCCAGAAGAGTACCCAGAAGTCACCTACTACAGGACAGGCCCAACAAAGAAAATAACAGAACGTCACTAGCCATCACCTTCAGCCCCCAACTAAAACCTCTCCAACGCATCATCAAGGATCTACAACCTATCCTGAAGGACGACCCATCATTCTCACAGATCTTGGGAGACAGGCCAGTCCTTGCTTACAGACAGCCCCCCAAATCTGAAGCAAATACTCACCAGCAACCACACACCACACAACAGAACCACTAACCCAGGAACCTATCCTTGCAAAGCCCGTTGCCAACTCTGTCCACATATCTATTCAGGGGACACCATCATAGGGCCTAATCACATCAGCCACACTATCAGAGGCTCGTTCACCTGCGCATCTACCAATGTGATATATGCCATCATGTGCCAGCAATGCCCCTCTGCAATGTACATTGGCCAATCTGGACAGTCTCTATGCAAAAGAATAAATGGACACAAATCAGACATCAAGAATTATAACATTCAAAAACCAGTCGGAGAACACTTCAATCTCTCCGTTCACACGATTACAGACCTGAGAGTGGCTATCCTTCAACAAAAAAACTTCAAAAACAGACTCCAACGAGAGACTGCTGAATTGGAATTAATTTGGAAACTAGATACAATTAACTTAGGCTTGAATAGAGACTGGGAGTGGATGGGTCATTACATAAAGTAAAACTATGACCCATACTCTCAGGTGAGTATTTGCAGCGACAGCTTTTTTAAAACAAGGTGGTAATTCATTAGTTACCTGGCTATAGAATCTGAGAGGCCTTCTTAGGTTAGCAAAGAGAGGCAAAGGTTAAGCCATAGTCCATCCTGGCCAAACCAGTGCAATCAGCCATCCAAGCTGTTACGACCTCCATGACTCTGACTCTCTCCCTTAGTCCCAGGTGACAGCCCTGTCTCTCCAAATTCCAGCCCCTTGACACCTTTCTCCTTTGTTCTCCAGCTGGGTTCACACATTCCATCTGCCTGGGTTTCCCGCTCTTAGACGCTGATTGTTTGGTCCTTGGGGGTCTCAAGGTCTTTCTCGATCCAGAATGGGTCAGTTTCAACTGGTTCTTTAGTGACCCGCTTATGCCACCCCAGACAGCTAGGCAATGTACAGACCTCATCACTCCTGCTCCGCTCCAAAAACGGAGTTAACCCCTTCTGCACCCATTGGAGAGCAATGCTAAATACAGAAGGAAACTGAGGCACGAAAGTCTTCATGAAAACGTTACAGAAAATTCACCCTTTGTCACATTTGGGCAAGTCACTTAATCTCTTTGGGCCTGACCCAAGTCAAATGGAGTCTTTCCTTTGACCTCAACAGGCTTGGATCACACGCCCTGTGCCTTGGTTCTCCAGCTGTAAAATGGAGTTCTCTCTTTCTCCTTCCCTTTGCCTGACTTGCCTATTTTGATTGTAAGCTCTCCCGGGCGGGGCCTCTTTCTTACCCTGTGTTTGAACTGCACCCAGCACAACTCCTCAGTGGAGGTCAAGGTTCTACTGTAATAGAAACAACAGATATCAAGTGGGGTGGCACAAGGACACCTGGACGTTGCACCGTGGAGTTTGTCATTAACACCAGCTCGTCCGGTGGCCCAGGATAAACTCCAAAATGGATCACTGGTGGAGCAAGTTCCCCTTTTCTAACAAACAGCCTCCCTCCCACCAACAATCAAATCTCAAGACTTCCTTGCAGGCAGGGTACTCGGGAGCAAGTGGAACAGGAGCATCTTCACCCTGCTTAGTCAGGTGCCATTGTGAGGGTAACCGAGTTAGTCTTTGCAGCAACAATTTCTGGCCCTAGGTGATGGGACTTTTCAAGGAGCTGATCTATCTGCCTGAAACGTCCAGCTTACTTCATCTGCCAGAGTGTTTGTTAGACCTCAGGGGCCGGGGAGAAGGGGAAGAGCAGCATTTCACCAATGTCAAAGCTGCTCCTGCTCACCCCTCCCTCCACAAACAGAAAAGGCTCTAACCAAATCCAGAGAGACATAAGCTCAGTAGCAAGAAATTATCCCATTGGCAAAAATTCTGTTCTTGTTGAGTAGCGACTCCTTTATCTCTCAGAGACAATCAACCTTCAGCCGGAGGAGTCTAACCTTAAAACCCCATAACTCAATTTAACGTAGTGTTAAAGTTTGGGGGAATATTTGTCAGTGCCAGCGCTGATACAATCAGGCTGAGGGGCCCTAGAACAAAGAGCAGCGGGTGAAGAGCATGTCACCTCGCTGCACATTTGTTTCCTTGATGAACAAGGAGCTATTAGCCAGAGCAAAAGCATTATCTAGGTGAAGGATGATACTGATTGTTTTAGCTACTCTTGCAAACGCAGACGAGAGCATAAGGTCCCGGTGGCTTTTTGTAAGTCCCTGGTTGTGTTCCCCCCACCACCATCATGTGTGTGTCTGCGTGAGCTACCCTTCAAGAGCAACCCAAGATCAATTTGAGGCTCAGCTCGCTTCCAACCACCATGGCCCTCACAGGGCTGAACAATTGAAGTTGGACTATTTTGAAAAACAAGTTCATCACCATAAGCCTATAACAAAACGACTCGAAGACATGCACAAAATGGCCTCACGCAAAGTGACAGTGACGAAACATCCAGCAGATCCTATTTGCTTAAGCAAACCCACTGGCAGATACAATAGCTACAGGAGGAAGCTTGCTGGATCAAGTTGTACTTTGGTTCCTTGTGTTTAAGTGGAGAGACTCAATTGAGAGAAAGAGGAGGAGAGAAAAAAAAAAAAAGGTGACATTTCCCTACTGATCTCCCAGCTGCTGACATCAGCCCTTCAAAGCACCTGACTTCAAAATTCATTAGATTTGTTTCAAACTACTCCAGTTCCCAGGGCAAGTCCACACTACCAGCTTAAGTCGATCTAACTTACGTTGCTCAGGGCACGGAGCGCCCACTGGCACCCACCAGCAGCCAGCTCCCTTCCCTTCCCCCCCAGTGCCTCCCGCCTGCCAGCAGCCCCACCAATCAATTTCTCCCCCTCCCTCCCAGTGCCTCCTGCAATCAGCTGTTCCGCGGCATGCAGGAGGCGCTGGGGCGGAGGAAGGAGACAGAGGAACGGGGCGGGGCAGGTGTAGGGGGAAAGGATGGAATGGGGGGGGGGCCTGGGGCTGAGTGGGGGTTTAGCATTCCCAGGAGAAAGGGGGAAGCCGGCGCCTGTGGCTCAAGGATGTGGGGGGGCAGGGAAGATGCCCCGAGCGACGCAAGTGACAATGACCAAAGCGCTGTCCACACCAGTACTATGCCAACAGGAGAGCGCTCTCCGGTCGGCATAAAGCGTCCTCACCAGACACGCTACAGCAGCGCCCCTGCGCCAACTGGCAACCTGCCCCTAGCTTCCAAGGGTCTTCAGACTGTAAGCTCCTCGGGGCAGCGACTGGGTTTACTTCTGAGCATTGTACAGTGCAGGGACCACCATTCAAGTGCAATAAGAGTAATGACAATTGTACCTATATTCTCCATTGCCCCAATTCAACAAAGCACATGCCTAAATCCCACACTAACACTAACGGGATTTAGGCATGCACTCAAGTGCTTTGCTGAACAGGGGCTTTTATCGGTGCCTAGATCTTTTCATCTAATAGTAAATCTAGAAGTTCAGGGCTTGTTAAAGTGTTTAGCACCTGATCCTGCAAACAGATACCACATGTGCTTAACTCCACTCATACGAACAGTCCCATCGCCGGCTCGCGTGAGTAGAGTTATGCACTTGCTCCAGTGTTTGCAGGCAATGCTTAAAGTGATCTGAAAAAAAAAAAAAAAGGCATGGGGGGGTATCAGTCTGAAAGCAGAAGCTTTAGTTAGAAAGCTAGTGCATCAGCAACGCAAGCAATGCAGCTCAATTTTTAATTTTTATTTTTTTGGCTGGCCCTGCAACCCCTTGTGATCTGCGCCTTCCCCCCCACCCCCACTTTAAGCTCTGTTTGCCGGATCAGGCTATTTTACACCAAGCATCATTCCATCTCTCTTCACAGGAGTCCTCCATACCAACTAAGGGCTTGTGCACACTGGATTTTTTTTTTTTGCCACTCCAAACTCATGCCCCACCAGTGTAAAAACTGGATTTGCACCTTGGTTTCAGACAAAAAACAGAGATACAGATATATCTGTTCTACATATAATGAGTTGTGTATGCACTGGCTGAAAGAATATATACATATATGCACACACACACACACAAATATACTTAAAAATTCTTACTGTGTTTATAAATTTATATATACATTTTAAAAATCCTAGGGCTTCTTCCGCATACAAGTAATCCAGAAATAACTAGATCACAATCCTACATTAAAAAAAACAAAAAACTAAAACCAAATCTGTCTCTACAGCCTGTATTTGCAAATTTCTAGTAAATATTACAGGGCATCCTTTGCCCTTTGGTCCCATTAAGGAATTCTGCATGCACAAGCTGAAAGAAAGATAAATCTTTTCATGCTTGGAAGTGGGGGGGGTGCTAGTTAAATCTTTACTGGATTTTCAATAACATTGTGAGAAGTAACATCCCAAGCCTGATTGCTACAAAATGCCAAGTGCTTTCAACTACTCACTGGCTTCATGTTAAGCATGTGCTTTCCTGAATCAAGGCCATAGTGCTAGTGAGAAGTCCTGGGATGACAGCCCTGGACATTTGCGTCCACTGTATAGCCAAAAGACAGACAGACAGCTCCAACCTTGACCTTGAGGCTCCAGCTGAATTACGTTCCAATTTCTAAAAAACTGGAATTAACTGGAAGTACCTTGAAGTCCTTTAATGTAGGAAGCTTTAACCATTTATTATTCAAAAGCAGGAGAGATGCAAATTCCAACCATTTTGTTAACTTATATTTTCCCTTCTACTGGGCAGAATTCAGCGACAGAAAGCATTTATCCCTTAGATTAACATATTCATGAATAAAAAGACCTTTAGGAAGAGGGTGTGTAAGTTATCCCAGCCCCCCCCAGCAACAGTAACTTGCGCACTGATAATTCACGTGTGTTTGACATGGCAAACATGCAATTTGCCACAAGAGAAAGCTCAATCTTTTGCCTTGGCAGCTGCCACATCACATGAGAATAAGCTACATGATGGAGCAGCTTCTTAAAGGAACATGCACAAACTCATACTTGCTCCAAAAATTTGAGGGATCAGTGCATTCCCCAATTTTTCAATTAACTTTAAACAGTGGTGACTTCAGTTTTCCTCCCTATTTTAAATAAACAAGGCTTCAGTGAAAGCAAAGCAATCATGGACATTTAGCCTAAGTACACAAATCTATTCACCCGGTCTTACCATGATAAGAAAAGAAAAAGCTGGTCCAAGAACTGCTCCTATGTAAATTCACTGTTTAAGCCACTATAAGGGAAAACAACATTTGCATAACAACTTTTACGTGACAAATCACGTAAATCAAGCTCTGCAATTATTCAAACGACTCCAGCTCATATTTGCTTCAGCAGGTGTCTAGGTAACCGCACAGACACTGCTCTTTGGCATGAGGCACACACAGAACTGAACCTTGAAGAAAATTGTCCCAATGGCACAGAGAAATCCATAGAATTGTTAGTGCAAAAATCTTTAGTTTTAGTTCACAGAGTAGTTTCTAAACACTGCCACCCTGAAGATTTGAGCGAGTCTCTTTTCAGAGCCCAGGATGCCAGGGCATCAAAATTCAGATTAATTGTACTGAGAGTTTCATTCGATTTGATATTCTTAAAATCCCAGCTCAATTACATGAGACACTCAACTTCCCTTTAAATTTTAGAAAGTTTCTGGCTTTCATGTTTGTGAACCCTACAAGGGCATGGAAACCAGAAGGTAAATAAAGAGAAGCCAAAACTGCTTATTTTGGCTTTAAAATCATGATTTTTAAGCCAATCTCATCATCTTTGAATACCTGGAGGTTGGCAACACTAGGAACAAACACTCCAAAAGATCGGTGTGGTTTTGATGTGGGAGTTGGGTCCAGTCCATCTCTTAGTGTGAAGAAGAATCATTAAGTCCCCCATAGAGAGCATAAGAGGGAGGCCTATTTACACTGTCAAAGTGGTACAGAGGGGTCTTAATGTAAAGGAGATTCAGACCTTCAGAGTTTATTTAAAAATCAGTGCTAGCTTGACATGCTTCAAGCACTTTACAATGAAAGCCCAACTTTCAACCTGGATTGAGGAAAACCATAACAGAATGCTCTCTCTAGGTACTAGGTGATGGCTATTACACCTTTCACAACCATAGTACTTGCATTTTTTTTTAAAAAAAAAAGTAAAAACAACTAACCCTCTCTCTTTAGATATTCAGGGCCAAGTTGCAAAGAGAAATCTCAAACTAGCCTCTAATGTACTCCAACTAAGCCCACAGTTCTGAGGTGCAATCTACTGCCATCACAAACGACAGGATTTACACAGCCATCTGACCTGCTGAGGTAAACTGCACCCCCAATCAAGCAGAGATTTAGATGGCTAAGGAACTATCCCTTGTGCCCATGATTCATGACACCTGTCAGATCTCAAGTACAAAGCTGGGGGCGGGGGGAGGTTATTTTGAAAATGCAGCCCTACCATATTTACAGACGACTTTTAAAAACAGACAAACTTTTAAAGTTGAAAACTTGGCAGTTTTAGCCTCCTGGTTCCTTGTTCTCTTCGAACAAGGTTGTGATGTTGTTTCATCCATTTCTGGCAGCCTCTCTGAGATTCCACCCCACCCAATTAATTCTCAATAGAAAGGTGAGCTAAGTCACTCCATGTAAAATATGGCTGACCCTTTTGACTGGAGAGGTGAGTGATCTAGGAACCTATCTGTACAACATGAGAGACATGAATAGCACTAAGTTCAACAGTTCTCATGTTATGGTGCATTCCCACTAAGATGGTGATAAAAAGGGACAGTATAAGCTCTGTAGCTTTAACAGTACATGAACTCCTTACAAACTGCCAAACAGCACTGGAAAACATCCGTTTATTTCTGCAAGTACTTCGTTGCCCGAATAATGGGCCTGATCCTGTGATCCCTAACTCTGCAAAACTCACACTGAAATGCCAGTGTGGATCTGCTGGAGCAAGGACTGCAGGATCAGGCCTGATGTTGTGAAAATGATACACCTGCATTTTAACCTGCTCATTTCCTGGCCTTGCATACACCACGCTCAACATCAAAAGGAAACTGACCAAGTGGAACTTTCTGTGTCAATAGCACTTGACAAGAAATCACATTTCCAGAACCTTTCACACTCTGTTTCAAAAGTACATTAACAGCAAGTTTATAATAATCCTTTCAAAAGAACAAAGAGTCTTTCCAGACCTGTGGAGGACTGATGGATAATTGTTTCTGCCACCAGCCCACAAAAAAGATGTAAAGCTTTGGAGTATTCACGCAACAGGTTTTTACACACACCTGCAGACTTGATCTGTGGTGGAGCTGAGACCCTCACCCTCAGATGAAGTCCACAGGGTCTGCAGATGCTGAACACCTCGGGGGGGGGGGGGAAACCAGTCTCCTATTTTGCAGAAAAATCTCAGGCTCTCCTGAATACACCTGAAATTCAACCGGAGTTGCATGCCTAACTTCCTTAGGTCCCTTTAAAAATCCAAGTCTAGAGCACTGGTAACAAGCCACACTGTGCCAGCTGTTGCAAACTGCAGGCCAGGTTCTAAACTCCATAAGGCCGGTGGAATAACTCTGCTGAAATCAATGGACCCGCTCCAAGATTTACAGTAGTTCAACTGAGTTATTTGACCAGATTCTCACATATCACCTTAAAAAAAAAAAAAAAAAAAAAAAAAAAAAAGGAGATAACAACTAACATTTTTGGTCTGGAAAAATGTTAGTCTGCTCATTACATTCATCAGAACAGGAAGAGACATTACAAAAGACACTGATTTGCAAAGCTTGCCTTGTGATCCTCTGTTATTTATCTACACCACACTATTGGGCCAGATTCATTGCTGGTATAAGCCTGCTGAACTCAAAAGGAATGACACCAGAGATGAACTTCGGCTCATTTTGCCTGAGCACTGGTTTCCCTTCACACCACAACTCCTTAACAAAAAAAAAAAAAAAAAAAAAACCATCACCAAAAAATCCACAACAACTCAGACTGAAGTTTGGGGTGGGTTGATGAGGGGCTGCCTTTCAATAGGATCACGCTGAAATAAGCAACCCTAGTTTATTCCATAGCCCATTATTTGCATCCACAGCTCAAACCGATTTCTGAGTTTAATAGCTACCACAAAATGCGCCCACAACGTTATTTTCTTTCACCACAAGAGGGGGCTGCAGAACTTTCATCTCTTTTGCGATCCACAAAACCCCCAAGTTAAGGGCTGCTTTATAGACAAACTACAAGGCAAGGCATTAAGCGATTAAAACACATATGTACGCCCACATGTGTCAAAACAAAAAGATGCATGCCAATCCAAATACCAGACACACATGTCCATGTGCCTCTTAAAAATTTGCGTACATGCTGAATTTTTAAAACAGGTCAACCCACTTTCACAGAAAGATTCCACAGTTTAGAAAACATTTTTTTTAATTAAAAAAAAAAAAAAAAAGCTATAGAAAATATGGAAACAGAACAGATGCAAGGATTGGAAAATGAGACACCCAAGAAATGGCTAAGGGAACTAAATGTATATAAATTAGAACAGCAAACACTCCAGGGACAAGCACACAGGGTCTCAAAATACCTTCAAAGAGGAAACAATGTAAATGAAAGGAATTATTCAGGGACTGGAATTCACCTGTGTGCAGAAGGCCATCAAAAGGCCTACAGTGACTGAACAAAAAGTCAATGAACTTCTAAAAGAGAATGGGCAATTTTCCGTTGGATTCCAAGGAGCGTTCTCCAGGGTCTCCTTTCTGAGGAGGACTACTCACCAGCAGAAATTGCTGCCTATTCCCCCCCCGCCCGAAACCCCTTGCAATTTTATATCTTGCAAGGCAATGGAAATCAGAGAGAGAATTCCCTGCAGTAGGCAAAGAGATTGCAAAAGTGCCACCAGAGAAAAACTGGTTTGTAAACTGAGGAAACTAATTACAAGACTTTTAAAAAAAGAGGTGGGTTTTTGTTGTGTTTCAAAGAAAAAACCCAACTAAAAACCAACCAGTTGTATGTTTAAACAAGGAAATAAATTTAGAATAAAGAGAAACAACTTGTAAATCTGTTAGGCCAAATTTCTCTGCTAGTGTAAATGGGTTAAATTCAGTTAAAGTCAAGAGAGCTGTGATCACTTACAGCAGCAGAGAAGTTGCCCAATATGTGGAATTTATGTATAGGATGTTTTGCCATTACACACACACACACACACACACACACAAATATACATTCTATAAAGACATTTATATTCAGCATAACGTCAAAACAAGACCAGACATGATATGAGAGGCACTGTAGTCCGGTGGATAAAGGTACGGGACTAGAAATCAAGCTGAAATCTATTTTCCCAGTTCCATCACTGACTCGCTGTTTGACTTTGACTCACTTCTTTCCCTGGCCTCAGTTTCCCCATCTGTAAAACAAGGATACACCTGCTTCCCCCTCCCCATTTTAAAGCCCTGTGAGATGGAAGGGTGAAAAGCAAGATAAATAGAAAATATTAATGAGATATAAATGCATACCTCCAAGTTCTGGCATCTATTTAATTTACACTGAACTTAAAATTAAATTGCTGGACTCTGGCAAATGAAGTGAACTACCAGTCTGAAAAGAAAACATGTTAAAAAAAATCGTGAAGTGGTAGGAGTAAAATACATTACTTGGAAAGTGTCTCACCAGAAATACTTATTATAATAGTACTTAGCACTTATATAGTGCTTCACAGTCTCCAAGCGCTGTACAAACATTAGCTTCTTAATCACTCATTAGGGATGATCCTATACAACACTGTCGTGGCTCATTGCATAAAGTCATCCCCAACTTGCAGAATTGCTTCTCCTATCATGCTCCGTGTTCTAGAGACTAGAGAAGTTTAAAAGTTCCATAGCTTATTGGAAAGTTTGGTACAAGTGGGGCTAGACAGCTCAAGAGCCAACAGCCAGAGGCACACTTCCCACCCCCTTCTTCACATTTTAGATTGGGAAGCAGAGCACGCCAACACCTTCGTTAAGTGGGAAGAACCTCCTGCCTTGATAGCCTCCAGTTAGCAAGTCTGGAAATGCAAGAAGGAGGAATGAGATGGTCTTTAGTTGTCTACGCAGGGTTTGTGCCTCTGTGAACGCATCCTCCAATTGTTGCAAGAGAGGGCTAGATGATGCACGGTGGCTACTAGGTCATGGAATGGTGGCACAGCCAGAGAGATGAAGGTGGTCCTGGAACCTGCCAGTCCAGAGCCTCCCAGGGGCAGGTCTACACGATAAGTGAGGTGTGACTGGTAGATGTGCCCATACTAGCTTTAATCCAGCTAGTATGGGCACCAATAGTAGTGCAGACGTGGTGGCACAGGCTAGCAACCAAAGGATGTGCCCAACTTCCCTGCAGGATTGTACTTTGGTTGGTACCCCGTGCTGAAGCCCATGCTGCCATGTCTACACTACCCTTGTTGCCCAGGTTAGCCATATTACAGCTAGCAGGGGTGTGCCTACTTTTCCTACAATCACACTGTCACTCGCAGTGTAGACATACCCCATTTGTTGCCCAAGTTGAGTGAGCTATTCCCAGGTATGAACCACCCACCCTCTGTGTTTGAAGAGAAGTAGTTTATAGTGACTTTGTATTACAGTTGCATCTAGGGCCCATGGCAGCGAACCTCTCAGCCCAGGTCAAGAGGCTTAGGCTAGTGGGGCTTGTAGTAGCCCTCTAGCTGTAGATTGGGCTGTAGCTCACGCTTTGAAGCCCATTCCCCTCCAGGCTTCAGAGCCTATGCTGCAACTTCAAAGTGCTGTCTACACAGCTATTAGTACAAAATTTTCCTCAACCTGAATGGGGAGGTTAGCTGCTGCAGGCAGTATAGACGCGAGTCTAGAGGCCTCAGTTGAGAATAGGGCCCCATCACGTTCGCTGCATTTGTACAGCAACTAGAGTTGCTGCCCTGGAGAACTTATGGTCTAAATAGCAAAGACAGACCTGATATGAGAGGGGAGATAGGGGCACAGAAAGGTAAAGGGTCTCATTTTCAAAAGTGCCTAAATCCCATTTTCAAACGTGACTTTGGCTCTTGAGTCTCACTCAGAGCCAAGGGGACTTTGGAAAATTTCACCTGAAACCACTTGCCCACAGTCACACAGCAAATCCATGTCCAAAGTGGGTCTAGAACCCCGTGTCCTGGGTCATAGTCCAGCACCCTAAGCAGCAGATGATGTTGCTTCCTGAATCCAGCCAGCCCTCTGCAGCTCGCGCTCTCCAGACAGAAGCAAGCAGAGGTGTTGCAATACCACCACCTTTAGAGATCCACAGAGACTCTTCGCCAGGCCTTAAAGATGCCACCCCCAAAACTTCTTCACTATGGCGGTGTAACACTTAGCCATAGTCTTTAAGCAGCCCAGTTATCCTGCTGGGAAGCTGAGTAATTGCAACTATCCCTCTACAGCAACAGAGGTTACCAAGGGATCT
This sequence comes from Dermochelys coriacea, assembly GCF_009764565.3. Taxonomy (NCBI): domain Eukaryota; kingdom Metazoa; phylum Chordata; order Testudines; family Dermochelyidae; genus Dermochelys; species Dermochelys coriacea. The sequence continues at coordinate 10,440,718 of NC_050094.1, read as the reverse complement.
CCTTTGTATCTATTCCTGGTAAAGGTCTGGCAGGAATTCCTCTTGACTGGCTCCAACTAGGTATATCAAGTATGTCCCCAGGAGCCAGTGTGGTTTCAAAGCAGGATGTGGCACCACTAACATCATCTTTGCTCTCCTTCACATCCCGGAAAAGGCATGTGGGACAATGCCAACCTCTATGCAAAGCTACTGATCTAAAACAAGGGCCTTTGACAGTATTAACAAAGGCGCATTGTGGCAACTCCTCAAGAAATATAGCTACCCAGACAAGTGGGTGAGTCATCCATTTGTCCCACCTGGATACGTTTGGAAGGATCAATTGCAGCAGGGCCCTTCCTGACCCCTCTCAGATCAGGACATGGATCAAACATCATGAGGAGTCCACTCCCCTATTTGCTGAGGTCACCAACAATTCACAGGCAAGGGTCTACATCCAATCATTCATGTCGGAGGACGAAACTAGAACACCGCTCAACTTCTTATCCAAAAATATAAACCTGCTGTGGCTCTTACTGTCCAGCTACGCAGGAAGTCCAAGAACAGGTAACTCGTTCTAATGTAGCAGTGGTTAGTTTGGTCTCAATGCCAGCATAAAATAATAAAATAATAATAATCATGATCATTATCCTCTTGCCATTTCTCCACATTGGCATCCCTGTACTAAGTCTGAAATTTTCAAGCATCTGAAAGTTCGAGGTGGCAAATGTTTACATACCTTGGGAGAGTTATTTCAAATCAGGCCCTTTATGGCTGCCCAAAATCACCGCTCAAAGTTAGCAAAGCAACCCTCTCCTCCCCACCCTCCCCTGTTTGTGAACACTTAATAAACATGCCTGGAGAAACCACAGATTTCATAAAGAGATCGCTCTCATCATCAGGAGGTAATGCCCAGGTCTTCACACCCGTCGATGCCCATTTAGTCTGGTATCCATTATCTTTGTCGTATCCCCCTTCATCCATGCTGTATATAGGTGTGTTTTATATCTAAAAGGTAGAGTTTCTTAACACACACATGATATGAACAGAACCTAAACTCCATGTCTGTTAGTCATGATGGTGATTCTCTACAATTATTGGTGAGCTACTGAACCAATCCAGTCTCCAGTCCATGTAACAAACCCATTCATTTTATGACCCACATCAGCAGAACCTGTAGATACGCATAGCATCCCACATTGCACAACAAGGCTAATGCCACAGACCACAGATGTTGTTATCTGTGCTTATGAGCTCACCCCAAATAAAAGATGATCGATTATCTTATGATGAGCAGGAAAGTGGAGGAGCAGGGAATGAAAAATCAGGAGGTGTGTGGGCAGATGGGAATGAAGCCCTGGAAAATTAAGCAGGAAGGAGAAACCTAAGAGGCTGAGAAAAAAAAAAAAAAAGAGGGAGTTTAAGGAAGAGGAGGAGGAAATGAAAGATCTGGAAGTAGAGTATCAGGAGACCAAAAATCAATCAGCCTTCAGTGAGATTACACCAGGGACGTCTACGGACATGAAAGTTAGACTAGAGTGAGCTATACTGTACAGTGCTTTGAGTTCAATGGCACGTCATGTGTTTCTCACGTCTAAGCCGCCCACTTGCAAGCAGAGACAAGTGTTACTGAAACTTTTATACGGGGGATGCTCCTGTGCAAAGAGTAATGCTCTAGCACTGCTTCTGTAGGGTCTCAAATGAACGCGTGCTCAGCCTCTGCATTACAGCTCATCCCCAAAAGATCAGCCTGAAGCATCTCTGCATTTCCCTGAAGAGGGTGCCCAAGATTTTCAAACATGACTTGTGAGTGCGGATGCCCAAATTGAGACATGCAAAGGGGCCTGATTTTCAGAAGGCAAGTGCTCAGCGCTTTCGGAAGCTCAGGGCCCATTAAGATGTCTCAAATTGGGCAACCAAAAAAAGATGAGGCACCCAAAATCACTCCAACAGAAACCGTTCCGTTTATATTCATGCAACTGGTGTGTTGATTTGTCCCTTTCATTTTAGAAAGGTACCAAAATTTATTCAGTACAACTTACACTGGTTGATAAAGCAGCTAGTCCTCAGAGAGAGAATACCCATCAACAATGACAGCATATAAAGTTAGAGAGGGAAGAGGGTGGAAAATACACCAGATTCAGGCTATCCCTCCAAACACTACACAACAAAGGATTGCGGGAAACAGACGCTCTTACCGTCATCCTGGTAATCCGATGCAAGTGACGCATCTGACACATTGGAAGGGACGAAACTCCAGCTCTGGTTGTCATCAAAGCTGTCCTGTCCGAAGTAAGCATCAGCCTGATCCCCTCCTGGAAAGTGAAGAGAAGAGGGGAAGAAGTGAACTGATTTTAGTGGAAAGCAACACACTCCTAGCCTCACCCCAGCTCCTATGGCCTATGCTGGAAATTATCCCCTGCTGCTCCCAACTATCTTCCGGCCACTGCCAAATTCCAAAGGACTTCAGAAGATGCCAGATCAGACTGTGGGAACAAAGAGGTATATCCTCTGGTTGATGCATGATGACATTTATGGGGACTGTGTTTGGGTGCATACACCCCAAAGGGCAGAGTATGCCCCCAAAAGCATCCATATTGGATACATATCACCCTGGTACCTGCAGAATATAGAAGCAGTAGGTAGGGAAGGTCTGTCTTGTAGCTAAAGACTGGGAGTCAAAATACCAGATTTCTAGCCCCAGCTCTGCTATGGCCTCACTGCACCACATTTGGAAAAGTAAATGTTCCCCTTCAGTGCTTTAATTTCCCCATTTTACAAATGAGGATTATAGCACCTACTTCACAGGGACGTTTAGACCTTTAATGCTTATATAGAAGACTTTGAATCTCAAATGAGAGGTGCGAGAAAAAAAAATTAAACACATTATAGATCTACTGCCAGAACGGGCAGAATACCATATGCAAATGAACTGAGGCAAAATATTTGTGTGTGCGCGCGCAACAGAGTGCTTGTATATTAGATTCTGTCAGAGTGGATTGTCCATTAGGGGCTTTGCTATTGATGGTGATTTTATATGGAAAGCTCTCAGATACCACGATGATGGGCAGCAATATAAAACTGTAAGATAGATGGTGCTGTAACAGACCTTTGTAGAAGGAAGATGCTGAAAACCACAGACAGAAGCTGAAAAGTCCCAGAAACACAGCGAGAGAGAGAGAGAGAGAGAGAGAGAGAGAGAGAGAGTGTGTGTGTGTGTGTGTGAGTGAGAGAGAGAGAGAAATGAACGAGAACACAGGACAAAAAGACAGCTGCTCAATTCATTCAACACATGCCAAACAATGAGAAGAGGTTTTTCAGCTGATTTTAATATGAACTCAAAACACTAAACTGTTAAAAAAACAAGACCATGTACATTTATCTCAGCAAACTACGGAGAGATTTGTGCCCAGATATTTTAAACCAAGCGGTGAAACAGCATTGAGGGGTTTGGGAAGGAGAGGTGTGCACACATGCACAAATCAGCAGCTGAAGAAAAAAAAAATAAAATCATACTCCATTTATATGGCAGTTTGTATTCCAATAATCCTCAAAACACCCACAGGTCTCATCCCACATGTTCATAGATGGGGAAACTGAGGCACAGAGAAATTAAGGTCAGAATTTTCCAAAGCACTCAGCACCCACATTCACGATCAGATTTTCAAGGATGCCCAGGTCCATTTCAAACACCAAAATAAGGGGCCAATTCCCCCTCTTCCCCCCCCCCCCAAGAGAGAATTTAGCCTGTTGGGTTCTGTGCTCTTTTGAAAATTTGCCCCAGGAGTGTCCCACTGGGAGCTGAGCACTTTGGAACACCTGGCTGCCATTGTGGGTGCCGGGCACGTGAAAAATTGCACTCTTGAAACTTTGACCCCACGTCAGAAGGCATCAGCATCACAGGTGGGATTAGAACTCAGGAGCTCCTGGCTCCCAGACCTCTGCTCAAGCCACTAGAGGGTTCAGGCAAGAGCCACAAGAATGATAGGAAAACTTGAGTGTTAAGAGTGTTACACAGTTTAGACTTGAGGAGCTCAATCTATTTAGCTTAACACAGAGAATGTTAAGGGTGACTTGATCACAGTCCGTTAAGTAGCAACGAATATTTGACAACAGGCTTTTCAATCTAGCAGAAAAAGGCATAAGATGATGCAGTGGCTGGAAGTTGAAGCTAGACAAATTCAGACCGGAAATAAAGCTGTAAAATTTTTAACAGTGCAGTAAATTAACCACTGGAAAATTTTACCAAGGGTCACGGTGCAGTCTTCATCACTGGCAACTTTTAAATCAAGAGGGGATGTTTTTCTAAAAGATATGATCTAGTTCACACTGGGATTTAATTCAGGGCCTGTGTTATACAGGAGGTCAGACTAGACAATCACAGGGGTCCTTTCTCGCCTTAAAAATCCAGGCGAACCCATCTCTTTTTCTATTTGCTATTAAGAGCTATAAAGTTGCTACATCTTTGGCCAGTCCTATTTCCTGACATACCCTCTGTCAGTCCTACATCCGCGTGTTTTCAATGCTCATATAGTGGTGAATGAATTCAATACAGGGACCAAAAACCACCCCACAACTGCACGAGGATGCTGTCCTGCTTTTAGGATTTGCAGCGTTTATTGGCTCAGAGACAGCAATACTCTACCACGGAGAAACCGCAGGACAGAGGTTGCAGGTCTCAGAACACAAACTGGTAGACTGTTTATTTACCTTTCCCATATACCAAATACTGGCCAGACACTAAACAGAGGTGGTGTGATCTATCGGTTAGAGGCAGGAGATTCGCAAAAAGAAAAGGAATACTTGTGCAAGTGAGCTGTAGCTCACGAAAGCTTATGCTCAAATAAATTTGTTAGTCTCTAAGGTGCCACAAGTACTCCTTTTCTTTTTGCGAATACAGACTAACACGGCTGCTACTCTGAAACCAGGCAGGAGATTGGATTCTTTTTCTAACATGCCACCAGTTCTTTAAGTCACTTTATCATTCAGCTCCCCTGCGCTTGCCAATTTTAGTACCATGCTTCGAAACCCTGGGATAAGAAGGCACTACCGATACTCAAGCGTTAAAAGAGAACAGGTTAAATATGGCTACCGCGCAGCAACATCACGTAGTTCCAAGCAGAGCACAGCCACTGAGAGTTTATTCTAACGAGAAATCTTCCTAAACACTGCTGTGGAACAAAGCCGGTGATTCACGTCGCTGCAGAGACACAGTGAATATGCCACTACGATTAAGCCCACGGATCTGTTAAAAGAATGGTTCCTTTCAACCAAGCCGAAACACTCTTTTTAAAAAAGGCTTTTGAAACAATCACCAAAGTAACAGGTGTTCTTATAATGAGATACAGGTGTAGCATCATGGTGATAACGAGCAAACTGTTTACAGTTTGCAAATACCAAAAGGGAGCATACCCGCGTGAGCTAGGTTCATTGGAAATGAACGTACCATGCATCACTGCAGTAAGCCATTTGCAAAAACAAGGGCTTAATCCTGATGCTTATTCACAGGGATAGTCCCGTACAAATGATGGGGTCTACTAGCACAAGGAAGGACTGCATGCATGAGCAAGGGCTGCAAGATCAGGCTATGGGGCTGCCACAGGAAGACATGTTTTTTGCATAATGTTTAACAGACATGTGTTGTGTTATGAGATATCATACAGAGGGGGTGTTGCTAGACACACATTGTTCCTTGTTATGTTCACAAACAGGAATATACACCAGATTTTCACATGCATGTGCAAACAGGGCCGTACCGCACAATTACCCAGTCACAAATCTGTATGGGCTTAGTTGGATATACAACTGGACAGTGCCTGGCATAATGGGGTCCTGATCGCTAGATGTTACCGTAACACCAGCCAACAAAGACGCAAAGCCTGGCTTGCCTTTCATGTTAATGTCTCCTAGTTTGTTTTTGAGAATATCTTGTGTTGAGATTCAAAGGACAAGACACACATCACTGCCTGGGGGGTGGGGGTGGGGGGGGAGAAGAGGGAATCCACTTCCTCTTTCTGTTTGGATTTGCATTAGGAGAGTAAAGTTCTTGCACTTTAATTCACTTCTCCGTTGACTTTATGAAGCAGCAACAGCTAGTTGAGTCCAAGCAGGGGGGAAAAACAAAACAAATTTAAAAACACACCTAACAACTTGTCAGGGGCCAAGCTATTGTTCCTGAATGAAGAAAAAACTCATTAGCCTTTAATGAGGAAACAGGGAATAAAAACCAAATAGCACAGAAATCCCAGCAAATAATTACCATGCACCTGACACAGAGCTGCTCTATCTTTCTACCCAAACCCTCAGTAAAATTCCCCAACTTATCACTCTTTGGAGCATGAACCAAAGTAAGTCAGACTTGGAGGGAAAGAACAATAGGGACACTGTGGGTTGTCATTTCCTGCAGCAGGTCCCATGGTGCAGCATTTGGCTGCGCTGAGTATACTAAATACTGTACCTTGCCTCCAATTCTTATTGGGAAGGTGGGGGGGAGAAAAGGAACAAATTGCAACAGCGATGAACTGGCTTACATTTTACACAGCTGCTGTGTCTTCTGCAGCAACACAAAGAGAGGCCCAAAGGTGTGATGGGTGATTAATGGAGAGATCGTTCTTTGTGCATATTGATTCTAAGCAGACCGCGGTCAGGAAAGATCCCGTCTCCGGCAACTTGTAGCATCACCGGCGGGAGAGCGAATGGTGCTGGCAAGCTCGTATTGTGGAGGCCCCAGATAGAAGCATGTGTCAGATTGGGTTGCTATTAATTATGTCGAGTCCCCACTGGACAGCAGGCGGCCCTCATCTAGACCTGGCATTTACCGAGACGCAGTATCTGGCAGACCCTTCGGGCTCAGTGTAAATGAAAGTCGATAGGTTTGTAACTGGTCGTATTAGGACAGGCCCTGAAAGAGACATGCATGATCGTATGCCCTGGGGCTTGAGCCTGCATGGCGCAGGGACCGAAAGTACTGAGTGAACATGTGCAAAATAGAAACAACAATGAGCAGGGACCATGGAGGGGCCCAGCACAGTGTTAATAATGCTGCCATGAAGCCACCAATCATCGCTGCCTGGGAGCAGGACGGAGGCCTACAGAAAGCATCTAGCTAGCCACCTCATCAGGGGAATGCACCAAAGCTATAGTCTCCCCCGCCAAAGAGTAAACAAGCATAAGACTTCAGCGTACCCCTGGTACTTTGCTTTACTGGGTCCCACGTATAACCTCTACTTGCATGGGAGCACAACCAGTTCAGGCATCCCACTGCAAACTGTGTGCTCTAGTGGATGAGAGGGCCCTGAACTGGAAGCCCGGAGACCTATGCTCTCAGCCCAGCTTTGCTCCATCTTGCTGGGGAAGCACCTCTGTTGCTCAGTTTCCCTATCTGTAAAACGTAGGCGAGACTTGCCCTGCTTTGAGAGCTACAGACTAAAAGCACCGAGTGTTGCTGTTCAGACTTCGGGATTCAAGGCCTTGCTGGTGTGGGCCCAGATGAAGAGAAAGAAAAAATAGAGCAGAACCGGGGAGAGAAGTTTTTAAAGCTATACTTGTTTGAGGTATAAAAAGCCAAGCTGATGCCTTTTGGCACGTGCAGGAAGAGGACCAGGCTGATTTATCTTCTAAAGGCGTGAAAGGGTTTCACAGTGAAAAACACATTCACATCTACAGTAGATTGGTAAGGGAGTTCCGATTGAAGCTGGTTTCCCCTTCAGTGAAGGTCTTTATCCGCGTACCTGGAGTTTCATTAAGTGTCTTTTTAGGAGAGAAGAAAATCAACACTAACCAAATTCTGTTTATGCTTTTATGATGGACTAGCACACGCCAGAGGAAGTAAAAATCCCTGACTCCAGTTAATATTCAAGTGCCTGTAGGAAACAAAATTCCTGCTTTAAAACTAATGAGTCCTCAGGATCACACTACAAATAAAGGTCTCTGATCCAAATCCCATCTGCCTTTCATGCTCGACAGTGTTAATATCTCCAGATTTTCAGGGATTAATTTAGCTGTAATGCACTTCCCAGAGCAGAGCTGTGGAAATATCAGTACTATGGCTTAATATCCCTTATTACAATCACTCCCCTAAATTATGGAGTATCACGTGGAAATACAACAGCACAGACGCACCCACACATGTAAATGTTAGTCACATGTCAATAAATTATAGCTTCACATTTGCAATGCTGAAGCTTAGGCTCGGTTGGCATTGCCATTATAAATTATATACCTTTTTGAACACACTTATGTACTAGAAAAATGTATGACGTTTCCTACTCAACATCTTAGAGGCTTCGTCAGCTCCTAAATACCCTTTTGGATTTGCGTGGTTAGCTCTTTTGATTAACGTGTGAGTAGTGGAAGTCTGGTGTGGGTTTTTTTTTTTTTATTGCTGAGATCCACAATGCTGTTTTACACCTCTATTCACAGGCATTTCTAAGTTACGTTACATCTACCTGCAAATTTGGCCCTTGCCGCTTCTTTGTCTATTGTAGATTACTCTGTAGGTCCCTTATAAATGCTCCTCTTTTCTCCGGCCCTACCAATGACAGAGCTATTTAAGGATTTAATTAAATTCTAATAATTAGGATTTCTGATCTCAATCTCAAAACACTTCATCCAGCATTATAAATATTCTCATTTCCCAGATAGCGGAGAAGAGGAGGCAGACAATTAAATAACTTATTCAGGGTAACGCAGTTGAGCCTGTGGCGGACTAGAAGCCATATATCTCATCCGACTGACTGGACAATAGTGCCTCCCTGTATTAAAGTCAAATGCAACTCAAGACATCCCTCACACAGGATTTGGTGGGCCAGAAGCATATTCAATCCAAGACTAATTCTGTTCAGTCGGTACCCCGTTTGCTAATCACATGTAGTAAAAGCAAATTAATGGGCTACTAAAATGCCATTAACGTTTAAAACATCCAGAAAGTGGAAAAAACACACTAACTTCGGACTTATTATTTTCCAGAATGTTCATTGCTACAATGTCTGGGAATTCTGTAACTGGAGGGCAGCCCTGCTGAATATTTATGAGGCAAGAGGTAACTCTTCCATGACTGATTTGCAGACTGTTAAGTGCTAGCCAATTTAAAAAAAAAAAAAAGTTCTCTCTTCTAGACTAGGTTCTTCTGTGCTGCAATGGTCATGTATGGCCAGTAGGGTGAGCTGCAGCGTGCAGCATCATTTTAGGTAGCAAAAAAGGAACCAATAATGGGGGCGGGGGGGGGGGAAGACAGTGGACAAGATTTTAACCCCTTCAGAGCCTGATTATGAATGCCAGGATATTTGTTGCTTTCTTTTAAAACCAAACAGTGATTGGGCACACTTCATAAAGCAAACTGTAGCCCTCCGAGGAGGAAATCCCAGCCCTGCATATGGGACACAAAATCCACCTCTGTTATTTGCCAACACCTCCAAATCAGAGGGTCTGGATAGTTACTGGATCAAAAGCTAGTCTAGTGTTGCCATCTGAAACAGTGGAACGTGGACAAAATAAAAATTCGATGACAAGGCTCAGAACAGGTGGGGGTTAAAATTCCCTCTCTGTCACATGGCCAAGACACACGCTTGATGACTAAATAAAACCGAACGCTAATACCTGGAAGTTATTGATTTGTCAAGTCTTCTCTTTCCGGTTTCCCACATGATCTCCCTCAGGGCTTATGTACACTTAAAATGCTACAGTGGCATGGCTAAACCACCCTGCTAAAGCACTTCAGTGTAGACGCTACCTACGCCGATAGGAGGGGTTCTCCCATCAGTGTAGATAATCCACCTTGGTTTAACAACACTGCTCAGGGGTGTGGATTTTTCCACACATGTCTGAGTGACAAAGCTGGGTTGGCTGAACTTTTTAGCATAGGCCAGACCTCATCCCCTACTGCCCCTGCACATAATAGCATTAAGAAGTTTAATCTTGCTGCAGGGATCTAGGGTGACCAGCCAGCAAGTGTGAAAAATCGGGATGGGGATAATAGGTGCCTATATAAGACAAAGCCCCAAGTATCAGGACTGTTCCTATAAAATCAGGACATCTGGTCACCTTAACAGATGCTCAAATCAACCTTCCCATATTTGTTTGTTTGGGGTATTTCTTATTTTTAATACAAAAAAAAACAAAGACAAGAAATTTGTAACTGCAGCCTTTGTTTGCCAAGCTAATTAACTAAACATCCAGGGCAGCTCTGTAACTGGAAAAGGTTCGTTCCAACCAAATTAATGTCCTGATATGTTCCTGCCTGTCCATTCCTAAACATAGGGGTGAAGCAAGAGGATATAGGGCCCGTATTGCCAAAAGTCTCAGGGCATCATAATTATAAAAAAAAAAAACAAAAAAAAAAAACCCAACCCTCAATAGCTATACATCATCTTTCCACAAGCACAGATTGTTCCTCCAACTCCATTCCTCAGCTAAATTCCTGGCTCAGTTTCCCCTCTCCTCTTTCCCCAAATCTGCCTTCCTCCTAATCTTCCCATTCCCACAGTTTCTTCCCCACAGCTCTTCTGTTTTGCAACCTTTCACACCGTCCCCTAAAGCCAGTGCATACCCTGCCTCTCAAGTGGGTAGCAGTTCCACAGAACAGCCGCCCGACAGGGGAAGCTCACATCAGCCCTGCTAAGAGACCGTGAAACCCTGCAAAGCAGAAGATTCCCATGGGATATAAACAAGTAAAACCAAGGGATTTTATTCTGCAGTTTATGACATGTTAAGGACACCAATGAAGGGCAAAAAAGAGTTCCAGGCAAACTAAATGGCTCAAACAGTCTTCTAATAATTTCATATTTCTATCCACTAATAAATTAAGCCTCACAACACCCTTAATAGGCATTATTTTCATTTTACAGAAGGGAGACTGAGGCACGGGGGGGCGGGGAATGACTTGCTCAAGGTCAGACGGAGAGGGTATGTCTACACTGCGATAAAAAAACCCCGCCACCGAGCCTTGGGTTGCAGGGCTATCAAATTGCAGTGTAGATGTTTGGGCTTGCACTGCAGCCCAGAGGCCCTGCAAGGTCAGGGGAGGGGGCAGGGGGGAAGGGTCCCAGAGCCCAGGATTCAGCCCAAACCCGAACATCTACATTGCAACTTCATAGGCCTGCAGCTCAAGTCAGCTGATCCCGGGCCAGCCACGGGTCTTTTATTGCAGCGTAGATGTAACCTGCGGCAGCGGGAGAGTTGGGTACAGAACTCAAATCTCCCAACTCCTGACCCAGTACACAGATCGTGTTCCCTTCCTTTGAACCAAACTGCATTTTTCAAGTTCAGCTCACGAAACCTTGCTTACATCTGTTTTTCCTTCCCTCTCTAGCTCACTGACTCCCCACCACCTGCCTATGACCTATTTGGCATTCAGCACTCGCCCCCACCTTCACAGAAGAGCCCAGTCAAACCAGTACTAACCCCTGCACGGCTACCCAGAATGCCTGCATACTTGAGGATTTGGATTCCCCTGATTGGAAAGGGTAGGAGGCCAGTGATGCCAACAGTGCATGAAAAGGATTCCTCTGGAGAGAGACACTTCTGAGAGCCAGCATCCGATGAAGTGAGCTGTAGCTCACAAAATCTACAATACTACAATTTGTGCTCAAATAAATTTGTTAGTCTCTAAGTACTCCTTTTCTTTTTGCGAATACAGACTAACACGGCTGCTACTCTGAAACCTGTCACAAAACTAGGGACACACTTGACCCGTCAACAGGTCCCCATACGGCTTCCCAGACCTCATCAACAAGCAGCTTGTCTATGGATGCTGGCTTGGTTTGTCTTTTGGAAGAGGGTTCTACAGGAAAGGGGGTGAAAATTGGATTTTGGGAGGGGATTCGAGGTTTACTGTCACAATTTCCATTGTTTCCTTCTTCTACATCTTCAGTAACAACGGTTCTGCAGGCCAAAGCATGCCTTGAGTTACATCCATGCAGTGCCCCCGTTGTCAGTGTTTTGCCCTTAGCAGTCATCTTCTTGGCTTAAAAAGGTTTGCTCAGGCATTAACTGGCTCTCCAATCAGAACTTAGTAAACAATTCTGATGATAACGCATAAGGAAGAGAATGCGGTTTGCTCTCCCATATGGTGTTGGCTTGGCAAGGCTTCCAGGAATCAAAACCAACCTATCCCTTAATAAAGTGGTAAGTATGACTGAACACACATCGGGATCGGCTTAGTTACATAAGGTATTATACTATGGGTACGTACAGCACCTAGCGCTAAGTCATCTGTAGGCACTACAGTAATACAAACTATTCCATTGTCACTTTTCAGATACAACCAAACTTAGCCTTCAACAGGATGGGCTAGAAACGGAAAGCAACAGGGGTCATGGGAGAGACCAGACAAAAACATCTCCCCCTGGAAGCAGAGCACACATGCCCAGTCCCTTTGAAAATTTAAAGTTGGCTTGAGCTAGAAGTGGGTCAGACCCAAAACTCTAGATCCGAGCACCCGGAAGCTTGGGAAATGTCGGGACTCAGGATTTAAACTCTGCATCTTGGCCCACTCCTAAATGGACCACAAGGGTTATGGGAATAAAGGGCCCTGCTTTTCCTACTACTAATTCCATGGGGCAGGGACTCAACATTACACAATTCCTCCATCTTCTGAACAGATTTCGGAGCTCTGCCTCCAGAACTAGCTCAGAGCCTTGTTGTTCCCTTTCAAAGTCCTAAGCACTCTCACTCCATCAACTTTTACATAGTAGTAGGTAAAGGCTCAGGTGATGTTCTATGTGGTCTGCACCCCCCAGCAGGGCAATTTCTTCAGTGCTCTTCTATTCAACAAGAGCAAAACATAGTGCTTGGGCCATGTATTCATCTACACATACTGCAGTCACTCTTGAGATTTCTTTATAAAAGGGAAAGCAGCAGTGTTTTCCTATTACACACACAGGTTCAGAAGACGCACCGAGGGCTCATTTGAAAAGACTCTCTGTCCCTCTGAAGCTGCATGCCAGGTAATTTAGAGCATCCCCTAACAATATGAGTGGCCAGCGTGAATAGATCCGTGAAAGCCAAAGGATTTGTTCATATTGAACTTACTGAGATTCCCCAAACTGCTGTATATTTAGCATTTTTATGGACATTTTTAAGTCTTTCGTTTCCCAGCGTATCCCCTGCTCTTTAAGAAGTCATGAATCCTTCCCTATCCCCTACATGGAGAGGATTAAAAAAAAAGCCAAAAGCCCGGCTCTATGTAGAAAGAGGAATCACACAGACACGGGGAGGAAACTACAATCAAACCCTACTGACATTGTGATTTGGCCTGCAGTAGAGCCAGGCATAGAGCAGGATCCCGTTGTGCCTGGTGCTGTACAAACCAGACAGCAACAACAAAATAGACAGTCCCTGCCAGAGGCGCCGACTTTGTCCTTTCCCAGGGGGTGCTCGACCCCTGTTCCACCCCAGGTCCTGACCCTACCACTCCTCTTCCCACCCCCACCCCGCCCATTCCTGCTCCTGCCCACACTCCTCCCCCTCAGCACCTCCTGCACGCTGCTAAACAGCTGATCCGCAGCAGGCAGGAGGTGCTGAGGGGGAGGGGGAGGCACTGATCGGCAGGGTCCACCGGGAGGCAGGAGGCACTGGAGGGAGGGGGAGGAGCTGATGGGGGGGGCGGCGATTGGATGTTGAGCTCCCATCATTGGGTCCCTGCCCCAAACAGCCTACAATTAGTCCTTTCCACTGCAGTTGGAAAGTCCAGCCACCAGTGAGTGGTCAATGAAGCACTTTGGACTCATGTGCTAAATTCAGATGCAAAGCTTAGGTGGGATTTGGATCCTGGTTAGGACATAAAGACGAGGGTTGAGATTTTTTTTTTTTTTTAAACCCTCCTCATTGGCCTCGTTCTGCTCCTACTACAGTTGATGGGAGCTGTATCATTGAGTAGGTCTACGCTACCGTCAGGGAGTGCGTTGCAGCTTGCGTAGAAAACACCCGAACTAGCTTTAATCAAGACAGCTTGGGTACTGGAGCAGTGAAGCCACGGCAGCACCGGCTAGCCACTTGAGTGATTACCCAAGGCTCCAGACAGATTTGTACAGCTCACACTGAAGCCTGTCTTACCATGACTTCACTGCTCTGGTACGCAAACTAAACTTGCTCACGTACAGCTAAATATACCCTAGGACTTCACCCAATAGCAGCATTAGGCCAAGACGGAGCGCTTTTGAGAGGCCCACCATCAAACTACTCGGCCTTGCCATCTTTGGGTGTGCTCTTGGAGCCCCAGCTTCTGGAATCAAGTGATTGCAGCAGAAACTGAGTTTTCATTAAAAAACAGAAGACAACAGAGAGTTTCTAGCTCTCATGGTTACGGCGAAACCTGGGGGCACCCCATGCTCAAACACACAAAAGCCAAATAAACCCTATATTAAAAAAAATAATCTCATGATTTTGTGGGGGCCTAGTATGCGATTTTTGAACACTTGAGGTTGGCAATACCTTATGCACTACCTTATGCCAACTTAACTGCACCACACAGAAGGGCCAGTTAAACATAGGCATGCCTGATAGAAGAGGTCCCTTGTATATGAAACCTTTCTGAGCACATCAGTCTATTTTCTTCTACAGTAGTTGCCTGCCTCTAAAATTTATGCGGGGTAACGTATGGTTCAGATCATGTAGTACTTATACACATGCATTTATATAGAGAGAGAGTATAAAGCTATGTGGCAGATCAGTGTTTGAAAGGATACCAACAAGAGGGATCTTATTGCAAAAATATTTACAGTGTATTGTCTTTACACAGATTAATTTGCACAAAGTGTAATGCACACAGACAGCCCCTTGCCCCCCCCCCCAAAGCACACACAAACTAGAGGAAGCAAAGCCATGTAGCTGACAAAAGGAGCTGTCAGAAATGTTGATCTTAAAGCTTGCTTTTTTTTTTTTTTTAAATGTTAAGGAACATATGCCCTTGTGTATGTTTTATTTTTCATTAATTAACATATACATACATACATACACACACACACACACACACACACATATATATCCTGGACTTTACAAAATATTCTAACACAAGTTTTTTGGGTTTTATTAAGTCTCTCCATGTTATGACATTTCAAGGTTTGTAGCCGGCACTTGTGTTTACAAAGGAGAGGAATTCCAGGCATGGTGATAGAATAGATATTTTAACAAAAAGTTATAAATATTGTCAATGTGGTACTTTTTTCCTTGAGTTTTCAAACACATCATAAATCTAGGCTAGGTTTCTGTGTCTGAACCCTGCTTCCAACTGCACTCGAACTTTCTGGCATGAAGGCAAAGAGGGTATTTTTTTAAATATATAAATAAAACTTAGTAAAATCACTGTGCACTCCATTAATTCAGGAACACTCCCTCTTTGGCTTCAAAGGG
The DNA here is from genome assembly GCF_009764565.3 of Dermochelys coriacea. Taxonomy (NCBI): domain Eukaryota; kingdom Metazoa; phylum Chordata; order Testudines; family Dermochelyidae; genus Dermochelys; species Dermochelys coriacea. The sequence continues at coordinate 10,425,394 of NC_050094.1, read as the reverse complement.
GATCATTTTCTTTACAGTACAGATAGTGTTTTTGCTGCTTTAATGATTTGCTACTTGCACTTGTCATAACTACATGGACCAAGTATGCGATACCAGGGAGCAGCGGTTAGGGAAACACAAAGTTCCGTCTCCCGTCCAACCCCGCGCCAATTCTCTTCAATAGGTTTGAGGCTTTACATAGGAAAGTTCATAAATCTAACATGGGAAGCCTTTGTAGAGCGCCAGTTAGTTAATGAAAGACTCTGCGCGCATGCCCCCACTATACATACCTCATGCATGAACCCAGTGAACATTCAGTGACCCATAAAGCAGTGTGGAGCTGAGTCAAAATAAATAGGGTTGGTACAGAGAAAATGTTACACATTTAATCTAAATAAGTATTTACACTATAAGATTAGTGGCCTGAAAAGACTTTCCACACAGTTACTTACTGAATCCTTTCATGGAACACAACAGATTCTAATTTTTAAGCTATGCTTTGCCCAAGTTCTCTTTATCAACATAATTTTCCACCCGGCTTTTCCACAGGGATGATGACTGGGTTTGTAGTTAAGGCACTGGATTGGGATTCTGGTGATCTGGACTCTGTTCCTAGCTGGGATCGTCTTTATAACCTTGGGCACGTCTCTCTGCACCTCAGTCCCGCATCTGGGGCTAAGAATCCTTGCTTTCTCCCAATTTTGGCCTGTTTAATCTATTTAGACTAAGCGCTTCAGGGCAAGAAAGGTCTCTTAGAACACACTTGTACCCAGCCCTGGCCAAACTTTTAGGACTGGCCACAAGTTTCCATCTAAAAACTTTTCTTTTTAAAATGGAAAATTGGGTTTCCAACAAGAAGTATATATGTATATTTAAGAAAAATGTCTCCTTTCAGCTAAAAAAATTTTAAATCAAAAAGCTGAAATTTTCCACCTGGGTGGGGGGAGGGGGAACACCATTTTCCAGCCTAGCCTAGCACAATAGGACTCCTGATTTCATTTGGAACGACAACATAGATACAACAGCAGGTGCAAATCCTATTATTGAGGCATCCACCCCAGCAGTTTTCAACCTTTTCTCACTGGCAGACCCCTAAACAATTTTGAATGGAGGTGCACACCCTTTTGGAAATCTCAGTCTGCAGACCCCCAGGGGTCCATGGACCATCGGTTGAAAACAACTTATCTACCCTAAGTACCTGATTTGAGAGAGCACTCAGGTCCTTAGAAGTCTGAGAGCTTTGTATCTGACTTGATTAGAAGGGGATTATCGCCTTGGTATGTAAGTGCTGACCCCACTCTAGGATTTGCACCAGCAATTCACTGAGAGCACAATAGGGGAGCACTTAATTGTGGGAACACCTAGTAGAGCGCAGTGGTGAAAATCTGCCTCAGCATGTACAGCTTTAATAAGGATCCTTGCCTTTCTCCAACGCCTTTCACGCAAGGATCTCAAAGCACATTACAAACGTGAGTAGACTAACCCCGCATCCCTTCTCCCTGACATAAGTAGGGGTTTTTTTTATTACCCCAATTTTACAGATGGGGAAACAAACACAGTAGGAAGTTACTTATCCTTGCCCTGACATGGAACACACTACACTGAGTGCTCTCTTCTCCTTATGCCTTTCCCCCCCAATTCCTTCCTTTATATATTTATTCCTAGATTCCCTTGCAGTACCATGAAATGGCCTGTTGCCGCTCTCTGAGACCACTGGTTCCTGAGGCACTCAAGCTGCTGCAGACAATTCAATGCAGGGAAAATGCTCTTAAGAGCAAGGAGAGAGGAGACAGAAAGAGCAGAGAGAAAACTTTGGGGCTGGGAGGCAGAGACTAAGTTGACTCATGACCTGCATGGATTTTCACTGCCAACCCTCCTCGCATCTGTTTCCGCAAAGGATATTTCGCAAGAGAAGACGGCATGTATGTATAAAAATATATGCCCGTGTATACAGAATGCTTCCTATATATCCCAGTCCCCCCTCAAAAAAAAAAAAAAAAAAGATTTGCCTTCCCTGTATTCTAAGCAGAGAGCACTTAGCCAAAAGATAAGGAGTACCCGTCATTGTGAGGTGTAGAAACACCCATCATTTGGGTGATAGTGAATTAAGCGGATGCGGCTTGCCCTCTGAATCACACAACTTACCCAATATTCAGTGACAACTTGCACAAGTTGGCTTGAACACTTTAGTAGTTCCAGATCCTCACTCCACATTCAACAGCTCTGGGAATTTCAGCCAGTCCATATTAGAGGCCAACAGGTTTTGTTGGCTTCCGGCATTAAAAGCTTTAACTGCCTGAAACGTCACAGAGCATTGCTCATCCTCTTTGAAAAGGGTAGTCAGTAGAAACCTTTTAGAGCCTTATATGGAGGTTCCCCAAGAGCTTCTTGTGGCATGCAAAATCCTGACTGTTTCTTAGAACCAGACTCCATCCCTCCAGGGCCATTATTTCAATGCTCTGGGTTTCTAATATGGCCATCGATCAATTAATTGACTTTCTAAATGTTCCTTCATGTGCTCCGGGACACATGGGTAAAGCGTTCCAAAAACAACGGAGCCCAAGGAGAGGAATACTTGGGACGTCTCCAGCACTTGGCCTTGGAACGCTCAGCCCAAAGCACTTTAGGGAGGTTTGCTATTAGTGCTCCATTTGGCAGCTAGGAAAAAACCCCCCGGAGGCCCAGAAAGGTTGAGCCTCTCTCCTAGGTCACATAGCAGCGAAGGGGAACAAAACCTGCCCAGTCTCTAGTCCCCTGGTCTAACCAATGGAGCCCACTGTATGTTAATGAGGTACAATTAGAAGACTACGGAAGTACATCAGAGCACTTCAAAGTACTGTACAGAGAAGTATGATAATCTCATATTATGAATAGGCAAATTTAGGCACAAAGAGACTTGTCCAAGGTCACAAAGCAAACTGGAGTCAGGTCTGGCGATTCCCAGGCCCTCATTTGAGCCACCAGCCACTGCTGTCTCCTTAATACATTCTCTCGGGTTAATAACCCTTCCCCAAATGGGGGTCACATTTACAGAGTCACGTAGGCACCTGAAGATACAGCAATGGAATTTACAAAAGCACCGAAGCGAGGTTGGTTCCTAGCATAAAGCCTCTAAATTCCTTTTGGAAATCTGGCCCTGTTCTACAAACCAAGCTAAACCCTGCAGCAGCATTAAAAAAGAGTGAACAGTTGATGAACAAGAGCACTTGGAAGCATTTTTGCCCCCACCCTTTTTAAACTGCGTGAACTTCTCCCATAAAAAAAAAAATCTAATTTTGAGCCCTTTTATGTGTTCTAATCCTCTCGTCTTTTTCTAATTTTGAACACAGCTGTCTGCTGTACTTTCGCGAATGACGCCAGATGCTGGGTTCATCAACCAAACCCACGAAAACAATGGTTTGAAAGCAATTAGAAGCACCAAGGCTGCACTGAGGCTCATATTAAAATGTGATAACACTGTTCTAGTGGGAATTGTGATGCTGCAGCATTTCTGACATTTCTGGGCTGCCAGACAGACAGGATGCCTTGGAAGCGGGCCCTGATCGAGGAGGTAACATACTGGAATTTCTATCTGAAGCAAATGAAGGATTAACGGAGTGGGAATGCTCACATGGATTTATTTTTTTAAATTATAGCCCCAGCACCCGTCTTCCTGGAATGCTGGCGGATCCTTGTGTTTGCACACACGTACCACAGTTGAAATAAACACACACACACAAACACACACTATTATTAATTTGTATTCTGGTAGCACTAAAGGATCTGGCTCTGGGATCAGAACCCTACTGTATTAAGTATTCCACAGACACGTAAAGATAGGAGTGAGAGACATGGGGACCAATTCAATTAAAAAGGGAGACATTTCAGTTACAATTCCACTGGATACACAGAAGCATCCACCTACTCCTGTTGCTCTCAGCTTGCAGGTACCATCGGGGTCAAGATAGTTATTAGTGATAAGGTAGCACCTCTTGGCCACTTTATGCTACGACACATAAGAAACAGTCACTGCCCTGAAGGGCTTAAAAAAATCTAAGAGAGACCCAAGAGTGGGAAAACAGAACCACCCAACAGGGAAGAAGTGACATGCCCAATGTCTCACAGCAGAGCTGGGAATAGAACTCAAGCATCCTGGCTCCCAGTCCCATGTCCTATCCACTAAGGCCATACTGTCTCTCCAAGGCAAACTTTCTCTGGAGGTCACTTAGCATTTGCATAGCCATTCTTGGGCCTGCCCATGGTGTGTGTAGACCAGGCATCTAGGCCAGCACCATACGTGGCTGGAGACCTAACCCCTGAATCCTGGGAGAAAAGCAGTGCCGATTGCCACCCCCTCCTAACTGCTGCACATGCGGAATGGCTAAGGCTCCCCACCTGCTCATCTTGCACTGGGGCCCAATCAAACAGATGACAAGCCCTGCCCCTCGGAATGGATAAGCTGCACTCACCTCGGGGCAGAAATTCCAAGTGGTACCTGCAAGACAAGAAAAGAGAACAGGCATAAACATACTGCACCCCATATTTTTCATAGTGATATTATTAGGATATGGTTTTAGCAGAATGATCATGCATTTTATGCAAGACAAGTCATGTGAGGTGTCATTGGCAAAGTTACGATTTGCAGAATAGGATTATCCTATTTGAATGCATGTTCCATTTTTGTATCTGAAGTTATGAATATTGACTATGTGTGTCTGTATTTCAAATGTAGTTACACCGGGGTAATGCCCGCTAGACAAGATGCTTTCAGTCTATATAGTGGGTGGGGAAAGGCCTATTCAGGGCAATGAGCCATTAGAGAAAACAACAGGCCTTAGGAGAAGCTTATCTCCCACCTGGTGAGCCTTCCTGAGAACGCTCCAGACAGCCAGTGTGTGATGGCTGCTGTGACTCTACAAGGATATGTGACCAGGCCACATGATGCTGGACTCCATCTTGGGATGTCTGTATTTTTCCCACAGCCTGGTCTGGGAACCAAGCTTTGGAATAAAGGGTTCCCGCCATATGCAAAAGCTATACAAGGAAGGGAGTGACATCATCTGGGGTTCTTCACTCCGCACACAAGACAACACCTGAAAACACCTGAGGAACAAAGACTGAACTGGGGGAAGTGCTGGAACCAGGCTAAAGGGATTTCTAGCCAGTGTATGAAAAACCTGGGGATTTCAAGCTGTAAAGCAAGTGTAGCTTGTGCCTTGAGAATCTACAGGTCTGTCTGTACCATCAGTTAGGGTGAGAACCTACTATTCGTATCCAGTCTATTTTGCTGAGTATATTATGCTCAGTTTGTATTTGTTTATTTGCTAGATAATATGCTTTGATCCGTTTGCTATCACTATGATCACATAACATCTCCCTTTTGTAGTTAATAAACTTGTTTTTGTTTTAATCTAAACCAGTGAACTTTGACTCGAGTGCTTGGGGGGAAGTCTCTGCCTGGTTACCACAACTGTGCATTGTTCACTTCACATTGAGGGAGAGGCTGACTGGGTACTAAACTCACATACTGGGCAGATTTGACCAGGGCAGGACAGTACCGCTGCACGATAACATCCTAGCTGGCCACTGCTGCAACACGGAAAAAGTTGCAGAGTGCAGCTTCGCAGACTGTTGTCAGAGCACAGCACCCCAGGATGTTCACTACACCACTGCAGTGTCCACAAGGGATGTTACTGCACAGCAAGCTGGTGCGCTGGAGACTCATAACCAGGCTTGCCACACCGACAAGCCTTAATCTCATTGGGAACCCCTTGTTGCCATGTAGTGGGGAAACTCCTCGCAGTGAGCAACACAGGGAGGGCACAACTCCCGGGTCAAAAACCTTGCATTAGTGCAAACACAGCTAGTATATATATTTGGTCGTGCCACATTTATTATATAGTAGGGCCTATTGCTGTTGGTGATGGCTTATCTTAAGTGATCACTCTCCTTACAGTGTGTATGATAAACCCATTGTTTCATGTTCTCTGTGTGTGTGTATATAAATCTCTCCTCTGTTTTTTCCACCAAATGCATCCGATGAAGTGAGCTGTAGCTCACAAAAGCTTATGCTCTAATAAATTTGTTAGTCTCTAAGGTGCCACAAGTACTCCTTTTCTTTTTGCGAATACAGACTAACACGGCTGCTACTCTGAAAAAAGTAGGGCCTAGAGCATCCAACAGAGATCAAGGCCCCAGTTGTGTTGGATCCTGCACAGATATGTAGGGAGAAACAGCCCCTAAAGAGTTTACAACCTGAACAGACAAGATAGAAAAGGGAAGGGAAGGGAGAGGAAACGGGTCCAGACTTGTAGGTCAGCAGCTGAACCCAGGTCTAGGTTCCAGGCCTGTGCCCTTCTCACTATGCCATTATTTCTCAACTATATGAGACCAGGGACTGGCTTTCTGCCTTCTGAAACTATGCCCAGGAGATTTGAGGAACCAGCACCAATCCATGGACCGGTCATTGAAAAACACTGCACTATGCCACCCTCTTCATCTGTTTTGTCCCCCTTTCCTCCACGCTACAGGTGATGAATGCTCAGAGGAGCTCCCTTTTGGGTTGTTTAACAGAAGAATGTCTCAGATAAAAATCTCAAAACACAGGGAACGTCGGCTGGCCCCATGCAAGGAGGCTCTTTGAAATCGGTTGTTCGGTGGCATTCCCTCCAAAGCTAAGCCATTCACAGACAGCTTGCCCACTCTAAAGGGCTGGGTCTATGGCTATCAATGGCAAGAATCCAGTCTATCTAAATCCAATCCATTTGTTTCCTCATTAAAAGCTTTCATGAAGAAAATGATTTAACACAAACGTGCGAGCAACTGACTCAGATTAATTAGAAAACAACAACAGAATCCTGATGAAGGCCAGACTATTTATTTCAGTCCTTTGCTTTGGACAAAATGTATGCGGGGAAGAGGAAGAGATTGCATCTAGAACACAGACTGCAATATTTAATCACTGATAAAAAAAAGCTACTGTGGGTTATATTGGAAAGAGAGACACAACCCTGCCGTACGCACCCTGTCTCTAGGGTTTTACATACTGGACTCTTTAGAAACTCTAGGGTGTAGTTCATTTTACCCACTTTCCATGTTTCTCTATGAAATCTCTTCACCTTACCCTATCTGAAGTCCTGCATCTCTTTGTCCCGCCAAACTCAACCTCTTCTCTATCCCCTCCCTGGAATTTCTCTCAGCTGGGAATGGTCCGTATTTCATTTATATTGTCCTACCTTCAGGATTTCCTTTCCCTCAGTGCCACAAATTTAGAGACTACAGAAGAAACGCCTCATAGATACAAGTAATCAGAAGAGGAATTGTTGCTGTTAAACAACGCAAGGCCCTTATGTTCCCTTCCAGGGCTAAGCCTGTTGCCCCCACAGCTCTGTGGAACCCAGAAATGAAGGACCAAGCAAACAAATCAAACCCAGTCTCCCACAGGGCACAGCAGAGTAGCCAACGGACCAAGAAAGCTCAGTTTTAGAGCATGATGCACCTTGAGTTTTGACCATGTTAGGAGGAGCAGACAGATGGAAGTTCAACCACTCCTTTCACGTGAAATTCAAAAGAACAGTTGCAAACCACCATCACCTAAAATTTGTCCTTCTGATTCAGACGAAAGGGTTCCTCTTCCTGACCAGCCTCAAAGAAATAAGAAAGGTGGCTCAGTGATCACTCTAATTAGACTTTTCTGCCAAATTTAATCTCAGGAAGAACTGAAGTCTTTAGGACTAGGAAGGATACGAGTGTCAGTTTTAAAATATACTTGTCACATCTACGCTGAGGTCTGGAAACACTTTACTAACGCTTCAACAAGCCACACAGCCAAGCAAAATAGGTCAGCATTATTATCCCGTTTGATGGATGGGAACCCATGGTGCAGAGAAGTGAAGTGACTTGCCTGAGGTCTCACAGCAAGTTAGTGGCAGAGGCCAGGAATAGAACACAGTCTTCCTAATCCACATTCCTGTGCCTTAACTAATCATTATTAAACATAGATTTCATAGAGCTTAAGGCCAGAAGTAGCCATTAGATCATCTATTCTGACCTTCTGTCCACCACAGGCCTTTAAATTTCATCCAGATACACCCACACACCCACATCGAACCTAATTACTTTAGTTAGATTAAAGCATTTCAGTTCTTGGGAGACTAAACCGTTGTGTGCCACAGACAAAGAGAATAAGAGACCCAGGTGCCACCAACGTCCAAGGCCCCTGCACAGGTAAGGCACTGATTAGGCAAAAGAGGCCCAGACGATCATAGCAGATGATCCACAACCATGCTGCAGAGGAAGGCAGAAAAAAAAACTAAGTCCCTACCAATCTGACCTAGGAGCAAATTCCTCCCTGACCCCAAATGTGGCAGTCAGTCTGTCTGTGAGCAAGACAAACCAGCCTGGGATCTAAGAAAGAGGATTCTTTGGGCCATCTCAGAGCACTGGCCTATCCCATCCGGTGTTTGATGTCCAATCTGATACTTCAGAGGTAGGCAAAAAACAAAAATAACCCCTCCCCCCTGAATTAATCAGGTCAACTGTGCATTTGGGGGCGGGGGGAGCGCCACATGAGAAGTCTTCCTGACCACTGCTGGCTGAAGCCCTGAAGCATAAAATGAGGTTGTATTCACTATCTTAATACGTTCAAATGTTTAACATTTTGGTAATACCTAGAGGCCAACTATGTCAGGTCTCCATTGTGCTAGGAACTGGACAAACACAGTAAGTGAAGGTCCTTGTCTCAAAGAGTTTACAATCTAGAGAAAAAGACAACAAGCAGATGGAACAAACCGACCAACCCGGGGAACAAATATAGGTGAGCAACTGCAAGAGCATCCTCTCCCCCCAGAGTCTCCCACAGCTCAGAATTTTTCCTTTCACGAGTCTCACGGTTGGGGTTTGTCTTTGCACATCATGAAATCTTGTCCCTTGCTTTTCATCATGGCCCTCCCCTCATCCCCAGACTAGGGCCACATCGAAGTGGTCCACTCTGTCCTCCCTATCCTAGCTCCTCTCAGAGTGGAGACATTTTCATATCTCCGTTCACCGGGCTCAGCATCCTCCCCAGAGCAGAGATATTTTTGTCTCCTGAGCAGCTAATGATTCTGAGATAAGGGGGGGGGGGGGAAATCACTTTTTGTTTTGTGAACTTTTGTCTCTTGTGCTTGAGAGACTGTCCTAATCTCCCCTGAACATGTTTTAGTGATAACATTTACTGCACCAGGGCCAAAACGATTTTCTGTCACTTTCAATTCCAGTTCAATACAAGTATCAGAGCTTTGTTTCTAACCTCTGTCATTTTTAATACAGTAAAATGGTTTTTAAAAAAAAAATGTAAAATGGAGTTTCATTTCCTACTGGACCAGCAATCTTACATGAGCTTCGTTCTTACCAAATTTACAAAAAAAAAAAAAAAAATTTTGCTTTTTTTTTTAAATGTAAAGAAACTGTCGAAAACTCAACTCTCATTAGATCGATGTATGCTTTTAGTCTCATGCTTTGATAATTTTCACTCTAGAAAGAGTACATGCAGAACAAAAGTTAGGGGAGGAAAAGGGAAACTTTCTTTTTTTTAAGTCCAGGAGGAAAGATGTCTTGTGGTCTAGACACAGAACTGAGAGTCAGAAGATCAAGGTTCCAATTCCTGACTCTGCCACATCTTCATGCGAGACTTCGGATAAGTTACTTACTCTACCTGGGTGAAATGAATCCAGTGAGGGTCAGCCCAATGCCTATGCCCCACTTAAATTCAGAGCTGGCTTTGCTGACTCTCTGCACAGAGTTTCACTGCATGTGAAATGCCTTTACCACTGTTCGCAGAGCGCTTTGAGATCCCTGCATGGAAGCTTCTATAGAGGTGCTAGCCGAAGTCATAAGGTGATCACGGGTGTGGACCTTTCCATTCACATACGGAGTCATTTGAGAAATGTGACAATTTGGGAAATCCCCCCCAAAATTTGCCTACTGACAACCTGGATGTCAAATAGGTCACCCCATTAGAAAGTACAACTGTATCTGTAACCACGCACAGTTTTCCCGAAGTGCACCCGGGGAAGCAGAGCTATCAGAGGAATTTAGCAAAGTAGTCAGGGAAATCATCTCCTGTCAGTCAGTGAAAAACAACAAGAGGCCATTTTTCATTTTTATTCTCGGGTAGGCTACTCCCAGTATTCCCAGGACTTTAAAGTACCAGGTCAGTAGGGAGCAAGTAGTTACGCTTGCCTGGACCAGGAGACTGGTGGCCCTGGGAGACTAGCCACCAGGAAATTTCTTTGGTTGAAAATAATTCTGTTGCAACCATTTCTTCTTGCAAATAAAGCATTAAACTTTAAAAATTCCGAGTGTTTGACTTGCCGCCTTACACCCTAACGACATACCCAATGGGAGGCGTGAAGGACCAAGGGCCCGATCCTGATCTCAAATCACTGCAGCTGTACGCGGGAATTAACTCGCTCACCGGTTAAAATCGCTCACCAGTGAGAGGACAAAATCAGGCCCGAAGACTCAGCGGTAGCCGACAATCCCAAGGTTTCACAAGGCATTAAACACCATTTGTCCTTATGTGTCCTATTAGTTTTATTTAGCATGGTTATTTTTGTTCCCATTCAACTATTCCTCTTGTGCACTTTGTATTTAGTTTAGCCATCAGCAGCGGGACTGATCCCCTATGAAGAAGGAAAGATGCTGTCCTGGACTGTCGAGAGCTCTGGTAAAAAAAAAAAAAGGTGAAGCAGCAATCTACATTAGAGCTGGGGAAACAGACAAGGGGTAAGAAAGGGAAGAGTCGCCAAATGATGTAGTGCCTGGGCTGTAAAACAAACTGTAAAAAAAATTCTGTTACAAGAGCAACTTTCATATGACACATAAATCAAAAGGTCTAACCCAGAAAAAACATCTGATTTCCATTAGAATGCCAAGAAACTCGTGATGCACTGCTAAAATTTTAATAAAGATCTCCCATGAACTTTTCCTCCCCCCGCTTAGCTTGCTATATGCCACTTCCTTCCCCATGTCTCATAGACTTTAAGGTCAGAAGGGATCATCAAGATCATCTAGTTTGACCTCCTGCACATCGCAGGCCACAGAACCTCACCCACCCAACTCCTATAATAGGCCCATAACCTCTGGCTGAGTTACTGAGGTCCTCAGTACCACAAGGGATGGATCACTTGATAATTGCCCTATTCCGTTCATTCCTACTCAAGGATCTGGCACTGGCCACTGTCAGAAGACAGGACATTGGGCTAGATCAGGGGTCAGCAACCTTTCAGAAGTAGTGTGCCGAGTCTTCATTTATTCACTTTAATTTAAGGTTTCACGTGCCGGTAATACATTTTAATGTTTTTTAGAAGGTCTCCCTCTCTCTAAGTCTATATAGTATATAACTAAACTATTGTTGTATTGTAAAATAAGCAAGGTTTTCAAGATGTTTAAGAAGCTTCATTTAAAATTAAATTAAAATGTTGATCTTACGCCGCCGGCCCACTCAGCCCGCTGCTGGTCTGGGGTTCTGTTCACCTAGGCCGGCAGCGGGCTGAGCGGGGCCTGTGGCCAGGGCCCCAGCTGACAAGGGGCCGGCAGCCAGAACCCCAGACCGGCAGTGGGCTGAGCAGCTCAGCCCGCTGCCACTCAGGGGTTCCGTCCGCCGGCTCCTGCCAGCTGGGACCCGGCGGTCGGACCCGCTCAGCCCGCTGCCAGTCTGGGGTCCCGGCCCTGCCCACATAGAGTGGGTACCTACCTTCTGGTTCTGGCCATTCTCTTCCTCTCTCTCTGCACTGAGCTGAGGGTGGGAGTGCACCGAGCACAGGGCTGGGGGTGAAGGAGCAGGCTGGGGGTTGGGGTGTAGGGTCTGGCCAGGAGCTAGAATGAGGGAGGGGGCTCAGCATTGGGGCAGGAGGTTTGGGTGTGGAGCACTTACCTGGGCAGCTCCCATTTGGTGGGAGGGGTGCAAGTGGGAATGTGGGGGGGGAGGTGCAGGAGCTCCCGTTTGGTGCTCAGGTGGGGGTTGGGATGTGGGGGGTGCAAGAGTCAGGATGAGGGGGGTGCATGGGATGTGGGGGAGTGCAAGAGTCAGGGCAGAGGGCTGGAGGCATGTGAGGGGGTGCAGGTATCAGGGCATGGGGTGTGGGGGGGCCTGGGTATGTGTGGGGGTGCCAGAGTCAGGGCTGGGGTTGTGAAGGAGTCAAGCAGAGGGCTGGGGGTGTGTGTGGGGGGTGCAGGGCTCAGGGCAGGGGTCTTATGGGTGTGCGGGGCTGCTGGGCTCAGGGCAGAGGGCTGGGGGTGTGGGTTGGGGTCGTGGGGTGCTCACGGCAGGGGGCTGGAGAGGATATGCCCCGCTTCCCCAAGGCCTTGCCCCTGCTTCTTCTCTGCCTCTGCGGGGAGCAGTGAGCACGCTGACTCCGCTCCTCCCCCACCCCCCCCCTCGCAAGGGCCGGCAGGGAGGGAGGGACGGATGGACGGACGAAGAGAAGGAGGAAGGGCAGGAACCCAGCACACTGCGGGAAGAGGCAGGGGAGCCAGCAGAACCAAGCTTCTGCCCCTTGCCCCCGCAGGAGGGGGGGGGGGAGCGGAGAAGAGCGGGCCGGGCCGGATTTTTAATGGCCCACTGCTGCCTGCCGGGACCGCGTGCCATTAAAAACCGGCTTGCGTGCCGTCTTTAGCACGCGTGCCGTAGGTTGCCGACCCCTGGGCTAGATGGACCATTGTTCTTACCCAGTATGGCCATTCTTATGTTCTTAATCTTGATTTAGCGACTTCAAGTTCCAGAGAATCCACCATTTACTCTAGTTCCCAACCAGCAAGTGACTTGCTGCGGAAGGCGGCTAAACACACCCCAAGGTCACTGGCAATCTGGCCTGAGGGAAAACCCTAAACATGGCTATTATTTAAACTCTGAGCATGTTTGCGAGACCCAACCAGACACACCCATTCAGAAGCACATGCATTGTACCAAAACAGGAGGATTCTGCTAGTTTGTTCTATTTAAATAAGAACATTCCTGCAACCATATGGCCAAGGAGGTTATACATTAAACTTATACATAAGATGCACTTTATGGCACTTTGCTCCTGAAAGACATACAGGGCCTGATTCAAATGTAACAACATTCCAGTAGCAACCTACAGGCCCTATGCAAGACTGGAGCACGATCAGATGTACATACGCAAAGAGGATGCACTCTAAATAGGTACGATGAACAGAGTGGAAATGCACTCTAAATAGGTACGATGAACAGAGTGGAAATGAAGCAGAGTTGTCTTTGGTTTTGTAGATGGGAAACCGAATGACCAGATTTTCAAGACAGCTCAGCTTCCACATAGGTAGGCTTGGAAGAATTCATTTTTTTATCATCCTTTCAACAGATAAGAACAAGGTTTATTTTTTTTAAATCACTTTCAACATTCACAGTATGTTACAGAGGGGATCAGACAATTATTTAATGACAGTAGATGTTGAGATTGAACAAGTCACAGCATTATAACCCTTAAAACACAAGTTGTCAACATCATATGTCAAAACATATGACGTACATAGCCTTAAATCAAACTGTAATAAGTTCTCAAGCCACGTTTTTGCCTATCCGTACATTCTGATTATCGAAAGAAATATTTTTTCCATTGCTGTGTGTGCGCGCGCGCAAGCCAGACCTGCTGCTGGCCGCGTCCGGGGCACAGTGTAGTCAGCGGTGCCAGGACAGGCAGGAAGCCTGCCTTAGCATCCCCGCTGTGCTGCTGACCAGGAGCCGCCCGAGGTAAGCCCACACCTCAATCTCCTGCCCCAGCCGTGACCCCCCAACCCAGAGCCCCTTCCTGCACCCCAAACTCCTCACCCCTGGTCCCCCCCTGCAGCCCTCACCCCCACACCCCAACCCTGAGCCCTTCCCACAGCCCAGACCCCTCATCCTCAACTCTGTTGGGTGGTCATGGGCATCAGTTTTCTTCAACTGGGTCGCCAGGAAAAAAAAAAAAGTTTGAAAACCACTGGTCTAGAGGATTTCAACAATAAATCTCAAAGCCCCTCACAAAAGGTCAGTATCATTAGCCCCACTTTACAGAAGGGGAGACAGGCAGAGAGGTGAAGTGAGACGCGCAAAGTCATACAGCAGGTCAGTGGCAGAGCCAGCAATGGAACGTATTTTTCCAAAATCCAAACCCAGTGCCTTAATCACAAGACTAACCGTACACTGGTGTAACTCCGTTGACTGAAAGAGAGCGACTCCTGGCTCTCCCCAGACGAGGCAAGATAAGAATCGGTCCTAAAATTACTGATCAGCATGGCTAGGTGCGGCACACCCTCCACCCCCATCATCTGCCACTGCTGATCCTGAGAGCTGCCGGACAGGACCCCATTCCCCAGCTGACACTGCAGGTGACAGATCCCAATCGCTAAAGAATGCGTCAAACAGACAACAAAACCTTTGGGCTAGATACAAGAATCACCAGCTGAGATTCTGTGGCCTGTGTTGTGCAGAGGCTTTCTTCCGATGATCATCATGCTCTCTTCTGCCCTTAAAAGGCCTATAAATATAAACCCCACTTTCCTCTCAGACTCATTTTTGGCAGGAACCATAAAATCCAGTCAGGTTACAATCAAATTTTCTACATTTTCTTGTCCAATTAAGAACCCTAACATCACCACAGATATTAAATAGATATTTCAAGGCTGAGTCTAATTTGTTTGGTGCACAATATTTGTTGGTTTTTAACGTTTGGGGAGAAAAAAATCAATGCTGAAAAAGATTTCAGGCGGGGGGGGGAGAAGGAGGTGAGGGGGGAGGAATTTGGGAGCTCACCATTAGCCAAGTCAGCTTATGAACCACTTCAAATGCATTTCTCAGCTAAACATTACAGAAGCGGCAGCAGCTCTGCAAAGACTCTGGTTACTGAGTCTCCATCATTTACAGGCCTCAGGTTTCAGATTAACAATGCATCCACGAGGAAATGGATGGGAAACGGGGGTAATTTTATCAGCTGGAATGGCAAATGATGCAAATTACTGAAAGGATCATAACCCGGAAGGCACCAAACTGTGTTACTGGAAGAGTGGGGCGGGGGCCAAATTCATCCCATGTATAAATCAATCAGGTTGCACCTGGTTTGAATTTGGCTCTGAGATGTTTGAACATGACGGAGCCGTCCTCTGCCCACGTACAGCACGGAATAGATTGCAGGATGCTCACAAATTAAAACGGAAACTCTATATGGTATCAGACTTTTTGAAAATGTAAGGTTAGCATTAATGTCAATTCCTTTGCAAACGATTTTCTCCACCTTCACGCAATGTACCGGAATGACCGAGATGATTTGCAGTGACAGAAAACGCAGGTCAAGAACTTTTCTATACGTATAGGCTGGCAAGTGACTTCTCTGGTACCTTACGAGACAAATCCATATCCAGTGGTTAAAATGAACCCGAACCATTGCTCACACTGAGCAAAATCCCACCACCAAGTGAAACAAATTTCTGCCTCCTGAGTAAGTGACAGATGAAAAACAGCACTTGTGCTAATTAAAGACGATGTAGTGAGGCCAGTCCAGCCTTGAAGGTAATGTGCAAAGCTTGATTATCTGCCTGGCTACCAGGTCACATTCTTAAATTCCCTTTTATCTTGATTTTGCATGTTATGCTGGATAATGAGCCTCATACTGGTGAAAATTACACAGAGGGCAGTTACACTAATGAAGCAAAATTACCCTGAAATTGCAGCCTCCTGCACTCTGATTTCAAAACTTTAAAACAAGATTGGAAATTAAGATAACAGATGTAGTTAATCTGATTAGAAGTTTATTAAAGCAGTGCCCACTAGCTCTGCTATGGACCTTTGGATGTCTGTTATAAACACCTTTATATCTGGCTATAAAAGTTCTCTCAGATGGGGTCAAGTTCACCCCGATGTAACTGAATGGCACATCAGAAGCGAGACTGACCATATTGCACTTTGGCTACAGCTCTAGAACAGAGTAAGTGGGAAGTTTAAGACAACACGTGAACAATTTTAAACCCACTGATGTAGTGGACGACAGATTTTTGGCAAGGAATTATGTAAACGATACCATTAGAGATGCTAAAGCCCCAACACACAAAACCATCTTGGGTCAAAATGTATCCCTTCTGTAATTCCAAAGGGGACGTAGCCAGCCCATTTAAGCTTTGAAAAGCCGCCTGACACCAAATGCAGTAATTACTTTTCTTAAGGATTGTGCTAGCTAAAGTGTATTAATGCACTACTTGAAATCATCTCAGGGGTCAGATGCGCACAAAGCTACGTGACTGTATTGCACGGAAAAAGAAATACCAGCCTTAATATGTATTTATTACACAAAAGAACAAGCCTTTGTGATCTACAGTGTGAACAGATCATTCAGAATGTGTATGATTATTACAAGGGTCCTGATTATAATTCTAGGCACTATACAAAGATATACTTGTCCTAGAACCCGTGTTCTGACTCCCAGTTTAATGCCCTATCCACTGGACCACACTGCTTCTCAAGTACTTGAAGGTCTGGAGTAATGACTTGCAAGTTTGGGTTCAGTTCTAGATTCTATGAACAACTGGAGCTCATAGTTAAACCACTGGGAGTTTGGGGACCACAAGACGTCCATGACAGATCAATTTTTAAAACTCCCGGGTATTTACATTTAAAGGCACACAGGATATTGCTGTCGGCAAAACACGTTCCAGGGAGGTTTTTTTTTTTTATTAAATAAGCTACCGCAGGCAGCTGATCGAAAAAATGTTGCCCACAAAAACTCTTGTAAGTTTTCAAACAATTTTTTTTTAAATTTGCATTGAGATTCAGCCACTCAGTAAAAAAAAAAAAACAACCATGCAGCAGCAAAATAAAAATATGAAAAACAAAGTCATTTTTGCAACAAAAAATTGTGTTGAAAGTTTTCAAACCAGTTCTATCATGCAAAGGAAACTATAAAAATTAAATAAAATAATAAAAAAAAATTATAGTCCCTACAGTTGAACATTAAGGGTGCCACTGCATAGCATTTTGGGGCAATCCCTCCACCCCAGGTCAACAGATTCAGATTAGCAGGGCAAAGGACTGTCTGGACAGTGCTCTGAAGTTGTAACTCACTGGGGCTGGAGCTCGTGCTTTGAAGCCCAGCCTCCTCTCTAGGCTTCAGCCCCAACTCAAGCACTCTCCATACAGCTATTTTTAGAGGGCTGGCATGAGACCTAAGTCTGTCGAGCCAGACTGGGAGACTCGCCCCAAAACGCTGTGCAGACAAACTTTAAGGTTGAGATGCAAATCAGCAAAGGGGAGGAATGGCTAAGTGGTTTGAGCATTGGCCTGCTAAACCCAGGATTGTGAGTTCAATCCTTGAGGGGGCCATTTAGGGATCGGGGCAAAAATTGGGGATTGGTCCTGCTTTAAGCAGGAGGTTGGACTAGATGACCATCTGAGGTCCCTTCCAACCCTGATATTCTATGAAAGACCATCCTTACATTTCAGAGTAGCAGCCGTGTTAGTCTGTATTCGCAAAAAGAAAAGGAGTACTTGTGGCACCTTAGAGACTAACAAATTTATTAGAGCATAAGCTTTCGTGAGCTACAGCTCACTTCATCGGATGCATTTGGTGGAAAAAAACAGAGGAGATATTTATATACACACACACAGAGAACATGAAACAATGGGTTTATCATACACACTGTAAGGAGAGTGATCACTTAAGATAAGCCATCACTAGCAGCGGGGGGGGGGGAGGGGGAGAAAGGAGGAAAACCTTTCATGGCGACAAGCAAGGTAGGCTAATTCCAGCAGTTAACAAGAATATCAGAGGAACAGTGCGGGGTGGGGTGGGGTGGGGGGGGGGGAGAAATACCATGGGGAAATAGTTTTACTTTGTGTAATGACTCATCCATTCCCAGTCTCTATTCAAGCCTAAGTTAATTGTATCCAGTTTGCAAATTAAATTCCTTACATTATCTCCTTAAGCTAGGGTATGTGCAAAAAAGTTTCATCACAGTGTCAAATGGCTGCGTCTACACTGGATTGTCCACTGATGGTATTGCAGCAATGCTGGGGTATTAGTGTAAACCCAGGCCACAGCATTAAACCCTCCTGGTTGCCTAACCCTTCTAAAGCAGGTCTAGACAGCACAGCAGTTAACATGCCAAAAGGTCTTCAAGGGTATGACTACAGGACAGCTGGGAGAGAGCCTCCCGGCCCGGTAGACAGATTCGAGCTAGAGTGCTAACAAGTGTGGACATTGCAGCTCCACTCCAGACTCAGGTTAGCCACCCGAGCTCAGACTCAGGGGGTCAGGTATGCTCGAGAGGCTGAGCTGCACCAGCCAGTCTACCAGGGCTGGAAGGTTTGCTCTCGGGGCAGTGTAGACATACACCAAGTGCCTCATCTATGCTAGCGCTCCCCCCGGTGGTAGCAATGCTGGGAAACAGGGCAATTCATAGAGGACTCGCAAGAATGGGTACCATGGCCACTGCAGGGTTTACGAAACCCACGCACCTCCTGAGTGAGGTGTTCTGTACCATCTAGTGGCACCGAGACCACTTAGAGAGAGATTACGAGTTTACTCTACAGCCTTAGCTAACAGCCAGTTAGCTTTTAGCTCATGCACTAAGCTCCAGAGGTCCCAGGTTCGATCCCACCCGCTGCCAACCTGGGTCTGTCGGTGTTACATTTAGTCACGGTGGGACAGGTTAAAGGTAGCGTTGCAGCGTACATGTTGGATTTCCTGGTTTCTGAGAGTGTCATGCTTAACATTATTTAACCCTTCCTCTCCAATTTTGTCTTGGTCTGCCTGGCTCTCCTTTAACATTATTCAATTTCACAGAGGAAAAACACACGGAGTTAGTTTCCACTGGCTGCAAACCTCACTTCCAACCGTGAGTTTAGATGACCGACTGGCTCAGAAAGGACCACTGAGGAACTATCTTATTTCCTGTCCCCACCCTAGAAATAAATTGTCGCCTTGCTGATGGATGACCTCACTTCGGCATTTAGACAGTTTTTTGGTTACTGTTCTTCCCAAAGGACCGGGGAGGGTTGGGCTCCTGAGTGGAGTCATGTATCCAATTCTTCCCAGGTGTTGGACATCTGGTGCTAATCTTGCAAATGGCGCACGAAAACAGCCTAACAGAATCCTGATGTTCTTAGCAAACGGCTTCAAAACAAACTCGCAGAACCAACCGGTCCGCAAAGCAGGAGGGCCTGACAACCTGAGCGGTTTCAGGAGAAGAGCGTAACGTCTCCTCTTCTTCACGACGGCTGCTTTGCAAGCAGATTTTCACCACCACAAAATAAATATTTTGCTTCCAGGTCAATTAACTGTTTGCCCACACCTTCTACGACTAAAGGCGATTATCCCAAAGCACTGGCAGAAGAACATACAGATAGTCTAGGACAGGGGTTCTCAACCTGTTTCTTTTTGAGAGCCTCTCCCCACATGCTATAAAAACTCCATAGCCCACCTGTGACACAACAAGTTTTTTCTGCATATAAAAGCCAGGGCCAGGATTGGGAGTAGCAAGTAGGGAGGGCACCACGCCACAGGGGGCCCTGTGAAGCCAAGTTGCTCAGGCTTTGGCTTTAGCCCCGGGTGGTGGAGCTTTGGCCTTCAGCTCCAGGCAGTGGGGCTTCAGCTTTCTGCCCTGGGCCCCAGCAAGTCTAATGCCAATCCTGCTTGGAGGCCCCCCTGAAACCTGCTTACAGTCCTCCAGGATCCCTGGACACCTGGTTGAGAACCACCACTCTAGGAGAGTGAAATTCATGGACTTGGTTCAAGGAGCTACTCATAGAAGATTGAGGACGACTACAACTCAGCCCTCGGCCAGAGCAATGGGTATGTTCCAGAAGAAGTGCTACTCCAGCTGCTAAGGTAGAGTAAGGGTTGCTACACCTGAAAAATCACGTGCACCTCATGAATCCAAGGACTCAGGCCCAGATCCTCAAAAAGGTATTTAGGCATCTAACTCCTACGGCAGTTCAGCACCTAAATACCTTTGATGATGCGAGCCTCTGGGGCTACACTCCTGCTTCTCCCCTAAGTCATTCTGTGGCTTTTGTCTTTGTGGGTTTTGCACACAGCAGATAGGGGCGAGTAAGCTGAAAATAGATATAGGAAAACACGACTGTGAAACCAGAAAACATGTTCAGGCCAGGCCGTGTGTACATGTATCTGTGAGAGGCAGGAGCAGGATCCAAAGACCGCATTCTTTTTTGTGATTGACTGCATTTCAACATGACAATGTCCCTTTAAATAGCCAAATACATTCTTAAGAATAAAACAGTGCAGGCCCACACAACCCAGTCAAACTGCAACAGCCCCTCCGCCAGGGCCTAGAATCTTTTTAATAGTACATTTCAAACAAAGATACTGCAAGCTGCTTCCCAGCTAATTACAATATTCTTCTATATATCCTCAACCGGCAGCATAAGCAGACAAAGCCCAACACTGTGCATGTTAAAGTCCATGGCAATCCTCCCACTAAGAACAATATTAGACCATTGGGAGGACAGCGGAATAAAAACCTGAAGGCCAAGTTACAGGAACAGCTAGTCAGCCCAGCTCAGAATCATCCCTTCCCTTTCAGGGATGTCTCTCCTCACAGTTCATGGTTAAGCAGGTGACTTATCTCCATTATAAATTTGAATAATGAAGTGCTACACCCAGCATCTTCTTTCATGAGACAAAGAGGTGAAAAGCCAAAAGAACAACGCCTGTGCCGAGGAGCCAGATGCTTTCTGAACGTGACTGCAGATGACTTCCTGAATACGCACCACAAAAGCCACAGCATGCTCCCCGAAGAGGCTAACCCGTGCCGTGCCCTGAGAACGAGATCTGTTTAGGTCCTTCAAAGAAGAAGGTGGCTATTATTACAGTAAGCTGCTACCGCAAATCCTTTTCTGAACTCTTTCAGGTTAGAGCAGAGATGTTCAAACACACTATTCTCCAGCAAGCAAGAGAAGAACCACCAGAAAACCAATGCTGCATTGCAGCCTCTACTCTGGGACGGCTGCTTTCTCGCTTCTGTCTCCACACAAGCCTATTGCGAATAACTCCAAAGACCAGCTCCTCTTAAAGCACTGGCCAGTTTTACATTGGTTTCAAAGGAAGCCGGAGTGGGCCCCACATGTTCTCCCATACATATGGAGAAGGGAACACCCTGCACATTCCCTGTTATATTGCAAAGGCTGCACCAGAGAGTCCTTAGCATGTTGATATGTTACTTTCTTCTAAACCCTACTACAAAGTACATTCTGTGCTCAGCCCACAGTCTAGATTCTCTCTTCCCCTAATCCTGCTTCCTTTATGTCTAGGCAGGGTAGCGAGCCTCCTGCTTTGCTAAAAGAGCAGGACAATCCAGTACTGCCAACTCGCACAACTTTATCGTGAGTCTCAAGCTATTTGGTATTTTTCAAATCCCAGGCCCCTGGAATTATATTATGCAAAAACTTCAGTTTTCATTTAAAAAAAAAAAAAAGTTTATTGCCCGAGGGTTGCAAAGAGACACTCTGCAATGTGAAACTTCAAGACACTGACCTCAGAAGCCAAACAAAAGGACCCCAAGTTTATTATTTTTAAAATCCCATATTTTAAGCTAATCTCACGGGGTTTTTTCCCCCTCCAGGGCGATACCTGACTCATGATTTCTGAATGCTTAGGTTAGTAATCCCACCCCAATTGTCTCTTTCCCAGCAGGATGAATATCTGCTAACACTGCCAGCCAGTTACACTGATAGACGAAACAGGTAGCAACGCACCTTCTTTTCAAATATTGGGGGACATCATTGTCCACACCACACCACCCTTGCAGATGTTGTAGCCCCGTTTTCTGAAGGCTCCCATCTTTTCCTGCATTCAGCTTGCTTCAATTATTCAGGGCAACCCAGGCTGATAATTATACAGTCCCGAGTTGCTGAATAAAACTGATGCTTAATTAGCCAGCAGGAAAAATCGATTAAGATACAGCAGGGCATGTTGCAAAGTTCTTTAGCGGGACTCTGGGGAATAGAATCTGGCTGTGCCCTTCCAAAGCATAAAACACTTTGCGTCTTAGGGACTTGGCCATACTTTTATTTAAACCGGATGCTTAGACCAGTCACCCCCCGGAGTTTTATCATCAGATCTTAACTCCCCACATGCCACGGTTCACATCCTATAAAGACATGACTATCACCAAATTCTAGAGCATATCTCCAGCTCAAAACCAGAGGCAGAACTCATCTTCCATGGCCTTATCTATCTTAGCCCTCACGGACTCTTTTCCATCTGTGTGATTGCCAGGGGAAGAATTTCCCCCAGCACGTCAGCACAGCGCACAATTGTTTAAACCCCAAAACAGAGTAATTCACTTCACACTTTGACCCTGTGCCAGAGTTCTCAACCCAAGTATCCTCAAAGTTTTGGGAATCCTGGAGAGCTAGCCCTGAACTCTGCAGATGGTACCTTCGTCTCTGTAAAAGGTCAAAACCCAGGAAGTAGGCATCCGTAAGCATTAAGGCCTAGGCTGCATCTCTAAAACACACACAAGCTCACCAAATGAAAACAACAAAATCAAGTATTTCTTCACACAATGCACAGTCAACCTGTGGAACTCCTTGCCAGAGGATATTGTGAAGGCCAAGACTACAACAGGGTTCAAATATGAACTAGATACATTCATGGAGGATGGGTCCATCAATGGCTATTAGCCAGGATAGGCAGGGATGGTGTCCCTAGCCTCTGTTTGCCAAAATCTGGGAATGGGTGACAGGGGATGGATCACTTGATGATTACCTGTTCTGTTCATTCCCTCAGAAGCACCTGGCATTGGCCACTGTCGGAAGACAGGATACAGGGCTAGATGGACCTTTGGTCTGACCCACTATGGCCATTCTCATGTATGCCGTTAGCAACAGGATGGACAGATGCTCACTCTTCCAGTTTGGAATGAGGAAAAGCAACTTATTCACATGTCTGAATATTCAGGCTTGTTTTCAAAACCTCCATGAAGAAGGACAAATATTCATTGCACGATTTATTTCTGATGCCACCAGTGTCCTAGGAAGGGCAATGTGGTTTAGCACAGACTAGAGTTCAGGAGAGGTGGATTCAATTCCTGACTCTGCCACTGGATGACCCGGGGCACGTCACTTCCCTCCCCATGCCTCAGTTTCCCCATCTGTAAAATGTGGCTAATGCTGTTGACTTCCTGTGTAAAGGACTTTGAGATTTACTGATTAAAGAGCTATGCAAGAGCTAGGAATCATTATAGGAGTGGCGCAAACACAAAACAAGGCCTCATCCCTGCCCTAAAGAGAATAAAATGGGTGGTAGTCTGAAAAATGCAGGCAGGAAGTCGCTTGCCTCATACACGCATTCTTGCAGAAAGTGCATAGCTTAAACGCCCATGCAGCATTTGTCAATGCAATGTGACACCCATAGGCTCGTACAACCACTCCTTCAGAGAACAGGCATGGCTGAACCCAGGCCCACATAGATATCTGGCACCTAACTTTCACCGGTTTCAATCAAATCACTGAAAGGTCAGAGACCAGATACCTTTTGTGGATCCGGGCCTACTTGCTCATTAGCCTAATGGCACTTTTGGAAGCATCCCTCAGAGTCCTGCTGTGAGGGCCCAACCGGTTCAACAAGACGTGGGGCTACCCGTTGCAGTCCTGCTACTTTGCACCTTGAACCCTGGTAATTCTGCTCCCATCGGAACGGAGTGCAGAAAACCACAAACCTGGCCTTGACTTGCTGGAAGCCAACCAGAATCGCCTCTCTCTGGTCTCTCGCTCTCGCGCTCAGGTTCTCATTCTGCAGCCCGTCTGCCAGGTAACCTTCAGTATCTGTTAGGGAAGAAAGTTACAACCGTCAGGAAACTACACAGGTGAGGAGCAAGCATTAGATTAGGAGGAAGACTGCTTTCAAGTAAGAAAAGAATGAATAATGGTGCACTGACAGCACCTGGGAGCATGTGATCAAACTGCCCAAGCTAAAGACAGTCGGCCTGAAGGTTCTTCTATTTGAGAGGGTCCATAACTATTAAAAGCATCACACCAGTGGGCGGCACGCTGAAGTTTTGCCCAAGGCAGCAGATTGTCTTGAGCAGCCTCTGGAACTACGTTTGCATTGATATAAGTCGGGACAATTGTGGGGAAAAAACAAGGAACCATGAAGAAACTCTACCAAAACAGAAAGGGGGGGGAAGGAGGGAGTGAAACAAGACAAGGATCAGTATAAACAACAAAGTATAAACAACGTCTACCAAAGTTGTGTATGGGCTAGCACAGGTAACAATAGCACAATGTGGGCTTCAGCACGGGTAGTAAAAGCATGGCATGGGCTCTGGATACGTACTCAACTTGCTAACCTTCATGGCCTTCGTTCCCATTATTATCCATAGTAGCTGGATTCAAGCTAGCACACTGGGTAGACATACCCAAAGTTACAAAGTGAAATTGGGGGTATGGGAGGGGCTGAAAGAGAAAGAGCCACGATGGAAAGAAAACTGCAGAGGGAAAAAAAAATAAAAGAAAATGGAAAATGAAGTAGGAAGCTGAATACGAGTGTTTTGGACCCACTGCTCACAAAGGGTCCAGTTCTGTTCCTGTTGAAATCAACGGCGAAACACACCATTGAGGTCAAGGAGAACAGGATCAGTCCCAAAGCAGAGCACAGCAGAGCATGAGCAAGAGGAATGAGCTTGTGGGCAATTGAACAGAGCTGAGGGAGAGAGACTCCAGAGCCCCAGTTGGCACAGGGTCTCCAAGCAGCCTGTTCACTGCTGGATATTTCAGGATTAGAGGAGGTGTTAATAAATGCCCAGCACTCGCCGCTAATCCAATTCTTGGCCACCCATATTCATGCCATGTACTGACCCAATGCCACACCCACTCCCTCAAGCCATTGTTCCTTTGGAAAAGGCCCCCATGTGTGGGATGCCGAGTCCCACTGCATGGATTCGCATCGGTTTTTTGCTTGACATCCACGTAAGCTGCCCTGTCTTGGAGCACATGGATCTACAGGGCATCTGGGTTTCAGCGGTAAACAGACAGGAAGGAGGAGCTGCAGTATCATTCAGATTCAGACCCAAAACGCAGAGGCTGGGTAACCACCTACACTTCATGGAAATAAAGAGACAACCGAATGAAAAAAAACATAGAACCAAGCTTCTCTTTAAAGGGACAGCAGCAAATAATGGGTTATTTGTGGTCAAGTCCAATATATATTTGTATCACAGCCTATGGTCCTCTTCACAGTTATAGCTCAAACATAAGATGAACTGTATCTTTGTTTATCTGACATGGGATGGTAGGCACAAAAGATGGTTTAAAAGATGGAATGAGCGTTAAACATCAAACTACACGCATTTAGATGGGCTCATTTGCACTATTCGCCAAGCTGCTTCATGTGAAATATTCCAATACCCAGTGAATTGTATGTTCTTGTTTCAGATGAGCTAGGATAACTCACCTGGAAAAAAAAATACTTTCACAAGCAAAAATTGTCTCTGATAATACTTATTCCCACTGTTTTGTGATCTATGATCAAACATCTTCTATTTGCGTGGATATTAGCTCTCCTTCCAGAGAGCAAGAAAATGAATGATTGCTCCCAACACCCAGTTCTGATCTCATGCCAATATAATGCCACACATTACAACAGAGTTGCTGCCAGTTTATGCTGGCGAAGCAGAGATTAGAATCAAAGCCCCACTGATGTAAGTAGCCAGTGTTTCAGCCTACACGAGTTCTAGCATGCCCCTAACTGTGACACTAATGAGAGTTTAATATCCTGCTTGCCAGGCTTTCAAATTTTTACACCGATGCTACGTGAAAGTTCACCCCACAAAAAGGAGTGCTTTCTCTTTAGTACACCCTAGGAGTTCACACAGCTCTTTAAAACATTAAATACTCCACCGGCAAGCGTGTAGCATGTTCTCAAGATCAAAATGGCATGAGAGGAATATCCTTTTCTGTCTCTCGTATCAACCTTAATTTCCTTCGACCATCTGCTCTGCGAGACATTGGCAGGCGCACTAAAAGAATGCTGAAGTTGCCAGAACACTTTAGAATGGAAATCGCAGTCTGGGGCACCCAATTCTAGAGGAAGAGACGCTGGGCACATACCAGCAACCAGAAGACCAGGTATTAGTCCTGCCTGACCTGCAAAGGAGCCAGCGAGCGGGACTCGGAAAGCCTGGGAGTTGTACAAAAACAATTTGTAAAACCAAGTGGTCTCAGCCCACATCACATCTAGTGTCTGAAGCAGAGAGTTCCCTCCTGCGTTGGATTCCTTCAACTGAAGTCATCCATTTCCAGTTGTCAACCAAAGTAATACTCAAGTTAACAAATACACTTATGCCAAATCCAGGCTCTTCCCGCCTTCTCTGGCTTGCTGTTTTTGCCTCATTTTCTATCACAGCCCTCTCTCCCCGTCCCCCCTTCTACAGAGCAGGCACTTCTATTAGGACAAGGCTTAACATGACCCACCTGCTCTCCCTGTGTCCTGGCAAGAGCACAGCTGCCTTCCTTTATCCCACAATTAGAGTCCCAAGAAGCAGCTGTGTCTTGTTAACCCCTCATTAGGGCAGCTTTCCTATGTCTGCCTTAGGTACATGGCCCCCTTTAGCCTACTATCCAAGCCCCTCACAATCTTTAGTCTATGTACAGCCTCAGAACACCCCTTCGAAGTAAGGAAGTGCTGTTGTCTGCACTTTATAGACGGGGAAACTGAGGCCCCCAATCCTCAGGGTGTTTAGGTGCTTGATCCCTATTTAAATCAGTGAGAGTTAGGCACTTAAATACATTTGAAGATCTGGGCCAGAGAGATTAAATGACTTGCCCACGGTCACACAGGAGGCATGTGGGAAAGCAGGCAGCTGAATCTAGGTCTCTGAAGTTCCAGGCAAGCCCCCTATCCCTTGGGCCATCTTTCCTTTCCTACATCTGTAGGAATTTAGCTTGTGAAACAGAGGCATGGTACCACCGGCCCAGGAGAAGCCCAATAATACCATATGGGAAGCCAGGCACAAGCCACTGAAGGAGGACTTGTGGTAATGCCAGCTAGGTGCTTTCCATACACTACAAAGGACAGTTCCCTGCTCTGAGCAGTTCACAGTCTAAGGACAGACCAGCAGACAAAGGTTAAGAGACGGGCACTAAAGCAGGCAATTTATTATATACAAGTCAACTCATTTCCCTGTAAGCAACACAGCAGAAATAGGTCATAAAGAGGGACTTAAGGGAAAATGATTGTGTGGACCATATTTCCATACCTAACATACGTGGAGATAAAAAATGAAAAGCATTAAAATTAAAATATAAATACAAGTTGCAACCCTCTGTCATTTTTAAAGGCCGACTAACTCCACGAGTATGAGATTAGCTGTAACATGGGATTTACTTACTAGGAAGTCTGTGTGGATCAGCTGCAGAATAAATTATAATAAAACCTGCAAGCTACAGCGAGCCCCCTTTCTGAGCCGTCTGCTATGTTTATAGCACCAGGAAATGAAAAAGAAAGCCTGACCATAAACTTTCAAAGTGGATCAGGAAGAGCAATATGTAAGTAGTTCTAGAGTAAATCACACACTGATGTTAGTTTCACTGCTTAGCTGTAATGTAATATTCTTGATGTTTATGGATTGCTAGCTGCGATCCACTCTGAAAGTTTACAGGACTCTCCTTTTCATTTCCTGCTGCTTAAAAAAAAAAAAGTTGAAATTTTATCAAGTGCTTCAGTGGAGTTTGCAAAGGAGATCACAGTTAATCCAGTAAGAGAAGCACAGGGTCATAAAATTATGTCACAGCTAGTAAAGTCAAGGTGGTAAATAACATTAGAATGGTGGCATTAAATTCTAGGAGCTAATCAGCACTCAACAATGAGGGGGATGAAAGGTTTTAAAATACCATGTGTGCATCTCTCTGCTACCCAGAAACTAGATATCAGAGGGTACATAGATTCATAGATACTAAGGTCAGAAGGGACCATTCTGATCATCTAGTCCGACCTCCTGCACAGCGCAGGCCACAGAATCTCACCCACCCACTCCTATGAAAAACCTCACCCATGTCTGAGCTATTGAAGTCCTTAAATCATGGTTCAAAGACTTCAAGGAGCAGAGAAGCCTCCCTCAAGTCAACCATGCCCCATGCTACAGAGGAAGGCAAAAAACCTCCAGGGCCTCTCCAATCTGCCCTGGAGGAAAATTCCTTCCCAACCCCAAATATGGCAATCAGCTAAACCCTGAGCATATGGGCAAGGTTCACCAGCCAGATACCCAGGAAAGAATTTTCTATAGTAACTCAGATCCCATCCATCTAATATCCCATCTCAGGGGATTAGGCCTATTTACCCTGAATATTTAAAGATCAATTACTTACCAAAATCCCATTATCCCATCATACCATCTCCTCCATAAACTTATCAAGTAGAATCTTAAAACCAGATAGCCTTCCAAGGGAAGCAGTGGGGGCAAAAGATCTATTCCAAAACTTCACTCCTCTGATGGTTAAAAACCTTCATCTGATTTCAAGTCTAAACTTCCTGGTGGCCAGTTTATACCCATTTGTTCTTGTGTCCACATTGGTGCTGAGCTTAAATAATTCCTCTCCCTCTCCTATATTTATCCCTCTGATATATTTATAGAGAGCAATCATATCTCCCCTCAACCTTCTTTTAGTTAGGCTAAACAAGCCAAGCTCCTTAAGTCTCCTTTCATAAGACAAGTTTTCCATTCCTCGGATCATCCTAGTAGCCCTTCTCTGTACCTGCTCCAGTTTGAATTCATCCTTTTTAAACATGGGAGACCAGAACTGCACACAGTATTCTAGGTGAGGTCTCACCAGTGCCTTGTATAACGGTACTAAAACCTCCTTATCCCTACTGGGAATGCCTCTCCTGATGCATCCCAAAACCGCATTAGCTTTTTTCACAGCCATATCACATTGGCAGCTCATAGTCATCCTATGATCAACCAATACTCCAAGGTCCTTCTCCTCTTCTGTTACTTCTAATGGATGCGTCCCCAACTTATAGCTAAAATTCTTGTTATTAATCCCTAAATGCATAACCTTACATTTCTCACTATTAAATTTCATCCTATTACTATTACTCCAGTTTACAAGGTAATCCAGATCCTCCTGTATAATATCCCGATCCTTCTCCGAATTGGCAATACCTCCCAGCTTTGTATCATCTGCAAACTTTATTAGCACACTCCCACTTTTTGTGCCAAGGTCAGTAATAAAAAGATTAAATAAGAGTGGTCCCAAAACCCATCCCTGAGGAACTCCACTGGTAACCTCCCTCCAACCTGACAGTTCGCCTTTCAGTAGGACCCGTTGCAGTCTCCCCTTTAACCAATTCCTTATCCACCTTTTGATGTTCATATTGATCCCCATCTTCTCCAATTCCCCATGTGGCACGGTATCAAATGCCTACATAACAGCACTTATATCAGTGCACTTAAATCCAACTACAGTTCCTACCCAGACATTACTCACAGACTCAGAGGCCTGGTTTTCCCTAAAGAGTTGCAGGGATTTATCCATGCAGGTGAGCGCCGATTGCATCAGCATTCTCGGATAGTGTTTTCCCCTTCCCACACCACTCCCGTCACCCTGGAGCGGGAGGGAATTGGAGGCAGCTGCTAACACAGGGACTAGAGGTTTCAGAGTAGCAGCCACATTAGTCTGTATTAGCAGAAAGAAAAGGAGTACTTGTGGCACCTTAGAGACTAACAAATTTATTTGAGCATAAGCTTTCATGAGCTACAGATCACTTCATCGGATGCATCTGATAAAGTGAGCTGTAGCTCACAAAAACTTATGCTCAAATAAATTTGTTAGTCTCTAAGATGCCACAAGTACTCCTTTTCTTACAGGGACTACAGAAACCCAGGGGTCCAGAGAGCAGCTTGGACGCACTGAGCTTCTGCACAAATGCTTCAAGATCTGCAGGACTTGGGGAATCCACAATTTTGCAGGGCTAGATTTGCCTCCCCTAAACATGAGGATTATAAGGAAACTAAATCTGCAGTTTCCACAAAAAGGGTGATTTAGCCATGAGCAAAGGCAGGAGGGTTTGGGCAAAAGTCTGATTCAAACCCACAAGGGAGCTGAACCTCAGAACGGAGGTTACCTTGATGTCTTCACCTTGCCCTGCTGCAGTGGTCTGAATACACCACCCATCTCATCTGCTTCCATACTCCTGAGGCAGGACAGTCTGGGTGGAGCCAGAAACTTAGGCCTTGAATTTTCAGCTTTAACATGGAGTTTGAAGCTTTATCCCTGAACTCCCTGACGTGTGAGAGTCCAGTGATGTGAGCTCCACATTGTCCGCAGCTTAGTCTCCTTCAGAAAGATGAAGGGTTAAGGAGTATTTGTAAAGGGGACAACAGCATCAAGGCTGCTTGTCCTGAAATTAGACCCCACCAGCTTTGTTGTGTCAATGCACCTGCAAAACACAAGCACCGCACCAGCTGCTCCATTCTGCCTGGGACCTGCACTCCAGCAGAAACCGGCTTCAGGGACACCACAGCTCACACGAATAGGGCCAGCGGGCAAGGGCATGTTGTGGGGGGTACCCATATCACTGGCATGTCTGCAAACCAAACCAAACAGCACTCTGGAGTCACTCTGCTGAGAAACAGGGATTTAATTTAATTTAATTAATTTATTTATTTCAAACCACCTTGGTTTGAAAGCAGGGTCAAAAATAAAAAACCCGCATGGGGAAGGAACTTTTAAATGTCAGGATAAAAAGGTTTTGTAGAGAGCGTTTAGGCTGTGAGCCAATCAACTCAGGCAACAGCCCTTCAGTAAAACTGGGGCCCCAAATCTGCAGACACTGATGCTGAACTTGACTCATGAGTGATGCTTCAATGATAATAATGAGTAAGGCTTCAATGGGGCTACTCACCGGTGCCAAGTTAAGTGCATGCTTAAGCGTTTGCAGGATCGATGCCTAACTCCAGAGAGACAATGCAAGGTAGTAAATAGACTTTCAACCGCTGTGGGCTCAAAGCTATTAGCTCTCACAAGAACACCACTGTCACTAACAAGCCATTCATTAGCTATTCTTGTGTATTATGTATGGCACCTAGGCATCCCTGAGTTATGCAGGAGCGTATGCCTTTAATATCAGAAAGTGGACATTATGCTATGTACGTTCTTGGTGTCTTATTTCCGATCTTGATTTTAAATAAACTCTCCTGGTGATGCACTTTGCAAACATAGAAACAGCCTGAGTGCCTAAGTAGCTGGAATCCTCCTTACGGACAGGAAGGCCTGACCACTGTACAGATTGTTAAGATGCAGCAAGTTTGATACAGAGGTATGTGACATGCAATTAATCTCCATTCATAGCCTGCTATACTTGTCAGCAAACAAAGGCTCTGCTTTAGAAGGAGATCTGAAGACTTCAATTAAAAAGAGTCAGCTAACAAGAAAATAATCTAAGTTAAAGGAAGGTGGCAGGTGCAGAAATGAGTTGTTTACAAAACTGTCAGCTCTGAACAATAAAGTGCTGCACATCAAAAATGCGAAGGGGGTGAACTTCACTGCAGCCTCATGATTAAAAATAAAGTACAGGAAATTCACATGTACAGCTGGGGGAAGACAAAGCATTTGAAAGCGAGCTTTGATGGGCCTGCTACACTCTCTCTCTCTCTCTCTCTCTCAAATGTGACAGATCTCAGCGCTGAAAGCTTTGCATGTCCCAGAAGGGGAGAAAGTCAGTACTCCTAACCACTACTGGAATGGAGAGGTACGGGCTACAGCAGGTTTTGCTCAGAAGGGGTCCAGCACTGGAAATGTACTGTAGTGAGTGTGCAGGGGAGGCCTGTTAGCTATGCTCTGGATTAAAGGGACAGGATCAAAATTTGTGTACCGTTAGTTTCTGTGTGTGTGTGCGTGTGTGTGCATCTGTCACAGCTATAGGTGCTGGAACTAGGGGTGCAGCCTCACCCCCTGGCTTGCAGTGGTTTCTATTATATACAGTTCGGTTCAATGGCTCTCAGCACCCCCACTATACAAATTGTTCCAGCTGCCCCCATCCCCGTCACAGCATAACAGAGGAGAGAAATCACAAAAAGGGATTGTTATATCATACAAGTTGGCAGGGGAACTCAGGAGCAGGGGTAAGATTGGAAACCGCTCTTAATTGCCTTTAAAAAATAAATCCTCTGATTTCAAGTTAAGTGCCCAGGCCCCAAACAACTCAGGTGAGATAAATCGGGAATAAGGTGCATTAGGCATAGCTAAGCCTGGAAGCAACATAGATCCATTGCTGGCGCTGAAACTGACACCTGTAGATGTGGGAAAATTTCTCACAGCCTTTATTCACCATATTGCAGTATCAAGATTATAACAGAGTTAACACTAATATTTGTAAGGGTTGGTGAGGAGCTAACTATTTAACGTTTGTTAGTGTAGCGTGTTTAGGGATCTGCAAATAGAACGGATTAGTATTATAATTGCTCAGTCTACGCATCGGTTTTAACAAACACAAGAATAAGCGTCCCTTGACATTTGTGAAAAAATAAAGGGAAACAGATTTAAAAACACCCACAGACATCATGCTGCCTCAGTTAGGCGCCTAACAAGGTCAAGGCTGCCAGCTGCATCCCCCGGTAGGTTCGTCAGTTAGGATACTTAGCAGTAGGAAGTTTAGCACCATGTACATAACCAGAAGCAGAAATTAAAGCGGGTGCAATTTTCACAGTCTCCGGGGAGGATTGAAAGCCCACTGTTTCCATTAGAGTTGCTACTTAATGGGAATGTGTCCCAACGTTGTTCATTGCACCCTAATGTTGCAATGTGCCAAACAGGCATTACTCCACTGCACTAGGATGCCATCACACCAGGACATGCCAAAGTCACAGCCAAACCTGTCTGCGGGATACTTTGGGGAAGCTTCACCCCACATCGGAACATCAATGCCATTACCCTCCAAAATTAGCCCTCCCCATATGCAACAGTAACACCCATCTCCTATATGGTGTTTTTCCATCAGTAGATCTCAGAGCACTTTACGAAGGAGGTCGGTATCACAATCCTCATTTTACAGATGGGGAAACTGAGGCACAGAGCAATTAAGTGAAGTGACATGCCCAAGGTCACCCAGTAGGTCAGTGGCAGAGCTAGGAATGGAACCCAGGCCTCCCGAGTCTTACTCCAGTACTCCACCCCCTAGGCCACATTCCCCTCCCTCTTTCAGGCATGGAATCACTCCAAGGCACACTAAGATAATCCCAGAAGCATCAGGTCAGGTCAGGCCACGTTCCCCTCAACATCCTCAGCTGGAAACGGGAGGCCTATGCAAGCTGGTGGCCTGGAACCCCTCCCCTCCTCAGAAGGAGCAGCCCCTACTCCAACCAACACAACCCTCTCCTCCAGGAGCCACTTAGCAAACAACTTTAGCAAATTTTCTCCATTTAGCTGAGACAGGGCAGGAGGAATTGGGTTACCTTCTAGGAGCCTCTGAATCTCCTCAGGGATGATGGGGGGCATCTGCATTGGGAAGAAAGAAGGGAAGAGTCCCAAGTGCAAATCTCCAGAGGCTGCTACAGCTGCTGTCCCTGAGGTGCACAGGCTGACTGATCCAGTGAGAGAGGAAGTGGGGAGGGTGGGGCCTGCATTGTAGATGGAGAGGGACTACTTCAGGTGCTTCCTGTTTCACCTACCCCAGGATTGCAGCCTGCAAACACCTGCATGATGCTGCAGTAGTAGAAATGCAACTGTAAATTCAATGCAAGCCCCTATACTTGCCCTGTAGTCAGGGAGAGTTGTGGGGTGGGTATGCACCTACCTGCTTGCATAGAGAGAATCCAGGGCTGTGTGTGTGTACTCTGTATTGTCATTTAGCCTCTTATGTCTGGCCCTTGCATAGGGGAGCCCTGAGTGGTGTGTGTTACAGTGCAAACCAGGCTATCCTTCCTGCATCTTGCAGGGGCAGAGAACTGGACTCTGCTGAACTGCAGTGCAGCCTCCTCTGTCCCTACATCCTGCAGAGGGAGGAAAGTATATTCTGCCTTGTTGCAACGTTCCGCCCGCCCACTTCCAGAATCCCAACAGGTGTAAGGCACTTTCCTTTTCCTATGGCTTGAACTAGTTGACATGCTCCAACATCTCCATCCCGCTAAACCAGTTTTGTTGACTGCCATAAATGCCAACTCGATCCCATTCCTGCATTTCCACAGTCTCATAACTAAAGTGGCCATTGAATTAGATTTGCTCACAAGCCTACATCTCTTCTGAAACATAAACTGGCCTAGGCTGACTGTAGGGATCCCTGCCGTGTCCGTATAGAATGATTCTTAACTTGCAGTTATGAACTTTCAGGCTACGCACGGACCAGAAAAATTAATCTTTCCCTAATTTATAAGCACAAGTGGCCCCATTGACTTGAATCACACAAGTTAGATTAACCACATGAATCAGGCCCAAACTTTGTGTAGGGCTTTGATATCCTTCAGTATGAAAGGCACTGGAGAAACAGAACGTTGCTAGTGTCAAGCTGTCTGGAATGGCTCACTAATGTGGGTGCCAACTTCAGGGCAAACCAGGGCACAAACCCAGGTAATGGAGGTTGGGGGAGGCAAAGCCTCCCCAAACATTCACTAAGGCTCCCCACCGAAGCCCTGGGGCTGGGCCGTGGTGGGGCTCAGAGCTCCTCTGGGGCAGTCCGGGCTCAGGGTTCAGCCCCAGCCAGCTGGGGTTCAGGGCTGCTCCAGACGCCAGCAGGCAAGGAGGGAGGGGGGCAGAAGGGGCAGAGTTGGGGTGGGGCCTCAGGCGGAAGCAGAACGGGGCCTTAGGCAGAAGATGTGGGGTAGGGGGCTATCCTCCCTGAATGGGCAGTGCAAGCGCCACCCATGTACGAGCCCCAAATTGGTTGTGTGTTCTGTGATTAGATTTCACCAACCAAATACCAACTGTGAACTTCTCAGGCCCTGTAACAGCTTTAACATGAAGTCACAGTCTCCTTGGGCATCCCGGGCTATCTTGCCACCCAAGCAAGCTTGCCTTTGTGATAGATGGTCCCTTACACCAAAAAATCACAACAATATTTAGGTTAATCCCAGTCCCAAAGCATCAGTAAAGTGCACCCTGTATCTCTCACCAAAGACAACGCTCGTAGCCAATCCTATAATAAACTAACGAAAGGAAAAGCAATGAGAATTATTTACAAGGTGAAAGCATGTAACATACACACACACACACGAGATACAGTCTGAGGTTCCAGAAGATAAGAGTAGCTGCTATCCTCCCTGAATGGGCAGTGCAAGCGCCACCCATGTACGAGCCCCAAATTGGTTGTGTGTTCTGTGATTAGATTTCACCAACCAAATACCAACTGTGAACTTCTCAGGCCCTGTAACAGCTTTAACATGAAGTCACAGTCTCCTTGGGCGTCCCGGGCTATCTTGCCACCCAAGCAAGCTTGCCTTTGTGATAGATGGTCCCTTACACCAAAAAATCACAACAATATTTAGGTTAATCCCAGTCCCAAAGCATCAGTAAAGTGCACCCTGTATCTCTCACCAAAGACAACGCTCGTAGCCAATCCTATAATAAACTAACGAAAGGAAAAGCAATGAGAATTATTTACAAGGTGAAAGCATGTAACATACACACACACACACGAGATACAGTCTGAGGTTCCAGAAGATAAGAGTAGCTGCTATAATATGCAAGATTTATATGTCCATTAGGGCTAATTCAAGCTAAACAGCTGGTGACCCCTTGCTTCTGCTTAGAAATCTTCACCCCTCAGAGTTCAAGCAGCATAGGGGTAACAATTGCTCCTTAACAGGGATTTCTATTCCCTTCCCCCAGCGTTCAAGCTGTGGTGGGATGAGGTTTGTGCATGTACCAAATCAACAAAAAGAAAAGGAGGACTTGTGGCACCTTAGAGACTAACAAATTTATTTGAGCATAAGCTTTTGTGAGCTACAGCTCACTTCATCGGATGCATTCAGTGGAAAATACAGTGGGGAGATTTATATACACAGAGAACACGAAACAATGGGTGTTACCATACACACTGTAATGAGAGTGATCAGATAAGGTGAGCTATTACTAGAGCTATATTACTTAAATATTACCTGATAACATGGAATACAGATGTAAGAAGTAAGATGAATACATGCAGCTTCCCACAAGCATTCCATAAAATCTAAACACATTCTTAGAACTCCAAGATCTATTTTAACAATACTACCACACAGGCGAGCCGGATTGGTTTCCAGCTCTGTAGTGTTCAG
The DNA here is from genome assembly GCF_009764565.3 of Dermochelys coriacea. NCBI lineage: Eukaryota > Metazoa > Chordata > Testudines > Dermochelyidae > Dermochelys > Dermochelys coriacea. Next base: position 10,389,202 of record NC_050094.1, on the reverse strand, counting down.
TGTGGCCCAATGGCCTTGGCATAAGCTGGCACCAGGTCTGCCAGCGTCCCAGTCAATGTTCCCTCTAATTTTTGACAGGCCGTGTGTGCAAAAAATTTCTTCTGTGCAAATGTTTGACAGGCCGTGTGCGCAAAAAATTTCTTCTGTGCAAATTTTTGTGCTTCTCTGCAAATGTTTGTGCGTGCGGTGTTTTGCTGTGTGCGCGGGGGTTCGGATCTGGGTGCACGCGCACGCGCGCACCGCTTAGAGGCAACAGTGGTCCCAGTTAGTATTTATTGTTCTGTAACAAAGATAAGTTTCTGTGATCTTGCCATTTTCACTTCGCTACAACTTTTATTGCTGGCCCGTGGTTTTTTTAATGTTCTTTTCCTGACACAGTAAATACCCTTAAAGTGGCAACAAAGCTGAGCGCTTGGGCCACGTTCATCAGCATTAAGACAGCACTAAGCGCCGCGGGGCATGTTCCTACCAGCAGCGAATGTAGCCGAATTATCATAGGGTTGGAAAGGCAAAAATCTGGGAAGAAGAGAAGAGAAGGGGGATGTGTTGGGCCCCGATCCTGCAAACACTTATGTCCGTGTTTAATTTTGCTACTGTGAGATGCTCCCTTTATTTCAATAGGAATTACGATAGTTTTTTGCATTATCGGCACTTTGCCGCCATGTGCACGTATTACTTGAGAGGAACAACAATTCAGTGGTTAGGGGACTGGCTTCAGAGTGGAGCGACAACCTGGGTTCAATTCCCTATTATGACATAGGCTCACCGTGTGATATGGAGCAAATTCTTTCACCTCTCTCGATGCTTCAGTTCCCCATCTGTAAAGTAGCACTGCCCTGCCTCACTGGGGGGCTGTGAGGCTAAATATACCAAAGATGGTATACTGGCTCAGATACTGTGGTAATAAGGGCCACAAAAGTACCGACGGCACATGGATGGTTACATGTCTGTGTTATGAGTACTGTAATGACTGTGAAGAATTGTGTTGCTCCACTTTCTGAGACCGGTTATGCAAAATAAGAAAGAAAGGATGTGGTGTGTTTAAGTTAGGTTAGAGTTACCAGATAGCAACTGTGAAAAAATGGGATAGGGGGTGGGGGGTAATAGTCGCTATATAAGAAAAAGTCCTCAAAAAACAGGACTGTCCCTTTAAAAACGGGACATCTGGTCACCCTAAGTTAGGTAAAACTCAGATAAAGAAAGAATGTAAGATTAATTGCAGGGGTTTTGTTTTCTATGGGGTTGTGTGTGTGTGTGTGTTTGTGTATGCGCGCGCATTGGTGGCATCAAAGGAAGGAAACCAGAACAATGTTTAGCTATAGTGTTGGTTTTTTTTAACTGAACTATAAATAATATTTGATGTAAAGTACAACACTGCAAATACCCAAAAACAAATAACGCCTGCCCAAAAGAGATGACTTGAAGGAAGGAAAAGAGGGAGAAATGCTTAACAAAATCCATGGGCCACCTACTGTATGTAGTATCTAACTGAAAGGGCGATGTTGCTGTCTGGTTTTCTACATGCTGCGCAGTTAAATGTAGTCTCTCTGTGTGCTGCAGTGACAGCTGCCATTTTGTGCTTCAGTTACAGCGTGAGGAGCACCCTGTGCTCTCTCGCTCAAAGAGTCTTGTATTTGTTCTATGTGTCTGGGAAAACAAATCAACTAGGACTGCAGATCTGTCATTAAGCTGTACTTCACACACATGTGTAACTTCACAGCAGCCTCAGATCCTTCTGAGGCATTGGTCCCGACCACTTGAACTAAAGGAGACTCTTCATGAGCTATAAGCAGTATAAGGCCTTTGACACACACTTGAGTGGTTCTTACAGCATGCAGAAGAGGGCAATAGTGTGTGTGTGTGTGTGTGTGTGTGTAGATAGACAGATATATATGTGTATATATAAAGTCACTAGCCAGTTCATTACAATACACAAATAAAGAGAACTAGGTTCCCTGTACTGGTGAAATGCCTTCAGATGTGCCAGCAACATCAATGAAACCTGATCAATGCAAATCCAGAAAGACAAAATTTTCATCCTACAGCACTGCAAAGAATGGGAGGGCTGTCTCCTGAGTATCATTTGCACTTCTGTTGCCACCTTTCACTCAGACATTTCAAAGCACTTTACCAGCAATGAACTAGCACACGGTTTGATGATTGGTTTCGCTGTAGCTCACGAAAGCTTATGCTCAAATAAATTTGTTAGTCTCTAAGGTGCCACAAGTCCTCCTTTTCCTTTTGGCATGATGATTGAGATTGACAACTTTCCTGTGTGGTAGGTATTATTATTAAATCCATTTTACTGTTGGGGAAACCGAGGCACAGAGAGCGTACCAGCTTGATTTCTGAACATTGAGACATAAGTGATTTACCCACGGTCAGCAGATAAATCGGGAATAGAACCCAGGAGACCTTCCAGAACCCTGCACTAACCTTTCAAGCTTCTGCAGCAGAGAGCAGAGCCCAAGTGTCCTGACTGTCAGATAAACAGCAAATATCACCTTCCTTTTTGCCACTTCCTTTTCTTAACCATGAACCAGATACAACTTTAGGGTGGGTGAGCTGGGGAAGAGGAGACTGGCGTTGATGACGGGCACATTCCACTGCATCATTGTCACAAAGCATCAAGTTTTCCAGGCTGTCGATGCAAAATGCCTTCCTACTCGATCACAGCCCCGCCTTAATCATCTTCGGGCCCAGGTTCAACAGCCAACCTCGCTCCTAATGATATTCCGTTAACTGGACAAATCCCTTTGAAGGCTTGTCTTGCTTTGAAATCCAATTTCACAGGAAGCCAGAGCTGGTTGGGGGTAGCTATGGAAACCAAGCCGAGCAGCCTTTGAGGAGCTGAGAGATGCAAGGCAAGATGTGAGAGTCAGAGTCCTTTACTGCTCTGTCGGAAATATCAAAGGATCTAGAGAGGTTGGCAGGAGATGTGTCCCTGCGTAGGGGCTGTTCTGTGTGGTTGGGTACCAGGTGTCTGTCAGTGGACGTAAGCAGCCAGCTGTCCGGTCACACAAGCTGAAGACGGGACTGAATACCCAAAGCCGTAACTCTGCAGGTCTTTCCCCCTAATACATCAGCATCTCAGCCTTCCTCTCTCCCTGCCCCCTGCCCATTCTGGAAGGTTAACTACAAAAAGGGTAACAAGGTTAAACCACAAAGCCCTGGCTGATAGCGGTCCTTTCAAGCGGCTGCGCTGAAATTAATCTGAAATTTCGTGCAATTAGGTAAGGTGAGGAGGTACATGCCCAGAGGGACCCCCATTCTATAGAGGTGTACCATTGTATAGGAACGTAGGGTTTGCTCAACTCAAGCAGATTATTTGTTCTTCATGTCTGGTACTGCAGCACCTGATGTTCATTTCCGGAGCCTTTTGTTCATCTAGCGCAGGGGTGGCCAACCTGTGGTTTCAGAGCCACATGCAGCTCCTTGTACAGGCACCGACTCCGGGGCTGGAGTTACAGGCGCCAATTTTCCAATGTGCTGGGGGGGGTGCTCACTGCTCAACCCCTGGCTCAGGCCCTACCCCCACTCCACCCCTTCCTATGCCCCCCCCGAGCCTGCCATGCCCTCACTCCCCCCCCGAAAGCCTCCTGCACGCCACGAAACAGCTGATTGGGAGGTGCGGGTAGGGAGTGGGAGGCGCTGATTGTGGCGGGGGCCTGCCGGCGGGTGGGAGGTGCTGGGAGCAGGGCAGGAGAGCTGATGGCGGGCTGCTAACCTATTACTGTGGCTCTTTGGCAATGCACATTGGTACATTCTGGCTCCTTCTCGGGCTCCGGCTGGCCACTCCTGATCTAGCGCAATATCACAGCTCCTTCCAGATTACACGAAATCGCCGGTCGATCCATTCCAGAATCACACTGGGATTCAAGAGACCAGGGTTCAAGTCTTGGCTCTGCTGCTGGGAGACCTTTGGCAGGTCTTCGCTATGAGTTTCTTGCCCATTTAGGGCTGTCTTTTGCTGCGTGTGTGCTTATGCGGTGTGCAGTAGAGCAGGGCCCCAGTTTTAGCCAGGGTCTCTCTGTGCTACTGTAATTAATAACAATAATGAAATGGGCTGGAGACTCATTTATTTATTCAAATTTTAAAAACATATCAATAGGTGCCTTCCAGTGTTCGGTGTCCTTCCAGAAAAGAAAAATTATGCCATAAACAGAGACAAAACACTACCCATATATATACCCACCTCAACTCACACCCTTTCCTGTGTCTTTGCAGAGGGGAATCCAACATGGGTTTTGCGGCATGCTTGGAAAGTTAATACATCTAGATCTCCGGCATTCCAGGGATGGGCATGACTTCCAGTTATGGGTAGAAAGGTACTAGGTCTACCTGCCTCTTTATTAGTAGCATCCGTAGACTGAAGACACAAGTCTGAGTTCTGGATATGCACCTGTGCAGCTCCACAAAACTAATGGCGTGTGAGTCAGAGCAGAATTTGGCCAGGTCAGTGTAGACAGCTGAGAGGAAAGATGCTCCAAAAGACCTCAGACCAATTTGCTTCTCCACCACACACTTCTTGTGTGACCTTGGGCAACTCACTTAGTCTCTGGGGTGCATTTAGGACTCCTAATTTCAATTGAATCCTATGGGAATTAGGCACCTAAACACCTTGAAGGAGCTGGGCCTCAGTCCCCCATCTGTCAAATGGGGATAATAATTCCCTACTTCACAGGGAGTATTATGAGAATAAATGCATTAATGAATGGGAGGTGCTCAGATAACTGTGGGAACAGGGGACCATATAAGTCCCTAGATACAAAGGAAGCTCACACAGCTAGACACTCATAGATGCTGGAACTAGGGATGCAGCCACACCCCAAGTTTGAAGTGGTTCCCATCATATACAGGGTTTACAGTTTGCTTCAATGGCTCTCAGCACCCCTACTATACCAGGCCCCCTGATTGGTATGAACAGGGACGCTCATACTGAGAGGGATGGGAGGGAAAAGAGTAACATTGCTGGAAACCTAACAAGCAAAGCATGGCTGCGAGGGGTCCAAAGCAGCCGGCCTTGACAGGGCCTTGAGGAGAAGCAGTGCTGGAGGGGAAAGCGTACAAAGAATGGGAGGCCAGGCAGGTAGAGATGAGACGTGAGATTAGCCCCTGTTGTTCCTGGGGCTGACTGATGGGCTTTGGCTTAATGCAGAGGGCATTATTGATCCCTGGCTGTTCGGTCACACTGTGTGAGGTGGCTGCCCTCTGCCCTGTAGATGGGCTGTCGTACCTCCACCTCTTTTACCAATCCCCGTCAAGCTGCTTTAATGAGTCTTTTATTGACAATGCTGAGTCCTAATGAGGAGGAGTGCTGCACACTTCATTAAGGCAGCAGAGGGGCCCGCTTTTCTGCAAACAAATAGGACCAGCAGCTGCAGTGCTGGGGTGCAGTGGGGGGTGCAATGGGGGGAGGGATGGGGCAATCAAAGCAGGAGCTTTGGGATCCAGGCCCCCCCCAGGAAGAGAGGAGAACCCAGGGGGAGCAGTCAGGCAGCTGCAGTACAGAGAACAGCTGACCTGAGGTGGCTGAGGAGGGTCTGGATCTGTGGTTTAGCAGGGAGAACAAGGATGTAGGACAAGACTCCCTCTGATCTGGGGAGAAGCAGGGGTTTGGGATGGAGAGCCTGACCCAGGTGAATGGGCCCGTTGAGCTGAAAGACTTTATATTGGAGTTCCTTAAATATCCTGACAGAGGCAGGAGGGGAAAAGTGTTGGTGGAGGGTGATAGGCCCGTTTAACCTTAATCTAACCTTGAATTGTACACTGTTCACTACATGGAAAGAAGTACACACACACACACACACAGACTCAGCTGTAAAAGGAGTCATGTCCCTGGCTTGGAGGCTTCACAGTTGTGCTCCCTCACCTGGCAGAGGCCTTGTTATCCATCCCAGTGCTCCACACCAAAGAACTCCCCTTCTGATATAATCACGTCCAGCCATGCTGGGGCAGAGAGAAGGAACGGGTGTGACAAACCACCAGAGAATGACCTCTCTCAGTGTATGCAAGCTGCTGACCCTTGAAAGGGTTAATCTGGAAATGATAGTTTTCAGAGGCTGCTGGAAGCAATGTTATTCCCTGAAGGTACCACCCGACCAGCCAATGAGCATTTTGGTCTTAGTGATGCAATGCTTCTCACCTGATACTTCACTAGAAGAAGGATGTTGCTACCCTGCTGGAGAGGTGTGCGTGGGGGAGTTTGGTAGAATAGTAAGGGCTGAATTGATCCGGGCCAAACTTTATTTCCCCCACTCTCCTCAGTACCCAGTTCAGCATTGCCTACATCTTGTGTACTGACTTACTAGGTGAGTGTAAAGTGTACTGTACTAGCTCGTCCAAATTGTAGCATTTTACATCCCCTTTTGCACTGGTGCAAAATGACTGCACAAGGCATAGGACCATGGAGAATTAGGCCCTTGAGTTCTAGACATGAGTGCTCAGATCTGGATTTGGTTTAGACCAAGGTTCGGGGATTGAGTCTGAAGTTGAATCAGGGCTCCGCTTCAGGCTCGGAGCTGACGGTGATGAAAGCTCATGTGCCATCCTTGTGAAATTTCAGTCCAAAATGGGACAAGCAAGATTTTGGACTGTAATTCTACAGGAAGATTTGGTCTTGGAAGATTTTGCTTATTTCTGAATCAGAACTGGAAAACAGGTCTATCTGAACAACACTGGGGGACAAATTTGTATCTGGGGATTTGAATCCAACCCCTGCAAAAAAAGATTCAGATGTGAGGTTCCAATTTTGGCCTATCTCTGTGAATTGCACATTACCCCAAACTCCACACCCTATATCAAGGGAAAGTCCATCCATATTAATATCCATAAACCTCTTTCCATCATGCAACTCTACTTCAATTGTTCAGCCATTTTTGGACACGTTTATGATGCCTTGTTTGATTTTATTAACAGGAGTGAAGGTTTTATACTCATTGAATTCCTGCCTTGTCTGGTAACCCAACCCACCTTATCAAATCTTCACTTAATGAAATGCAGGCTTTTATCTTAATGGCATTCAGAACTATGTTGCTGGACCCTTATGTGAGTCATAGCTGGAAATACTTTGAGATTCCAAGTGGAGCATTTGGAAAGAGAGTGGGTCCATTAAATGTTCTTTCTCTTGTGAAGGGGTCAGCAGAATGGGAGAACCACTGTAAATCTCTTTGAGAAGTGATGAAAAAGGAGGATTGAGGCTTGGAAAACAAGGGTGGCTGGAGCTCAGTGTTTGGGGCATACATGAGGCATTTAGAGGTGGTCAGAAACAAACAAACAAACAAACTAAATAATAAAAAAACCTAAGGAAAATTTCATTTTTTCTTTTGGCAGAAATTCAAAAATCAAAATATGTTGACCAAAAAGCCTGAAATATTTTGGCCAAAACCAGAACTATTTCATCTGAAATATTTAGATGTGGATATGTGGCCACTGTGCTTCATGCTCCCATTTTCTATGAAATGGGCTCATTGGTCAGACTACATCTCCCAGGACACACCAGAGTCTCCACTGTTGGAGAGGAGAGGTGATGCATTATAGGAATCCTTGGTCATGGTGCATCATGAAGGATGTAGTCTGGCCAGAGGGCCTGGCCCATAGAGAAGAATGGAACCATGAGGCAACCGGACTTCAGCTCCCATGCACCACAGTGGCATTTCCAAATTGAATTATTTTGGGTTTTAGCTGAGATATTTCAAGTAGTGAGCATGAAATGTTTTTCACCAATAAAATAATAATAATAATAATAATTAATTCAATTCCCCATGGAAAGCAGACACATTTCATGAAAAATTTTCAGTCAAAAAACATTGTTTCCATTAAAAAAAGTTTAAATGAAAAAATTTCAACCAGCCCTAGAGGCAGACGTATTGGGAGATAAATACACCACCATGGATCATAGGTCAGTTCACTGTCAGTTTTTGCTTCACCCTGGCAAAAGCCATTGAAGTGAGCAAGCCACTTGTCCCCCCAGTACATGTTCATTTCTGTTTTGACCCCTCACATTCTCTTCACTGATGGGCGGCATTATCTCAGGGATTCGGCTTTCCCCAGAAAAGGAAGATGATCTGTCAAGGTTGCATGACAACCCTATATTTACTGTGACAGTTAAACTTAATATTAGGAGAGGCAAGTTACCCTGCATTACAAGCTCTTTATCTGTGCACTTGGATATTGGATGGATTCTGCTACTAATTAAACACAAAAATGAGTGAGATTAATTGGCAATCTTATTTGCTAGAAGTACAGGAGACTCCTAAATTCCAAGAGCTTGTATCTTTCTTCTCTGTCATTTTGTACATTTTGTGTTCCTCCCTTTTCATGCTTGCCAAGCAGTCAGTGAATGTTTGTAAAGTGCTTTGAGATCCTCCCATGAATGATGCTAAGTGCAAAGTATTATTAAAACACGTGCCTTATGAAATCAAAGGATAAACATTCCCGCAGATGCAAAAGCACATTGTTTGAAAAATGGCCATGGAGTTGTGCAATTGGTATTATATCACCATCCTGTCAGGTGATTTGAACAGTTATAAGAGCCAGGTTCAGTACAATACTGTTCTTAAGGCCACACTTCAGGGATAGTTCTAAACCAATAATAATATCTAACTCCTACACTTTTCACCAGTAGACCTCCAAGCATTTTGCAGTGAAGGTCACTAGCATTTTGCCCATTTTACATTAGGGCAACTGAGGCACAGGGAGGGGAAGTGGCTTGCCGAAGATCACACAGCAAACCAATGACAGAGCAGGGAATTGAACCCAGATCTCCTGAGTCCCAGCCTGGTGCCCTACCCACTGGGTCAAGTAAATAAAAAACATTTGGCTTGAGTCCCCCCCTAGAGACACTTACAGCAATGAATTATTCTAAAAGGGCTCCACTCTGCAGGTCCGAGCACTCTGGCTGAGACCTCGCGAAGCACTGAAGCACCGAGCAAACTTTAAACACATGAGTAGTCTCATAGGACGCAAAGGAAATAGCGCTTTGAAAAAGAAAAGACCCCAGTTTACCAAATTACTGCTTCCCATCTTAGCAGAGGGTGGACACTGAATTGGAAGGGATTTGTAATGAAATCTGGGGGCAGCACCTCTCTGTCTGCATTTGCTAAATGAAAAGGAAAGTGAGTTGATTGCCAACAGCAGTAACAAGGGATAATAAGTAGTGGATAGTGGGCTGAGATAATGTACACAGGCTGCTCTGCCAAAATCTATGCTTCAAAGGAAGCTGCAAGGATGGGTGTGTATGGGTGAAAATGTGAAGCACTTCGTGTGCGTGCAAACAGAAATCATTGTGCACAGGTGGGTGCGTTGTAAACAATAAGCAATATGTGAGTGCGTAGACATGCATGGTGGTGTATCTGTCTCTTTGTGAGTGAACAGCAAACACACCGAGTGCCTGGATCGCCTCCCACACTGGTGCGGAATCATGAGTAATTCCAGTGAAGGCAAAAGAGTTATCTTGGTGGGAATGGATGTCAGGGAGAGGAGAATTAGGCCCTGTATGAGTATAGACAGGGAGCCTTCAGTGTGTGTGCGTGGCGGGGGAGGGATTACTTGTGTGCAGATAGGAAGAATTGTGTGGGGGAGTGTAGAGTGACAACCTCACAGGTAACAGCGGGGAAAAATAGATACTCATAGATACTAAACATCATATTCTTTGGTTCCAGTCTACTTGCGTGACTTGCCCAAAGTTTGCAGCCAAGCGGGAAAATAAACTCCCAGATCTCCTTAGTTTTACCCCAGGGCTTCAACCACGGGACACTGTTTCCTTTCCTACGTATCCATAGGCCACCGCTAGACGGCTCCACCATGGGTAGTGGCAGTGCAAGCTTCCCCTAAACAACTTTATCCATGAGACTTTATTCTGACTTGAAAGGGCCACCTGATGACCCCTGCCTGCCGATAGCGGGGGGCGCAGAGTGAGGGCAGCCAGTTTCAGCAGTGTTACTGAGCATGCTCAGTACAAACCAGGCAGCAAATCTTGGGAGGGCTAGGGGGGCATGTGACCCCGCATGCCCCACATGTCACCTCTGGTAGTATTAGCAGCGAGAGGGGAGTTCAGTCTCCATGGCCCATTCGGTCTTTAGCATCTCTGTCGAGTAACCAATGAGTGTATATTTGTGGAGGTGGCTTTGTGATGCAGGCACATGGCTCCTGCAACCTGCTCAGCAAACTCATTTCACTTAGGCCACTGGAGTTGGTCAACAGCTTTTGATCTACCAACCTGGGCTTGATTTGACCTGATGACCTAGAAGTGCAGGGTGCTGTATCCCCTTTCCAGAGCCAATTTGCACCCTACACAGTTGGCTTCTTTGGCTTGCGCGTTATAAATGACCTGTTGATGCAGTGAAATGCATCATACTACCGACCTCGCTGGCTTTACTCGTCAAAGAAATCCCGGCTGTGCAAATCCTTCACCTTTTTTCTTTCTTCTCTAGAGGACTTTTCCTTTTCCACCTTTCTTCTTTAACTTTTCCTCTAAATCTTTCCCAGCTCCTCCAGTGCTCCTTATCTACTCTAATCTAATCTGTGCAACTCTCCCACTGAGGATTGTGAAGTTAGCTACTTGGGGCAGGAATTTTGTCTTAAGACATGTCTGTAAAGCACTCAAAGTGCAATCTATCTATTGTGTCTATCATCATAGAGGCTAAGGGCCTGGCCTTACTGCAGTCATGGGGTGTGATTGCTAGGGTTGCAAATTTGTAATATTTAAAAACTAGACACTCCACAGGAGTGCCAGAATCCCCCCATAGCCCTGAGGCCCCCCCATGGCCAACCTCTTCCCCCCAAGACCCCACCCTTGTTCACTCCTCTTCCCCCATTCCCGTCTGCTGGGGTCTGGAGGGACTCACCTGCAGAACCAGGGCTGGGAGCTGGTGGGCCTGGCTGAGTAGAGGCTGGCGTAGGTGATGACCTGTCACCTCCCTGCCTGTAGTAAACGGACTTTGCGTGACCAGTGAGTAGATCTGATTGGATACTGTCAGGTTCCCTTTTCGACTGGACCTTCCAGTTGAAAATTGGACTACCTGGCCACCCTAGCTGATTGCAACACAGGTAGACATTCTCAAACAGGCTTTATTCTAGCTAGTTTGGATACTGGAGCAATGACAATGTGGCAGCCCAGCTCTGGTGCAAGCGAGCTGTCCAAGTCACTACCCAGGGTTCTGGGCACTGAAGCTGGGTGCTGCTGTGGCTTCATTGCTCTGGTACCCAAGCTAGCAAAATGGAACCTGCCTCGGGTTTGTCTTCCCAAGCTGCAGTCAGACCCCGTGGTGGCAGTATGGACATACCCAAAGCACTTCTGTCATTCTCTCCAGCTGAGTCACATCTTCTTATTGCCTTGTCTGGTCCTTTGTAGTGCATCCCCTGGCTTTCAAATTACTCCCATCCTTGTTTCTTCATCCCTGCCCCCAGGGCAAAGGGAGGTGATTCAAGGTGAAAGAGTGGGCAGCAGAGAAGTGTCCTAGCATCTCAGGAGGGTTTCCCCTGCTCCATTCTCTCTCTCCCTTTCTCCCTCTGCATTTGCATGGCTTTGGGGGATGTACACATGAAAAGGGACGGAGAGGTAAACTGCTGGGATTACAAGGGTTTACAATTCCAAATGAAAGAGTGACAAAGGCCAGATATCAAATTCAGGGCAAGCCGATGTGGGATTCCCACTGGTGTCTTTTCTTCCTGGCCTCCTCCTGATCCGATTGATCTCTCACTCCTGGTTCCTCTGGCTACACTACTCCAGATCATCATTCTTTCCATACCCAAACTATAGATCTGTCACATTGAGCTGGACTTGTGTGTGTCTGGGGTGGCAGGGGGGCGGTGTTCTGAGCTGGTATACAAACAAGAACAGCCCCCGCTGGCTCTACATCTCTTCTCTCTGAAGATAAATTCAAAGGGCTAGCTGGGATCTGAGACACAGATTTCCTTTGGCACCAGCTCATTTTTTTAGCATCTTTGTTTAGCATCTCTCATTCTCAAAGGCCCCCACAGCACTAAATTAAATACAGTGCAACGTCTAGGCAAATTTGTGTGTCTTGTATTATTATTTCAGGGAGTCAGTGGCAGAGTCAAGTATCGAACCCAGTTCACCACCTTAACCATGATTGCTCGCCATCCCTACTTTGCCCTGCGGCAGTTCCCAGCAACCTGCTCTTATCAGCAGGTGTGCCTTGCTCCTGTTATTCATCCCCTACCACCAGATCCAGCTCCCAGATCTACTCTGTCTTCCACCAAGCGACCAGAGAATCACGTCCGAGAGAGGAGCAGAGCCTGGGTCCTGTGTCAGTTTTATTTACCTTCACCCCATCCCCTTCCAATGCTTAACAGAATAGTTGTATACCAGAGAAAATTGGAAGCTAAGTAGTTGCCTGTCAGGTAGCGTCTGTCGCCTGCGTGAGTAGCTGACATTGTCGTCAGCTGCATTGCCAGCCACAGCCGAATACAAATTCCTGCTCCAGAAACCTCTCCCCCAGTCGGGGTCGGTATTTGTAACGGGTTCCACTGGGGACTCCCCTTATCCTGCAGGACAATGCAGTGTTCCATTCACCCCCAGGTGGCTCAAACACACAGCGTGTGAGCTGACAGGAGAAGGAGAGGTCTTTGGGAGCAAGGGCCCATGCTTTGGGGAGGTCCAGCATGTCACAGAGCCAACGACCACCTCCCTCTCTAATGCAACTCCATAAGTCAGGAGAATTACATCAGGGAGGAGTTGAGCCCCCAAGTGTCTACTGGAGAGGGAGGGAGAATAAGATCAAAGCATCAATTAGTAGGAGTGGAGGCAAGGAGCAAAAGTGTGTTTGGGGCCCCAGGAAGCAGAGTCTCTTTTGGAGCAGGGGTGGCATTAGTGCTGAAACTAGGGCTGCTGAGGGTGCAGTCTTGAAGTGGCTTCCATCATATCCAGAGTTTACAGTTTGGGTCAATGGCTCTCAGCCCCCCCCCCCCCCCCGCACCCTACAAATTGTTCCATCCCCCTTGGTGGGGAACATGAAACTTTGATGGATCTGGGAAAGTGCTGCATGTTGCATGAAGAATTCACTGCACACAGATCAGAACTTCTGTCTTTTCTGTACATGCCGTGCAACAAACGGCGATTGGCTTGAATACAGACCGGTGAACTTTCTTTGATTCTCTTTCTATCCAGCCATCTGTCTCCTGGACTTACTTGCCAGTTGAGATTCTGCGGGGTCAAGGGGAATGTAATGAATTTTGCCACTTGGCTGCTCGTAAACTTGGTGCCCTGGCTTTCCATATTACAGCGGCGAAGCCTCTTTACCTTTAAATATCAACCGCCCACAGAAACAACCTGACTGTACATTGGCAGCATGAGAGGTTTCCATGGTGACAGAATGCAGGTCACAACCTCTGTAAATGTAATCAGAGCACTGGGACTCGTGTGCGCAGACAGGTTTAATTTCTCCGTTAGTGGGAGCTCTGTGGTCCGACATGTACCCGAGCGCTGCACGTTGACAGACAACTTGTTATCTTCAGGACAGTGGTGCACAGTGCCAGCCTCCCAGAGCTGCTGATTTGCCCCAGTTTTTAGGCACCAAGAGGGAAGAATTCCATCTTGGATCCTGTTTTCCAGCTTGGAATATTCATAATATTCCAGCTAACCCCGGTTGCTCTGGTTTATAGCCCCTGCCACATGTTGCCGGCTTTCATGGGTTGAAGTTTGGAGGCATTGGTTGTCCTCTGTTCCTTGCTCTCCCTTTATCTAATCGGGGTCTCGTTCTTTCTCTGTCTAGCTACCGAACGATGACATTATAATGGGCCTATCTCCATAGTACAATACGAAGGAACGGTATCAAAAACCTCAGTGCTATCTACGAATCAAACACTTTCTCCATTCCTCCCTAAGGCAGGGGGGTTTCTTATGAGACGTGCTTGCATGGACATTGACGGGATGTGCTGAGGATGTGCTGATGCATACGGCGGGTGTTTGCAGGATGTGTGTATGTACTGGGTAGGCTGCGGGGGGAGCTGTTTGTAGGATATGCATGCGGGACTGCTGCATTCTGGGTGCTCATGGCATATGCATAAATTGCGTCTTTATGGATTCTGCCTCTATTGGGTACCTATAGTAAATGGTGGACTATATTTGTTTTCATTTTCTTTTTTTAGCTGCATATCTGTCTTCAGTTGCAATCAGCAGCTTACCTGTTCCTGAGGTTGCTTCCAGGACAAGATCTAGGTTGTTCCCTTTTTAAGGGATAACAGTAACCGTTAGTGCCAATCTGTTCTAGCAATACAAAGTGGTTAATAAGGCAGAACTTTTCCTCTCCTACCAAGCCAAACCTTGAATATTTTAAACCTGACAGGTAATGATACATTTTCTGAGAGTCAAAATATTGCCCGTGACTTGAGAAATAAAAAAACCCAACAATTGTTGCTCTCTCTTTTGTATCTCCATCAGCCCCAGAAGGAAGTTGACAGTTTCTTTATGTAGTAGGATTCACATATCACTGCATTAACTCAGGGTCATTCTCCCAGTCCCTACATACAATAAGATCCACACACCCGCAGCTGGATTCACTAGTGTTGGGAAGTATAACTTAGTTGTCTAAGCATCCGTTGTGGCTTACTTCTATTCCTTGGAACTACACCTTTACTCCTTGCAGGGTTCACTGAGACTTTCACTTTCCAAAGTACATACACTGAGTGCTATGCAGTTTCGAGTGGGTTTTCTTTTTATTATGCTTATTTGGTTTTAGTAATGTGCTAGCTACTGTCCATCTACAAAGGAATATTCTCTGCCCCAAACAGTTTACACTTTCAAAATATAAAACAGACAAGCAGATTGAGACCTTAAAAACTAAGGTCATGTAATGAACATTAACTCTCCCATGACACTTTTTGTAAGAGCTGGTGTTAGCCCTGAAGTCCTTGGTTAAAATGACTCCTCCCTGCCACTGTGCTCTGGATGATTGCTTCCATCTCACCCCAGAGGTGAGCCCATTTCAGTGCTGTTCTGTATGATGTGCTTTGGATGGTGAAGTGGTTTGGGATGAAAACCACTCATCCCCTCCTACATGCAGTGGGATGTGGATTCACATCTCACATGTTCAAAAGCAGTAAAGAAGGAGAGATTCTTTTCACCTGCTGCACAATTAACCTCTGGAACTCACTTCCACAATATGTCAGTGAAGCTTAGCAGGATTTAGAAAAAGATTAGACATTTTCAGATAACACAATCACCCAGTTATAATAATAAATATGTAAAAAAATAACCAAGAGTTTTAGGAAGGATATAAACTCCCCTGCTTCACAACATAAGCCAACCCCTAACTATTGGGGGTTAGCAGATAACTGCCTTTTGCAGGGATTCCTCTCCAAAACAGCTGGTACAAGATAGGACACTCAGTGGAGCATTGATCTGGTGGAGTGTGGCAATTCCTATGTTACTGTGAAACACACATAATAGGATTAACACAAAATCTTCAAAGGGTGATGCAGGGCAATGTATATGAGACCTACAAGCAGATAGGAATAAATATGAGTACAAAAAAGAGTTTTAATAAGGTGAATAATACTAATAGCTAGCTGTTTAGTGCTTTTCATATGTACATCCCAAAGTGAGGGCAGTATAATTATCCCCATTTTACAGATAGGGAAACTGAGGTCCTGGGAGTTGAAGTGACTGGTCTGTGGTCACCCAGCAGCAGATGTAGGAATTGAAGCCTGGTTTACTGTGTCACAGTCCAGTGCTTTATCCACTAGGCCTCCCTTAGAGCAAGGGAAATAATTGCCCTGCCTTGGTCATTGATGCTCAACTAATAATGTTGCCCTTGTCCAGGGCCTTCTCAAGTGAGGAGCTCAGCATATTTTACAGGCATTAATACATTTTAGCTTCATGTGACGCAGATCGAGTTTATCTCCATTCCCCAGGTGGGTAAACTGAGTCATCAAAATATCAAGATCAAAAGCATCCACACATTTAGAGTGTCCCACTTGGGAGCCTGACAGCCTGATTTCCGGAACTGTTGTGCACCCAACTCTAACCGAAGTCAGGGGGAGCTGCGGATGCTCTGTACCTCTGAACGTCAGGCCCTGGGTGTCTCAAACTAAGTACCCACAAACGGAGAAACCAGCAGCCATTTTTGAATCCAAGTGATTTGCCCAAGCTCATACAGCAAGAAGGGGGCAGAGCCGGAACTGTCTAAGGCACTGAACTAGCCCCCATGCCTCTAGCATCCGAGTGCCTTACAAGCTTTTAACGTTTTTATCTTCACAACAGCAGTATAAGGAAGGGCAGTGCTATTACCCACCTTTTACAGATGGGGAGCAGAGACAGAGAGAGGCTAAGGGACTTTCCCAAGATCACACAGGAAGGCTCTGACAGAGAAAGGAGCTGAATTTAGATCTGCCAGACTGTACCCTAGCAGAACCTACGTCAACGGAGGCTTATTGCTGTGCCTTACCCACAAGGCCTTATTTGGTATGGCCTGCCGGTGCTTACCACAATGCCATCTCCGAGCTGTGGGATTTACCCACTAGGCTCATGTGAGTGCTCGAAGGAACTACGTGATTGCTAAAGATAAAGCTTCTGAGCAGAATCCTCTCGGCCTGTCAGCTCTGTTTCCTTCCTTTCCAACTCTGCCTCCACACAATGGCGGTGGCGTAGAATGCAACCTATGCTCGAATCCCACGCATTTCACAGAGCCCCGCTGCTTGAAATATTATCCTGTCCAGTAGCGTGCAGCAAATTTAGCATTTCATAGCGGCGCGTCTCGAGTTGCCATTCTGTCATGTGGATTCCTCAGCACACACCGAGATATTGATGGCAAGAGACCTGACCGCTCAGGATAAATGTGAACCCAAAAGAGCCAGGCAGGATGTTTAGGAGTTCCTGGTTATTGGATCTAGCTCACCAGCCTTTTGGGGGGTCGGGGGAATAGAATAGGATGGGGTTGGGCTCGGGGAGATTTTTCCACCTTTGATCCTCGAATTGTCCTGTTCAGCTGAGCGGAATACAAAGCGAGGGTGTCTCTCAGCTCACACTTCACCTCAGCAGCGTAATCGACGGGAGAAGCAGTGAGCGAGACCGACAGACTGTCACTGGCAAAATGAACTGTCACCTCCCATTTTACAGAGGCGCGGCAGGATGAATTGCGGCTTTGAACCGTGTGGCCCGTTGCTGATTGAGTTCCGCTGTCTTAGAACCCCACTGAACAAGGCAAGTTCATTTCAGACTGACGTACCACTGCTGATCAATTTAGGAGCCAGTAAAATTAACCGCTTCAGAGCTGATTACCCCTTCCCCGGCCCACCCCTGCCTCCCCGGTTCCGTCTCCAGAAAGGTCAGTAAATGAATCTCACAAAACATACAACAGGATACAGGCAGCCTGGAAGAGCAGTAACAGTGGGGCTGTTCATGTGTGGTGCTGGCTTTGAAGGACAGCTGTTCAAGTCTCTACTCCCTAGCGGACATCTGTCCACATCATTAAAAAAAAAACCCACTGCACAGATTCAGCATGCTTGGCAGCCTCTGATGAGCTGAGGGGGAGCCCCAGCCCTGGAATGGCAGCCATGCCACAGGGCAGGACTGAGACACATTGGCAGAGCTGCGGGAGGACCCTGGTAACGGAACGGCAGGAGGAGCTGCGGGTCAGAATTGGCGATGGCTGATGGATCTGCCTGGGATCCGCAGGGCTGGAATCCCAAAGATGCTGCAGGTCAAGGTTGCGGTCACAGGGCTGTGCAGAGATGGGTGCTCACGGTACCTACCTGGCGCCAGGCCGTGCTCTCAGTCTCTCACTAAAGCTTCCCACATTCGTCCCAGGCCTGTCAAAACTCCCCGGGGGTTGGGAGAAGTTTTTGGAGCTCCAGTATTTCCATACAGCATCATTCCAGTCTCCTGGGATTCCTCATCTTAGGGTGACCAGATGTCCCAGTTTTATAGGGATAGTCCCAATATTCGGGGCTTTTTCTTTCTCCTATCTCCCCCTTCCCCCACCCACTGTCCTGATTTTTCACCCTATCTGGTCACCCTACCTCAGCTCCACAACTTCACCTCCAAGCCTCTGCCCTCACCTCTCTGCTTCCACTGTGCTCCTTGTTCTCTTCAGAGTCCTCTCTCCTAACTGAGACCAGTCTCCTCCCACTCATGGCTCTGCACCGGGAGCTAAGTCCTCCCGGCTTTCAAATCTCTCCTTGAGATCTACTTCCTCCTTCTGTTGGTCTTTGTCAACTGCGTCCAGATATTTTTGCTTCATCCCATGTCCCATCTTATATGAGGGCCAAATCCTGAGGGCCATCATCGGTCCTACCCAGGCCAACTCACTGAGCAAAACCTGAGTAAGGACTTCAGACTTCAGCCCCTGCAGCATAAGCTGCTTGGGGCAGGGACCTTGTCTTCCTTCATGTTCTTATGAAGTGTGCACACTTATCGCACCCAATGAGCCACCTTCTTAGCTGGCATAAATCAGTGTAGCCCCATTGGCTTCAGTGCTGAAGATCAGGCCCTGTAAGTCTTCAGACAAATTCCCCCCTAACTCCATTGGTGCCAAGGGAGGAATTTGCTTGGCTAAATATTGTTTGCTTTCACATCCTTTTCAACGAAAATGGCCCAAATGTTTTACTTCAGCAAAGGCTGCCTAAGTGCTTCTCAACTGGTCTCAGCCCCAGAAAGCCTTCCATTTCCCCCCCCCGAATCATTCATACTATATGGGCGGAACATTTTGGCAAAGGTGTGATTCTGTACCAAGAGATGAATGGGCCCCTGACGAAAGGGGCAGGAGAAATTGTTCCAATGGAAATTATTTAAGAAAAGCTTTATTCAAGATGTCCACAACTGGGAGGCTCTGGGCCAGAGCTACACCTTTCTACAGACTGACCACTCCGATGAAATATTAGCCTTTTCGACATGTTAATGCTACTGGAGGTCATCCATCTTCTTCAACAGTGAGACAAGGGTTAGCGAGCACAGGCCTTTGAGAAGCTGATTTCTATATTCCCATATGCCAATCACACATTCAAAAGTCTCTGAGTTTGCACTGTCAGGGAAGTTGTTGAAGATTTAGGGTACCAATCTTGGGACTCAAGGCTACCCCAAAACGCATGGCCATTACTGCAACTAACATGAGAAGTAGGCACATAAATATTCCTCAGTCCTTTGATGGATACCTGATAAATGACAAGGTGGGTGAAATAATACCTTTTACAGGACCACCTTTGGTTGGTGAAAGAGACAAATTTTTGAGCCACCCAGAGCTCTTCAGATCTGGGACCAACACAGCTACAGCTACACTGATAAACACCACTCAGGCATGTAACCTTTCCTCCACTGATCAGACAAAGAAATTGCCTCTTGAACCAACTGAGGGGGTATCTACACTAGATGGTTTTTTTTGGCCAAAATTCCCCACTGATGATGCTCCATTAACGATCGCAGTGTTGGGAGAACTAGCAGAGACAGGGCTGTCCGTGGTCTCCAGCTTTTTAAACTCTTTGCATCTCTCAGAGCTCTGTTCTGCACGGACACAGAGGAAAGTATTCCCACCAGAATTCAATATCTTAATCTTGGAAAAAATCTATTGCACAGCACATTGACTTCAGGCACAAGAATTTTCTATGTCCCTAACTAATGCTGCTGGAGCTAATGATGCCTATAATCCTCACTCTCCATTACAAGAGACCAATTCAGGGATTCATGTTGAGAACTCCCCCAAATACAGGCATTCTGTCCCAGTATATTTGATTTCCTGATGTGTTGGTGATATAGAGCTTGATCTAACATCTGTTGACATGTACTGGAGTCTTAGCTCATGCACTAGTAGAGAAACCGTTTCTCCATAGTTAAGGTTTCAACTAACAGGATGGAACAAGCCTGATTTTGCTTGTTTCCCAACCCCTCTACCCTGACCAAGACTAACCCAATCGGCTGAAATTTCTCGTGTGCTGCCTCTGCCAGAAAAGACTTTTTTTTTTTGCCTAAATTTAGAAATAATCAGATCACATCACTTAGATCAGTCAGAGAATTTCCCCTTTTGCAAACGTTTCCTAACAAAATCAGCTGGACCGAGAGATTCTACATGTGGTTTATTAATGAAAACTGGTGCCTTTGGAAAATTTGGTGAATTAATCTGGCTATGTCCCCTCCCCCTTCCCCACACACCTTAATTTAGATTAATAGATGTCTATTGACAACCAGAGCTCTGGCCTAGGGATATATCCATCGTCTTCCTTCATGGCAGCAGCAGAACTGATGGGATTCCACTGCAACTCAGGGGGCTACATATGGCACATACTCCCTGTGAAATGTGATGCCCTGCCTGCCCCATGTGCGCTTCCTATGCGGCTGCATGCTGGGGGAGGACAGGATGGGGAGATATGGGTGGACCGGGGAGCATTGCAAAGCTACCACCAGAGGATTTGCCATTGTGTCAATCTTCTCATCCTCCTCCTAAATCCCATGGAGAACTATCTAAAAACCCTGCACAGGCCACTCCCTCCACTGGGCAGTAGTAGTCCCCATGCAGTGCCTCTAGAGGAGGGATTTCTTTCATCTTATTCCTCTGGACAGCCTCCTGCCTGGCTTCTGAGAACAAGTGGGTGCTGGGCTCTGGGTCTGAGCCCTAATGACGTCTGCCTGAGAACATCCTTAAAAGCGTCACACTTGGACATTAGCCTCCATGGCTCCCTCTTGTGTTGGAGATGGGAAGCTAGCTGCCCTATTGCAATCTCCATCACTTGACTTTGTTGAGCAGGTAGGACCTGCTGGATTCCCAATGAGGAGAACCAGTCTGAACCAGGCAGGGTATGACTGATCGCTTCAGGAGGGCCAAAGCATAGGGGGAGCCACCCTCCATGACAATATAATATCTCCATTTCCCATAATCCAGCAGGTATAAACCCCACAGTGGGTGAACCAAGTCAGAGCACAAGTCAGCCTTCTCTGCAGCAGCTCCACCATGTTGCGGCCGGCTGGATATTTAAAATATGCAGACTCCTTCCATTCATCTTTCCTCAAGCAGCAACGTCCACAGGTTTCCAGCAAAGCTCCTTGCTCGCTAGCGACAGGTTGCTGAATTAGTTAATGGACATAGGGCTTTTCCAAGGTTTAAGCATTTATCCCTTTGGTATCAGGCTGCTTCTTTAAAAGTCAACACTGAGCGGCAACATGCTTTGATAGGAATATTTGCTCTCCCTGTCCCAGAGGAGCCTGCAGGATCATTGTGTGGTATGGTCCATCAGAGAAATTAATGCCACAGCGTAAGGGCATGTCTACACATGAGTTATTCTGGAATAGATAAACTGGAATAACTCTAGTTGTGGACACTATTTCTAGAATAAGAGTCCTTTTTTCCCTGAATTAGCTTAATCCATTTTGGAAGTGGATTAAACTAAACCACTAAAAAAAGGCACTATTATTCCAGAATAAGAGTGTCCACACATGTAATTATTCCAGAATAGCCAGCCCACTTTAAATTCACTTCCTACCTTATTCTGGATTAACATTCTTGGTTAGACAAGCTTAAAGAGCCACCTTCCTGGGAACACCGTACCTTTGGGAGAACAGTTGC
This sequence comes from Dermochelys coriacea, assembly GCF_009764565.3. Classification (NCBI taxonomy): domain Eukaryota; kingdom Metazoa; phylum Chordata; order Testudines; family Dermochelyidae; genus Dermochelys; species Dermochelys coriacea. The sequence goes on along the minus strand of NC_050094.1, from coordinate 10,367,690 downwards.
ATCATCTTTACAAGGCTCTTGGATGCTCTCTGAGCATGATCTAATGCCTATTGGAGTCAATAGAAGGACTCCCAGTGACTTCAAGGCCAAGCGTCTAATTGAGACAAGGGGGGGCAGTGGCAGGGGAAGGAAAAGTCATTTCCCTCATTAAAATAAGATATGGACCCAAGTTGTGAACTTTGGACCGGGAAGCAGATTCTAATCTGAGCTGGAAGGAAGGAAGGATATGGGTGGATGGGAAGGAGGGGTTGAAATGGAGGGGAGAAGAGAAGCAGGGATTTATTTGACAATCCAACTTTGCCTTTTATAAAAACAGGGTCAATTCATGCCGCTGGACCTGAAGGTGCCTCTAAACGTACTATTTATTAGTTTAATTACAGTACTGCCTAGCGTTCCCAGCTGAGATCAGGTCCCCTACACAGCACCTAGCAAGAGACCTTCCCTCTTGTGAAGCATTTGCAATCGAGACAAAACAGACAGCTTGCGGGGGAACAGAAAGGTTATCACCCCCAAATGAGGCACTGAGAGACTGAACGACTTCAACTTCCCCAAAGTTTGATGCAGGCAGGGGAGGTTTTAACTGGTGCTTTAGTTAAGCCCTGTCTCTGGGGTCTGGTCTGCAGCCAGTTTTTGTACTGGTATAATTATATCAATTAGTGGTGGGATTTCTTTTACTGATCTAGTTATAAATGGTACAACCCGCAGTGTGGACTCAGTTATCCTGATACAAACGTCCTTATTTCCCATCCCAGAGAGAAATAGCTATTCCAGTATAAGCAAATTTATACCAGTATAAATACATCTGAGCTGGGGGAGTTGTACTGCTTTAACTACACTGGGATTGCTGAAGTGGTACAACAACTTGTGATAGACAACTTGTGTTAGACACACTGATTCACACCTCTTCCCACTTTGAACGTGGAGATGCAGGAGAGGGGGCCCTGTACTTGCTCAGTGATTATGATTTAATTAGTGGCTAAAGCCAGGGGGGAACTGAGATGAAATGGGGGTGCCCCCGTCCACACAAACGGTCAGAGTCTTCCTGCAAAGACTAATGGCTGTGACCCTCCCCACCTTCTAAGTAACTTCTGTGCGAGCTGCATTGCTGAGTTTGCTGCTCCATGCTAGAGATAGGTCCCAAGTCACAGAGCCTGGATTCAATTTTTGGACAGGGGGGTTCCTCCATCCCACCCATAACAAAGATAGATCTGAGCTGTGATGGTGAATTCAAATCCTAACCTGGCCATGAACTTCCACAAAGTTTGGGTGTGGGGCCTGACTTCTGGCACGTTAATCCCCTTTGGCCAATAACTTAGTAGATGAAGCCCTGGCTCAGGTATCATAGTTTAGGGTGGACTGTTACTAAATCTCTCATCAAGGGGTTAATTCAAGTCAGGTGGCCTGTGGGTAGGGTCACGTGATCTGCAATAGGTATGATGTCATCTATCTGTGTGGCAGATGTCACATGCAAGGAACATCATTAGTCTCTGCAGGGCCACATGATGCGTGTTGACACCACGGCTGTGAGGGGCGTGATTGATACTTGGCGCATGCAGCGGCATGAAAAATCTAGTGTGCAAATAACGGTTTTATAAATGCCTAATTCTATATGCAGGCAGGCCCCTGGAAGGAATCTAGGAGATTGAATTAAGCTTTTAACCCTCTAGGCTCTCCTGTCGTTTATTGTTAAGGAATTAATAGGAATGCAGGAATGCAGATGGCCTGCCTGTCAGCTCCAAGAGGTGATTTTTCTGATCTTCATGGACATTTCCAGCATCTTTCATTAAACACTCATGTACCAATTTGTCATTTTAACTGGGCAGGAAAGAAACTCCCATTGAACTCCCTACCTCAGGTGCTGTAAGTTAAATTCAGAAGCAGAAAGCCGTACTCTGTTACATCTGCCAGGCAGCCTTAAGGCTGATGAACAGCCTCTGATAACCAGTAGGAGAATAGAGGGATTCCACTGAGAAGCCCCAAGCTCCTCTCTCTGGAATCAAAATAAAAGAAGCTCATTCACTAGCAGTGAGGAAAATCATAACATGGATCACAGCTGAGATCCCTCAGCAACTGGTATCTCTGAATGGCAACAGCCTTTGCAGAGAGAGTGGAGGGGGTGAGGGAGAAAATGAGAGATCCTGGGTCCAGTTAGGTTCTTATTTACATTGTAGTCAGTGGAGTCACTCCAGGTTAATACCAATGGGTTTACACCAGCATATCTGAGCGCAGAATGAAACCCTCTGTGATGCCAACAGCCACAAATGTCTATAAATAAGCCACTAAAATCTGAGAGCTGGTCATTTTGCAGAATAGATTACCATCTATTTGGAATTAGACACAAACAGCCATGTACCTCAGCAGTAGCCAAAGGAGAGGAATAGATTGCTACAAAGGCATAGAAATTGCCAGAGTGGATCAGACTCAAGGTCCATCTAGCCCAGTATCTAGCCCAGTGGCAGAGGCTTCAGAGAAGGATGTGGAAAAGAGGACAGCCTTGGGATTCTGGCACAAAGCCGGGCTTCAAAAGACCTAGGTTGTTCTCAGCTCTGAAATCAGCTCTCTCCTGATGACGAGCAAGTCATTTAAACTCGCTGTATCTGTTTTCCCATTGGTAAAATGCGGTGACATTTCCCTACCTCATAAGGGAGCATGAAGCTTAATTCACTAATATCTGCAATGCGGTTTGAGATCCAGAGGCAGAGCACTATCATCCTTACTATCTGACTGGAAGCACCATAACTTCCAGAGAATGTATCTGTTAAAAGGCACAAAGATGCCCTTTCCAAACTAAAAAGCACATGATGAACAACAGATATACAAAGGTAACACTTGGATGCTGAAACTAGGTCTGGTAGTTCCTTGGAGAGGTTCTCACATCTTCAGGAAGGGACCTGGTTTAGGTGCCTATGTGATGGTCTGACTGTTCAAATGCAGATCTGGACTCCATAGCTTTGGAAAATCCATCTCCCGGGACCTGATTCTCCAATCCTTGTTCTTTTTGGCATCATTTGCACCTGTACAAAGCAGATGTAAAATGCCACCAGATCAGAATGGTAGCGTTTTGCATACAGGTGTAAAGCTCCTCAGGGTGCAAAGCAGTGGAAAACCCAGCATCCTGTCCTCAGCAACTGGATCTCCTTCAAGACTGAATCCTGACCACCAGCCCACCAGTCTGCTTTGTCAGTTCAGGAGAAACAGAGGGAAGTTCACCACAGTGTTTCATTCTGGGCCTGATACAAAGCACTGGGAAGTCACCGGAAGTCTTACTAAATGACTTCAATGGGCGTTGGATCAGGATCTGCATGTAGAGCTATGCAATTCCTTGGTATCCCAGAATTCCCTTTGATGACGTTGGGCTTCCTCATTCAACTAAAAGCCAAAGTGCTCATGGCATTGAGAACCAGCAACCCAGGCAAAAAAGGCCTGGTGTGGGGGAAATAACCAAATGAATCGCTATGAATGAATCAGGCTGACTTTATAATGGGCTCATTAAGTAACCTGTAGCTGTAGTTTGGTTTTATGTGTGTGAACTCTAGATGTCAGAAAGCCTGACAGAGGGACAGACGGCTGCAATTATACTCACAGAGAATGGACTGGTCAGGATTCCCCCATTCACACTTACTGGAAATTGTCATTACTTCAAGCCAAATGAGCTCCAGATGTTGAAATCCTTGCAGGGAAATCTTGAAGGCCCAGGCTAGTGGCTTGTGATTTTCACCAATGTCACAGCAGCCGTTCCCTTGATGTATTGTTATTGTACCTGACAAGATTTGGTAGATGGGAAAACTGAAGAGACCAACACCTGGATGGAGTTCCATGGCACTGGGCCGCCGAAGGAGACGTGACACTTTTGTGGCCGTGGGGCAGAAAAATATCAGGAAGGACATTATTGTTGAACGTTCCTCTGACAAATTCAACATCTTAATATTTTCTGTTTCTGGTGTCCTATGGAAAAGAGGAATGCTGATACGAGCAGGCTTTTAATCATATTGCAATAGCACCTAGAAGCCCCTGTCAGACACCAGGATCCCATTGTACTAGGGGCTGTACAAAGACAGAACAAAAAGATGGCTCCTGCCTCACATCCTCAAAGTTAGTTTGGCTCCTAACTCCCATTGGACCTCAATACTTCTGAGGATCTGGGCTTTACAGTCCAAGTAATTGTTTCATCCAAAGAACTCAACATGCTTTACTAGGGAGGGTAAAATCAAGACCAGGAAGAAGACTGACTGAAACTCGCACCACCACTTTTGCTACAAGCGTCAATGACCTGGGAGTGGTGGTGGTAGAATGATGCATTAATTGTTGATTGCAAATCTGGGCCCTAAAAACAAAAACAGTGCTCCAGCCCAGATCCTCAAAAGGTATTTAGGTTGATTCAAGTGGGAGTTAGGTGCCTACATTCCATTGAGGACCTGGGACTGAGTTCCCCCAACTGCCCCTGAAGTCCGTGGGCGTGATTCTTCTCTCACACTGGGGTAAATCTGGACTAACGCCATTGAAGTTGCTGGCACAGGCAAGAGGAGATCCAGGGCTGATGGGTGTTTAGGGTGATCAACAGCTTGCAGGATCAGGCCCTTTATTGTTTTAGTGGATGAGTTTATAGAGTAAATCAGCTGCACCACTGTAATACTTGTGCTTTCATTTCAGAGGTACATTTTCTGGCCTGCTCTGTGCTGCCCACATCTGACTTCCTCTAGACCAGCTGATGGGATCTGTTCCCAGTGGCTCTAAGCCCGGTCTCCTCCCCTCACTACAAACACAGTTCCGCTTTTCCTTATTCACGGTCAGGGTTTGTGAACTGTTCCCTGGGCTGGGCCCACAAAGGGGTGTTAAAGGAAGGGGCTGGAGCAGAGTCCTTAAGAATGGCCCCCTTCCTCATCAATAACAGCCCCATGACAGGACTGAAAGGGGCTCGTCCGTTGTGCTGTCACTTCAGCTGAGGAACAATCCACAGAGGGACCCCGTGGTAGCTGGACTTTGCGGGCCAGGGCACTGGAGAAAGCTTTTCACTCCCTGCTTGGATTTCAAAACCCTTGTGTAATCCAGGGGCTGCATCACCGAGGAACGGGACTCTGCTATTCACTTTGGGGGGGGAACCTGGATTGTGCAGTTGTATCCGGAGGGGCACCTGAAGCTCTGTTCATGCTGTGGAGTAAGCAGGGCAGGATCCTATGCTAGTGTGAATCAGTGTAGTCATGGAGCGATACCAATTTACAGCACCTGAGGGAGATTGCTGGCCAATCGTATCCCAAAGCTTTTGGGGAAACAGAGCACCACTTTGCAGTTCTTACCCACAAACTCTCTTCTTTAATGTAAACTGGATTCCACTCTCCCTTCCCCTGTGTAAATAGGGAGTAACTGAGCTGAACCGCCTGGAATTATGCTGGTGTAAAGTTACTGCCAGGAGATCTAATCCCCACCTTTTATTGTTTATTATGATGAAGTTTGAAACCCATTGACTAAAATTCAGTTCATCTGAGGGTGGGGAGGAGAGACAATGACATGAAATAGGTGCTCAGATACAATGACGGGCATGGAGCATTTGCTTCTGTGTTTGTTTTTACAGAAGGTTTTAGTCTGTGACAGGTCCAGGGCTATACTTGAGGAATTTGCTGGTATTTCTCTTATAAATGCTAGAGTTGATTCTCCTTTCATGTGCCTCTAAGTCAGGAATCACTCAATTGAAATCAATGGCGCGTGCGTAAAACCAGTGTCAGGGCAGTCACCCTCAGACCTGCTTCCTGAATGGTTCATTTTCCTCATGTACAGTGTGTATTTCCTCAAGGTTAAATTCTGCAGTCCTTGGTCAGTCCTTACCTAGGCAAAATTCCCATTGTTTTCAACAGTATCTTTCCTTCAGAGTACAGTAGGGTCAGCCCTTGGGAGTACCCTAATGTCATAGGGCCCCATTCTCATCCCCCAGCAGTTGTATACTAGAGTACCTCCACTCACTTCTGAGGAGTCAACTGCTGATTTGCTCCAGCATGAGGGGAGAATCAGGCCACTGATGCTTCTCTTCAAGCCCTACATTTCTGATTCTAAAAGACCTCCAGTGGTCATCTAGTCCACCCCCTGCCTGTGTTTAGATATACCTGCCTTGCATTTCAGTGCCTGAATGCCTCTCCTAGCAGGTCAAAAGGTGTGGATGGAGTTCTACAAAATCAGACTCCAGCTGGTCTCTCCAGCTCAATTGTTTGGGCTGTTTGACTTTAGCTCTTAATAAAAAAACTAGTTGTTCTTTCTTCAGCTGGCCCCTGGATTCTTATGTGCCTTTACTACAAGCATGTGAGTGTTCACAGTAAAAGACCTCTCACTGCATGAGAACTGAAGCTGCAAAAAGATGGTAAATACAGAGGAAGGGCTGTATTCAGTTACTAATCCTATCTCAAAAGCACTTTGTAAAGGAGGTAAGTACCATTACCTTCCCAATATACAGGTAAGAAAACTGAGGCACACATCTATAGTGACTTAGCCAAGGTCACCCAGCAGGCCAGAGCTAGAAGTAGAACCTAAGTCTCCTGAGTCTGGGCCCAGTGCCCGATCCACTAAACCACACTGCCTCTTTTCAAGGCCCCATCAAACCACAAACAGTCTGAGATTCGGAAGACATTGTCTAGAGCCACTGGAAGTCCTCCACAGCAGAGCAGGTGTTATGGCAAATATGCCTCCATTTCCCCTTTGCGGAGCTACTCACCACTTAACCCCAGGCCAGGTAGCTCCTCGCCATGACTCCAGTCTTCTGTCTGTGTCATTAATAGCCTCTCCCCTCTTGGGCAGGAAAGACTGTACTGAGTCAGGAAAGGCCAGTAACCCTAGCAAACCATCAACAGTCTCCACTTTCTTGGGGTTCAGACCCTTTTGCTCTGCAGGCTGTAATAACCCTTCTGTGGAGCAGGTAGGAGAACCCAGGCCACCCACTCTTCTGGGTGCCAAGCCAGGGACAGCCAGTTTCTCCCAGTCCCTTACTGTTTTCCTGGACTGCTCCCTACCACCTCTTGCTAGTCAGCTTCTTTCCCACATTCATACTCTGTGAGCCTCTTCTTCTTGAGGGCTAGGTATCTGGGCAGCTTCCGACCAACCTGATGCTGAAGAACTCTGCTTTCAGTGAGACCTCCACCGCTCTAGCAACTAATCCAGCTGTCTGACCTACAGCCTTTTTATCCCACCCCAGCTGTTGCAAGGCTGCCAATCAGCCCCAGTTGAGGAGGCAGCTAGTTAACCCTGTTAACCCTTTAGCGACTGGGACAGCATGGGGTCTGTACACTCCATGGCAGCAGGTTATTCCATAATTGCCCATCATGGAATTTCTTATCCCTGCCTCTGTAGTACAAGATCTATGATGTGGAAAGAGGATGAGGAAGGGAGGTGACGAGAGGGGAGAGCTCAGCCAGGGACAGATGGCAAGAGGGGAAAGAGAATGGTGTGGATTGTTTTGTACATGATATCTCTTTTCCCTATCCTCTGTTTGGTCTATTACAATTGTAGGTCCTTTGGGGCAGGGACTTGTCTTTATTCCATCCTGTCAGTGAGGCACCTCACATGCTTTTGGGAGCAGGATCAATAAAAACAATTAACCATTCTAATAAACCCTCTTGTCCTGGTTGCTGCTGGAAACGAGGTACAGGATGAGATGCACCACTGATCTGATCTATCATGATGATTCTGGTGATCTGATCTGACACATTTCCTGAACAGAGTTTATTTTGCCTGCCTGTCATCGTTAGCTGGGAGTGCGTGAGTCCAGGGCTTATTTTGGATTTAAATGCTTGATATTTGGAAACTGTCTCTGCCAGATCATTTCCTCCTTTGGGTGGGGGAGAGAGAAAGAAAAAGAACCCTCAAGCCAAATAGAATCTACCTACTACTACACCCCATTTTAAGGTTCAGGGGAAGAGATGTAGTTAATTATTAATGATTATTATTTATTTGGATTAGGACCCCCCCAATGACCCTCCCCAGTCATGGGTCTCGTGGTGGTAGGCACTGTACATACACAAAAGAAAAAGGCAGCAGCCCCTGCCCTCAACAAGGTTTCAATCTAGGCCAGATCCTGATCTCATTGAATCCAAAGGGACTTTTGCCACTGCCTACAGTAGGCGCACGTTCAGCCTTAAAATCTTTACTAAGTGGAAGGAAAGAATCAATTCCAAAATGAGAACTGAGACCTGTAGTTATATGGCTTTAAATCATTGCAGAAAACGTTGCCTCAAATATCCAAGTGGCAGGGCATGGATTTTTTTACCCTGCGCTTTGCTAGTTTCAATTGATTTATTCTTACCTTGGAAGCATTTGTTTTCTGCTGAAAGGATGACTGGTTCTAGCTAAGAGGTAGATGCTTTTCCCTGGCCTGGGCAGGGCATCTAAGTGGGTGGAAGAGATTCTGCTGCTGAAGAAATCATCCCAGTTTCTCTGCTCTTCCAGAGTTGGAAGACATCAAATCCCAGTGTACAGCGCAACTGACCAACAAGGCACCGGAACCTCTCCCCGCGATTTGGGGTCTCTGTAAGTTTAACACCCAGATGCCTTTATTTTTCGGTTTATTGGCTTGCCCATAACATTTGGTGAGCTGTGATATGAGGTAGAATAATGCCGAAAGGCTGGATTTTTCCCTCCGACTGTCTGCTTCGTGGTGAGCAGAAGGATGACAACAGCTTCGGTGGCTCAGCTGAGATTTCAGAGTCTATGGGCTGTTGTGGATGGAGCGGAACTGCAGGATTCCAGGTGCCTGTATGCCACATGTATGAGACACTCAGGCAAGCAGGGCCCCGTCCCACTTCCACCATAATAAAGTAGGGGAAAGGCCTTTGGCTGCCAAAATTAACCTCTCTGGATTAATCAGGCAGGGGTAAAGAGCCTCAGAAGCAGTGGTAAGGAGCCTGTCTGTAAGGAGTTTCTTTCTGGGGTCTGTTTCTTGCCAATCAATAGGCCTGTGTTGTTTCCAGTTTGGAATAATATACTGTAGTGAAGAGAGATGAGCTGTAAATTACATAATACATGTTTTGGTGATTTTCCAAGACTCCTCCGGCCCCATAATACTCTGTAATGCCAAAACAAAGAGCCCTGTCATGCAAAATTTAGGGTCCACCCATTAACGTATAGCTCTCCCCATAAAGGAAGCAGTGTGGCCTAGTGGTTAGGTGACAGGGCCTCAGGTGATGCAGGTTCAATTTCTGCTTCTGCTGCTCTGGGACTGTGGGCCAGATGCCACCTTTCTCTTTGCCTCAGTTTCCCTCGCTTTAAAATGAGAATAATGAGACCAGTCTCCTCAGTGAAACCGATGATAATCTTCAGATGAAAAGCACTAAATAAGAGCTAGGCATTAGCATTAAAAAAAAAAAAAAAGCCTTTCTCAGACTGGAGATAAGGCATGAATTTTTGACAGACCCTGAGAATCTTTGTTTCTTCTAACCCCTTCACATCTTAATTATTTGCTGACACATGCAACACACACCACATATGTGACTCCTAAGGATTGAGGGTTTAGGTATCTTTTCATGCCAGTTGGGACACCTCAGTCTAAAGCCCCAAGCTTTTCACCAAAAATCACAGGCAGGCCTAGGGGATCCCACATTCTACTAAGATCACACCCCTGTTGTGCCAGGGAATCTCATACTAAAATCCGGAGGGTACCTCTGAGTTCCCCCCTGTGCAGTAAACTACCTGCAGGGTTCCCACAATTTTATGTTCTCTGCTTTGTAAAGTAGGACAGGTAGAGGATCTGTGGAAACCAGATTTTCTTACAATGTTACCACCATAAGGCTGTTTATCCAGGTCTACATTCTTAGAGTTTGTACATGTGTATATGTATGTGTATGTGCGCGCGCACACACACACACACAGAAATTATAAATTGCACAGCCACATGATAAACTGCATGCATCATGCACCTTTGACCACCTCACCAGCACTCTACCCACTAATTTGACAATGTCTAGACAGCTGGTGTGCTGAGACCATGGCCTGTCAGGCTGGCCAGTATTGTCTCATTGTTCCCTTGTGCTTCCCCGTCTGTCTGTCTCCACTGGTTGTCTCTTGTCTTGTCACAGCTACAGTGTAGACACTTTCTACATCAACGAAAGGGGTTTTTCCATCAATGAAGTTAATCCATCTCTCCAAGAGGCAGTAGTTTCCATCAGCCTAGCCGTGTCTACACTGGGGATTAGGTTGATCTAACTACAGTGCACAGGGTGTAAAATTTGTCACAGCCCTAAGTGACGTAGCTAGCTCAGTCTAATTCTTAAGTGTAGACCAGGCTATCTATCCTTAGATGGTTAGCTCTTTGGGGCACAGACTGTCTTTTTGTTCTGTATTTGTGCAGCACCTTGTACACTGGGGACCTGGTCTCTGATTGGGACGGCTCGATGCTACTAGAAAAGGAGTACTTGTGGCACCTTAGAGACTAACAAATTTATTAGAGCATAAGCTTTCGTGAGCTACAGCTCACTTCATCGGATGCATTTCGGAAATGCATCCGATGAAGTGAGCTGTAGCTCACGAAAGCTTATGCTCTAATAAATTTGTTAGTCTCTAAGGTGCCACAAGTACTCCTTTTCTTTTTGCGAATACAGACTAACACGGCTGCTACTCTGAAACTCGATGCTACTGTAATACAAATAACAACAATAATAAATAATAATCCAACTCCCCAGGGACTGCATCCGTCATCCCACATTTCTGAGCAGCTTCAAATAGCCAGTATTAAAAAAAGAACGTACATCAAAAGAGCCCCCCCAGAGCCATGTTTCCTCTGAGCAGCGAGTTCCCTTTCCTAGCATTACATTTTGGGGTTAGAAGAGGGAGCTTCGTACCATTAAAAACAGGAAAACTGCGGAGTTCCAACGGGATACACAGCACTTGCCTTGCCCCCAGCTTGACTAAAACCTTGCGGGGAAGCCAGCAAGTATAGATGAGCAGAGCAGAGGCACTTTCGCTGACAGATGTCTCAGGCAGACGGCCTGGGACAGGCTATCAAGAGACAGATTCAGAGATCTCACCCGCCCAGATGGCCTGAGATGGCAGCACTTTGTGCACCAGGCCTGGCCACCCCTTCCTGTCCTTTTCAGGGCTCCACCCCCAAAGCTCTGATACTGCAGTGGAAGATCCTCCCGCCATCGTTGCTGTCCCTCCTGGCTGGCTGCACTGTCTGGATTGAACCTTAGCCTCATCCAAATCAATGGCAAAACTCCCCTTGACTTATCTGGCTTCAGTCCCTTCCTCCCCAGCTCCCTTTGTTTTCTTATCATCACCAGCTTTCTCCTTCCTATTGTCTTCACTTCTCTCCTCCACTCAACCCTCTGCAAGGGTTGCCCACCACTGCTACAGGTGGTTCATAGGGATGGCTTGGCAGCACTAGGCAATCTTATCTCTTTTTGTTACTGAAGATTTTGGATAGTTACAGTGATTAGGAATATGCTGTATGACAGGGGTTCTCAAACTGGGGGTTTGGACCCCTCAGGGGGTCACGAGGCTATTACATGGGAGGTTGTGAGCTGTCAGCCTTCACCGCAAACCCCGCTTTGTCTCCAGCATGTATAATGGTATTAAATGTATTTAAAGGTGTTTTTAATTTTTAAGGAGGGTCGCACTCAGAAGCTTGCTATGTGAAAAGGGTCACCAGTACAAAAGTTTGAGAACCAGTGGTCTATGCTATACATTATATAAATCCCTCTCAAACCAGTCTGCTCACCTTCCTAACCAACGCTTTCCCAGATGCAGCACATTTGCAGAATATCTGAGTTACAGCTGTTACAGTCCATCGATTGTAATGAACACAGTTATTGCTGGATAGTGCCAGGGAATTGGCCATCTTTACCCTTATCAGCTTTTACCATTCTCAGGTGCAGAGAGCTGAAAGCCTATTATTGCATGCAGAGTAACACATAAATCTAGCTAGATCAGTATATGACTGGTTTGCTTAGTTCCTTTGGCAGAGCATAAAAAGTTTCACTATGTAAATATTTCCTCTTGTCTGCTTTGGCTCTCCTTTCCAGGGGATTTTGGTGATTCTACTTGAACTGTGAAGCATTACAAGCAGAGGCCATGGATTTGTTTGCCAGATTGCTGTATAAATAAAACATGAACCTAGAATCACAATGCCTGGTGATATAGGGTGCAGCAAACTGAGGTTGCATACCAAGGTTTCTGGCCCTGTTGTCTTTGTTCATGTAGAGGTTGGAAAGCAGCAAACGCTGTGGGCATGAAGGTGCCACATCCAGCTTGTGTGCCAGCTAGTCTTTCAACTCCAGTACCTTTTCTCCTGCTGTTTATGCTAGGTGGTCAAGCCACGAGTGCTAAGGATCAGCCAAGAAAGTAGCTGTGCATGTAGAAAAGGAGTTTAGCAAGCACTGGGAATAATGTAGAATTATTATAATGTAGAAGGTTGAGGGGAGATATGATTGCTCTCTATAAATATATCAGAGGGATAAATACAGGAGAGGGAGAGGAATTATTTAAGCTCAGCACCAATGTGGACACAAGAACAAATGGGTATAAACTGGCCACCAGGAAGTTTAGACTTGAAATCAGACGAAGGTTTCTAACCATCAGAGGAGTGAAGTTTTGGAATAGCCTTCCAAGGGAAGCAGTGGGGGCAAAAGATCTATCTGGTTTTAAGATTCTACTTGATAAGTTTATGGAGGAGATGGTATGATGGGATAATGGGATTTTGGTAAGTAATTGATCTTTAAATATTCAGGGTAAATAGGACTAATCCCCTGAGATGGGATATTAGATGGATGGGATCTGAGTTACCCAGGAAAGAATTTTCTGTAGTATGTGGCTGGTGAATCTTGCCCATATGCTCAGGGTTTAGCTGATTGCCATATTTGGGGTCGGGAAGGAATTTTCCTCCAGGGCAGATTGGAGAGGCCCTGGAGGTTTTTCGCCTTCCTCTGTAGCATGGGGCATGGGTGACTTGAGGGAGGCTTCTCTGCTCCTTGAAGTATTTAAACCACGATTTGAGGACTTCAATAGCTGAGACATAGGTGAGGTTTTTCGTAGGAGTGGGTGGGTGAGATTCTGTGGCCTGCGCTGTGCAGGAGGTCGGACTAGATGATCAGAATGGTCCCTTCTGACCTTAGTATCTATGAATCTATAAGGGCCACTTACAACAACCATGCTGAACAGGGGCCTGATACCAAGCCCACGGAAGGTAGTCAATGGAAAGACTCCCACTGACTATGGATCAGCCCCTGAATGAATGGAGTTCTGGTGGCCCCATGTCAAAAAAGATCTATTAGAATTGGACCAGGTGCAGAGAAGGGCAACAAAAATGATGAAGGGGATGGAACAGCTTTTGTATGAGGAGAGATTAAATAGAGTGGGACTGTTCATCTTAGAAAAGAGACGACTAAGGGGGGATATGACAGAGGTCTATAAAATCTCGACCAGTGTGAAGAAAATGAATAGTGAAGTGTTATTTACCCCTTCACTAACCACAAGAACTAGGGGGTCAGCCAATGAAATTAATAGGTGGCAGGTTTAAAACAAATCAAAGGAGGTACTTCTTCACACAATGCACAGTCAACCTGTGGAACTCCATGCCAGAGGAGGTTGTGAAGGCCAAGACTATAATAGGGTTCAAAAAATAACTAGATAAATTCATGGAGGATAGGTCCATCAATGGCTATTAGCCAGGATGGTCAAGGACGCAAGGGCTCTGGGTGTCCCTAAACCTCTGACTGCCAGAAGCTGGGACTGGACGACAGGAGATGGATCAGTCAATATTCCCCTGTTTGGCTCATTCCCTCTGAATTCCCTGTCACTGGCCAATGTTACAGACAGGACACTGGGCTAGACGGACCATTGGTCTGACCCAGTATGGTCGTTCTTATGCTCTTAACAAAGAAGGGTTTGCATTGCCCTCCTGTTGTACTAACATTAGCTAGTTCATTGCCAGGAAGCTTGTATCAGTGGCAGAGAACCTCAGCTTCCACAAAGGAGAACCTGGGGAAAAAGAGGTGGGGAGCTTGAGCTTCCATCCTCAGCCCCATCACTGCCCAGCCCCCTTTCCTCCTGCCCCCCAGTGCTTCCTCGGCTGCTTTGCAGTTGTTCATAAACATTGTCTACATCTGTCCAGAGCCGCAAGACGTATTAATCAATTTGATGAGGATGTTAAAGCTTTCTCTTTGCACCTAATTATGGGCTGATTTATAGGACTGGCCTTGTGTGTGATGGAGCTGTCCCCTTGGCAGTGATTTACGTGGCATTGGCACCAACCCCTCCATCACGCCAATGCTCTGTCATTCCCCCCCGCACCCCGCCGCACTTCTTCTCTCTCTCTCCTCACCGCCCCATCCCATCCCTCCTCCCCCCACACCTCTTTGCTCTGTGTACCCTCACGAGAGCCTTAATGACATGTTGACAGGATAGTGAAGCATTGCTCCCCCTCCGTTGCATCTGTCTCTGGCGTTGCAGCTCCCTGATGCTCTTTGACACATCCAGATGGAGAGCCCAGCAGGCTAGGCCAGGTACAAGCCCTGGAACTCTGCAGATTTCGTCTGGATGCAGCTAATATAGAGATCCAAAAGTTCTGGGGGAAACCTCATCACCAGCAGGGCTCTCAGCAGATCATCAAGTCCTTGCTCTTCAAATTCTGTTGGCACCCCTTAATAATAATAAATAATCATAATTAATGATTAAGGACCACATCTCAACCAAAGATGACTAAGGGGGGATAACACAGAGGTCTATAAAATCATGACTGCTGTGGAGAAAGTAAATAGGGAGGTGTTATTTACCCCTTCTCATAACACAAGAACAAGGGGTCACCCAGTGAAATTAATAGGCAGCCAGTTTAAAACAAACAAAAGGAAGTATTTCTTCACACAATGCATAGTCAATCTGTGGAACTCCTTGCCAGAGGATGTTGTGAAGGCCAAGACTATAACAGGGTTCAAAAAATAACTAGATAAATTCATGGAGGATAGGTCCACCAATGGCAATTAGCCAGGATGGGCAGGGATGATGTCCCTAGCCTCTGTTTGCCAGAAGCTGGGAATGGGCGACAGGAGATGGATCACTTCATGATCACCTCTTCTGTTTGTTCCCTCTGGGGTATCTGGCACTGCCACTGTTGGAAGACAGGATACTGGGCTAGATGGACCTTTGGTCTGACCCAGCGTGGCCATTCTTATGTTCTTAAGGATCTCAAAGCATTTAGCCAAGCATAATTCACTAAGCTGTACAACTCCCTCATGAAGTAAACAAGCGTTATTGTTTCCATGTTACCGATGGGGAAACTGAGTCACGAAGGGAGACTAGCCTAATTGTGCTAGACATGGGAGCAGAGTTAGGCCAGTGTGGAACACTTTAGAAAGCCCAAGTCAATGGCAGAGTGCTGGAGTCCGGGCTTCCCAGCCCTCTGTCTTAACCATATACTGTATAGTGCTTCCACCTGAACAAATGCAGCTTTTGGACAAATGCAAATTCCTTCCTTCCCACCAAAAACGTTGTGCATATAAATGTATACACAGGACTAAAACTGTGTTAAAATCCAAGGGCCTGATTCTCCTCTCAGGCCAGTTTTACTACTGAAATGGTACTAAGTTCAGTGGAGTTACTTCTGATTCATATAGGTGTAGCAGACAGCAGAATTTGGCCCTGTATGTGTAGTTCTCCTCTCCCTCAGACCAGTGTAAATGAGGAACAACTCCATTGAAATTAATGGTGTAAGTGAGAGGAGAATGAAACCCAATGCAGTTACACCAGCGTATGTGAGATCAGGTCCAGTCAGACTCATATCTGGTTCTATATGGCTCAATCTCACCTTCTTTTAGTCTGGTACAGACTGATTGGAAAAAACCCTCACATATAAACAAGTATAAAGGAATAGGGACAGTTAGATTCATGGATACCAGCTCTGCACAGAGGCATTTATCAATGACATTTAAACTCTTCTCCATGGAGGTTTCAGTGTGTGTTTGGGGGGCGGGGGGATATCATATCCTTACCAGTTATGATACAGGAACTAGACCTGGGTCTTCAACTCCAAATACCCCTAAATATGAAGAAGACCCTTAATCCAAACCTGAATCCGGATCCAAATGTCACATCTGGGCCTTGACTTTATTTGTCAAAGACCAAAGTCCAGGATCTATAACTTCAAAAGATGAAAAGCAAGGGGCTGTTGAAATCTGGATCTGAACTTCAGGGCTTGGGCCCAGCCTAATGAGAATATGACTTTTAGATGCAGAAAGCAGGCCCTGATCCTGCACCCCTGAGATCAATGGAAGTTGCCGTTGTCTTCAACAACACTCTACAATAATGGCCTGATCTTTAAGGGTATGTCTGCACTGCACCTGCGAGCAAGCCTCCCAGTCCAGGTTGACACACCTGTGCGAGTGTGCTAAAAATAGATGTTGCAGCTGGGGCTCTCAAGTCTGGGGGTGCGGGGCTGAGACACCGAGCTCCTATCTGAGCCACAACATCAAAGTGACATCCACAAAGCTATTTCTAGCATGAGCCCTGCTGCCACAAAACTGTGGACACGGGCTGAATCCCAAAAGCAGGGTAGGCATAGAATTGTGGAACTGTAGGACTGGAAGGGACCTTGATAGGTCATCTAGTCCAGTCCGAGTCCCCTACACTGAGGCAGGACTAAGTATTATCTAGATCATCCCTGACAGGTGTTTGTACATAACCTCCCTAGGTTATCCAAATGGTGCTGGGAGACCCCAGGCCTCACTGACACCATGAGGACTGAGGATGCTCAGCATGGCTGGCCTTAAAAGCTGGCTTTGAATCCCACTGAAGTTAATGGAAAGACCCCCCCCCCCACCCCCACTGATTTGTAGTGGATCAGACCCTAAGCAACTATCTAAAATTAGGAAAGCCAAAGCACGGGGAAAATCAAGCAAAGCCTGGAGTTGGGTAAAAGTCTCTGATTCGTGAGGTCCTGGAAATGTGTCACTGGAGTCAGAGAAACCCCAGGATTTTTCTAAGACAAGCCAAGAGAGATGTATATCATATAGGTCGTATGAGGTGCTACCTACATTTGAAGACTATGCCATCGAGAATTCACAGCTGCTGGTATGCCACTCCAGCCTCATTCCCCAACCTCTACCTACCCCCCTTGCACCTAGATAAAGCAAAGGTCACAGCACCAGGGAAAAAAAGTTATATTCCATATGCGTGCCCAAATAACAAACATTTTGGGGTTGAATTGGAAAGGATGGTTGGCCTGAACTCTGAATTTCCTGGCTTTTGCTGGTTGCAATTAGGAGATCTTATGCACAAGGGACTGACAAGGTAAAAACCGATTCAGACCAACGGGAGTTGCACATACATTCCCCAGAAAAGAGATCAGAATAAAAGGCTAACCTTTTAGTCAGCATCTCTGGTGTGTTGTGCTGTAGCTGCTAGAGTGGGCACGCACCCCTTCAGGGTGGCACAACGGCCATGTTTGCACAGCAGGGGTTTGGGTTACCTGGCTGCTTGAGGTGTACATGCAAAACAGCTGAGTATCCAGTTTTGCAGGTGCAATTGATTGTATGCACAAAACCAGGCCTATCAAAATAGAGGCCAGGGCTGAAACTTTGCTGTATTATTATATTATTAAATATTATTACAGTAGTGCCTATAGACCCAGCCAAGATCAGGACCCCCATGTGTTAGGTACCTGTAATTGTGCATCCTCACCTGGACATGGCATTGCAGGGGATCCTAGTCTATGGTGCCCCCTACTGGGCTCTCCCTTGGACGTTGCATCTTTTCATGATTCCCCCTCTGGATGTTGTGTGGCTTAGCCCTCCAACCAGATCTCGTAAAAGTCCAAAACCCCTTCTGGGGTAGCACAAACAAGTCCAAACAAAATTTCAGATTAACAGCCTTTCTGCACCTGTTGGGTCTACCTCAGGGATTCCCCTGTAGCAGCCTAACCATTCCCTGTAGTGTTCTTCCTCTGTTGTTACCTGTCTGGTTAAACCCTCTCCCAGGGCTGTCTTCTCCACAGTGTCCCTCCAACTGCTATTCCTCAGTCTACTTATAAGGCCTAGTTCTGCCTTGTCTGGTCAATTAGTTAACATCCACTAGGTGCAGAGCATGACTAACTGGGGTTCTTGCCCTTGCCTTTGCAAGTGATGGGGGTTAAACCCAATCACAGTACCATACATACACATAGTAATACAGTTCGCCTACCTTATTATATCTTGGAAATTTAGACTGTAACCTCTTTGCAGTAGGGACTGTCTTGTATTCTGTGCTTGTACACTGCCTAACCCAATGAGGATCCAATCTTGGGTAGTGCCTCTAGACAAAATAAATGAATAATGTACCAAACTTTAAAGATCTTTCACCTAAGAAGACAAGGGAAACCAGCTCCTTGTGCTTCTGTGGAAGGTCCTAATGGAAAGAACATCAGCCATGCCTGGGAAGAAAAATGACTGGTAAGGAAAACCATCTTGAAGAAAGCCTGTAGCTTGCTAGATTATTTTAGATTTTTAGATGCATGTTTTCACTTTTATTTCCTTGTAACAACCTCTACTTTTATTTATTTGACTTGGCATCACATAACCTATGTCCTATTATTAATAAATGTCTTTTATTTTTACTGCAAACCAACTCAGTGCTGTGTTTGAAGGGACGGGCATATTTCCTCTGGTTAAGTTAATAAGCTGGAATGTGCTTTTGACACTGAAGAAGAGCTCTGGGTAGCTTGAAGCCTTGTCTCTCTCACCAACAGAAGTTGGTTCAATAAAAGATATCATCTCGCCCACTTGATCTTTCTAACATTGACACAAGACATTTTGAAATGATCAAAACAAAATGTTTTGATTGCCTCGAACTGAAACTGTTCTAGACTGTCTCTAGACAAAGACTGTGAATGGCTAGCCAACTACAAAAGCAGTTTCTCCTCCCTTGGTGTTCACACCTCAACTGCTAGAAGAGGGCCTCATCCTCCCTGATTGAACTAACCTCGTTATCCCTAGCCTGATTCTTGCTTGCATATTTATACCTGCCTCTGGAAATTTCCACTACATGCATCCAACAAAGTGGGTATTCACCCAAGAAAGCTTATGCTCCAATATGTCTGTTAGTCTATAAGGTGCCACAGGACTCTTTGCTGCTTTTACAGATCCAGACTAACACAGCTACCCCTCTGATACTTGAAACTGTTCTAGTTTGTCAGCTGATATTTTGCCCTGATTTGGGATGAGAAAATGTTTTCAAAATCTGAAAAATTCTCATGGGTTTAGAAAACCATTCTGTGCCTAACCATGTCCTATATCCTTTGGTTGCAATAATATGGCATAAATGGAATTATTCCAGTTTCATCACAACAGGTTAACAATGCAGTTGAATGGTTATAATAAAAATGTGAAAATCAGGTGCATTAAATGCATCTTTTGTCCTTAAATAACACACACACCTTGGCATTTATTTCATTAAAAAGCCAAAAGCACTAGCCTATACTAAGATCCAAGGACTACCACAAAGCACTTGTGGTTGTACCAGTCAATGCTTGAAGAGAATCAGAAGGATAAGACGTAGAATTCCTTGGCACTGATAGAACTACATACTGTATCCATTATGGAATTCTTAACATAGTTCCCTTTTGATAAGTGACTTCTTCCTCATAGAGACTTTCTTAATATTCTGTTACATGCCCTGATTCTGATCTCACTTATGTTGGTTTTACACTTGGTGTAACTGAATTGCCATCAGTGGATTTACTGCCAATTTACAATTGTGTGATTGGTATAATTAACATTATACTATAACATATATCGTTCTTTTTTATCTGGGAAATGTATCCTTCTGTCTATATTCAGTATATTGCTGCAGTGGGAGATTTGATACAACGAAGTGACATAAAGGACGGTGTGAGTAATATATTGATAGAGGGGGGTTAAGTAGACAGGCAGTGTGGCCGAATAGATAGAACACTGGTTGGGGATGCATGAGACTGGGTTCTTTTCCCAGCTCTACCCCTGGCATGCTGAGTAATCTTGAGTCACTTCACTTCTCCTTGCCTCTGTTTCCCCATCTATAAAATGGGAATAATGATACGAATCCCCTTTGTAGATCTACCCATGAAAAGCACAATATCAGAGTGAGGTATTATTATTAGGGGACATTTACACGCCAAAGAGATAGAAAGGGGGTATAGGATATAGGAGGAATAGCACCCACCAGGAGGATGCAAGAATGTGTCAGATGAAGCAGTGGCAGCAAACTCACCTTCCCCTTCGGTAACTTAAACCTGTTTACATTCACCCCAGCATATAAACCCTCCCGCAAACAAAGTCACTTCTGAATCTGAACATTGGAGTTACACCAAGAATGAATTTGCCCCAAGGGTCTGAGCGTACGTATGGATGTTTGTTTGTGCGCTGTCCTGGCGTCTCATTTCTCTTCCTAAATACATGTTAATCTTGCGGGATCTGGGTGCAAAAAGATGCTCTGTGCATGCGTGTGTGTGTCCATGCAAAGCTGTGCCTATGCATATGCTTGTGTGCCACACATGTGTTCCATTGCACTCCATAAAATGCGTATGAATGCTCCTGGAGTTGGAGTCCTGTCCAGAGAAGCAGATGCTTGTTGATGGTGAACCTGGCTCCGATGAACAGATGAAAAGACATCTCTGCCGCTGAGTGAATTCCATCAGACCTGGAGCAGCTGCTCCTGAAGTCTCTGAAAGCAAAAAACCTCATGAATAAATATTAGTGGGGAACGATGGGGGGGAGGTGGGAGTGGGGGTGGAATGAGGCTTCTAGAGAACAAAAGGAATGCAAAGGAAGTTACTGAGAGATGCAGATCTTTCATCTCAGCAAAACACGTAATTAACACACACACACACACCCCTCCCTAGGAAAGGCCTCGCATTCGCCCAGAATCGGACGATGATAAGGTTGTCGGTTTTTCTTAGTGAGCCAGAAGGTCTATAAACTGCTACTCCACTGCCTGTCAACACACACGCTTTCTGCATTAGTGATTTCATGGAGTGACTGAGTCAGCCTCCTGGAAAAGCTCAACAATCATTTGAGCTAAAGGGAGGATCCTGAGGTGTCAGGTTGAGAAATGCTTGGCATTCCCTCGAACAAAGTTTGCACGGGTGGGGAGATGCCATGGCTTTGAGTTCTGTTGCAGGGAAAAGCTTCAGGGCCTGATTTCCAGTTGTCTTGCATCTTTGTGTTGTCATTTATACCACTGCAAAGTGGGTGCTACCAGGTCAGCATAAATAAGTTCATGGGGGATAAGTTCCATCAACGGCTATTAGCAAGATGGTCAGGGATACACCCCCATACTCTGGGTGTCCCTAAACCTCTGACTGCCAGAAGCTGGGACTGGATGACAGGGGATGGATCACTCCATAAATTGCCCTGTTCTGTTCATTCCCTCTGAAGCATCTGGCACCTGCCATTCTTGAAAGACAGGATATTGAGTTAGATGGACCATTGGTTTGACTTAATATGTCCATTCTTATTCTTCACAAGGCTAAATGATTGCCCAAGGTGCGAGGCAGTAAAGAATCTGGCCCAGAGTTTATAGACTCCACATTTTCCATCCTTGCTAAGCATCAGGTGTTAAAGTGAGAGAAAGTAATGGGAGCACAGTACCCACTCTTTGGCTAAAAGCCGAAGGAGATTTTCCCCATCTCCTTTTCTCTCTCCTTGGTTTGTGGGAGCACTGATCCCTCTTCTCCTGTAGTGTAGTCAAGGGTAAGTTCAAGTGAACTGAGTTTACCCACTTCTCATTGGGGGAATATAGAGTTTAGTTGAGATTGGTTTATCCACTTCTTTTTTTTTACCAGTACGCCACTGCTCTTCTCCCATCTCCTCTCCACCTAGTGATGTGAGGATTCATCAAGTGGAGGAACAGCAGGAGGTGCTGGCGCTTGGCCAGACAGTCTCCTGAAAGTTAGTCTTATTGTTAGTGACCGTGGCATGGGCAGTCATGCCTAGTGGTCTGAGCAGGAGTCAATAGCCAGAAATCAGAGTTCCAGGTGCCCGAACCATGGGACAAGAACTGGAGTCAGAGCCCAGGGTCAAGACTGGAGTTAGAGGCCAGATACCAGAGCCAAGGGGCAGAGCTGGAGTCAGGTGGTCAGGAATCAGAGTGAAGAGTCAAAACCAGGTAATTCAGAGTGAAGCAAGGCTGGGTCTAAGGCAAGAGCCGGGCTGGAAACAAGCAGGCATTTAGCACAGCCACGGACAGATGCTTTGAGCAGCCACTAGACTGTCACTGCTGCCGTTCTTAATAGCTGGACTGCTGATCCTTCCACCCAATCAGGCTGTGTAGCCAATCAGGCAGCCTACTACAGGCCAGCTGTACTCATTAGGTTGTCCAGAGACTGGCTTTGCTGCAGGCCCGGATTCCTGACACTTCCTGCCAGTCTGTAGATCATCATCAGCATCTGATGGGGATCCCTTATCTGAAGATTTGCCCTCTCACTTGCTTCCCCTTCCCTCCATGGGAAGAAAGGAGGCCCCTGGAGGCTCCAAGGGAAGAAGTGAAGTGAAGAGACCCTCCCACATGTCAGCTTGCCGTGTGGGGAGCAACAGGAAAGGCCCTGTCACCTCCTTCTCTCCTCTTGGCATTCTGCGGGGGAGTGGGGGGGCTGGGGTTGGGGAGAGCAGTGGCGCTGGAACATTTTTAGTAGTGAGGTGCTGAAAGCCAGCCCCCTTACACCATCCATGGTCCCCTGCCCCCCAGAGTTGAGGCTGGGAACAGGGCTGTGTCTCTGGGATGGGGGAATCCAGACAGAGGTAAGGGTGCCGAGTCTGTGGCCACAGTTGGGGGCAGGCATGGGGCCAGGAGTGGAGCCCTGGGCAGGGGCCGGCAGCCAGTACCTGTGTGCGGGGCCCCAGGCGTGGAGCCAGCAGCTGTGTAGTGGAGCCGGCTTCTGGGACCTGAGCTGGGGAGTGGAGCCCTGGGCTAGGGGCCAAGTGGCCCTGCATAAAACCTGGAGGTGCTGCAGCAGCCCTCCACTCCCCTACTTCCCTCACCTATGTGGGAGAGTGAATTTAGGAGGGATGAAGGGGAGACTGTCAGAGCTAAATGGGAATGAGTGGGGAAGGATGATGGGAGAATGGAAGGGGATGAAAAGGGGAAATGAGGAGAACAGAGGAAGGAGGAGAGTTTTCCATGGGAAGGACCTCCTGGACCCTCCATTTTAAATTATGTTTATGTTGGTGCCCACCAAGCCTAACTGGGGGCACTTCTAAGAAGGGGCTGGGGAGCACCGAAGATTTGCTTCCCCAGGAACATAGAAATCGCCAGAGTGGATCAGACCTGAGGCCCATCTAAGCCAGTATCCTGTCTCCGACAGTATCCAGAACCTGATGCTTCAGAGGAACCCTGCAGTAAGTAGATGGCTTCCCCTGGCATCCCCTTCCTAGCGCACAGTATGTGCCCATGCACTCTGGTTTGGCTGGCTCAGGCCCTCCAGGGGTTCCTCTCAGAAACATCTCTTCTCATATCCCCACGCCCTCCCCCATGGCTCATCCCATCACCAGAAGATGACCTGAATGACGCAGCCCCACGTGACTCCAAGGTCCGTCCCCGTGGCCATGAGAAGCAGCGAGCTTCCCCTCCTTGTCTGATCTACTTGCACTGTCCTTGGATAGCAGCCTGGAAATAGACTTTCTCTGACTTGTGGACTTCTCATCCCTCGGTGCTATCAAGGCATTGCAGATACAAAATCAGTGATGACTTGGGAAAAATCTGAAACTGAGCCCCCCCCCGCACCCTTCCAAAAATACTGTAGATGGGAGACCCTGCAAGGAGCGGGGGATGGACACCCACACTCACCCTTCAGTGGTGGCTCTTGTCCCGTGGGGCTGGGCCCTATTCCCTATGCCAGGAGTTGCAACCAGGTGTGCGGGGTTACAGCACCATTCACGTTTGGCCTGGCCGCCCCTCCATCATGACAGAGGGGCGGCCAGGCCAAACCTGAGTGGCATAACCCTGCTCATCAGGTCACAATGCCACTCAGCTGGGGGGCCCTATCAAATGGGGGGGCCTGGGGCAAATGACCGATTTTGTCCTCCTCTCTGGGCAGCCTGGTCATAACTACAGATGCCTCGCAACTGGAGGAGAAGCCAAACAGATTTCAGCTGGCGGCAGTTTCTACCATGCCCAGGATAACTGGTTCCTCTGGATGAAGAGAAGCAGTCTGTTCCTCTCCTCTAAGCAACAATAGGTAGACTAGACTTGACCATGAACAACTACGGGAAGAAGCAATCAAAAGAGCACAGAATGGCTTCTGCAGAATCCAGTGACTTTCTTTCTTTCTCCCACAGCACCCCGGGACCAAAGTCCACTACAAGATCCCCTAAATTCTGCAGCAGTGTGAATTTATTCTGTATCCGTTATGATGTTTGCGCCATGCACACAGAGAAGTTAGATAAAAACATAAATACTTTTTCTGGAAGGTTGCAATGCAACATGACTATTTCTTAGAATTCAGAATGATACCTCAAGAACCCAATACCAGAGAGAAACAAAGCAGGCTGCTCCCTAAAACAGAGAGACACAACTCACTCTACCTTACTCTAAGCTGACGGTCTGTACATTGACTGCTAGGCCTGGGTTGCACACTTCCCTACAGAGCCCCCTAGCTTGCAAGCAGGACCAGGAAAAAAACGTGAAATTGAAAATGACAGCCTATAATTTTAACACCGTTTAAATACATCACATCTACGAAATACCCTTTGTCCCCATCCCTCAAACGCATATGCAATCATGGCTCATCAATGAAAATACTCGGAACAAAAAATTCTTGTTCAAATAAACAAACAAATCAAACCCACTGGTTATCTTCTGATGCAGCCAGGCATCCAGATTCCATGCATGTGGGATCCCTAAGACTGTCTCTCATGCTTTCTTGGTGAGTCTGGCTCATCTGGTCTCACTCACTTATCGGTTAGATACTGAGTTATCTGATTTACAAATTCTGGAGAAGGTACAAAGAAGCTATAAATTGATCAAAGGCCTGGAAGATCTTAGCAATGTTGATAGACCAAAGAGCTGAAACTCATACAGTTTGGAGAAAGTGCAATTACAGGGTGGGAGGTTGGGGTGTGTGTTTCTGGGAGAGGAAAGAAATCTTCTGACTGGCCCTAAACGTGGACCATGAAGGCTTGAATAAGAATGTGTTCAAACTAAGCAGTAACAGGAGAGCATGTGGATGCACTGAGAGATTTCAGTGATGCTGTCAGACAGTTTACACCCGAAATACAGGTTTGCTAGAACACAGTATTTCTGCCTCAGGAAAAGATGGCATATAGCGATCATTATACAATATCTAGGGGCAATTCCCCAGCCTGCATGTATCTTTTAAGGTAATGGATCTGTTTATCTATCATTCAGTGCGGTGGTAAGGCTCTCATTGAAGAATGGCTCCAGGGCATGATCTGTCTTTCCATCTTTTTTTTTTAAAAAATAGCTTAATAGTGCAGTTACTTCCCAGAAAAGAGGCTGGATTCCCAGCATTGGAGACCGAAGATTTTTACTCAACCACAAAAAAGCTGCAGTTTAATGGCAACGTAAGCTTGTTTATACTACCCTGCCAATGCACTCCAACTATAAAGTGAAGAGATACCTCACCCTAAGCCCTGGGTGAAAGAGTAGCCTCCAGGGGCTGTTCTATCCTTGGTGTCTCTGCTGAGCTTGTCAGCAAAGATGAGCATTGCCACAAAGAGTTTACGTTGTTTATACCGATGTACTGGATTAAGACCACTGGTTCATTTCATCTGACACGGGTCAGATGGTCATCACTTGGACTCACTACCAACCTGGATCTGACTTGAATCAATGTCCCAGAGGGGGAAAATCTTCTGACTGGCCCTTTTTATCTCACTACCTGTCTCCTGAACCAACCAGTGTCTACCCATTCGGGGCGCTGGTTCCAATCAGCTCAGATAGCAACAGTGCAAAATATCTCTGATCCCATTGTTTTAATACACATTCTCCAATGGAATACCATGTGCAACTGGTGTTAGGCTCCTCTGGGTCTTATATGGCCCAACAAGGCCCTGAATCTAATTAGGGACTCTATGCAACCATATGATACAAATAAGTAACTACAAAAATCATAATCGAAAAGTATGTCATCCATCTATGCCTGGGAGAAAGTTCGAATTTTATACAAAGCACATGGTGTTGTCTCTTGTGGCTGTCCAAAGCAGTGAGGAGAGTCCCAAAATGCTCAGCTCTGTTACAGAATTATCCGATTTTGTTACTTTGTGATTTCAGCTCTTCTGGTATTTGTCTAGCAGGTTTTTCACTTCCCCCGGCAGAATTATTGAGAGGCAGTGTGTCCTATTGGGTTTGCTTACTGGACTGAAACCCAGAAGATGTGGGTTCTATTCCTGGCTTTGGCCTGCCAGGTGACTTTAGGCAAGTCAATGCCCCGCTCTGTGCCTCAATGTCCCCATCTATAAAATGGAGATAATAGTACTGACCTCTTCTGTAGAGCACTTGGAGATCTATGAGTGAAAAGCACTATATAAGATGTTATCAGGGACATATCAACTTCACACGGGAAAGGGCTGGTCAAAGCTTGTGAGTTTGTAGGGAAGGCCCTGAGGCTATAGGCTAAACTCCAGTATGCTTCCCTGAAATTAATTCAGAGAGGTCCTATGTTATGGAGGATGTCAGATGAGTACAATGGACCCTTCTCCATAATACTTCAATGGAGCTGTGACAATTGGCACCAGGTGAGGACCTGGCCTCCTTATTTCAGTGGAGTTACCCCTGATTTATGATGGTAAAAGCAAGAGGAGAATCAGGTCCAGAAGCAATGTTGGAAGATTTGCCTCAGTTGTATGTATCTCAAAGGGTTCTTATTAAGGCCACTATAGAAAGCACTGTTCTGTGACTGACAGAGTCTGCTGCCCTCATCTCGTCATATCCCATTTATTCCTGCATAGCTGGTGGAATTCCTCTAGAGCGGATTTTCATCCCAACACTACAGGAACTATTAGATGAGTTTTAAAAACACCCCAAACCCTAAGGAACAACCAGCCATCAGGTTAGACTCAGTTTCTTCTGTACTTCTATAGCGCTCATGCTAAATAGAAGCAGAAATTCCCCCAGGTGAGAAGAGACTAGGGTAGGGGCAATAAAAAAAGAAACAGCAGCCAAAATTAACAAGGTCCTGGGGACAGAAAAAAACCCCCAATAACCAAGCTGTTTGGATATGATACAATGAAAGTGACAGGTAGGGTGACCACATGTCCTGATTGTACAGGGACAGTCCCGATTTTTGGGTCTTTTTCTTATATAGGCTCCTATTATGCCCCACCCCCGTCCCGATTTTTCATGCTCGCTGTCTGGTCACCCTAGTGACAGGGCAAAGTTTCCTTGCTAGCATTTGAATCACGCTGTTAATTTGCAATTCCTCAGAACGGCTGAGATGGCTCTGCTGCTTTCGATTTGATTTTTTTTCCTTGCGGGCGGGTGGAGGAAAGGCCTGTGTTGGCCGGATCATCCTGGGCTGCAAGTGCGGATCCACTAGGGTGCAGCTGTGGGCTGGCTGTCCAGAGGATGCTTCCTTTTGACATTGGCTCTTAGGCACTGGGGTATATTTCTTCTGTAACTAGAATTAGGGAGGGGCTCTTTGTTTATTGAGGCTGAGAGCTTTAAGATAAGTGACAGCTCCAGAGATGTTTTTCAGCACTTCATAAATCAAGTGCCAGCTGGTCAGTTTCACCTCTGAAATGTCTTGTGCGTTGTGGAGGGTTTTTTGGTTTTTTTTTAAACTTTGGAAAGATGGTGTAGACACGCGCACACACACACACACAGAGCCAGGAGCGTGGGGAGAAGTGCTTTTGCCTAGACACCCACATGGCAGAGAGTTTGGGGAGACGTGATTTCGCCCCCTTGAAAGGCTGGAGGCATTTAAAATCAGAACCCCTTGCCTCATTTCCGTTTCTGAATTGAAAGCTGTTAGGGGACATCCACAGCAAACATTTGTAAAGGCAAGAGACACCCAGCAGACGGACTGACAGACGGGCTCGCCCCTCGTCGGCAGGAACACATACATTTTCCGGTTTAATTTAATGCCTCTTTTCACTGTCTCACTCAACACGTCTGGAGATTTACAGGTGATATGGTTTGGGGGTTTTTTTTGGCCTTAGCAGAGTATTTATAGCTTGCTGGAAGGCCTGCTGTAGCTCACGTGGGTGACTGTGCCAAAGAGCAAGACAAGATCACTGGCGATGGGGCGCCGGCAGCAATGCACCCTCTCTGGACAGGAGCTAAAGGGGTTTTCCTCAAACAGTGTGCATGCTTTGAAGGCCTCTGGACAGCTCTGCACCCGCTAGCAAGGCCTGGGTTTGCATTATCTCTGTCCCAGACAGAAGGATGGGACGGGGGGGCAAGAACGCCTGAGAGCCCTTGGTTTTTTCTGAAGGAGGTGATGACGAAACACATAGTGGCTGGGATTTTCAAAAGAGTTTAAGGGAGTATGACACCCAGGGGGAGTCACTAAGGTAATTCAGTGGGAGTTAGGTGCCTCAATGCTTTTCTGAATCCCACCTCTGCTGTTCCAGTTGTCTTTAGGGCACCTTTGGATAATCCCAGCTGTAAGGGTCATCCGAAGAAGAGCTGTGGGCTGCAAACACTCATTTGCTCTAGGTTTGGATCCACGCCCCAGAGCAAAGAAAGGGGCTTGATCAGGATAATCCGTCTTTAGGTATGCCTTGGAGTTTAAGTGAATTATTGGAATTATTGGGCCTGTTTCACAATGCTCGTGTGAGGGGACACCAGAAAACCTAGCCTATGCGTATCCACCATGCTTGCGTCACCATAAAACAGTCACCAGATGTTGATACCACAATGCTGCATCGTCACCGTGTCGCTTACAAATACATTCAGAGATTCTTTGAACTGTTGTCTAGGCTTGGAGGGTGGCTAATGAAAACAGGGCTGCAGGGCTGCCCAGCCATATATAGAGTGTAGGACCACCCAAGGACCTGTGCTTGGCATTCCTGGAGTTAGTGCCTAGGGCACATGCCGAGGGTCAGCCTTTACTGTCTGGCTTGAGGAGCACTGTGTTGTGAGATGAAGAGGAAAAGGAAAAGGCCAGCAAGGTTTTCAGTTTCCAGTGTTTAAAGGGCTGTCCTGCTGTAACATACCTACCTTCCTTGTAATTTTGTCTCTTGCCCAGCTGGAGGTGCTCTGGAAAGCCGCCCAGCTGATGGGATGGCGGCATTGCAGCTGGCTTCTTTGTCTGCCCATACTCCCATCCTCTCCATAGACTAAGACGCCCGCCAAATCACAGTGGCAGAGCTGAGGAACAGGAGGGAGGTAGCGAGCAGGGTAGGGAGGCAGATGTCGGGTATTAGGCAGAATCACTGTTAAAATACCCCCCAGCTCTCTACATGCTAAAAAGATGGGCAAGGAGTCCAGACAAATTGTGGCTCTGGGGCCTGAGGTGGAGATGGGGCGAAGGAGAGAAAGTCTGGGGCCCTGCAAAAAACCTATTGTTGATCCTGTTAAGATTGTCCTTCAGGAGAGAGGCAACCCCATTGAGATGGTGGGACTTTCTCCTATCCTTGTATTATCGGGTGCCCCTGCCACAAAGGCTTTCTTGCCCCTGCTAGGAGGAGACCAAAGACTAGAAGGGACGCTGGCCCCAAACACTCTAACATCAGTGCATCAGAGACAGGAGAGAAGCAAAGTGAAGGGAGAACCATACAAGGAGGAGAAGAACCACTGACTAAACCACCAACCAGGACACAGGTGCAAGAAACTTTAGGCCCTTGAGAGTTCATCAGAGACAGTAAAATGTTATGGCTCTCAAGTGCATGTTACAGCATGAGAGACCACCGTGCCTTTCAGATGGGCAGATCCGGTGCTGGTGTAAATTGGTGTAGCTCTATTGTCCTCTGGTGAACAGTGGAGAATAGCAGGGCAAGTTTCCTTTAAAGAAAAAAGTGGAATTAGTTGAGATATTTAATAAACTGACCTAAAAAAGCCCAGTGCTCTGGAGAATTTCCATCAGGTTGCAGTAAACCAAGACCTGCATTTTGTTAAAATCCACCCACGCTTTAATCTCTGCTCAGTTTCACATTTCCTTGTGATGCCGAAAGAAATGCGCTCGATGGCCAACAAGCTTAACCGTCACTGGGAAGCTTAGCAGAACCTTGATGTGGCTAAAAAATATATATATATATATATATATAATAATACACTTAACTGCTTAGCTTCCTGAGTTCCCCTTGTCAGCAGATGTTCTAAAGGGACCAAAAGCTTGGCAAATATTTGCAGACAAGACTAATGTTCATACCGATGGTCTGATTTTCATTTATACTAAGACCCTTTTATGCTGCTCTGGCTAGGCAAAGGTACCTTGAAGTGGGTGTAAAAGTAATTTATATAAAGGGGCCTTAGTGGAAATGAGAACCGGTCACTGAGTTCTCCTCAGGCAGATGAGAATTTTAAATGTGGTCAGCTCAGCTTCCTTGATTTTAGTCCAAAAATGTCAGATCTTAACATGTGTGTGTGTGTGTCTGTGTGTGTCTTTAACAGAATGCACAGTAGTTCCTGTAATGTTTGGAGACTTCACCTCCAAATTTCCTGACCATTATTGTGATTATTTATTGTTATAATCTGCGGTAGCACGTAGCAGACCCAACCAAGGACCTGGACCCCATGTGTCTGGGTTCTGGACGCAGAACACAGAGACAGTAGAGCCTACGCTCTAAGTACAACACAGAACTCTGGAAAAATAAAAACAAGTGATACTCATCTTGACCCTGAACAAAGAGCATTCTGGGAAAAAGATTTCTGGGCACTTTGGCCAGTGCTGTGTGGATGTGCATGGGCTGAGATTTTTAAAGAGATTTTTGTCTCATACATCCCTTTAAAAATTCCAGACATGAACAATGAAGTTCATACTTATATATTACATTATCAAGCCTTTGATGGAAGGATCTCCAAGTTCCTTGGGACACAATAACTCTCTTTCCATATTTGCTTATAGCTTAATGTATTAAACACTCACATGCCACAGTGATGGGTGCAGTATAAGAGCCTACTATTAATAAATAGCTTAATTAATAGGCAGATCTTCTTTCCCAAGGGTTCTGCCCTATAAACCAAAATAATCTCTGGTGTAACTCCTGAAGTCAGTGGAGTTATACCGGAGATGCGTTTGGCCCCTAGGTATATTCATAGTTATATCTGCTGACTTAACAGTAATTTTTTCTTCCTCTTAGCCTGGCAAAGATGATGCATCTAAGGGAAAACGAGCTGGATTCTCTTCCAGCTCCTACATCTTTAACACGATTGCTAATTAGGAGCATCGGAATTGCAATATTAGGTGAGACTGGTAACCAGAGACACTAAAATTCCTGTTGCAGAATGAACACTGGTGGGTATGAACAAGCCAGAAAGGCACAGCTTGAGTTTGTCCCCCTCGCTGGAGTTTGGGGACTGGCAGCGGGGGATCTTTTCACTGATTTGAATGTCAGTGAGAGGCAATAAACTTGGAAACCCTCGTAATATTTTTACAGGGTCACTTTTCAGAGCTGACTTGCACTTTAAAAACGAGTCATTTGAAAGATATCACAGTTTGGGTCAGCCATGGTCTGTGAATCCTAATGCCGCATGGATACACTTAATGGAAGTTGCCTCCTCAACTCTATTTCTTTGTGGGATGAGGCAGGGATGGCCTCTCAGGCTTTTATTTTCGGGGGGAAGGGGCGAGAAATCTGTTTTCAGCAAACTTTGAGACACTTCCTCGTCAGGGAGAGACCAGAGCCGGGCGTGACCTAAGTGGCGACAGTTTATCTGGAGCTGTTGCTGCATTTATTAAGAGGGGCTGTCACTGTTTATCTGCACCTTGTCTGCAGAGTCAGGTGTTCCGAAAACAAATTCTATATCCTGTCAGCATGCCAGGCCGTCAGGTTGGAAAGGGGTAAACTTCCAGAGGAGACAAGGCGAATCCAACCTCTGACCGTCTCTGGGAAACCACACAAAAACCTTCCTCTTTGCAAAAGCCTTTCCATCCGAAGGGAATGTCTGCTCTGGAGCTGGACAAGCATCATTTCCAGCTCGGGTGGACATGCCCACACTAGCTCTGATAGAGCTAACATACTAAAAAATAGCAGCATAGCTGAGGTTACACCATAGGGTGACCAGATAACAAGTGTGAAAAGTCAGGAAACTCTTTTTTGGGGGTTGGGGAGGTAATAGTTACATATACAAAATAAAGCCCCTAATATTGGGACATCTGGTCACTCTACTGCATTTCTAGTGCACTTGCTGGATCAGAGTTCACATGGCTGTGTCTACCCCAGCTAGAAATTATACCTCCAGCTCCAGTTTAGAAATACCCTAGGAATGACACTCACAATGGTGACACTCCAAAACTTCTACCAACAAAAAAAATGAAAACTGTTAATTAATATCTTTAATAATTATTAAAATTAATATTTTAAGAGAAAAATCAGAACCCTTCCTCCAAGCAGAGTTGTGATCCCATAAAGAGAGAAGTGCCGGAGATTCCACAGCCCATTAGGGACTTGGCTGTGGCTATTGATTCAGACACTGCAGTGATGGGCAACGGTATAAAACCCTAAAATACAGAAATTGTCTCTCTGTTGCCTCTTCATCTTGGCTGGGGCCTTTGAGGGGCTAGGTGAGTGCTGGAGTTCCTCTGAGCAGCTGTGTCAAGCTTGAGAAGGGACTCTAGTTTTTAGGGTGGTTCATCCTCCTGCCCTTTTTTAAAAATAATTAATAGATGAGGATAAAAGAAAAGGAGGACTTGTGGCACCTTAGAGACTAACAAATTTATTAGAGCATAAGCTTTCGTGAGCTGTAGCTACAGCTACAGCTCACGAAAGCTTATGCTCTAATAAATTTGTTAGTCTCTAAGGTGCCACAAGTCCTCCTTTTCTTTTTGCGAATACAGACTAACACGGCTGCTACTCTGAAACCTGTCATTATAGATGGGGATAATAACTTAGAAAAATGATAGATTCTAGCGCTAAAAGCGGGGACAGACATGATCTTTGCAAATTCCACCATTACACTTGCGAATGCGTAACCCACACACCTCCTGGGTGGGATGCTCTGTCCCTTCTAATGGCACCGAGACCACTTAGAGACTAACGAGGCTGCTACAGCCTTAGCTAAGGTCCATGTGGCTTTTGGCTCATGAATTTAGCTCCAGAGGTCCTGGGTTTGATCCTGCCCACCGGGTTACATATGCATCTCAGTCTGAACCCACGATAGCGCTAGAACCCCAGGCAGCTCGGCAACTGACACTGCCGTTCCTCTAACACATCAGTCCAGAGCTGCAACACCCCCTGGTGCTATTCCAGGCCTTCCCCACCCAGCTCTGACTGTGAGCCTCACCCTTTACCTGCAGCATCACGGCTGGCCTAGTCCAGCCCCCATTTCCCACCTCTCTGCTAATGTGCCTGAATCCTGACCACTGTTCCCTCTAAGCTGTGCACATGTGCACACAGATCCTAAACCCTGTGCACACGTGAAACACCGTACGCACAGAAATTTGCACAGAAGCACAACAATTTGCACAGAAGACATTTTTTTTGCGCACACAGCCTGTCAAAAATTAGAGAGAGCATTGATCCTGACCCTGCTATTCTAATGAGCTTCATTTGAGCAGAGCCTTCCCAATGTCCAACTGGGTCATTATGCTGTGAGGTGGACGTAGGTGACGAATGCCTGCTGAAGACTAGGTAGAGACCACCCAGACTTGTCTCACGGGTGTCCTAAGGACAAGCTGAGCCTGCATTTTCAAGTCAGAAAGATGGCTATGTTAAAGCACTCACACCACTTTTGCGTCTACTTATGTGCCTATTTTTGAAGATTTAAGCAGACAGTCTGGACTTCCTTCCCACTTCTCATCCATATTCCCCCCTCCCATAAAATGTTGCCAGGCCAACATAAAGAATATGTCAGACACTTGCCACTTTCAAAACATCAGCTGACTTCACAAAAGCCAGGGGCACTGTTGGGAAAAGGGAAAAACAACAAGACAAAGCAGGCAGGTATATTTGAGATACCGGTTGATTCATATAAATGTTCTTGAGCCTGATTCTCCGTCACATGGTGCCTCCTTGGGTGCCAAATGTTACCACACCAGTTTGAGTGAAGCTTTCTGATTTGGAAGCATGGTGCATCCGCATGTTGCTGGCTTTAAAGAGGTGTACATGATGCCAAGTGAAGGGGACGGGAAAATCAAGCCCCATAAGTTTATATGACTACTTGTTTTTCTTAGTCACAAAGGGTTGCCCACTGTTTATGCCTATGTTACACCCCAGAAAGGATATCCTACATACAGCGCAAATTGGGGAATGTTAACTCTTGTTTTCCAACGATCACCCATTCGCAGGGGTTCTTACAACAAAGCGAAGACAGGAGCAGGAGCACAGATTGGCTGGAAATGATGTAAGAGTTTCAGGATGTTGTGGGAACATAGGAATTGCCAGAATGGATCAGACCAATGGCCCATCTATTCGTGTATCCTGTCTCTGATAATGCAGTGTACCAGCTGCTTCAGAGAAAGGTGCAAGAAACCCCATGGTGGCATTTATGGAATAATCTCCCTATAGGAAAACTTTCTTCCTGACACCCATTAGCCAGAGGTCAGTTTACAACCTGAAGCATGAGAATTTATAATTCTTAGGTTTTGTGTGTGTTTCCCCTTTCTCTTATCTGTCTTCAGACTGATCAAAATGGGGATAGAACACTAGACTGGGACTCAGGAGACCTGAGTTCTAGTCCCAGCTCTGCTGCTGGCCTGGTGGGTGATCTTAAGCAAGTCATCTTGCCTCTCTGTGCCTAAGTTTCCCCCTCTGTTAAATGAGGCTAATGATAATGACCTCCTTTTTAAAACTGTTCCGGGTCTACTGATAAGAGCTAGGCATTTTTATTATTCATCTGCCCTCATGAACAACCACTCCAGATTTTCATGTTAAAAAATCCAATGATCCAAACCCCCTCGCCATCTCTCTCTGAGATGCTGATGAGTTGAAAACCAAAGGGCCAAATCCATCCCTCTACTGGAGTTACACCAGGATTAATTTGGTCCCAAGAAAGCAGCAATTTCCAATCATTTTCATTGGCCTACTTTCTATGCTAGAAAGGAGAAAAAACCCCAAACCACCCACCCTCCATATTCAGTATCTGTTGGCCCCTTGAACACAAGAACCACTTGACCCTTTTGCATAAACTCTCATTAGCCCCTGCGACATAGAGTGCATGATGTGGGGGATAGGGGGTGGTATCTCTCAGGCCAGAGCTCACCTGTTGATTGGCTGGAGGATGCTCTGCCAGTGAGTGAAGCATGCTTATCGGGAGGCTGTACATCCAGATACCAACAGCACCATGACAGCAAGGCTGGCCTGTGAAATGAAGCCAAGATAAATGAAGTATCACTCATCCCCACCAATGTGGCCCAGACAGAAACCAGGTGCGGGCCTTCTGTAAACAATCTTCTGTCTCAGCTGAAACAGCTTTAGGCTGAGATGCTGGATTAAGGGAACTATTGTTGCGCCAGCTGGAAAGTTAAAGGGCAGCGGTGATAATGCACTGATGGCAAAAGGTGCTTCAGGGAAGGGAGCTATTATTCAACAGTGGGTTCATTTGACCTGGCAGGAGAACATGTGATATCTAAACAGTCCTGCTCATTCTGACTCTCTCAGAAACCTCTGCAGCTAAATATTTGATGCCCTTGCCTGATAATGTATATTTTCTTTTCTCCCCACCTGCGCAAGGCTAGTAGGCCATGAGCAGGGAGAACCGTGGAGGTGACCCCTACTGTATATAAAGGACTGAAGCAGAACCTTTTAAAATGTATATTGTGAGACAGATAAAAGCTGGTGGGGCAAAGGTGTGGAGAAAATGCTGTAAGGACCAGTCCTGCACTGGCTCAAGGGAGATACGTGTTTGCATCCAGCCTAGGTCTTTCCTTCCTCTGAATTCTATGGGCCTTGTTCTCACCTCAGTTAAACCAGTGTTTATGCAAATGACATAAGTGAAGTTGCACCAGTCTGAAATCAGAATCCAACCCCTGTAGGGCCAAGTCTCAGTTACTCCATTCTTGCACTTGGTGCAAGGATGGGAAAAGAAGGGACAGAGGTAAATTTAAGATAGCTTTGATCACCCCATATTTTGGGGCTGTCCAACACCCCACCTCCCAGTGTAAGTTAGAGGAGGACCATGCCCATTTAGATGTTACAGGTCATCATTTCAATGGTCCAGATTCTCAGCTGGTGTCAGTCAGTGTATCTCCAATTAAATTAATGGAGCTATGTTGATTTACACCAGCAGAGAGTCTAACCCAAGGTGGTCAACATGCTGAATACACAGTTGCCCAGTTGCTGCCTGTCTGTGCTTGCTGCCTTCCTGTTCTTGAGAGGCATGAGATGGGATTTGCTTACACCTGGTGGGAACAGATCTTTGGAGCCCTGTGCTCTGCAATTCTAAATTCAGAGGCTTCCCTCTGACCCGGTGCCATTATCTGCCCTAGAATGGCATGACCAATACCTTGATAAAATCCCCCAAATTCTACTGAATGTTCATATCAAAACCACCTTGACTTTGCAAACTTGTCTTTTTTAATTGAAGTAATCAAATAAGTGTTAATATCAAGCCATTTCCCACCAATAGGATCTTAGATGGAAAGTGTCATTTAGACAGAATTCTCTCTGGAAGATCCAGCCTATGCTATTTGGTACCTGATTCTAGTGTGAAATTATT
The DNA here is from genome assembly GCF_009764565.3 of Dermochelys coriacea. Lineage (NCBI taxonomy): Eukaryota > Metazoa > Chordata > Testudines > Dermochelyidae > Dermochelys > Dermochelys coriacea. Next base: position 10,331,006 of record NC_050094.1, on the reverse strand, counting down.
CTCAGCTTTTTTAGCCTTTGTTTACATTTAACAGACTGGGACATCTTCTCTTCGCTTTAGAAACCGGTTTATCTAGACTGATCTATTCCCCTTCGCTATGGGAACTGACATATGAACTAAAAATCTAGCTAAGAAGTGACATTGTCTAGTGGTTATTTCTGGGATCCAGAACTCCTGTGTTCTCTTTCTGATTCTGCCACTGACTCACTGTGTGGCAAAGGGCAAGTCACTTTCCCATCTGTTTGCCTCAGTTTCCCCATCTGTAGCACTTGTAATAAAGCCTCTACTTCACAGAGTTGTTGTGCTGGTTAATTAAGGTTTGTATATTTCTTTGAAATCCTAGGATGAAAGGGGTTGTAGGGAGGCAAAATTGCATCTAAAGGTAGGTATCTTCAGTCCTGTCACTATCACCTTCTAACAAAAGTTCTTGCTCTGAGATAAACCATTTTTATCAGTTTGATTATTATAAGCACACTGTTGCTTGTGAAAGTTCAGGTGAAATAGGTATGGAAGCTGGAAAGGATGAGGACTATAAATATGTTTAAAATGTTATCTGTTCTTTCTCAAACATGTCTTTCCAGCCTCAGGTATTTGCACTCTGATAACCTTTTGGTCCCAGTGGTGGTAGAGACTTCATGCCTTGTATTTCCAAACTGATAAGAAATTGAAAGATGGTGAGACTCCTAGGAGCATTATGAAACGCACACCCCCTGCCTTTCTTTGGGCTATTGCACATCTCAAAGCATTGCATTTCTGGAATGTATTGTACAGGATGCTCCTTTACCTCCATGATCGCAAGACAGATGACATATCTATGAGAAGGAAGTGATAGAGAAGGAGAGAAATGCACTGTTCTTGTTATCCAAGGGATTTGCCTCTGTTCTCCCCTGATCCTTTTATCTGCAGCCCTTGCTGATTCCTTACTATCTCTGGATCAAGGAGAATTTTTATCTTCCTGGGAGCCTCTGCGTGGGATTTATTATTAAATTATTAAATTCCTCTTTGCAGTAATATTAAGAGACACTTTCAGGAACCTCTATCCATTCTGCCCATTAGGATTTACCAGACAAAGAGCATTTTGGGATGTTTAAAAATAAACTCCTGTTGGAATGTTCCCTTCCCCCCCCCCCCATTACATATTAGCACTGCCATAAAACAGAAGAAAAGAAGCCCAAAATCAGATACTGTCGGATACGGGATGTCTCAGAGAACTGGGTAGCATGATAGGATGAAGACTTTCATTGCTAGGTCACCTGCTTGAATCCAGCTGGTGATGACTGAAAGTTAACTTTTTCTTATGATTGTTTGATGGCCTATATGAAATGAGCGTGGGGGGGGGTCTCCGTACACTTACTAGGGTCATGTGTCTGTGTCACAAAAACTGGCAGTATGTGGCAGAGAGGCCAATGATCAAATGAATCATCGATGCTCCCTCTCCTAGAAATCAGGAGCTGAAGGCACATTGCAGGGCAGGGTGCAAGAAGTGTTCACTGCCACTCCCTGTTTTTATGAATAAACAGAGAAGCTCAGTCTCTGGGCCTGGCACCTTTCAGAAACTCTCCATTCACTCAATGAGAAAGAGGAAAGCTAGTCAGAGATATACTGCTCTGAATCTACAGGCAAAGTCCCCACTGACTCCAGCTCTATGTCATTGACCTCTGGGAAAAAAGCATTAAGTTCATATATCTGAGTGGCTGACACAGATCCAGTCTCATTACTTGAATCTTAAACTCCTGTTTACAAGGCGGTGCAGAAAGCCAAACTCTAGGCTGTTGTGATGATGAAGAAGTGAAACTGACACTGCTTAGGTTTCAGAGTAGCAGCCGTGTTAGTCTGTATTCGCAAAAAGAAAAGGAGGACTTGTGGCACCTTAGAGACTAACACATTTATTTGAGCATAAGCTTTTGTGAGCTACAGCTCACTTCATTCAGTGGAAAATGCATTCAGTGACACTGCTTAGGTGCTCAGCTACTGGGGTAATGGGGAAGAGGGTATAAAAGTCCAGTGAAGTAGATACTTTCAACCTAGCAAATGAGTTTGCTTAGTGACAAATTCCTCTGTTCTCTGCTGCTTTGAATATTTCTCATGGTGGTGAGCTGACGACTGCAAAAGGCAGTTAATACAGTATATTTCATTTGGAATATGAACACACCAGGGACATAGAGACAGTTAACCAAGCCAGATGAGGTTCTAACCATACCCTTCATAGCTGGGAGTGTGCAATTAATTTATGTCAGTTGCTGATGACAGAAACACACGGACCAGTAAATACAATGCACTTGATTTATTTCATATGGGACTGGACAATACTTAGCACAGCAGGTGGATACCTCTTGCCAAAGCCCAAGTATCGGAGTACTAAATGAACAAGATCTGATGAGAGGCACCCGAGGAATATTAGTCAGTCACATACCTGGTGCTTTTCATCGCTAGATCTCAAGATGCCAAAGGACGGTAAATATTATCCTCACCATTTTACAGGTGGGAAAGCTGAGACAAATTATGGGGCTTATTCACTGGAAGAGACCATAAGAACAGCCATACTGAGTCAGACCAATGGTCCATCTAGCCCAGTATCCTGTCTTCTGACAGCGGACAGCGTCAGATGCTTCAGGGCAATGGTTGGGTGATCCATGCCCTGTCATCCAGTCCCAGCCTCTGGCCAGATCTTCTGACACTTAGGCCTAGTCTCAGAGCTAACGGCTTGATAATACTCATCAGCTGCAAAGGGAAATGTTGGGAAATAGACCAGGATTGGTGGAGGAAGGAGCCAAGGATTCATTTAAACTGTCTCTCCCAACCCTTTCAATTAGGGCCTGATCCAACTCCCCCAGAAGTCAACAAGAAGATTGTTGTTGTTATTCGAATTACAGTAGCAGCTAGAGACACTAACCAATCAAAGCCCCATTGCGCTCGATGTTATACACACACGGTAAGACAGTCCCTGCCCCCCAAAGAGTTTACAGTCTAAATATATACAACTGAGAAAGGGTAAAGGGGGGGAAAGTGACTTAACCAAGGCCACATAACCAGTCAGTAGCTCAGCTGAAAATAGAGCCAAAGTCTTCTGAGTTCCAGTCCAGTGCACTAGCCACACTGCCTCTCTCTATGGGGATTTGAATTGGGTCCTTAATCTAGTTGGAAACTCAGGCAAAATAGGTTATTAAACCAACAAGGGAAGGCAATTTGAGCCATAGTCCCTCTTCCCCCATTCCCTTCTTCTTCTTCTTGTTTTGTCTTGGTTGTTTTTTTCCCTGGGTTATCTCCTTGTTCAAAATTTATGACCAACTCTAACTCCAGGAGGTGTGGGAGTCTGGCTGTTTTGGAAGTAGATTTCTTTTTCACATTAGATTGGGGACTGCCTACACGGGGAGATTTCTCTAAAATCACTGGAAATAAACAAGAGCTGACCTTTTTATACAAAATTTTTTAAACAAACAAAACCAACAAGCCTGACTCCTCACTTGAGAGCCAAGCAGGTTACCATCCAGTTGGCCACTGGAGCATCATGTGTCTCTGCATAGTTCTGATCATGTTTCTGCTGTGCCCATGATCCTCCTGAATCTTTCTTGTCAATCTGGAAGTACAAAGAGAGCTTTGATGCTTTTAGTTGCTTCTCAGACTAGTAGGAACCTGCCGGACTGGATCAGACCTATGGTCCATCTTGTACAGTATCCTAGATATGACAGTGGCCAGACCCAGATGCTTCAGAGGAAGGTGAAAGAAGCCACACAATGGGTAGATGTGGCATAATCCGTTGTTCCATGAAGATCTCATTATAATTAGTGATTGGCTTAAACCCTGACATATAAGGTTTTATCTCCCTTCAAATACATGCTTTAAAAAAAGTATTAACTTTTATAACTGGATAGTCTTGTTTTCCATGTCAACAAATGATCACTCTTTGAATCCTGCTAAGCTCTTGGTCTCAATGACTTCCTGTGGCAATGAGTTCCACAGTCTACACATGGGGGGGGAGAAGTATTTCCTCTTATAAGTTTAATTGCCAATGTTTCCCTATTGCCTAGTGCTCCCCTCCAACCTGGAATGCTGAAACCACCTGTTGCCTCCTATCATATACTCAGACAATGAAGCCTGCGAAGACTTACCCATGTGCTTAACTTTGGCTCTTAAACCAATGGGAATACACGCAGATCTAAGGTTGTCATTTGTATAGGGGCACGGGGTGTCCTTTTGGGCTCGTCTTTACTGCAACAGTTAGGGTTAGTGCATCAAACTAGCCTAGAATAAATACCCACTCTGTAACATTAGCCCGGTTTGAGTGAGAGCAGTTACACTATACGCAACAGCCCTCCAGCTACACAGCGTGATTGGATTTGCAGCTGATGAGTTGTGCTAACTGGGGCTGTTAGGGGCCAGCTATCTGGAGTTTAAAGTACCACCTAACCTGGGCTAGAGATTTTTCTGTGTGGACAGGAATGGGGTTGGGGTAACATTGGAGTTCTACCTCAGGCTAACCCAACAGTGGAGACATGCCCCTTGTTATATGTGCCTAGCAGAGAGAGGCCGTGTTTTTTGAAGCTTCTAGTCTATACATATGCTAAAAAGTAATGCATGTGCAAAGGGGTAGATAGCCTTGCCTTATCCTTTGCTTGGCTTCTTCCCCTTATCTGCTGTATTGGGAGGGAAACTTGTATTTTTGCGCCAAACATTTGTTTTCTGGATGGCGAAACGGAGCCCAAGACTAGACTGCAAATGTGCCGATGGGAGTGTCCTCATTGGAACCGGCAAAGATGACCTTCTTTTGCTTGGTGCGTGTGTCTTGCGCTTGGCAAGCTGCAGTGAACTCTCTGGATTTGTAATGTACCCTTAAAAAAATACCCTCCCCTACCAGGCTCCTTTATCCCTCAAGACAACCGAGCTCCACGATCAAGTCTTGCACCGTAACTCACTGCTTCATAAAATAGCGATAAATCATTCGTCAGGCATATTAAAATAATTTGTATCACTGGGGACTGATTTACAGCCCAACTCTTCATTCATCAAAGCGGGGCTTTCATTTGCTGGCATATTCCTACCCACTGCAGGGCAGCCTCACCAAATCCATGAATCAGAAATATTAATTAATAATAAAAGAAATAATAAAATAAAAAGGGGTGTGGTGGTAAGGGGAAAGTCTTCACTAAAGAAAATGGACAAAGGGAACTCAGAAAATTATTCTAATAAATGTCTCCTGCTTCACACCCCTCTCCCAAACTAACGCTGAAAGACAAATGGCCCAAAGACTTTTGATCGTCTATTACGAAATAACTCATGGCAATTTTTAATTATCTTCCCATTCAAATAGCACAAAATAATAAATTAAAGGGGAAAGTGACAGGGGGAGAAAAAAAAACCCATCCATTTCAGTGGGGGAAAGATGTTTCTTCTTCTTCAAAATATAGCCACCTAATTCTCTTTGCTTTTTAAAAATAAGAATAACTGAAAACTGGGCATATAATTTAATGTCAATACATTCAAGCATTAGTTATGTACAGCTGGTTGAGCAAACCACGTACACCTGACACTTTAAAAAGGTCAGTTCAAACCTGTAAACAGAAGAGGAACGTGAGCAGTTTGAAGACACAAAACCACGTGTTGGGAACATATTGTATAGAATACAAACTCTTTGCAACTGCCCAGAGGAAGAGTAAATAGCCACTCTGTGATGCTGTAATATGGGATTCAAATATCCAACTTTCTTCACTAGGACTTAAAAGTTAGATTTTTAGACTGATCTGTTCAGAAGCAAAATTACTACATTTAAATACAACGACACATTTTCATATGAAATAAAGTGATAAAATTAGTGTGTTTCTATCACCAGAAGTTATTATTATTTATGACTATTATTCATTTGTTGGTAAATTTAGGTTGTTGGGTTTTTTTAATTGTTTCCTAGGAAAAAAAAGACTTCCACTGCATGCATCCGATGAAGTGGGCTGTAGCTCACGAAAGCTTATGCTCAAATAAATGTGATAGTCGCTAAGGTGCCACAAGTCCTCCTGTTCTTTTTGAGAACTTTTTGAGAACTTGAAAAGAGTTTCAACCCTTTTAGCATCCTGTTAAAACATCTTCGTTCACACACAAACTCGTTCAGCCTTCGGAAGTAGTCGCCAAAGATAGTTTTGCCCTGACTGCAAATGTTTTCATCAGAAGGATTCATGATTATTGTTTTTTTTTTGTTTGTTTTTTGTTTTTTTTTTTGGAAAGCCAAAACCCAAATAGCCTGCTATTTAGAGAACAATATTTTCTTTGTCTTCCATTCCATCAGAATTTAAATATGAAATACATCGGATCAGTCCATGGCAAACAAACGTGAATTTGATAAGGCAGTTGTCTTCCACCCTTGTCCATAATAAATTAATAGGGTTTTTGTTTCGGGCGATAGTAGATTGTATACTACAGAATATAATAAATCGTTGAGGATTTGACGCATTATTTGTGTAGAAGGAGCTAAGAAAGGAATTAACTGGAAACCAAACTTTAGAAATTGAAACCTTTTCACTCTAATACATGGGGGTATTTTGGGATGTTTCTTGTTCTAGCAGAGCAATCGGTAATCAAAGCAGTTATACAACACAACTTGAAATTAATAGCCCCCCCTTTCTGCCACATTAATTAAATAATAATGATTTAAACCCCCTTTCTGTTTGAGGGGGAAGATCCTGCCACGGATAAAAGTCATACAGGTTCCCAGGGAAACTCTTCTTCTCCTTCCTGATTCTTATCTCGTCGCTAACCAAAGGAACGAACTGAAACCAATTATTAGAAATAAAAAAAGGCAAAATTTTATATTTTAGCTTCTTGTTTCTTACTGAAGAGGAAGAACCTTTTCATTTGTATTTTGGGGGGTCTAAAATAGAAAACATCGGCTTTTTATCTGTAATGGTTGGTTTCAGTTCTTTCTTTTCGATTGTTAAAATGTTTCTTCTGAATGTGTTCTTGTTATTTCGAGCCAAATGAGGATCTGGAAGGGGAGAAAGATTATTTTTATAGGAAGCCGCTAATGAATCGTGGAAAGGAAATGCAGGGGATCCCGAGCCTGAAGGAGCCCGAGCAGAACAACCTGGGGATTGTGTGTTTTTGGATACAGACTAACACGGCTACCCCTCTGAAACATGGGGGGACCCTTTTTCTGCCCTCAAAATGCATCAAGCCAGTTGTTTAAAGCAACAGAAGCCTGATAACCGCAGAGATTGTATAACCCTAAACAAGTCTGCGGAGTCACTTCGGATTAGCTTTATGGGCGTTTTTTTAATAAAAAGCCTTTCGCCTTCCTAGTGTGTGCGGTTCGAAGAGACGTTAAAACTAAAAACCTTTCGCCTATAATCTCATTGAACTGGACAGCCCTAAAGAAAAGAGCCGGAGGTTTAAAGAAAAATAGCCTCGGGTCCACACACGCCCACTCCCTGGAGATGGTCTGTTCAGGTGTTAAAAAGATAGAGAAGTACCATAGGTGTGGCTCCTCGAAGCAAAGGCCTTGCCAATAAGTAGGAATAGGCGGTCTTTTGTTTGATTATCCTTCTCGGTTCTCTTTCCCCCTCACTCCAAATATTTGTTCCTGATGCTTCTAAAAAGTTGTCCCCCTTCCCTTACCTATAGGAGCCCAGGTGAGATGGGCATGGTTAAATCTCCCTTCCAGCAGCTTTTAGCAGAAGAGTTTCCTCCAGTCAAGTGACTTCTTTCTAACTGGGTATTTGACCAGGCTCACCACACAAGCTGGTTTTATCCAGGGCATCAGCTTGAAAAGGGGAGGCTGGAGGGGGCAGCAGGACAGATGTGTCTCCCTGTCCCTTAAACTCCCCCCAGTACACACCTGTGAGACCTGAAGGAATGGAATCATGGATCAAGGCAAATCGTGGAAATATTGCACAGCCCATGTCTGTCCTTCTCCCTGGAAAGTGTTATCTAAACTCCACATTTACTGCTGCACCTTCAGTTTGCCCCAAGGTGAATGCCCTCTGGTCTACTGTCCACTCAAGTCATTAGATTTTGGATCAGGCCCTTGGCAAAAAACCAAAAACCATCCCTCCTCCATTTCCTAAGTGCCTATGGCTTCCCACCTCACACAGCAATGTATGCAGCACAAAAAATAGATATGTCCTCCCCCGCAAACAACTGAGCTACCAAGAACAACTGTAAAACTTTCCAGTTGAAAAGCAGAGCCCTCCAAGAGACACACACAGTGACCATGGCAGCATCACCCAGTCCTCAGTTCCAGAGCAAATTGAAGTCTCTCTACTTCGTCCTCTTAACTTACACCAGCTTAATGAAAGGGTCCTCTAGTGGAATCCAATAGCAACTTTCCCCTCTTTTTGGGGGTGGAGGAGGGGATAATGGCCTCACAGTGGTCAGTGTCTGTGGTTGTGTTGTTGCTTGCATTATTTTATTTTATTTTATTTTTTTCCCCTCTTTTTTCCCCTTAGATGGAGGTCTCTTGTGGAATAAAATTTCTGAGTGAATGCCCAACTTCCAAGATGGGTATGATCCAAAGTTCATCTTGGCAACAGTGTCTAACCTTCATTATTTCTGCTTACACTGACCCCCATTTAAGCCTCAAAATGAGTAGCCACATTTTCAAAACAGCTCAGAATACTGGGTGCTCAGCTCTTTTGAAAAATCTAGACCCAAGTATCACTATGCAAGTGACCTATTTGAAAATTTGGCCTTGTGTAAAAATTTTCAAAAGCATCTAAGTCCCGTTTTCAAAATTAGCTCAGGCACCTAGGCGCCTCACTATCCTTCCAGATCAAGAGGACTTAGGTTCCTAGAAAAGCCTAAGTGACTTTTGAAAATAGGACCCCAAGGGTATGTCTCTTCTGCACCTGGGAGTGAGCCTCCAACCCCAGCAGAGGGACCCCAGTTAGTGAGGCTTGCGTTTAGGTACTTTTGAAAATTTTACACTTGAGCTCTTTGGAAAATTTGGCCCATGAGGTTCTGAACAGTCCAGAAATGCTCCTCCTATCTCTTTTTTATTTTTATACACACCAAGTTTGATTTGTTGTCCAGAACATTTCTTAATACCAAAAGATTTTTTTTAAAAATTGACAAGGGTTGAAATTTGTCATGACACAAAGTTGTATTGCCTTTCACTGCTTCAGTCAGAAAATATTCTGCTTGAAATCAACTCTGGTTTGAAGTTAAAAAAAAATAAAATAAAATTCCCCTTTTCCTCCCACAGAAATAGATATGTTTTATTAAGTTTGCAAGATTAGACCTCCTGTATCATACCGACTTCCAGGCATGGTTAATGTTCGTGAACTATTCTCGCCTTCCCTGAAGGCTTGACCTCTGCTCTGTGCACTGAAAGCCAACCCCGGCTATGCTTGGTGTTCTCTTCTTACCAGCCAGTGCTTTTCTTTTTTAAACCAAAATAATTTTTCAAAGCAGACCTCTTGCCTGGAGTGCCGAGCCTTGCAAGGCTCTAGTGGGGCACAGAGACCCAGGCTTGACCTCATCTCTGGTCCTCAGGACAGCCTGGGCCCATCCTTTGGTGAATTCATTTCAGGCTGAACTTTCTGTGAACCTGGCCCTGAGGGGAAGGGGAGCAGGCAGGGCAAGGCTGATGGAGGCAAGCTCTGGGCAAACCTATCAGCCTGAGTAAATATTGAACAAGTCCACTTGAAGGCTGGGGTTGAAATGAAGCTGTCAGACCATGTAAACTGAAAGGATAGGTGAGGCCTCTGAAGAGTAAGGGGATGTTTTGTATACTTCTTCAGTTTTGTCCCCTCCTCCTGAGCTGACTCCCTGGGCTTCATCTCACCTGCTTCAAAGAGTGAAGCAACCTTGAAAATGATCAGCTGTAGGGCTTTTTTGTTTTGCTTTTGGGTGGGGAAGGCTAAGGAGCTGGTAGGGGTCACTGAAGAGTGGTCATTTCACTTTAAATATGGTAAGGGAGTATAGATCCATAATAGAGCATTTGACTGCAGATCAAGAGGCCCCCAAGCTTACACCCAGGGGTTATGATATATGGGCCAAGGCCCCTGTCCTGAAAGTTTTACCACAGGTGAGACGTAAACCCCTTGATGGCAGGGACCATCTCTTTAGTTATATGTGTACAGTGCCAAGCACAATAGGACAATGATCTTTGATTGCAGTCCCTAGGCCCAATCACAATACAACTTGTTTGTTCATTGAATGGTTGATCTTACTGAAGTATATGAGACTATTTGTGGACATGGGGCTAGATTCTGCAAAAGGATCTGCTCAGGTACACCAGTGAGCCAAAGATGTTGGAATGAGACATGCTGCGAGTGCTGTCACACCCCATGGCTTGAAGTAGTTTTCATTATATACAGGGTTTACATTTTGCTTGAATGGCTCTCAGTAACCCCACAATAAAAATTGTTCCAGTGCTCCTTCAGGGAGCCCAGTTTACTCCAGGATCTAGCCAACTACCTAATGTATTACCAACTACCTAAGGTACTACCCAACATGAGTAAGGGTATCAGAATTTGGCTCACAATCAAAATCTGTGGAACTGGGGATGGTTGCACATTCCTTCAAACTCATCTCACTTAGAGCCTTCAGGTTCCTTGCATGGTCCACCATACTCTGTATTATATTCTTAGTGTGACTTGAACCTGTTTGTATTAAAAGTATTAAGGAAAAATAAGTGGGCTGCTTTAGGCCTCAATTCAGCAAAGCACTTAAGCAGATGCTTACCTTTGAGCATGTAGGCAATGTTGTGGTAGCCCTGTTGGTCCCAGGATATTAGAGAGCTAGTTAGTTTCCCAGACCTGAAGAAGATCTCTGTGTAAGCTCCAAAGCTTCTCTCTTTCTCTCTCTTACCAGCTGAAGTTGGTCCAATAAAAGCTATTACCTCACCCACCTTGACTCAATGATCATGTAACTCCATCCTTATTTAGCAAAGCACAGACTTAACTGTAAGAACCTGGGCAGTCCATTGACTTCAGTGGCATACTTCAAGTTAAATTAAGCACATGCTTAAGTGCTTTGCTGAATAAGGATGGTTACTCACATTCTTACAGATGGGCTCCTTGCTGAATCAGGGTGTTGCTAAATCATGTTACACAAAGTGAAATTCAACTAGAAACCAGCTCTGATTTGCTTCAGGAAATAATGAAAAAGCCCTCTTTTTCAAAGAAAGAATTTGTGTCCCTTCTAGCTGCAACCCCCTCCCCCACTTTTCTTCCCTGCTTGTTCTTGCTGTGTGAAATATGAGGGCTGGATAAACATGAAACTGCTCACGACTTTCATCTTCTCCTCATTTGAAGGGCATCAGAGGCTTTGCATTAGGAAAGATATGTCTCTTTCCAGCCCCACGGTCATTTCCCCAGACAGGGTAGTGAGCTTCAGAGGGTGTTCACACCTCCAGCCCCCATCAGCTCTGGGGAGAAAGTTAATAACAGAGCAAAATGGAGTTGAAAGTAAGAAAATCTTCTTTCTTTCTTTCTTTCTTTCTTTCTTTCTTTCTTTCTTTCTTTCTTTCTTTCTTTCTTTCTTTTAAAACAGAGTGTGCTCTTCTGAGATCAAAAGGCTTATATTGTGAGAACAAACGCTTTAGGGAGAGAAGAAAAATTTCACACCAAGGGGTAAGGAACACATGGCCCTGAAATATCTGCCAAGAAGGGCCAGGAGTCCTGGCCTTCTCTCCAGCTCTGTTATCTGTGAGCATGGCTAGAAGACAGGAGTCTGTTCAATATCCTTGCTGAACATCTCCTCCTCTTGCAGAAGAGACGTATCTCAAACAAGCCTATTGTCATAAATAATTTACAAGAATTTCTAAACTGGGAAATGTCCTCTTCCTTTGGGATATTAAAAGAATAAATCTCCATTACGTAGATAGACAGACAGATAGAGAGATGTGTGTGCTCATATGTTACATATATATGTTTGCATTGACACTGGAGTGATTTTCCTGATCACAAAAAATATCATACCAGATGCTCCACAGATAAATAGATAGATGTGAGATATGTGAATGTATATTTAGATAGATACAGGTCTTTGTATATCTGTCAATCATATGCATACACATATATCGAATACAACTATACACATACATGTATGTACAAATATAGATAAGATAAATCTATACATATATGTATAGATATACATGCAATGTTACATGTGTGTTTATCTATAAACATTTATATGAGATGTATATAATTAAATTATATAATAGCATGCACACATATATGCATGTCTGTGTATATATATCTGTATATATCTATGAGATACAGACACTTTCTTTCTTTCTTTCTTTCTTTCTTTCTTTCTTTCTTTCTTTCTTTCTTTCTTTCTTTCTTTCTTTCTTTCTTTCTTTCTTTCTTTCTTTCTTTCTTTCTTTCTTTCTTTCTTTCTTTCTTTCTTTCCAACCAACTAATTCACCGAGCTGGTATTTTGCGATGTTTTCTAGTTCACATTCCTGTGTTTCTGCCTGTTAACTTCCAGAAAAACAAGAGGAAGTGTAAGAAATCTGAGAAAACCCCCCGAAAGAAAGTGTGTGGTGATTTTTTTGAAGCCAGTGTCAGAATGAAAGACGAAATTGGGGGGTGGGGGGAGATGAAACGAACCCTCTCATAAATGGAAATAGGTCGGAAGGGGTTTACATATGTAAGGACACATCAACACAGGCGCTGCGGCCTCTTCCGGGGTCTGCCTTTGAGTTTTAAATGCGAGCTTTCTAGGCTTTTGTTGTGCCCGACATCCTGACATATCAGTAACCTCCTGTCCTTTCTGCTCAGCTCCATCAGCCTTCCCGTCCTGGGCAGGACCCCATCCCACCCCGGGCTTGCCAAACTCTGCTCCAGTGGAAACGGCTAACGTCCATTCTCACCTGTCAGCCTTGTAGGCAAATGGGACCCATCCCATTACATCTTCGATTAGAAACAGATGCAAGAGACATGAGAATTCTCCCTGGTGGAAATGCCCGAACTTTATGATGAATAAAACCCGGCTGTAGCTCACGAAAGCTTATGCTCAAATAAATTTGTTAGTCTCTAAGGTGCCACAAGTCCTCCTTTTCTTTCTACTTTCAAAGAGTTTCCTTCAGTCAAATGAGTTATCAAAGCATCCAGCTTGCTTTCTTTCTTTTCCTTTCTTTCTTTCTTTTCCCTGTCAAAGGAGATGATATGCAAGTTACTACTTTTAGCAAAAAGCCTTCTCTTTTAAGCTATTGTATTCCTTCTCCCAGCCCTGTCCCTAGACTAACTGTACCTCCAATCACCTTCTTTAGAGCCCATAAAAGATGTATTCCTGACGATCCCAATTAGAAAGGGGAGAAGAGGATGGTTACACGACCAGGGGAAGTTCCTTCAGATGACGTGGTCCCATTTCTTTAAAACAGCATTGAGCAGCGTTTAAGACATCGATATAGGCAAATCCCTACATTTAATTTACAACAGGTACTTTGGTAAATTGCTTCCCCTCTCTCCCCCCTTCCCCCCCCCCCCACACACACACAAAAAACAGGGTTTGCAAATTTCAACTGAGGTCAGAACAATAGATTCTCCTGGCAGCCTCTCTGTTTACTTGTTTAGAAATCCCAGAGGCGTTTCGAGGTAAAAAGGTCAGAGCTAAAGGTCCCCTTCCCCCTCCCCCACTCCCACCCCCACCCACCTCTCTTCCTCCAAAAGTATTAAGATTATGGTATATAGTGTCCGATCCCGCGCTCAGTGAAGTCAACGGGGAATGTGTCATCGCCTTGTGGAATCAGGCTCCAGCCCCCAAAGGTGATACATAGTTATGACAACTTTTCATTTGGAGAGCAATCAGTCCTCATTCGGTGTCCCCATTTGGGGGCGTGCGGGGGAAGGGGGAAATATCCCTCTTGACTTTTACTTCTGAGGCCACTGGATGCCCTTTAAAGCACGTTTTCAATAATCCAGAAACCTTTATGTAAATATGACACACACACACACACCCCCAAGTTCATTCCAGTCTATGCTTCTATTTCAAGAACATGGGTACCCTATTGTTCCTGAAATGTGTGTGTGTGTGTGTCTGTGACACATTTCTATCATTTTAAAGATCGTTCACTGATTAAATACAACGTGTTGGGTTTTTTTAAAAATCACTAGTTCTAAGTGACCGCAGGAGAAACTGATTGCTGGATGCCAAACTCCTCCACTGAAGTTAAGCGATCCGCTCTGCAGGTCCCCAATACACCAGCTTTAAGTTTTGCCCTTAGAAGCGGTAAAAGGGTGTCTACTGGGCCCGATCCTGCATCTGTCAAAGCCAAGGGGAGATTTGCCATTTGATCTAAAAAGGCAGCAGGAACGGACCTGTCGTTGGAAAGATTTAGCGGCGTTAAGAAACCTTCCACCTGGCTGGGTGTGAGATATTTCCACGTAACTAACAATCAAGAAGACTAGACTATGAAAAATTAAACTTTATTAGAATGAGGTAGTTTCATGTCAAAATACGGGGGGGGGGGGGGAGCAGGGGAAATCCCGGTAAGCTTTTTTTCGATGTAATTTTCTCCTTAAAACAAAACAAACAAAAAATGTCCACGTTCTTAATGTTGGTCTATGCAAAAGTTTGTTGGGGGCGGGTATAATTACACTGTATTTTACATTGTTAAATAGCGTTTCGATAGGACTCAGAGAAACGGGGAGATGCTACTTTCCTTTAAGAGTTAAGGCTATCACAATAGACAATAAATACCATTTGAATCCAGCAATGTAACTGAACGACCCAAAATCTTACGAGGTTCCACCCTGCAACCTGGTTGCACGAAGCATGCACACTCCCTAACTCACCCCCCAAAAGTACCCGCAGGTCAAACTTTTCCTCGATTATTTTTTGTGTGGCTGGCAGCATACAAACTACATTCAAATAAAAAATAAAACAAAGCATTTGAACAGCATGGAAAGCCGCGATAGTGCAAAGTGATGAGGGAAGGGTTGTGTTCTTTTCTCAAAGGCCTCTGTCTTATTAATAGGGTAGGTCTCACTCCAAGATATACAAAGTTTAAACGCGGGCGTGGGGGAAAAAAAACCTTTTTACAATCCTGTGGGAAGAAAGGACACGGGGAAAAAAGTTACATTAAGCAACGAATTCTTGCAGCCCAAAGTCTGTGCACATTGTTTTTTGGAATGGAAATAACTAATTTCGTTTCAAGAATTTCTCTGGTTGAAAGTGCAATCCCCAAACTTGGGGTGGAAACGTCCCTGAGACAAATGGGTCTTGCCAGGAATGTAGGTTAAAGACCCAGCCAGCCCCTCCTTTTGGAGCGAACTATTCCTAGAGGACGGTCTCATAAATTAAGAGCGAAGGACAGAGAAATGGAAGCAGGAGTGTAACCATCACAACTCCGGCAACGGGGCACCAGTCAGTGGAGTGGGGTGTGGGCCAGCCTGGGCGGGCTGGAGTGTGTGTATGAAAGTGTGGGGGTATGCGCGCCTCCATCTGTGTGCCTTGGCTTAGTTTTCAAGGAGACGGCCTTATCCTTTCTGCGCCTTGAAGGGACCGTTTCAGGAGGAAACTGAGTTGGGAGAGGCCTCAGGTGAGGTGAAATTGGACTGGTCCGAGGCTTCGCACACTTCCTTGGCCACCCTGGGGGCAGGAGCGGGGGCCAGGCCTTCCTTCTCCCGCTTTTTCTGCTTCATCCTCCGGTTCTGGAACCAGATCTTCACCTGGGTTTCGTTGAGTTCCAAGGTGGCCGCGATCTCCACTCGCCTGGCCCGGGTGAGGTACTTATTAAAGTGAAACTCCTTCTCCAGCTCCGTCAGCTGCTTGGTGGTGAAGTTGGTCCGGATGGCGTTGGGCGGCCCGACCAGTCCATATTCCGACACTTTAGCTGTTAATGAGCAAACACACACAGGAAGCAGCAGCAAGGCGTAACGCGTTAAAGCAGTGGGGAGGGTCGACACTTGATAAGCGAGGCTCTCTCCCGCGCTCTCTCCAGCCATCCATCACCCAGCCACACTCACCACTTCAGCATCTGGGCCAGTTTCTGGCCCTTAGCTCCATCCACGGCAGGGCCCGGGTGCTTTCTGTACCTACACGGGTCCCCACTGCACCGGAAGGCTCCCTTCTGAGATGAACGGCTCACCTGCTCCCTTCCAAATAGTCCGCTTTTACAAGTCACTGTTTCGCTGGAAACTTTCATGGAGTTGTCAAGGTGGGTGGGGGAGGGAAGGAGGTTGGGATTTAAGGGGGGTTCTAGGGAAGGAAGCTGAACAATAGGGGAGTGGAAGGGAAAAAAATTTGGAGGGACAGGAAGCCACTATCATTTCCTACTTAAGGCAAGATTTAAATCGCTCTGGGCCTCGCACAGAAATTCAGCCTCCCTGCATCATTACAGCAGAAGGCGCAGCTTTCAGGACCTCTGTCTACCTCTACTGCAGTCATGATGTTGCTCTGTTCCATTCTCCCTTGAGCTGTTTACCTCCTTCCTTGTGACTTGGGGAGGGGGGGGGGGATCTCTCCCATAGCCAACCCACAAAAGATTTCTTCCCCCACCTCCTTCTCTCTCTCTACACACACACACACACACACACACACACACACTTTAAAATAAAACGATCACCGAGTTGTCCAACTCACCTGTTTTGGGAGGGTTCCTTTTCACTTTCATCCAATCGAAGGTCTGTGTGAGGCTGGCGGTGGGGCATAGCTCAGATGGGCAGGCGTGATCTTTGTCCTCGGTTACAACAGACGAAAGGTGGCTGTAAGCCCCCTGCAAGTAGCCTTGCTGCTCCTGGCCATAGGGGTGGTGTTGGTACTGTCCAGACCCTGAGGGGCAGTAGCCATCTGACCCAGAACTGAGGTTAGATCCAGCGGGGGCAGAGTACCCTGGTGACTGGAAATACACGCCATCCGTTTCCTGCTGGCTGAGGTAGAACTGGTGATGCCCGTAGCTGGGGTTGCAGGCTTGGGGCGGGTAACCTGCTGATGCAGAGCCCGAGAAGGGGAGGCCAAGCCCTGAAGGGTGGGGGTGATGGTAGCTTGGGTTCGGCTGGGCAGGGTGGCTTGGCACGGTAGCGCTCCCTGCTACTACAAAGCGTCCGTCTCCGTTATAACTGTCACTGGTGGGAGTACCTGAGCAAGCAGGAAAGGAGGTTGTCCCTTGCTCTAAATGATGGTAGCCCTTGGGTGAGTAGGCGCTCGTCCCACGGTTACAAATTGCATACTCTAAGAAGGAGTTCATCCTAGTATTGTCCATCTGCCAGTGATGGAGGAGGGTCAACCTGTTTTGGGGGGACTTCGCCTGCCCTACAACCTTTAGATAGTATGTCAAAGCTGTAAAACTTCCATCCATGGATCGCTAGCCTTCGAACCCCCAGAGCCTTCCGAAAAGGGGTTGGGGGGGGTTGGGGGAGTGGGGGGTGGGACCACGTGGTTCGCCACTAATCCAATGAGCAAAGACCTCCTGAAGTTTGTCAGATATCTGCGCTCATCCATCAAGCCCCTGGCATTTGCATGACAAAGGAACTTCAATCAAACCCTGCCCATCAATCTGATAACAACACGTATATGTCAAAATCTTTCCTCA
Source organism: Dermochelys coriacea (assembly GCF_009764565.3). Taxonomy (NCBI): domain Eukaryota; kingdom Metazoa; phylum Chordata; order Testudines; family Dermochelyidae; genus Dermochelys; species Dermochelys coriacea. Next base: position 10,313,539 of record NC_050094.1, on the reverse strand, counting down.
AAGACTTTAAAAGAGAGAAGGGAATGGGGGGTGGGGGGGAGGAGAGAGTTAGAATTATTCAAGACTGTTTTAAGTGTTAAAAAGGCCCCCAAATTATAAGATGTAACCAATTTCATCAGAACTTTCCCCACCAAATAAAAAGAAGGTTTTTTCCCCAACCCCAGTTCCATCTGAGACAGAGACAGACAGAGACAAAGGTAGGGAGGTTTCACTACTTTTTCAACTATAAATATGCTCTTTTCTTCATTTTAAAACTTTCTCTGCAAAGTGGCACGAACGAGTTTGGAGTATGCTTGGATGAAAAGGCTAAAAATACCAAACCAAACCCATCTGTACTTTCATCTTGCTACATTAGCTTTGTGTCTAGAACCAATGTGGGTAAAAGCTATTTAATTCAATCAATATTCTAATGAGCTGATGAAATAAAGTTTGAAAGACAGAATGTCTTTGTTGGAGAAACACCATAGTACACAGTATAGTAAAATGAAGAATGGGATTAAAAATATCTATCTATCTATTCATAGAAAAAGAGAAGTTTATTTTTAAAACGTTTAATAAATTCCAGGATTTTAAGCTGTTTTTTTTCAGTTGCAAACATAATTTGGTCTGTTTCTGATTCATTTATTATATTAAGGTCTTCTTGTGGCACCGCCCAAATTGTGGGTAGGTACAAAGAGAAAGAAACTGAAGTCAGACTTACCACTCCACTGTTACTATAATGGAAACAGAGGTAGGCAACATTTATTTACTTGTTAGCACAGGGGAGACAAGAGCATCTAACAATATGACGCCCACAGTCATTTGTTACTTGTCAGGATATTTACTGGTTACTCGGCCCTTAAGAAGTATCAGGAGTTTTTTAGGCCAAAAGTTCACTTTAAGACATATATACAAGTTCTTTATTCCAGAGATTTGGCCGATGCAACACTTTTGGAAACAGGGACAGTTTTGTTAAGAAACAGGGATAGTTGTGACTAGAGCAGGGTCCCATTTCTTTTAAAGCCTCCAAAGACAAATTGAATGTTTTAGCCAGTTATATTTCTCCTGATTCACTAAAGGGCTTATGAAAAAGTTTCCTACATCACCAGATTTTGGTTCGTGAATACTATTCATAATAAGGTATCAGGCAGATTCTTTGAGTTACTGATGTTCTGTGGTGTTTAGAACATCCTACTTTTGAATAACACATATGCAAACTAATGATCAAAACCCAAGATAATTAACACTTGATTCGTTTTGTAAATGAAATGCATTTTTAATTTAAAGCCAGGAGTGGTTTTCTATATTATATAGCACTTATTTGGGAGTGAGGGGTGAGGAGGAAGAGGAAATAAATGTATTATATTTAAATAATACTCAAAATAGATCACTCCTGGATTTTTTTTTTTTAAAGAATCAACCTATTCCGTCACTGAACCGGTTTTATAGAACTGCTCTGATCATTTTCAATTATCTCATTCCAGCGCTAAAATTATCTCATTCCAATGTTTTATTTCATTTAAAATATAGAAACACTCTAGAGTTTCCCAGGTTGCCTCAAGGATATCTCATTATTGCAGCCATGTGGCGGGGAAGACAGGCTGTAGTCGGTAACCCCGTCCTATGAAACCTCCCTTAGTGAAAACCAAGCCAAGTATCAGCTCTGAGAGTTGGACTTTTCAAGAGTTTGGTGGCGATGGGCAGGTTAAGAGAAGACATTAAAATGCCTTCTTAATGCGACCAAGCAATGGTCATTTATAGTATAACACTTCCGGCCCTGGACACAAAAGAAAGCATTTAATATTAATCAACCCAAATTCTTGCTCCTTCAGCAAAGGTGAATATAATAGGGACAGGAAATATAATTGACTGGAATCAGAGACAAAGACAATCTGGAAAAGTCTTTTCTTGTGAAGCTTATTCTCAAATCAAGGCAAAGAAGGTGAGGTATTGGGGGGGCGGGGGGTATTTTATTTAAGACAAAGGGGATGTTGCATCTTCATTTCTCCCCCACCCCCTTTGGAACTCTCTGGCCGCTCGCCATCTGCTCCACTCCGTTACCCAAGGCACTGTCACCCCCATAAGGACCCATCACTTCGCTTTCTTCTTATCTGCTCTCTGGAACCCATGTGGCAAGTAGTCACAACGTCCCGGATAGATATCTGGGGCTAATGGTGAGATCAAAAGCGCTGGGGTTAAAATAGCCATGTCATAAGCGGTTTTTTGTTGTTGTTGTTGCTATAGTGAAAAAGCACCTTCCCCAGGGGCCAGTTCTTGATACTGTAACTCCAGTTTAGTGGCACCTCTCCAACTTCAAGTGGGATCCCATTGACTCGTGAAGGAAGGTGCTAGTCCGTACAAGCGTACCAAAATCTCATCCCCATTGCGAGCAAAAAGTGGCGTTTGCTTTACACCAAATGGCAGCCATGCCTGCAGTTCAACTCCAAATCGAGGTCAATGGCTGACATGCAGAAATAGAGTGGGGGTTTCCAAATCGCCTACCTGACTTCCAATGCGACTTGAGATCCTACCTCTCTTTCCCTTTCCAGATCCTCGCACCATTTATGATTATTTTACATTTTACTTCTTTTTATTTTCCCCAGTGGAGAACGTAAAGAGGGCCCCACTTCAGGTCAGATCGTCAGACCCATCAGAGAAAGGAGACATTGGTAACTACAAAAATAATCTCTGGTGTTCGCAGGTGATATTATGGACAGCGTCTTCTTGAGAGAAGGGACGCTGCAGAACTTGCTGAAGCGACAAAAGAATGGGATCCCATCAGGGGAAAGCGATGAGCCAACGTGGTTTATTCAATCAAATCTCTGGTCCTCCTCCCTCTTTTCTTTCCCAAAATACTTAATTAGTCATTACTCTTTCATTATATTTATTGCTTCTTTATCTTATATGTTCTTAATTAATGCTATGATATCATATTTATTGCTTCATCTGTCATGAGTCCTTTCCCCTAAAGCTCGATAACCGGCAGAGACTTTCCGATACTGCTGGCTTTCACTGGATGGGATTAAAACAACAACAACAAAAATTAGCTGGAGATTTTTGAGGATGGGGGAGGGGCCGTTTTCATTCTTCTGATCGGGTGCGGGGGAGGGGAAAGAGTCTAAACTGGCCAGGAGAATTGCACATCGGTTGCTAGCCCCGATTAGGGGCTGTGACAAGAACGAGCGTGGTAATTGCTGGCCTAGACTCCAGCCCTTTTTCCTGAGGTAGATCCTTTTTGTTACCCCCCTTTAAGCATTGAATATTGCACAGAAGAGGAGCTTTCTTTTTCCCCCGGAGCTCAATTTTGTACTCCCAATTTATCAATCCGGGCCTGCGGGTCTCTTGTTTTTTCCGGGGCTACTGACTCATCCTAAATATAAGCTTTATATGAGGCCACCGGTCTTGGAGGTTTCCCTTAGCACACTCCAGTGGTCCGTCTCCAGCAGTGACCAATGCAGAATTCTTCAGGGGCGGACACTCCCTCTACCACACTCATCCCCCCCGGCCAGAAACACACTCGCAAGGCATGTAACTGCGTAATATTATATTATGGGCCAGCAGGAAGAGGCAGGGGAGTTCCTACAGCAGCCTCCAGGACAGTTCATCTGTGATTATTCATTGGGTTGATTTCCCTTGTTGTAAACAATCTCAGCAGCTGCCCTGTAACGGTGTAGGAAAGAAATCCAGCCAGGGAGAACCATATAGTTATCCCCGACCATCCCTATGATTTCCCAGGCTTTATGGGAGCTCTTACAAGAAACCTTTTTTCTAACAGGACATCCCGTAGGTACAAAAAGGGGTCCCATGAAACCTAGTGGTGTGCTGATATGAAAAGGGAAGGTTTCGAGTTCTTTCGTGAGAGATTGCTTGGTTTTAAACAGTTTGGTTGACATATTTGATACTGGAAAGAAAGAAAATCCATAGCAAAGTCTTTTGTGGCACGATCTTAAGGGAAGTGGAGTGGGTCTTTTAAAGGTATCCATTTGAAAGAGGCTCTGCCATCGAAAGTTAAACATTTCCAAGGTTCCAGGGCACTTAGACAGACTCTTCTATTTTGAAGCTCAATATAAAGGTTAGCAGAGAAAGTTTGTTCCCCCTCCCCCAGGAAACATCACGTCGGGCTTTTCCTTTATTTGAATAATAAGGAACACTATTGATAATTGAGTGGCTTTCAGACATCTGTACAAAAATATTTGATTTGGCCTTTTTTTAAAGTGAGGTATTTTGTCGGTGATTTTTACATCACCTCCTCTGTTTGTGATATTTGGGTCCAAAAAGGAAGGGGAGAAGGGGGACCACTTCAGAGGCAGTGATCCAAAGAAATATTGGAGGGAACCTCTGAGCACCGCTGTTCATAGATCCCAACGCTAGAACGGGCCATTGTGGTATTTAGTCTGACTTCCCCTATACCACAGGCCAAACCACGTCCCCAAAGTCATTCGGGTTTGAGCTAGAGACTATCTTAAAAAAATCCAATCTTGATATAAAAATGGCCAGTGATGGACACAACCGCCAGTGGGTAATTACCCTACCAGTTAAAAATTGATGCCATTATGTTGTGAGCGAAGAAGAAGATACATTTTAATTGTTACCTGCTGTGCTCCATAAAGCAACAAGTGTAGGCTGGGTATTAATTCAGACCAGGGGGTTTCAAGAGAGAGCGTGGTTGGGGTGATGGATCAGTAAGTCCATTCTCTGTGTTGATATTTCTTTGCCGCTGTGCTGCTGGGGTAAATGGACGCATTTGCCTCCTTCAGGACCTCTCCACTGAGAGGTTTCGCTTGTTTTCACCAGCAGATAATTTGGCCCCAGGAGACTCGAGTTACGCATATAAATCCATACTCAGGTACCTACATACAAATGGCCTCGTTTTCAAAGATGCTAAATTAATGGGAGTTATAGGTGCTCAACATTCCGGGGGGAGGAGAGGGAGAAGCCTCCCTGATTCAGGTGCCTAACTGTGGATTGAATTGCATAAGGGTATTTAAACAATTAAATATAGCTCCCGCTGTTGATATTAGGAGCGACAACTTGCGGAGTGGAAAATCTGAGTCAGAGGTGTGTGGGTATGTATTTACCTTTCAAGAAAAAGTGTCAAGCCATGCCGATGAAAAGCTCTTCTCCATTAGCTGCTTGATCTAGCTCTACCCTTCAGTTGTGAGCCTGGATACTTTTTCAGAACTGAAAATCCGTGGACTCAAAACAGCTGCCAAAAATTCGGTTTAAATTGCACCCGGGTCTAGTCAGACGCCTTTAAAACTTTCCAGCTGGGTGAGAGTTAAGTGGCGAGGGGGGTAGTTAGGTATCTGGGTCAATGGTTTCTATTTACAACCTGTGGGAGAGACTCTGATACTTGGGCCGAGCCATGCATCCCTCCTTGGGGACTAGACTGTAGTCCCGTGGAGAGAACAGGACTGGGACTCGGGACACCTTCTAGTCTCTCCTCTGCCACTGACGTTCCGGGTGACCTTTGGCGACTCACTTCTTCTTTCCCTGCCTCTGTTTCCCCTCCCTCTAGTAAATTGTAAAACGCTTAGGGGCAGGAGCATAGGGCATCTTACTATGTGTTTGTGCAGTATCCAGTACAATGGAGTCCCCAGGTAGTACTAGAATAGTGATAATAATTGTGCAACCCTTACACTCGTTGGTGAGCGCTTCCTCAGAACATGAATTAGTCCCTTCGGCTGGACCTCAATGGGATTGCTCACCAATATGAGTAAGGGGAGGCCAATTTGCCCGTGAATTTAACACCCCTTGGCTTCAGTGCGATTTACACTAGCGCTCAGCATCTTGCAGAACAGGGTCCTCCTGTGAGCTTGTTTGTCTTGAAACCAGACCTGTAATAAGGATAATTTCTTTGGGAGGAAAGGGTAATAATGGATCCATCCAGGATTGCAAGACAGATTCAACAGGGATTTACCTGCCCTATCACATCGTTACTTTAAAGAGTTTGTTTGGCTCAGATACAATCTCCTTTCATATTCTCATGGTCTTGTAGGAAAGTATCAAAGAGAGGAAAAAGCAAATGGTTGGGTTGGTCATAACGGTGCATGACATGAAAATGGTGCAGCTGTGCAAAGGGATTTAATGGCTATTGAATGCTAAGGAGCGCACAGGGCTTAAACTACTGGAGCCGGGGGCAAACCCTGATGGTTTATTCCTGTATGACCGTGGCACAATCGAGAGGAAGAAATGGAGATGCTAGACACTCCCGATGCAATTTAAAACAATGCGGCATTGTGTCCAGGATTGCAAGCAGATGTAACAGCACAGATTGGTATTGTATTGCATACAAATATAGATGTGTAATGATATGGCTATTTGGAGACAGATTCCATGCAAACTAAATAACATGAGAGAAGTGATCTGCTCATGAGAGATTTTCTAGGCTTTGTTCAAATTCTGGTATCAACCATTTAGAGGAACTTTGGGATGATTTCCCAAGATAAGATAATGGGCTCGCCTTGTTCCGCTTGTGGCAGCACATAACCGAGCCCTGGGATGCGCAGTTTAGTCCATTTTTTTGTTTCCTGGGGCATTGTCCCCTGGTCCTTCCCATGACCATAGTCGCCAGCTCAATATCTTCAGGGCCTCATGTAGCTCTTCAGTAAACATATGCCCAGACTAGATCAGCACCAGATAAATATTACTTTAGCATCATTACAACACGTGTGAGCGCATCCCATCTGCATATTTCTAGGTTAATAATAGCTAGTCAGCTGCAGTGTTTTGACAACGATCAGGGGCAGGATTTGCTTAATAGATGCCCTCCAGTTGCAGAGAACAGAAGGATAAGGTTTCAAAAAACACATTCTCCGTTTGTTTGACATTTTGAAGAAGGTAAAGAATGGCTGAACTAATGATGAAGTCTTACAGTCATTCAATAACTTAGATTTTATTGAATATTCCCCTTCTTTCCTCCGACATTTCAGTCTTGCTAATTAGGACAAATAAGAAGGGTGGCTGTGAACGAGGATAATAACTGGAGAGGGCCCATTTATTAAGTCACTTTCCGCGGGTGTAGAATTGATTTGTGACTGTGACTGGCATGTTTTCTAGACCTGCAGCAACTTTGAGAAGTCATTATGATCTGCAGAAGGGCCATTGTTAGAGATTTGTATTGATAAGGTGTCAGTATTTACATTGGCGAGCTTGTAGAACTCCCTTCTCTCCTCCACAGCCCTGCATCACCTCCTCCCTGGTATATATTGGAAAGAACATAGCCATCACCATCAAAACGTAACCCCGGGGAGAGACCGCCTCCCCAACACAACGTGTCCCTTATTCTATCCTCCTCCCAAAGGGTGGAGGGGATCAGCTGAATGATTGAGTTGCTTGGAGATCGCACGTTGTACGAGGAGCAACCTTCTCTGGAGAGGCAAATGGGGAAGGGCAGATAAAAGACCCAGAGAAACGTGTTACCTCCTGCACTGAAAATGGCTGAACTAATGGGGGAAAGTGTGTTTGTGTGTGTGTGTGTGTGTGTTTGCCTGCGCAAAATGCTTTTAGTATTTTTTTAAATAGGGAAAGTTACTCTAAATGTTGGATGTATCCATTTTTCCTCACTAAGTTCAGTTGATATTGACTAGGTATAACCAATTCCTTAATATTCCCCTGCAAGATTGTATGCAGCATTGCGGGCTGGGGAGCGGGGGGGAAATATGTGAGGCATTGGAACAAATGGCCCTTTGATAAACAGCGTCTGGCAGTGCCAGCACTGTACTTGAGTGTGTTCCAGAAGCTAGAGATATTAAATAAACTTAAAGATAATGAATAGCCTTCTGTGGTACATTGGAAAGGCGCGTTCTGTCGGGACTTCAGGACTTTCAGAGATGGTTAGTAAGAGGCGTGCACATGCTGGGTTGGGAAAGTTTGACTTCTAGAAGACGATGCTCCTGGCATTAATTGTAGGGTCAGTGTTTTTATGTATATGCATTTGTTGAGTATGAGTTAGTCGATTATTTGAATTGCAATATATTTCGATTTTCAACATAAACATTTTCAGTCCCGCAGTAGCAGCGTTTTCATTTTAAAATATATCTGAGCGTTTGTTCTGAAAAAGCGAAATACTATCCGTATTAAGACTAAACCGTGTAGACTGGAAAGCAGAATTCCCTGCTGTAATTGACAGAAATGTCTGGGATTTTTCCAAGAGCAATTTCAAACCATGTGTCTTTTGTACCCAACTGTTTTAAGGTTGGCTAAATTTGAAGTTCTTAACCATCCCACCCCCAGAAAAGCAGTGGGAGATGACAATGATATGTCTTACTGCATCTTTCTGATATGTGAATTCTAGTAGCAAAATGAAGGCTAGGCAAAATCTTAATTCTTCATCCAAAAGAGAGACAGATCCGGTGGGGTAGAATATTTGCTCTTTGTTGTACCAAAGAGAGAGAGGGTGTGTGTGTGTGTGTGTGTGTGTGTGTGTGTGTGTGTGTGTGTGTGTGAAAAATCCATCCTCCCCTATAGCACAACTGCGTGGACAGAAGGGATCACTTACCTCCCTAGACTCCCACCCTCCTTTAGCTCCTAAGAAATTGCCCAGTATAAATATAGCTTCTATCATGGCTGCCTGTTTTCCTTGTCTGGCCACAGATTCCTGCGCCATTTTAAGCAGCCCAGGAAGAAAGAAGAGCCCCCTTCTATTCCCCCTTCCCACTCCCACGCTCTCCCCCGCCCCCAGTCTTCTGGGTTTCGATGCTACTTTCACACAAACTCGACTTGAACGCCTACCAAATTTCTGCCGTGTCTGGGGAAACACCGATGACTTAGCAAAGACGTAATATGATTTATTTTTTGTGTCACCGCGATTGATTCCTCCGCTGACCCCTTTTCATTCATAACAAGCCCCCACCCCCTTTTGATATATGAGTTTTGTGTTTAAAATTACATGTTGGAGGAAAGCTTTCCTAAAAGGACGCGCGAACCGGGGCAGAGCAGCACAAATGGCTATCGAAATCACCCCCAATTTATTAGTCCTGTTTTTTTCTGGCGTGTTTCCCCCCCGCCCAACCCCGCCCTTCACTCTCCCACTTTTAAATTTAATGTCTCCCCCCTTCTTTCCTTCATACCATTTAACTGCTGGCTATAAATACGGTAGTCAGGGTGCACCCATGGAGTATTTCTTGAAACTAGACAGTATTTATTCTCCTCTCCCCCCCCCCTTGTGTAGCATGGGGCATTTTTAATTGGTAATTTTTTGCTTCAGGCGATGAGAAATGGAGGATTGGAAAAATCAAGCGGCTGCCTTTTGTCTTTCTGGATTGTCATTTGCCGTGGTGTTAACACTCACGGGAGACGGGAAATATTTATAACAAACTTCTAAACAGCAAACGTTTCTAATCAGCGTGCGCCGGACGTAGGTGTTCTCAGGACTGAGGGGTGGTTTTGAAAGTAATGTGTAGAGCTGAGATTTTAAGCTTCGGGATCTTTGAATTTATATTTTACATCAGTCGATTTTTATCTAACAATATTTTTGCTCGAAGAGTAGGAACGGGGTGTTTAAAGAAGGAATATGTTAAAATTCAAAGCGAAGGTCTTTATTCTTTGAACAAAAAACTAGCGCAGAGAAATCGAACAAGGAAGTTTAATAAATACAGTATTCCTGACTGAGACCTGCTTTCTATGAAAAAAAAATGTGATTTATGAGGTCACATTTCTTCTTCTTACCCTTCCAGTCTACACAAGATAATAGAAACCAGTAGATAGTTGCAAAGAAAGAAAGCGAAGGCTCTAACTTCAGAGGGGAAATGAACAAGGTTCTTAAAGACGAGATATAAAAATGACAACACATTGTTTTATTTTATAAAGACATTTATTTAATCTATGAAAATAATGTACAATAAATAATTTTCCATTTACTATTAAAGAATTTGAATAAATAGTCTACATCTAAAACTTAAAATAGAGGAAACAAAATTCCTCCGGGTTTTTTTTTAATTATTATTATTATTATTTATTTTTATTAAGAAATCTAAAAGTTTCGTTCGGATTCCTGAGAAAGTCACTTGAAGGATTTACAAATGTTTTCTCTCGGGGGGTGGGGGTTGTGACGGGCGGGGGGGGGGTTGCTTGTGTATCTTTTCTTTTAAATAAATACGAAAGAATAAAACTATAATTAAATACCTGAATTTAGTAAACACATAGGAGGATCCTGTTATTTGAGACTATCGGAATAACTATTTAAAGGATGGGCCATTTTTATGATCTAGCTTCCACATTAGAACGAATTTGAAAGGGGACGAGGGGAGAAGGGGTATGAGAAAGCACATGGCCACATTATAGAAATATTCTAGTGTCAAGTGGGGAGCTGGTGGAGGTGCGTGTGGAAGGGGCGACACAGCCAAGGCAGATAGACCCGGGTGGGACTTGTTATTGGAAATTCAGATGCTGCAGGTCTATAGTACACAATGTGTTTGTAAAAAAGTCCAGGTCTTCCTCCGAGAAGTGGACGGGGCTCTGCAGGGAGCCCTGGAGGCTGGAATCTGTCGCGAAGATGTTCAGATCTGGCAACAAAGGAGACTCCTGCCTCTCCGGGAAGGCATTGTCCACGCTGCCCGCTGCCCCGCTCGGCTCCATTATGGACCCTGGCTCTGCGGTGGGCGTTGGGTAGCCGGGGCTCCGGGGCAGCTGCTGAGCGCTGGGCGGCTCCTGGCTCGCCTGGTTTTTGGTTTGAAAAGGGCAAGGGGTCTCCAGGGCTTGGCCAAACGGGGAGCTCTCGTCCGCCTCGTCGCTGCATTCCTCCAGGTTGGGGCAGCCGAGGTCCCCGTCGGAGGGCTCTTGGTGCTGGGTCTGCCTTTTGTGTTTCATCCGGCGGTTCTGGAACCACACCTTGACCTGCCTCTCGGTCAGGTCCAGCAGCGCCGCGATCTCCACCCGCCGGGGCCGGCACAGGTACTTGTTGAAGTGGAATTCCTTCTCCAGCTCCAGGAGCTGGGTGTTGGTGTAGGCAGTCCGGAGCCGCCGGGAGCCGCCCGCGCTGGCCTCTGGGAGCCCCTGGGTGTCTTCACAACACACACACACAACCGCCCATTTACAAGGGGACGAGGGGGGGAAAAAGAGAGAGAGAGGGTTGGAACAACCACCGTGATGAATGAGCTACATCCATTCGCTTCCCATTCCAGGGCAGGGCAGACCGGTGCCCGGTGCTAACCAAGGGGCAGAATTAAGCTGCCACAGGAGAAAAGGGAATTTATCATCCTCCCAAATCATTCTCATGCTCCCTTCCCCTGCCCCAAAGAAAACGTTTCACTCCCCCAATCCTCCCACCCCAAGGGAAAAAAATATCCCTGCCCCTCCCGCCCCCAATGGAAGGGGGATATTTCGTCCCCCTTGTACATTTGTTGCCAACAGTTTGGAAACTCCAAACGTTCCCTGGAGGGAGGACCCAGTCGACACCGGAAAATACCGCCCGTTTCACATGTTGTCGTTGTGTTATAATTGACCGAAATAATGTGTTTTGGTGGTGTTTTTAAAAAGAAAAAAAGAAAAAAGAAAGAAATCACTCCCTCCCTCCCAACACACCGAGAAAGGTTATGCCCCGTGGGCCCCCAGGAAAAAAAAATATAACCCATATTTTGGAGAAGATTATTTTATTGAGAACACGTTTAAAGGACTGTTGCCTTATTTTGCTATCTATGGCTTCTTTTTCTTCTTCTTCTATTATTATCTTTTTTTTTTTTTTTTGCATGTTCCTAATCGATACCGATGAGGGAAATTCGGTCTCTGTCCCCCCTCCTCCACCTCAGGCACACACACAAAAGCGCCAGTAAATCTCTTTTCTCCCCCCCCCCCCCGCAGGCTGTAAAAAGGAGGGGGAAAAATTCTAGAATTGCGGGAATAATAGGAAAATCGAGCCCTGACATGTTGGAATTTGGCTTCCAATTCAGACGGAATCTTGTAAGCTTATTCCCTCGGAAAGATAATTGCAGAACCAGCTATGATTCCCTCTTTGATTTGCACGGGGGGGGGACACCAAAAATAAGGCTACATATCGCTGCGATGTATTTTATTGCGTAACACCATTTCAGGGATGGATGGATGGATGGATGGATGGATGGATGGATGGGGGGGGGGCAGGTGAGGGGCGAAATGATGCCAACATGTTTATTGTCTGAATCCAATCCCAATAAACACCCCCATCCCCCTCGCCCCTGCATTGTACAAACCTGCAGGAGATCCAGCTGCAGATCCCGGGAAGGAGGAAGAGGATGGCGAAGAGGAAGAGGAGGATGGAGTCTGAGTAGCTTTCTTGGCTGATTTCTTCTCTTTCATCCAGGGGAATTCTGTAGCCAAAGGGCCAAACTGGATTGGGCGCTGCTGGACCAGGCCATGAGTTGCTCTTTTTTGGCTTCTTGGTCTCGCCTGGTTGCTGGAACAAGGATTCAGGCTGAGGAGGGTTTGCTCAAAAGGAGGTGGAATTAATGTCGAGTCCTTGATTGATGAAGTTTGAAATGTCTCCAGGACAGCGGGAAGAGACGTCAGGCACTCTGCGAGCGAAGGCTGGCTATTTATAAACCCGATCTCCCTCTCAAATTCAAAATTCATGGCTTTTCCAGGGCCCAGTGGCAAAGGGAGGGGGACGAGGAGAAGGAGGAGGGAGGAAATCTTAGGGCCCCAGTTTTTTTATTGTTATGGTTATGATGACGATTCTCGGGCTTTTATAATTGTTATATTGCTGATAATACAGGCGTATGGGGACCTTGCTCTATTAAACTGGAGACTGGGGCGAAAATGCAGCCAAATTCCTGGTCACATGACCAGTCTTGGCCAATAGCAGGCGGGGCCTGCTGGAAAACAGAAAGCATTATTTTCTTTAATAGATTAAAATAAAAATGGTCCTTAGGAAACGTCCCTTTCCCCCCTCCGCGCCCTTTTAGAAGGACTTGGGCTCTGGCATTTAATTAGGGTTACCTCTATGCTGCAAAAGTGGAAATGCCTGTAAGGCAGGGAAGGGTGGGAATGAAGGTAGGACTTGCCTTCTTAACTCTTTCCCTGCCTGGGAATACAGTGGCTGATGAGCACATTCTGGAAGACAGGAGCAATTAAGAAGCAAACTCATTACTCTTTTCAAAGTTTTGACAACGGATTGAAATCAGGAATAGAAAAGAAGTTTCCTAAATCAAGGCAGAGGCAGTCTTCATTAACAGCCAGGGAAGGCTAACCCTAATCAATGAGGCAAATTGGAATTTCAGATTTACCAATATCTGCAGTTGGGATTTTTTTTAAAAAGTTCAGGTCAGTATGAAAGCTGAATTGAGAGGTTTATTTTTGGGGCAGTTAGATGTTCTTAAGAACTTTTTAGATTCTTCGAAGTCATAAAGCAAGCATTAAAATTGACGAGAAAAATCTTAGCTTGTTAAAGTACCTTAATCCCCCACACCTAAGTGAGTGCTTTAAACTTCGCTGCAAGAGGAAAAACGTGTTTTAAGGTCACTGATATCTTTGAAATCAAATGTATTGTCGCTAAACAGCTCCCCTTTAATAGTTTAGATAACAAATAATTAAATTAAAAGTCATTTCCCAGTAAGATTTTTCTTTTAAAGCCAGCAGCTTCACACAAACCAAAAAAGAAAGAGAGAGAGAGAGAGAAAAACGATCAATCTTTTGTTCGAAAGCCTTTTGACAGCTGGGCCTTAACCAACTTACCAAAGAAATTTGGCTTTTATTAGAGTTATTGTGAGAGGAATTATTCGAAAACTTTAACCTAGAGAAGAGAAAAATAAGATAGATTAGACAATGAACAATTCTGGAAAAAGAAGACCAAAAAATAAGAGATTTTGAAAGCTTAGAAGGTTTTTAGTTTGTTGGTTCAAGATCTATTTTCCCCGCATCTTGTCGGAAAGAAGGTCTGGCAAACGGCAGGCAGGCAGTAAAGCCTAGAAACTTTTGTCCCTTCAAACATCCGTGTGGGTGGTAAGCATTTAAAGAGAAACCCAGAAATCTACAGCCAAGCCGAATTGCAGGGCAGCAAAAAAAAAAAAAATAATAATAAAACAGTGGGAAATTAGATGGCTGGAACGCAGACCTGGGCTTAAAGTTTGGGAGAGTATTTCCCCAAAACGTTCATCTCTGTTTGATAGGATTTCTGCTGAGATCAGGTAAACCAAAAAACAAACAAAAAAAAACAATTAGCAAATCAGAACAGAGATCAGAATCAAAACAATTTAAAATCTGGCTTTATTTGAATCTTAGTTTTAATAATAAAACGGGACAGTATTCTCTACTGCCTGGGAGACAGATCGGTTTATAAGAGGTGTGGGATATGCTGAAATAACTTGGAAAGTGACTATAGTTTCTTTCATTTTTTTCTTCTTCCTTATTAACTCTAAAGTTAAAGCCATAAAACCTTTTGGGGGAACATTTCTTGCTCTTTATTTCACAGGGAGTGATCAGATATTATATTTCCATTACCTATTTGGAGGGGAAAGTCTTTCTTTTGTTGGATAACAATACAATACATGTATACTGAACATTAAATGCAAACGCAAACTTTTTTTTTAAAGGCAAAGACAAGTCTTCTTATTTAATACAGTCATGTGCAAAATCAAAACTGAGAACATGGGACGCTTCGGGGCGGGGAGGGGACAAAAGAAACAGCATCAGTCTGAACCATGAAATGTGACGTGGGTCTTCCATTCTGCTGCTGGATTCACTTTCACTTATTTTGAAACTAATTCGGACCATTTCGTGACACCAAATCGAACAATATGGCGCCCACTCTTTTAGATTCAGTGACATCTCCGAGAAAACTATACTCTGTGGAAGCCCCCTAAAACCTTGAATATTGTTATTTGGTCTGATCTCAATCAAATCTTCCATGCTGTTAAATTGCAGTATCACCGAATCTTAAATTGCTTCCTGCATGGCTGGATATTATCCAGTTACAGTTCTGTGTAGAAAAACAAGTGTCGTCTTCTTCTTCTTCCTTTCTTTTTTGCTTATTTGGTTAATTATTATTTATGATTGCACAAAGGCTGGAATGACTAACTCGGCCTTTCGTTTGTTAAAAAGAAATCAAAGATAAAATGAACTGAAAATCATTGCTCATTGTAAAGTCTTCATTCAACCATATATACATACATATACACAAAGTGTGTATGTGTGTGTGTGGTCGAATCAAGAAGACTGTACGTACAGGCAGGACACGCCGCTAATTAATAAATTTAAGCCATTGTTTCCAACCGAAATGATGTTAGTATTCAGTGCCTTTCCATCTCCCCCCTTCTTCCCCCCCCCCCCCAAGAACAGTGTTAGGATTTCAGTATCACCTTCCCTCTCAGAGCTTTCTCCTTGCTTATTTGTTACAGCAATGCAAATGGGGCACTTTGTGTTTGACAGACAGTTTGTATCCAGTTCCAGCATCATAAAACTTTTATTGACCCACACGGCTTATAAAAACAAGTTTTCTTAAGGCTCTGAAGCATAAAAGACAAATTATCCACAGCATTATCTTATATTTGCTTTTGCTTCTGCACATCTTTCCCTCCCTCCTCCCTTTTACCTTTCACTAACAGTTTAACCCTATCACAGCATCTCTCTCCCAGCACCAAGGTTTTATTCTTCGGCTTCTCCAGTGATTTAATTTCACTTCAGTATTAAAATTCCTCTTTGCCTTTTTGTGATTAATCATTTTCCTTTGTTTTCATTTTAGGCCCAATGGCTGTGTCTTTCGGATGACACGTGATCTCCTCTCTTTGTAACCTCAGAAGAGGACTGTGAACTTTAGTCTGCTTGGGAGAATTTTAAACAGGCTTCCAAGGGGCGAATGGGTGGGGTGGGGTGAGGTGAGGGAAACAGAGACTAGCTATTAACTTTTTAATTAAATATTGTGGTCTAGGAACGTGTCAACGGTTTATAACCTGCGCTCTAAAACAAATAGGATTATAACCTGAAGGGTGCGCCATGGAGGAGAGACTATCCAGCTATCTGTCTTTAGTCTCTGGGATATTTAAACTTGTGTTTTGACTACTTTGTCTTTATGTTATTTTTGCTTTTAGATCCGACTAATAGGACAAGATCCAAATTGATAACAGAAAGTTTATTCAAGAATTGTTCAACAGACAACCCTTAAGCAAGGAAATAAAATTACTACTATAGGAACAAAGAAAGATCTCCAAAGAGGAGGGGTGACGGGGATGGGGGATTAGCTATAGTTCTTCTAATTCAGGACTATACAATTACAGTCTGGTTCTGCTCTCATGCCTCCAGTAGAACTAATTACATTATTCATAAGTACGAGGGTAACATAAAACTACTGGTCTTTCTAAATTACAATAACTAAAATAAGCTTGTTGTACAATGACAAGGAAACACAATGTCCTTTATAACAAGTAAATACTAAAAAAGTACAATTTGATTCTTTTTCTCATATAAATACATGATGTTGGGGATAAATAATACAAAAAAAGGAAAAATATTTTAAACTGGCTATAACCAATAAATATATATGAATGTTCACCAGAACACACAGCTTTTGAAAGACGTCAGGATTGAGTGGACGAACGCCCTTCAAAGTTGTTTTATACCCATTCAATGTAAACTCTAAGTGCAACAAAGATGTCCAGACAAGAAAGCATTAGCAAATACCAAAGGTCCATTCACTTCTGCTTCTTTTGGAGGACACACCGTTTGTTCAAAAATACCCTGTTTTCACGTTAAGTCAAGAGAGAAGGAGGAACAAAATGTAGGATTTCTAAGTCTTAAGATTGCTTTTTTGTTATTGAACCCTAAACCAAAAACAGTGTAACCGAATGGAGACTTCACTTCATAAGAGGCAAAGGTTAAATATATCAACTTTCTCTTCCTCTCTTTGGCCTCTTTAAAAAAAAATATATATAAAAATCAGCTTTGTTGCAGAAATTTATTTCCAGAACCTTTGCAACTCTTAAACCTATTTGGGGACTGTGTGAAGAGGAGGAGGAAGAAAGGTTCTATTTCCAAATGTTGGCAGATATGTATATTTTCAGCTAATGGGGTTAGGGGAGGAATTACTCAGCAAAAAAAGATGTTCTTCATCTCAAGAGTTAGACTGGAAAGAAAAAGGTAATATTCTTTGGGGGGAGATTTGGAGGGTGCAGTTTTCTGTGAATCTGTTTAGATCAAAAAATGTATCTGTTACTGATAGGCCAATTTTATAGATTTGGTGGGTTGACAATATGTGTCATTAACAATGTCAGAGGACTCATTGTACTTATTTGTACCTTCTTTAAATATATCAGGTTCTTTTGGTTTTGTATTTTGCTAGATTTCCATAAAACTACCCCAAATATATATTCAAAAGCATTTGTGTTGAAGCATTAGAAGGTATATCTGTCTAGACTTTAGATAGATATAGAGAGAGAGAGATAGTGGGGTGTGTATGGGGATAGATA
Source organism: Dermochelys coriacea (assembly GCF_009764565.3). Taxonomy (NCBI): domain Eukaryota; kingdom Metazoa; phylum Chordata; order Testudines; family Dermochelyidae; genus Dermochelys; species Dermochelys coriacea. The sequence continues at coordinate 10,296,188 of NC_050094.1, read as the reverse complement.
GATTAGATTAGATTTGAGAGCTGCATCTTGCAAATAAATAAATTAATCATCAGGAAAAGCCAGAAATTTCTCCACTTGAAGGGCTAACAGGACAGGCCACCAAACAAATATCTTAAGGGCCCAACACAAATGTTTCTGAACCAAATCCCACTGCGGATTCACTACCTCACTTCAGTGCTCCACAACTTCTTCACGAGTCTGTCCTGCTCTCCCACAACCCACCCTGCCCTCACCCTATCACAGGTGCGTGAGTTTGGGCGCCTCTTGGATTCGGCCCTGAGAAGAGGCGTGGTGCGTGGAAAGATCTGTGTAGGTTGGGTGGGTCTCACATGGTCCATGGTGCTGGCTGGTTGGCATCTGTGGAGCCCCGTTGTAGTCCATGCTGGCAGACTGGTGGTGTGGCAGGTGATTGAGGCCGTAAAGGGAGGGGCCCGAAGCAGGCATAGAATCCACATAGCTGCTTCCAACGTATACAGGGCTGCCTTGCATATTGGGAGTCCCATATGTGCTCCCATTGCCCTGTAATATGTGGGGGTCGTACTCCGGCGCAGTGTTGGCGTACTTCTGTTGGGAAGGGCACCCTTTGATGGGGTTTTGGTAGTTAGTTGACATGGCATAGGCATTCTGGTGGGGCTTATTGAAGGAAGGAGGCGATGGGTCATCGTAGTTATTAGTCATGGTGTGCAAGGCATTCATAAATCCTGCTGAGGATTGCATGGGCTGGGGCGGGCTGCCAGTTGGGGAGGGCCCCCCGGAAGAAGACCCCATGCCTTTCGACTTCTGATCTTTTTTATACTTCATCCTCCGGTTCTGGAACCATATCTTGATCTGCCTTTCGCTGAGGTTGAGCAGATTGGCCATCTCCACCCGGCGGGGCCTGCAAAGGTAGCGGTTGAAGTGGAACTCCTTCTCCAGCTCCACCAGCTGCGCACTCGTGTAGGCAGTACGGGCTCGTTTGGAGGCAGAAGACCCCGGAGGGCTTCTCTCGCCGCTGCAGTTTTCTACCGGCCCGAAATGAAATAAAAGATAATTACTTACATGCAGAAATTGAATGTACCATTTCCTAATAAATCCTGTAACAGGCAGGCGGATTGCAACCACCCTCCCTGCCCCCCCTTCACATTAGCCTGCACTCTATAATCATGTCATTTATTAAGAGTTCTGTTCTCCAAAGCTGCCCCTGCTTTATGAAAATTTGATCATGTCATGCAGAAAAGGATTCCAGGGCCATTTATTTAGAAGTCGATTATTTTCAGTAGATAATTTTGAGACAATAAAATTTGGCAGGGGGCAGTGTTTTGAAAAGCAAATTAATATAAACACGGATGCCAGCAATGTGTGTATTGGGTTTTCATGTGTGTATATTTTATACCTCACAGGCATATGTGTGTGTTTTGTATAAATGTGGGTGTGTATTTAATATATGTGATAACACACACACACACATAGTGGCACACATATATTTGTGCCTTCAGTGTACATGCATATATATAATTGCACTTGTAGAATATATATGCATATATAACACAAATACTAGATTAAAACACACACACACACATATATATAATAAACAAACGTGTATATCTGTTTATGTGTATGTATGTGCAACTATATGTGTTTATATTATATATAAAAGAGCAATTCCATGGTGTTCTTTTATCTATCTATCTATCTATCTGTTGATCAATAAATAGATGGATAAATAATATACTATGGAATTTCTTTACTATTGATAAATATGCTGCAATGGATATACATATGCATTTATTAGTAACTACATGCATTCAATGCTTCAGCCACCTTTAACTATGTACAATTTATTTGGTGCATTTTACTACAATATTATGGCATTTAAAATAAATAAATACATAAATCAAGTGTAGACAGCTAAATCTTCATAATGGGCCAAATCCAGTAGGCTTTATTCAGGCCAAACTCCCATTGAAATCACCAGGAGGTTTGCTTGAATAGAGATTGAATGGCTTGGCTACACCAACAATAGTAGTATTTTCAATGCATGTATCTTTCAACTTTCAGACAAGAACATTCAGGCTGGTGGCTTCATTACCTCGCTGTTTAGGAAAGTGGAGGGTTACAAAAGCAGAACATTATACCTGTGGTAGGGGAACTGTTTTTCTGTTTGGAGTTTTGTCTCGATTCTTTCATCCAGGGGAAAATCTGTTTGGTGAGAGTTGCGTTTGAACTGAGATTTGATTTGCTGGGGGCAGTTTTACTGCTCCCTGACTGGCTATTGCTGTTGCTACTGTTGCTGTTGGTGACAGAGTTTGGGGGTGGTGAGACAGGTGGGGCTTGATGATTCTCCCGGGGCAAACTCGGACGCATGCAGCTTCCATTCAGGTCTTTACTTTTTGCATGTGGGGCAGTGTTGCCAAGAGATTGGAGGGAGCAGGCAGACCTCTGGTAGTCATTCTCCATGTGAGAAGAAGGCTGGAAAGGCTGTTGAGGGCCATCATAACCAAACCCATTAGCACCCTGATAGGAATAACCTCCAAACAGCGTCGAACTGTCGTAGTATGTTGTTTTCTGCATCTCTGGGATTCCCAAAAAATATTTTTACCGACTACCAGGGTCTTGAGACCCTTATGGAAGAACATTGGCACCCCAAGGTCACGTGACAATCCGTTTCCAGTTGTCTATTGGAAGTTGACCTGAAAGGTTAGAAGAAACACACAATGATAGTGGCCTGGCTATGAATCCATCTTAGGTCGTGAAAAGCACATGACATGAATAGGGTCCTACAGAACAGGGCTAACAGATGCTTTGAACAGATTTGTCCTGTGTTCCTCCTCCCAAGGCTTATCAACTATTTTAAAGTTTATTTTTTAAAGTCAATGCATTTTTATGAACAGCATTGCACCGTGTATGAATAAATATGTCTAAGCACTGGTGATTTCATATGCATACATAGGCATAAACACACACACATTAATATAATAAGAACAAGAACATAGAATGGATCACTGCTATCCACAAACATGAACTGAATATAACTCATGCCTTTTTACCCCACATCAGAATCCAGTGCATGCAATAAGAAATTCCCAAGAATAAAAGAAAGAAGGTTATGATGTGCCCAGAAATGAAAGTTTGGAGGATCAGATACTATAAAGTTTTATTGCTTTATTGTAGGACTGCTTCACAGAGTCTTTGATTTTAAACCAAGAATGGCAAATAGTCTCTATATTTTATCCAGGTAAGGGTCTCTTGACTCATTTAGCTTTATTTGCTGCTTCCACAGTAACACATATTGTCTTTGCAATTCTGGAGAAAATATTTTCAACAGATATTGGGGCATCCATTTAAAAAAAACAAAACGTTTTTCCTTTGGCCTATTTGTCTATTGTGTTTAGGACACATACCTTTTCACTCTTCACCCCCATTTCTTTAAAATCTTGAATCTGGAACTGCCGTTGAAAAGAATTGCTTCCAAACCCAGTTTCATTGTGTGTGTGTATTTTTTAAAAAAACAATTTTGTCACCAGGCCATTTGGTTCTAGCTTTCTATCCCTTTGACTTTTCATCATTTCCCCCCCCCCGCCCTTCTGTTTAGGTTTGCTTTCCAATCCAAGCCCAAAAGTTCCACAAAACCGGAAAAACCAGCCTTTACTACCTCCTTTTGCCCAAAGTATGAACTTTCTCTACATGGGATGGAGGAAAAAATCCGAGAATAATGGACACTGATCAGAAAATAATTTGGTATCTGGGGATCAACCAAAGCAGCAAACTTATTTTAAAAACCCGGTGGATTTTCCCCATCACTATGCACATTATGGGAGGATGGATTTGATATTTATAGCCATTTTTAAAATTTAATTTTTATCACTTTTAAAAAATAAACTGCATATAAATAACGTCTAATGAGATTTTTTCAAATACTTACTAAAGCTTTAACACAATGCAGAGATCTACAATAAATAACACTCCGATTTTTCCTCCCCCGACTTTTGTGTGTTTGTGGTTATGTCAAACTGCACTTCAGACAACACACTCTCCACCAATATACACATGTAAGATTGATTTAGTTTTTATACATCAACTTCTACATTCCCAAATCGGTGCGATAGCTTCCACGGAGATATAATATTTATTTATTTTGTCGACAAAAAGTCTGGAATAATTTTGCAGAGAATTTTTGGAGGGAGTACTCTGGTTTTACTTCCTCGTCATGATAAATATTAAAAAGTATACTCCTCTACCCGAGCTGAAGAGCTGTGAATTAATTAACAACCAGCAGTACATTTATTATGAATAGGGTGGCTGAAATTGCCGAGGAGTGCAAAGAGGTGGGAATCTCTTCCAGGCCTTCCTGTTTTACACGGCTTTCCTTCTTCTTCTTTTTTTTTAATCTTCTTTTTCCTCTTTTAAATGCCTGAGGGGCTTATCAAAAGCAGCTAAAAAAAACAGCGGTGATTTTCAAAAAATACATAAAATAATCGTACCGCCTTCTCCACCCAAAAAACCGAAGCTATCTGGTTTGGAGCTTCAACAGAAGAGATTTGCTTTTGTAGCTCATCTCTCAGCGCCTCACAAATGCCGGTCATTTATCTTCCCGAAGACGGCCGGAATCCTAATTATTTACTCCAAGGAATTGTGGTGTTTTTTTTTTAAATCTCAGGCAGAATAATAAATATTAGATTATATCATGTTCCAATTAACTATCGCAGGGTCAAGTCTAGTATGTTTCCCCATCTTCCAAGTTTCACTTTGCGAAGGATAACAACATTAAAGACACAACACAAGAACTTTTACTGCGAAAGATTTAGAGGTGGTAGAAAAAAAAATGCCAGTGAAATATCGAGATGGAGAAGGAAAAGGGATCTAAGTCAAAAGGTTCACAGGAAGATTAGGTGAGAGGATGGGAACAGATCTAAGCCTATTTATTTCCCTTTAAAGCGATTCCCTCCATGTTGGAAATCCTAAATTCACAACCTGACTCTTTAGGAAGAGGAGCAGCTCATTCCTCCCCTCCCCCGCCTAAGGTATATTTCACAGACCAAGCAAAAGAAAGAATAAACCCGTTTTTAGTTTAAAATAAGAACGCTATCGACATGCCCCTTAACAATAGGCTGGCGCTGAGAGGCACCTCAAATTCCAGCGACTGCCTTGCGGTGAATATGCCTGGAAAATAGAGACACATTCCTAAAATTTCCCTCCCCCCCTCCCGCATCATCACCCCCAAGCAGAACCCCCCAGTTGAAAAGCAGGGGGGAAAAGAAAGGCCCCTGGATGAGGGCTGCAAAACAGTCGCTGCGTGGAAGGAAGCTTAAAGCTTGTGAACTCTTCTTGAACCGAGATTGGAGTCATATGGTCATAAATCATTGGGACATAGACTCCGCCATTCACAAAGTGATAGCCTATTTGAGTCCAGCTTACCTTAGTCTCTGACGAGCAAAACACAGGCAGACATAATATATTTTCACATCCAGCACCAAAGCAATCAATAAGCAAGGAATGCCACCCTCTTCCTTTAAAAAAAATGTTAAAGGAATATACAGAGATAGATAGAAGTGTGTGAGTGTGCGTGGAAAAAAAAAAGAGAGAGAGAAATCCAGTAATAAAGCCAAAGGATGGGGGCTAAGCCAGTGTAGCTTTCGGTTACGGCTGCTCAAATTCTCTCTCTCTCTCTCTCTCTCTCTCTCTCTCCCTCTGTTCGTTTGGGGAAGGGAAAAAAAAAAAAAGCAAGATGCTTTACAGCTTCCAAGATGTGTAGAAAAGCTCAGGGCTTTGAATGGACAAACCCTGAGATTCTAGTTGCCCTATAGACTGGTACGCCCTGCTCACTGATAACAATGGCCACGGCAGAGGGGAAGAAGGGAAGGAGGGAAAAAAAGGAAAGAAAGAAAAGCTGAACGCGAAACCTTTAACTAGACAAGGCTTGGCTAGGATTAAAAATAATAATAGTAATAATAATGAGCCAGGGTAGCGGGGATGGGGGTGGGGAAGGGGGGGGGGGTGAAATAAAGCTAGGTGGTATTTAAAAAAAATAATAAAGATTTGCTTTGGAGCGCTGGGCAAAGCCAACAGCCTTCCAAACAGCGTCACTAGTGAAAAATTATGCTAATTGCAGACGTGGTGGACCGAGGCCTAGACAGAAAGATAGCAAAGCTTTCCTTTGATTCACGTGTTTAACAATTAGGTGTCAATTTATGTTAATAAACCCTTTTAACATAGGCATACTCCTCCCCCCTTCCCCCCCCACGGTTAGAATCGTCTTTCTTTCAATAACTGGTGCATATATTTTGTCTCTCCCTCCAACTGGATTTGTGTCCTGTTTAGAGTCCCTAATATGGAATAATTATGAAATATACTTTTCGGGGGAGGGGTGGGGGGGAAAGGGGGTATGATCAGCCAGCCAGGGACTGATTATTTGTTTTAAAGGGAGTGGAGACCGGTGGGGGGAGGAGGAGAGGGTGACAAAAGGACGAATCCGTTGTGTTGATGCAACTCAAAGCCTACAGCCGTGGAGAACTTTAATATTAAGTCTGCGTGTCAAAGTTCTCTGGCTGATGGCTACATTATTCCCCACCTACTGTAGGTTGGTGGAAGGGAGGAGGTGGAATTTGCACTTCTAAAGGGGAGAGAGAGTAAAATCACATAGGAAAGGCAAAGTCAGGGAGGGGTTGAACAATAAAGATTTGTATTAATATGATGGTGAAGATGATGATGCCAGACGCTGCTGTTATCGCTGGGCAAGAGTTAAGACTCCTGATGCGCGCACACTACCGCTGTAAGCGGAAACTTTCCCCGATGCGTTTTGGTGAAGGTGCAGGGAAAGGAAGCGTTGCAAAGGGAGCGTGGGAGGAAGACAGGGCAAAGAATTTAGGTGTCTGCACTTTTTTTTTCCCTGCTGTTATTGTTCCAGATTGCAATGATCTTCCTTGCCTTTAGTTCTTGCCCACATCGCCTTTGGGTTAAGTGCTGACTGGAGAATTTAACTGTAGCCAGCGAAGGAAAGGGGTTGACACAAAAGCTCTTTGGATCCCGCTTGGAAGGTGTGTCCACTTGTGCAGTTTGCATCACTCTTTCGCACCTTTTGATGAGTGTCCATTGAAAATGGGGCTAAATAAAGAGTTTACTTTTGCAACAACTTACTTTCGGGATGCGTCTGGTGGAAAAGACTTTCAAGGTGCTGGCTGCAGGCTTACTAGGGGGCACAGTGTTTCCACTTACTGTTCTAACATCAGTTTTCAAACCTGTGTCGTGAGGGGGTTCCACCGTGTAACTGAAATATCGTCTCTGAGAATTTTTTTTCCTTCTGACTTTTTATGAACTACTTGGACACACATCTTCAACTACAGGCGAGCGTCTGTTTTGGAACACCAGGCTTACAGAGCGGCATGGAGGAGACACGCATAGGATTCATGGATTATTCTTTTTAAAATAATAGATAGTCAATAGTCAATAGATTTTCGCAAATGGGACTTCATGGACTTGTGCTTGAATATCTAGAATATCAGAGGTGCCGTGAACTCTTCAAAGAACTTTTTCTGAAGTACCAACTTTGTGTTCTTTTTTAAATAACTGGAGAATAAAAAAATAATAAAAACATAGCTGCATTTCTATACACTGAGTGTCTTGTAAGTAGATATCTGGTTCCATATCACCTTGTATTTCCGCTTCTACTTTTTGTTGCAGTTTTGTGTTGTTTTAAAAAGTGACTGTATTAGCTGCATTACAAGTTCAGCCCAAATTTTTAGTCCTGGTCATTTTAGACTTCCTTTCAAAGGAATACAAAAAATATTTTCCATTTAAAATATCCACCCAAAATTATAACCATAAATCGTAAAGTTTAAAGACCAACCAGTAGCAAAACGAAAACACTTCACAGAAAAGTTAAGGCAATAATCGTCATTATAAATGTGGTGAAAGGAAAACAAGTTGGGTCTAACTAAAAACTAAACAAGTTTTTTTTTTTAAAGAGTGGTTTCTGGTTCTAAGAAGTTCATTTTTTAATGACCAGGCATCGTGTTTAATAACACTCACCAATTCTCCGTTGTCTGGTCCAGCACAAATGAGACAGCGCAGCGGTTTGAGAAAGAAAGAGAACTGTAAAACAGAAAAGTGATAAAACTTCCATCACAAAGGTATGGGAAATCGGACTTATTACACAGAGAACTCTTCTAGTGGTAATGGTGGTAAAACGTTTCTAATGGACAAAAATTAAATAAAAAAAAATCCATTGCTCTATCTGAGGCATTTTCTCAACAATGTAACTAAAGGAGACATTTCATCAAAGTTTTTAGCATTTTCCAAAAGTTGTTTTATATGTGTGTGTGTGTGTATATACGCACACACACACACACAAGTATCATCAAGATGAAGGATTTGTATCATGCAGACATTCAAATAAGTATTTTTTAAAAATAGCTGGACTCATAAATGAAGCAGTTTCAAGACAATTCTTGCAATCTCATCATGGCCCTTTCAGATATTTTAGTATTAGCTCACTTGTAAATGTCTAGCATTTCTCATTTCTATGGGTCTCAAACATTTGGATACCACTTGCTCGTTGGAAACCGTCTTTGAAGGAAATTATTTATCAGTTGTGTCTATTCAAGCTTTGCATTAGAATAGTTATCAGTAGAAATTAGTTGTAGTGAAATGCAAACGTATTTTTTCCTGTTGGTGAATTTTGGTTTTAAATAAATACTAATAAAAAAGTGAGCTGTTTTGCAATCCATCATTTACCTCCTTTTATTGTTTTTAGTTAAAGGCGGTTGGTAATTCCGGGTTAAGTGCATTTTAAAAATGAAATGTATCGAGTTAATTAGGTAAGGCGGTATGAAAACCTTGTGGAAACCTCCAGACGATTTTACTGGAAGACAACAAAAGCTTAAATATTTACAGCACATCTTTTCCTATGTAGCCAATTTGCTCACTGTCTTGAATGATCCCCATAAAAAAAAAGTAGATGTTTTATGTTATATGTAGGTAACATTTACACAAAAGTTATTCGATAAAAGGATTAACGACACCAGTTTAAACCTCTTTAAAACTAGTCGGAGATTTATCACTGAAACCTTGACACGATTTGATTCAGAAAGAAGGGGGGGGGGTGGGAAATCTCATTTAAAATTATTTTCGTTTTGGGAAACATTCCCTCGCTTTAATAATCTTGTTTCCGTTCTCTCTGTTGATGATATTAATCTCAAATCAAATGTTCCTCCCGCACCTCTATCCTTCTCGTGACAACATTCCTGGAACATAAATCACACATCAGGCTGACCTCTCTCTGGTCTGCGGCCTATAGCCCTAATTTATGATGATGATGATGATGATTACACACACAGACACACACACATTTTAATACACAACATTGGCTATATTCCATTTACATCACAGCCTTACCAGGTTAACTTTGGTTTTTAATTCCCTCTGTAGATTATAAATAAAGATAAAGAAAACCCCACCGCCCTTTATGTGGTATGAACAGCGCACCCAATATGACTCTATAAAAGTTCCACCCACATTAGGGCCTGGAAGAAAGGGGAGTGGAGGTGGGGGATGAACAAAAGGAGGTGGAGAGAGGAGGAAAGTAGCATTTTTTGGCGTGACTAGAGAAGGCAGGGGGAAAAATAGAAACAAAATAAATAAAGGCTCCGAGAAAGATTTTAAGTGACGCCAGCAAAAGGGGTTTTTGCTACTTTTTGCGGGACCCGGATTAAAAATAAAATCACTACTCTCCAATCCTCCCCTCTTTACCTAACTGACAACAATAGGCTCATGCATTATGTACCATTATTAAAGGTATTAGTGGTGAATTATGGATATTCTCAAATTAGGCACTATAATCTGAATAGGAACATTTATCTTTCTCTGTAGATAGATAGATAGACAGATAGATAGATATCTGGGAGTGTATGGGGATAGATAGATATCTCGGTGTGTATGGGGATAGATAGATAGATAGATAGATATCGAGGTGTGTAGATAGATAGATAGATAGATAGATAGATAGATAGATAGATATCGGGGTGTGTATGGAGATAGATAGATAGATAGATAGATAGATATTTGGGTGTGTATGGGGATAGATAGATAGATAGATAGATAGATAGATAGATAGATAGATAGATAGATAGATAGATATCGGGGTGTGTATGGGGATAGATAGATAGATAGATAGATAGATAGATAGATAGATATCGGGGTGTGTATGGGGATAGATAGATAGATAGATAGATAGATAGATAGATAGATATCGGGGTGTGTATGGAGATAGATAGATAGATATCGGGGTGTGTATGGAGATAGATAGATAGATAGATATCGGGGTGTGTATGGGGATAGATAGATAGATAGATAGATAGATAGATAGATAGATAGATATTTGGGTGTGTATGGGGATAGATAGATAGATAGATAGATAGATATCGGGGTGTGTATGGGGATAGATAGATAGATAGATATATAGATAGATAGATAGATAGATATCGGGGTGTGTATGGGGATAGATAGATAGATAGATAGATAGATAGATAGATATCGGGGTGTGTATGGAGATAGATAGATAGATAGATATCGGGGTGTGTATGGGGATAGATAGATAGATAGATAGATAGATAGATAGATAGATAGATAGATAGACTGGTCACTATCCCCTTCCGTTTCCTTTTGTTTACTTTGTAACAGGATGTCAATATCCGAATTATGGAGGCCAACCCGTCTTCTCTCTTAAGAAGGTGAGGGGTAGGAATGCTGAGGTTGAGGAGGGATGGAGTAGGGACACTCGAAAAGGTCTCTCTCTCTCTCTCTCTGTCTCATACACACACAAAAAGTCTAAACAGAAGCCAGCTCCGGATAAGAAATCAAAATGAAACGGAGTGTACGGTGTCTTTGAGAGATTAGCCCTCTTTCTCTCCATGACCTTTGCTTACAAGAGTAATAACTCACCGGGTTAATGATCAATCGGCGGAAGTGCTTTTGAATTACCTCCTAAATGCAAAACAACAACAAAACCAGGGCGCCCACTATTCCTGGCTGTTTTTTCCCCACCCCCTGAAGCCCTCTCCTCTTCTACAAATTCTCTGGTCGCCAAAAGTCTTTCGCCCACACATGTTGCTGTACTGTAATTTTTTTTTCTTTTCGGAGTGGGGGAAGGGTTTGGGTACCAGAGTGCTGTAAATAGATATTTAGGAAGCCAGTGACCAGCGAGACTAGAGAGGACAGAAGCCCTCTCCCACATACACTTCCCCCGCTTTCTAAACGCCAAAATAATGACTTGAATTATGCGCTCACGTGACTGGTAGACGTCAACCTTTTACCCATTTAATACAGAATTGTTAAATGAACTTCTCCCCCCCCCCAAAGAGCGTCCCCCCCTTCCAGTGAATTCTCTAAACTTAGTTGCCAGCAGTCGCTTTCTTTTTTCCCACCTCCCCAGTCACTCCCCTCAGATATTTTGTTTTGCTTTTCTTTTTTTGTTGTTGTTTTTGTTGTTGTTGTTCGACCCTCTAAGTAGAGGCGGAAAACGGAGGTGCGAAGTCTTCGCCAAACCCACAAGCTTGCAAAATCTCAGCTCCGAGCCAAACGCCAGAAGAGGTGGAAGGAACTAGAGGGGAAAGAAAGAAAGAAAGAAAGAAAGAAAGAAAGAAAGAAAGAAAGAAAGAAAGAAAGAAAGAAAGAAAGAAAGAAAGAAAGAAAGAAAGAAAGGAAGGAAGGAAGGATGGCTGGAGGAAGATGACTGCTCCGTTCCGAGCGACAGCAGCCACAATCTCCGAAGACCTCAGCTTTGAATCTGCTGCGGATAACCTGCTCCTGCACTTTACTCGAGAGAGACGCTGTGGGCTGGGGTGGCTGCTGGAGCAGTTTAACCACCCACGCTCCGTCTCTTAACCGAGTGGATTTACAGTTAAAGCCTTTCTCGACCCCTGGAAAGAGGACGCGTGTTCCACTGCGGTAGATTCTACACTGGCTGCCCCCCTGATCTGCTTATGGCTAGCCAGATTTCAAGTCACTTTAAAAAAATAAAAATCTGGAGGGAAAATGAGGATATATATATTTTTTTCTCTCGAAAGGATTCCTGGATAGCATCCAATATCTATTGACTGGGCAGTTTCTGTTATAAAATGAAGGCATTCCGTTACTTTATAGCTACATTCCTCTGAATAAGAAAGAAAGAAAGAAAGAAAGAAAGAAAGAAAGAAAGAAAGAAAGAAAGAAAGAAAGAAAGAAAGAAAGAAAGAAAGAAAGAAAGAAAAGGAAGCGTGATGTGGGGCAGGGGATGGGTGGGAAGGAGCGATGCACAAGGGGTCCATTTTACCTGCCTTCATTTGATGTCACATACAGATAGGTAACAATTTCTGAGGGAGCAATGTCAGAGAGAAGAGAGAGAGAGAGAGAGAGAGAGAGAGAGTTATGTTCAGGAATCATATTTCTGGGTCTCAAGGCGTTTGTATAAGTGTGTTGTCTAACTAGATACAATGAGAATATATTTTCCTTTTTCAATCTCATGTTATACTTTTTTGTTGTATACTACAAATACACTATATAAATACACTGACATGTATAGCATTCTATAGATGTATAATTAGATACAATGAGAACATATTTTTATTTTACATTCTCATTGTATAGTGTATTTATTATATACTACAAATACACTATATAAGCACACATAGTAGACGCACAGCATGTAGATGTACACATGAATATGCATATATATATGTGTGTGTGTGTGTGTGTGTGTATACACACAGCATAACCAGTGATCCATATAGATAGATCAATCGATCACTGGCTGTGCTAAAATACTGTAATATTGTCAGGGTCTTTGGTCTCTCATATTCATCAACATATCAAAAGGCTATCATCCATAACAGTCTCTTAATGCAGTAAATAGTTAATTTTTAATTAGAGGAGAAAGAATTCGGAACAACAATGTTTAACAGGATTTCAATGTCGTTACTGTGGGGGATACTTAGATGGAACTCGGCACTCTAGATCATAGCTCTGTTTTAAAATCTCCTCTAGCTCATGCATGCTCAGCAATGAAATGAATTTGTGATTTGGAATGCAACAATGTCATTCCCAGTGATGTTTAACACAAATGTAGGGCCACTGGATCTCGCTATAGTCACACACACACGCTATCCAGACAAAACCATACTTTAAGGAAGACTCTCTGAAAACAATATTTCTCTTCTGATGGACCATCTACTGAGAATAATCCGATCGGTGGTGTTTCTGTGATTGAACATTGCCCGGCTGCCTCATTAAGATTTGATCCTTACAAAAGCAAGAAAAATAAGGCCCCCAAAATGTATAATGAGTTTGTCGTGAGAGTGGTGGCGAGAATGAAATCCAAATCAAGAGATACAGGCGCACCAATATATCTATTCCAACTAGAGAGAGAGAGAGAGAGTTGGAATTTCAAAAATCGTCCATTAATATCAATTTACTTCAATGAAAACTTTGGTTCTTCATGGAGTTGATGATTTATGATAAAATCAATTAAATTACTGTCATTTAGGGCCTTGTGGTTCCCCTCAGATTTTATTCGCCAACAGACCAAGCGCTTGGTAAAAAAAAACATTTCAAGTTTAGCTGGAGGCGAGTAAAGATAATTCTGGAGCTGAGGAAATTTAATGCAAAGCAATTTTCAGCAAAAAAACAGGCTCTTGTGTAGCTCTCTGCCAATATATACTAGTTTGCCTCGGGAAATATTAGACATTGAGTCTAAACTTTTGCGATTTTACAAGGTATGGGGGCATTTTTATAGCTAACGAATTGTCCCAGGAACTGAGTTATTATCAAAGTACAAAAGGATACAAACAAACACCAGCCAAACTGAACAGGGAGCACATTAAAAAAATGAATTTCAAATTTAATCCAATTTGTCTTTCTGTCTTCCGCATAAACTTCGTTTTGTTGCAACTCACTCTTAAAATACACATCGGACCTTAACAAAGAGACCAATTCTTCCGACTCCTAGCCCCATAATGAATGATGAAACAGCACTAGTAAATATTGTGTCATATATTCCAACATGAGTCATTTTTCTGCGCCTCCTTTTAAAATGGAGGTCATTGAAGAAATTACATTAAAAAAATAAATCTTTATTATGGATTCTTCAAAACCCCGAGCAGATTTGGAACTCCTTTCGTGGTCTGAAAACATTTTAGCTGGTGGGATTCATAATAAAACACTATTCTTACATAAAATGTTGAAGGCTCGTATACTTACCCATGCCACCAAAATTAATTGGTCAGCTATCGGGGAAAGCAAGTAAACTCGCCAGATGTTTGTTAATCACATCTGGCAAATAAAAGCAGAATTTGAGGGGGGTGGGGAGGGAACCCACTATCAGCATCGTGGAATTTTTAGAAGACATGGGCTTCCAGGAAAAGACTTGTAATTAGGAGCTGCTCCAAGTAAACAAAACTTCTGAGGGCCATAAATCACGCTCAGATACATTCTTCAGTTTAACACCCCTCTTTTCCAAAGCGGCGTTTGTAGTTTCTTTTTTTCAAACAGCGGAGAGGTGCTAACGCTTTAACAAATGTGTCCCAGGGAAACCTAGCTGGGAAACACGGACTTTAAAGAAAGCTTCTGTATCCCGTCTAGGTATGAATCACGCAACTTTTTTCTTTTCTTTTTTTTCTTGCTCATCTTCAACTTCCCTGGCTATGTTTCGGAAAGATCAGTCTTAATTTGATACTAGGGAAAGTCAGCTATAGTTCACGTTGACCAATGGAGAAGTCTCTAGCGTGTCAAAGCTTTGGGAGCGATTAATTATATCTCAGAGCGCTGGTATTCTTAGAGTACGGAAAGGCAAAGTTGCATCAATTTTTTCCCCCCTCTTTACCTCTTACCTGTGTTAGCTCGCCACCAAGGACTTCAGGGAGAAGGAGAGAAGGGGGGAAATCGGCTGCTGCAAGTATCTGAACTGAAGCAAGCAAATTAAAGAGAAGAAAAGAAACTACTTTATTGTACCCCAGTGGATCTTGCTGACAGCTTTGCCGGACGGATTTCTCTCCCTTCCTCCTCCCTTCCCCCCCCCCCAAAAGATGCTTTGATTTTTTGGACTCACTCGTTTCGAACGGAACTGCCTTGACTGAAGAAAAACCTTCCAAAACCGCGTTAAGTGTTGCAAGGATGGAGACCCCTTTCCAGAATGCCCAGAGATAGTGGGAGGGGTGGGGAAGTGCGGGTCTTGTACTTATTTTCCCCGTTGTAGGGGAGGGAGGAATCCCTGGCACCTCTCTGAAAAGCTATTTCTCTTTATAAAGACTTAAAATGTTGCAAGACGGGCATAATACTGAGTGACAAGAGGTGCCGGAGAGAGGAGAACCAACTGGATTCTGGTTTTAGAGGCCAGTAGGAATTGGCCAGTCTTCAATGTCAAGATTCAAAATTGATTCCATATGTCTCGACAAAAAAAAAAAAAAAGTTAAGCAATGCATTCGGCATTTTTTTGGTGTCATTGCGATCCTTTTCAATATTTGTGAATTGCAACGTAGCCTATCAGACTTTTGAGTTTAATCACAGAGGTTGCGAAGTAATAGGAGTCAATGGACATGATCCTGTAGGGTATTTTTAACCTCGCCTAAAATTGAAGAGTGAACAAAAATCTGAAGAATGAGAGGGATAAGGTTTGCCATAGCCTAGCTTTGGCACACCAAAGGGGGGGGGGGGGCGGGAGAGAGGAGGAAAGTCTCCTTCCCGATTGTTTTGTGTTGTTTTTAATCATGGAGATTCTGAGCCTTCCATCACTGAAGGCCTATTGGCCTAATGGAGTCACTCCCGTGGACCTAATGGGAAAACATCCATTGACTTCAATGGGCTTTGGATCCGGCTCTTGGGGATCACTGAATGTTGATGTGTTACGGCTATTGAGAATGGAAAGGCCTGGGTTGATTTTCAGGAAAGGACAAAAGTTGCCTATTAAAATGTCATGACACAGCTGGCCATTTGACTTGCCAGAGTCTCCCTTCAGAAACTCCTGTTGATCTCATTGGTGCGAGCATGGAGAGACTGTTACCCTATTTTTTGTCGCGTTCTCTTCTGATCTCGAGATACTTCTGCCAAGAATGGCTGAGGTATTGGATTTAACCCAAAATATTAAATGCTATTGAATGAAAATTCTTTAGTTAACCCCTCTTTGTCTTTAAACAAAAAGGAATCAAACCCTTCTGATTTATGGCTCTGATTTTCTGAAATAGCACCTGATTTGGTTTATCGCAGTCAAGTGTTGAAATGTGGTTATTAACCCCCCCCCAGCAAAAAAAAACCACCCGGAACTTCAAAGGACACCATCATTATATCCAACCTTTTGCCTATTTAACAGAAAGCCAGGGTCTGCTTTCCCTTTGTCTTTGCTACAAATAAATCTCGTTCCAATCACTTTTTAAACAGAAATGTATCAGCAGAGTTGCAGGGGAGTGCGCTATGGGTCATCGGCAGTTTTTAAGGCCTGTATAGCATATACTTATTTCGGACATTAATTGCTTTTTTCCCCTCTGCATGTATGTTTATTTGTTTGTTGTTTCTTTTTCTTCTTTTAGACAATACGATTTGTTAAAATAATTCACTCGCTTTGACAGGGCCACAGTTATTGGTGTAGGGGCCAGTTATTTTAACAAACAATGGTCATCTTGCATTTACAATGTAATATCAACCTCTTTTTAAATCCTTTTGTTTTGAAGTGATCAACCGGAATAAATGGATGATCCATGAACGATTCCTGAATCTTATGTATTTTAAAACAGAAATTGGACAGTGTATAAGGAATAAGAGTTATAATTCTGTATACTGGAAATGCATTGTTCATATACTGAGACCTCATCTGTTGAGTCTACAAGCTTATGTATTGACTGCAGGTATTACCCTGTTCTGTATTAGCTACTGGCCTCCTTACATAGCAGTTCCAAAGAGTCCTATCCTTCCATAATTCTTTGATGTTACATAACACTCTCTTACAGCCTGCAATAAATTATGAACTAAGGACTTATATTTTCCACCTTAATAGCTGCCTCTCTGGGAAAGGAATGTTGTGTGTATATGTACGGGAGGGTGGGTGTGATGGGGGGAGAAGGGCTGCCTTTGGAGATGTCATATGATAACGTAAATATTGATTCTTCATGTTGGTGGATCAAACTTTTCTGAAACGGTGGTAGACAAGAAGAACAGCTTATTGCAAAGAAATGAGCGAAACAATAATAACCTGAACTATTTTAATGACAAGATCAATAGTCATCAAGTATTTTAAATATTATTCATATCATTTATAACTATAATATAAGGAAGAATATTCCACCCACTGATTTCTGATGCGTTCAGTTTAACCGAGTTAATAAAGAAATATAGACAATTTTTTTTAACGATCTACACATAGTTTTAGTCCGTAGGAGAGAGCTAATCACCGAAGTTATATTACCTAATCGATAAATAAACCAATAATGAACACAAATGGGAAAATATGTGAGATTTAATGAGGTAGGTATGGCAGGGAGTTACAAAGATCGTGGCTGGGTAAGAGGAGTTTTTGCTGTTGTTGTTTGACCAACCAAAGGGAACAATGAGAGCTCTTTTGGTTGCCCAAATCTGGACGAAACGAAACCCTTTTCATTGTATTACGTCATCCGATGCTAAATAATCGGTAGCGATCGGAGGGACAGAGAGAGAGAAAAACACAGAGCCTATTTATTGAGAAGGCTCCAGGCAGAATGAAACCGTTCTTGGTAAATATCAACGTGATAAAACGGTGGAAAATTTCTAGTAGAAAGAAAGAAAGAAAGAAAGAAAGAAAGAAAGAAAGAAAGAAAGAAAGAAAGAAAGAAAGAAACGTGAAACTTTCGCCTTATTTATTTAAAGGGCTCATTGATAAAAATCTAAGTATAGAAGCGAGGAAGATCTGAGGCAACATTACAAATAAGAATAGATCCTACAGCCAGGCTTATGTCAAGTCAAAATCTTTGCATCAGATAAATCACAATTCTGCCCCACCCAGCTAGAAACCAGCTAGAAAGGCAAGGCAGAAATGAAGGAGTTATCTGAAATAGGCATCTTCCCTCCCTCCCCCTCCTTAAATCAAAAGGCAAGGGATAGAGATAGAGATATCAGTAATGGATTCGGAGAGTATATGGTGCCAGGTGAATGGGGAAATGGGATTCATTATAGCCAAGGGTGTCAAAAGCATAAATGTTTGCCACCTTGTCCGATTCAACATCCTGCTCTTCCTGACATCTGACTTATTTAAGGGAGGCTTTTGCACAATGGCGTCTGGAACCAGAACCGAATAACCCCCCTGCTATTGATGTATACCCCCGTTTAATGCGATTAATGCATGGGGCTGGACGATAGAGTTATGTGTGGTGCACTGTCTGAAGCTTTAATGACAGCAAAGAAGCCGTAATAATAACGATAATGAGAGCGAAATTAATATTTTCACTCCTTCCAACTTCGTAACTACACGAACCTTCCTCAGTGGGCTAATTTTTCATGCTCAGAATCTCAGACCTAAAAAATAAGTGGTCAAAATCAATTGGAAGCCAACGATTTAAATTAATATATGCCTGACAAAGAATGATGTTGCATTCCTGGCTTGTTCACTGTCCCCGGATCTCCCTTAATATTTAATGAAAGTCGCTGAGTTCCTCTAATTTTACTACATAAAGGTTTACCCTAGCACACAGAGTTAAATATCACCCCTCATGACGGTGTTAAACTTGGCTCACGGGGACTAAGGGAAGCGCAGAAAATGTGGTTGGAGTCTCTTTTGAGAATCCGGTGTGAACATTTAATCTTCAACCCTATTGTCAGTTTTACTGACTCCTTGCATGTTACATATTTAAAAATGCTATTTCCCGCTTCCTCCTTCCCTTTCAACACTCACGATTTTAACCTATTTGGTCAAGTTTTAAAATGGAAATTCTAAGTGGATGACTTCTGACCTTCCATTTTCTATCAAGGATGCAAATTCTCATTCATATACACTCTTGCTTTTTAAACAGGTAACATTATGTCTTTTACCCATCAACTCTGCTCTTTAGGAGAATAATCTGCTCCCCAAAGTCTTAACTTTACTGCACTGCCTCAGTTGGTTGAAAGGGATTTACTTATTATAGTTCATATATATACTATATATCAAGTGCCAGTGAAAGGCTAACATCTGTTGGCAGGCTATGCCTATCTTAGTTTCTTGAGGACGTAGGGCAAGCTTCTGCTCTCATGTACGCTAGTTTTATATCAGTGTAATTCCATTGCCCTCAATAGGTTTACTTCTAATTTACACCAGTCTGAATCACAGAAAGCAGGCTCTTCGTTCCTAACAAAATGTCCTCTGTTATTTAAACTTCTGAAACTTTTAGCCTAAGGACATTATTTACCTACCTACCTATCATAGCAAGATCTTGCAGCAATGAAGTGATGCAAACAATTTCCTCTTTGCATAAAAAGAATAACGAATTATTTGGGGATGGATTCGCTTCCTTTTTGTTAACAGTCTTTGGTAATTATAAATGGGTAAAATGCTCAGGTTTCGGAACGAAACCCATAACATTGCTCTATTAGCTTAGAACCCATGTCGTTAGTTTGGAAGGCAAGGAAGCTCACCTATTGTTTTGTCCTCCATTGACAAAGTAACTTCATTCTCTGCTTGTGATCAAACGCTATCCCTATTTAAGAGGAATCCGTACATTTTGACTCTCTGCAGTAATTTGATTTTCATTTTCAAATTTAGTTATTTATTTGATTTTTTTTTCTGATCAGCTGGCATACAATGGGACACATCCAGGCTTAAAAAACAAAAAAAACCAACCAATCCAAAAAACCCAAACCAAACCAAAATAAATAAAAAAGCCTCAAACAAACATAAACATACCTCAACAACCTGTGTTTATAGTGCAATAAAGTCCTTATTAGAGAGGGAGGGGGACAAGATGGTGAAAAAATGAGGAATAGCTAGTAAAATGATGCTGCAATACAAGACTCCTAGCTGTAATTTTTATATTAAGGTCCTGGTCTTTTACTAGGTTTATATGCCAATGAGGCGTTCCCGGTTTACCAAATTTATACAAATCTCTCCTTAATTGGTAATCACAGATGCTGTAATTTAAGACCCCCAGCTATAGAGCTTTCATATTAGCTGCTGATCTATTACTGTAAATCGTCTGAAATAATCAACTCCAGGGAGTGGAGCAGAGAGAAATTCTCGCTCTAAAATATCATCGCTTGCACATCATTTTCACTTGAGAAATGATTTATCTTGGACACCGCCATAAACAACACAACTCTCTCACAAACACACACGCACGCACACAATGGCAGCCGCATTGTTGCTGACATGCTTATTGTAATAAATCAAGAAAGGGGTTTCAAAAAGAGAGAGAGGGAGAAAGGTTGTGAGGAGAGAGAGAGGGAGAGAAAGGAATATTCCTAAAAATATCAATGAAATGCCTCGATGGATATTAACACACATACCACCATGTGAAGAGAAATGGGAGGAAATGAAGACGGCTATTTGTCACATTTTACGACAATAACATTAATAACAAACAATAAATTTACATGGACATATAGACACGCTAGGAATTGGGAAGACCCTGCTACTCACAACAATCCAACCCTCGGCGTGGCTTCTTTCTTCCTGAGAATTGTTTTATTGCAGACTCTTTTCTCTCTCTCTCTCTCTCCCTTTCTCCCTCTCTCTCTCTCTCTTTTTTCCCCCCTCTGCTATAGGCTTGTTTTTTAAAGGACAGTTGAATTTCACGTCAGACACAAGGAGACCATGTCTGCGATGTTCCTGACGAATACATATCTATTCTGCAACCTCTGCATTAATTATTTAATGAATCACGTGATCTGGAAGGGGGAAGGGGGTCTCTCAGTTTCATACTCAAAGGACCACTGTGACCTTCTACTGGAACAGTGTTTATCCCCCCCCCCCAAAATAAGTTTAGAATTGAATGTAACATTCTAGATCTACAGAGATATTCTGGCTACCTAATTATTTCTATAAACACATATGCATACTTGCACAGGCGTGTGAACGTGGGATGAGTGTATGCACAGCACAATATACAGTAATATACATACGTCTGGTAAAGGACGCAACGTTAGGGTGTCCACCCCCACTCCCCTCGAAGTTTAGAATATTTAAACACTTTCCCCAAACCCTGATGCCTCTTTGCCCTGCTAGGCACATAATGTTTTTCTCCTTGACATTTTATTACACTGACTAAAACAACAGTTTTAGGCTCCAAAGTCCTCTGAGGATATTTATGCTCATGGATCCAGATTTTTTTTTTTTTTAAGAATTTTCCATTAGGATACAGGGCGAGAGCTTGTGGCTTCTGCTGTTGTTGTTTTGTGAGTCTTTATTGCATTTTTTAAGTCAGTTTTGGCTCTGAGCTGAGATGCCCCAAAACAGAATCCTGGCCAACAAAGGAAGCTGCTTACAGTGAATGTACAAGAAGCTGCCTATGGATCAAATCCCAAGTAGGCAATGCCTCACTGACACAAAACAATGTGCACACGTCTGTATGTAGCAACATACTTACATATGTTTACATAAACATAGGCACACGCATGTACAGACATAGCTACGACTCTGGTTTTCTTTCAGCCTTGCAAGGAAACTAAGATTTTTTACAAATCTAGCGAGGGGTCCCTCATCCTTATTTTTCAGGTGCTAAGGATGACGGTCTCACGTCCTCAAACAATAGAATGGATACAGGGCATAAGGAGCCACTGAAGATCAAACAATAGAACCGTGTGAGACCTCGAGTAACAGACAAGGTGAAATGCGTTTGAATATAAAGCTCTATTCCTGCAAGCCTCGGAATACCTATAAACATAGATAAAATAAAGATAGGCCTGGAGGATTAGCGAGAGTTGTCCGGAGTTTAATAATCCACTCTCTAGGAAAGCAGCTACCTGAAAGAGCACAGTTTAAAAACTAATTAATAAAAGGTTAGAAAATTCAAACCCAGCGTTCAATCCAGGCAATATTTTGAAGTGGCTGTGATAGCTGAAAGGGCTGTTTAAAGCTTCAGGAAATGAATACGGGAGCAAATTGCCCGAAAAAGCTTTACACTTGTTTTTAAAGCATAGACCTTATTGTGCGAAATTGCATTAAAAAAAAATAAAACCTTCGGCTAAAAATTCTGGGTGAAGGTGTAATACAGAGAGAGAGGAACACAGAAAAGGAAAAGTGAATTTATTCTGTTTTTTAAAAACATCCTTCCGTGTCATTGTATGTTGATAGAGGAGCAGTTACCTAATAAAGCAAACTTCCTTTACCCCTTGAATTAGATGATTTTTCAATTTGGGACATTATCAGAGCAGGAGGGGGTAAACTGAAAAGCTACACACTTTCCTTCAGTAAAGCCCCTTTAAAAAAAAACAAACTATCCCGCATCCGAATGTTGCTTGCCCCAAAATAAACAAACAAAAAAGGGAAAATCCGGCTGCCTTTTTTCCTAAGAAGAGCAACTTTCGCTAAAAGTTCAAAGAATAGGAAATGCGGCCATAAACAGCACTCTCAGTCTCCGAGAGGCTATCATCAAAGCAGCTTTCTTTCGAGAGATAAAATGAACGTTTATATAGTGAGAAGGGGAGATTGATTTACGAATTTAAACACGCCGGTTTTATTGGAGATCATAAATCTGTCAGGGGGAAGGTGTTCAGGCTGAGAAACTCCCAAACTGCTCCCACCACCTAGGTCCTTACTCAAAGAGGAACATTTGAAGGAACCCGAAGACTGCAACAAGGTGTCGATACACCTAGACACCTATAACATAGAAATTTTCCCGGTGTGTGTTTGGAAGTATTTGTATATAAATACTTTCCCCCACGTATATTTATATTATACAGAGACAATCTCGCGAGTTGTATTTTAATAATATATAGATAGCTAGATATATTAAAATGCCCTGTATCCATGTATATATATATATATATATATCAAAAAGAAAAGGAGTACTTGTGGCACCTTAGAGACTAACAAATTTATTAGAGCATAAGCTTTCGTGAGCTACAGCTCGATGAAGTGAGCTGTAGCTCACGAAAGCTTATGCTCTAATAAATTTGTTAGTCTCTAAGGTGCCACAAGTACTCCTTTTCTTTTTGCGAATACAGACTAACACGGCTGCTACTCTGAAATATATATATATATATAGATAGATAGATAGATATATTTGCTCTGGCTTCCAAATAAATAAATCTCAGATGGTAGTGTCAATTAGACAAGCTATTCCAGTTGGTTTGATGCAACAGACTTTTGGTCCGGCTTCGATTTCAAGACGCAGGCGGAGCGAACAAAGAAGTGCATGGGACAGAAACGCCATGTCCCAAGGACACACCTTTCAGACTCATGCTGATTAAAAATATTTACTTTCTTCCACCAGGAACTAGGTTGGAAGAGTAAAATATCAGAGAAACATCAGGGGTCATATAGAGATTTAAACGGAGACTCCATAAGACATCTGAGCTGTCTATGGCTGGGTATGTGGCTTTAATACATGCTCGTGAACGATGAGTCGTTCATGCTTTGATTCCCGGGATGCCTGACACAGTTATGAAGCGGAGTAACCCCTAAGTCACTGAGTACCGCGCCGATATAAACAAAGGTAGCGGGCATCAACTCATTTATTGAAACGATTCTAGGTGGCCAGCAAGGTCGGGAGATGGCTACCAAATGTCTGAAGGAGCCCTTAGCACGTCACTCCGAAAATAGTTTTTCATCCTTCGCCGTTTAGAATTCATCATACCCCGGAGTGACTGTGTAAACGCTGTCCCGTGTCAGTATAAGTGTTCGTTGCTATCAGGACTAAGGGCCATCGTGAGCCACCAAAGGCCAAAATTTTCAAAGGAGCGAGGTGGTTTCAACAACATTCACCGATAACCACCCTTACCGCCTGCCCTCCTGTAGCCCCCCTCCCCTCCACCACCATCAAAAAGAAATCCCTGACTGCATCAGCAAATATCACACCCCTTTAGCAGATACAGACGAGCTGTGAAGGGCTTCTGAGAGTGTTGTGGGCTAGGAGAGGGGGCGGGGGAAGGGGGGGAAGAGGAGACGCTCCGAAACAAAGGATTTTCTGGAAAGGAGAAGATAGCTGAGGTTTGAGGAAAAGTGAGAGGCGTTTGGCTGGGGTAGTGTAAGGATACTTTTTTAGAAAGCCCTCTCCTGAGAGGTAAACAAAACAAAACAAACCCAAGTGGCCGAGCCAGCCCAGAGATCTTTCCCCTTGTACTGACCGCAAGCTTCCCGACTCTAAAAAAGTCAGCTGCCCTTTGTCTTTTACAGTGGAGACCCTCTCTGTGCTTTGAGATGAAACCCAAAGCCAGGAAGAGAAACAATGCATTGTGACCAGATTGAATATAGAATGACTAAGACATTAAAAGCCAACTAACCAAACACAAAACAATCCCATCGTTTTGGGACGCCTTTCATCTGCATTCCCAGCGCTGGCCCAGCAATGGCAACATTAAGAAACAACCATGAACACGCGTGGTTTAAAAGATTCTTTCCGGAGGTGCAAAGTTTGCCTTAGCCCCCGTCCAGTTCGACGCTGGAAATGTTACACAGCACAATGTCCAGTCTTGGAAAGGTCAAGGGGTTTGAGAGGTCAATCCTTGGCTATAATACTCAGCTAATCAGTTAGAAAACGTGTCCTTTGGGTGAACCCTCCTCTACGCGATCTGTGCTCGGCAGCTCAGAATTTTGCCTCAATTTATTTGTTTATTTTGCCTTTCAGCCTCCCAGTAAAATGCAGAAAGTCTTGAAACAAGCAGCAATCCGACAAGCCCGGCTCACGCAAACACGGTCTATAAAGGCCAAACCCTTCCACAAAACAACTTTTCTAAGCAGAAACGAGAAACTCAAAAAGTCTGATTTGGCTAAAGGATTCGAACACTGATATTCCTCAAAGGAACATCTGACACACTAAAAAAGAAATCATCTACCAGATTGATCTTTCCATAGTCACACGTGACGTTCGTACAAAGCCCTTTAATTTAGGTTGCAAAGCTTCAAGAAGGCAAAATAGAACATGGAGGAATATAATTTGAAATAGCAAGACTGTCTTGGTCACAAAAAGGCCAGTTTCTGAGCTATCTGCTTTTCCTCTGTATTCCATTAGATAAAAGAATTATCCAAGCAAAGCCATAGGATTCACACCATAAAATGGAAAAATACGGGTTTTTAGCATCCCCTTTATATGTAATCCATTTGATATATTTCTTTTCTCTCTCCCCCTCAGACAAAATAAAATGAGGAAACCGAGGAAAATCTCGTAAAGGGTTCATGTGTCCACCCCCCCCCCCCAAAAAAAACCTTACTCTTGAAAAGAGGCAATAAAACGATCAAAAATGCATGCCAAGCAGTCGGTTCTTTTACCTTGTGCATTCCCACATCCTTTTTCCAACGCCCAATAGACGGTATTCATGGTTTGAGTGGTTTCTTCCCAAGTGAGAGTTGTTGTTTGTTCCGTTTTGTTTTCCAAAAAAAAAAAAAAAAGTTTTCAACTTTATGATCCAGATTTTTTTATTGTTATTATTCCCCTTGAAGATTTTTGTAGGACTCCGGGTACTTTTTTCCCAACAGACGGTCTGCGGAGATTTGCTGTTGAATAACAATGGGGAAAGGATAAGTATTTAAAGAAAAGAAGTGATTAATGATTTTCTGTATAATTCTCGCATTTTTCTTGGCTTCTGTCTGCTTATAATGGCTGTGAACTTTTAGGTCCTATAGAAATCTTCTTTTCTCCCCCTTTAATTCTATTCATACTTTCCAGCTTTGATTTAGTTCTATAGAAGTTGCATTCCTAACAGCATATGCTTTTTAAGAACTGTTTTGGTACCCTTAAGAGCATAGCCTCTATCTGAAAATTGCATCGCCTTTAGATAGGAAGCAGAGCAAAGGTGGTGGTGGGGGAATCAGCCATCAAAATAAGTGCAGTCCCGACCACCCCGAAATAAAAACTCGGAAGGTTTGCTCTTTTTGCCTTTAAAGGGGCAAAAGTTAATCAAATACATACACAACTCCATTTTTCCAACACAAGACGTGTAGCGGCTCTGTGTCACATGACCATATAAATATTTCTTACAAACTGTTACAAAGTCAATAGAATAAAAGACGTAATAGGCGATTTATTGAGGTGTGCGAGGAAGGAACAACTTTTGAACGCAGTTTATTTGCAAGGTCTGAGTTAAATTGCTAAGTACCCTAAGAACAGAAATAGCCATTCTACCACTTTAAATATCCCAAGCCAGGTCTTTGTTCTTAATAACGTGGTGGGGTATTTTAATCATGGCTTAGAGACTGAGAGAAATTCATAAAATCTCATAAATAAGCGAAAACCATTTTCTTATAGGGAATGATTCAGAAAATTATGATTTTCTTTGTATGGTCTAGAGGCCTCCTTCCCACAACCCCACCCCCCCTTTCTTCTTTTTTTTTAAATGTAACTTAAAATTGGAATGTTATTTCGCCCTGAACAGTATTTTCGATACTTTCTATGAGCAAGAAAATGAAAATTAATACAAGAGCTGTGGCTCACAAAAGAAGCCATTTGTCTTCTTGATTATCTATTTGCTTGTCAGGGTTTGAGCTATTGCAGTAGCCAGCTCCTTTGTAATATAAAAATACACAGAAAACCTGCAAACACCGAGAAACGTCTGTGCAAAAATTATACTCATTAATGCATTAAATACCTTGGAGAAGGAGATTTTTTAAAATGAAGTAGCCTCTCCTGAGGAATACACTGCTGCTTTAATTCCTTAATACAATGTAGCGCTTTAATGACCAACACTGTTGAAACCAGTTTGTGAACATATCATACAACCATATTAATATGTGCTTAGAATAAATAAATCACAATATGTAAGGCTTAGCAGTACTTAAGACTGAGATACCCTATAGTCAAACATATTTTGTTTTCATTAGCGAGGTGCAATTGATAGAAATCCTTATAAAATTAACAAACATTTTAAATTTAAAAAAAAACTTATTTTTTAAACACACACGGTTTATAGTCACAACGAAAATTTTATTTCTATTTGCTTTCGTTCTGCTATGTACAAGTTATCATGAATATCACAAAGAACAATAGGAGGTAATTCAAATGAACAACTGGAAGGAGGAAAACAAGATCCCAAAAGTTCTTTGAAATCACATCAGCTCGGAATGTCAAGTACTATAGAACATGGAAAGGAAAAAAATAAATCTGTTCGAAGTTCATAACCCCTTTTCCATTAAGAAAGAAGGAGATCCCCACCTTCCATTTTTTATTCATATTCTCAGTACAAAAATGGACTGAATCTTAGTGGAGAAGCATCCTTCTTACAAAGAGCCCTCCCTTCCCACACCCCCTTTGAGGAACGTTTAAATTCAGGTGGCACTACTTGATCATCAAGTTTCTAAACTAAATACGTTGCCCCTTCCCCTTCCCCCCCCCCCCAAGATTTACAAGTGAGGTAATTAACCTGCTGGACTCAAAAATGGCAGGGGGTTTCTTACATAAGTCTCCATTATGTTGGTCTCCTTCCCAGCCCCACCCCCACCCCAAATTTCACTCGGTTTGTTTTAAATTGTGCCAATCTCTTCTTTCTCCATCTGTATGACCCTGATAGTTACAATATTCAACATCTATTCAGTCCCCCCGGTCCTCATACCGCGTGGAGTTGGGG